>NC_143566.1:48035000-49367500 GCF_054136105.1 Typopeltis vanoorti
CATTTGCAAAATTCATTTCAATTGCACCATAAAGACATTTGGATTTTAGAGTAAATTAAGCTCAATTTCGTATTCTTAAAAAAAAAAAAAAAAAAAGCATATTTACGTTAATGTATTTCAGTCGTAAGGACTCCACAGTTGTGCCTCCATATTTGAAATTGAATTATTGAAAAATAGATGTACAATGAATCAAAAACTGAGGGGGGAAATGTTTTAAAGGACTGCAATGAGCAAAAGGGCTATTTAGTAAAGAATATGGGCAATTTAAATGCACATGGTAAATTTACAAACTACCATGTGCCATTACTCTATTTAGGATGTGATATTTTATTGATGGACATTGGAGTTTTACAAATGCTATTTAAATAACTACAGCCGTCTGATGCATATATATATATATAAAGCGGAGCCAATAATTTGCTTGTAATAATGGGGCTCCCAAGAGGGATATTATGTGAACGACTTTAACTCATCTGTTTCTGGCAGCGAGCCAAAATAGAAAAGGGGAGACATGTTAATCTTACATAATGTTAAATGAAATAATATCAAAAGACGCATTCTCTTATTTAAATCCATTCCCTTAACCATTCGCTATTCAATGTTTGCTATCAGCAATCAATTCTCTGGTTATTATTTGCGAAATTTAATGCAGTCAGTGCGCGCGCCCACTCATATTTGTGTCCCTATTAATAAGTAAAACAGCCATTGTTGGATATTGAGAAATAACTGGAATTTAATTTGGGTAGCTACATACAGTATATATTTCTATGTAATCAGTGACTTGCTGTTTGATCCCATCTTTCTCATTGTGCCATATTAAGCATCAACATAATGTTAATTAATAGGATTCAATGAGGTCCGGAACTACTGCAATGAGCAAAAGGTAGTAGTAGTAATTTCTATAGTTATTCTATAGTAATTTCTATAGAATCTCCGTGAATGTCAGAGGACTGACAGCTGATGATTGAGAGGATCGTGAGAGAGAATACTTGGTACTAATTAGAATTATTCTAAATTAGAATATCTGATATTAGAATTTTAAACAATGAGAATAATTTTAGACGACTACATACTTAATATACTAATTAGCGTTGTTCTGAAATTAGAATGATCAAAATTAGAAAGATTAGAATTATTTTTAAATGACAATATCTGTTGTTGGAATAAATTTGAACTTCTAATTAGAATTATTCCGGAATTTTCAAAGCCACACCATTTCAAATAGCAATTAAATGTGGATAAAATTGTAAGGTGTTTTTATTGTAATATTATTATTAAGAGAGACCTCCAGGGAATCATGGACTCATTGAGGACTACATACCACACCACACATACTACGCACCAGGTGTCATACTTATTCTTGAATTCATTAACACTGCTCGCAATCACAACATACAATGGAGCTCCATTCCAACCACGCACCACCCTCTGAGAGAAACATCTTGCCCTCACCTTCCCCCCCCCGTCTTAGCGGCATTCATTCTCAGCTTCCAAGGATACCCTCTTGTCCTTTCCCCACCCTCCATAAAATGAAAAATTTCCTCAACTGAAATCCTGTATAACCCTTTCAGGAGTTTGTAAGTCTCAATCATATCACCCCTCTTTCTCCTGTTTGCTAGTGTCTGCAGTTTACAAATTCTCAATCTGTCTTCATAATCTACAATAATCCACAATCCTGATATCATTTTTAACACTCTCCTTTGCACTCTCTCCAATATATCAGAATCACAACGGAAACCAGGAAACCAGACCTGCGCACAATAGTTCAAGTGAGGTCTTATCAAGGCCTTGTAAAGAGACAAAATGACATCCTTATCTTTACATGTGAAAGTCTGTTTCACTACTGCAATTATCTTTTGAGTTGTACTTACAATCTTTGCTACATGGTCTCTGAATTTCAATTGATATCTACTAACACTCCAAGATCCCTAGCTTCATCAGTTTCTTCAAGCATAATCTCACCACTATAATACGACATTGGATATCTAATCACGCTAAAGTGCATGACTTTACATTTATTAACATTGAACTGACATCCCTTTTCTCATGCCCACAATTCCAGTCTATTCAAATCACTCTGCAAGTGCTGCATATCAGTAGCGCTCCTGATGACCCTACCGACCTATCTTTGCATACAGCTGTGCGTCACATGTCAAATCCTTCTCAGTGTCATTAACATACAGATTGAAGAACAATGGACCGATCCTTAAGGCACACCACTATTTACCTTGAATCTTGAAGATTCACACCCCCATACGCCACTTTTTGATATCTGTCAATCAGCCATCCTCTTATCCAAGCTAATATTTTCTAATCCAAACACATATTCTCCAATTTATGCAACAGTCTTCCATGCTGTATTCTTTCAAAACCCTTAGCAAAATCCAAAAGTGTCACAATGTGTCCATTCCCCTTGTCTAGTTATATTATTTTCATTTGTATTTTATTGCGTGTCTGTAATGCATTTTACACCTCCTATAATTTTTATAACGGTTTCTGGTACGCTGTTTAAACGTTGTCGTGTTTGTTTTTGTCCATTACTTGGACAGTTTTGTCCAAGTAATGGACAGTACTGTCCAAGGTAAACCCCAGCAGCACAGGATGTATTCCTGTTTGAAAAAAATTCTAAGAAATATAGAATTATTTAAATACGCTGGCTTAAAGCTACACAGACGATTACTAAATCTATTAAATAGATTTCTTTCAGTTATCCTGAGCTGTTCGTGATTTCAAAAGCAAGCAACCGGCAATGCATGTGAATATAATAGCATAACAGTCAAAACCGGTGATGTTATTACCACTGAATGGATAAAAATAAATGGAGGAGTAATACAGACGTAGATTGTCTCTACTCCATTTTTAATATGTATTATCGATATATTAATAGAATGGTAGTGTGTAAATAACATAGAAATACAATTAAAATCAAGTTGCCGACTGAATACGTTATTATATGCAAATGATCAATTTCCAGTTAATCTCCAAACAAGAATGTGAAAGACGCTAATTAAAAACAAAATAGTTCCAAATAATAAACTAACTGAACAATTGCCGTAGTAGTTAACGCTCCAGCTATCCAGCCGACAAGCTGTAAATTATATCTCAAAATGTCTCAGAATTGGAAGCAGAACGCGGAAAGTTACTGGTTTGATGGGTGAAGCATAAATGCTTTTCACATTTCCCTTTGTCTGAGAGGAAAGTTCTTTGAGTGGAGAATTATTGAGCTTTTAAGCTCGCCCTGGAAGGGCAGTGAGATTAGCTGTGTTCAGCTGACCATAGGATTGACTTGGGTCTTTTGTATTTGCAGAATTCTGCTTCATTATAGTCTGAAGCTTGCTTATTCAGCAGGTTTGGATGATTAATTGTCTTGATGAAGAACTTTTCTGCTAGGTCCTGAAGGAGGGATGTGCTGTAGGGAATGTTGACTTCTCTGTGAATCTGGGAGTTTCTGATAAACTATGGGGCATCCAGAATCATTCTCAGACATTTATTCTGTATCCTCTGCAGCTTTCGAATGTTTGTATCCGAGGTATGGCTCCATGCAGGAGATGCGTAAGTGATGACTGAGCGTATTACTATCCTGTATATGAGTAGTTTGTTCCGAGTATCCAGTTTGTTTCTTCTGTTGATCATGGGATAGAGTTGTCCATTACTTTGGATGTCTTCGAGCTTATGTGTTTTATATGACTGGTGAATTGGAGTTTTTTTTCGAGCATCACGCCAAGATATTTGACTTCGCTCTGCCATGGAATCTTGACTCCTAGCAGATGTATGTCTTCCTTGGTCTGAAACTTCTTTTTGGAGAACAGTATGGCTGAACTCTTCTGTGGATTTGCTTGGATTCTCAAGCCCATCAGTCACTTCTCCAGGGTATGAATACTGCTTTGGAGTCTTCTGATAGCTAGTTTGGGGCTGAGAGCTCTCTTGCTAATAAAGCAGTATCATCTGCATATAACGCAGTGATTGTTGAACTTGGGTTTTGAGATCAGCTATGTAGATAGAAAATATGGGGGGGGGGAGGACAGAAGTGAGCCCTGCGGCACACCTGCCTGGATCTTGCGTCTGGTTCACACAGTTTCATTTATTTTTACTTGCATGAATCTGTCTTTGAGGTATGTGTCGATTATTTTTACTAGATTAATTGGTATATTGAATTTGAAGTTTGTAGAGAAGACCTGATGAAGACCTTATCAAAAGCTTTCGGAGCATCTATAAAGACCGCAGCTGTGTGGAGGTTCCAGTTGAAACCTTTTGTGATATATTCGACCAGTCGGTGTATCTGTTGTACGGTGTTATGGTTTTTTCTAAATCCGAACTGCTCATTAGGAATAATACCTAATTTATTCGTTGCTGATTGAAGCCTTGTAAGGACGACTTTTTCCACAACCTTTCCAAGGCTGGACAGAAGACTGATAGGTCTGTAGCATTCGGGGAGCTGAGAGTTCTTTCCAATCTTTTTGATTGGCGTGATATCCGCCGCCGTCTTCCAAATTATGGGAAAGTGCTTGAATCTGATGAGAGCATTGATTATGTTGACTAGATGCGTAATGGCTTTTCTGGCGAGTAATTTGATTATTTTGTTTGTGATTCCATCTGGACCTGGAGCCTTATTGTTGTTCAAATGGGTTTCAGGATTGGAAAGGTTGTGATTCTTTTTAAAATGGAAGATGAATTTCACCATCTGGTGTCGGAAGACTGCCCCGATTACTGGAGGATTAAAATAGCTTGAAAAAGTTTTGTCTGTAAGAAAATATATAAAAATATAAAATTAATAAAAATATATAAATTTGCTATCGCGATTCTTCTACTTTAGAGATCCGATTTATATGTATAATGTATATTTTTTACCCAAGATTTCCTCTTCTATTGATGTCACAGCAGTTTAGAAATATTTAAATCAGTACAGTTTTTAATTGCATCGATAATAAAACCATTATGGGCTGTCTAACTGATAAATATTTAATTTTATTAATTTATTTTTCCTTAAAAGTTGAGTTTCAAGAAAGGCTTTCTTGTTGAAAGTTTTGTTCATATAATGTTCCATATTTCAGATGATTTTAACACTAATCAATGAAAAAAAAATTAAATTTTAAGACAAATAGAAATTATTTAATTATTTATTTAAATTCAACTTATATATTAAAAATCTTTGTAAAATTTTGTCTACACTTAATGCCTTTTTTCATTATAGTAAAGTAAGACATCATATTTGGAATCACACCTTTAAAATTCTCATTAATCGTAAAATAAAAATAGATCGAATTAACTTGTATCAAAAACCCCGAGTGATAGTCGCGATAAGAATAGTCCCACTGTAGCCCATGCATGTCGTACGAGGCGACTAAAATGAGTACCCAGGGAGGGTAATGGATGGCAATGTACCCAATGAAGTTTTAACTGAGGCTCGGCTGTTGCTGTTACCCTCCTGCCATGATCAGAGCTTATAGTTGTATATTACCCCATCCATAAATTTTCTTCTACAGATAACGGGAAATATGAAAAGTATTTTTGCTTCACCCATCTAGCCAAAAATGTTATCTTATCTTTTATCTTGTATCAGAAACGTCAGTTAATTCTTCAGGATTTAAGGAATGTCAGTAACTCATAACTAATAAAAAAATCTCCCGGTTCCGTATTTTATTATAACAAAAAACAATTAAATAATTAATATTAATAAATAAAAGAAGTTATTAAATGTTTAAACCCCTTCGTGACTTATGGGCCACCCTGTATTTTGGCATGTCATTCTTTATCTTATAATGTTGGCAAATAGTATTATTACTGACACCCCCAGGGAGTCCAAGGACTCATCGAGGGAGGACACCTACTCTACAGCTCTCTACTTCCACCAACTACACGAACACCACATACCTCCCACCACTACTACTTTTCACAGACAATCACAAACATGCAACCCCACGGCAGGATTCGAACCCACAGTCTTATGTCTGGAGAGTGGATACGCTAACCACTCGGCCAACCAGTTCAGCTGATATTTAGAATATTATATTCTCAATATCAGGGCTCGATATTAGCTGCACCCTGGACAAAAATTTTTTATTTAATGAAAAATAATTTTCTCATCATCATCATCATCATCATCATACATATCAAGGATTTAGGCCTAGTATGGCCTGTTCCGGCCTTAGAAGTCATCGTTGAATCGTTTAAGAGGACGTCCTGGTTTTCTTTTTCCTAATGGCTTGTACTTTAAGGCTTGTTTTGGTAATCTTTCTGTTTTCATTCTTTGAACGTGTTCCATCCATCTATGTTTATATTTTTAATTTTTTCAATTACTGGTTCTTGGTTTAATTCTTTCATAATATCTTGGTTTCTTTTGTGATCAAATAGGGTATACTTTGCAGTTTTTCTCATAAACTTCATTTCTGCTGTTGTTAATCTTTTTGTTTTATTGTCTAGATTTTGCTTCCATACATTAAGACCGGTAGGGCTAATGTATTGTATACTTTTAGCCTGGTTTGTTTTTGAACTAGGTTTGGTTTAAATATAGAGTTAATTATACTCCTGTTATTTTTAAACATTTTGCAATTTTTACGTTTATATCTTTTTTCATTTTCATATGTGATCATACATCCTAGGTAGTTAAATGAATTCACCTGTTCTAAGATCTTGTTATCTAATACTATTTTAGTTCTTGCTGGATCTTGTCCTTTAAAGGCCATAGTTTTTGATTTTTCCGTTGATATTATCATACCATAATTTTTGTATATCTCATTTAGATTTAAAATAGCTTTCTGTAAGTTATCTTCCGAATTTGTAATTATTATTTGGTCGTCTGCAAAGAGGAGAGTGTTTAAGTTTACTGTAGGAGAAAGTTTAATTCCTTGATGTAAGTTTTTACTCCATTTTATTATTATTTCATTTAAGTAGATATTAAAAAGAGTTGCTGTGAGGGGACATCCCTGTCGGACCCCTTGGTTTATCTCTCTCGTATATGATAGCTCATGATTTAATCTTATTTGTATTTGATTATTTTCATATATACTTGTGACAGCTTTTAGGATATTATTTGGTATTTGTCTTTCTTTTAATATGTTAAATAATATGTTTCTTTTAACTTTGTCAAATGCTTTTTCAAAGTCAATAAATGCAATATGTGTTTCTAAATTATATTCTCTCCTTTTCTCTATTATTAATTTTAGGCAGAAGGCTGGGTCTATACATGATCGTCCTTTTCTAAATCCATTTTGTACCATTAGAATAAAGTTTTCGGAATATTTCATTAGTTTGTTATTTAAGATTCTGCTGTATATTTTGTAACATGAATTTTGTATACTGATACCGCTATAGTTTTTAGGGTCATCTCTATTACCTTTCTTAAAGATAGGAATCACAATTGCTTTTTTCTATTCTATTGGGGGGATACCAGTTGAGTAAATTTTATTTAAAAATAATAAGAGTCTTCCTTTGAATCTTGTTCCTGCGTATTTATATAGTTCTGAACCTAGCTTATCTTCTCCAGGTGATTTTCCGTTTCTTGTTTCTTTCAGGCTGATTTCTAATTCTTCTTCAGTTATTTCCTTTTCATTTTCGTTAATTGTTTGCCAGTTGTCTTTTTTAAAATATTTGTCTGTCCACAGTTCTGTGTAGTAATTTAGGAATTCTTCTAATTTCAATTCAGTGTTTAATTTTATATTTTCTTTGGTATCTGCATTTAGGTGTTTCAAAATCGTATATACATTGGGTCTTATTTTATATAAATCATGTTCTAAATTAGAAACAAATTTATTCCATGATTCTCTGTCTTTTTCTGACTTCTCTTTTAGCTATGGCTCTTATTCTTTTATATTCTATTTCATCTTCTAATCTTTTACTGCTTAACCATTTGTGATAGGCTTCTTTTTTCTTTTTGATTATTTCTTTGATTGTATCATCCCAGATCTTCAGTTTTTTTCTTTTATTGAATTTTTTGGTCTTTCCTAAGCTTTCATTTGCTGCTGCATTTAGTATCGTTTTTATATTAAGCCATTCTATTTCCATTTCTTTATTTTATCTAGATACTGGTTAATTCTTTGTTCATATAGCCATTGTACATTTGTGTCATTCAATAGTCTAGTTTTATAAACAAATGTTTCAATTTTTCTTTCTATTCTTGTTACTTGTAGCCATTTAATTCTATTGGTCTAATTCTATTTCTTTATATGCTATTCCTCTTACATTCCAGTTTGACATGTGTATTATATTTTGTCGTTTCCATTTTCGTTTTACCTTTTCCATTCCAGGGTCGTTTCCCATAGATTCAATCCGATTATCTTTTTCTCTCAGCTTACAAGTAAAATTATGTTCTCCATGTCAGGGGACTAGCCTGACGATGGAATAGTTCAGTGGTAGGGCTGCTACCTTAAGGCTTCTGAACTCGCCTTCTTCCGAATTTAAACCCATAGAGGAATAGGGTATATTGAAGGGGAAAGGGTAGATTATAGAAGAAATATAGTAAGGTTTATAGAGAGGACATAGTTGTAAGGCCAGAAATGAAAAGACTCCATGGCTCTCGAGTACTCTAATAGCACAAGAGTCATAAAGTAAGAAGAGTTGGCTGATAAAGTCTTATAGGAAAGATTAAAGTAAGTGGGTCTTCCTCAAAGTAGAAGAAGGAGAGGATAGATCCAGCTAGGGGTCCATGGGTGTGCCGCTTCCCTTACAATCAAGATGATTGCCACTTATGGCCCTGTTGGTCCACGAGTCCTTATTCAGTATATTCGGACCATCCCACCATATATATATAAACACACACACGCACGAGCATGTACACACACACACACACACATGGTGGGCTCCCCTATCCGCCACCCAGGGGACGCGCTCTCTAGGGGTTACAGGGTCCCCTGAGAGAATTTTCTAAACATAATATTTCTATAACATAATATATTTTCTAAACATAATATAAACAAAAATAATTTTCTAAACATAATATTTTTAATTAAAAAAACAACATAGATACAGAACCACCCACTGAGCAGTTTACGGATCTTCTATTAAATTATTGACACATGTATTAGTTAAAAAAATAGGGTTCTTGGGCGAGTGGAATTTTGCATTTGTCGAGTTTATACAAAGCAAATATTTCACTGCAAACTCAAAATAAGTTACAGTTTTAAATTCTCCAACTTAAGCCTTAATATTATTAAACATTATAACATCTGAATCAAGATGATGGTAGGACTGTGTGATGCATATGAGGAGAGAGATTGAAGATTTCTGGGTTAGAAGCTGGCTGATCGGAGGATAAGGGGATAGAGGATAGAGACATATAAGTTGCTTAAGGGGTTTATAAGATTGATGTGGAGGAAATATTGCAGTTCATGAATAACTTGAGGAAAACTTGAAACTTGAGGTCATCAATGGAAATCGAGTAAGAGTGAGGGGGAGATTTTTTGCTTGGAGGATTGTGATTGAATGGAAGAGATTGCCAGCGTCACTTGTGTGATTTGTCGGTGAATGATTTCAAGGCAAAATACAGATATTGACGATTGTTGATTTTTTAAGTGGACTTCCCTCGAGGAGTCTCCGGATTCCATGGAAGTGCCTTTATAATAATAATACATAACTGTACCACTTAGCTTTATTCTCTTACGTGATATAAAATCTACACTTGCTCACTCCAACAGTTGTTCCTTTGGCTTCGCACAAAAATGTTTATTTTTAATTCTTTTAAACAATCAATTCTAATAGATGCATCTCCAAATCATTCCACTGAAATGCAAAAAAAAAAAGGACTTCTCGAATAATGAAGTTGCTTTTCCTGGGATTAAGTCCTCGCTACCATTGAATCATAGGAGTAGACAGTCTCTGGACTGTCTACTCCTATGATTCTGAAGGAGATAACCCTTTATAATAAAGAGGCGGAAACCGGGCCTAATGCAAAAAATATTATTATGGAACCACTACATATAGCAAACGTTCTCCTCTAAATGGCCGAAGTGCCAAGTTTCGTACACCAGAATTAGGTTTAAATAAGATTACGTATTAGCTATCGCTTTAACCATCTGTATGTTGGCAAACCCGAGATAGAACTGATCATACTTCCTACAATATACATGTGGTGTATTATAAGTGTAGATTGGTCTTCTATTCTTCTTTCCTCTACTCTCTCTTACTTCTTACCCCCCCCAAGTGCTATTAGAGCAATTCGAGGGTAAGGGGGGGGGTGACTCTTTCCTCTTAAACTATATTTTCCGCTACCCACCAAAAAATGGCTAGCATAATTGCCTCAAGGTGGCAGCCCCACCACTAGCGACACCTTGTGTTCTGGCTAGTAACCAATTCACAAGTATTCTAATTACTTTCAAGTCTCAAAGAAAGAATTCAAGGTCTGCTTAAAATGGAAATAACCCTGGACTGGCTAAAGGTACCGAATGGAAAAAGGTTATTCCTCCTTTTGCTACCTGGAATGTAAGAAGTTTATCTCCTAAAGAAAACCAAATAGATAAAATTCTATATCAAGAATATAATCAAATTTGAAAACTTAAATCAAAATTGAAGTATTGACTGAACAAAGAAGAAAAATCAAGGAACCAAAGAAACTGATAACTACATACATATCTATAGTGGAGTTCAAAAGAGCAAGAACAAGAGTAACAATCATGATTCAGAAATCCCTTAAAGACAATCAGTAACTGTAAATACTGGAACGAAAGAATGTCACAACTCAGAGTGAAGCTTAAATAGAGGAGTTCTCACACTTCTCGGATTATACGCTCCAGAGGAGGGGGGAAAGAAGAAGAAAGTTCCAACTTTTATAACCAACTCCAAAATATAACTGAGAAATTAAACAAAAATGACATCTTAATACTGCTGGGTGATTTAAATGCTTGCATAGGCAATATCAAAATCCAAAATCATGTCAGAACTTTTGGAGAATTAGTAAAAAGTAGAAATAACCAAACAATGATCAATTTCTCTATCAACAATAAACAATAATCTAAGAATAATGAATACAATGTTCAAACACAAAGACGTTCATAAATACAAATACAAAAGAGAAAAACACATAAAAGACAGAATTCGATGGAAATTTCGTTAACAATTTAGAAAGCAATATTGATAAACACAAACATAAATTTATAAGGCACATGAATCTGTAGAGAATCGATCAAGATTAATACCATACCTTAAGAGGACTGGCTTAAATACTATAAAGAATTATGGACAATTGATGACAACCCTCTCTCAGAACCATTATCAGTAATAGGGTAGGCACTTCTGACCAGATCAAGATAAGATAAGGAATCGTGGCGTCATTCGTTGATAAGAAGATGGCGTCATTGCGTGTGTGACATCATGAGTTTGGAATGTTTGGAATTTCCCTTGGGGCATATGTGTCAATGGGTTCAGTTCTTGTGTTTTGGTTCGCGTATGGAATTATGGGTAATGGTAGAGATAAGGATGCTTGCCGTGATTGGTGGGACACTTCTGACCAGATCAAGGTCAAGATAAGATAAGGAATCGTGACTTGGATGTATATTGTTATGAATTGTAGATAAGTTAGTTGTAAATAAGTGACGTTATTGTTTTCAATGGAAAAGGAAGATATTAGTGGATAAGGATTCGTGTCGTGATTGGTGGGATATTATGAACAAAATAGGGGTAGAGTGAATGGGGGGAAGCGACGTCAGTGTCTTGGATGTGTATTGTTATGAGTTGTAGATAAGTAAATGGTTTGCGTATGGCATTGTGGGTGATGGATGGTGATAAGATAAAGTTTGGAATGTTTGGAATTTCTCTGGAGGCCCTCATCTGTCAGGGACATCACGTAGTGTGTTTGCTTCGCGTATAGCATTGTGGGTGAGTTTTGTGTTTGGACATTTCTGGGGAACATATGTCTCTCTGTGATATCACATGGTGTTTTGGTTTGCCTATGGAATTGTGGGCGATGTTTTTGAGATAAGATATCTTGGAATTTTCCAGGGTGACCCACATCCTTCATTGTCATTATGTTTTGTCTTTGGTTGTCTATAGATGGCTGTACTAATTTTCCAATATATTTTGGGGTATTTCTTTCCTGTTAAAGGGTGGTAATTCTTAGAGTAGAGTTCTTAGAATTCTTAGATATGGCGGCAGCGTTACGAAAAAAAAAAAAAAAACTATCCACTATTAAAATTGCACTTACCCAAACATACGACCAGCGGTTATTCTAATTAGAAATCACTTGTTATGTTTAAGTTAAAAAAAAAGAAAAAAAGATTAGCTTACATTTCTTTCCAGAATGGAACATCTTGGAACTATTGAGGTTTTCTAAATATTCCAAATTGCTGATTCTAACATATATTCACAGCACAAAACACACAAACACAAGATCTGAAATGCAGTTGACTCTTTTTTCATTAGTTACTGGGGCTAACATATATTCACAGCATGAAAACATACAAAACAGGAGTTGAAAGATATTTCTGTAAATAACCAGAAAAGCTAGTTGACTACTTAATTGAAATTACTATCCGATTGGTTCTCTAATATTAATTCCTTTCCACAGTTGCTCATGCTATGTTTTCCCAAGCTAGGTGGGAAATTCTATGCGCCGTTTTGTTGAGGGTATGTGTTATTTCCTGTTTGGAATTCAGAGTGCTGTTAGAGTATCGAATTCTGACAAGTGAAATGATTTTTTTTTCCAAATTGATTGGTTATTTTCTCTATTTTACTTTTAAAATTCAGTTTAACTACATATTCTAACAAAATAACTGAGCAAAATTAATAAATGAATTAAATGAATGTGAATTTATTTTCCAACACTGTAGATTTCTCAATAAGTTGTATCTTAAAGATATCTCTCTTATCCGGTCGCCAATTTGTTGTTAGTAGGTGAGAAATCGTGTGTTTAGGTTGGAACTCTTCATTCTCATGGGAAATTATTGCTGTAGTAAATTAATGTTTATATTTATTATTTTTTAAAATCGATATGACTATTAATTTTACTTTCGATTCCTTATGCTCTTAACCTGTTTCTGTAACTGAAATTTATTTTATTTATTTATTTTTTCTTTAGCATTAGTAATTTTAAGTAACAGATATGAGACAAACAAGATTTTGAACTCACTGTTAGCGTTTTCTTTTAGAAACGTCTTTTGTCAGCACAACAAATAAATAGTTGTTTCTTATTATTTCAAATGAATATTAGCTCTGTAATATATACTTTGATAATTTCTATGTTACCTTTTATTTGACTGTAATATTATTAACAAATTGTATTTACTGAATCTAACATACAGAAATTAAATAAAAGAAAAAGACAGTATTTTTTTTCTTCTTATTTTTCCGATTTAACATTTACGCTGATGTTCATAGTGTATAATTTGGTACTGGTGTTTATGTGTAATTCACGTGATTTTTCTCCATGTGACATTTCAAAACAAGTTGAACTATGGATTTTACATGGTTCGACTATATAAAACTCATTTCCGTTAGTCCCAATTGACTGTTGTCCTGCCAGCCCGACATTTATATCACAGTAGGGATATTTTATATATATATATATATATATTTATCACAATTATTATATTAGATATTCTTTCCAATACAAATAAATAATTATTTATTCTTATTTCAAATGAAAATTAGCTCAGAAAGAAAGAAAGAAAAAAAATGTTTTTATGATCACAGCAAACAAGAAATTCATCAGCTTTTTCAAAGTTTTGAAATTCATGCAAATATTGTTTTCATCATTTGGTATCATTTAAATAAAAAACGCATATGGCTATTAAGTTCGTTAATGTTTTTTTTTTCTATTCCAAAGATGAGTATTATTTGATATATGCATGTTGATTCACTTGATTTTATCTGCACACAAAGATACCTTTTTTCTGAGCAATATTTTTAAAAGTTTGAGTAACGTGTTTGTTTTTAATATCTAATGTCTCTCTGTAAAATAATCAAATTCTAATAGTTGTATTTTCAGTACGACTGTTTTTTCTTGTTTTTTGTAGGTATCTACAAATATAATAACAAAATTGTGACTTTTCAGGTGAAATTTTCTCCACTAAAAGTCTGGCTATTAATTTAATACCCGATTCCTTTTGCTTCCAAGAGTTGACAGTTTCTTGAAATATTTGAGGGCTTTCATGAACAAATAACTTTTAATTCACTGGGTGGATTTCAAAAAACGTCTCTGGTTAGTTTGTGGCATGAAATTTCACAAAAAAGAAAGGAAAAAGAGGTCTTACTTAAATTTGTATAACACATCAACAACACCGAATTTGATCATTCTAATTTACATATTTTATTTGAGTGAAAATTTTATTTATAATGTATTTATTGAATCTAACACAGAAAATAAACAAAGTGAGAAATAGAATCTTATTTTTTGGTCCTTAATCTTGTTATTGTTAATTTTGTGCTGTTGTTCAAAGGTTCTTCCCATGGTTGCAGAATTGCCATCATGTGGTTTTCGACAATGTCACACTCACTGAAAGTTTCTTTGTTTGTGATCGTTGGGAATTTGTTACTGCAGTGAAATTAAGGGTCACATTTTTATTAATTTGAAACCAATACATATATTTTTGAGCGTTATTAAAAGCACAGAAATGTTCGATATGTTTCCAAAAGCATTTAAAAGTACATGTTGTGTTTTCACGTTTTGGGCATCCAATTTCATTTAAATCAAGAAACAGGCCTCCCTATTAACCTCGTTAATGTTTTTGATTTTTCTCTTCCTTTGGCAAGTAATATTTGATATTTGCATGTTGATTCTATCACCCAATTTCTTAGTTTGTCCAAAGCTAGTGAACCAATTTCCCACTTCAGCTGATGGTTATATTTTATTAACCAAGAATTCTGTTTTTTAACTCTTTCAGGTAATTCTTTCCAACTACAAGGTGATTTTGTCAATACATATCTTAAAATAATTCCATCAGAAATATAAATTTCTTTAGGAAATAAATTTGAAATCTTATTCAAAAGAAACTGACAATCAATTATTCCATGATAACTGAAAATTCGTATTTTTCACCTACTGTCGATTTTTCATATTCGCTTTCTTTTATTCTTCTTCTTCTTAGATTACTTCATATGGCACCACAAATAAATAGTTATTTATTATTATTATTTCACTGATTATTAGCTCTGATCTTATATTTCATGTTAACTTTCTGTTATGAAATTCTAAACAAATAGAACTTTTCACAAAGAAACTTTCAAAGAATTTTGTGGCTCACCCATTATTTTTACATTACCGAACACAAAACATCACAACACAAAACAGCAGCTGCTGCAGTGGATGAGCGATTATCTTAAGTCCAAAGTCACTTGACTGTATGGTTTTTTTCTTATAGTACTGTTTACCCTTACTACATGCCAAATCCTGACCATTCCTTCAAAAATGAACCTTTTGTGCAGATGACTCAACGACATGTTTTCGCATGCTGTTGGTTATACTGTTGGTTTGTTTTTATCTCTTTGTGTGGAGAAAGGAAAAATTTGTATTTGTGTTATCTGGAGAGTACAAACATTTTTCTATACCATAGGAGTTTAAGTCACGTTTTTGGGTTAAATTATCTGCTGTCTGTCTGTCTGTAAAACTACCAAATTCTAACAGTTCGGATTTTCGATTATGTGAACGAAATATTTTCAGATAACTCGAACAATATAAATAGATACCATTAGACAATTTCTAAAATAATCAATTACATCGATATTAGTTTTCACCACTTTTTCCCCATTGCTGGCTTAATTTCACAGTAGTGATTTTGTTTACAATAATTAAACAGAATTGTATTAAGGTATAAAGTTGTAGATTTAAATATCAATTTTTAATCAGAATAACTGAGTAAAAAATTCACTGTGGAAAAACACAACAACAAAAGCACACATCTTTGTTCATTTAAGTTTACAAATGCATATTTTCTTTTGCTGAAATACTATTTACAAGTATATTCACAGAGAAAAATTCGAAACATGTAATTACCTAAAAATATTTCACAATATTTAGTTTACACTCCTAACATTTTCCAAAGAGTCCAGTGAATAAAATTTTCATTACTCACTGTTTCTTGGTTACATTACATCAAAATAGCTGGTTATGCAAAAGAGGTTTTAAATCGGATACCATGGTAAGCACAGCTCCATACATTTGATATTGTGTCAGTCTGGAAATGACACCATGCCTCCCTAAACATTCTGTGTATTCTCTTGTCACCAACTATACACAAACAGTTTTCGTAAAATGTTCGTAAATGTCCCAAAATAAAGAATCTTTATCGAATTGGATAATATCTTGAAAGTCTAATTTAGCCATCGATGAATTTAAATGATTAGCGATAATTTTCCCCATGATACGAATTGCTGGTAATTCAGTTTTCAAAAATAGTAAATGGTTATCAATGTCATACATTTTTGGTGAAAATCTCTCAGCTTCTTCACAACTAATAGAAAAAACTTTACTTTCATCAGCTCCTGTATCATCAAGTATTAGTTTCCCATCTTGGCATTTCAGAATATAACACTCACTAAGGTCCATTTTGTAGTCAATTCTTCTTTGTAAGAAGGCGAGGATATCAGACCACTTGCATAACTTTTCCCAAGTGGTCCTGGATAAATACATATCAATGTATGTTTCTTCTAAAATAATAATCGGTTTCCATCCTTTTAGAGCTATGTGAAGAGATTTGTCTCGTGCTATTTTCCTGAAGAAAGGAAATTTCAATGACTTTTGTGACTCACCCATTATTTTACTTTACTGGACAAAAAATACAACACAATACAATAGCTGCATTGGATGAACAAATTGCCGTAACTGCAAAGACGCTTGACTCGTTTATTTTTCCTTATAGTACTGTTTACCTGATCCTTAACCCTGACCGTTCCTTCCAAAATGAAACTTTCACACAGATGATTCATGGACATGTTTCTACATGCTGTTGGATATGATGTTGATGTGAGATTATCTTACTTTGTGACAACATTGGGCAAACCTTATCTCTGTGGCTCTAAGGGTATTCTATATTATTCATCCTTATTATGTTAAGTATTTTATCCTCAAACAGCGTTTTTGATGTTAGACCATATGACTAGTTCTCTCACTCATATGTCCGAAAGTGTTGGGATGGGAAAAAAATAGCATTAGGTGGTGGAAGTGAAAGGGTAGTCGAGAGGGTGACATGGGTCTTCCCTGCAATGCTCTCCACTCTCCTCCAGATGTCTACTCAGGCTAGTGGAGATGAGCGAGCTCATAATTTGCGGATATCTTTTAGTGATGTCACCTCAAACTGATACTGACAACTTTGCAAGAAAAAAAACTTTTTTTTTTGAAAGTTTTATTTTGGAAGGAACAGTGAGGCTTTAGGGTTAGGTAAACAGTATTCTAAGGAAAAACAAACGAGTCAAGTGTCTTTGCAGTTACAGCAATTCATTCATCCAGTGTAGCTATTGTATTGTGTTGTGGTGTTTTGCATCCTGGAAAGTAAAGTAAAATAATGGGTGAGCCACAAAAGGCATTGAAATTTGCTTTCTTCAGGAAAATAGCACAAGACAAAACTCTTCAGATAGCTCTAAAAGGATGGAAACCGATTTATTTTAGAAGACACATGCATTGAGATGCATTTATCCAGGACCACTTGGGAAAAGTTATGCAGGAAGTGTTCTGATATCCTTGGCTACTTGCAAAGAAGAGTTGACTACAAAATGGACCTCAGTGAGTATGGTCCATTTTGTATTCTGAAATGTTAAGATGGGGAACTAATACTTGATGATACAGGAGCTGATTGAAGTAAAGTTTTTTTCTATTAGTTGTGAAGAAGCTGAGTGATTTTCAAAAAAATATACGACATTGATAATCATTTACTATTTTTGGAAACTGAATTACCAGCTATTCGTATCATGGGGAAAATTATCCCTAATCATTTAAATTCATCAATGGTAAAAAATAAAGTATCTTTATCCAATTCGATAAAGATACTTTATTTTGGGACATTTACGAACATTTTACGAAAACTGTTTGTGTATATTTGGTGGCAAGAGAATACACAGAATGTTTAGGCAGGCATAGTGTCATTTCCAGACTGACACAATATCAAATGTATGGAGCTGTGCTTACCATGGTATCAGATTTAAAACCTCTTTTGCATGACCAGCTATTTTGATGTAATGTAACCAAGAAACAGTGACTAACAAAAAGTTTATTCATTGAACTCTTTGGAAAATGTTAATATTGTGACATATTTTCAAGTAATTACATGTTTCGATTTTTTTTTCTCTGTGAATAAATTTGTAAATAGTATTTCAGCAAAATAAAATATGAATTTGTAAACTTAAATGAACAAAGATGTCTACTTTAGTTGTGTTTTTCAACAAGGTATTTTTACTCAGTTATTCTGATTCGAACTTGATATTTAAATCCACAACTTAATACCTTAATGCAATCCTGTTTAATTATTTTAAAAAAATCATGATAATTAACCCAAAAACGTGACTTAAACTCTTGAAGTTTAGTATAGAAAAAATGTTTGATTCTCCAAGTAACACATATACAAATTTTACCTTTCCCCACACAAAGTAAGATAAAAACACACCAACAGTATCTACAACAGTATGCAGAAACATGTAGTTGAGTCATCTGAGGAAAAGGTTCATTTTTGAAGGAAAGGTCAGGGTAGGGCATATAGTAAGGGTAAACAGTACTATAAGGAAAAAACCATAGAGTCGTGACTCTGGACTTAAGGTAATTGTTCATCCACTGCATCTGCTGTTTTGTGTTGTGGTGTTTTGTGTCCATTAATGTAAAAATAATGGGTGAGCCACAAAATTCTTTAAAAGTTTCTTTGTGAAAAGTTCTATTTGTTTAGAATTTTGTAACAGAAAGTTAACATGAAATATAAGATCAGAGCTAATAATCAGTGAAATAATAATAATAATAATTAAATAACTATTTATTTGTGGTGCCACATGAAGTAATCTAAGAAGAATGAAGGTAAACGAATATGAAAAATCGACAGTGGGTGAAAAATACGAATTTTCAGTTGTCATTGGAATAATTGATTGTCAGTTTTTTCTTTTGAATAAGACTTCAAATTTATTTCCTAAAGAAATTAGTAATTCTGATGGAATTATGTAAGATATGCATTGACAAAATCACCTTGTAGTTGGAATGAATTACCTGAAAGAGTTAAAAAAACAGAATTCTTGGTTAATAAAATATAACCATCAGCTGAAGTGGGAAATTGGTTCACTATCTCTGAACAAACTAAGAGATTGGATGATAGAATCAACATGCAAATATCATATATTACTTGCCAAAGGAAGAGAAAAATCAAAAACATTAACGAGGTTAATAGGGAAGCCTGTTCTTGATTTAAATGAAATTGGATGTCCAAAACGTGAAAACATAATGTGTACTTTTAAATGCTTTCGGAAACATAACGAAAGATTCTGTGCTTTTAATAATTCTCAGAAATATATGTATTGATTTTAAAAAAATAAATATGCAACCCTTAATTGTACTACAGTAATAAATTCCCAATGATCACTAAATGAAAATTAACTTTCAGATGAGAGTCACATTGTCAAAAACCACATCATTGCAATTCTACAACCAAGGGAAGAACCTTTGAACAACAGTGCAAATTAACAATAACAAGATTAAGGAACAAAAAAATAGATTTTATTTTTCACTTTATTTATTTTCTGTATGCTAGATTCAGTAAATACAATTGGTAAATAATATTTCATTGAAATAAAATGTGTAAATTTAAATGAACAAATTGGGTGTCGTTGATGTGTGTTATACAAATTTAGGTAAGGCCATAACATTTTTTTCCTTGTGAAATTTCATGCCACAAACTAACCAGAGACTTTTTTTTTGAAATCCACTCAGTGAATTAAAAGTCTTAGTTGTTCATGCAACCACTCAAATATTTCATGAAACTGTCAACTCTTGGAAGCAAAAGGAATAATTGGGTATTAAATTAATGGCCAGAATTTTAGTGGAGAAGATTTCACCTGAAAAGTCACAATACTGTTAGAATTTGGTTATTTTACAGAGCCATTAGATATTTTAAACCAACATGTTACTAAAACTCTTAAAAAGATTGCTGTAGAAAAAAGGTATCGTAGTGTGCAGATAAAACAAGTGAATCAAATTGCATATATCGAATAATACTCGTCATTGGAAGAGAAAATAAAAAAATTAAAACATTAACGAACTTAATAGCCAGACCTGTTCTTCATTTAAATGATACCAAATGATGAAAACAATATTTGCATGAATTTCAAAACTTTGAAAAAACTGATGAATTTCTTGTTTACTGTGATCATAAATATTTATTTGAGAGTAAACTTTTTTCTTTCTTTCTTTCTTACTTTCTGAGCTAATTCTCATTTGAAATAAAAATAAATAATTATTTATTTATATTGGAAAGAATATCTAATATAATAATTGTGTTAAACAACATATATATATATAAAATCACGTGAATTATACGTAAACACCAGTGGCAAATCATACACTATGAACATCAGCGCGAATGTTAAATGAGAAGAATAAGAAAAAAAAAATACTGTCTTTTTCACTTTATTTAAGTCTGCATGTGAGATTCAGTAAATACAATTTGTTAATAATATTACAGTCAAATAAAAGGTAACATAGAAATTATCAAAGTATATATATTACAGAGCTAATATTCATTTGAAATAAATTCCAGTTTCCTAGCTACACAAAATGTAAACAAACAAACAAACAAACAAGACATCTACTTGAAAACAATAAGTGTATAAAATAATTAATCGGGAATGAATAATTTTAGGACATGTGTCATAAGAATTTTACACTAGAAAAACAGTCGTACTTCTCCGAATGATAATACCGTGCAAAACATCAAAGGGAGAATACGGGTGATGAAAAAGGTGACGTTCGGATTGTTGTTGGGAAGTATTATCAAACCCTGAAGTAAGACCAGGAGAATTCCAATCCCCAGTCAGAAAAATTCACAATCAGACACAACGATTACCGATCGCTGGCGGATATGTTAATCAGCAAAAGACAGTTTGAGGTTACTCTCACCATCTTGGGAATAAAAACATAGTATGACCCAGTGCTAAGGAATTGACAGTGTACCAAATGCGCAGAGAATCTAAGGAACAAAAGTCAAATAGCCTTTCAGATTATTACCGAAATTTCGTTCTTTCAAGATTGTGTTTTTGTGTGTGTTCTGCTGTGGATAAAAATCAACTATTTTGGAATATCTATTTGCATTAAGAACAATCATTCTGGAAAGACTGTAAGTAAATTTAAATTATCATTAGAATTTCTAGACTACACACAAAAAAGTTATTGTAAGCCTTTTAAGTCTCGTTTATTTTTAATTTATTTTTTTATAATACCGTTTAGTTTTTCTCTTTACGTAAACTAAAAAAAACACCAATACCCAAACATTTGTAAACAAGATAATGTAAATTCGAAAAAGAGGTTGTCATATGCCAATAATCTTTTAGTGATGTAACATCCAACTGATAGTAATAACTTCGGAGCATAAAAACAGTATGTGTTTGAGGGACACCAGCATTTAATTAAATTATTCAGAAAAAGCAAATCACTGCCGCCATCACGACTTTCTCTAAGAATTCCCACCCTTTATCAGGAAAGAAATACCCCAAAATGTATTGGAAAATTAGTACAGCCATCTATAGACAACCAAAGACAAAACATGACGACAATGATGGATGTGTGTCACCCTAGGAAAATTCCAAGATATCTTATCTCAAAAACATCGCCCACAATTCCATAGCCAAACCAAAACACCATGTGATATCACAGAGAGACATATGTTCCCCAGAAATTTCCTAACATATAACGTCACGATTGTTATCTCTAAATACACCCACAATGCTATAAGCAAATCAAACACACCACGTGATGTCCCTGACAGACGAGGGCCCAACAAAATTCCAAACTCTATAGTAACACACATCCACGTCGCAATTCATTATCTTATCTTGATCTTGTCAGAAGTTTCCCACCAATCACGACACGATTCCTTATGACGTCACACACACAATGACGTCATTTTCTTATCAACTAATGACGTCACAATTCCTTATCTTATCTTGATCTGGTCAGACGTGCCTACCCTACTACTACTACTATTATCTGCAAATAATTCAACAGATTCCTTTACCCTTGAAGATTTAGAGTCAACACTTAAACAATGCAAGAACCACAGAAGAAAGTATCAGGGAGAAGAAGAAGAAGGTAACTAAGGAGAAGATGGTATCAATATGGAACATTTGAAGTTCTTTGGAGACAACTTCAGATACAAACTAGTAGCATTCGTGAATAAGATCCTAAATGGCCAATTACCAAAAGAAAACTTTTTTATTAATGAATTTTTGATATTAATGAATGTCAAAACTATAGAGGCCTATAGTTTATTATATTGCCCTTTTAAATACTAAATATAAAATATATTCAAGACCCTTAAAGACTAAATTAACCAAATATTATGAAAATATTTTTGAAAAGGAACAAAATGGTTTCCATAAAGGCAGATCCTGCACTGACGCCTTTTTCACTCTCAAGCACCTGATAGAAAAAAAGAGAGGACCCATATATTATTCATCAATAATAAAAAAGGCTTTTGATAAAGTCGATCATAATAAGCTACTGGAAATTAAGAGATGACAACATTCCTAACCAGTTAATTAAAGCAATTTTCAATATATATATATATATATATATATACAGTATATATATATATATATATATACATATATATATATATATATATATATATAACAATAACCAAATTAAAGATAGCCGCACAAAAATCTGAATCACAGAACATAGATGCAGGTGTCCGACAAGGATGTAGTGTATCGCCACTCTTCTTTGATGTCTATATTATTAATATTATAAGAGAGTGCAAAGAAACAACCAGTTTTGGCATTCACATAAATGGTTACACCAACATCGATACAATTTTATTCGCCAACGATCAGGTTGAAGATAACGAAGATTCATTAGAGCGAGCTGCTTTTTCATTAAACGAAATAGAGAGATGGAGACAACATACAGAAAGAATGAGTGAAGGAAGACTCCCCACGGATATCGACCTCAAGGGAGAAGGAATAGAGGACGGCCTTTGAAAAGATGGGAAGAGATCGTAATAGACATCTTACTGGCTGAACAGATTTTTCGATTTTAAGCTCATTTTTATAACCACGATATTTCAATAAGCGTTTGTTGCTATCCTCCCCGTTAAATACAGTTTTAATCCCCCTTCTTCAGTTAATAACAGTTTTAAATATAACCCACATAGACGTCATACAAAGATATAAATAATAATATAGAACACATATAATGCACATTTCTTACACATCTCCTTGAAAAATATTTCAGTTTTGAAGAAATTCCTTATACATAATTATGCATTCATAAAAATGTATATTGCGATAAAATATGTACATTATGGTGGAGAATTTTTTATATAAATGCCGTATGAATTAAGAACACCATAAAGTTTTTCTTATATAACTGCTATACATATCAAGACTCTTTGTACAAACACATCCAGGTGAGGCGGTGATTAATACCCTTGGAGGGTAATGGATGGCAATGCTGTAGCCAATGAAGTTTTAACTGAGGCTCGGCTAATGATCTTACCCTTCTGCCATGATCAGAGCTTTAATAGCTTAATAACACCTTATCCCTACACTGTCCTCTACAGATAACGGGGAAGATGAAAAGCATTCTTGCTTCGCCCCTTTAAGCCAGTCTTTATAAGGATAAGGACAAACACATCCAGCATTACGATATATATGCAGCCTACAACCCCCCAAATAAAAAACTCCTTGAATCTGACTTAGATGTGATACTAAATACAGGCAGAGCAGTGATTATAGCCGGAGATTTTAATGCCAAACATTCAGTCTGGAACAGCAGAAACTCAAATATTAACGGAAGAATACTCAGTTCTTACACCACTTCAAGAAATATAACAGTAATAGGACCCACTGAACCTACACATTACGGAGCTACCGGACGTCCTGATGTACTAGATATAGCTATATTAAAAAACATAGCGCACAGCTATCAGATACAAGCAATCAACGACTTAAGTTCTTATCATAACCCCATCATATTACAACTAGGCACCATACAAGATTTAACAGAAAACACCACCACATTTATAAATTGGAAACAACTTCCCTCAGCTTTCCAGGAAAACCTTGGTCCAATACCGCATATAACATCTGCCGAAGATGTAGAAAAAGCAGTGAAGACTCTTGAAAAACAACTGCTGACAGCTATAACACGGGTAACAAATATAACCAAATGTACACTATCAAATAAACTTCCAGAGGACATAAAACGTCTTATCCAAAAGAAAAACAGATTAAGAAGACAATATCAGAGAACAATGGACCCAGCGGCTAAACAAGCAGTGAATAGAGCAACAAATCAGGTTCGATATGCCCTAAAGGACCACCCTAACCAACTCTGGAATAACAAAATTCTCCAATTAAACACAGAGGATAAATCATTATGGAAAATGATGAAATCACTCCGTTCAAAGCGTTTTACATTTCCTCCAATCCAAGGTGAATCTAATGTTGTCTACAACGACGAGGAAAAAGCTGAAGCATTTGCTAACAGTTTAGAAAAACAATGCAGCCCCAATTATATCAATACAGATATAAATTTCATAAGTAAAATTTACACCCAAGTTCGTAAAATAACACAAAATGCCTCAATCCAATCCAATAACAAATCCGTGTCACCAACAGAAGTATATGAGATTTTAAGAAAACTAAATAACAAGAAGGCTCCGGGTCCAGATGGAATAACAAACAAGGCACTCAAGTTACTTCCTCGCAAAGGGGTTATGCGTCTAGTAGCCATCATTAATGCCATCCTCCGGCTAAATTATTTCCCACAGCGATGGAAAATTGCCGACGTTTTCCTAATACCCAAACCTGGAAAAAATACACAGTTTCCTGAAAATTACAGACCGATCAGCCTTTTTTCATGCATAGGTAAGATAGCCGAACGTGCTATTCTCACACGGGTTCAAGAGGCAACAGATATCAACCATATAATTCAAGATGAACAATTCGGCTTTAGGAAATATCACTCCACAACGCTACAAATTTACAGAGTTATCGAACATATAACCCAAGGGTATGAATCGCACCAACACTCTGGCGCAGTTTTCCTGGACATCACTCAGGCATTTGAGAGCGTGTGGCATCACGGACTAATTTTTAAACTACACGAAGTTGGTATTCCATTGCCACTAGTTCTACTTATCAAATCATATCTACATAATAGAAAATTTAAAATAAAACTCAACGGTATCAGATCCACAGAGAGGAGAATCACGGCCGGAGTCCCTCAAGGCGCTCTGCTATCTCCCCTACTCTTCTCCATATACATGGCAGATCTCCCCAAACTGTCTCCAGCTATCACCGCTCTGTATGCCGACGACACAACCATTATAGCCAGATCCCTCCGTCCACACCTGGCCACAATCAAGCTGCAGAGAGCAGTCAATGAATTAGAGGATTGGTACACCAAGTGGCGTATTGCAATTAATCCAAACAAAAGCTCTGCAGTACTTTTCACCAGATGTAAAGCAGAACCGAATACAAGCATACAAATGTTTCGTAAAATCATCCCTTGGCGCAATTCTACCAAATATCTGGGTTCATCTTGATAGACGTCTAAACTTCAAGTCACATATGGATAGTGTTGCCACTAAGGCAAGTCAGACTATAGCACAGCTATATCCACTTTTGAATAAGAACAGCTTCCTAAGCATAAGCAACAAAATCCTCCTTTCAAATCGATAATCAGACCGCAACTAACTTACGCCTCTCCAACGTGGGGTCACACGACCAAAAGCAACATCAACAGACTTCAGATAATACAGAATAAATGCCTAAGAATGGCATTTAATGCCCCATGGTTCATCAGAAACATCCAGTTACATCAAGAAGCCAATCTTCCAGATATTAAGACCTACATGACAGGCATTGCAGAGAAATTCTTCACAATCACTGATAATCACCCAAATCAGCTAGTTTGACAGGCAGCGGACTATAAGCCCTCAGATCGTTTCAAACATAAAAAACCGAAATCCTCCATCGCAAGAGAAAGCTGATACAGCCTCAATGCTCACAATTAGCGGGTAAATTACCCACAATAATCTCATCATTATTGATGAGATTATTGTCCAAACAATCTAAATTTCAGATTTAGATCCATTTCAGAATGGATTCTGAAACAATCTAAAATCTAAAATCCAGATGAAGGGATAAAGAGTCAAGGACTCAGTCCATCAACCAATTAAGTTCAAAGTTCAAACACATCCAACCAAATCCATAGCCCAGCTCTATCCGCTAATTAACAGAAACAGTAAGCTGAGCACCAGAATCAAACTACTCATATATAAACTGATGGTTCGTCCAATACTCATCTACGCTTCACCAGCCTGGAGTCATACCGCTAATATTAATATTCTTAAGTTACAATGTGTGCAAAATAAATGTCTCAGAATGATCTTGAACGCCCCATGGCTCGTACCAATTGTGCAACTTCTTCGGGACACAAATGTCCCCTATATTTATACTTTCATGCAGACTACAGCAATAAAATTCTTCTCAAAAGCATCTCTGCACCCTAACAAAGTGATCTAACTGGCTGCAGATTATGACGCAATGGATTATTTCAAACATAAAAGACCTAAAGCCATCCTAAACTTCAACACCGAGGACTAATCTCCCAGCCCATTCAGGGAGAGCAATTAGCTCATAAACTTTCTCCACTCACAGTTTCTCTCAGGATAGTCGGGAATATGAAAAGCTTTTGCTTCACCCTTTATGTCAGTAATATTGATACTTGATAGTTGATGATCTTTATATTTATATTAATAGGATTTTGGGTAAGGAGATCGACCGTGAGATGCGGTGATTAATACTCTTGGAGGATAATAATGGATGGCAATGCTGTAGCCAATAAAGTTCTAACTGAAGCTCGGCTGATGCTGTTTCCATCCTGCCATGATCAGAGCTTTAATAGCTCAATAACACCTTATCACTACACTGTCCTCTACAGATAACGGGGAAGATGAAAAACAAATCTTGCTTCGCCCCTTTAAGCCAGTCCTTATAAGGACAAAAGGATGATCTTTATAATGTGAAGATTTTTTCTTTATTCTCTCAGATCTGTACACAATTCAAAATAAAACTTCTTCGATCCTAGGGGAGGATTTCTTCTGCCGCGCCCTCCCCGTTTTCCTACTATTCCTCAGCCAACGGTTGATACAGAAATATGTTATTCTATGTACTCAACTAGTTTCTGGTACCACCTGAAATAGTTTCCCCCTGATCTATCTCGGTTAGGTTTCCCCTGATAAAGAGAGAACTCAACTTTCGCTTAATTGCATTTCGATGTGTATTCTGCCTGTCTTCTGCAGTGCCAATCACAGCCAGAACAACATAAGTTAATGGATTCTGAGACAGGCTGTACCAATGAATATAAAACCGGTAGTGTATTATCAGGTGATTTAATATTTATCAACTTTAGATAATGATAGAGTACTTGAATAATTTGAACAACTTAACTAGCTAGATTTAGTAGCTTCTCTGCAGTATATGTGATCATTTATTGCCCTCATATTAAACGATCGAAATGATAAAACAAGAACTGCGTTATTTTATTAGAATTGAGATGGGATAATATAATATTTCCACTGAATTACGTTTGGTATGAAAACAAAACGAAATATGCATTAGTTGTTATTGTTATCTCAGATCCACCGCAATATTTATTAGTTTTAGAGTTACATTCTTAAGAGAAGTTGCCTATTTTTGTATGTTGACCTCAATTTTCGCTATTTACATAGCGTTGTATGCAGCGGTGGACATTTGATTGTTTGTATCGTTTAATTAGATTGAGTTCTTTATTTCATTAGGCGACCAGCAAGATTTGAAATTATTTCAATGATCAGTTTCTTTTTAAATCAAATACTTGATGTTTTAAGGATACTTGTGTCATAAAGACTGAATAATATATGCACGTAACCTGAATCGGAATGATTGTATATCTGTATCAAAATTCTGGGAAAGTCTAATCAGGATAACTCATTAATTCATATTAATTTTATGTTATTTAATATTATTAATTAATATCTTTATTTCAATCATGTCTCTACTTAAAAATATGCCCTTTAATACTTAGTGATATAACATCACGCGGCTTGTTCTATTTTTAAATGATCTATTGTTAGTATTCCACCTTCTTTTATTTTTTAACTGTTCTTGTAGTGCCACTGAAGATGGTCTACTATTTCCAGACCGAAATATTTGGTTAATTAAATATCTTTCTTGTGTTTACGTACATATATATTAAATAAATACTTACCGAATTACGTTTCGTATGCGAGATGGCATTTGCTTCAGAGAATAAGTGGAAGTCTCGAAGATTTCAATATTGTAGTATATGACTAATGGGGGTGGGGGGAATAAACACTATGGTAGGAGACCTTCCGTATTTCCTCGTTGCTACTGACCACCCTTACTTATGTCAAGGTCAGAGTGGACAGCTTTCGCTTGTGTTGAGGGGAGGCGTGAAGAATACCGAATACTCCATCCCCACGTGCTGAGAAAAAGGAGATTTTAAATGCCTCGACTGAATCCACAACCGTTCATTTCATTTTCCAAGCTTTTCTCACGGATGTCAAACCAACAGGTTCCAACATTCCAGGCGCGGCCACTACACGGGTTGCCTTGCCGTATACAAATCGCTGTCTCGCCAGGGAAAGAGGCCCCCATGTGGCGCTCAGTTCGCTAAGTTCCGGCCACTTATCGGAATGTCATTGATCAGCACCCCCTACGAAGAGGTAGACAGGATTGTGTTCGTGTAGCACGGGGTAAGCGTTACCAGTTGACCTGATCACGGGGGCTTATAAAAAGGTTACCGAACATGGCTCTGAACTTTTACTGGGGAGGGGGGATACATGCTGAGCGCGTGGAAGGGATGTTCCCCACAAACCACCCCCTTTCGGTTTGGTCCAATGAACTCGGAAGGACAGTAATAGCATCCCTCTTCTCGTATGGACTTACTAGAAGACAAAGAACAAAATAGGCCCCTTTGTTAAGGGGAAGACCCACGTCGTAAGTCAGAATATCATCAAGTCCACACGGAACTTACAATGACAAACGGCGACTAAGGTAGAATGTTTTTACAAGGAGTGACACTTGTGGGTATAATCTACAGGGCTTCCCGTCCCCTTAAAGTTTTGTTTATAATTAAATGCACTGCTACGCAAAAAGTTAAAGAAAAATAATAATATTTATATTCATAGGTCCTTCCCTGTGTGTAATATATTAACTTAATGATTTTATTCAAAATGAAATTGCAATTTAAGTGTATCAGGAGGTGAAGGGTAACATCAAAGTCATTCATTTGAGGGCAAGTGTCCGGGTTTTTCTCCCACAAAAGAGACAGAGTAGTCGAGAAAGCATGCGCATTTAACATAGGTAATAGAATGCCTCTTAGCGTTAGTTACAGAATTTCAAACAACCTAACTTAGATCCATTCAAATAGTTATTATTATTAAAATAGTTACTAGTTTGTTTCAAGAAACGTTTATCTTTTACTTCCATTCTCCATTTTTTGTCAATGTTTAAGAAGTTTCTATCAATTTTTCAACATGCCTTTGGGAAGTTGTTCCAGTGGATTTATACTTTTTTTTTTTAATCAAATTCCTAAAGTTGCAATATTTATATTTATACACGTTCACTTCTGAAAGAACAGCTTCTTATTGTTAGGTTATTATACCTCATAGATGCAATAATAAATATGGTATTTAAAGTTTAATTTATTATTTATAGAAAAGGCCCTGATATTTAATTAATTATTTTTAATACTTTTTATAGGGATATATTGAAAATTCTGTATTAGAGAATTTTCTATTATGTTTACGGTAGAAGACATTATACACTTGAAAAGTAAAAATCGATAGATGGAGCGACAATCTGAAATTATTAAAATATCGCTAAGCTGTGTCATTCTGAGTACTGCTTTTTATTTCACTACATCATCTTAGTTTTAGATTTTTTATTTAATTTTCAGAAGAAGTAAGAAAAAAGAAATTATAGAGAAGAGTAACTTGAAAAATATTAAATATTTCAAGTAACCATTTTATTTTATATATATAAGCATCTCTTAATTTTTTCTGTTCTGAATTCCGTCCGTTTATCAATGCCATCCTCAGATCCAAGTATTTTCCAGTAACTTGAAAGACCGCGGATATCACGCTATTCAAAAAGATTGGAAACAACTCTCAACTCTCTGAAAGCTACAGACCTATCAGTCTTCTATCCAGCCTTGGAAAGGTTGTGGAAAAAGTCGTCCTTACAAGGCTTCAATCAGCAACGGATAAATTAGGTATTATTCCAAATGAGAATTTCGGATTCAGGAAAAACCATAGCATAACAACTGTGAAACAAATACACCGACTGGTCGAATATATCACAAAAGGTTTCAACTGGAATCTCACAAGCTGCGGTTTTTATAGATGCTCCGAAAGCTTTTGATAAGGTGTGGCATCAGGGTCTTCTCTACAAACTCGTCAAATTCAATATACCAATTAATCTAATAAAAATAATTGACACATACCTCAAAGACAGATTCATGCAAGTAAAAATAAATGAAACTGTGTGAACCAGACGCAAGATCCTGGCAGGTGTGCCGCAGGGCCCACTTCTTCCCCCCTGCAATTTTCTATCTACATAGCTGATATCCCTCAAAACCCAAGTTCAACAATCACTGCATTATATGCAGATGATACTGCTTTATTAGCAAGATCTCTGAGCTCCAAACTGGCTATCAGAAGACTCGAAAGCAGTATTCGTACACTGGAGAAGTGGCTGATAGACTGGAGGATCCAAGCAAACCCCCAGAAGAATTCAGCCATACTGTTCTCCAAAAAGAAAGTCCAGACCAAGGAGGACATACACCTACTATGAGTCAAGATTCCATGGCAGACTGAAGTCAAATATCTCGGCGTGATGCTTGACAAAAAAAAAAAAAAAAAAAAAAAAACACCAATTCATCAGTCATATAAAACACATAAGCTCGAAGACATCCAAAGTAATCTCGTAACTCTACCCTATGATCAACAGAAAAAGCAAACTGGATACTCGGAACAAACTACTCATATACAAGATGGTAATATGAGTAGTTCGCTTACGCATATACGGCATGGAGTCATACCTCGGATACAAACATTCAAAAACTGTAGGGGATACAGAATAAATGCCTGAGAATGATTCTGGACACCCTATGGTTCATTAGAAACTCCCAGATTCACAGAGAAGTCTACATTCCCTACATCACATCCCTCCTCCGTGACCTAGTAGAAAAGTTCTTCACCAAGACAAGCAATCTTCCAAACCCGCTGATCAAGCAAGCTTGAAATTACAATGAAGCAGAATTCTGCAAATACAAAAGCCCAAGTTAATCCTATGCTCAGCAGAACACAGCAAACTCACTGCCTTTCCAGGGTGAGCTTAAAACTCAATAATTCTCCACTCAAAGAACTTTCCTTCTCAGACAAATGGGAATATGAAAAGCATTTATGCTTCCCCCATCAAACCAGTAACATTCTGCGCTCCTTCCATTTATTTATATTTTTATAGTACGTAATTGGTTAATTCGATTCAAATAAATAAATCTGAGAAACAAATACGTGTAACATATTTTGTAGGCTATGAAAAGTCATCGACCCCAGGCCCTCCAAAAAGGATATCATTTTTTTTTTAAATCAACGCTTGGACAGAGTAAAGTATTCGAATGGAAACTCCATTCCACAAGTTTTTTTAAGTCAAACTACTTTAATTACATTACAAGCTTTTATTCAGCACAAAATAAGAATTTCTTGTATTTTTTTCCTTTGAATAATTATTTTATGGTTACATTTATATATATAAAATTTGCATAAAATCTTAAACAATAGCTAGGTTTTATTAAATAATAATATATTTCACAGAAAATGTTTTTTTCTGAATATCATTTTAAAATATAATATTTTATTTCTCTATTGTTGAATTTACAATGAAAATGGCATCTTGTTTCGGTTTTAAAAGTTCATTTTTAACATACGAAGTATGCATGATTATGTGGTCTGTTAAGATTAACAAAAATATCTAAGGCCATTTTTTGTTATACTTTTACAGTCTACTCATTTACAAGAATATAAAGACAAATTAAATTATAAAAACGTGTTTATTAACTGGCTTATATTTCGCTGGATTTTAAACCAACATCTTCAGAGCGTACTATATGTTATAAGTGTTACTGAAACAATTCAAACCGTAATGGACAAAAGATTTAAAGTCCTCATTTGGCGCCCTCTAATATTGTGAAAAAGAAGTATTATACTTATGGTGGAGCATCTCAAGATAAACAGTCTCCCAATTTTTTGGCAAATTAATGCAACGATACTTATTCACGTTAGAAGAATGCTTCAGAGCCATGACTGACTAAAAAAATAATCGCTCTGAGTTGTAACAACTTCTATAAAACACTTTAGTTTCTTCCATCTAATCCTGTGTGAAGGAGTGTTCAAAGCGTATTCTGCCAGTTTAGACTTGCCAAAATAAAGCTGTGAATGTATTTTTATGTTTTTCAAGGAGGATGTTAACAGATCTTCCTGCCTGTCCATAGTAGGCCAAGTCACAGCCAGGTGCAACTTCATACATTCCAGGATATGCCAGGCTAGAGGATGAAGTTTGCACTTAGGAGAGCGGATCAAAGTTGCTAATTTAACATGCGGTTTGAATGTGGTACGAAGGTTATATTTTATGAGTACCTTGGCTATCTTTTCAGATGTACCTCGGACATTGGGAATATGAATAGTGGTGGTGGTTTGTTCTTGTGTGTTGGAGGAAGGGGAAGTAAGAGGCCATTTAGTAGTTTATCTACTTTGTAGGAGCTATAGTCATTGGCCAGAAAAATATGGCGAAGATATTTAAATTCGGTGGAAAGAGCTGCATCATTCGAACAAAGAGCCTTAGTCCTGTGCGTCAGTGTTGAATACCATACTGTTGGGTTTGATGATGGTATGATTATTTATGTAGATATCTTCCTGTGTGTGTTGGTTTTCTATAAATATAAAAAGATAGCGAACCATCTGAAAGCAGGGTGACTAATGTGTGAAGAAAAGGCAAACAGTTTTCAGATTCTTTTACTATTATGAAGTAAATTTTGGGATGTTGGCTGTTGTGGTAAGTAACGGAAGCATCCAATGGTAAACACATCATCAGCAAAGCGTAACCACACTAAGGGATTGTATGAAGTTGTAGTAAGTATTTTGTTTTCGAAGTGTTCCATTTAAAAGTTAGCTAAAGGGGAGTAGGGAACCCATAGCAGTACCATTAGTCTATCTGTGGATTTTTCCTTGCCATATAAAGTAACTTATATTGCATAGTAAATTTGAATAATTCAAAGATATCAGGAGGATTAGAATTTATTAATTCAAGAGGGTTTATTAGTGGTACATTAGTAAATAAAGACGTGACATCAAAACTAACCATCATGTCTGAATTTATAAGGACGTGAGTTTTAACTAATGATTTGAAATGAACATTTTTTTTTTTCTACAAAAGTAGAGAAGTTGTTGCTAGTAAAGGGGAAGGGACAAGAGCTTGGCTAACTTTGTCAACCATAAGGTCCAGTGGAATATTAGATTTGTGGAATTTATGTATTCCATAAATACGGGGTGGTTTTAACATGGATGGTTTTATTGTTGACGATTTCTTTGGGCAAAGAAGTCACTTTTTTTCAATAATTTATAGGCTTTTTTTCTTTTAAGATATAGTGGAGCCTCTTTAGTTCAGTCAGTATAGATGAAGCCCTTTTTTCGGAAAAGACCTGGGTTCGATTCACGTCGGTGACGTGAAGTACCTTTATCTGGCCTCTTTCGACCAAAGTTGAGTTAGCTGATCTCATACGGAGGTAGAGGGTTTTTTCATCCTGGAACTCGGGTTTTTCATTCCCCAGAACAGACAAACCAACCCCGTGAACATACGTATCTACAGACAATATGTAGTATATACAATGGTATGACATTTTAAAGCAGCTATTTCATTCTGTGATTATATTACTTTTAGGTGGTTTAGATTTGTTTAGGATGCTAGATCTAAACGCACATTATTGGCTATTGAAGGTGGAAGAATGTAATGTCCCGTTCTTTTCATCGTAATTTCTAGTTTTGGAACTTGTTTAGGTGTAACAGCAAAGATATGACCATGACTGGGAGCATCCTTAGCTTCTTCTTTAAGCACCTGTGACAATAAATTTATGATCACGTGATCTCGTCGAAGTTACAAGTCCGAGTATAGAGCGTTGGCGCTGTTGTAAGATTTCAAATTTCTTTACGTCCCCTTTTAAATTTTGTGAACTTTTTTTTTCCCCGAAACGTCTGAGATGTGGTACAGAACGGTACACAGTTTAGAATTTAAAACTTTGTACCGTGTACACAGTTTTTAAATGTACACATGTAGAGCAGTTATAGGCGCTGTTTAATTACAAAGAATATAAATTTAATCTTTCTGAAGTCTTACATAATAATTTTAATTTTTAAATAAAATTTATAAGCATATTTAACGGGATGTATTATATTATACTTTTTAAAGAAATTAATAACTTAATTTTAAAAAAAATCTTCGAATTTCTTTATACACCATATAGAAAAATATTTGATACAAATTTTAGCGAGAAGAATAAGGAGAAACGATATTTTAATTTTATTAATTTTAAACTGAAGTGTAACTACAACAGTAAAGATTCGACTGGTTTTTGCTCCGGTAAAAATGTATATTATTAAAACAAATACAAGCAAAATTATTGTTCGTATAATAATTATACGAACAATGATGTTTCAGTGACTATTACCTTTGCTAACCCCAAAGTTATATTTTATTAATAACAATTGATGACATTTTAAATCCTGAAATAGGTTAAATTGTACCGCATCAATTATAAAAATAATAAATGAAAAAAAATCTATTATTAGTTATTAATAAGTTCATTGTAATGCATTTAATTTTGTATAATTAATTAATAAGTGCTTCTTATACTATGTGAGTCATAATAAGTTGATTTAAGCATTTTTGTTAAAAATTATTTTAAACATAAGTCTAGTTATATTTTCCACTACTCCACAAATTATTATTATTATCTTTTTAATTTTAATGCACCGGTACTATACCATATCTGTCTAATACCATTCCAGTAGACTATGTCATTCACTAATGAAATTTATAAAAAACTATCACACCAAACCGGAACATAGTTCAATATTTATTGAAAATGTTGAAAATAATTTAAGGTGTGCTAATTAAACTTAAAGATTTATTTTATTACCAAGAGTTTCTGTCAATTACTAAAAGAAATTAAGTTTCTTTTTAATGTTACAATATTAATAGAGATTAATAATAAATATTGAATGAATTCAAGAACTATACCTAGCTGTATTTCGTTCTTAACGTCCAGTTATACCAAAATAAAAACCCTTATGTGTTGAATATCTTTTTGTGCCAACTACTATCAGCGATTATAGCCAAGGTCAATGAGATTTTTTAATCTCGATATGTCCAATCAGAATTCTAAGATTCGGGTTCTATTAATCAAAGATTTTTGGAATGTTATTCTAAATGTATTATGTGAAAATAAATCCTTTTCGTTAAGATTTACCTTCATGTTTACAACTTCAGATGCATCAACAACAATAAATATACATGTGTGTGTGTTAAATAGTCCATTACTCCGTCGATATTGATTCTTATATTAAATATCTTTTCAACTATGCCTCGCCAATGGAGCAATTAAGTTGTTTAGCAATAATACGAAGATTGAAAACCTCAACATTAACCAAATCACCGTTGCTATGGAAACGGGAACACGCAAAGTAGAAACGTGATCTGAAACTGAGGAGATCTTTGGTGCAAAAACTAATTAAATGCTATTTTCGAATACGAGGTTTAAATATAGAATGCCACGTAATTCATAAACATTAAAAATAAATAAATAAAAGAAGTAAATGGGTAAATATGAAGGGTAACAGAAAGATGAACTTGTTTTTCTTAGGTCACGTTTCCATAGCAGTAATTTAATTATACAAATTTTGTCACTCACGCTAAACCCAGCGAATCACTTTGTGGAAAGTGTGTCGGAGAGACGGCTGTTAATATTTCTTTAGTACAAACCTTCTGATCTTTTGAGTGTTTTAACCTCATTTTCATCGAGAGCGGGAGAAGGATGATTATCCTCGAAATTTGGAGTGTTGTTAAAGATATCTTTTGCATGACCGAACTACAAATATGCCATCTGCTCAATTTTTTCCCCCATTGTTTATATATTTTTCATTGTTGGTTGTATGACGTAATTTTTATATTACGCACACCTAAAATGTGAGTTCTGTCAAGACTGAAATATTTTGTATAAGCTTTCATTTGGATAGGCTGACATAAATTTGCAGGATGACCTGTTGAACTCAATGAAAATAGCCTGCTTCTCAATAAGATTTTATCATTATCAGATGGACAAAGGGGGAGGGAAAAACCTTAGTTTTAATCTATCAAGCAATTAATTTTTCTATTACTGATAAGACTAATTTTTAATAATCAAGTCTTATTGCAATATTAAATCAGGACCAACACAAGATTTTAGCCCAGACATTAATGCAAAAGAAAAAAGTTTTTTTTTTGTTTGTTTTTTTTTGGAACACCACCATCTCTTTGATAATGGAAAATATTCGTATCAGTCTAGTACGTCTTCAAACATTTCCCAAGGCTAATACAAGGATAGTTGGAATCAGTGCTACATGCTGGATCGCGGCGAGATAGATACTCCGAGTAAACTCCGGAAACTTGGGTTTAACCCTTCTACAAAACTGACTAGGAACCAAGAATCACATAGTTAATAAACAGATCAGATTTTGGCATGCCTTCAACCAACCCACCGTCTAGAGTATCTTCCTAAACTTTCAGTACCGCGTACCCCTTTTAAAATTTTAGTAACACCGGTGTACCCTCTCTCTCAGGAAAGTGAAAATTGAGAGAAGTTCTCATAATATTTCATCCAAACACGAATAATATAAAAGTAGTTATTTTCTAACATTTACGTGAGAAGAACATGAAACAATATTCTTTTGATTATTAAATACAGTTTAGTTATACGAATCCCTCCCTATCTAAGAAGCATTTGATGTCTTAAGGATGAGAAATTTCTGTGGTTAGCTCTTCATCACTTAAGCAGACTTCATCAAATCTTTCATCCCCAATTTTGTGCATTCTTTCACCTCTTCGTCCCTATTATGTTAAACGCTGTAGAGTGGTCACCTATCGAACCCAACGAAGGGTGCATTGCAGAGAAAAGCGAGGACAGAAAATAATGGAAAAAATATTCCTTCTCTTAGTCTGGTTCAAGTGTGAAATGGGTGTGTAAAGATAGAACAGATAAGTCACCACATAAATTATTACCCTATGTACATAGGAACACTCACCACCCCCCTGAGTCCTCGGAGGAAGTTAATAAACAAATCGTAGAGCCCAAGGCTGCTGGTAGTTTGTGCGTGTTCACTGTACCTCTGCTGATTTAGTGATCCTTAAAACTTGGCTCCTTCTCACCTTGACACATCCCTCGGACGACACCGGACTGTAAATCGATGGGAATTCATTGTAACTGTACGGCGGGTCTAATTTAGTGCCGTCCTGACCGGCTATGTTCCGGCCAATCTAGCATTAACCTAGCAAACAGGTCTTGGAGACACCAACCTATAGTCACACTGGGGGTTTTCTATTTTTACGGCCTCCAGTCTTGAGTAAAGAACACCATTGTTTGCCGGGGGTTTGGGGAGTAATTTCACTGCCTCACAGGAGTGACAAAAGCTGTTGTCACCGAAAATGGGCGGTAACATACCGCAGATAGACCTACGTTATCACCCCCCCTTTTCCTCCCCTCACCAAACCTTTCTTGTGTGCCTCGAGGATTCGATAATAAAAACCACCGTGAAACATATCGTAGGTGGTGTAACTGTGCATCGTACAAGAGCGTCTGATGCTGATAAGGAGACGAGTGATCGGCACAAGGAAAGCGACAGCCCTTAAGCATCAATTCTCTCCGCCGTAGGTGACTGCTATGCGCGGGAACCGAAAAACTGGTTCTGAACGACGAACATCTCCGCCTTCATTAATATGCGAGAACGTGCAGGCGGAAGCAGAGAGAGAGAGGGGGGGGGGAGGGGAAGCGAAAGGGGAGAATGAAGAGTGCGAAAGGATGATCTATGCACCCTCCCTAACATGCCGGATATAGAAAAGTTGGATGGAAAGTAATGGGTATTATGCAAGCAAATAGCATCCAGAAATTTCGAGGGGTCGGTCTTAGACTTAAGCCTTCCACCCCCTTTTTCCCCTCCAATAAATATTCCACTGTGTTTGAGACAAAGTTAAGAAAAGGCAACCGAGTCAAAGCTTTGAACTTATTAAAATCTTATTGTGCATCGGCAGAATCTTTTCCACTGGTGTTTTAGGCGTTGAAACAATTCCATGACTGTGTTTGTGTATGACTCAGTAAAGATAGCCAATGTCCAGTTCTGATTACTAACTACCGTATTAGAATCGCCAATTTACTAACTCCCCCCCCCCCATTCAAAGAAAAAAGATTGTGCGTTGAAATCAAAAGTGTAAGATGAATGCTGATTGGAGTAGTTGAAACATGTATTTTTAAAATAAATAAATTAAAGTTCACTCAGAAATAAAACTTCTACCATGATACTGGTACGCCATTGGAATCCACTGAATTTATGATTTATTTTCCCTTGACTCCAGAATGGAGATTTCAGTTTTTCAGATTCCCCCCCCCCCTGTCTGTTATTTTATTTTATTTTATTTATTTATTTATTATTATTTTTTGTTGTTGTTGTTGTTCCCAAAATAAATTTTGGAGTAACTGGATTCTCCCTGCGATAGCATGGACAATTTTCAATTACTGCTGTGTCTGCAAAAACAGAAAATCAACCGGATACGATACAGAAACAACGCACTGAACAAACCAAGTCTTCGAAAATCAACACAAGGAACAAGCCAAGAACTACAACTGACAATACGAATGATTCTGAATAAATACGTCTATTCCTTGGGTATAAACTTAAACTGTTACACAACATGAAAATAATTATAACGCTGCTACGTAAGGAATTTTGTAGATGAAATTTCTCTGTCAAATTAATTTTAAGGACCAGAATTAGGATCAAGAGAACAAGTGTTATCCCCAATCCACACTGTACCAACAGAAAACTTCAGCCATCGGTCTAGGAAAATTCAAATAGAATAAAATAATAAATGCTTTTGAACTCCTCTAGTTTAAGTTTTTAAGGTTTTCTACCCAATGGTTGCAGTTTCTTCGGCGCCATTTAGTTTTACTGTAAATAAATTTACCAAAACTCAGATCTGTTGTTCTGATCTGAATTTATAATACGCGCGCAGTTAATGTGAAACACAAAAGTTTAACATAGAGGGCGTTGTAAACACCAAACAATTAGTCTTACCTAATAACAGAGCTGATAATTTATTCGCCCGGCGAGTACAAAACTTGAATAATTCAGATCGATAGGCAGATTAATAATGTGATGTAACCTGATTTTGATCTATAAGAAAGTAGCCGAGGCCAGAAGCCAGAGAGCGTAGCAGTTAATAATAATTTGTCGGTCATTTGATAATGTATAGCAAAAAATTAAAGATCTCTAAGTCCTGTGTGTCAACAGTGTGCTAATTATCCTCGAGATATGATAGTTTAGCAATCGACCCTTGCGTCTTTATCAAACAGATTTTAAATAATTTTTAAGTCTATTTGAGAATGGTGGAAATGGAAAATTATCGTTAATTCAGCTAAATTAATTTTAATGAAAATCAAATAATATTCGTTATAAATAGCAAAAATTAATTTTTGCGTAATAAAATGTTTGTTCCTTTTTCATAAATATTATTGTAATCAGAATTGATTTATCTGTATTGATTTAAAAAATCATTAAGAATGGAGGACATTATGGATCAGCCATATTTAATAACAAAATATTTCTTTCTATAAAAATATAGGAAAAAAGTTTAAACATTTATTTTTTTCTATATTAATCTATAAAATAAGTTTATATCTATAATATCCTATTTTCTTCTCTTAAACATGACAAATTAAAGCATTTTCGCTCTATCTTTTAACAATTTTTATATAATCTCATTAAGTTAATATCATACGAAGGGTATATATGCTTAATGAATACTATAATATTATAATACTTAAGACGTATCCCCGTGTGGTGGCCGGGATAAGAATAGCTCCACTGCAGCCCATGCTAGTCGTACAAGGCGACTAAAATGGGTACCCAGGAAGGGTAATGAATGGCAATGCTGTAGCCAATGAAGTTTTTATCCTCCTGCCATGTCACAGCTTATATAGCTAAATAATAATACCCCATTCAATACTTTGAACTGCATATATCGATTTTCAGGTTAAAAAAAAAAAATTAAAAAATGGCGGAAAATTCTTGAAAATTTAAGTTACCTTAGGTAAGATTACCTTGTGATGTACTCAGACTAAGAATTCGCAAACTAAGGTATGATAACAGAGTAAAGAATGCTTGCTAAAGCTATGGGTCATGGTGGGTGGAATTCAAAAGAAATATATAATAATAATAATAATTGAAGGAATTCTTGGATAAGAATTCTGTTAACAACTTCAGATATAAAGTAGTGTGCGTATTTCCTGCTTGTTTTATGAGTCATGAAAGCAATAATAGGGGTTGTATTTCAAACAAAAACCAAGAGGGATAGAAGGTTTGTGTACAAAGGGATCATAATAAACAGTTAGAAAAATGTTTACAAATTATAAACAATACTGTGAAGTTTGCAATCAAATAGTAAGCTAGAATGGATATTTCGTCCATCCCTAGAGTTATTTAACATCTGGAAACCTTAAAGTTGCCTACCTTATATCTTTTTCGTTTTATTCTTCAGTTATACAAAAATTTCAGCAAATGAACTTACTAGTTTAGTGAATGACTGTTTAGAAATCAAGCAGAAAAGCATTTTTGTCTCTGTTAGTTTCATTTACAAAATCTTTCTGTTCACTGCTTATTTTAAACATTGCGACTTGCGAGAACGTATAATGTGTGTAGGAGAAAGGGGGGAGGGTTCAAAGGCTCATGCTAGTGCTGTAAATTACGAGGATGATTGGACCTTGAGCCTCCGTAGCTCAGGATCCGGGTTCGATCCCGAAGGAGACCGGGAATCGAACCCGGTCTCTTTCGACGAAAAGTGAGTTAGCCGGTCTCGTACGCAGGTAGGGTTTTGTCACCCGGAAACTCTGGTTTTTCGTCCCTCAAAATAGGCCCGTGAACATACACGGATCTACAAGTCATACTTGCCCTTAGGAGATGCAGCAGAGGAGTGATGAGCCGGTTGCATTAATTCGTCGTAAACCCCTTATTAGGGAAGTCTACCCATCCTAAGGGACGGGTGAGAAAGGGAGGAGAGACTGGACCTTAGTCGGCCGATCTCAGGTATGTCTTAGACATCTTTTTTTTTTCTTACCCGAAAAAAATGAAAAATCCTAACCCGGTTCCTGAGTTAGGATTTTTCTTCCCTGAAGAAGTTCGAGGTCTTAATACCATAACATGAAGGATTTAAATTTGCTGAATTTCCAAAAGTTAAGATTCAAAGAACAGAGGAAAGAATATGGAAAGTAATTTTTAAAACTGCACTTTTAACCTAATTTTAATTTCTATATTTGAAAACAAACTATTCCTAGATATTTCTTAACGAAGTGGTCTTCATTGGAATCCATCTGTATTGATTCATTTTTAATTTAACTGACTCTCATTGTAGCTGTGATTGGAAGTGACTGTTTAGCGCATGTGGCTTTCTTTGCCTAAAAAAATATAAATAAATAAATAAAATCCTTTTACAATTCATCCGCGCACTTCTTTTTTTAGAGACTTAATATGTTATCCAGATATATAATCCAGAGGGGAAAACCCTTCATGAGTCGGAAATCTTTCAAAAAAAAAAGTTTTTTTTTTTCAAATGTTGATCAGAACATTTTGATATCTGAAACACATCTACAAACGTGTGTCCTCCATACAAATACTAACATGAAAATGACTCTGTATAGGTGCATACACAATAGTAACAAATTGTGTGTGTGTTTGGAGGGGAGGGGATAGCTCATAACAAAATATCTTCACGTCTTAAAAATAATATAAAAAAAAAAGGTCTTGAGTATTTGAGGTTTTTTTACTTACAACAAACATGCCGATGGAAGCATTCCCAGATACCAGACAGGATAGCGTATACAGAGGTGCAAAGAGATTTTTTCTTGTTTGTATGTTGTATTTTAGGGGAAGGATGTGCTCTCACAACAGGAATTTAAGCCACTTTACTTCAGATATGGGTTGATATGTCTCGTATCAGTAATTCCGTTGAAACAAAGAATAGAGTAGCAAGTGTTGATCGGTTATTGTGGACCTTTTTTTTAAATTAGGTTACTAATTTTCATTTCATTGGACGTGGGACATGCATCATTGTTTCAGTACAAGATGAGTGACTACACGGCGCATACTTCACTCACATACTAAACAAAAAAAAAAAGTTAAAAATCCCCATACAGAGATAGCACCGGCCTGCGAGACTTCTCCCACTCGAGGCTTGATGATAGGCCAATTTGTTTTACCTTTGACGAAGCACCTCGGCCGTGGTTCTAGACGCTATCTGCCTCCGCCGCAAAGCCGAGGCGGACTGACCCCGCGGCAAACAACGCGGTGGTCTTGCGGCCTCTGCCCAGTGCAGTAGTACGTCGAAATCGTTTTCGGCTCTGTTCGGTAAAACCTAAAGCGAAGAAAATTACGGGGTTGAAGACAGCGCCAACACCTCGATGAAGATATATGGGCCTGGGGTCAAGATAATTGACGGCCTAATGACAATGGCATATCGCCAAGGCCACTCCCGCTTTCTCACCTCGGCGCCTGCGCATCGAGAAACAATGGTCTCCCTACTTCTCCCCCAGCTCTTCCCCCATAGGGTGGTCAGATACATCAAACAGTTCGCTATGAAGGGTATGTCGGAATCTCTAACTCTGTGGTCTGGGGAACTTTCTTATTCTCTTGCCCTAGGAGAATTAATTCCCGCCAGGAACTGCACGCTTTAATTCGTTCCCCCGTCATGCTGTATCAACCCACATCTCTCAGTCTACCGGCAACTTAAACATAAGCGCGATTCTCGAATCTCGTGATGCTTTGCCGAAGCACTGTTTCGCGTTGATGAGCTCATCAGGTGGAAGTCTCGAAGATTGTTAGTTTGCACTATTTAATCGATTTAATAAGCACACAGAAAGAAAAGTGCCTCCCTCTAAAAACGCAAAGATTAACAAAATCCTTAAACGAACCAAAACATAAGAAATAAAAATGGATCTAGTACAGTATAAAATTGTGCAGAGTTCTTGTGAATTTGATATTACTTTCCAAGAGGATAGAAACAAAGATCATATTTCTTACCAACCACGTTATCATGTATATTTAGTAGTTGTGCAAACGAACACTGACGACTTTGAGTTTAACTGAGGGAATAGTAATAAATTATTGTAATCTAGGCTCGTGGATTAATTTCCGATGTAAACAAAAACTATACGAGAATGGAAGTTGCTATTAACTATGAGAAGAAAAAAAAAGATATTTAATTAGATTTTCAGGATTTATTCATGACTGAAGCAAACAGTATAAAATCTGTCAACGATGGAATACGTCAGTAGATAATCCTTTTATCATTGCATATCTTACAAAGAGAATTAATACGAATACACTGCAATGAGTGCACGCACACACACACACACGCACACACAGTGTCATTTGAAACCTGAAAAATATCGAGTTAATTTTGCACTTAAAATATTTTCATAATTCAAAGCAAATATGTAATATTGCAAACATATGCATTAACCAATGTGAGAAACACGTGACAGATGCGGGCTTCGTTGATGAGCGCGCGAGTGAAATGACCTCTCGTTTGAGCCCTTTGCCAATTAGCTGAAACATTTAGTAGCAATTGTATCTAAGCCACCTGTCCAAAGTACTAACCCCCAACCTATATATACTTCTAACCCTTACCACTGTGATACAAAAGCGAACAGGCAGCAATTACGCCGTAAATGTGATCTTATCAGTGGCTTGGGAAGGGAGGAATGAAATATGAAGCCTGATAAGGCGGGTGTGTTGACAAAACAATCGACCGTTTAACTTAATTCATGGCTTATTGATGCAGACTTCATTGATAACACGTTTGTGAGAGGATTTGGGGTTATTTCTCACATTAACTACGTCTGGATGATACAAATGAGAAAAAAAAAAAATTTTTTTTTCTCATCTTTCTCTTCTTTGTTTCTTTAAGGAAACAAAGAAGTTTGCCGTTCTTGAAATAGAAGGAAAAGCTAATTTCGTATACATTTGCTATTCAACTGTTGTACAGCAATGGAATTTGCATGTTAAATAATTAAGTTTTCGAATGTCGTGTGGAAAAATCTTTGAAAGTACAATTAAATATCTTTTCTTCCAGACAGTTGATAACTTCTAGTGTCAAATAGATAATATAAAGTTTGTAAATAACGTTGTCGTTCTATAATTCCATAAATATATATTTTGTGAGTTCAATACCATAAATATGTTTATGGAAAATTAATTCCCAAAACTATATTACAATTATCTGTTATAATCCTTATAAGGACTGGCTTAAAGGGGCGAAGCAAGAATGCTTTTCATCTTCCCCGTTATCTGTAGAAGCCATTGTAGGGATAAAGTGTTATTGAGCTATTAAAGCTCTGATCATGGCAGGAAGGTAACTTCGCCCCTTTAAGCCAGTCCTTATAATAAGGACTGGCTTAAAGGGGAGAAGCAAGAATGCTTTTCATATTCCCCGTTATCTGTAGAGGACAGTGTAGGGATAAGGTGTTATTGAGCTATTAAAGCGCTGATCATGGCAGGAGGGTAACAGCAATAGCCTCAGTTAGAACTTTATTAGCTATTAGCTACAGCATTACCATCCATTACCCTCCAAGGGTATTGGATTGAATGAATCAATCACCGCATCTCACGGTCGATTGAATTATCTGTTATCATTCCCTGTATTATTATTTATAATTATTTGCTTTTAAAAAGAAAAAGGTATTAAAGTAATTTTTTCAAATATTTTAAAACTTTCCAAAATATTTCAAACTTTTAATTAATATTTATTTATTTATAATAATTACATGTATTTTATAAATTATTATGGAATTATTTTATAGAATTCTACTATAATATAAATAAAACACAAATTTTGTTGAAGCTATCCGCTGAGTCTATATTTAAATCAAGAACAGGATACCTACCTAATCCACAACAGTACACAAAAAATGTGTAGTTGTAGTGGACCCCCGTTATACTGTATTTTCGAATGTAGAATTATTTCTGTATTGCTATTAGGAGTCGTATTGGGATGGGGGGGGGATGAAGATAATAGTAGAGCTGTCTTTATCAAGAAAAGTCAATTATTGTAATTAACTCATATATAAAAATGTTTGCTTTTTTATGCTGTTTAAAACATGGCCATTAAAATGTGATGATTACTAATACGGCCTGTTTTTGCACAAGGGAATATTCCACGTACAAAATATTTCCTGGTCTTGGGTGTTCTGGTTAACACCTGCAGAATGGTTAGGGAATATCTGCTCTATATACATATATACCAATTTTTAAAAGAGATATTATTTAATATTAGATTGAAGTATTATTATTTAGATATTATGTTTAAACATTATTTTTCTCTCTAAAATTGTTTCTTTTCTATTTATCTACAAAAATGTACTAATTGCTTTAATGTAATTTAATGACACCAATTTCCTTTTTAAATCAATAAAGTTAAAAGAAAGATTATTGCATTAATGAGTGTGTAAAAATGCTTATGTTTATACAATAAATAAAGTACGATTGAAAACGCATTACAATAAGTAGAAAATATTTATAAAATAATAATTACTTAATTATTTTGTTATAATTAAATTAAAACAAAATATTACTTTATGGGTAATAAATAATGTATTCATTTTGTTATTTAATCCCAGTGAAATAACAGGACGATAATAGCAGCATTTAAAACATTTTTTTTTTTTTACTTTCTCGTATATGATGTCATGCGCAGAAATAGTGTTTTCTAACCGAGTTGCGCATAACGTATTTCATCTGTTTTCACAATTTTTTTTTTATTAATCACTGATTTTTTTTTAATCACTCATTAAAAATTCAGTGAAAATTATATAATACAACTGCATTAATAAATGGACTGGTTGCTTGTTTTGCGGAAGCAAAAAATCCACCTCCACACGAGACCGGAAATCCACCTTCAACTGAAAAAGAGTTTGCAGAAGAATTATGAAGGGTAGATATGGATTTCGGTCAATATAGTAGAGTCTAAACATTTTGGGGAAGGAAGATTTTTTATATGGAAACATGCTGATTTAACATATCGTTATTGCTTGAACTTTGACATATTGGCTCGCCTTTTTGTCGTAATAACCGCTTTCCTTACGAAGAATTTCTACGAATTTGCGGTAGAAAGTTAGCACCTGTCTGTTCCATTCTTCTGTTTAAAGTATTAGCAGGTTCCACTGCAAATCCTGGCCTCAACACAGGGACAACATACTCAGGCATAAAGTATCCTACAGGTACACGATTGTCGTAATCCTAACAATTAAGGCAATGCCTAGGAGCAGCAAATTAGAGGGTGGGAAAACTGACAAAATTGTATCTCAACCATAAAAACACCACATTTTCTTGAATTTAAGGGCAGCAAAATAATACTTGCCTAGGGGTAGCATAAACCCTGACAATGGTCGGTCCTATACCGGTATCCATTGCTTCATAGCCAGATTCTGTGTATAAAACATAGATTTGTGGAATGCGACTATATATAGACTAATAATGATTTGCTACAAGAGTTGATCGGAAGTATTTCAAACTTCAAAGGAGTTCATTGTGTGTGAAAAAGGTTGACGACCAGAAATGTAAAGCAAAATCAGTCATAAATTAAAAAAAAAGACTCTCATGTCTTGTATCTCTTTCTCCTGACACTGAACAAAGAAATGAATATTACATCAAACTGTGAAAAAGAAACGTTCCTTGAATGGTAGAGTGTGTGGACAAGGCGCCTCCGTGTTAGCATCCGCAGTGGCGACGCTGCTTTTCTGGTGATAATCTCTCTTCGCGTCATTCTGACACCTTACCTGCCTCCGGCTGTGAAACGGCGGTGTTCTTGATCTCATAGCCTCTCCTGGCGGGCTCTTTACCTTTCCTGTAGCGAATAGATAGAAGGAAATCGCTCTCTGTATTTCTAAATAAGTAATACAAGAACCCTCCCGGCATTCGTTACGGTTTCGGAGCATGTTCCGTCAGACAGTGTCGGAGATATCCCCTTTTTCGTATCTCCTGATTTAGATGGGCAGTCACACGGACAGATAGAAGGAGAGAGATGGGTTGATAAAGACAATTAAATAGATAGATAGTATTAATCCGCGGTATTGATTCTTTCACTTATGCGGATAGTACCTCCGGTTGGGTAATGAGAATTTTGCTAAAGAAACATTCGTCAAGATTTGCATAACTTAATTTTTATGACTTCCTTATAAATGATTGGCTACCACCTGCCTTTCATTTGGATGATGGCAGATGTTTGTACCGTCATCAATAAACAAGGACATTCAGTTGTCTTCTGTGGTGGTTATCCGATAGCTAAAGTTAGCTTTGATGTATTTTCCCCATATATAATTGGGAAATTGTCTTCTCTGAGATTCCTAATTGCTCTAACTTGTGAGTTTTGATTACTGCAGAAGCTTGTAATTTTTTTGTAGCATAAAAATTTGAAAGATATGATAATAGGAGCACATCATCCCAACTCTGTCGGCTGGACCTTCGGATAATAGAACAGTTTTGGTTCGATTATCCGAACTTCATTAAAAAAAAACTCGTTCTTAGGATCCCTCGTTGTCGGTTTTTATTAGCTTTTTGATGAAAGGTTCAACAGACGTGACAGCTGTATTTTGATCTATTGATTCGCCTCAGAGGCCTGACAGTAAATGACAATAAACACAGAATACCTGCAGAATCTTATGTCTGAAAGTAATTTATATAGTTGAATGAGTCTGAACTTGTATCAGAAGCAGAATAATTACTTTTTCAAACTTCTTTTGGAGCTTAATAGCGCAAAGTTTAATTTGCCAATATGAAAAATTATTTTTTAAGTAAAATATCTTACACTGTTACACCGAATTCATATCTCCAGTATTACTCGTATGTTGTAATTATGACATACCACTTGAATCTCCTCTCGACAACAATCTCAACCTATTAATAATGGGGATAGAGAAAGTTTAAATCTCCAATTCTTCAAACTACATATGAAATATAATACAACAATAAACACAAGACTATAATTTATTGAAATTTCTCAAATTTTACAATTTCAAATATTTATCTCAATATTCTTGAATAAACACTTTTTTGAAAATAAAATACGGAACTTATTAAAATAATTGTACAGTAATTGTTCAACGACTAAAGTAGTATAAAGAAGAAAGTTCAGGGGTGTCTACTAAACACCTATTTCACAGAAGAGAAAGGCATTTTTTCATTCTCAATAACCGCTTATTCTCATTATGATAGAATTTATGAATCCTGTAATAATAGAGAGCAATGCAGGTCAGGTTTTTGTAGCACGTGCAGGCCTGGAAAGACCAAATCATTTGAGTTTCTTAACATCGAAGATAGAAACAAAGGATCTGTCTGTTCCTTGAATTAATTAATTCTATCCATCACGTCTCCTTGTCTTTGTTTCGGATATTTTCTGCAAAAGAAACATCAACGATATCAGATATTTTTGACGTAAAGAAATAGTTTCAAATAATTTATATTTTACAATTAAAACATGTTAGAAACTGTTTATTTATAATTTTATTTATACATTCATGAATATGAGATGAAATATGATATTCATTCATCATCAATAACCTAAGTGATATCATCATGATGATATCACTTAGGTTATTTCCCATTAAAAAATCATTAGGAACTTGGATGTTGAAGACTGCAGTCTTTATTATTATTACTACTACGTGACACCTCCAAGAACTCGTCACTTTCTATCTATCACGCAGGAAGAACTTTGTTAGATCAATGAATATAGTCAGGAATGAGATGGGAAATATTGAAGACAGGAAGAAATTATAACAAGGACAGCACGTGCCATAAAAGTATTTCATATTCTTCTTCTTCTTTTCAATGATTGGGCATAGTCCTGTTCCGGCTTCACTGGTCTCTCTCTCTCTCTCTCTCGCTCGCTCTCCTTGGTCTGTACCTATCCGCCTCTTTTGGTAGCCGATATCTTTCCAACCTAAATAGATTTTTTTTTCATTTCTCTCTCTATTCCTTGATCTTTTCATTTACGTTATAAATATCTCGTTCTTTTCTGATGTCTTCCTTTTTAATATGGCTAATTTTGTGCTTCCTTGAATTGCTCTTAAAAATCTCATCTCTGCAGCTTTTATTTTACTGTCATCTTTCTTTTTAACGGTCCATGTTTTTTCTGAACCATACAGTAGAGTGGGAATGGCCATTACTTTATAAAATTTTAGTTTAGTTTCTCGTCTTGTTTTTTTATTCAGTGTCCTTTTGATATTTCCACAGATTTTCTAAAATTTTTTTTTTTTTTTTTAAATCTATACCTTCTTCTTTCAGATATGTTATTATGCAGCCTAAACAATTAAACCCTGACATCTGTTCTATTACTTTCTTTTCTGTGACTGTTTTTGATCCAACACGATCTCGACCTTCAAATACCACGACTTTTGTTGTTGTTTTTTTTGTGAAAATTTATTGTTTTGTTGGGTTATTTTGTTTAATTCATAAACTAATTTTTGAAGGGCATTATCTTGTAATATAATCTGATCATCTGCATATAACATTGTATTGACAACAGTTCTTTTGGTTAATTGGATAACACTTTTAAATTAGAAAAACTAAGACCAGAATAATACCACACCAATATTTTTATTATACGGATTATCAAGTGAATGTACGGCTTCATTTTGGTATAAGATACGCTTATCCTTTGTTCAAGCTATATATAGCTTAATAACTGGACTCAGTTAACATAAGCCAACATGGGGTTGGGTTTCAAGTAAACTTTTTCAAGCATTCCCCCCCCCCCTGTATTTCTGGTTCTCAAGCATTGTAGTTGAACTTGCAATATGCAAATAATAATAATAATATTTGTTTGGAAAGTTTGCTGTGAATGAAGATGATAATATTTTCGCTAATAAATTTCATTAGGTTTAATGCAAAAAAAAAAAAAATCTCATTTATTGTTTTTGATATATGCTACGTACTTGGAAACATACGAGAAATAAAATAAATAAAAAAACTCAAAAATGTATCCAAAGCGGACTGATCCCAAACGACCTACCACACAAAACAGAAGACGAAAAGGTCATCGGCGTGTAGGTCATCAAAAACCATATCTACCTAGTCGGGATCCATGAAGATTTCGCTCTACCACAAGTCCACTAAACATCTGTGGAGAGAAATGAGCTTTATCTGACCCTAGGGGTGGAGAAAGTCTTAATCTCTGTGACTTCTGACCTGCCGCAAGGTGGCTCTGTATTGTAACGCGCTCTACGAAGTTCAGGGGCCGCCCTGTAAAGTAGCACCACCGAAAGTGGTAATGAAATGGCAAAAACATTTTCACCTGCTCAGCCACGCGGACCACCCATCCGCCGAGAACGTGATCTGAGTTCGTAAAAGGCCTCGAAACGGTTGCCTAGCTCTTTCTATCTCTCCATGAGAGAGAGAAGGTACGGACGGATGTATAGAACAAATGATACCATCTCCTTTTAACTTGTTTCCAAAGGAGTTCGCGTCAGACGGTGTTAGCTACGTGAAAGGGTTGGTGGCGGCGTCTGAAAGACGTCTACTATTACGTGTGTGTACACTGAGATGTAAAAATTTAGGATCCGCAATTTTTTTACATTTCTTTTTTTTTTTTTGAAGGAAAATGCGATTGTGTTCACATATGTAGACCGTCGTCCTGTGCTTGTTTGAAAAGACAAAGACAAATTGGTAAGCCAACCCCGTAGTGGATAAAAATGAAGCTGTGAACGAATACATTGTGGAAGGTTGCATCACTCATTGTTGTCTCAGGCAAACTGAGTTTTCCAACAATCTCAGGCATTTCCGAGAAGCCAGCGGTGTGTCGTCTATCTCCCCAATTTGTGAGCACAAAAACATAAATTTCATTACACCCTCCTTCTTACCTTCCCCCTATCCTTTCATCTTTAAGCTACTAGACTGTAAATCTTATGTGACGTGTTGCGTACACTTTTGACAGACCATACGTAACCAGACTGCAAGACACCATTTACAACAGAGGCGCGTTGTTGAGGAGATTAGAGAGGCTAAAGCATCCACAAGCCATCATTACGACGGGACCTGCTGACCTCTTACTGTTCTTCCTGACAAATACTTGAAAGGAGGTAAAACCAGCAAGCCTCGTTCAAGTCCGTAGTAATTAGGGGTAGTGCTTGATTTACTTGTGCGTCGAAGGGAAAAACTCGGCCGCTCTCGTGGTGCTACGTCCATATTTCACTGGAGTCACTAAATCAACCCTCCCATCGCTCGCGCTATGACGTATGGACCCGATAACAGTGTACCAACGCTTCATTTAAGGCGAAATTTAACAGTTAACGCGATCACGAATAAGGCCAATGATGTTTATTAAGGCGGCTGCGAAGCTGACAAGTCAGACAGATTGGTATTTAGGGATGAACATGTTGCGCGCGCGCGCGCTCCGTGTCATCTGCAGACAGAATAAATACTAGATATATTTATACAGCATTCATGTGTCCTTTTTAACGTAATAAAAAAAAAAAATCGTTTCGGATTGTATACCGCACCTTTGCAGGAAAAGGGGAGTCCATTGTTCGGGGATCAGTTTTTTTTTTTTTTTTTGTTCAAACAGTCCTTGTCATCAAGCTGCAATTTTTATTTTTTATTTCCTACTTTACCAAGTGACAAGTTTTTATTAATTCCACTTATTTTAGAGATTACAAGTTCTCGACTGTTTCCGGGTTGTTCAGTACTTAACAACCTTAATAACATGACACTTCAATGTAATTTTATACTAAAGTGTTTGACATCAGAAAACATCTGTCAGTATACTCGAATGTAGAATGATTTAGTAGCTTTCTACCTGATTACCATATTGCAATTAGAGGATGCGTTATTATTATTATTATACTGAAACTCTCTTTCTTCACCATGATGGGTACAGATGTTTTTTGAACAGCGGTTTTTTTTTTCTCCATAAGGAAAAAAAATGTGAGTCCATAAGGAAAACAGCATATAATAGCTGTTTTCCTTATGGACACAATTGCTGCCTGTCTTTGTTTATTATTATTTCTCTCGATTATTATTATTACTGTCGATGGAGACATCTGTAAGCTAAAACATATGCTACAAATGATTCCTATATTTTGTAAGGTTATTTTCTGACCAAAGGTTACCATCCACTAGAAAAATGTTTGCTGCATCTAAATCTGAAAAGTCGAGATCCATTCTTTCCATCCCCAATATCTGCTAAACCTTCGGTTTATTATCTAATATATAATTTCAGATATACAATGATTGAATTGTAGTTTGTTTTAAGTGTGTTTACTTCGATGTATTTCTATTATCTTTCGTAAGTTGTTCTTTAGTGATAACTCTTAAGCCAGCACTGACAAAAACTCATTAAAAAGAGAATCCCTTTTTTTTTTTGACTGTACGAATCAATATTCATATTCATATTCATATTCATAAGCATTTTTATAACAAAAAAAAATATTTATTTAGTATTCCATATACAAATAATTGTGAACAACTCAGATGGGTTTAAGGTTTAAAAGAAAGAAGATATTCACTGGCATTATTTTTTTTTTGGGGGGGGGTATATATTTTATTGAACCTTGGTGATAAAAAAACATTTATTTATTTATTTATAATAAAAAAAATCTGAATTAAACTATTTAATGAGCTGGCTTTGTCACACAGTGAAATAAATCATTCACCAAATGCCTTCCCCTCCAATTTCTAGAAACAAAAAGTCTCCAGACAGCAACGCTAATTTGAAGAGCAATTTGCAATTAATTCTTACATCGTTTTTACTTGTTACTTCGAAGCTCCTGCCGATTTTAATCATTTCCGATCCCTTCGAGCAACCTTACGTCCGTATTATGAACTTTTGACGCCAAGGTAGAAAATTACAGGCAGCCAACCTATAATAATAAATCCATCTGGCTACAAATGATTTCATTAGTTCTAATTGTCGTGGTGATTGTCTGAAAATACAACGAAATGCACCTAAGGGGGGTCACAATGCACGAAAACACAGCGACACTTTGTCAGTTAGGAAAGGACATTGAAGTCGACCATTGCCACGACATTAAATCACTTAATTATAGGGATACCTTAGCCACAACCAATATCATCCCTTTGAGAAAATGACGGATACGCTAAAGGGAAAAAGGGAAACACTTAATGAATCGTCATGCCACGTGATGTGTCTAATGATTGTCTTTGAACTCTTACATAACACATGACTGATTTCTTAGATATTCAGACGGGCTGCTGATGTAATTGTATATGAACAGTGGCCAAAAAGGAAATAGTATATTTATTTTTATATGCATTTGATAGTTAAACCGGAAGTACGTAATAGTTTCATTTTTTCAACAGAATTTCTGTATTATAATCAGTGGCGGCTCGTGGCTTGAAATCGTGGGGGTGCTGCAACTTTAGAAATATATACACGCACACACACAGTGCCGGATTTACGTATAAGCTAAAAAAAAAAAAAAAAGCTACAGCTTAGAGCCTCGCAATCTGCCGGGGCCTCAAATAAAAAACAAAAAGACCAGCTGATGTAATTTAAAACAGTAGGGGGCCTCAGAGTTTTGTATAGCTTAGGGCCTCAGCAAGTCTAAATCCGGCCCTGCGCACACCGTAAGTACAGTGTATAAGTGTTTGGATAAAATATCAAAATTATGGTAAAACTTTAAAAAAATAAATAAGTATGAAACATTTTTTATTATCGATAAAATTATACAGTTTAGTATAATTTGATTTACAATTTTTGGACATTACAATTAAATCCTTTAATTGTAATGTCCAAATATTTAAAGAGACGGAGTAAACACGATAAGCACTACGAAAACACTACTACTGGCGCAAACTGCATATAAACAACAGTGGAACTGCGCGACGGACAGTACCGCATTACGCTAATAGCTCGCATCTCACTTTGACGTGCTTATGCTTGCGCGCGTAGCAATATGACACTGTGGTAAACACAGTGCTGCTAGCGTCCTTCGCCCTCCTAAGTGTTACAAGATGGATTTTTATTATTTTTTATACAAAATAAGAGAATTGTATAGGATTGTTGATGATAAAATTAAATAATACAAGCGAATATAAATAAATTAATAAATATATTTACATATCGAGAAAAAATAGGGGTGCTGCAGTTCCGCAGTATCTATGCACGAGCGGCCCCTGATTATAATTATATTCGATCTCAGAACCAACTGTTTAAAAATCACTATTTGCAGTATTTGTGATTTACAATATATAAGGGAAATGCCCTACTTATACAACTTCACCGATATCCAGCGGTTGGACTCATATCCACCGCTGAATATCCGTGAAGAAATTGAAGATTTCTATAAAACAATTAAAATAAATGTATACAAAATAAATTAAAAACAAATAAAAAAAAAGAAACAGCTCAAAATTCAAAGCCGATTATAAATAACAATCACATACGACATATATAAGAAATTATTATATAAAAGATATACAATGTGATCCTCCTTATAGTCCTTATAAGGACTGGCTTAAAGGGGAGAAGCAAGAATGCTTTTCATCTTCCCCGTTATCTGTAGAGGACAGTGTAGGGATAAGGTGTTATTGAGCTATTAAAGCTCTGATCATGGCAGGAGGGTAACAGCAATAGCCGAGCCTCAGTTAGACTTTATTGGCTACAGCATTGCCATCCATCACCCTCCAAGGGTATTAATCCCCGCATCTCACGGTCGATTCCCACAACGTGATCCAAATAGCGAACACAGTTTTAACCATAAAGAGTATGCAGAAATATGAATGGAGTACAAATGATAAAAAGTAATAATAGATAATTTTTTTGTAAAAAATGAAGAATTATGATTTCAATCAAACTAGATATTTAAAATCACAAAAAAAATCCTATAAACAAAAAATGCCATTATTAAATAAAATTAAATTATTTACTCTAAAAATTGACTTTATATGAACAAAGAAGTAATTATTTTGGTAAAATAAAATAATAATTTCTATGACACCACACAGTAATAATAGACGAGGGGTTTAGGAATATATCAAGATATAATTTTAAAAAAAAATGAATTAATGAATTAAAAATTAAAAAAAAAAAACAGTCTTGAACTAAGTGGTGAAAAACTAGAAAATAGCATGGCGTGCACATTCAGTATTACGTGACCTCCAAGGAGTCAGGGATCATCGTGGGAGGGCACAACTCATCGTCTTCTCTCCTCATATAGAAACGAGCCCTACTGAAATGATAAACAGTATATATATATATAATTTGTTTTGTATTGTATTTTTCCCTTCAGCCGTTGGGGTAGCAATATGCTCCTATACCAGGGAGAAGATGATAATGAGTAAGGTGGTTTCCCGTCGCCTTCCTTGCCCTGGTATATTTTATGACTGTAGCAGCGTGTGTTCACGGGACCGGTTTGCTTGTTTTCAGGGATGAAAAAACCCCTACCTCCGTATGAGACCGGCTAACTCACTTTTAGTCGAAAGAGACCAGATAAAAGTTCCTCACGTCACTGACGGAAATCGAACCCAGGTCTTTGCGACCAAAGGGCTTCGTCTGAGCTACGGAGGCTGCATATAATTTGTTATATATTAATATATTTCTGTGTGACTAATCTAGTCATTAATAATGAAATAATAGAATAAATAAATCTTTTTTAATTACCTTACATGTGAAATATCATGAAAGTTAAGATATTAATTTCTAAATTTTACAATCCTAATTTATTACAAAAAAAAAGTTAAAAAATACGCTCTTTAATTACATTATTGGGGTGGAAGCAAAACATGGGTATTAATACAAACAACAACAACAACAACAACAAAAAAAAAAGAATAAAAAGAAGGGGAATGAAATGTATTAAAATGATCGCAAAAGTATACGTCAGACTATCACAAAAAATCATGAACATGCATTTAAACAATTAAAAGTAAAATAAACAAAAAAAAAAGGATAAAATAAACAAAATCATATAACAGAATAAAAGCTACTCTGATATACTAACCAAACATTAAGATATCAGCAGAAATCAACATTTATATATATATAAATAAATAATGAATTTTAAATGCCTCTTTTCTTTGTTAATATAGTCTTATAATCTAAGACGGAGAAATTGTGAATCCAAAGGGTCCGTATCGATCTAGCATCACGTTTCATTTCTCCCAAATGATTACGAAACAGTCCCATTTTTTACCTATACATTTAATCTGTTTCTCGTGTCTTAACACTTCCTAAACACACCCGAATATCTGACAAGTAGGAAGGTTTTGGGCTGAACTTTCCTTAAACATCTTATCAATCATTTCGATTTAAAAAAAAAAAAAAATGCCAAGCAATAAGGGAAACCAGATGTTCGTGCATTAAATTCATTGCATTGAAAAATGTGTAGCATGTTTCTTATTCTGGTATGAGTAGTAGGCGATTGATGACTGGGGGAAAAAAATGGGGGCCGTCTAAAAAATAAAAAAAGAATCCGTCAAAGCATATTAATGATCATTGTCACTACTCACCCAATCCATTTCATCCGGAAATGATTCCAACCCACGTAGTCACGAGCTCGACACCTGCCCTTAATTTGCATGCTTACTGGAGAAGTAAAATGTACGTCGTAATAGCGCTAATGATTGTCGGACAAACCCCTACCATTAGAAAAGTGGTTATTTCACTGAAGACGTTGTTCCAATCGCCTCGAACAGAAAGAAGGGGAAACAATTACATGTCTGCTGACACGCACCGTGACCGGGGGAATTGACGGCAGGGTCACTAGAAGATAAAGCTATGGTGCCGCTGCGATGCTGAATAATACAACAGTTGAGGCCATGCAACGATGGAGATCGTCCACAGAATAAGTGAATGGTTTGGAATTGTTGTATGCTATTAAATAATTCCACTACTGCACCAATCATCATGACGTGTAAATCATGATCTTGCAAGCTGTGATGGTTAAACAGTCTTGGCTTTCTCTTGGTCCTCTGTGATTTACCGGACTTCAAACTAGTACTTTATTCTACTATTAAATTGATAGCAAAGTCCTTCGTCTGCTTTTTTGTTTTTAATTTGTTGTTTTCAACAATTAAAAAAAAAAAAGCAGACGAAATAAAAACGGCAGTTGCTAGGAGCAACAGAGCAAGATGAATTATGTTGTTAATTTCAACAATGAAGTCTAAAAAATGAAATTGACAGATCTAGTGCCTGTGCTACGCTTTTTGGAGCAAAAAATAATTTAGTTTTTTTTTTTAGTGAAAATTCTGTCATTTTTAATTATTATTATTTTCAGCAAATGAAAGATATTTGTCCTCTGATAGTACGGTCTTGGTGGAGATTGCCTTAGTCGATGTCTGTAATTTTTTTTTTCTATTTTTTTTCTCGTATTAACAAACGATAAGATTCTTCATCCGAAACAGACAGAAAACGAAGAAGGAAAAAATTGTACGAAATGTCAAACACAGTTGACAAAACTCTTTGCTGATTCAGTTATAGCCTAGACACCGACAATCTTTTGATCTTCAGCACCTGCAGAGACACTGCCCCCTCTCCCCCCAGCTAATAGCGTGACTATCTTACTCCACCTCACCAATTAATGGTAAACTGGACGATTGTTTCTTGCCAGTATCAGAGCTAAGCTGCTCACCGTGGGACCTACAATTGTCCTTAATTGCCACAAGGTGGACCCGACACAAGCAGCTGGTCCCTACTGTAAAAGAATGGTAATTTAAAATTATACACTTTCTTCCTGGTGTACCGCATCCTGTCATTGTTATGATCAGTTTCTAGGAGAATAGAATTCTCTAAAAGAAAAGAAATACCAATGGTAGGAAACGTGTGGATGGAGGAGGGGGGGGGGGGGAGTGCACGTGCAAAAACTGAAAAGTTTGTCGCACCTTTATCGATGCATTTTTTCTGAAAGCAAATCCAGTATCCTTCGTTGCTTAGCAACGAATCAATCATAAAAGTGCTATAAAAAAAAAGAAAAACACTATTTAATACTATCTGTAATTAATCAAAATAATGCAATCACTCGATGTCATAAATATTCAGCTTCAGTAGTAGTAACTAGAATAATAGGGGGTCGTCCACAAATTACATACTGTAATGCTATTTTCCTAACTGGAAAGTTAGGGGATCATCCATAAATTACGTAATGCTATTTTCCTGACTTTTATAGCTTCCCCTCTGGCACAGGTGTGGTGAGGATCCCCTAACTACTGTCGTAAAACATTGATAATACCCCTCAATCCCAAATCTCTCTGTAATTTATGGACGAGCCCTTAAACTAGAATATTTAGTTAATATATTTCAATAATTATTACATTGTAACATCGAAATCGAATTGGTTTTAAAATGGCGAAGTATTTAGAACAGATATTATGGAAAACATATGACTACTGCCCGCGACTTCTTTATTTAGTCGATTTGGACCTAAACTATATTAAAAAAAATCTACCTGATGCATTTTCAACCTTCATTTGTTAATCCTCTCCTTAAAGCGTTTTCACTTTCACATCCGGTTTTTAAATTTTGATCCATTCCCAAATAACATACTCCTAGATTCATTTTAAATATTGTTGAATTGCATTTGCTGTTGTTCTGCTGATAAATTCGAAACACAATGCATTTTTTTTTTTCGGTTAAATATATTATTATTCAAGGTCACTGAGTGCAGCGCCCTCTTCAGACACCCAATTACGTAATTTGTAAATATAACATTTGTAGTTTATCATCCATATTACATTTAACTCTATACATAATACTCACAGAATAAAAAAAAAAAGAAGTCTATGCTTATATCTATGACGTAATCTTCTCGTGACTACTTGTTATTGAAATGTACTAGAAGCAGTTTCCATTGTTGATAGCGCGCGATGTTATGAAAGATACATGAAAAAAGTATTCACTCTCACTGTTGGTATTGTTTATATCGTCTGGGTTTTTCCAAGTAAGGTCATCTTTTAATTTGAGTATTTTAATCCAAGCAGGAGTGGTTCTATTACTTTTGCCTTGGTTTGTTAGGCCTTCGGGGCGAAGTAGCAGACTTAGTTGACAGGTCAGGAGTTGGTGTTGACAGCAAGTACCGCGCATCAGAGTTGAGTCTGTGAAAACAGGCTAAACAACGCCAACACTTATTGCGTGCTAGCAATTTCAGTAAATCGTTCCCTGTGAACAGACAATAGCTAGGGAGGGACGTTGTCCTGAAACGCGTGTTTTCATGTCTTGCCACCGGTGGCGGCGGCACTAACGCGCAGGTCTTGCGTCTACAGGTGAAGCGGCAAGATAATTAAAGAGCGTGGCTGGTCAAGAGTCAAAATTAATGAACGAAAATTATAGAGGACGAGGTTAGCATTTTGTCACCTTTCAATAGCGTTCCTTTGTCGGAAGACTGGCGTGTTTCAGGGTTCAGACGGTAGGGGTAGTTCCTCCGGTGGTGCTTTTCATTCATCTGAGGATTGAACGAAATGAAAAAAAAGTGGTAATTGTTGATACATGAGTGATTGGATACCCCGAACATTCCCCGAAGGGCCATGAGACGCAAATTACCACTATTACCAATAGATTTACTTCCCTTGGGCGTGGGGATTAGCTGCCTTGATGGAGCTTGCATTGTTCCTTGTACACCCGGGATTGAATTATTTACCTAGACGATTGCAACATGAACAATCTTCCGTATAGACTCTCTCTCTCTCTCTCTCTCTCTCTCTCTCTGGCTAGAAATAAGCAATGTGAGCGACGTCTATGTATTCTGTTACCATGTTATCGTGCGGCTCGCGCTAAAGGGTTTCATTAGCAGCCATGCGGTAATTTATTTTATTTTATTTATTTTTTTTTTTTGTTGGTGTTTTTGCAACACTATGAAAGATTATAGGAGAATAAATATGCATTAATATATACTAGTTTAGACCATTTGTTTTCGATATTTTAAATTCTGGAATAGAGTAGCAAATGAATGAACACGGCTTTCGAACTGTTTAAGGATCGTCACTATCTTTATGACAAAGAGAATAAAAGATAAACTGCACATGTTTGTTGGTGGAAGGAAAAATCAGTTATGTTTCTTCTGAAATTGACGAACTCTTAGTTATTCTTAGTTGTTGACTTGCTGTGTGAGATTTTTAAACCTTAAAGTGATATGTTTATTAATTAATTTTTTTTTTTTTTTTTTTTTGGAGGAAATGGCTACAATTTATAAATTTGCGTTAAAAAATACTACAATTTATAATGAATTACAAAAATTTTCAATTTACTTTACTTTTTTTTTTTTACTCAGTAATTGCAACTGTCATTTTATAGACTCCGTTTATTATATTTTCTTGCTATGTATGTAGAGAAAAAATAATATTACAAATATCCTGAATCTACATCTTCATATGATGTAGATTTAAGGTAATTCATTTCACTCTTCATCGCAATTTGTTTTATAATCTTGGAAAACATTTCAGGGAGAAAAAAAAAATTATCCGTTCAGTACTGACAGATTTGCTTATTTGTATAGAGTGCGCGCGTGCGCCGGTAACTGACTATTCTGATAATTTTTCATTCTTTTTTTTTTCTTTAGCTTTGCATGCCCTTTCATAAAGCTTTACTCAGTCTATTACGCCAGTAACATAACCTCATAATAAGTTATAAATTTTAACAATGCATATAATATAGCTTTCACTTCTATTCTTTTTCTATCCCCCAGACATGGACTTTATCGCGAGATTTGTTTTAAATGCAAATTCGGGTGCTTTCCAGTTTTATTCAACTAAATTCCACTCGTAGAAGGCAGACGCTTGGAAACGATTATAACACACAACTAACAGTTCCACTAATTGTGGAACTGTTTATAGCGAAGTTTGGTTTGGTTATTTGCATTTACAGTCGAAGTAACTCAGGCTATGAGGCCAGTGTATTACGGATGTTAATTGCGTGTGTTCTAATGGCCAGTTTACCTGCATTGTGGAGAGAATAACCCAAATTTAGGGAAGGTAAAACTCTACTCACCTTCAGTGAAAAGCCCTGATAAAAGTTCTTCGCGTCATAGACGTGGTTCGAACCCAGGTCTTTCCAATCAAAAGGCATCCTCGAAACCGGCTGAGCTACGGGTCGGCTCGCGTATCGCTATGGCATCACGAGAGTATTCTTCATTAAAAAGCAAACCTAACTATTTTATTATATAGCATAAGGATGTGCTTCCTTCCCCCCCCCAAAAGGGTTGCGCAATTTATGAACCATTCTTCCATTTAATCTGAAATCCACCCTACAAATCAATTAAGAGGTGTTTTTTTTTGCCGTGTTTAATAAAATAAAATAAAAAGAATCGTGTCATTCTCTTGCTCTAAAAAGACGATGACAACATCAGCACCAGTTTTTTTTTTTTTTTTTTGTCAACAAAAACGAACGAATGTTAATCTTACAATTTCCCACCAGTCGGCGCTGATGGTAATCAAGTGAAACTAACACGCAATTCCCCACTTTTGTAGCGTGATTAGGAGGGGGGAAAAAAGTAATCAAATGTTAGTCGCATCCACTTCCACAATTGCGACCTCTCTCTTAATTGTTTCAAACAAACAAACCATTTCGATTGAAGTCCCCAAAAAAGCACGTGCAGCAACGTTCTGGTCAACCAACTCTCATTCAGTATTTTTATTAAAAAAAAAGAAAAGAAATTCGCTCTGAACACCCACAATAAGCAAGGGAAACGGTGGTTTATCATGTTAAGGGAAGAGGATTTTCCATACTCGGGGGTTTCCAAACACCCAATACACATAAAGGACATTTTGGGCCAAAAGATCCAACTGCTTCGACTGCAAACCGCGGCCGTCAGTGGGTAGAAACGCGAGTGATTTAAGGACAACTGCACTCACCTTGCTCACCCGTCGAAACGGATTATACGTTCCCTTGAGAATCGGGAAATATTCGCAAAGCACCGTCTTTGACATTAATGACACGCCTACTGATTTTTATTACTCACGGTTGGCTGCAGCCGCAAGGCATTCTGGGACTACGTGAGAGTGAGCTCCATGGGATACAATGAAGGTTTCACTGCCTTCCGTCTTTTGGAAAGTATCAAAAATACGCTAAAATGTCCCTAAAATGAATACAACGATATTAATATTTTGTCAGTTCTAATTGTTAACTGTGTGACTTTTATTTCCGATTGTTGTAAATCACCATAGTTACCATGATTACGTAAACAGAGCAAGAGCGTACATCGATTGTTTAAATGAAATTTCCAAATGTAAATTTCATTGTTACAGATTGTTAGTCGTTTGGCTCTTTGGAGTACTTAAAACTGCTTCTCAAAAGTCTATGCAATGTCTCATCCAAAATTTTTTCTATGAATTAGAAGCAAGTGAAATACCAAATAATATTATAAAAGCCATCATAAGTATATATGAAAATAATCAAATACAAATAACTAAAATACAGAAAAAAAAAAAAAAAAAAACGATGGCCTTTAAAGGACAAGATCCAGCAAGAACTAAAATAGTAATAGATAACAAGGTTTTAGAACAGGTGAATTCATTTATCTACCTAGGTTATACGATTACATATGAAAATGAAAAAGATATAAAAGTAAAAAGTGCAAAATATTTTAAAATAACAGGTAAATTAACTCTATATTTAAACCAAACCTAGTTCAAAAACAAACCAGACTAAAAGTATACAATACATTAGCCCTACCAGTCTTAATGTATGGAAGCGAAATCTGGACAGTAAAACAAAAAGACAAACAAAGATTAACAACAGCAGAAATGAAGTTTATGAGAAAAACTGCAAAGTATACCTTATTTGATCACAAAAGAAATGAAGAAATTAGGAAAGAATTAAACCAAGAACCAGCAATAGAAAAAATTAAAAAATATAAACATAAATGGATGGAACACGTTCAAAGAATGAAAACAGAAAGATTACCAAAACAAGCCTTAAAGTACAAGCCATTAGGAAAAAGAAAAGCGGGACGTCCTCTTAAGAGATTCAACGATGACTTCTAAGGCCGGAACAGGCCATGTTAAGCCTAAATCCTTGATATGCATGATGATGGAAAGTAAGTGAGCCTGTTCTTGCAATTCATAGTGCTTTAAAATCCTATTCAGACATACAGGACTGTATAAAGCCTACTCTTAACAATAGAAATACTACATATTAAAAAAAAAAAAAAAAGAATTAAAACAGCTATAGGACGTTGCCATGGAAACGGACAAGAATGATAAAAGTGAATTAGAATCAACAATGGAATTGCTTTAACTCACGCTAAGATGGGGGTAAAGAGGTGTCTGTACTCTCTAGAAACATTTTTTTTTGTGTGAAGTGTGTGTGTGGGGGGGGGTTGTCTGGGTAGCAAACGGGAACTATTCAATCCCATTGATATTCACCAACATTTGTCCTAAATACCGGGGAAGAAGAAACATTCTCACAACACTGCTGAGTACGTAGGGGTCACTAACTGCAAGGTTATGACAGCTGAGTGATAAGTGGGCGATGTCTGAGTAAAAAGGGATGTGGAGATAACTCACCACACGAAGAAACTGTAATGGGGGATCGGGGGAAGAACCTAAAAGACATCGCTTCAGTGAACGAGCAGTATAAGCGAAGGCCATCTGCCCTTGCCATAGAAAAGCAGAGTGTTCGGTTGATACCATCAGATAAGCGTTTATAACATTTGACAGCTTTCAATGCATCGCGAGCAAACGGCCCAAAAGCCGACAAGTCAGTAGTTGCGATCTTATCGAGGTTGTCCGGACGAAGAACTTGGTGTCTTTGTAACCATGTCCGTACTATCTGCGGTTTGATCAGATGGGCATGATTGGGAGATGGTAGTCACTTAGCTAGTTTTGGAGTTGGGGGGGGAGTATTCTGTGAGCGCAATGGACCGTTAACAATGGGATCTTGATGAATGGTGGACCTCCCATTTTTCACATTCCCAGTCACATTATAGATTTTTTTAGTGGACACATCTGACTTCTCTTAATAGAAAGGTTAAAAAGGACACTGCAAGCATATTGTGGCCAGTTGGAGAATTGCGAAGAAGAGTCATTTTAGGACGCTACACGTTCCTTCCTCCCTCCTGTGTAGCAAAGTCGTAAGTCATCAGTACCATTATTTCCATCCCTACAACCAGGTGTGGGTTTATGTTGCACAAACAGGTGATGGTTTGAAAAAAGCGGGTGGAGCTTCCATTACACAAATATGGTTGGCTGTTCTGGCACTTATACGATGCGCGGATAAATCAAGGCAGAGCGATATTGTAAGAGAAAACAGATAATAGGCCGAAAATTGCCGGAGTCCATCTGGAAAGGTGTCAAGCATCCATAAATAACATGGATCATTTGCTGTAGGCATTATCTATCTGGAGTTATTTACTCATAACAATGTGCAGTCACTCTATACTATTCTCAGCATATGCTAATTGCCATTAAAATAAAGTTGCAGACGATATTCTAATATCTTTTGCCCTACTGATTGTTACGCTTTTATATCATTAATTTCTTGCCCCTAGAAACAATTGTTACGTCACTGACATCTTTGAAAATTGACATATTATCCAAGTAGTTAAAAATCTCATTCTAATCCCGAGTGCATTGTTGTCTGATAAGATTCGACAGATTCGCTTGCTGAAATATACACAACTATTATTTCACTTAAACAAAAAGTATTGTTGTCATGGAAACATGGAAATACGTCACATCTGTTTCAATTGTACATTTCATTACTTTATACTATAGACATTGATTTTAAGACAATTAAAATTTTCATATTATAGATATTCAGGAAATATTAAGTCGCATCCTGTTAAAAAAATCATTTTGATTATACAGAGATATTATATTATATTTTGTGAGTAATGTGTCACATCTTATTCTTAACAGCAGCAAAGCAACTTAAAAATATGATGGAAAAATAACTTATAACTATTTTAAATATATTTAAATTTAACATGTTACATTGTTTTCAGTCATTATTGGGCCTTTAAGCTGTTTAGTTATTAAATAGCATTGATAACTTTCAAAATGTCCTTCGAGACATTGCAGGGAAAAAAAAAAAAAAATCAAACGTAATTTACAGAACGTCTTTTGTCTGTAAATTGTGTGTTTTGCCAAAAAAGATTCTTTCCTGTTGGGGAAAACCCTGCTATTTCCGCTTAGAACTGCTTCGGCATACTTGAAATTACGTAGAAACAAAATGACTGTAGCCATCAAAAGGAATTATCATTTTAGACGCTTCTGTCCCGAAATCCTCTTCACCTCTCCGTTTAAATAATATGAAAGCGAAATAGGTTTTGTATACTTTTACATGTATACTTTTCTATGATTAGATGACTTAAAAACTAAACACAGAATTATATGAAATAATTTGCGCCAATAAGTTATATTCCTGTGTACGCAAATATAAAAACTGCAGCATTTTTATTGTGTTTGTATAGTCTAGGATGTGACGCTTATAGCTTGCAGTTATCTATGATATTGTATTGATCTTGTTGCGTTCAAATCTTGGCTACCGTTGCCAACCGCTACCCAAATCTCAATAAATATTATAATTCACCATCTTATCCGTATGAGATGGGAAAACTCACAGGTACTTCAAAAGCAATTGAGTTCTTCCCATACTACGACCAACTCGATCTTTCCAACCAAAGAGCGTCTTCGCTACCGACTACGCTACGCAAGCACAAGACAATGAAGAAAGGGATAGTTTGTTAGTTTTACACGTGACGTGCAAGCCAGTGGAGAGAGGGATATAATGACAGGCAACTGTACAGTGATCATATGCTGTCATGTGAATGCGAACAGTTGATTATATCTTACTAAATTTAGCCTCAGCCTCGAAAAAAGAAAACGATGTGACCAGTCACCAATGCTTTGAAGTAGGAAGCCGCAGAAGTTGATGGCTTTGAACTTTGTAACCTCTTGGAGGAAGTTTTGCTTTAGAGCGTAGTTGGTCGTAAGTTGGCATTGACCTTTCTGCTACCTCACTGCCGGCTTTGTTAGCCTGAAGAGTTTTCATTTACTTCTTATGTGATTTCGATATGTGTTTGTATAAGGATTTTTCTCTTGCTTTAGAACACTAACCGTCACTTTTCGAAATTAGTGTGGACATCTTTTTGATGTATGAAAACAGCATGCGGTTTCTTTACATGCCTCGAGATTTCTTGATGCAATTTATGGATCAGCCAGGTTATTTGATGTTTCTCTGTTCTCCTAGTTGCATTCCCCACCCCACCCCCATTCGAGTTTGTATAACGATAAAGGGTTAGTATTGTTTTAAGTTTTTATCTCACGTAGCTCACTTGAAATGTTTATTTGAAGCAGCCAATGTATAGCTATGATTGATGATAGCTTTGAATTATTATTATTTTTGAATAATAATAAATACATGATTTAAATACAAATACTAACAGTTCGGTAGTCATTTGTTCAGATGACCTGAGTTTGAGGACTCCGGCCATTTAAGTCCTCAAAATTTCATGTCAACCAACGCAAATATATCTTCGGTAAGAAGATAGTAATAAAAGGATAGGCTTTAGAGAGAGTTAATCAATATAAAGATATTGATAGTGCTGGTGATGGGCGGTAGATGGCGTTGATGGTAGTGTGTGTGTAGTGGGAGAATTGAGCAGTAGGAGAGATGGTGAGATGTGTGTAGCGGAGTGGAGTAGAATTTCCTCCAGGGAAGAATCCTTCGACTCCTTGGAGGTGTCACGTAATACTAATAATAAAAGATTTCGTATGTCGGTTGAGAGGGAATTTAAATTAAAAATCACATTGGGAAGAAAACTAGCAAAGTTCGGATTAAAGGTAATAATATCGTTAAAGGAGTCTTCAGTCGATCCATTCTTAGATTAAAGGCTTCCATCTTTAGTCACCAAGTTTTTAATAGATGTCAAGAAAATCTAGGTTATTCAGAGAAGAGATTGATAAGTGCGTACAGGGATCGTTATGAGAATCGGCTGGTTAGTTGCAAGCTAATGAATTTATCTAATACAGGGGTGGCCAACCTATGGCGCATGCGCCAAAAGTGGCGCATTGCATGATTTGAAGTGGCGCGCTGAACCCCAGAGAAAAATTTAATAAAATTTTTATGCGATTTATATAAACACACAATTAACCTACCACTGAATTCTAGAGTGCATACTTATTATTATACTTGTTTGATTTTGAAGCAATAGGCTCCGGCAAATGCTGACATGCGTCACCAGTTACTCAATCAGTTTACGGCTGACTCTCGTGTCATAACGTTTGATGAACTTCTGATTCGATGTGACTGAACAATTCTGTGTTTTCGAACTTTATGTTTTTATTAACAGTTCTTTAAGATAAGATTTCTGTTTACATGAAGGCTTAATATAGTTCTGTAAATTTAAAAATAATTTTTTTCATTTTGAACGCGTATGTCAAGTTACTTGAAACATTTCAATTATTCGATGTATTTGTTTTTTTAATACAATATCTTTCCTTTTTATTTACTTATAGTAGGTTTATTCCTAAAAATTGAACTGATCATCAGCAAAGCTTTCGTAATGAGGATGTTTGGATTGTGTGTGTGTGTGATGGTCAGCTGATCGACTTTTTATGGCAGGAAGCGATCTCGTATTTCATTGGACATAATATTTTACGAGAGGGAGAAGAAAACTCTATGAAAAAAAAAAAAGATTTTTAAACTTATAGAACTGCATTAGGCCTTCATGAAAACAGGAATCTTATCTTAAACTTGTAGAAGTGTTTTTGAATGCTCATAATGTTTAAAACGATAAAATAATTCAAATAAATTATTTAATAATAAGCTTTACGTTTTGAAATAATTTTTTACAGTCAGTTACCCATTACTTTGCAAAAGAAAATGAGCAGAAGAAAAGCAGAAGGTGATAGCAAAACCCCAGTTTAATGAACTGTGGGAAAATTAGTTCTTATTAATCGCGGGTCCTTCAGGAAAACCGTGTGCATTGTTTGTGAAAGCACTCTCAGATAACACAGTCCAACATAATTTTTGCTGACTTTTATATGAGACTTGTTTTTTACTAATTTGGGTGCGCTGATTTCAAATATCAAACCCATTTTTCTCTATCACGTCAGGTTTTTCCCTCTATGGCATTTTCTTTTTGCTAATCTGTAAGTTTTTGATAGTTTTAAGGAGGCAGTACTATTTAGAGGATCAAAAAAATCGATTTTTTAATATTATTTTCTGAAAGTATGTACTTTTAAAAATCTGTTCCTAACTTTTTATCAAGAAATTCGAAAAATTCCTGAAGATATAGCCTATTATTCAAAGCGGTGCGCAGATCAGAATCGGAGCGCTCACCGCTCTCGCTTGTTAGTAAACGAATAAATGCGTAAGAATCTGCAACGGCACGTACTGGCGCTTTGAATGCGAGAGAGGCCGATAATTAGATACATAACTACTTAACAATATTCATTAAAAATTACAAGAATATTTATAAAAAAAATAAAAATTTTACTTACGCATGAGTTTCTGGGGATAAATTTTTGTTTGTAGCAATTTCTGCTGTGTGTTCTGTTTTGGCAATCCCTTTGAATACTCCAACAGTAGTCGGCCATCATGTGAGAATCCCATCTTCCTTGGTACCGATCTTCCATAGTTTTTAAGTCTTGATGAAATCTTTCGCCTTGTTCATCGCTTACAGCACCTAAATTCTCGGGAAATCTATCAAGATGACTGTATAGGAAATGAAGCTTTATGCTCGTGCTGCAACCTAGGCGTTGGAAATTTTCAAGCATTGTTTCCACTAGATATTTGTAATTGCACGCTTTTTTGTTTCCAAGAAAATTATTCGCAACCATCGTAAATGAAGCCCAGGCCTCTTTCTCAATTTCGTTCATAGAGTTGATGAAATTTGGGTCTCTCATTAAAGAGTTATAATTTGCGGTCCATCAAATACACCGGCTTTAATTTTTTCATAACTAAGTCGTGGAAATTTTTCACATATGTATTGGAAACAGTCACCTTGTAAATCTAAAGCTTTAACATACTGCTTCATAAGACCTTTGACTGGGAACAGTAAAGCTGCCACAAATGTAGCAGAAGGAATCTACACTATTGGCGCAATTTCGAGTAGTAAACATGATGTGTATTTTCTTCACTGCCGACTAACATGCAATTAACAAGACAAAAAAAACCCAGAGACTTTATTGAAACGTTATAAGAGCTCATCATACTTTCACGATCGATTAACGATTGACTGATTTCGATCGTTCTTTGTCCGCTATGACGCATATAGCATTCATTTGTTTTAGGCAGTTGTCATCGCCTACTTTTCATCACCTAAATGTATTAGGTCGGTTATCGGCTTCTCTCCCATTCAAAGCGCCAGTACGTGCCGTTGCAGGTTCTTACGCATTTATTCGTTTACTAACAAGCGAGAGCGGCGAGCGCTCCGATTCTGATCTGCGCACCGCTTTGAATAATAGGCTATATCTTCGGGAATTTTTCGAATTTCTTGATAAAACGTTAGGAACAGATTTTTAAAAGTACATACTTTCAGAAAATAATATTAAAAAATTATTTTCTGAAAGTATTTTTAACTTATCGATTTTTTTTTTTGATCCTCTAAATAGTACTGCCTCCTTAAAACTATCAAAAACTTACAAATTAGCAAAAAGAAAATGCCATAGAGGAAAAACCTGACGTGATAGAGAAAAATGGGTTTGATATTTGAAATCAGCGCACCCAAATTAGTAAAAAAAAAAAAACAAGTGTCAGATCATAATCAGCAGAAATTTTTTTTTTTGTTGGCCAGTGTAATAGAAGACATGATCATAACAGACACTATAGAAAACATCAAAGCTGAATTAGAAGAAAAACTGAAGTTAGTTCCTGGGTCTGAGTTGCGGAAAGAATAGGTGATTAAGAAAAAGGAAGAAATAAAAAAGAGACAAAATATATTTGTAAAATGAAGTTGTGAAAGTGTGGCAGTGCTGGAGGCATCTTATGAAATTGCCTTTGTGTTGGCTAAAAAGCACAAGCCTTTCTCTGATGGAGAGGAAGTTGTTAAGCCGTGTCTCGAAAAATTTGCAAAATGTCTTGGTGATAAGAATGTTGAAAGAAAAGTAAACCAAATTGCTCTATCCAAGCAAACAATTACAAGACGCATCGAAGAACCTTCCCATGATGTTACTGAGCAATTAAAAGACCATTTTCATGCTTGTTCTTTCTCTTCTTTAGACTTGGACGGATCCGCTGACATATGTGATGTAGCCCAATGAAGCATTTTTATAAGAGGAATTGATGGTAATTTTAACATCTTTGAAGAACTAATCGGTCTTGAGTCATTTCATGGAAAATCCAGAGGGTCAGACATATTTGACCAAGTAAAGTCATGTCTAGAAAATCAACAACTAGATTCTAGTAAGCTCATCAGTGTTTGCACTAACGGAGCATCGTCAATTGTAGGTAGAGTTTCTGGGACTGTAACTTTACTTGAAAGGTTTTTAGGTCGTTCTCTACTAAAGTATCACTGGATTATACATGAAGAATCTCTCTCTGTGTGGAAAAACTCTAAATTTGAGGCATGGTATGATACCAGTTGTAAAGTGTGGGAATAAAATTAGAGCAAGAAGGTTAAACAGAAGAGAATTCAGAGAATATTGTGAACTGCTGGATATGGAATATGGTGATCTCATCCTTCATTGTGAGGTGCGCTGGCTTTCTAAAGGACAAGTTCTCAGTAAATTTTGGAAGCTGAAAGAAAGTGTTCTTAATTTTCTGGAAGAGAAGGATGAGCTGCATGAGGAAAAAGCCCTGTTGTGTGATGAGAAATGGCTATTTGATTTAGCATTTTTAGTTGATGTTACCAGCCACCTCAATTATCTAAATTTGAAACTGCAGGGCAAGAACAAATTGTTTCCTAGCTTAGTAAATGACATCAGTGCATTCAAAATGAAATTAAAACTGTTCATCTCCCAGTTGGAAAACGGGGATTTAAGTAAATTTCCACATTTAAAAGAACATAGTGTATCGGTTGAAGATAATGGCAAATTTACAGAATATACTGAGAAACTCAGATTATTACAAGAGTCCTTTAACATTCGTTTTAGCGACTTTGCCGAAGAAAGAGACTGCATACCTGCATTTATAAATCCCTTTTCACTAACTGAACAAAAAATCTTGACGATGCTTAGTAACATACAAATGGAACTTATTGATCTCAGAACCAATTCTTTATTGAAAATGAAATTTAATGAACTTCCATCACTTCCAGATGCTTCTGATGTAATTAATTTCTGGCGATCGTTGCCCTGTGAACATTTTCCAGAACTGAGAAATTTGCTCAGAGTTATATCTGTCGTTTTGGAACTACATACAGATGCGAACAAGCATTTTCATCAACGAAAATGATTAAGAACAAACTATTGTTCTTAATCATTTAGAACAATGCGACTGACTGATTCAAATTTGAAAAACTGTTTGATGCTTTCTGTAACTGATTTAACTCCAAACATTACAAGCTTAGCAAAAGCAAAGCAATTTCAAAAGTCTCAATAAAATAATTAATGTTTATCTTGTCTTTATATGAAATCCTTTTGTTTAAAACTGCTAAAGGTGTCTTTATTACCATATATATATATATATATAATAAATCATTTTATGCATAACTGTTAAATATATCCATATTACCACATTTTAAAAGCGCTGAAAAGTGGTACAAGTTTGTATGGCGCATCTTAAATAAAAAATGAAAAAATTGAGGCATGAACTATAAAAGGCCACCCCTGATCTAATAGAAGATAAAAAGTAGATTTAGTTGACGTTTGCAAGTTAAAATTCAGAACATACAGACAAGGAATTTGCCATTTGGAAGACTGAAGAAATACACGAAGTTAATTTAACTGTTTGATTTAAAAATATACGCAGTGGTCTTCATCAAAAAGTTATAGGCTCAGTGAATATACATAACTTTCGGGTAGAATTTCCCGTAGCTACCCCCCAACGTGCTATAAGCTTACAACATTTCGTGGGTGGAGGAAACAATGATTACATAAAAAAGGTGGCAACTTTTTTTTTTTTCAAACCGCATCCTAATTCAAATAATTTGCGATCCTATACTGAGCAGGTCAGGTGATTAATACTATTAACTGTCCACTCGAGTTCTTAATGCAATTAGTTATATCTTCAAGAACCAAAGGCAAGCTTTCAAGTCGGACTCTTGTAGAGTTAACTTCTTTTGTTTTTCTCTCATTATCTTTGAAATTCTGTAGGATATACGTAAAATAAAATATTTATTTCTATCACTAAATGCTATATATTACGCCTACTCAGTACCAAATTTCAAGTTGCACGAAAAGAAAAAAAAAAAAAAAACTCATGAAGATGTCCTTTTTTATCTGATTTTGAAAAGAAGAAAAAAATATCTCCGATAACTTAAGATGCTTTTTTCTTTGTCATTCGTATCCTTGAAAGAAAGTATCGACAAATTAAAAAAAAAAAAAAAAACATATATCTATAGCACGCGGATCTTATGGTGAAAAAAAAATTTGAAAAAAAAATTTGAAAAAAAATAAAAAAAGGGGGGGGGTGAGTTGTTATAAAACTACCAAAAGGGTTTTCAAACATAAGCCAAGCACTATATTTCATGTAAACTGCTTGGAAAGAAGTCAACGAACACCATAGTGTGAGAAACAAAGAGCCATGGTGCCCACCTTGCGGTCAATGGGAATCTTGGATCATTCTTCCTGTAGGCATGTAATGAGATCCTGAGCTGATGTGGGGGGGACGTCCCTTGATCTCACCCGACACTCCAATTCATCACACAGATATTCAGTAGGATTGAGATCAGGGCTCTGTGGAAGCCAGTCAAGTGTCGTGATGTTCACATTCACAGACCACGCAGCTACACCAACCGTAGCCTTACGACACGGGACATTGTCTTTCTGAAAGAGACAATGGTCAATTCCGTAGAAACGCCATAAAGTAGGAAGCATTGCATTGTCCAGAATACCTCTAGGGTGGATTCAATGTTCGTGGCCCCACGGAGGTCCGAGATCAAACCATCTAACCGCCACCTCCGAATTTCATAGTTGGGGTTACGAGCTTTGGTAAGAGACATTCATCGGGCATATGTCACAGCTGTCACAGTCTGCTCGGAAGAGGCTGTAGTGGGATTTCGTTGCTCCAAAACACAGCTTTCTAAACTTCCACGTCCCACTGTACATGCACTACTGAAGACGATGCTGGATTGGGCAATGCGGGGCTTGCATATTGCGGTTCTACCATGGAAACCCATGTTGTGAGCCTCGGGTCTGAATGTTTTTTTTTTTTTTTTTTTTTGCAGTGAAGTGTGGTGTTTGGCTTATATTAGTATTATCTTTGTGATAGCGTTACTATCACTATTAAGGGGTGGGCAATGTATTATGTCTGCTATAAATTGTGTGTATCTGTTTGTGTCTCTATTTTTTGCCGAATGAAATCCTTCCACCACTGTGATATACCAACTCCATCTTTCCCTTTACAAAACTTTAATTCAAAATTTTAGGCTTAAATGAAATGATAAATTTACGTTCTGCGAAACCATCGAAGAGGTCATACGGGAGCAATTCAAATACAACTATTAAAACACCAATCTGCTTTTTGTCATATGATTTCTATTTGTTGTTGTTGTTGTCATAAAGCTTTTTAAACACTTCAGAAATATCCTTTTAAATTTCCTGATTCACTTTCCCTTCTCTGACTTTTTTTGTTTATTTTTCTCCTTTTTGAAATAAATGACTGATATAAGCTAATTATAGTTTTCAATCACGAAACTAGAAGATGGAATTGCTATTATTCATTTTATAATCTTTTGGTAGCTTCATTATATAAAAGAAAAATTGTTTGTTAGGCTAAAATAAATGACATTGTTATATGAAATTATATTGTACATTTCATTCGATTGTTATGCTAAAAGGCATGTTTATTTCAAGTATTGTTGTGGAGATAGTTAAACTTCAGTTATAGCCTAGAAGCAAACATTCACCCCACGATCATTAAGGACTTAAAAAAAAAAAAAATGTTCAGGCCATTTAATCTACTACACATTGTTTATCACGTTGTTATAGCAACCCGCCACAGCAACAGAAAATAATGAAATAAAATTCATGCAAAGCTAATATCAACATCGATTTCGTAGACACAATTGTATTTATTAAATTATAGCCAACAATTGGTTGTTTATACTGCGATTACAAAAACTTCTTTTTTTATTTATTTATTACAAAGGTCAAAATGAAATCCACATGTATTTTCTTGGGTCTTTATGAATAATGTACACTTTTCCCCTGCTAGTGTGGGTCATATTTCTCTTACCATTTACACCAAGATCAACCATTTTTCTTTCCTTTTGCCCGTACGCCTTTTTGCCTTAGTAAGCGCGTGACAAGTCTTACACAACAAAATCCGTGTGGAGAAAAGCGACCCACGGTTTCGTTTCCGGATTACCGACGGGAAAAAAAAAAGAAAAAGAAAAAAAAAAGGGAAAGACTTGAATACGCTATCACGGAATGTATACCGGAACGCCATACTATGTCCGCCCGCTAGTCACGAAAACAGGCTTTTAGTGTCAGTAGAAAGAAGATAAGGGAATATTAAATGCGCGAGCTCAGTGTGAAGAAAGCAGCAGTGACATTTATCAATTTTCTCTGTTTCAGGCACAAAACCCCCTCTGACTCCCACTAGTGTGGAATATTCAACTCGGGGGTGGCCATCTTTCATGTTTGTCGTGTGGGTGTTCTGTTATCGGAAGGCATCAACAATTTGCTGGCTTTTCCAGCTGATAATGTACAGAGTTAGAGATAAAAGGGCAAAGACACATCGGGTGGTAGATACAGAAGGCAATAAAGGGTGCATAGTTTAGCGAATACGGGATTTGAAGACAGAAAAAAAAAAAAATGAACAGTGAAAGGAGGAGTGTTTCTATCGCCTATAGCTGGTTTTGTTGAGTTCATGTACTCGTAGATTCTCGTAAGCGTAAGGGTTAGTGTCCCGCGTTCGAAACGTAATAAAAACAAATAAATAAGTTGATTTTAAATCGATTTATAAGTTTCATTTAATCAATAAATTATCGAAAAAAATATTTTAAATGTGAAAGCATTAATAAAAACTATTTTTTTAAACTTATACTTGATTTAGGGTTAACTAAGCCTAACTATCGTCTTCCCAACTATTTCCTTTCTAGCCTGTTTTAATGTTGAGCAAACGGGTTGCTTTGACAGTTGATGGTAGGATATCCCACCAACGGAGTAGCCCAAACCGTCGACTGAAAAGCAGATCAAACCATTTCCTTTTTAGTCTGTGTCACTTTTACTTTTCTTTTCAACCTTACAATAAAAGATGGATGAGAGACTTAAGACATGCCCAACGTCTATCACTCATTCCGCTGTCGAAAAGAAGAAATAAAATACGTCAACCTTTTGCAGTGGTGAAATGACACAAAAGGTAGGCAGGCTTGACGGAACAACTCATGTCAAATAACTACGGGCACGGCTTGTCCACTCAAACAGGTCATCAACTTAACCCGAGGACAACAGAGTCGACTAGGTGGTTATTGACTGCCCACAATGGTGTAGACAGCAGGGGTGTGTCGAAAGGGTCATGAAAATGAACATAGCAGCGGGAGTGTGGCGCCGATTCACTGACTTGACCTATTGTGTCGGTCCATCTTCGAGAGGTCAGTATCGTGTCAAGAGGCGTGGCAATAAAAGTGGCCTGAAAACTATCATGTCAGTCTATTGTAAACAGTGTGAAAAGGTTGAAAGACAGTCGCGAGGCTTGTGACAATGCATAGAGACTCTTTGTTTGATTGGAATATGCGCGGAGAAGCCAGGAATACGGTGGATGCCAATGGAATAGTGGGCAGTTGTGCATATTCATAAGTCAGGAAGAAAGAAAGAACTTTGTGTGTGTGTGTCGCTCGCGCGCGTGCAATAAACTATTGCGATTATTATTCCGTGACATCGTATGGGTAGATGTTAAGGAAAAATCACGAACCACAAGTCAGGATAATACATGGGAACTAATACATGGGTTATCAGGGACAACCCATGTATTAATTTTTTTTTATTTTTTAACCCAAACGTCACAGTCGTAATCAAACCCCTTTTGTTTCATTAACGCGAATACAAAGCTTACAACGATCTGTAGTTAGGCCTTAAACGAAGCGTAGTAGCCAGTTTGGACAACACACAAAACTTGCAACATACATTGACTGGCTTCCGAGCCTTAAAAGAGAGAAAGAATGAATATTTTTGATGGTTATCAACCTAAGGTTAAAGCAACAGGTCAGAAGCCTTACTGCGTGCTTGGTGTACATTTCAATAGCCCTAAACCCACCCTCTTTAACCCCCCCCTTTCTCCGAGACGTGTAGTTAGTTCCACTCTTTTACTTGTTCCTGCCTTCGTGGAGGGTTTCAAGACAATGAATCCCCCACCCCCCGTTTAAGGCTGATAATTACACGGTGTGAGTCTGATTAGAGTGTGATTTATTCAATAATTGCACCCTCTCGCCCCGACCACAAACCTTAAGAGATTTTTAAAGGTGATGACATGACATAGTGAGGTCTTCTCTTGTTGTCTCTCTCTCTCGCACTGTTGCTATTTCTTTTGAAATAAGATTAAGGATTTTTTTGTTAATAATCGGAATTATTTTCGACACTCAACTGGGGTGTGCTTCGAAGAATTTAAGGCGTGTAAATCTGCAAGAACATTACCCTGTAATAATCGTGGGTGGTTTCGTAAAAATACGAAACTAATGATGTGTAATGGAGGTCAACAAATAGTCTTTGCACACGGACAAATGGCGGAATTATATGTTACTACTACGAAGCGCTATTTTTTTAATAACTCGGTCAAAGTTTTCGTGGTTTGGAAACAGCTTATTATTTTTATTTATTTATTTATTATTATTATTTTTTTAATGATTAGAAGGCTGTCATTGAGACCATTAGTGTTGTTTGACTTGTTGGGCACGTATTTCTGCTAAACAACTAATTACTTTTTTTTTTTTTTTGAATTACCTGTTTGGGATTGGTAGAATAATGAACTGATTCAGATTTGCATACGACAATAAAAGAAAATTCATATATTATTAGAAGTAATGCATCACTGTAACGTCATATCTTCAAGTACTTTTTTAAATTATAAATAATTGTTGGATTTTAAAAATGTTCTTCATGAAATGTAATTGAAGATCGCTGAGAATAAAAGCTGTCTCGCTTGACAGTTTTTATTCTCATTGATTATACGATCTGCTGATGCCTCTGATGAGTGTGCTATTAATGACGAAACAGCTCATGGAATCTTATGAATAAAATAACTTCGTTTTTCTCTATTGAGTCGCTTATTTTAAACATATAACAATGGAATTTATAGGTTTTTATTGAATATGCAGTTAGTCTGTGAAGATTTAAATATTCTTTTTTCTATTTTCGCTGTGGCATTCTTTCTTTTATAACTTCGTTCATTTTCAATTGTACCGCTTTATTATTATTGTTCATTTTAATAACAGTTAATATAAACTATGCATCGTACACAGTTAATCACGTGTTACTGATGCATGATTGGTTAGACATGCTTAATATGGAATTATTAGTGTTGAAATGTTCATATTGTTCGGTTTGGTATTATCAATTATTTATTTATTGCTATTATCTTTGAATAATGAAAACAATACCAGTAATTAAACAACTATAGTGATTGTTACGCAATTGGTATTGTTGAGCTGGTTAATATTGTTTAGCTGCACGTATATAGAAAAATATAAAATAACTTTTTCAAAATGTGATAAAAAGAGATGAGAGTAAAATAAAGAGAAACAAAAAATTACAATTCGACTTATAATAGAAAATTCTTATTACACTATGATTTTGTTCAGATCTCAATGATCGCTTCCAGTAGGATCGCTCACCTACTGCAGTTCTTATCATCTCGTATTATTATTTCAGTTGGTTTTATTCTGATGTTCGACTCTGAAATATAAATTTGGTTGCACCTCCCACCCCCCCAGTTGCATTGTATTTTCTTAGGTACATAATAGATCTTGGATTCCAATCCCGCTCCGGACATGGATGATTATGAAAGTTTTGAGCAAGTAGACGACTTTCATCGCCGGGTGCCAGACAATCTGTTTGTTGTAGGATTGAAAAGTTTCATGTTTGATCTTGTAAAGCAGTGCTTCCCAAACTTCTGGATGTCAGGGCTCCCTTTGGAAAAATTAAAATATTTGACGGCCTCCCCTCGAAAAAAATCGTAATATAGACATATGTTATTAATATTTATTATATTTATATTCAATACAAAACATACACAGCGAATATTGCAAAAATCAAATTCAAATATTACATTTTTAGCATCTTACATACACATTTGACATGGCACATTATATTTTTATATAGATAGATATATTGTTATTGTACATTTGCAGTACAAACACATGAAACGTAAAACGATTATTAATAAAGAAAGAATTAAAAACACAAAAGAAGTTTAATAACAATTTAATGTGAAGGATTTGTTTCAATACTGCTACACAAAAAGTCAATATCAGGTGAAATATTTGAAACGGCAATTCTTAGATTTCTGCTTTGAAATGAAACTTATATGAATAAGCATATGTTTACTAATATTCATTAAGCGCCGAAATACGCACGAAACAAAATTTGTGAACCAATGTGTGATTTTTTTAATTAAAATATAAAAAATAACAAAAAAAATAATAATATTTAAAAAAAATAATATTATTATTATAAGACTAAGTAGTTTTTTTAAGATAAATTTGGAAATATTTATTCCCCCTTGTTGGGTTTATGTCACCTGATGTACGTTTCATAAAAAAAAAAAAAAAAAATCCTGATAATTCGTCGCATCACAGTATATAATCCCCTCATTCTTGGCTCCATTGTATTTTAAAGTGAAGTTTCTAACCTATCCAATGTTTCCCATCCATTATATCTGCACAGATATACTATAAAGCTAATTATTTATTTATTATTTTTTTCCAGTGATTATAACATGATCACTGGGAAAAAAAAAAAAATATATATATATATATATGTATATATATATATATATTAGCTTTAAAAATTCAAAGGTTTTGTCTGCTTCCACGGTGTCCATCGTTTAATTAATGATTTTCATTTTGAGATAAGATAGTAATGAATTTATTATGTGTGTGAGTACAATGCTTGCTCTCACTTTCCCCCTTTGCCATTTCCTGTTTCTCCATTTATGTAGAAGCGGATGGGGAAAAAAAAAAGTATATTTGCAACACGAGCATCCACACTTGTTTATCTGTAGGCGATGCACTAATCGTCTTCAGGTACACCATTAATGATTTCGGGTTACTTCGATTAAGGGCGCTCTTTAACCCCTCCTACTTTCCATCACACTGTCGGGGAAAAAAAATCAGCACACACACACACGCACACAGTTTACATCGTATTCTTCATCATTAGTAATCATTAAAAAGTAATTGAAATTAATTTGGAGGTTGGACCGGAATTGTTTTGCTAGGAGTGCCATCTGTTTAACAGAAAAGATAACACATTAAGCCTTAGCACGTACTTGCAAAACTTTCTTAAAGAAACACAATGCACGTGTGGTTCAGACGCAAATTTTTCTGAGAAACTATAAGTTCTGAAAGTCTCCGATCCTATTCAAACTAAAATTCAGTAATAATGGATCTAATTCTTGTATTATCCCAATTCATTTCTAGACTGGATACGGTAGTGGCCAAACTAGACTTATCCGGTTTCCATATTTAAATGCTACAAATCTAAACAGATCTTTGCAACAATGACAGATGTCACCCATTGTTGAAGTATCCCAAGTGAATTGCAATGCTTCGTTTTCACTGGCAAAGGCTGTTATGCTGACACTTTAGTTCCCCCATAATAGCTCACTATCTTACAGTAGCATTGTTACGATCCACGATCTACGTTCAGCACTTTCTAATTAATATTCTATACGGTAACCACCACCTACTCACACTGCTGACTTGAAAAAAAAAAAAAAAAGTATAAAGGTGTCCTTGTCGTACAATTGATACATCACGCGTCCTTTGCTCACAGCTATATTTATTATTTTTCAACAATAAGATGACAGTTTTCATTGTCATCAGAAATCCACAACATATGAGTACGTCAGCACAATTTCAAAACAATAATACATATCTAAACTTTCTTCCAGTGCCATCTAGTGGTGACAACTTTGTATTTTATGAGAAAAAATAATAATTATTGGATCAGTAAAGTAACACCAGACAAGAACAGGATACTGAAACTAGTATCCGATGTAAGATAATAATTCAATTCCTCTTGTAATGGCTTGCAGTTGTTTCATTACTTTACCTTATCCTATTAGGTGTTAACAGGAAACTTCAAATACGTTGTAACTGATAAAAATAGCGATTGCAAATCTCTTTTAGCGGAAGTCAACAAAGGAAGGGGGGGGGGGGTACGGTAAGAGAGAACACAATTTGAATACTTTTACACGATGTCTATTCGGCCAACTGCTGCTTCTCACCTTGATATTCTTAGTTTTTGACAAGAAGGGGGCGTAAAAGGGGGAGATTGGTGGGTGGGAGAATTCATAAAAGACTTGACAGATCCCTCGACGCGTTGTTAGTAACGCTGGTGTTAAGTAGGCTGGTTTGCAGCACGAGAGTTCATTTTTATCTCGAAGACAATAAGGAAATTGTAGATGAACGGACTAACGATGACCTTCGGATATAGTGGGGGCTCGTTAGCTAAACCTGTGTACGTGAGTGTAACGTGAAAACCTTCATTACGACATTCCCCCCTTGTAGAGAAACCGAGGGGTTAAGGGGGGGGGGGTAACGAAAGGCACAGGAAGTGATTAATAATGCTCTATAGACTCGTTTTGCATTCTAGTCCACCTTCTCGTTTCTTACAATGCGTCCTTATTGTTTTGTGGTGCCGAATTCAAGCCGCCATCCGAGACAACTCGACCCTTTTTTCTCATTTTAATAGGCTCGCGGAAATATTGACTTCAACACTTGGCAGGAGCAAAGACAGAGCGGCGATCATTAGACTTAGGCTCCCAGGTGGTTTTTTAAATTATTAGGCCCAACTAGTGACAGCTCTCATAGACGGTTTGAGATTGATTAGCCGATGGACACTGATAACTAACCGATATGCTTAGAAAGAGACTAACAGCATCTGCCTGGCTCCTTTTTTTTTTTTTTTTTTTCTATCTTTTTCTTTAACGGGCCTCCACCTGACATCTGGTAGGAAGTATCTAAATTGTGGCGCAGAGAGATTAAGGTCAACCAACGCTTGTGTGCAACAAAATCATTAGAATGCATAGGCTGTAGTTTCACCCACACAGGTGATAACAGCGTGTGTATTAACAGCTTTGCTACCAGCAAATGGCAATAAACGAACCGGGAAAACAGCACGCTAACTTCAAATTGGCCAAATTAGATGTCATATTCTAGTACAATCCACTTTCTGTAGACATTTACACGAGTTAAACACAATCTATACGAATTTTTAAAGGTTTCTATCTTTGAAATTCTATTAATGACCTGTAGATGGCACCACTAAGCACAGGATTTTAAAAAAATCCTGTATTCTTGAAAATACACGACGGTCTGTTCAGTTTGGATACTTCAATAACGGGAAGCTATTTTCATTGTTATTGAAATCTAATTCGGATGTTACAACAATGGGAGACTTTTTCATTGTTTCAGAAATCTACTCTCGAAATGAAATAATCGAAGATTTTTTTCATTGTTGTTGAAATCTACAATTGAAATTTAATGTGATGAACAATCAGAGACTCATTATTACTGATATCTACTATTGAAATGTAATACTGATATTTTATTTTCATTCTTACTGAAATCTACTTCAGATATTACAACAATCTCACACTTTTCCATTGTTACAGAAATCTACTGTTGAAATGTAACACTGATATTTTAATCGGAGATTTTTTCATTGTTACTGAAATCTACAATTGAAATGTAATGCTAATATTAGAACTGCCTGAGACTTTTTCATTGTTGTTGAAATCTACTATTGAACTTTAATGTGATGAACAATCGGAGACGTATTATTATGGAATCTACTATTGAAATGTAATACTGATATTATAATAATCGGATATTTTATTTTCATTGTTCTGAAATCTACTTCAGGAATTACAACAATCGTAGACTTTTTCATTGTTACAGAAATCCTGTTGAAATGTAACACTGACATTATAATAATTGGAATTTTTTTTCATTGTTACTGAAATCACTATTGAAATCTAATTACGATATTATATAATTGGAGACATTTTCATTGTTACTGATAAATTGAACTATACTTCGTATATTACCACAACCGGAGACCTTTTTTCATTGTTATTGAAATCTAATTCGGTTATTACAACAGTGGGCGCCTTTTTACCATTGTTAAAATCTGGTATAAATATTATATTATAACAATAGGAGCCTTTTCATTATTAATGAAGACTGCTTTGGATATTACATTGGAAGCTTTGTTTGCACTGTGATTATCGGTGCAAATTGTTCAAAAAAAAAGCTTTAATTTCAGGATGCACGTTATTATATAGTTACATATAACAATGCGAATCTTCAAATTAAACTCATCAAACAAGCGGATATGAATTATTTATTTTTCACAATGTCGGGGAACCTTTTTGTCGCTACTGTCAAAGCAGGCGTGTTCTTTTTCTGAAGTCAAAATATGAGAATGTTCACAAGAGCTTTACTGGACGAGTTCAGTAATTACAAATAGACACTGTCTGTTTACTTTAAAACTGTCTTCCGTGACTCATTAAAAAAAAAAAAAAAAAAAGACTTTAGTTCACAGCGCGGCAAGCCACCGTATATAATAGACATTAAGACTAATTGTGTACGTTCGTTTTCTCATGACTTCTGCGTCATATTTCTTTCTTTAACTGGCGCCATTTGCACTCGTAAAAGAATTGGGTTAGGCGACATGAGGTAGCATGCAACGCTGCCGTTTTCGGCTTTTGCTAGAGAAGAGGACAAGCAGATAGGAGAGAAAAAGTTTAGATTTATGCCGCCCAAACACGCGAGTGTTGTGTCCGGAACACAAAGACCCACCATCAAGTGGAACTGTCGGGTCACACTAGTTAACAGCTTACGGAGAGAGACTCGACTCGGAAGGCAAGCATGCCTTCGGGGGCACCTCTTCCATCTTCGTCATTTTAGACAGAGGTGTCATCTGTTCTTTTGTTCGCTCAGTGTCCGTCGCCACGTATCATTGTCGAGAGTATTTGAACAGCAGGGAGATGTGAAAAATTAACCATCATATTGTTTTCTTCGGAATGCCGCCTTGGCTTTAACCCCCGGTAGCAGTAGTCGGCGACAGAATAAAATGGTAAAGCTCCACTACTCTCTTCCGTCCCGGACTCCGACGGTAGTCGGATTACGTTTGCCCGTAGGTGTGGAAAGCAATTGAACCTTGTCTACGAGTGGATATTAGTTCTCAGTTCCTAATCATTAATACTATTTTCATCCCGTTTATCCCACCCGGATATGTGACGTCACATTTTTTTTTTTTTTTTTTTATTGGACCTTTACTTTTGAAGTTTGTGGTGGGTAAATAAGTAGATTTTACCGACTTGTAGAACGACAGTTAAGTGAAACTTATTATTCCGTTCGTGTTTCTTGTCACGTAATAAAGTGGAAAGTCGCTGGAACAAACGTAAGACAATTACGATGGGCGCAGAAAGTAGAGTGGTTATTGCGATGCTGGAAGAATTGTTAGCAGCCGTTGCACAAGACAGGTCAAACACGGATTCTTATTGTGTCGTGGAAGACGAAAAAGATTCTGTTAGTGTGATTCTTCCCTCGGGAAGAGATCGAAAGTCCTTCTGGTAGAAAACTCGTTTCCGCTCTGGTATTTGTATTCATTAGCTGAAGCGCGGAAGTATGCAAGAGTAACTGGTGACGTCATCGGTGGATACCAACCAAGTATTGTTTGTCTTGAAGTAACTTCACTCCTGTTTTACGCATCCTGATCTTCCCTACGTTTTGACTTCTTGCGCTGTAAATCTATCTCCAATTGAAACTATTGTTTCATTGTTCCTTGCAATAAATTCATAATCACGTGATTATCGTTTGTTATTACGTAACCTGGCATTGTTGGCTTAGTGTTGAGTCATTGACTGTACAGATTTTTTTTCTTTTTAATCTTCATGCAAAAACATGGAATCTAATAATAAAATCAAGTCTACTGAATTTTTTCTTAAAAAAAAAAAAAAAAACTACAACTGACAAGTATGAACGTTCAAAACCGATCATCGTTTGTAAAATTGAATAATTGTAATTTTTCATTGTTGAAATGAATCATTGTTGACAGCTATCAAATTAAACAGTAAACAATTGAATATAACATCGAACAGTAAGAATCGTTGAATGTATCGCCATCTAGTGGCTGGCGAGAACACTTGTATCCGTGAAAAATATTGTAAGCAAAGGAACAAAGTTTTATTTTACCCCCCCCCCCCACACACACACACACTACACGCATACAGAAGGAGTGATAGAGAGAAAGAGGGAGCAACTTCATCGCATGTTTCTATTTCGGAATGTGAATCACCTTTTTTTCACTCGACCGTAGATTTAGAGTCTCTAAACCTTGACCTTCCGTCCATCTCCGTCCGATGCGCACGTGGTTCGACTGCGAATGGTCGTTAGTTAGCCTTGTTGCGTCTTGGAGAGGTTATCCACACGCTAAGAACTCGACAGTAGGTTATGTTGAGGCAGGAAAAATATCTTGGCTGATATGTCATCGTGAATAGGACCTATCAATGGAGCTGTTAGTGTGGTGTGGAGGTTCTACATCAACATGATGGCCCCCTGGTGGGAAGGGATGAAGTCGGCTGACAAATGAGGAACTTGCAGTTGGCACAAGGTGCTTTAGACAGGAGGGATGGCAAGTAATTTGGTCCGAAGTCTAATGGAAGAGAAAGAGAGAGAGATCGCCAAACTGATAAGACGCTGTGGCAGATAAGCATTCAACACGACCTCCAGCAGACAAGAATATTTGTTTTCAAAAACAGCTTTTGAGCTTAGGTTCGAATAAATTTCACGTACAGAATATGTTTATAGCGAGTGGGAAGAAAGGAGGAGGGTATGGATCAAGACAAGTATATATATATATTTTTTTATATACAGTAGAAATTTTAAATTCATCGGAACTACCTTTTACTTCCTGCAGAGAATAAAATCATCAATTTAGGACCTTTATAAGGACTGGCTTAAAGGGGCGAAGCAAGATTGCTTTTCATATTCCCCGTTGTCTCTAGAGGACAGTGTAAGGATAAGGTGTTATTGAGCTATAAAGCTCTGATCATGGCAAGAGAGTAACAGCAATAGCCAAGCCTCAGTTAGAACTTCATTGGCTACAGCATTGCCATCCATTACCCTCCCTGGTACCAATTTTAGTCGCCTCGTACGACATGCATTAGCTACATTGGTGATACGTAAGTAAAGCCAATCTCTAAAAATTCGGACGATCCCTAGACCACTCCATAGTGGCGGAAAGACCGTCCATCTCAGCGTTGGCTCCACTCAATGATGGCCTTCCACCCACACACCACCACCGAGCAGAACCACTCATATTCCGAAGAAAAGCATTCACCGACAAAGCCCCTCAGCGGGCCGTGCCGGAGAACACTTTCTCCGGAGACTCAAATTTTTTTGCTCCCTTAAGGCAAAAACCTTAACAGAGCGAACTCAAACTCTAGAATCTCAGCGTCCAATTAGTCGCCTCTCTTACGACATGCTTGGATTTGCGTTGGTGCTATTCTTTCCCGGCCATCACACGGGGAATTAATTTAGGCAAGACGCTGCTGACTATAATGGTGAAGCAAAATGCTTTTATAATCCCTGCTGTGTGAGGAAAAATTTATGAGCTAAGTGCTCTGCCTGAGTGGGTGCGATTTAAAGATCTTCATTTGGAAGTAGGATGGCCTTGGGTCACCTATATTTGGAAAAGTCTGTTTCATCGTAATTTGCTGCTTGTTGCACTAATTCATTTGGATGTGAAGAGGATGCTGAGAAGAACTTTACTGCTGAAGACCAGGAAAGAGTAGATGTAGGGGATATTTGTGTCCCGGTGGAGTTGGACATTTCTGACATACCGTGGTGCGTTTAAGATCATGCGGAGATATTTGTTTTGCACTCTCTGTAGTTTGAGGATATTTGTACTTGAGGTGTAGCTCCAGGCTGGGGACGCATAAGTAATAATGGGTCGAATCATCAACTAATAAAGGAGCAGTTTTATTTTGGTATCCAGCTTGCTATTCCTATTGATAAGAGGGTAAAGTTGTACAATAATTTCTGATGCGTTTGTACATAAGGCTTTTGTGTGTAGACTGAAGGTTAGTTTTCTGTCCAGCAGTACACCCAGATATTTGGCTTCTGCTTTCCAAGGAATCTTGGTATTAAATAGGAGGATGTCGTCTTTGGGAGATATTGAGTTTTTAGTGAAGAGCATGGCGATACTCTTCTGAGGGTTTACTTGCAATCTCCATTCCGAGAACCAGTGCTCTAATTTCAGCAGGTTTTCTTGCAGTTTCTTGGTGACAAGGTGCGGCTTAATAGATCTGGCTAGTACAGCTGTGTCGTCCGCGTATAGAGCAATGATAGATGACATTGGATTGTGAGGAATGTCCGCCATGTAAATCGTGAAAAGTATCGGTGCCAGTAGGGACCCTTGAGGAACTCCTGCCAAGATGCGTCGCTGGGTAGATAATATATCATTTAGTTTGACTTGCATTCGTCTGTCACTAAGAAATGACTTTATAATTTGGACTAGATCTCATGGAATGCAATCAATTTAGGAAGTGATCTGTTTAGAAGATAAAGAAAAAGTCTTATTTTTAATAAAAAGTGTGTATGTTGATGGGTGAATTTTAGTGAATATAAAACTCATTCGATATGTTCTTTATAGGATTTTAAAAAATAATTAAATATGATAAATGTTTTTTTAACAAGATATAAAAATATGTCAATATTAAAGTACTGTGAAGTACGTAAAGATAAATATATAGATTGAATTTCAGTTTGGATACAGAAATCCTAACATGACTGGCTGGTTGAGTAAAAGTCCTTAAAAAAGCATTTTTCTTAAAAGAAAATTGAAAGAAGGATTAGCATTATATATAACAAAATTGCACACAAAATTAATGATTATTACGTGAAATAAAATTGTAACTTAATGAAATATTTTTTTAATAAAACTTATAACACCATAATATAAATATTATATAGCGAGTGGGAAGAAATGATTGTATGAATCAAGACGTGTATTTTTTAATTTTTTTATTTATATTTATATACAATAGAAATTTTAAATTAATCGAAACTACTTAAGTAAAAGAGAATAAAATCTTCAATTTATGACAGTCCTTATAAGGATTGGCTAAGTGATAAGTGATCTGTTTCGGGGATAAAGAAAAAGTCTGTTTATAAAAAAAAGGTGTGTATGGTAAAGAGCGAATTTTTGCGAATATAAAACTCATTTGAGATGTTCTTTATATTATTTTTTAAAAAAAAATAATTTATGATAAATCTTTTTTAACATGAAATAAAAATATATGAATACTAAAATACTGTAAAGCACGTAAAGTTAAATATATAGATTGAATTTCAATTTGGATATAGAAATCCTAACATGACTAATAGGCTGGTTGATGAGTAAGAGTCATTAAAAAAAACATTTTTTAATGACTCTTACATTATAATAAATTATAATGAAACTTAGAATACATTATATTCTAAGTTTCATTATAACAATTTTATAATGAAACTTAAAACACCATAATATAAATATTATAAAAATTATACATAAGAATGATTATAGGAATAAAACATGTTGCAATATGTAATAAAAATACCAGAAATGCCGTAATGAAAATACCATAAACAATTATTTTTGTGGTAGAAAAAGATGGAGTAATCAATTGCATAAATGATGCAAAATTACGATTGCTGGTACTGATAAATAAGGAATATAAAGACATATTAGCGATGGTAAACATTTTTTTTTTAAAGAATAAGATTCGAAAATGAGCCTCCAAGAATACACCTATTTACGATTAACAACACATTTCTAAACTCGATTAGCCTGACACCTAGTGTTTAATGCATACATTAAAGCAATAAATAAAAACTTCGACTGTTAACTTGATAAATATAATTAAAGGAGGCTTAGATTCCTGGCTGTTATAAAATTATAATTGAACAATTTATAGAGGGTTTAACACCGGTAATAGATCAGGTGGATTGTGGTTATTAAAATGCCGAGAATCTTGTTTAAAGATAAGGCGGATGACATAATTTAAAGCGTAGATTTTGTATCAGCTGTCAGGGATAAAACTCCCATGGCCTCGAGCCCTGAATGATGGCGATTTTAGTGGGAAAACTGGGGATGCTCACGGGTTCCCCACTTCCCCATCTGCATTCTGCTAACATATAACGAGCATACTGTTGAATGATTAGCCATCTAAGAGGTCATCCGTAAAGGGAAGATGTCACACTTCTGTTTTCTGGACTTTTGAACTGTTGCATTCTGCTTTTCCCAACACAAAGCGAGAGAGAGAATAGTAATTTCGGATTATTTATTTATTTATTTTTACCAGTGCCGAAGATAAAACGGTGCGTGTGGAATTCTTGCGAACTTTGGTTGCCATGACAACCAACACTGCTCAGAAGGCTGACCTAATCTACTGAATTCCATAGAGCAGTTTTAATTGCTGGCTTTAAATTTTTATTAAAAAGAAGACGAGTCCCATAATGATTAAATATAATAAATATTTAACGAAAAATAAAACGGAACTTGAATATTCCCACGACATAGTCTGTCATACCATTAGCATATTTATCTTAGATATTATTACATTTAGACAGATGGAAAACAGGCTTTATTACGCAGGTATAAAAAAGCCACGGAGTTCCTTTAGCAAACAGGGAAGATTAATGATATTAACATTAATTTATTAAGCAATTAAAGTTATTAAATAGTTAGTAATGCAATTTATATTAATTTTTGCATCGATGTGACAGACTGTGACTTGGGTATATTCAATTGTGTATAATCACACAAACAATCCCCGATTTTAGAATGTCCATTTTTTAAAATGTGCTAGCTAGTGAACCTTTCTTAAACATAATACTAAATAAGCATCACTCGCATAAAACTACATCCTTTAATCATTACTTCAAAAATAAGCAAAAAAAAAAAAAAAAAAAAAAACTTTTTATTTTTATATAAATATTAGTTTGGTTTTCGATATTCACTCAATGTTTATTTTATATCAGAATTACATGAACGTATTTCTTATGTTATTGTGCGATATATTAAAATATTTTCTCAATAATTAGTCTTAATTTTAGCAACTCGGTTATTCTAAAGTTCACTAGATGGCACCACCTTGCCAATGTTTCTTTTATATTCTATATTTATTCTATATTTTGCAGGATATTGCTTTAGAGTGAAATATTTTATGTAGACAAATATATTCACCTCCATTTATTAATTATTATAACTAAAACATTCCATGATATTATAGAATAGTAACTTATATGTATAAAGTTTGATTCATAGTAATAAACTTATAATTTTGTGCAAATCTTCGTAGAAGTAATTCAAATATGCTCATTTTAGTTTCTCTGTGTGACATTAGATGGCGCCACTGCTTGTTGAAATCGCAGTTTTCTAGAACTTGCTTGCATAGCTCATCAATTAAAATATCATATATATACACTGCTCAAAACAATTAGAAATCGTTTAAAACGTACCGCATTTATTTCAAAATATTCTTAATATATACAACAGTGTAGAACTGCGTACAAAATCATGTTAAGACTTGTCGAAATGATCGCTTCAAGAGCTCAAAATTGCTCTCACAGAAGAGTGGGGAAATATCCCACAAGAACTGTTTGATCATCTTCTCCGGTTCATGCAATCAAGATGTACCCGCTGTTTTGGCTGTTAATGGAGACCATAAGCCCTGTTAAAAATTAATAATAAAAGCGTTTTTGGGCTATTCTTGTTTAAATTATTTCACGCTAAAATGTATAATTTGTAATAAATATCGATTATTTAAATAATATCTCATCAGTTACACCATAACTAAGAAATATTTATTCATGTATAAAGTGCCCAGGGGCGTCTCGTGCATAGGCGATTGGGAATCAATCGACCGTGAGATGCGGTGATGATTCATCGCCATCCAATACCCTTGGAGGGTAATGGATGGCGATACTGTAGCCAATGACGATCTAACTGAGGCTCGGCTATTGCTGTTACCCTCCTGCCATGATCAGAGCTTTAATTGCTCAATAACACCATATCCCTACACTGTCCGATACAGATAACGGGGAAGATGAAAAGCATTCTTGCTTCGCCCCTTTAAGCCAGTCCTTATAAGGATAAGGTGCATAGGCACTGCGGAACTGCAGCACCCCCAATTTTTTTCGATATATAAATAAATTTACTAATTTATTTATATTTGCTTGTAATATTTAATTTTATCATTAACAATCCTAAGCAATTCTCTTATTTTGTATAAAATATAATAAAAATCCATCTCGTAGCACTTAGGAAGCACTGTGTTTACCACAGTGTCATATTGCTACGCGCACAAGCATATGCACGTCAAAGTGAGATGCGAGCTATTAGCGCAATGCGGCACTTTCCTGAGCACAGTTCCACTGTTGTTTATATGCAGTTTGCGCCAGTAGTAGAGTGTACGTAGTGCTTATCGTGTTTACTCCGTCTCTTTAAATATCTGGACATTACAATTAAATCCTTTAATTGTAATGTCCAAAAATTGTAAATCCATTCCTTTAATTACAATTAAAGGAATGGATTTTGTTTTTAAATAATTTTGAATTATACCAAACTGTATAATTTTATCGATAATAAACAATATTTTTTCATATTTAATTTTTTTTTTCACCATAATTTTAATATTTTATCCAAACAGATATACACTGTACTTGCAGAAATTTATAATTATCCGAACAGAAACTAAAATATCCACTAATTGTTTTGAGCAGTATATATATATATATATATATATATATATATATATAATTGGAAAATAATAATGACAGCTATAGAAGTAGAGTTACCAGTTTGTTATGCGATATTTGAAGGAGTTTATCTTTATAAATATTTTGAGTAGTGGAGGGGGGGGAAGACTAAAAACGCCGGAAATAGGATGATGTAATTGATGGACGCATCCTTCTCAGAAGCAGTCGTTGTCGCTGTATACTTAAGAGGGCGGGGGGGGTCATCGTATGGGAAATGACAGTCGACATCAGAAGAGGTTTTGAAAGCAATATTTTCTTTTTCTTTAAATAATTTTCCTTAGCCTTAACTATCCCCTAAGAAATTTCAAGGGGAACAACCCTCAAATTTCAGTTAATTAACAAACAAGGGACCACTATTTCCTGTTTTATTCCTTAAGGGAGTAACTAACACGATTATAACTTATTTTGGAAATCGATAGGTCATCTTCATCCTTTCGGCATCTGTGGTTGAGTTCATTTGTATCAATATTTGTAAAGAGGTTGGTAAGAATACACGAAACAGCTGCCGACATGTGTGGTCTAATATCTAGTATTATTTTATGAATATTATATGATGTTTACGGTCTATCTGAGTTTTGTTAACAATACACGTTTCTTTTGAAAGAAAATGTCTTATTTGATATCAGTTGAGCTAAAATACAATATAAATGAATTGCTCCATTGCACGAGAAATTTCCTTCTTAATTCTATTGAGAAGTTAAGGTATCACAAACATAGCATGTAACACAACCCAATAGATGCGAACAGATTTCTGGTGTAATAAAATAATTGTAACAATGTCATATTAAATATATAAAGGTGTATAAGTTATTTTGAGCATATTATAAAATCATCCTCATCATCATGCGTATCAAGGATTTAGGCCTAATATGGCCTGTTCCGGCCTTAGAAGTCATCGTTGAATCGTTTAAGAGGACGTCCTGGTTTTCTTTTTCCTAATGGCTTGTACTTTAAGGCTTGTTTTGGTAATATTTCTGTTTTCATTCTTTGAACGTGTTCCACCCATTTATGTTTATATTTTTTAATTTTTTCAATTACTGGTTCTTGGTTTAATTCTTTCATAATATCTTCGTTTCTTTTGTGATCAAATAGGGTATACTTTGCAGTTTTTCTCATAAACTTCATTTCTGCTGTTGTTAATCTTTGTTTGTCTTTTTGTTTTATTGTCCAGATTTCGCTTCCATACACTTTTAGTCTGGTTTGTTTTTGAACTAGGTTTGGTTTAAATATAGAATTAATTACACCTGTTATTTTTAAATATTTTGCAAATTTTACGTTTATATCTTTTTCATTTTCATATGTGATCAAACATCCTAGGTAGTTAAATGAATTCACCTATTCTAAGACCTTGTTATCTATTACTATTTTAGTTCTTGCTGGATCTTGTCCTTTAAAGGCCATAGTTTTTGATTTTTCCGTTGATATTATCATACCGTAATTTTTGGATATCTCATTTAGATTTAAAATAGCTTTCTGTAAGTTATCTTCAGAATTTGTAATTATTATTTGGTCGTCGGCAAAGAGGAGAGTGTTTAAGTTAACTGTAGGTGAAAGTTTAATTCCTTGATGTAAATTTTTACTCCATTTTATTATTATTTCATTTAAGTAGATATTAAAAAGAGTTGCTGAGAGGGGACATCCCTGTCGGACCCCTTGGTTTATCTCTCTCGTATATGGTAGCTCGTGATTTAATCTTATTTGTATTTGATTATTTTCATATATACTTGTGATAGCTTTTAGGATATTATTTGGTATTTGTATTTCTTTTAATATGTTAAATAATATGTTTCTTTTAACTTTGTCAAGTGCTTTTTCAATGTCAATAAATGGAATATGTGTTTCTAAATTGTATTCTGTTCTTGTTTCTATTATTAATTTTAGGCAAAAGGCCGGGTCTATACATGATCGTCCTTTTCTAAATCCATTCTGTACTTCTAAAATAAAATTTTTGGAATATTTCATTAGTTTGCTATTTAAGATTCTGCTATATATTTTGTAACAGGAATTTAGTATGCTTATACTGCTATAGTTTTTAGGGTCATCTCTATTACCTTTCTTAAAGATAGGAATCACAATTGCTTTTTTCCATTCTATTGGAGGGATACCAGTTGAATAAATTTTATTTAAAAATAATAAGAGTCTTTCTTTGAATCTTGTTCTTGCGTATTTATACAGTTCTGAACCTAGCTTATCTTCTCCAGGCGATTTTCCGTTTCTTGTTTCTTTCAGGCTGATTTCTAATTCTTCTTTATTTATTTCCTTTTCATTTTCGTTAATTATTTGCCAGTTGTCTTATTTTAAAATATTTATCTGACCACAATTCTGTGCAGTAATTTAGAAATTCTTCTAATTTCAATTCAGTGTTTAATTTTATGTTTTTCTTTGGTATCTGCATTTAAGTGTTTCAAAATCTTATATACATTGGGTCTTATTTTATATAAATCATGTTCTAAATTAGAAACAAATTTGTTCCATGATTCTCTATATCTTTTTCTGACTTCTCTTTTAGCTATGGCTCTTATTCTTTTATATTCTATTTCATCTTCTAATCTTTTACTGCTTAACCATTTGTTGATAGGCTTCTTTTTTCTTTTTGATTATTTCTTTGATTGTATCTTCCCAGATCTTCAGTTTTTTTCTTTTATTGAATTTTTTGGTCTTTCCTAAGCTTTCATTTGCTGCTGCATTTAGTATCGTTTTTATATTAAGCCATTCTATTTTTTCTTCATTTTGTTTTATTTTATGTAGATACTGGTTAATTCTTTGTTCATATAGCCATTGTACATTTGTGTCGTTCAATTGTCTAGTTTTATAAACAAATGTTTCAATTTTTCTTTCTGTTCTTGTTACTTGTAGTCATTTAGGTGGTAATCTTAATTTTATTTTAACAATAAAGTGGTCACTGCTTATTTCATATCCTCTGTGAACTTAACATCTAGTGAAAATTTTGATGTCTTTTTATTTAATATAAAGTAATCTAATATTGATTTTCATCCTCTTGCTGCCCAAGTATATTTATGTATGTCTTTATGTTTATAGAAGGAATTCATTATTTTTAGGTTATTATAAACTAGAAAGTCAATCAATTTTTTACCATTCCTGTTTAGAGTATGTTCTCCATGTATTCCTATATTATTATTAATTTTCGTGTTTCCAATTCTTGCATTTAAGTCTCCTGCTAAAATCACGTAATCGTTTTTATTTATTTTATTATATATGTTTTGTAGCTGATTATAAAAATCAATATTATCCTGTTCTCTTCCTTCTTCTGGGGCATATAAACCAATTATTGTTAAATAGCCTCTATCTATGTTTATTCTAGCTTCTATTATTCTTTCATTCCATAATTTATAATGTTTTAACTGTTTTGAAAGGGAGTTATGAATCCAAAGCATGACTCCTGCTTGTGCTCTTTGGTCTCTGTCGACTCCACTGTATATCACATTAAAATTTTCGGTTCTCATAGTTCCTTTTAATTTCTTTTTTGTTTCGGTGATTACTGCTATTTTAAAATTTCTTTCATTTAATAATTGGTCTAATTCTATTTCTTTATATGCTATTCCTCTTACATTCCAGTTTGACATGTGTATTATATTTTGTCGTTTCCATTTTCGTTTTACCTTTTCCATTCCAGGGTTGTTTCCCATAGATTTAATCCGATTATCTTTTTCTCTCAGCTTACAAGTAAAATTATGTTCTCCATGTCAGGGAACTAGCCTGACGATGGAATAGTTCAGTGGTAGGGCTGCTACCTTAAGGCTTCAGAACTAGCCTTCTTCCGAATTTAAACCCATGGGAGGAATAGGGTATATTGAAGGGGAAAGAGTAGATTATTGAAGAATTATAGTAAGGTTTATAGAGAGGGCATAGTTGTAAGGCCAGAAATGAAAAGACCTCATGGCCATCGAGTACTCTAACAGCATAAGGGTCATACAATAAGAAGAGTTGGCTGATAAGGTCTTATAGGAAAGATTAAAGTAAGTGGATCTTCCTCAAAGTAGAAGGAGAGGACAGATCCAGCTAGGGGTCCATGGGAGTGCCACTTACCTTACAATCAAGATGATTGGTTGGTCCACGAGTCCTTATTCAGTATATTTGGACCACCCCAATATATATATATATATATATACACACACACACGCGCGCGCGCGCGCGCATGCACACACGCATATGGTGAGCTCCCCTATCCGCTACCCACCCAGGGGACGCGCTTTCTAGGGGTTACAGGGTCCTCCCGAGAGATATTATATAATTATAAAATATTAAATTAAAATATTAAAATAATTAAAATAAAATATTATTTTATATAAAATATAAAATAATAAAAAATTAAAATATTAAATATTTTATAAATAATTAGAAATAGCTTAAAAGATTGAAAGTAAAATATAAGGTACATTATTTTTCCTTAAATTAATAAAACCCTTCTAAGGCTACTAGCAAATAAATACCATGCTTCATATATAGATTAAGATAATAGGAAATAATATTTTTATATATTGATTTATCTTCGGAATAAATAAATTCTGAAATGAATGCTATATAATAAACACTGTTTAATTGGTAACTATATACTCTCAATCCATCGTAAGTTAAAACTCATCCTGGTCGTGCAATTTTTCAACACAGCCAAAAATAACAGCTATTGATCGAAATATGTTGTTTAGAAAGTTATTTTTATTAAATAAAAATATTCCGCTTTGTCCAGTCTGTCTGTAACTACTCACCATGGGCCAGTGAACCCTAATAATGCATTGTCATTTATTTTAAAGTGTTGCGGTCCAATTTGTCTACGACATCTTTTGCCCAATCTGCTATGTCAGCTGTGTGTCGAATCGCTGGTTGAACTCAAGAGAACATCGCTTGAATTGTGTTCCTTCCATTACGATTTGTCCTCACCATACACACTTTTGATGTATTTAGTTTCTTCTTATTAATTCTCTCCGGTGAAGAATACCAATGGCTTTTGTTGCTAATGATGACAAAGAATCATTTTGGATACTTCCACGTTGAATGCTTTTATAAAAGTCGCCGAATTGTTCATTATTGACTATTAAAGTTGTTTTCTATGTTTCGTAGAAGCGACTATGAAATTAAACATATTTTGATAATTCCGATTAGCTCTGGTGATCTCAGGATACAAGAATGTGGGAGGAAGTCGAAGGCTTTCTTGTAGTCCATTAAGTTCGTTATATATATATATATTTTTTTTTTTTTTTTTAATTTCTGAGGATCATTTTACCAATATTGGAGCTGGCCCTTCCTTTAGCTTTTTAAAATTTCCCTTTGGTTCACTTGGATAAATTTCATTATCCGACGTAGTTGGTAGACAGAATTATTATTACTTCGGCTTGCACTCTCTCCTTACATTTTAGCAAGTACACTTTTCGTTCCAACAGAATTTTCTTTAGTGCAGATTGTTTCATTTTCGAAAGGAGCAGAAGTCCTGCAATTTGTAACCAACCTTCGTTGTATCACAATAATACAGACCGACACGAGCCGATTTGTTTCATTTAAAGTTTTAGTTATGATTGTTCTGTTGCTGTATTTGCATCTAACGGAAGATGGTTTATCCTCCATTTATGTTGGCCTTTTAATGAATGTATTGTATTATATTCTTTGTCTTTCATTTATGCAGTTTATATGTTCCACCATTGCAGATTACAGCATGCACTGCATTTCTGTCAACACTCTCCGAGGTGTGTCGTCAACTTGATGATCACTGAGTTGAGTTTCAAAGTTAGATACAGCTTCCTCCTGGTGATTTGTTGATTCATTGCGTAATTCCTGAGACTCGAGTTCAGTGAATATGTTGTTGCGGATCATAAATTTCTTGAGGTCCGCGTCATTGGTCTATTATTGTAGACTGAGATTTTTTGTTCCCAAATCTTGCGCTACGCTTTCTAAAACCCGTTTTTCTGCTGTAAGTTCCTTTAAAAACATTCATAACTTCTTTGTTTTCTTCTACAGTTCATTTTTTCCCTTTCTCCACCATCGATTTTCAGATTCCGGCTTCGATTGCTTAGTAAGAAAAGGTGGGTGCTGTAGCTGACTTCTTGTCTGATGACCTGGATCTCCAACATTTGACCCAGTCGTTGATGACCCGGGCTTCAACTAATTCGGTATGGATTTCTTCTTGCTTGTGGACCACTATTAAGTCTGGCCTATTAGTTGAGACCTTCCCGACATTAGGTGGCTCCTCTGTTAGCTACTCTACCACCAGCACATTTCTCAACATCAGTGAAGCACGCAAGCCTCCACGCAAGTCTCACGACAAGACACACTCCTTATTAGCCAGAAGATTTTATTCCATATAGGGTAGTGGTGGTGACAACGTCATAAATTCATGAATTACTCTAATTCCTACTTGATTGTGAATAGCACAATATTTTTTATGTAAAGATTTGAGGTAGGCGCCCTCTAGTGAAGTTTAGTTCAAATGAAGAGTTACATCAAAAAATTCATCCAACTTCAACTGATTCTACAATCCCTTACGTTCTTCGTCACTCTTTTTTGAATACCCTCGATTATCAGGGCTTTCATTAAAAACATTTTAGCTAATAAAGATGGAAGCCATAATACAATACTGACCTAGCTGAAGACTTGTATAACTGTATCATTATTACCTTTCTGTATATCATTTCCTGTCGTCTATCTATCAAACCAATTTCCTATCCATTTCAATAGGTATGTTGGCACATTTTAATTAGCAGGTTTTTATTGCTAGGTTGATCACTATCAAAGACATTGCTGAGTATGCTGGCCTAGTTTTAGAGTTCATTAAAAATAAATAAAAAAACAAAAATAAAAGCGCATGACCTTTTAGCCACTTGTTTCCTATGCTAATGAATTTTTTAAATGTCATAATATACAAAAGTTTGTTTTTATTTATTATAAATAGATATGCTTTATTTATTTACTTTTCTAAATTTATATTTTAATTTTTGTTTAATGTCAGTGTCTCTTACAAAATAATAATATACTAATACACCAAACCTTGAAACTGTTAATTGAATTCTTTATAAAAAAAAAATAATAATAATAATAAATAAATAAAAAAAAAATCTACCATTCAAATGATATGTTGTTTGTTATTGTTATGCAGATTCTGATAGAAAATGAATGTGTGAGAATCACAAGCGCGAGATGACTTTCTATCAGGCAACATAAATCACCTATCTTTCATGAAAAATCCTGCTGAAAAAAAAAAAAAAAAAAAACAATTGTTATCACTCTTTCCTAAAGCAAAGAACTTTTACCAGGGATCTTCAGTTGGAAATGAGTTATCCAGTCAGAACACACGTAGCTTACAAATATAATACACGGTTCATAGCCTTAATTGCTTCGACTGCAATTCTCAAAATAAATAAATAAATAAAATAAAATAAAAACTTTCTTATCCCTGATTTTTTCATCTCATGTATAACCTCCGTATCAGAATGATATTATAAACAAATATCGGTTGAATTCTTCGAGAAAACATGTAGGCAATTTTTTTCCATTATGAAACTGTTTTAATACTCAAAATGATAAGATATTTTTATAAAAAAAACTAAAAATAGAAAAACTCACTTTTATTTTTAAATAAATCTTCATTTTTTAATTTTTAAATAATTTAAATAGTTTATTTAAACATACACCTTTTAATATATATCTTAGGCATAATTTATATACAATGTATATCTTTAATAACTTTTAACGGAGGGAAAAGATCGACTGTGAGATGCGGTGATTAATACCTTTGGAGAGTAATAGATGGCAATGCTGTAGCCAATGAAGGTCTAACTGAGGGTCGGCTATTGCTGTTATTCTCTTGCCATGATCAGAGCTTTAATAGCTCAATAACACCTTATCCCTACACTGTCCTCTACAGATAACGGGGAAGATGAAAAGCATTCTTGCTTCGCCCCTTTAAGCCAGTCCTTATAATAAGGAATAACTTTAACAACAACGTGCAAATATTTAGGGAAGTATCAGTGATATGTGTTATTTTATATAAAACTTTTAAAAAAGAATTTTGCATATCCGATCATCTAGATTATTAATTAAACACCAGGGAGAGTTTGAATGCAAATCACTAATGTGTATTTTAATTATAGCAGTCTGTTCTTGTTTTGTTCTGCATAGTTAGCAATACCAACGTTTTATTATTGTTACAAATAACTTTTCTATTTCATTCAACAATTAAATCATTTGAATGTTTGCAGAACAAACTCTTGTATATATGTTTCACATCCAAACCACGTGCTTATATAATTATACAAACAAAAGCGTAAAATTAATTCTTCGAAGTGCCTCTTTAAGGCATTTAAGTCACAAAGAGATTTTTTTTTTTTTTTTAGCTGTTTTTCTTCCGCTAAACACTGTGGATGAACGAAGTCATGCAGTACGTAGGCTGTCAATTTAACATAACAACATCGAAGTCTGCTTTTTGTCAGACGAAGCGAAGGGCCGCATACCAGGCAAGAGGGACCGGTGTCTCTTTACAAACATTTATGAACTTCGCATGGATACTTTTTATCTCCTGCTGTTCGGGGGGTTGATGACAAGTAATGACACACATTTGATAAAATATTATTTATTATTCCTCCCGAAGGGGGTTGCCGCTAACGTAACATGTCATTTATGCCTTCTTAACTGTCTGAAGATGGACATTACAAATATATAAAGTTGAATGAATTACATGTTGTCAGTGAAAAAAAAAATAAAATAAATGCTGGTTGCGTTGTTGTTGTTGTATTAGATACCGATTGCAAAGAGAGAGAGAGAGAGAGAAGGAATAAAACAGCATTCCGGAAACTACGATTTCCGACCCATGTTATAATCAGAACAGTAATCGTGATATCTCCGGAGCGGGTTGCGTGGGATTGTTAGATTCAATGAATTGTGGTTGGCCGTATTGGCTTTTTACGGGGAAGTTCGTCTGAAACAGTCCCCATCTTTCTTATAGCATAACAGTTGGTTGATTCATATGTGGCTCCTAGTGGGCGTGGCAGGATCTTGAATATAGTCCTTAATCCGGAAAGATTTTTTTTTTTTTTTTTTTCGGAGAGAAACTTGGTCACAAGGAAGCTGACCTAGACCATATGGCAGATGACGAAAAATTGCTAATTCATTCTAATTTTTGAATTTAAATAATTCAAAATATGTTTTTATGGAGGATCAAAAATGGCTTTTAAGAATAAAATTGAATTAATTAAAATTATTCTATTTCTTAATTTATGATTTAAAAAAATTTTAAAACAGTTTTTTTACGATTGTGAATATTGATTTATTATTATTATTTGTTACTACCTAGGATCTGCATAACTTTTTGGAGTGTAAAACATTCTTTAATACTCTTTTATAAATATAGAAAGAGAAATCATAATTTAGAAATAGTATATTACGGTTTTAGCTGATTAAGATTTATAAAGTTTTAATGATTTTAGTGACAGTTTTCCTATACTACTATGTAGGAAGTATAACTATATTTATAAAAGTTAATTATTTGTTAATAATTTTTAGTAGTTTCTGTAATATTAATAATTAAGAAAGAACACCATTTTGATAATTTCATAACAGTTAATTTTTAAGTTTGTGAAATAAATGTATTACTTAGTACAGTATACTAACTCCAGTTCATCATTTATGTTTCCCTTCCTTAAAATGATTGAAAATAGTGTATGGTTTTTCTCGAATCAGGAAAAATATACTGGTGTATGGTCTTTTTCCCTTTACATTTACTTTCATAATAATTTATACTACAATACATCTAAAGAAATACATTGCATCATTTTTTAGGAATAAATGAATGTATTTAGATGTATTTTAGGAATAAATAAATAAATCTATTCTAATTAAGGTGTAAGGGTAGGGATTCCGATTTTTTTTTATTTTATTTTAAATATGCAACGTTCATAACTTGAAAGAGGGAAAAGCGCTAACAGAGAGTAATCCAAAATCCCTTAAAAAGGTGACCTGATTTAAGTTCCCATAATCAACTATTGGATAAGGTTCGGTGGTTGATAACACATAACTATCTATGGGTTATAACCACGTAGAGTTTATTAACCTCTCATTGATAAACGGTATAACATGAGTCATTTAACCAGATTAGTGTACTGTTATGCCAAAAATATTATCATTTACTTTATTTTATTATCATTATTTTTTTTTTAACTTTCGTATAAATAACACCCTTCCCCATCGTATATGTGAATTCTTGAAATACCTTTAACTCTCATTTAGAGGTATTTCAGGTGAAGATACTGACATTGAATATAGTCCTTTTTAGGACTTCCAGGGTACCAAATGGCAATGCTGTAGCCAATGAAGTTTTAACTGAGGCTCGGCTATTGCCGTTACCCAGCCATGACTAGAGCTTTTTAGCTCAACAATAACATCTCATCCACACAGATTTTCTTCATTCAGATGACGGGATAGAGTCAAGGACTCAGTCCATCGCCCAGTTCTTATAAGAACTTTAAGAACTAGAGGTATTTCAATTCTTGAAATATCTCTAACCTCATTCGTCTTGATTTCAAACACAATAAATAACCTTTCCATGGCTTGATTTTTTTTGGCTTTTATTATAATAAAATCTAAATATATTATAATTATAGTAAAATAGACTTCAATGAAAATAAATGGAAGTTATTAAGAGAATTTAATTACTAATAAATTAAAATTTCCAAGAGTGCCTTAAATTACTTTTCAATAAAAAAAAGTAATTACAAATTAAAGCAGGCTTCGCGATTAACGTTAATATAAAAGCACCTGTTTGGACGTTGATTGATCATTAAAAAAAAATAATAATAATCCTATAGAGAAGAAATGTCCTGAATAGAAAATACTGTACATGAGGCAAAATTTTTATAAACTTAAATTTACTAAAAAGTAATAACACAGTGATCATAACTTTTCGATATAATGTGTTCAATTATTAAAATGTTTATGGTTTTCTGTAATAATTTTTTTTTTATTGTTCTTTCAAATATTTACATATGTACAATCATCTATTCAGTTTATTATTTTACAAGGTTCAGCACTTTGTGCTACATATAATGAGATTTAAATAGTAATCATGATAACATTTTTTTTTATATAACAATCATAATAATAATTTACAATTATATTGTTCAGAGTTACATAAGTTGTATAATATTACATGTTGTGGTTTACTATTTTCTTTTTCAAGTTTGAAAAGGTGTGATTATACAACAGTATTTACACATATGCAATCTGAACATTATGTGTCCTTATTTTCACAAACATACGGTGTAAACTCATGATTTACTTTTAAAATATTTTTTTTTTTTACATTGCATACATTTGTTATAGTTATTATATACATTACTTACATTTGTTCACATATGATACTTACATTACATACATTTGTTTATATATAATATATACATTACATACATTGGTTTTCATGTGATACGTACATTACATGCATTTGGTTATATATGATACATCTCGGATGAGAACTAATTTTTTTTTTTCCTTTCATCCTTATTTCATTATTATTATTACAATCTATGATTGTAATAATAATAATAATAAAAGTACTTTCACCATTTTTCCAGTTTCATAAAACTTTATGTCAAGTTTGTGAAGCAAGGGCATCTTCAAAAATTTATAATTTAATTCAAATTTCGTGTTGAAGTTTGTTAAGCTTCTGATTTGATTAATTAGAATCGGTGTTAGCATTAAAAAAGCTATTTGACTTCCAAATTCTTAATTATCTCTACACAAAGGGGATTCCTTCCAGAAACCATCATCAGTGAACTAGAATAAAGTGCAGCTTTTATGTAACTTGCATGCTAAACAGCTCACTGTCACATATCCTTCAAGCGAAGGACATCGTCTCATTCGTTAAGTTGTTAATGGCAGTTGTTATGCTGTGGGAATGCTTCTTTTTGGGTTGGACTAGAACTCTTATTTGGAGTCTGGGGGAAATGAATACTAAATATTATATCGATGTTTTAGACAAGTCTATGTTACCTACGCTTTATGGAAATGATCCAAGTGAGTATCATCATAACAATGCATCATTTCAGTCTGCAAGAAGCGTAGAGCCATCGCTTGAGGAAATGAAAGTGCAAAAATTACACAAGGTCAACACAGAATCCTTGTCCAAATCTTAAAGAATATGTTTATGAAGGTAGAACATCGTTTGTGGATGGAACTAACGCCTTGTGTTTCAGAAACATATCAAAATATGTGTCCAAGAATGCTTTTTTACATAGTAACCCATACAAAATTGAATTATTTAATCTTAGTGCATTATTATCGTGAATGGAAACAGAAAATTGAGGAGAAACTCAGTTAAAGTGGATTTGAATAACTGCTGATGTTGCTTCACGTGTTTTGACAGCTATAGAAGAGGAGTGTGTGTGTGTGGGGGGGGGAGATTTCGATGCTAATTTTGATGAAAAGTAGAAAGAAAGATTTGTAAAACACATGGCAAGCAGCAAAAACTAAATCCCTTGTGTAAAAGACGGTGAATTGATGAGAGATGGTTTATTAAAGAACCTAATTTTCTGAATCTCTTACGGACGTACCACACCCAAATGAGAACAGTATTTTGAATCGGACGGAATTGTGTAAGGTTGATTAATAAGTGTTCACTAACTCCTTCAACGAAAGTGGAAATCTAATTTCTTAGAAGCTGAGGATAAATTTGAAATTTGTTTATTTGTAAAATATTCCAAGAAAGAAACAATGTATTGGCTTCATAGCTAAGAGAAAGAGAGATGCGAGCTTAAATAATTCCAAAACGCAATCTCATCTTATCTGGAGATTGGATTGAAATGCTGTTAAAATAAAACCGGTAGGAAATCATTTTTTTTTTTTTTTGGTAATATTTTTTTTTTTTTTTGGGTAATATAGTAATAGTTAGCTAACATTAATGAAGAACATGATATGATAGAAATCCATTATTTTCTTTAACCTTTAACCTTTGTGGCTACATGGATCTCAATCCTTTGGATTATAATCCCTTCATCTCTATGAAAAATGGCTTAAATTTATGAGAATTTATCAAGCACCTGGCTCATCCATTTTAGGGCAGTGTGGGAGCGTCTGTACCGATGAGCAGAGCCGCTTTCGTTTCCACCTATCGTTTTCATCGTAGTTAGATGAGTCTCGAATGAGTTGGTTGGGATGATTATCTGCTTTGGTGAAATATGTGATGGCAGTATCACGGAGAAACATGTGAATATCAGGAATGTCAGCGTCTCGGTGGAGGAGCGTATTCCTGACGAACCACGGAGCATTGAATATCATACGGAGACATTTGTTCTGGATGACCTGTAGCTTTTTGATGTTGCCAGGGGAGGTGTGACCCCAAGTCGGTGATCCATAGGTCAATGTGGGTCTAATGATTGCTTTACAAATTCGTAGTTTGTTTTCAGTGTTAACACGGCTTCTCCGGTTGAGAAGAGAGTAAAGTTGCATAATTGCGGAGTTTGCCTGGCTGCAGGCATAATCGATGTGAGAGTTAAAGTTGAGGCGGTTATCTAGTTGAATACCTAAATATTTGGTGCTGGATTTCCATGGAATAGCTGTGTTGAAAAGTTTGACTTCTCGGTAGTGGGATGCCTTCCGTCTTGTGAAGAGAATGGCAGTACTTTTGTCGGCATTCACAGCTATTCTCCATTTCCTGAGCCATTTAGGTTTGTTGCTGCGGTTTGTAAGTGCTGTGTAGCTAAGTTCGGCCTCAGAGATCTTCTCAAAATTGCCATGTCATCCGCATAGCAAGCTGTGGCGGTTGATGTCGTGTTAGGGACGTCAGCAACGAAGAGGTTAAAAAGCAGCAGAGAGAGCAGCGAGCCTTGAGGAACACCTGCAGTGATTCTTTTCGAAGAGGATTTGAGTCCTCTCAACTTGACCTGAAATTTCCGATTTTTCAAACTGCTCTTTCGGTATTGTGTTGTTTTTGTTCACCACATCTTGAAGTCGATTGAGGATGATTTTTTCTGCAATTTTTCCCAAGCATGAAAGGAGACTGATGAGTCTGTAACTTTGCAGTAACTGAGGCGCTTTTCCTGGCTTATGAATGAGGATCATGCCTGCTTGTTTCCATCGGGTTGGAAAATAATTTAGTCTGAGTATTGCATTTATAATTGCTACCAAATGCATGACAGCTTTGTGCGGAAAGGCCTTGATTGTTTTGTTGTTAACTTCATCTGGGCAAGGGGCTTTTTTGTTGTTAAGTTTCCTAATGATTGAGTAGATCTCTTTAGGCGAGGTGGGACAGATATTTTCACGGCTGCTAGGCTGCCGGAGCACAGTATGGACTCGATGGTGATTTTTCTCTATGAAGACCAAATCCGCATGCACATAATTAGGACTGCACTGAAGTTGAAGAACTTCAGCGAGGGCTTCTGCCTTTTCATCGTCCCTATAAACTATTCCCTTTCTCCGTGAATGGACTGGATACTGGAACGGTCTGTACGGAGAGTTTTTGCCAATTTCCATAAAGAGTTATCTTGAGTTTTCAGGGAACAAAGTTTTCTTTCCCACTGTTGATTCCTTGATCTTCTAGTGCATAGCGAAGTAAGTTTGATGCTCTGTTCAGCTCTTGAGGAGATAGCGTGCTATGAAAGCGACGTCTGATTTTATTTTTGTTTCTGATTAGAGCAAGGATTTCTTCTGAAAGTAGGTTTACTTGAGCTGGAGTGGAAATAGGAGGGGCTGCGGTTAAGCCAGTTTGAATTTTGCTTTCCAGGTTGTTGACTGCCGCGTCAATCTCTCCACGGGAGGAGATATTCGGCACTGAATCCATGATAATGTTGATTGTAGCCTTGAATTTTGTGAAATTAGTAAATGACTGACTGGGAATAAGTTCCGGATCCTCTCCCAGTTTTAGAAGTACTGGGTTGTGGTCCGCACTGAGGTCGTTAACCACTTGCAGCTGGAATTGATGAGATGTATTTTTGAATATGGCTATATCTAATACATCGGGCCTTCCGTGTGTTCCATAGTGTGTTGGTTCAATCGGACCTGCGCTGACAATATTTCTCAGCTTAGCAAAATTGTGAAGGATTTTCCCGTTGTAATTGGCACACCTGCTATTCCATAAAGGATGTTTTGAGTTTAGATCTCCTGCTGCTATTGTTGCTTCCGTAGTGTCAAGCAGCTGAGAAAGATCAGAGGATAGCAGAGTTCTGCCTGGAGGGTTATAAACGGAATATATTTTTAAAATGCCTGCATTAATGGTGTAAATTTCTATGCCAGTTTTTTCCAGGTTAGTTGTAGGAATCTTTTTTATTTCATTGTAACGGATGTTTTTCTTGATAAAGATTGCAGTACCTCCACCTCTGGCATTAGGTCTATCATTTCTAATTAAAGAGTAATTTCTCAGCTTGGGATTATCACAGGGTCGCAGATGGGTCTCGTTAACTAACAGGATTTCAATTTTGTAGTGAGCAGCAAATTCTTGGAGTTCTAGAATGTTGTTGCTGAGTCCATTAGCATTCCAGAATGCGACCTGTATGGAATTTATTGTGATGGCCGAATTATCCATTAATCAACGAGAATATCACTTGGGTATTTTTAAGAAATCTGTTTGTGTCAGCTTGGTTTGGATTTGATTTGCTAAAAGCGGATAGCATTTCTCCCAAAGTGGCAGCAAGCATCGCAGCAGAGTTTTGGTTGCTTGGTATGGTTTCTGCCGATTTGTTGCGTGAGGAAACTACAGAGGCATACGATTTATCAGGTGTAATAGCCCGCACTTTAATTTCCGATTCAGGTTGTGTGACTCGCTTCTGAGTGGACGGGGCTACTGCCTTCCTAGTCCTTGTCACGTTAGATGGGTGGAGTGAACAGCCCTTGTAATTAGCTGGATGTGGGCGGCCACAGTTCGCACACTTAGCAGGAGTGGTTCTTGACTTGGCACATGTATGCGAGGGATGATTATTTCCGCACTTTACACATTTGTATTCCGCCCTACAAAGCTTCTGCGCATGACCATACTTTTGACAGCGGTGGCATTGTCCGGCAGATGTCTTCCTTCTGAGGGGTTCAGTCCTGATAACCAAGTTCCAGACAGTCTTAAGGTCATAAATCTCTCGTTGGTCTTTACTGATCTCCACTAAGACCACAGGCATGGGCCGCTTATCCGCTCTGTACATGCGTGATATTTTTATTGATGCTAATCCTTGCGATTTGAGATCAGTGGTTATTTCTTCAGATGGTATGATTTCTATCAAGCCTCTGATGACCACCTTGAGGTTTTTTTCGCTTTTAAGCTGAAAAGTGGGATATGGGACTTTCAATTCGTCTGAATGTCTGGTGAGTCCGATGCAACTTCAGCTGAATCTGGACTCCTTCATCGATGTTCTTTGCTGAATTGAATTTGATATTGTTGTTTTTCATCAACTCAGTGATTGGTGACCATTTTTCTTTGGATCGTAAGATCGCTGGTGGAATTCTCTCTTTAGGCTGTGTTACTGTATCCGTCTCTATTATTCTTTCAGTTTGTGCCGTAGTGTCCACTAGTGCTGCTCTCTCTGAGGTCTGAGGCAGTATTTCAGGTTCTGTAGCTAGAGACCGCTTCTTTCTACTGACTACTTGAAAGTCGTCATTATCCTCTAGTGTGTGAATATCAGCTGATGTGGTATTTTCCTTGCTGGAATCTTGTGAGGTGTTAGGAAGAGGGTCAGGGGATTGGTAGTCCTCTGATTCAACCTCTTCTATTTGGTGGATTGCTACCTTTCCTGGCCATTTCCTTTGCAGCAGACCTCCTACATGTTTGAAGATTGCCAATAGCTGCTTGAAGTCAAGCTCATCATATGGAGAGTCCATAATTTGGTCTAACAGAAAATAGCGGTTGCTCGGGCTTCCCGAGTAGTTTGCGAGTGATCCTGTAGACTTTGAGAGTCCACTAGCTAATCCCGTAGACAGCTTAGAGTAAGCGTCTACCAGCAGAAAGTTAGTTTATTATATGGCTATCCTAAAAACAAGGAAAAAGGAGTTTCGGGAACTTACTTGGACACAGTGCAGAGAACTACCTCCCTAAAATACCATTCGTCCATCACTGGTCCTCATTGCGGGTGGGGCCTACCGGCCATCAGACCTCTGCATATTTCGTACAGAGGGGGAGATAGTAGGTCTCGAACTGTGTTAGTTCCAGTGCAATGCGAATTCCCTAAAAACCTTATATAAAATTCAACTAGGCAGAGTCTAAAGGAATACGTCCAATCACAACGACAGCAAGAACAACCCCCATTTTTTTATTTCTTAAAGTTCTTAAGAAAGTCCCAAGTAAGCAAACAGTAAGCAATTTCCCAAGTAAGCAAACAGACAAACAAGTCAAGTTTGCGCCTGCAAGTCTAGCTGACCCTGCACGTAGTGCAAGACCAAAGCAACTCATGGTAAAAGTGGAATAAGCTCTGATCATTAATCTTAATATTCACCCTTAATTCAAAGCCCATCTCCTGGAGGAGATGTATGATGTTTTGTATTAAAGGCAAGGGGCCGCTACCCAGACCGGTTTCGACCTTTATTGAGGTCAGTGGGAGCTAGGCTAGAAATACCAAGATTTAGTAATACAGAGCTTATAAGCATTTTACCAGAAGAAGTTACCATAAGGTGTTTTAACCTTATTAAATAAAAATCTCAGGAGGAGAGATAGATGTAGAAAGTATTTTAAAATACTTTCTACATCTATAATTTCTACATCTATACTTTCTAAGGTTTTTCGGGAAGCTCGCATTGCACTGGAACTAACACAGCTCGAGACTTACTATCTCCCCCTCTGTATGAAATATGCAGATATGAAATATGAAATATGAAAAATATGAAATATATATGAAATGCAGAGGCAGCGTGACCACCCAGCAAAAATATTTCGTACTAACTTATGCAGGAAATAGGTACTAGATCTGAAAAAAAGTACTAAATTTTCATTTGCTTTCGTTTCACTCTATTTAAGACATTTTACGATATTACTACCTTATTATCATAGACGAACTCAATGTAAAACCGCTAAATTAACACATGCACAACAAATATGAAAAGAAAAAAAGTCAAAACTCACCTAACTGTAGTCATATGTGAGTCTAAGAGTTGCAGTTGTCATTCATCATAACAGAAGTCCCAGTTTTAATTCTAGCACTTCACTAACTGTGTATTAATTTACCATATACGTTTTGTCTCATTTTAGTGTTTAAAATAATGTAACATTAAATCTTCAGTTATTTATTATGCTATTTAGATATATACAGGGGTTCCCACCCACAAGGAAAACACTGGAAGTATTTATTCATTATTTTTATCAGATTTTGCTAAATTACTCTTCAGAAATGGCAGAATCTGTAGCTGATGAATGTTTCCATTTTTCTTTTGTCAAATGGAGTCTATTCATCAAAGGAGGTTTGTTTTGAGATTTCATTGCGTGAATCTGCAGCCAACGCATTTTCTATAAGATAGTTACATTTAGTGCGTCCACACTGTATTTTCTTAGCAACTGTATTTTCACTATCAGGAGCAAATGTTTTCAATAGACTTGGAAGAGTATCCATAAGCCACAAAGGCAGATTGTGTTCGGCATCCAGGACCGTTCCGTTGGTTTACGACTCCTGAGTGCAAAATTTTTGTGCCCCCCCCCCCCCCTTCTATTAAAAATTAAAGGATCCCGAAGTACAATAACGCGTTACGAATCATTTTATTATAGTGCACAATCATATGATCCAACTGATGTGAATTTTGTAGCACAGGTTGCATAAGCCACAACAACACATCCAACTGAAATGGGCACGCGACACCACTGCTAGAGATACATTACTGGATACTTATTGAAATCATATGAGCATTTTTATAGATGCTGCTGAAACATTGAACATGAGTTTGAGATATATTAAAAGCTAAATTTATGAATGACAGCAAAATAGTTGTAATTTATCATTTTACATGAAGACAGTAAATTTATTTATCGTATGGCCTGTACACAAATGTTAAAAGACAATAAGATATAATACACATGAGTATAGATAAGATATGTATATTAAAATAAAGAAAAAACACAAATAGTAAAAAAAACAACACTTATTTTATATAATAAACAAACATACTCTTGTAATGTAACATGGAACACGACAAGAAAAGAAGAAGAGACTCTCAGAATAACTCAGCGTGCAATAGAACGTAGGATTTGTAACATCAGCAAAATGGAACATGTTAGAATCACGGAACTAAGAAAGAGATCAAGCATAAAAAGATATGGTGACTGCAGTATATGAAAGCAGGATGAGATAGGCAGGTCACATAGACAGACTCAGGAATAACAGAGGGACATATAGAATATTCAACTGGCAACAAGAATAAAGAGAAAACCAGGAAGACCTCCTACTAGATGAGAAGATCCACCAGTGAAATCTATGGGTATATTTCAACATGGAAGAGAGAGAGGCTCAAGATCGAGATCGTTGGTAGCATCTTTGTAACCTGCACTCATGGAGAAATCCTTAGTGAAACACAAGTCCATCAAGGAAAAAAAAACTCAAGAAACTCCTAAATGATTGTTCAGTGTGCTGAGAGCAGTGATTAAAGTAAGTTGTGTTGAAGCTCGTACCATTTATTTAACTAACCAGCGACTCAGCCCCTCACTGAAATCTCTCAACAAATATGCACAAACAGTTCAGTGTATTATTTATTCCCTATTTTTTATGAACGTGTTCGATTATATCGCCCCTAAATTGTGCCACCCAGGTTCATTGTAACTCTTTGCACCCCTGAACGGAAAGGACCTGTGTGCATCATATGCACATAATCTTAATTCTGCCTCTTTAATTTGTTTTTCCGACTGGCATTCGGAACTGGATTTAAACAATGCCATTATACCTGGTGACTTCTTTTAGATTCTACATTCTGCTAATGTTTTGGAGCATTTACATAACGAATCAACAGACATTTGCTACCATTAATGCTTATATCACAATTATAATTTACAATAAGCAGTGTCTCCTTTACTTTTACTTGAATAAATCAAGGATTTAAGAAAGGGATCCTCCAACCAGTCTTCTTTGAATTTTTGCTTATATGATTTCTTCATCTTTTTAGATGAACCTTGTAAACCTGAATCATAACTATTATCACTTTCTCTTTTATCTGAATTACTTGTGTGATAAGTGGTTTCTTGTGAGTGGGAAGGGATTGAGATCTTCACTTTCAGTGGTTCGTTTATGTACTTGACTGACTCATGCACTACACATTTTCCCCTGAGATTTAGAATCAAATTTAAATTTAGAAAGTTTTTCTTGTCCATGTTTAAAAGTAAAATCTAAATAATAATATTTTCGATGAAGAATAAAACAAGTTTTTGTTAATAAAATTAATAAAAACACTGGACTTCTTATAACGCGTGAGAACTGTTTGAACAGCGAAGAATATTTTCATTGGCTAATGCCAGTCGGATTGCGTGAGCACGGGATCGGGGGGAGGGGAGAGAAAAGACTAGCGATAGGGAAAAAAAGAGAAATCATTCTTGTGTCACTGAATGTGACATATGTATGGGGAGGTGAGAGAAGAGAAAAACATTAAACTCATATGTTGTTGTTATTATTATTATTATTTTATTCGGAAGGAAGAAAGTGCTATGTTGATAAACTACACAGAGGTCTGATGGCCGGCAGGCCCCGTTTTCTTTAGCCATATCATAATTAATTTATATTTCTATTATAAATATATATAGATGGTGTTTTAGTAATTTTCTTTAAAATTAAAGAACTTTCGTTATTATAATTTATTTTTAAAGAAAACATATACTTAAATACAAATACAATTATAAATTATATTTTAATTTTAAAAATTTCGGAAATTTTAATAAAAATGTAAACGATAAATATATCTTAATTTTAAAATTTCATATCATTGCAATTTAGTTTTAAAATAATCCTTGAAAATTGTAAACAACAAATAAAAGGAAAATATATTAATCAGCATGCCAAAGTAGCTACACTTTTACCTTTTCACAAACACACAATCACCAAGATCAATCGAAAAAACACTTTTCTAGGAATAGCTTTACTTGTAATTTCACTTTTGTCTATGAAAGAACTTCCATGGAAAGTGCTGTAAAAACAAATAACGTTGTATTTGGTGATTGGTGCTTTAGTGTAATCTGATGTCACAATGGATGAATGTAAAAATAACATTAAAATTGTTGTGCGCATCGATTCTGAGAAGCAGTATGAGATAGGAAGTTATTTATAAATATTAGATGGCTTAAACAATTCGCAATTGGGCTGAGAAACAATTCGTTTGCATGGAAAAAAGATAATATGCATCTTTAATATACAGAATGCCACAGAATCCAAACCAGTAAAGGAAAGAAAGAAAATATTTATTATTATTATTATTTGTTCAGTAATTTGTCCGTCAAATTATCAAGAGGGCTCGTGTTTTTTATTTATTTACGTTTTTTTTTTTAATTTTTATTTATTAATTTCGATAAGGAAACTTGGTTCTCATCAAAAAAAAAAAAAAAAAACAGACAAACGTAATTCCATGTATAATACGAGGGTATTTCAAAATAGATAAATTATAAAGCAATAAGCCTTCTTATGTCAGCCATATAAACGTCTTTATTCGAACAAAAATTCAAAACCTCAAAGTAGAAAAGTGTTTTATACCCAATTAACTTTGCAATGTATTATTTTATGACGATCGCTGATGTTAGTTTCACATCGGTGACGAGCGCCTAACTGCGAAACTACAGCCTGCAGTCCTCAATTTCTTTGCTGGTATTATTGTAATCTTTTCTATGTGGAAGAATCTCATGTGATATCCTTAACGTTTAGAAAAAGGATCACATTGCCCAACCTCTCTAAATATGGCCATGTTTCCATTTGCCTTTTTGTTGTAGAGTGCCATCTCGCGGCTGTATGAGGAAACAGATGATGCAAACACTTTGTTCTCCTATTTTACCCACGATATCTTGTCACCTTATTTTCTGAAATACCTTCTTGCTATATAGAGGATGATCAAAATGCGTCGGTCCTTTTAGACTTAAAGATGTTCATTTGTTTATGGCAGATAGCCCAAGATACATCAAATCAGTCTTGGGACCTCATAATTTTAAGGACACTTTTGTTACGTCATTGTCTTGGTTGCATCTTACGCATTTTGCTATGCTTTCGGAAAATTGAAATGGATTCCGTGTTCACAGATACCGCCATTCCCATAATCTCTTTTATCTTGATTAACACTTGCTTGGCGAGTTGTTTAAATGACACCAAAACAATTACGTCTACGATTCCTTTTATGCTATTGACAACTTAAAAGTGCATACTTAGCAAGTGAAATAAATTTATAAGAAATATCAATAACAGTATCTTATTAATGGATAGAATTTTAATGTCAAACCCCGGAATAGAATTCTTTATATAATAATAATCTATCTGCTTGCGAAGGGAAACTGGTTAACTCACCTTTAGTTTTCATTCGCTCTTATAAACACTAAGTGGTGTTCTACACGGGACTCGAAAACCCAAATCTTTCTAACAAAAAAAGCGTTTTTGCTACCGACTGCGCTACTGCATGTTAATACCAGTTACAATCCATGAAAGGTTGAAAACCTCTAGCATATTAGAAATACTGTGGGGAGGGGTGGACTAAAGAACTGAAATTTGGAAGCCCTTCTCTAGATACTAAATTTCCAACTTTTTCCACTTCAGGCCTCCAGTAAACAGGATTGTGATTTCACACCAAGTAAGTGAATATCATTTACTACCTTATATATAAACTATCCCTTGACGGAGTGAGTCGTGATTTGAGCCTGCGGATGCCTATTAGGATATTACTGGATAAACAATTCGTGATAAACAAGATAAACTGGATAAACAAGACAGCTATAATGAAATACTAAAAGTGTAAAGAAATAAATATAAGGATGTCAATCCTTTTGCGATAGTAAAAATGTATGTTGTATGTGCCACTTTGTGAGGGGGAAGGGTTCTTTAGAAATTCTAAAAAACTGTATTATCCAGATTGGTTATTACGAACAGACTATAACATGTACGTTTATGCTACTTACGACTGCAAGTTTGCATAATTGGCCAGTGAAATAAATTTATACGAAATATCAATAATAGTATATTATTAATGATGAGTTGAATTTTAAACTTTGTAAAGCAGTACACAAGCTTATCTCTAGAGTTCTAAGAGAAGAAGAAAAAAAAAAACAGTGTAAATAAACTGTCCGACTTTTCATAGCCAAAGAGTATTCCAAGTTGAAAATGATCAGGATCTGTCCAGCTAATATGGGCCCGCAACAAAACAGCGACACGGCGACTTCTAACATTACGACCCCCCACAGCGAAGACACGTGATCGGACATACCACACGTACTATAAAAAAGCACCGAATACTCGAAGAAAACAAACAGAAGACCCTTGTCAATAAAAAGGACCCACCAATGACAGAGAAGGTTTTGTGAATTTTTCTGGAGCGACACATTAGTTCCTCGAGCCGGCACACTATTATGTGAACCCACCAGCTGGAGCACGAGTGGACGGGTGCCAAGTCCGCCCCATAAACATCCTGCTGTTTGTCCTGAATGCGTCTTTTTCCTTGTAATAGCGGAATCCGTTTATTAATGCGATGCTTCCACCCTCAAGACTTGTGGTTCGCTGGAAGCTGACAGACAAACACCAGACAATCCCTTAAAACTTGCTCGCTGGCAAACACCACGTGTTTAGCGATCGTAACACGCACGCACACATGCTCACGAAGAAGCCAAATTCACTACAACTACTGCGATGTGGAATTTAAAACTAAAAATACACATGGAAACATTAATCCAATAATGTTCTCAGATAAAGTATTTAATCAGTAATATCCCTTAAGGGTGACGTTATGTGTCCCTTAAGGAATCAGCATTTGTGGGCCTCTTCCTTTACGATTGAACCACAACAAAAAATCCCATATATACATGATACTCTGACAGTACTGTATTGTGTTAGTATGACGTAATAGTTTGCATTCATAGCATTAACAATGCAAGTGGATAATTATTGGAAGAGAATAAACAGACGAGATGATAAAACACTGAAATAGCAGTAAGATACAAGGCAGAGAAAGATGGCGAATAGGAGAGGATGTTAAGGAAATAATGGAAAATAATAAAATCCAAAAGTAATTTCGAGGAGAAAAGAAACTAACGTTGAAACACTTGCATTTTATTAAACATCAGCCCACTTATCTATCGAGTCACGTGACTCTCTTTAGAAACGTCATTTTTCAAGATGGCGTTCAGCCAGTTATGAAGAGCTTGGCTATTTTTATACCGTTTTAATCGACAGAGTTTGTTCTCCCGGACACCGAAGTTAAATATTGTCTCCTATCTTCCGGATGGTGATGTGCACTTTAACTAGTCACTAGGGCTTTTTTTTTTTTTTTTTTTTTCTTGAGGGGGCGAAGTGAAACAACAAATCTCCCAGATTGTCATCAAATTTAATTGCCGTGCTTAAACCCAAGATAAATGCCGTCAAAAACGGTGACAAATGACCGAGATCATGACATGTGACAAGACAACTTTCCATAGCGTTTCCCCTCGATGTCAGGGTTATCACTGTTATTGGGTATCCCATAATTCATTTCCCTTTTTTTTTTTTTTAACAGATAGCCCACTTCTTGCCTCGGGGCCACTAGGTTTATATATAACTTTAAGCTGATCGGCAATAGTGTTACCCTGATAAGGGCTGCCTTACGGTGTTGTGTGTGCAGACTTCCTAGAGAACACGGCGCTGACAGTGAAGAGAGAGCTGGGCAATAGCTCTCGGCACTTCTTCAGACCTCCCCCTCCTTGCCAACAAATGGTTAATATCACTCCAATATTCGCTCTCGGGGATGCGTCTTGACAGGCATAATAGGGACTCAAGACAAGAAAGTCTGTTAATGGGCACAATTAAAAAAATATATTAAGGAGGGAAGTCATCACGCGCGTATACACCATCCTCTCTAGCTAGTAATCTAATGGATAAATAGGTTCAATAAATCGATAACATGAAAAAGGGAAAAAAAAAAAAAAAAAAACGAGGTTGGTTGTAGACACAGCTGCCTGAGACTCAGAACACGTGCTTAGGGAAGTTTGGAGTTTTGCTGCGAGACAGCTGGGGAAAACATTCTCGGGCCATAAACCTGCCTCGATGTCTGTGTTTCTACGTGTGTCGTCATAAAACTTTCTTCTCAACCCCTACTTTCCCCTGGCTGTTGGTGACAAGTGACGTGATAATGAGAAACACAGACAGGGCAATTACCCGACTGATGGCTTATGTCGCGAGATTGCCAACCGAGCTACATCTTACTGGCCGTAAATTGTACTCACGTCAACTTATGTTTTGTACAAATATTTGTGGCTCACTGTCGGCGCAATGTCGTTGTGTCACTACATGTTACGCCTTCCTTCAAGACTAGAGTTACTTTGATTTATGTCTTACGTTACACTATACCAACACAACTCCCCTTAAGGTTATCCTACTTCGTTGTACAATTGACATTAAATAGTTAGCACTTAAAAAAAGTGGATTTTTATATGATTGTTCATTTCTCTTAAATGATACGATGGTATCCATAGCAACTGCAACTTACATGGTTTAAATTGTAATGATTAGGTATCCATAGCAACTGCAAAAATTTCCTATTGGAATAAATGATACAGGTCCTAACGTAGCAGTTTAAAAAAAAAAAAATCAGAAAATCTGTGCTAAGTAATTTCATGACACGTTGGTAGCCATAGCAACTGCAACTTGACATAATTTAAAATTATAACCATGAGTAGATATCCATAACAACTGCAACTAACTTGGCTTACATTTGCAACAATGAGTAAGTATCCATAGTAACCGCAACTGACCTGGCTCACAACTACAACAATGAGTAGGTAACTATAGCAACTGTGCAGTTTTACAATTGTCCTATTCTTGCATTAAAAAATTTAAAAAAAACATCATCGTCCAATCTATGCTAAGTAATACAGTTTCTCTCAACCTAAGTAAGCCATAATATATTTATTTCTTATACTTAGCCTAATTGCGTTAATTTAATCTTTCTTTTTTTTTTTTTTTTTCGATTAAAAATTATAAGTGTCAGAAGTTGAAGAGTTGAATTTCAACCAAAACTTGTTTTGAATCTTTTGGTTAAACAGTTGCAATCGGAAAACCCTTAGTGGGTGGAATCAAATATACAAAACCAGTTCGCTCTAGATGCCACACAAGGCCATTTTAGTGGTGTTTACTGCGACTTTAATATTAATATTTGTATTAGGGAATTATTTTTGTATTCTATCGGCATAAACATCACACGAGTTAGAAAGAAATCAGCTTAAAGGTATTGCTCAGTACTTCCAAGATGAAACTGTGTTTAAGAAATTGTATATAGGATGTTTGTCATGTTTACTGTTTGTCTACTTGTCCCATAAAAAAGGTCAGGGACAATTCTTTCGTGTGTGTGCGTGTGTGCGTGTGTGTGTCTGTTACTTGGGGAATATTACACGAGTAAATTGGTGCTATCAGACTTAGTTCCCATGTAAGTATCAGATTTTCTGTCTCTCCACTCAAAGTGTTTTCTATAATTCTGTTTACTTCGATACATGTATAGAGTGGATCTTCCTTAATAAGGAGAAAGATAATCAAAAATAAAAATAAAATGATATATCTTGGGAGTTACACTACCCTATCACAGTAACGAGTCAAACAGATTTTGTAATTACACATGCGCAGTACTGTCCCTGTTCGTTCGATGTGTTTGAATGCTTGTATTGCAATATATTATATTATAGCAATAACTTATAAACTTGTATTGCTATATTGTAACTGTTTGCTACAAATACTCTCAGATCCACACTACTTCTGATAAGGACGATCAAATATTTTTAACATTTATTGTGTTCTTAATAAAATTTGCTTAAATTCTTGAATGACAATATTTGTTTCAAAATTTCGTTCCACATAATAATTACAAAAAAAAAAAGAAAAAAAAAAGACACTCTGCAATAAAGAGCCAAGCCCGAAAAAGTCAAAAGTCATTTTGAATATAAACAAGACCATATAAGGATTTTTTTATCCTCGAAGTATAAGATGGTTTTGGTTTTAGCAATAGTAATATTAATTCATATTATTATGGAAACTTTTGGTAGACTAGAGGCTCGAGCTGTGTGCCACTCAGATAACTTTTTTTAATTCATTTTTCTAGATGGGATTTGATTGAATTATTATTTATCCCATATACTAAAGGTAGAAGAATCTGTGGCACATCATTGCCGTGGGGAGGCGAGGATTGAGAAAGAAGAAACCGATTAACATTTGTCGTGTAGAATGTAATCCTTACGATAGAAGTTAGTGGACTTTTAATATGAGATATCTTTAGCTTTAGATCGCATTGCTATTGGCAAAGTAAGGGATATTGTGCATTTTTTTTTCTCCTGAAAGAGAAGCCCTATACTTTTCAACAATTCGTTGCTAAGTGCAGTTATCTGTCGCAGCAGGTCATCAGATAGACGCGAGAAGGATGATGTTGTCCATAAATTGTTCAGGGGTCTGTGGAATGACAAGAATTCAACTTTGCCATCTGTACCCAGATGTCCGCAGGCAGTATAAATACCTCCGGGGTAATTTATGTGGCGGTTCTTATCTAGGTGGAAAGTCCTAAATAATGTATCTAGCCCTCTGTCGGTGAAGTGAAAACCTACTGTCTACTCGCCCCCCCCCCACCTTTACCCCGAATATACCGTTGCGACGTAACCTCGGTTAAATCAACAAGCATACGTCGGCCACGAAATAAGCTACGGCTGCTTGTGGGAACGTCCCTTTTTGCCCAAAACTCCTCGCTTGCATTGATACAAGTTCAGTGTTACACAACTGGCTACCAGAGTGTTGTACATGCCGTACCATCATCGAGCCCATCCGGAACTACGTGGGTGGGCGGCTAATATACAACCCCTCAAAGTAGTCAGTTATGTACTTCGTGGCTTGCCTTGACAGACAGACCTCCTTCGCTAATCCCCTCCCCCCCAAGAGCACCCTGCTGGTTCCTCCCACGTTTTGGAACTCCGTAGATGGAAGCTGAGGCCAACACCTGCGGCTTAGTGTGGATGAGTGAGAGGTTAGAGCCATAATGACAGACAAGTGTTCACTAGGACCGCCCTGTGGGTGGTCCTTTCGAGTAATGAGTATCCTTAATGCAACGTCATCAACAATTTGAATGTGGTGTGTGTGTGTGTGTGTGTGTGTGTGTGTGTGTGTGTGTGTGTGTGTGTGTGTGTGTGTGTGCTCGCGCAACTTTTCGGTTATACAGTATTTGTTATTATCGTCCTTTTTTTCCGCATTAGGCAACTGCTTACTTCTGGTTTCCAGTGAAACTGGTTATTGGCTTCTTGTATAAGGTTTGCAAGCACTGAACAATACTGATCTTATACTGTACATGGCTCAACAAAGGAAGAGAAGCAACAATGATATGTACAGTAACATACAGAGATAAAATTCATACTTTTGGTAAACATATACACAAATAAATAAGCCTATTTTTTTTACAAAATTTATTAAAAATAGCATCTGTAAGTTCATTCTCACCCTTAATCAAAGCTGGAAGAGCGTCCATAACTCAGTCGGTATGGACGAAGTCCTTTTTGGTAGGAAAGACCTGGCTTCGATTCCCGCCTATGACGTAAGGAACCTTCATCTGGTGTCTCTTTAGACTAAAGGTGAGTTAGCCGGTCTCATACGGAGGTGGAGGGTTTTTCGTCCCACGAAGATATGTATACTTAATCCCTCATTAGAAGGGCTCAATCCGCTCCTCCAAAGGGAGGGGGGGGGGAAGGGGAACTCCATACGAATATATACAAAACAAAGCTGGAAAACAGTCAAGTTAATTCCATCAGTGTTTTGAAATATCAAAGACCTTAACGGGAGGCATTTTCAGGCAGTCAGAATAATATCATGAATGAATTCGTAAAGGATCGGAAAAATGCAAATAAATATTTTATTAAATACATTATGTTCAATAAATAAATCTGTTTTTTTTTTTTATTTTTGAGCGGAGTCCCCGGAGTAGAAGCCCCTCAATTCTCATTCGGAGAGTTATATTTCATTTGCGCACTTTCTCGGCATCATTAGTTAACCTCCGATGGTTTTAAGTGTTTTTCTCACATTCCTTTTCCAATATCTTCGCTTAGCCTTAGTTCTTGAGGCTGTTTTTTAATGGTTCTTGACACAAGCTTTGATGCGATTAACGATTGATGCAATCTTTCATTTCGCCGATTATTTTATCGAATACTTCTTTGATTACGCCATGTCTTCACATAACTGCATAACTGTGTTAAGATGAACCACACAAAACAGTTCTTATCTGAGTGGAACGGGCCATTCTATTAATATTCAGGCTGGAAATCATTTCAAGGCTGATTGACACGATGTTCCAAAAGTTTTTCCCTCTATGCAGGTACGTTCTTTAGGGAACATTCTTTTACTGCAAATAGTTTCTCGTCTTTATTATTATTATTTTTTAAAAATTATACTAGAAATCTCTCACCGAGATATAAGGATAAAAAAATTACCTAACACGGTTTAATTTTGTTCGAAATGTTATCTGCAAATGTCTTATTCCAAAAAAAAAAGGGGGGGGGGAAAGCCTACAGCGAATTTACATCTACGCAATAATGAAGTTCAGTGTAACCATAGTGATGTAATACTCTGTAGCACCACCATGTGGCGCTGCTAACTTTTTTTTTTAAATATACTAACTGTATTGTTTCAAGGTGTGATATTGTGCACCGTTTGAGTCTAACTCTTTGGTTAATCTTCTGTAGTCCATTACAGTGGCGGGCTGAATCATGGACAGAATCACATGGCTATGCAGAAACAAAAAGGAAAGCCACCAACAGAGAGAACTGGAAGGACATGGTGGTGGTGCACCCTCTCACTGAGGAGATACATGAAGAAGATTGTTTCAGTTGATTTTTTTTTTTTTTTTTGCGTAAATGCGCAAAATATACCAGACTTAGCAGATTTATTAAAATACATCTAAAACTTTTTTTTTTCGTCATCATGCGTATCAAGGATTTAGGCCTAGCATGGCCTATTCCGGCCTTAGAAGTCATCGTTGAATCGTTTAAGAGGACGTCCTGGTTTTCTTTTTCCTAATGGCTTGTACTTTAAGGCTTGTTTTGGTAATCTTTCTGTTTTCATTCTTTGAACGTGTTCCATCCATCTATGTTTATATTTTTTAATTTTTTCTATTACTGGTTCTTGGTTTAATTCTTTCATAATATCTTCATTTCTTTTGTGATTAAATAGGGTATACTTTGCAGTTTTTCTCATAAACTTCATTTCTGCTGTTGTTAATCTTTGTCTTTTTGTTTTATTGTCCAGATTTCGCTTCCATACATTAAGACTGGTAGGACTAATGTATTGTATACTTTTAGCCTGGTTTGTTTTTGAACTAGGTTTGGTTTAAATATAGAGTTAATTACACCTGTTATTTTTAAATATTTTGCAATTTTTACGTTTATATCTTTTTCATTTTCATATGTGATCAAACATCCTAGGTAGTTAAATGAATCCACCTGTTCTAAGATCTTGTTATCTATTACTATTTTAGTTCTTGCGGGATCTTGTCCTTTAAAGAGCATAGTTTTTGATTTTTTTGTTGATATTATCATACCATAATCTTTGGATATCTCATTTAGATCTAAAATAGCTTTCTGTAAGTTATCTTCAGAATTTGTAATTATTATTTGGGCGTCTGCAAAGAGGAGAGTGTTTAAGTTAACTGTAAGTGAAAGTTTAATTCCTTGATGTAAATTTTTACTCCATTTTATTATTATTTCATTTAAGTAGATATTAAAAAGAGTTGCTGAGAGGGGACATCCCTGTCGAACCCCTTGGTTTATCTCTCTCGTATATGGTAGCTCATGATTTAATCTTATTTTTATTTGATTATTTTCGTATATACTTGTGATAGCTTTTAGGATATTCTTTGGTATTTGTCTTTCTTTTAATATGTTAAATAATATGTTTCTTTTAACTTTGTCAAGTGCTTTTTCAAAGTCAATAAATGCAATATGTGTTTCTAAATTGTATTCTATTCTTTTTTCTATTATTAATTTTAGGCAAAGGCCGGGTCTATACAGGATCGTCCTTTTCTAAATCCATTCTGTACTTCTAAAATAAAGTTTTCGGAATATTACTTAAATTAAGGGGATATTAAATCCCGCATAGTTTTAAAACCGAATAAGAAACTCAAAGATTGGAGTTTCTATAAAACTCATTCTATAAAAACTTTAAAATTCTATAAAAACTCATAGTTTTCGGAATATTTCATTAGTTTGTTATTTAAGATTCTGCTATATATTTTGTAACAGGAATTTAGTATACTGATACCTCTACAGTTTTTAGGGTCATCTCTATTACCTTTTTTAAAGATAAGAATCACAATTGCTTTTTTCCATTCTATTGGGAGGATACAAGTTGAATAAATTTTATTTAAAAATAATGAGAATCTTTCTCTGAATCTTGTTCCAGCGTATTTATACAGTTCTGAACCTAGCTTATCTTCTCCAGGTGATTTTCCGTTTCTTGTTTCTTTCAGGCTGATTTCTAATTCTTCTTTAGTTATTTCCTTTTCATTTTCATTAAGTGTTTGCCAGTTGTCTTTTTTAAAATATTTGTCTGTCCACAATCCTGTACAGTAATTTAGAAATTCTTCTAATTTCAATTCGGTGTTTAATTTTATGTTTTCTTTGGTATCAGCATTTAAATGTTTCAAAATCTTATATACATTGGGTCTTATTTTATATAAATCATGTTCTAAATTAGAAACAGATTTGTTCTATGATTCTCTGTGTCTTTTTCTGACTTCTCTTTTAGCTATGGCTCTTATTCTTTTATATTCTATTTCATCTTCTAATCTTTTACTGCTTAACCATTTGTGATAGGCTTCTTTTTTTCTTTTTGATTATTTCTTTGGCTGTATCATCCCAGATCTTGTTTTATTCTTTTATTGATTTTTTTGGTCTTTCCTAAGTTTTTATTTGCTACGAGCATTTAGTATCGTTTTTACATTAAGCCATTCTATTTCTATTTCTTCATTTTTGTTTTATTTTATCTAGATATTCGTTAATTGATTGTTCATATAGCCATTGCATATTTGCGTCGTTTAATAGTCTAGTTTTATAAACAAAACTTTTTTTTTTGTCAATCTTGTAGCACATTTTTTAAATAACTATCGACGCATGCGCCCATCTCCTTCTTGCAAACCACGTTCTTAATTTTAATTCCATTTATTGTTTATTCAAAAAACGTTGCTATGACGTCATGACACCTCTTGAATAGGCAATATTGGAAAATCGGCAAGTAAAGAATTAAAATAAGTCTGATGTTACTGTTTTTCAGTGCAATAAGAATTGCAAAGATGATGAATATGTGCCGGAACACTGGAAATGGAATGCAATATCTGCATTTTTTTCCTTGTTTCGCTAATTCTGATGTTTACACTATTTAGTTTGCATCGTATGATAAACGAGTTCAAAAAAACAATGAAAAAAATTGTTTACGTCTTTAAATTCTTCTCATATCAGCGTCTTTTTTTTCTTCTTAGAATCTGTACGCATTCTATAGATGAAAATGCCTTATACGATGCGCTTTCTTTCTCTCGTATTTCCTAGAAAGTTCACTGAACCCATTTGTCAGTGTTTTGCTGTGGTTCCTAACAAGTATGCCCTTCTAAGCAATAAATCTGGGGAAAAAATGGTGACAAACTTAACTTCTAAGAAGTCTGATAACAGAATAGCATCTTATGTTATCGTAGTTTTGCTCATCAGTATCCTAAAAATTTGTTTACTTCCGATAACATACTACTAACACCAATAAGTGAATGAAATATTTTGATTTTTCAGTTTCCATTGCCCTGTAAAGTGCAATGGAAACTGAAAATGGTGCAATTTGGACGATCCGAATAAGTGCATATCAACTGTATATCCAGTCGCTATTTGACGATGTCCTTTGGTTGGAAAAGCTTGGGTTCGAATCCCGACAATAATATATATTTTTCAACTGAAAGAGGGTTATCTAGTCTCATAAAGATAATCACAAACATCCATGCCCATGGCGGAATTCGAACTCGGACCTATTAGTTGAAAAGCGAATACACTGACCACTTAGCCAACCAGACGAGCATATGTGCTCACATCTTCTGACAGTGGTCGCAACTCCCTTTTATATTATAGAACAATGCTTTATGACGAAGTTGTGGTGTATAAAAGTCTGAAAAGTAGTGTTATGTTATTTATGACTGAATCCTTATGTATTAAAAGGCGCGGGATTTTTAGCCAACCAATTTCACATTATACAGATACCTTCTTTTATAAGATTAAGAAATTCAACTTAGAAATGCATGCATTTTTATATCAAATAAGATAAATTAATTGAAGATGAGTGCATCTCATAATTATTGAGAAATCAAATGAAAATAAGTATTTTATAAGAGTCATCGCCTATCTAACGGGTAGCGAATATCATCATAAGGAGTTTTGCTGTGATTATACAATACTATTATTATTATTATTATTATTATTATTATTATCTTACAGCTACATTATTAGCTGGTTATTACCACAGTGTGTTATCTGAATGAATAAACAGAGTCAAACCACACATCTTCATCATCATTCTTACCCGTAACGAACTCCTCTATTTTAAATATTTGGTGGATCATTTTAATTCGAATTTCCCTGATCACGAATCTGAATCTCCTTCAGTTCTTCATGAACTTCTTTGCTATACCAGAAAGAACACACTAGGGAAGAAAATCTGTTGGAGGAGTTGAACTAATTTGAATCCCATCCTTTAAGAAATTAAAGGATTCTATTGAAATAAAACAATAAGCCTGTAATTTTCGCGCTGGTTTATTATGTAAGGCTAACTAGCAACGAATATGACTTGGAAATGGGAAAAAAAATCCAATGCACTCGAAACATAGGATTGTCTGGGTTAGCAACATTGGAGATTTTAATTCTGCTGGTAGTTTTTTCGTATCAAAAGTTTGCCATCTAGAAGAGGATTAGAAGTTGGAGAGTGAAACGGTGAACGCAACAGGATTGCTTTTCAAGTATCATGTTTAATCAGAAAATAAAAAGATTAAATCAAAATGATGGAAGAGTAATGAGCACTCCGATAAACTAATTAGGTACATTAAAAAGAAACACACACACACACGCGCGCGCGCGAAGAATGCTCCATACAAAAATTATAAGATTAATTTTTTTAAGACATAAATTTTCTACATTCTAAAGTAAATTTTATTTTTGTGCATTTATACCAAAATATCACGAATTTCTGATTTTTTGTATGTAGATATTAATACAAATTCTTCTTAGGTAGGCTTTATTTGCTATAAAATGCATTAGTTATATTCTAATAAGGGGAAATCGATGGGGATGAAAAGGTGTTAGAGCAATCCTTGATCCATATTTCTTGTTCATTATCTGATACACACACACACACACACACACACACACACACACTCTCTAAAGAACAATTCACATTTGTTTCATAAAAAAACTCTTAAGTTTGTTTTGTTTATAGATGCTATGAAATAGATGCCTGTTGTAATATCTGTTTCGCCATAGTGTACCAACTGATCCTCATCAGCAACATGATTTTGCAATATACCTTTAGGATTTTCAGATAATTCACAGTTATTTTCGAGTGTGATTTCTTGTAATATAATGTTACAATGTCTCCCACCATTTTCTCAGCTCTACTTCAGGTATTGTAGTTTCTATCTTGAGTGGTAATACCAAGAAATGATCCTCCATTTTCCTTAACTTTTTAATCAAATTTTTGTCCAAGTCCACGTTTCACTTCTATTTGTCATGACCGGAAGTATATTACTGTGGAATATTTTAAGGCAGATTTGGAAGTTTTCTTTGATTGCTTGGCGGTGTTTTCAAAGGCTACTAAACCAACTTGAATTCTGCGTATAATTTCCTATGTAAATATAGGAGGTAATTATATCAATTTCTCGGTGTTCAGTATTCAATATGTACTAGAATTTTACGAGTAGTTACTCGTAAAAATAAAAATACGTAACTGGTATTTACGTATTTATTGTACATTATTTTTGTTTTTTCTCTTTTTGTATTTAACCCCCCTTTTTTTTTATTTTCTGCCTTATTCTTATGCCAGCTTAATGTAAAATAAATTTGCAATTAGAATCCAAACAAGTACAGTCTGTGTATGTTAGAACCCAAAAAAAAAAAAAGAAAGAAAAAGAAAAAGTGTCTAAAATATAGTGCTTTTCCGATTTATAATTCGAAATAGTGATTCTGCTTCACTTGGAAGTAAGAAGTGGCGGATAATTTTTTTTTTTTATTAAAAACGACTGCTTTTTTTATTAATCGTTACAAAATACAGTATGTTAAAATAAGCAAAATTCGTCTCAGCTATGGGAATGTTAAAAAGCGTTATATATGAATAATCTTTATGCAATTAACCGCACAAATTTGTACTGGAAAATAAGAAACAACTTATGATTATTATTTTTATGCAAAAACGAAGCGCTATATGCAGAAAAATGCAATTAATTGTTATCTTATTTAGGAAATTATACCTTTCTCAAATCCAAAATTTAACTAAGATTTACTAACACACCATTTATTTATATACATAAACAGGAAATTAATAATACAAACGAGATATAGCGATATGTAACTTACATGGCAGATATTCCTCTCGATCCAAGAACAACTACTACAGCCCTTTATGCCGACGACACCGCTATTCTGGCTAGATCACTGAGCCCTCGCCTAGCAATCACTAGACTCCAAGGAAGTATCAATGAGCTAGCAAACTGGTTCACCAACTGGAGGATTCAAGTGAACCCCCTCAAAAGCTCAGCCATAATGTTTTCAAGAAGAAAAATCTGCAACAAAGAAGACATTCTGCTCTCTGGTCAAAAGATCCCATGGCAATCAGAGACCAAATATCTTGGGGTATTATTGGATAAGAAATTCCTTTTCAACAAACACATCAATCTCATTTGCTCCAAATCTTCCAAAGTCATAGCTCAGCTCTGCCCATTGATCAACCGTAAGAGCAAATTGAACCTACATAATAAATTGCTTCTTTACCGGATGGTAATACGTCCAATCATTACCTACACCTCACCAGCATGGAGTCACACTTCAAGATCAAACATTTCAAAATTACAGAGAATCCAAAATTTAGGATGATCCTAGATGCACCGTGGTTCGTCAGGAATTCACAGATTCACCGAGAAACCGGCACTCCAAACATCTCCTCCCTTCTTCGTGATCTTGCAGAAAAATTCTTCGTGAAGTCAAGTTCACATTCAAACCCACTAATAGTACAAGCTGTCAATTACAACGAGACTGATTACTACAAACACAAAAGACCGAAGGCTATTCTTCTCTCAACCGATCATAGCTAACACAACTGCCCTCAGAGGGCGAGCTTAATTGCTCACAAATCTCCCACTCCCAAACAACTCTCATTACAGATAATGGGGAATATGAAAAGCACTAGTGCTTCACCCATCTTGTCAGTAATGTTATTGGTATTGGTAGCGATATGTAGTTTTTGGAGGAAAGGTTGATCGACCGTGAGATGCGGTGATTAATACCCTTGGAGGGTAATGGATGGCAATGCTGTAGCCAATGAAGTCCTAACTGAGGCTTGGCTATTGCTGTTGCTCTCCTGCCATGATCAGAGCTTTAATAATAGCTCAATAACACCTTATCCCTACACTGTCCTCTACAGATAACGGGGAAGATGGAAAGCATTCTTGCTTCGTCCCTTTAAGCCAGTCCTTATAAGGACTATAAGCGATATGTATGTCTGTGATGTCATCCATATTGAGAGAACTTGTAAATCAGTGGTTCTCAAACTTTTTGAAGTCGGGGCGCATTTAAAATCCTACAAATAATTGTAGGCGCACTATATACAAATTTCTGAGAAATATGTTATAATAATTAAGTCAAATATTATAGAAAAAAATAATGCGATAAAAAAAATGAAACATACCTTAAGTTTATTCATTCTTATGTTTATGAGAAACATGAGCCTAGCGATTGCTTCAATGTTTGGGCATATATTTGAAAGGCAAACTCTCATTTCCTCATCAATACATTGAAGAGTTCCCCTCTTTTTACACTTAATTGTGGTGAGGGTAGAAAATCCTAATTCACATAAATATGATGTTGAAAATTGTAGTAAAATGTTCAAAGCTTTTTTAGATATTGACACAATATTCTTCTTTTATAGAAATCCAAAAGGCTTCAAGAGACAATTCCTTATGTTTAACCATCAATCCACGATCAGTGGATATAGCTGCCAGTTCTTCTTCTTCTGTTAATGTTAAACCAAAATCACTTGAAGTTTCCATAAATGGGTTTCTAATCCAATCGTATTGTTCAGTGTTAAGTGATGGAAAATAAGAACTCAATTTTTCTTCTAAACTTGTTAAATGTTCAACTATTATTGGAAGTGTTTCATTTATGCACGTGTTACTTACCAATGGAAACATTTCCAAATTACCTTCAACAGCTTTTCTTTTCCAAATCTGTAGTTTTCTCTTAAACGCTTTCTTTTTGTCAGTGGATGTGAGAATATTTTCTTCTTTCCCTTGCATGCTAGTATTCAAAATATTGAGCTGCTGAAATATATCGGCCAAATACTGTAACCTGGCAATCCAAAATTCGCGCCGAAGGAGGTTACAAAAATGTAATTGTTTCATCTCTTCAAAAAACGCAAGAAGTTCTTGTCGTAGCTCGTGTACACGGGTAAGTACTTTCCCCCTTGACAGCCACCTCACCTCAGTGTGTAAAAGCAGCCGTCTGTGTTGTGAATCCATATCGATACAAAGCTTTTCGAATAAACGAGATTTGACAGGTCTTGTTTTAATAAAGTTTACCATCTTGAACAACTTGATCTAAAACTTCTAATTTTTCTCCCAATGTTTTTGCCATCAAGGCCTCCCTATGAAGAAAGCAGTGAGTTACGATAACATTCTCATTTTGTTTTTTTACAAAAGATGTAAGGCCCTTAACACAGCCTACCATGGAAGGGGCTCCATCTGCACAAATGCGTACATACGACTTCCATGTTAACTGCCATTTATCAAGATAGCTATTCAAAATGTTAAAAACGTCCTCACCTTTTGTAGACACGCTTAATTCTTTGCAAAAAAGAAACTGATTTACTATTTGATCTTCATTAATAAAACGGACGAATGCTAAGAGTTGCGCCTTGTTGGTAATGTCTGTTGACTCATCAACTTGCAATGCAAAATTTGAATACTGAAGTTTATTACTGCATACACGCCTGTGAACTGTATCGTTGGACAGAGGAATCTTGCTTATTTTCATCGCTGCTTCATTTCCTAGCATTGTCATAACCATTTTTTTTTGCATGCGGCAAAATAAGTGACTCACCTAAAGTATGACCTTTCATGTTTTTTGCTATCAGTTCTGAGACTTGATAAGAAGCGATTTGAGCTTTATCAGAAACAGTCATTATACTTTTAAAAGAATTTGCCGCTTTTGTTTGCTGTTCAGACAATCTCTTGAAAAAACTTACAGATTTATCTTGTAAATTAGAGTGTATAGTTTTAAAATGTTTACTCAATTTACTAGGAAGCAATGATTCATTTGCCATTTTACATCCACATACTAAACATAGCGGCAAAGGATGATCTTCACTTCCGGTCCAAGTGAAACCAAAGCTTAAATAACATTTCATTTCACTAGGCCGCGATTTTGCTTTCTTACTTGCTCTTAACTTTTGCTCACTTCCAGAATCTGATTCTTCAATATCACGATTCTTTTTGAGAAATCTATCCATTTGTTTTGGGTGTATTTATCTGAAAATAAGTAATATGCACATAACATCCACTTCCGACACTTTTAAAATAAGTAATATACACAACAAGAATAAACCATATTCTTGTTCTCTTTGCAAGAAAAACCGCTGTTAATTAACATAATAATGATGTGTTGACAAAAAAGGCGGTATATCCGTAATGAAAAGGTATAATAGAGTAACTGTATTTATTTTTATATCTGGACACATATTTCTCTGGAATACCACAGGGCGCACCAGTGCGCCCTGGCGCACCCTTTGAGAACCACTGTTGTAACTAAATATTAGTGAATTAAGATAAATCCAAGTTATCAAATGTTACAAATATTAATGGTTTTAATAATTGCATTTATTATTATCAAATATTGTAAATATTAATACTTTATTGCATTTTTTATTTCAATTATTATTATTTAGGCATTTTAGAATAGCTTGAGCAACAGTGAACACATGGCACAAGAATAAATCACGTGTGGGCAGAAAGATGCGCAGTTGCAGTTCAAAATGAAACATTCTGACATAAGGGGTCTCATAGGATTCACAAAAGTCAATTTTTATAGAGAAAATGGTCGAGGCTATAGAAGACTGACTTTACGTGAAACGTCCACTAAGCAGAACATTAGCTGTAGAGTAAGATGCGATATTATTTACGACAAGCTGGAACAGTTAGATCTTTTGTAGTATTAGACTCCGAGGAAATTAGTGGAACACAAAGCAAAGCCGCATCATCGTTTTTCTTTCAGTTCTTTATTAATATGTTAGAGAAATGCGATTTCCTTGACCTCATCATTACAGCGGACATAACGTGCTCTTTATTTCCCAATTTATCCCCGAAACAAAAATATCATCGATGCAAATGGAAACATCTCATTTCAACGAGGCCAAGAAAATGACCTTTTTTCACAGGAAAAGTGATAGTTACGGTCTTTTGAGATTATCAAGGGCAATTTCTTATAGCAGCGGAGAACAGCTCTCTCGTACAACAGTGTTAAAGTCCATTGGAAGTGAACCGCACTTCTCGCAGAGAACTTTTATGAAGGCTTTTCGAAGAGAATGGGGTAGAGTTGTTCAATTTAAAAAAAAAAATAAATAAATAAATAAATAAAAAAAACTTTTTTAATAAGGGATTGGAAGTCTTTCCAACCTAAACGCATCCTCCATATCGACTGAGCTGCTACGACTCCGCGAAGCAGCTACGAACCACTCCCCGGGACAACAGACGGTCTATCACCGATATGTCACAGTTCCTGTAACAGCACGAAATCCATCAAATTAAAAGGAAGTAAAAATTCTTCCCCATCCCCTTTATGAATTCGTAATAACCTTAGTTACAACTTCTTAAAAATAAAGTAAACAAAGATAAGAAAATGCGATCTAGGGTTTTAATTGAAGTGGTGATCTTGTTACAACGCATTTGAGATATTAAGTGGTTTTGTGGGTGAAGTCTTACATGGCAAACGAAACGCAAATACGGAATCACCTACGGGCACGTTTCTCTAACATGGAGATGTTTTCCTTATATCGAAATATTTCAGTAATGAGGTGCAAGTGATTACGTGACTCTTATTTGATTGGGCGCTTTCGTAGCTAATTGGTGTCGTCATGCATTATTTGATTTCATTTGTGTTCACCGTTTAAAAAATCATGTTAAAAAATGGCATTTATTACTACAAAATGGCAGCAAAGGTTGTAATGAAAATATATCTAAAATCTAAAAGAGCGTAGGGAAAAAAAGAGCTATGTAATGTACTGTACCTATACTGTACCTTTAGCCAGGGCCGGCCATCTGGGGTTGCGATAGGTGCAATGCACCCGGGCCCCACGATCGAGTGGGTACAGTCGGTACACATTTGCGGAAACGTATTTTTTATTATTTTTTCTTCTTCTTCTTCTAATTTTGCTTATAACTAAAGGGATTTCATCGACAGGATTTTAGGGGGCCCCGGTAATAATAATATTTCTGTGTTTCTCTATTATATTAGGGTTTTTGCTTAACCTTTTTGATGCGTTTATGCAGTGTATAAAAATTAACAAACATGATTTCGTTTTTACCCTAAAATGCCTGATTCATCATTAGTTTTTTTTGTAATCTGTTACACATTTATATCATTTGGCTCGTTATTGAAACCGTTGAAAAAATATTTATTATATTCTTTATATATGGTTAGTCCAGAGCAGGGGTGGACAACCCTTAACATGCCTGCCAAACGTGGCACGCCAATGACTTTTTTCCGGCACGCAACCCAGGGCTCATCTTAAAAAATAATTAAATAAAAAAAATAAATTTCAAACATCTTCGCTGACACATTTTAACTTAATATAATACAATTTTATTAAGTACAGCTACACCAAATAAAAATGCAATAATTAATTAAACTCTACCAACTGTTTCATAATAATAAGTAATAAGAAAATTAGAAACAAACATCCTATTCCTAAGGCATCGATATATCTCCGCGATATACTGATGTACAAGTTTTGTCCAGTTCAGTTGTTGCATTTTTCGTCAGGCATCCAGACGTGGCGTGACTCCTTTACCATCATTTGATATATCTTTTCATGTTTTGTAAAGAACGTATCCCTTTTCTAAAGTGTATTTGGATTTTATTAAATCGTAAGTTATTAAAATATGGATTGGAAGTATTTATTGCCAATTATATGTTTTACTTATTAGATATAAAAGCAAATTTCCTTTACATTGATTTTCGGAAACTAAAGTTTTCAGTTTTTTTCGTAAAATCCCCGCATATATTGCAATTGCTATTTCTTGCCTAGAGAGCAGTTTCCTTGTGTGCATCCTACCCAAATAGCACCATCTGCTTTCCCATTATTTCAAGCAAAAATTAGCAGTAATTTACAAGACTTGAGATACTTAATGGACAATCCTTCACGAATGACTAATGAACAAACAGCTATGATACTAGGCCAGTAGAGATACGTGCATATGATTGGTGCGGTATTAACAAAAGATCGCGCGAGTCAAAGATAAAAGTCAGCAGACAATTTTTGAATTGAAATGCTAATTCTCTTACCAAATTCAGTATCTGAAAGTGGCATAACAATATTCCCTATATATTTCCCAGCTTTAACACTTTTACGAATTTTAACACTTTCTGTTGATTTTTATTGTTGCTCTGCATTTGAACTGGGGGGGGGGGACAGACTCCCACACATCTAGTTTTTAGTGTTTGCCAGTGCAGCATATGGTTTTGCTTGCATCTAAATAGCATAGTTTTGGGGGGAAGGGACATGCGATTCATTAGTTAGTGCCATTTTTATCCCAGCTGTCTCTAATTGCACTATGTGTTGAGAAATATATTACACAGACTGCAAATGTTTGTACCTTATTCAGTGATACAATAAAACGACCTGCTTTTACTTGCGTCTGCAGACGTATTGGCTAGTATGGAAGACGCGTGGTTTGCCACGAGAAGCGAGTCACTATTGCCATGAGGTGAACGTGATTAAACTTTTTTTTTTCTGTGCGAGGTTACGCGAAACTTTTCAGTTTCTTTTTTTTCGCAAAGTAAAATCAGGGGTGCCAGTTATATACGCGAGGACCAGTTATATTCCAGTAAATACGGTAAGTTATTTTTAAAGCTATGTGAAATGTATTATCAATATTCAGGATTATGATGTGTTGTCTGCACGTGATTAGATCTCAACTCAGTTAATAGTGATGGATAAGAGTGAAACTGACGCACTGAAGTAAACAAACTAAAAAAATAAACACATTCCTTGAGTGTTTCTAAAATTTTGTAATATTGTAAAAAGTATGTACATATTTAACTTTTTGTTAATTCATGGGATTTAATATTATTTACTTATTCGACAGGCAAAGCCTAACCCATAATGTCCATGCCAAGAAAGTATCCCTCTGGGTGTCAAAAAAGGAAATCAGCAGAAAAGAAAAAAGCAAAATCTCAAAAAGTCACTAACAGATTTGTTTTCATGGCTACAAAATAAATCTGACAACGAAATTGCTACGACTTCAGCAGTTGCGATTCAAACTTCAACTGAAGAAGAAAACTCCAAACAAACTACACAACTTTTCAACGAAAATGTAGAAACTGTGGGATTCGTCGAAAAAGACGCGTCTGATTATACAAACGTTTTGGATACAGCAAATAACGAAGAAAACAATAATAACGATGGTGATCAAGTGAATATAAATGATCCAGGTGTGTGGCCAAATATTATAACTGATAAATTTAGATTATTTTGTGTTAAAACCGGACTTAAACAACATCATCAAGACGCATTCGTTAAGAATGTTGAAGGTAGATCATTTTCTACATCGTACTATTTAAAAAAAAATGCCAAGTGGTGAAACTCAGCTTCGCAGCTGGTTAGTTTACTCAAAAGCTCAAGACTCAGTATTTTGCTTTTGTTGTGTATTATTTTCCAAAAGAAGAGGAAAAGATCAATCAACACGATTTATATATGGTTTTAATAAATGGAGGAAACTGTCATCTGTAATTCGAGATCATTAGCTTTCTGTTGATCACTTTAATTATTTTATTGCTTGGCAAGAATTACTAAAAAGGCTTAATTTATGTTCGACTGTTGACAGAACAAATCAAATTAATATAAATAAAGAAACGGAACGTCTAAAATTACTATTCCAAAGAATTGTAGAAGTAATTCTATTTTTAGCAAGTAATAATCTGTCATTTCGAGGATCCCATGAAACAATAAGAACGCCGAATAATGGAATTTTTTTAAGTTTAATAGAATTATTAAGTAAAAATTGGAATTGTTTCCCATGAGAAGTTCCCATAAATGAAATGTCTGATTATTTGTTCAACTTATTATTTTAATGCAAAGCTACTGCTGGATATTTTCATTTCTTGCTAACACAATGAGTTGGTCTATCTACTTACTCCCAGGCACAGTTAAAGCTTTTGAAACGTTCAAAACCGTAAAAAAACAACTGTCTGGGATCAATTAGAAATCATGAAAGATTTTTTTTTTTTAAAAAAGGTATAAATGACGTTTTATGTAAAATAATTTTTAACATATTTTTACAGACCATTAATATAAGTACGTTGCATTATTAAGAATTGTATAACCTATTTTCCTTATTACATTTTAATATTTTGTTTTTAAATCAGAGACAAACGAAAAGATCCTTTCAACTAAAGGTCAGGTAGCCAGTCTCACATGGTGCGACTTTTTTCTGGTGACTCGTCCCACATACAACCAAACCAGCCATAGAACACACACACATGTTACAGCAAAAATATACGAACTTTATAACCATAGCTCGTATTCCCAAGCAATCCAACTCACAGGATAATGATGCATTCCTTGGTATCAAGAACTTACTATGATGCGTCATATTCAAGATAAATATTCCTCTTAGCAATACTAATTCGTTATAGGAATGCTCTGTTTTTTAATACTGCATATGCTTAATAAAATCGTTACAAAAACAGATCATTTAGGACACATTCTCATTAAAAAAGCTGTTCAAATCTCCCATACACCAACAAACACTTAAGTATATGATATTTCTACGTGAGACAAACAATTCGATCTCTAGGGATTCGACAAACACAACGTCGAAAAGTAATTGGTCCTGCATGACGGACTTGTTATACACCCACTCAAGAGTGAGGCATTGAATCTGAAGTTAATGTATTATGACTACTTCTTAAATTTATTCTTATTTTAATCCTTCACCCAACAAAGGTCAAAATCTTACTAACAACATAACAATGGGGGGGGGGGGGGGGAATGGACTGAGTCCTTGACTCTATCTTTTCATCTGATTGAAGAAAATGTGTGGATGAGGTGTTATTGAGCTATAACCTCTGGTTATGGCTGGGGTAACAGCAATATCCGAGCCTCAGTTAAAACTTCATTGGCTACAACATGCCAATTTATTTTTTCCGCATAACAAAGTTTATATCAATACAGATTTCATATAATCTTACATAAAAACAATAAAATGGTGTATCATTATATTTCTAAAATATTCCAGAATATTGAATTTTTTTTCATTTAATTTTAAAGCATATTATATTTAACAAAAAATTATATTTTTAATTTTGAAGTTTGGGTTTCAGTGTGCGCTTGGATCCGTGAAAGAAAATTTGCATATACTGTATATATATATATATAAGGGATGGTAGACGTTAGCATTATACAATCACCTAACAATATCCGGACTTTCTTGCATCAATTTAGCCTTGTTTCTCTGCGAGTCCTTGCCAGACACAGCATTTTGTGCTATTCGTTTCTAGGGCCAAGTTTATCTGTCATTAAACCTGCCTCCTTTCGAGGCTTTGTATCGAAGTTCTGTGGGATTGCATTGTCGGTGTATGGTGAACCGTAATATGTTTACGCATTCGCTGAAGAATTGATCACCAGACATAATGCAGTGATTTAAGCAGCAGGTACAGACTTCTCACGCCATCCCACATCATTCCAAAACCTCTTCTTTCATCACTCTTTCCCAGACAAGACAGCGCTCTGATAACGAAGCCTCTCTTCGAATGCACCCTTTCCCCGGCCGGCTATCATGGAACTGGGGTCACACTTGGCAGACAGTGGGGATTGTTAGAGCCTTAACCGAAGCACAAGGGGGGGGGGAGGGGCTGGCCATTAGCCCAGATACTTACTCTCCATATATCATCCCCACTATCTGGGAGGCCTTTGCATCTTCCAGACGGTTGACATGGGTCTGCAAACATGGACATGCATGGGGTAACAAGGTCACACTTCGCGTGGAAGGGCAAGGGTCGTCTATTAAGCTCTCTCTCTCTCTCTCTCTCTCTCTCGGTCGATATATACATTGCGCACTTCAGATCCTTGTTTATATGGCTCCATACGTCATCTTCAACAGCGGAGCGAGTCTACGTTTTTTTTTTTTTTTTTTTATCGTCCATGTCCTCTGCTTTCCTTTTGCAATTGATAAAGGGCATCATCTGCTACTAACTATTAACGACTGTAAATTTAATTTAGTTTAATTTCCAAATATTTCCTTCCTTCTGCTAAAATATACTCAAAGACTAGTCAACAGTAAATATAGATCATTAAAAATCAGATATCTTCAATGGAGACAAAGAATATCATAGAGCACGTTGTTTAGTTCAGTAATTCTTTTATTTTGATAACTATTTCAGAATCGTTTCAGCATTTAATAGGCCGAGACAGTCAGGATCATAGAGAATCTACAGACATTTGAGAAATGAATATAATCCTGTATGTGTTCAGAACCAAACATTTGCTATTGTAGTTCGTCAGCTCTTCTGACCTTACTGAGAATGGGTGCAAATGGTTCACTGATTTTGAAATGATTAAACTTCCTACTGTAGTGATCGTTTGTATTCTAAAAAGTACATCGCAAAAACCACTTCAGATTTCCAGTTCACGCTGCATTTCTAAACTATATTTAATGTTCTTTATAACTGACCAAGGATATCTAGCGAACCGATCTATAACTTTGCTATTGTATATAAATGCGCTCCTTACCACGAGAGGGCGTTCACATGTTTCATTAATGACACGCTAATGTGATTGCTTCAGTTAACATGTTTATTGTTGTATCAGTTGAGTATGTTACCCTAACCAACACGAGACGAATCCTATTGATTTTATTAGCTTTTATAACTCAGTTCGACACGTCGAATGCAAACTGGAGATTTAATTACTTGATGAACATTAATTTTACGATATGAAAAAAAAAAAAAAAAAAAAACATAAATAAAATATAATAAAAGAAAACGCCAAGAAATTTTTTATTTATTTATTCTCTCTTTCTTTTTCTTTTTTTTTTTATAGAATACGTTTTTTAATACTTTTAAATTTTGAAAACCACCGGTTGAAAGCTAACTTTTTTATTTATTAATTATTTTTATCCTCTTTTTTGTTATAATGAAATACAAAACCTGCAGATTTTTTATTAGTTACGAGTTATTCACTTTATAAACCCATTCGTAATTTATGCCCCCCCCCGTACATCCATAATTACATGGATGCGAAGTGTCCATCGAAATCAAAATAACCTTTGAATATTATCGAAATGACACGAAGCCTATATTTTTGATATATTTCGTCCGTGTGGCCGTTAAACAGCTTGTTACTCATTTGCTAGCGATGTGGTTCAAAAGATCTGGGTTCGAACCCCGTGTACGACAAGAACAATCTTTATAGGATTGTTCAACTGAAGGTAAGTTAGTTGGTCTCACACCGAGATGGAAGGGTTTCCCTCCTCACAATAATTCGGTTTTTGCATTTTACACAAACAGACACGCCAGTGAAAACATGCAGTTAACAGACCTACAAGATTAAACTAACAACGTAGTTGTTGAGACAAAATGACAGCGTTATAATCTCGTCAGTCCTTTTTACTCTTTCATTTCCTATTACAAATATGAACAGTAGAATTAGGAAAGGCAATCACCTAAGTGTCAAACACAGTACACTCAGTGATAGGATATGAGCTACTACCCGAACATCCATGTTTGCTACAATAGGATACATGAGTTTGTATCAATCCTACTTTTGATTGGGAGTGTACACATTGTACACTTCCAATCTACGAATCATTGTTTAAAATATTTCTAGTTTGCAGTCAATTGTTTAGGACGTCTAACTAACAACTCATTGTTAAACTCTTGTAGTTTGCTACCCATTGTTTAGTAGTTGTTTAATAGCTATAGTAACACTCCATTGTTTAAGAGTTCTGGACATTTCATCCCTTAATGATTGTAGTTTTCAGTAATAACGAGAAAAACAAAAAATGCACTTACCGGTAATATTGGAAGCAGAGAAAACTATCACAGATTTAACTTCAAAACATTTGACTTTTGTGATGATAATTTGGATTGTATAAAAGCAAGGCAGACGACATTATTTGAAGAGACAAGCACGTCTTCTCCCAAGCAATATCACGTGGGATGTTTGGTTTTATTTTCTTTCGGCATGTATTTATTAGATCCTATCACTTACTCTGTATTTATGACATGCTAATTATTTCTCTCATAGTAAACAAAGCCTCGTATTTGTGATTTCACTGCAATATAAACATCATACAGGTTTTTGCTGAATGTATACGCCACTTGACGTTTGTGTTTGGCCCTTAATAGAAACATGCGTTATCGTCCTTGCTGTTTATAAAAGATATAAACTCAATTCACTTTGTTTGTTTAACTTCTGGCTAAGTCTTCCTTTTTATGGAAGCAAGAGTATATAATTAGCTGTTATCGACATAACGTGTAATGTTTACTAGATTGCGAACACTTTCACCTAGAAGAAATATTAGAATGCAGTTTCTTAATCGGTTTAATATTAAATGGTTGAGTACGAAATTAGATATTGGGAAAAATGATCACTTTCCACATTTTTGTAGTTGGCGAGAGAATGTCAAGTATTGTTCAAAATATTTCTTTATAACATACAATACCGATTTTAATAGATTATTATTATTATTATTAATTGCAATGCATTGTTTAGCATTTCAAATTTACGACTCATTGTTGTAGATTGTACTTGTAGAATTGTGACGCATCAATTTTAATACACGATCGATTGTTTGAGTTTCCCAACTTGTATATTTCCTTTTCCCCCTTGTTTGTCATTGTTGTAATTTCTAATTGTTATAACAATGGACGATTTCGCTAAATCACTCTTTCATTAGCATTTCATTAAAGTTGTTTGTTTCAAATAAATATATATATTTTTTTAATTTATACTCTTTTTGCAGATTAGTATATATTTTTGTAACGTTAAGCGTATCATACTTTTAAAAGCTTCGTCAATACAGAAGGTGTGTGAGTCACTTGATAAATTGCATCCTTACAATGCAACTGCGTGTTACTCAATATTTTCTGCTTAAACGTTAAACGGGCTTTCGCTAAATCACCCTTTCCGAAATCCACGTCACGGAAAATTTTCGCAAATATCTGTCTAGGAACACAGAGATCTTTATCACCTTTCGTCAGTCATTTTTTTTTTTAAGCGATTTTGGCAGAGTAGACACATGCTGTATATTCGGTTAGAATTTGGAGGTTACGAACAGATCAGATTACACTTTGACCTGAAGGTTAGACTACTGAATAACAAGAAGCAGCTGCCAGTAACTACATCTATTTGATCAGAAATTCATCTAAAAATCGTACTCGTAAATGCCTTTATCATTTATATTTAAATGTTCTACCTTTCAAATGAAATTTTCTTAGATGAAACTAGAGGTTAACGCTACGTAACAATAAATAGTTTTATTCTGATGTCTTATTGTGACGTCATAACGTTTTTTCTCTATTGAGAAAAAACGTCATTTTTCTCATTAGAATCGCGGTCTGCTTGAGTTTCCCCAGATTGTTCTGTATCGGTTTTTATCCCTTTTAATTGATTGTTCATCCATATTACTTTTCCACCACCTCTTCCTCATTGTTGTGCCTCCATAACGCCTTCTCAAGTATATCGCGAATTAGGCCTATTGACTGGTGAGAACCTTCGAGTTTCGTCAGTAACCTGTGGAATATTAAATTCAAATAAAATGCGTTTTTGCTACTAAAGGTGACCTAGTCGATTCGATCTTAAGAAGAGGTAGCTGAATTTTGTTCCCCCCCCCCCCCATCTCTCTTTATCTTCTTCCTATTGTGAATTTTATTTCCATGAATTTAAATAACTACACCCTTCAAAAAAAAAAAAAAAAAAAAAAAAACATTTCATACTACCGTACGAGATTAGAACCTGGCAATCACATCTATATTCATTTAACTGATCCATGTTTTCTTAACAATTCCTCAGTAAAACTGGTTTATCGAGAAGGTTTCAACGTATCAATATTCGGCATCAGTATTAGCAATATTCAGGCTTCAATATTTCGCAACAGAAGTATCTTACGTGGTTGTGTTTATTAAGTTTCAGAAATAACCACTAGATGGCTATTGGATTACGTGAAGACCAGCGCTGAGTGCAAGTTACTGACCTGATTGACCTGGTGGATCACGTATCGTCAATCTAAGCCAATGCGAGTTTGAATTCCACTACCAACAGGAATATTTGTGAGGTACCCTAAGCAGTCGTGAAATTACCAACACACCCTTCTTGTTGATCTGAAGTGAATTGAAAAAGCTCAGTTTCCCTGTTCGGTTTATGAAGAAGGTTTTAAGGATTATGTAACCCTTAGTTACCCACCGGTCCACCCTACAAATCCTAGTGTACTATAGGTTTACGACCAGGGGCGAATACTGGTCTTCGAATTCACGCTTGCTCTTGTTATCATTCAGGGAGTGAGAGGTGGGATTGAAGTCTGATTAGCGGAATAATGAATTACCGACCATTTAAAACTACGTACAGGTAACCCTCGTATAACGCGGATGTTAGGTTCCGCAGAAATGCCGCGTTATAGAAATCGGGTTATGCGAGTCTCAGATCACTTAGAAAAAGTAGGGTTATGTTCCGAAATCGGTTTTTTTTTTTTTTTTTTGAAATTATATAAACAACAATGAGATATCCAACAAAAAAATATTTTTATTTAATTCAGGTAATTCATGTAAGTTAAGAAAACATAAACTATGAAAAAATGCATTAGTATAAAAGTATAAAAATTACCTAAACTTCATTGCACGTAATGCATAAATGTTTTAGGTAAAATAAAATTGTGCATATTTTAATCTTTCATAGCACGAGGATTTGAGGATTGGTTAATAAACACTGAATTTGTCATGTAATCACCTGGTGCATTACTACAAAACAGTAGAGTAATTCTGTCTTTGGAAACTTTGAATCCAGGAGCTGATCTTTCATTTTTCGAAATATAGGTGCGTTTTTGCATTTTTTTTTTCAATATAACCCGGATTCATCCGCATTGAACACCTGGTCTGCACTATAAATGTTTATAAACTTGGAGAGTTTTTTGTTTAATAAGATTTCCATCCATAGGAATTTTCTTTTGAGCTGCAATCTTCTATCGAAATCATTAGAGATTTTTCCATTAGAATATCGCTTACACGAGCAACGCGCTTTGCACTTATCGTTGACCCAGCAATAAACACTTTCTATGTTCATTTTATGTTCATTTTGTTTGATTATTCGAATTGTTGATTCATTTAAATTCAAAGTCCTTGCAAAAACTCCTGGTTTTTCTCCATTTTTCAACCGATAAAAGATTTTGAATATTTTTCTTCGAGAGAAATTAATTTTGTTTTCAATGTTGGTTTTCCCTTTCGTTGCAGTTTGTGGCCATTGCTATAAAAATAATTTTTTACACAAAAAAGCAAGCATTACATATTGTAACTCACCAGAAAATAAAGTGCTCAGCTTGAGATGAACACACTTATGATTTTTAATGCACTTTCCTGGCAGAAACGAGGGCAATTTTCAATAATAAACGTTTTATACGGTAAACGATTGAGGTACATGCGTGCTAAAGGGTATTTCCCCTAATATAAATTCGCTACTTATAATTACATGCGAGATACAGGCAGACACAAATTTAAAGAAGATAAAATTTGATTTTTAAGTTGCGCGGTGAAAAACATATGAAAAGATAAAGAGTTACTACAATTTGTAGACCGTGTTTTTATCGGAACCGTGTTGTATAAGTACCGCGTTATTCGCGGGTTACCTGTATTTAGAAATTTCTGTACATTTAATCATACAAATACAACATTTATTTTACAAATGATATTCTACCTTTTTCAATTTAGCTACTTGAATACAAATTCTACCCTACGGTTTTTCTTTATGAACTGGTCAATAACATCGTCATAAAAGTTGGTTGTAACTTAATTTTCCCAAGCAACACGCACACTTGTAAAGGCTGGCTGAAGCTCACTGGCTAGAGCTACTTTGACTGCGTATGGCCTTGTGTTTAAGCAACAGGGTGAGATGACGTGGAGGGAGCGGAAATGGCTATGCTCGCACATGAAATCACAGTGCTGAAGCGAGGACCTGGATGCTCCCACAGCCAAAATACCTGGATAGTGCAGCACATGACCCATTTGGTAGTGCAAACTGAGGCAACTCATACAAAGGGTGGAGCAAGCTCCGATCACTATTCTTGGTATTTACCCATAATGTGAACTTAGCTCCTAGTAAGAAACTCAATGAGTTGCCTCAGCTTGCACTACCAAATGGATCAGGTGTTACACTATCCAGGTATTTGCTTACGCTTGGAATCGCCGAACTTTATATAGTTTCTATATTCGGCATGAAACTCTTTGAGTTTCTTATTCGGCTAAGAAACAATATGGGATGTAATATCTCTTAACTTAAATAAGTTCATGTCGCCGAATTGAAGCCTTTGGCTCTTCATATAATTAGTAATTTATTAGGACACCTTCTTGGCAATTCTCATAGAAGGGATGTAAGTTCTGTTCGCCACAAACTTGGTATTAACTATTAACTAGGTCTACCTACTCACTGATGAGACCCCAATGAGGGTGGAAACCGGTGCGGAGGGGATCTGGCTTTGAGAGGCTCCGCTTGGAGGTAGGTTTTTGCCTGTCTCTGAGTAGGGCCACCGCTGAGATTATGGCTCTGCTTGGCGGTGGGGTGAGCCTGCCACAGGGTAGAGCCAATGCTAAGAAGTTCTTCTCGGTCACGGGGTGAGCCTGAGTTGGGCGATCAACAACGCTGAGTTGGGCGATCTTTCGGGATCGTCTTATTTTTAGAGCCCGCTTCAACTATACATAAAGTTGAAACCAGTCTGGATAGTGACCTCTCATAATGTTGAACAATAATACAACTCCTAGGAGCTAAGTTCACATTATGGGTAAATACCAAGAATAGTGATCGGAGCTTGCTCCACCCTTTGTATGAGTTTGCTCAGTGTAGCACTACCAAATGGGTCAGGTGCTGCACTATCCAGGTATTTGCTTACGCTTGGAATCGCCGAACTTTATATAGTTTCTATATTCGGCATGAAACTCTTTGAGCTTCTTATTCGGCTAAGAAACTATATGGGATACATTATCCTTTATCTTAAATAAGTTCATGTCGCCGAATTGAAGCCTTTGGCTCTTCATATAATTAGTAACTTCTTTCTCAATTAATGAGCTTGCGCAGCAAGCATGAAGAATTCGCCACTGTTTACGACCTTTCATAGATGAGATTTATACTAAAAATAAACAAATAATAATAACAGAGGAGGCTATTTGTTGAGCGAGATAATCCATGTGATTGCAGGACGCTCCAGTTGACCATTAATGTAGATTCATCAAAGGTATCCTTAAGTCGTTTTACTTTTTCGCTCAATTCATAGTTAGGGAAAGGCTTCACTGACAAAGGTACCGACTTGGTCTGTGCAGGTTTTTTTGTTTTTAATTACATTTCGTTTTTTTAAGTGTGAATGTTATCATAAAATCTTGTAAATATCTTGTGCATTTGCTGCTGATGGACTAAGGACTAGATAACCAAGGTGTCTAATCTAGAGACCAAACATGGGACTTTTTAAAAGCGACTTTAGGTCACCCTTTAGCACCGCTGCGATCTTCTACGGGACGTAAATTGCTTCCCACTGATTTAGTATGCCAATTAATTTGAGAATTATCTGCATTAATATGCAGATCCGTAATTCTGAAAATACACCATCAGAATCCTTCAAGAGACGAAAATAATAAAAAAAATAAAATAAATGTCCTCACCTTTTGGGATGGTGAGGACATTTCCTCACCGAAATGTCACTCGAATTGACCAATTTTGATGAAATTACGTATTTTGAGTGTGTTTAGTAAAATTAGTTACTTATTTCAGTTCGAGATCTGCAGCCTTTTTTGGAGACATTAGATAAAATATCCACTGAAATTTAGCATGCGACTTTTTTTTAATCGGAGCTGTTCTTTCGTCTTAGCGCATGCGTGGTGCAGTCAGAAGAAAGGTATTCTTTTTACCTGTCTGTTGAAAAGATGTGCTTAGGAATTCTCTTTAGGTTACCAGATCCGTTTATAAGATGTTTTGTAATTAAAGATGAGTCAATTGGGCTCATCTAGAAGTATATTATCCCCCCCCCTAATTCTCGAAACAAACTAACTGAAAAGTAGTTGAGATATAAAGCATTCGACTCATAGCATTAGTCTACGACCATAATTTAAACATTAAAAAAAAAAAAAAATTCTTTTCACACCAGTTTTACTGTCATCAGCGATGATATATGAGTCGAAGTGACATTTACAACGAAATGCAAATTTTAAATGAATTTTGCACATAACTGAAATAACTGAAAAAGTTATGGTGTCGATAGTCTATCACTAAGAAATATTAAAACTTTCTGCCTTGCATCTCACGGACAAAAATTTATGACATTTATGATAAAGTAAATCAAAGTAGAATATTATCACCTTAAATTTTAATAGTTGATTTTGCATGTTTTAACATTCTGTTTTGCAGGGAAAGATATCGACGTGAAGCAAGAGTTTTGATCATATCATTATACAAAAATAAATTATATTCTGGACACTGGGAATCTCTCACCCATTCGTTAAAAATTGAGTTAAAGATTAATTAATGAAATCAATTATCTTCAGCTTCCCCTCTGAGATGCCTTAATATTTTGATCAGATTTAACCACAAGAAAATGTTGCTGTAGCACTTATTCAAAACGGACATTGAGAGAAGATGACTCACTTCTATTAGGATTTCTAAATAGATTGTTGAAAGATTTCAAAATTGTGGAAATACTAAATTCAGTCAGTAATAGAGGTTAATATTTAAATACGTGTTTAAAATAAATAAATTACATTTTTCATATTTTCAGTTCCTTGATTAAACAAATACGATCCTTTGCTAATTAATTTGGATGAATTAAATTAATAATTTGCCCCTTCAAGAGAAAAGAAGACCTTTGATAGAAGAATCCAACAATTTTTATACCTTCATGATCAGTACAATTCGATTAAAAAAAAAAGTAAAAAAAAAACATTTCAAGTGCATTGTTGAAATACATTTGCATTTTAAAACAAATTTAAATTATAGACATAACCGATAATTTGAACTTTCACATATTTTGTATAATTATAACTAATAACCATTTGCAGCAAATAAAAGTAATTATTTCAAAAAATGAAGACAAAAAAAAATTAAATAACTCGCTGACCAACGGGTGTCCTTATAAGGACTGGCTTAAAGGGGCGAAACAAGAATGCTTTTCAACTTACCCGTTATCTGTAGAGGACAGTGTAGGGATAAGATGTTATTGAGCTATTAAAGCTCTGATCATGGCAGGAGGGTAACAGCAATAGCCGAGCCTCAGTTCGAACTTCATTGGCTACAGCATTGCCATCCATTATCCTCCAAGGGTATTGGATTGAATGAATCAATCACCGACTATGTAAGTAAAGGTGAAATCTCAAAAATACGGACGATCCCTAGGCCACTCCATAGTGGGCGAAAGACCGTCCTAATCTCAGCGTTGGTTCCACTCAGTGACGGGCTCCCCGACCACTGAGCAGAACCGCTCAAATTCCGAGGAAAATAATTCACCGACAAAGCCCCTCAGCGGGCCGTGCCGGAGAACACTTTCCCCGGAGACTCAAAGTGCTCCCTTAAGGCAAAAACCTTAAGAGAGCGAACTCAAAAGCTCATCGCCCAAGGGGGTAACAGCAACAGCCGAACCTCAGTTAAACTTCATTGGTACAGCATTGCATTGTTGCCATCCGTTACCCCCTAGGGCATTAATGAATCAATCACCGACTATGTAAGTAAAGGTGAAATCTCAAAAATACGGACGATCTCTAGGCCACTCCATAGTGGGCGAAAGACCGTCCTAATCTCAGCGTTGGTTCCACTCAGTGACGGGCTCCCCGACCACTGAGCAGAACCGCTCAAATTCCGAGGAAAATAATTCACCGACAAAGCCCCTCAGCGGGCCGTGCCGGAGAACACCCACCCCGGAGACTCAAAGTGCTCCCTTAAGGCAAAAACCCCAAGAGAGCGAACTCAAAAACTCATCGCCCAAGTGGGTAAGAGCAACAGCCGAACCTCAGTTAAACTTCATTGGTACAGCTTTGCGTTGCTATCCATCACCCCCAAGGGCATTAATGAATCGACCATGTAAGTAAAGGTTCAATCTCAAAAATATCGGACGATCTCTAGGCCACGCATTCGTGGGCGAAAGACCGTCCAAATCTCAGCGTTGGTTCTACTCAGTGAAACTCGATTACCGAGCAGAACCGCTCAAATTCCGAGGAAAATAATTCACCGACAAAGCCCCTCAGCGGGCCGTGCCGGAGAACACCTTCCCCGGAGACTCAAAGTGCTCCCTTAACGCAAAAACCTTAAGAGAGCGAACTCAAAAACTCGTCGCCCAAGTGGGTAAGAGCAACAGCCGAACCTCAGTTAAACTTCATTGGTACAGCTTTGCGTTGCTATCCATCACCCCCAAGGGCATTAATGAATCAATCACCGCATCTCACGGCCGAATTCATCCATGATTTTTTGGGTGTCATCTCGTTATACTTGACCAATGTAGTTCTCATTGATTTATTATTTTTAGTGGTTTATAACAATTTGAACATTTTTTTCGCCGAATATTGCGAAAATTTATTTATATCAAAATAATGTGATATTAAAATTTAAATTCGTTATATTTTTATAAAGTTGTATTACTGATTTTAAAAATTTCAACGCAAGAAATCTTAAAACTGTTCAGAAAGTTCCTTAGAAGAATATATAATGTTAAATGCTAGAATCTATACGTGCTTGTTAATTAACTGGATTGGATCATTGGACTATAATTGAATTCATTTTCTACTATTAGAAGAAAGACATTAAAATTTATCAGACAGAAAATTTAAACGTCTAATTCATGGAAGCGACATACTAATGGGGAAAATGACGACCCCTATTTTTTCGAAAGAGGCTTCTAGTATATTATTTCTTCTAATTCTTAAAGCATATTATAGAGACTAGAAAACAAGACTTCTAGTGTATAATAAGCGAAGGCTAGAACTCCCCCCCCCCTCTTTCCCCCGTAATTCAACTACTGGACCATCTTAACGTAAATCTGGACATCTTAACGTAAACACTGAACAGTCTATTAATTTCTTTTGTTACATTTTTCTATTTGTTTTCGTCTACACAATCAGCAAATCACTTAAATTGTGTGTTAAATTATTACGTGTTATTGGAGTTGAGAAAGGGCAGGGAGGGGGGGTGGCACAGTTGCGTCATCGTAATTCACTCTCTCCGGAAGGCGGTGGCAGAGGAGGATGGCGTTGCGAGTGCTGGCTCCTCCCAGCAGAATAGGGGTGTTGACATGAAAGCGAAGTAGCGATACTGCTGTATGGGATGGTGCCCAGAGGTGCGCGGATCGCCGACCATTTCGTTCGTAGTACGCAGATTCACGTGGTGGTTTGATGCTAGCTTACGAGGGAAGGGAATGGCGACAGGGGATCCGAAGTAGATGGTTGTCATAACGTCTCCTCCTACCTCGAGGCACTTTCACAGAGTCCAGAAACCGGAACAGATCGCTCTAATTGAGTATTGACTCACAGTTGCCATTCGGTAGGATTTCTGCAGTGATACGTAAGCTTGTGTCAGTGTGTATGTGCGTGCGTGCCGCTAAAAGGTCGTAAGTTAGAAGGAGGAGCCAAGAGAGGGATCAGAGTGGTAGGAAGGAGAACAAAGCATTTGTTTATGCTGTGACTGGTTGTCGGGAATGATGTGAGGTGTGTGGTTTCGCACATGTCAGCGCGATGTGCAAACGAGGCTTAACTAACCCCCTCTGTACGATGAGTTCTTACGAATTTCACTTTCGGCACTAGTGACCGTTTTAGCTTCGACTTATCCCTTTAATGTTCATTCCTTGAATAGAAGTCTTCGGAGCAACAAGACCTCCCCCCTCTTTTACGTCTTATTCTTTGATCTTTGCGAAATGAAGATCGAAACAGTGGACGACCATCGCTCCAAGGATCGAATCGGCACACCCTACGACCTTCCACTCACAAGCCAAAGTCCTCCATCTTCGGAGAAGGTAGCCGTGATCACCGACCACACTGCCCAACTTGCTAATATGTCTCCACCTTCGGACATGAACAACAACGGCAACGAATCCATCCTCCCGGACATGTCTTCTCAGAACGACTCCGAAGATCCGGACAAGAACGGTACGAAAAGTAAGAAACCTGGAGCAGGGGTTCGACGGCAAGAAAAACCTCCTTATTCCTATATCACCCTCATCGCCATGGCCATTCAAAGCTCTCCTAGCAAGAAGCTAACACTGAATGAGATCTACCAATATCTTCAGCAAAGGTTCAACTTCTTCCGTGGTTCGTACCAAGGCTGGAAGAACTCCATCAGACACAACCTTTCCCTGAACGATTGCTTCATCAAGTTGCCGAAAGGTTTAGGCAGGCCCGGTAAAGGTCACTACTGGACTGTAGACCCAGCTAGTGAACGCGAATTTCAAGAAGGATCATTCCGACGTCGACCCCGAGGTTATCGGCGCAAGTCACAAGCCATGAGAAGATATTCGCCTTATTACCAGAACTCGACTTTTCTCGGTTATGACATGTTGACCCAGCAGAGTCCGAACATCACTTGCGGGAGTATGGCAACTCCGATGAACACCTCTCAGCCGTACTTACCCCACACCGACCCGCAGACACTAATGACGAGTTCCAGCGCTCCGTTGAACAGTGGCTCCTACGACTTCCACTCCACCACACAAAGCAGCGGCATGACGATGCCTGTCGGTGGAATGGGACTCACTTTGAGTAACGGTCACTGCATGCCCAGTTGTTCGTTGTCTACCAGTACTAATCTGAGCACCCTCTCTCCAGTGACCCCAACTCCTTGTTCGGATTTCACCGGTATTGCTTCCACAGCATCTCCCGTACCGAACTCTTTGTATGGAGGCTCGCCATTACCTACATCGATGGAAAGGGAAACCATCATACAAGCATCTCCGTGGACAGGAGCCACACACGGACAGTATTTGAAACAACCTCCTATTAGTCCCTCTGCTAGTCCAGCTGGCTCTTTGCAAAGTCTTTCTCCATCAGGGATCAACGCCGGTAATGACCCCAACTCGTACAACACCGGAACCAGTCAACTGTATCAGGCCCTTCTTGGAAATGACAACATGGATATCGCTTTGAACGGTAAGTAACACATCTTAAAGATTTAAACTTACCTGTATGTTTTCCGTATAGCAACAAACATCGTAGTCCGCATAGCAAACATCATATAGATTCCACAATAATGTAGATTAGGCCTAAATGCGATAAATAGGCCTAAAGGTGATAATTAGGCCTAAATCTATTCGGCAACTTTTGTCGCATTCAATTCAACACTTAAATCCTTAAAGGTGCAACCGGAAAGACATTGGTGTGCGGCAGCAACATCCGAACTGACTCTTTTCTAGGCTCATCTCTTAACAAATGTAGAGGCTAGCGGCAAATAGACAAAAGTGTAAACTGACAAAATGGCTTCCGCAGTAATTGGTAGAAGCGGTGAAGCTGCAATGGGTCCATTGCTTACTTTAAACAGTTTACATTCGTTAACGGAGTTTATTTGGATTGCCTGGCTGATAAGTAACGCAAACAGAATTTCTCGGTGGGAATTGTCAGCTTGTGTGTAATCATTTGGAGGACGGAGATTAATGAAATGCGGCGATAAGTTGGAGGATTTGTTACGTGTTTAAAATTCGGTGATTAGTTTTGATATTTAATAGACGGGCCTTGAGCTGTCAGGCCATCGGCAGTAGAAGCCTATGGTAGAGATCGGATTCACGAACACGAATCTTCGTTTATGTGTAACTGTTTCTAACATTGAAAGATAAAAACTCACGCATCTACTTTCAATGTCGGTAGTCACGTGATTTTTAGGGCCACTTGAAAAGGGTGACTTGAGCAGATCGAGTCGGCAGATTCTATTTTAATTAAAATCATGTATTGAAATAAAAATACGATGTCAATCCTTATTCATTGTTCAATTTCAATACACTTCTTATTTAATCCTTAATTTCTTCCTTTAATTCTCGAGTTTCTTTAATACACCTTCTCAATTCTTATGCACTATAAGTATGTATCATTATGCACTATAAGTATGTATCATTATGCACTATAATGCACTACATGTTTCTTCCGAATAAAAATAATTTCTTCATTAGATTGCAGACTTCATTTTACTTATAATTATTTGATGGCAGATGGAATAAAAAAAAAAATAATGTCTTTCTTCAGTATCATTATTTTTCTTATTCTAACTTTAAACTCATTCATGACGATAATTGCTGATTAAAATCGTGGAAGTTAGTAACCAGATTATTTAATCCTAACGTAGAGACCAATCTCCTATAAGTTTACAACTTTTCGGAGAAGATTGACAAAAAAAATCTGTGTTTTATTTTCTTTGCTTAATTATTGAGTAAAGTAAGTTGCTAAAAAAAGAGGCGCAAATAATGACTTTTCTTTTCGTTACTACTTTTTCTTTGTACATAATACGTAAAGACAGCATTATCTGCTGTCTTTACGCACAGTAGAGCGTAGGCCTTTCAGAGGGTTAGCAATTGCATTTTCTGAAGGAAATATATACGCAAATGTATAAAATTCACTTTTTGTATACAAAAAAGTAGGTAAATTTACACTAAAATTGTGTAACTACAGCATTCCATCATGAGAAAACAGCAAGTATGTCAAAGATCGCAGTATGGAAGAGGAGATGGAAACAAAAGTTCTGCTACTCTGCAGCCAGATACGTTTACTGTCATCCAGAGGGACCACCCCAGATATATCGTGTGGTTGATATAATCCTTATTTCTTCCCCCAAGATTATCTGCATTCTCACAACCAACAACACGCGCCTTGAAGATTAGATAGGGTGAGAGGGTGGGTGGAAGATGACTTATATAAGGGAACTGTATCGGATTCATTGTCCGGGATCGCATAAATATTAGCACTAATTGGCTCAAACGACAGACAACTTGTAGATTCAGAAACATACGGTAAACTTAAACAGTCTAAACTTTTAAAAAAATTATATAAGGCAACATTTCACTATCACCGCCACTCCTGTAATAGAGCATAAACTATCCCTCATTGAACTAAATTTATTCACCCAGAGATAGTTTGGGTTCTAAGCAATTCGAAACCAGCTTAGATTTCCTAATTCGTATTGGTCTGTAGAACTAAATATAATTATATCTTCTATAGTATTTGGATTAGTATATCCATGTTTTTTTTTTCTGTCTCTCACAGTTTTTCTCCACTTCTTTTCTTGCCATTTTTTTCTCTTTTATTCTGTTTCACACGTTCTTTCCAAAGATACTTACCATAGGTCGGATCAAAATGATCACTTTACGATTAATAATATACTTGTACACATTTATATCTGCAAAATCCGCTAGTGGCATCATTCTATGGAAGTAGAATCGATCAACAAATTTTGATCAAATTGTTTTTGCGTTTTTTTTTCTTATTCTCAGAGGAATTCACAGAAATAGAAAAGGAAAAAAAAAATTATTCGTTTCGTATTCTGTTGTCAATTGCCAAAAAAAAAAAAAAAAAAAAAAGAAAAAGAAAAAAGATTCGTTTTCAATTACCACATCAAATACCAGTAGCAAAGCAGGTGATCGCCCTGGGTTTTCTACATGTTTCAAATATGGATCAAGATAAGTTGATTAATGACTACATTTGAGTGGAAACTTGAGAATGCAATAGGAATATAATCCTTCTTGCTAGTTGCATGCTATGAAAATTTTAAATTATAAGATGATACAGACGCATTTTGCATTAACTGAAAAACAATGTTAAAATTTAACACTGAGTTGGATTGTATAGAATTACGGGTTGAATGATGGATAATATCAAAATAGGAAATGTTCGTCTGTGAGCTGCATAGATTTATCAGCAAATGAGGTTGTTTATGGAGCAGAAAAAATGTGTATTACTTTAGTCTCAGATTGGTTTAGTTGGATGAAAATACCTAAAAAATATTCCTGAATTGTTCAAACGTCTTTCTGTCTAAAGGATAAATGTCATTCTACTTACTGCATTAAGCTGATGTCGTTTGTAGTCTTCAATGTCATAAATTAAAACTGTGTGACTTAAGTACACAATGCAGTTCAGTGCACTTAGGGGGGGGGTCTATAGGCACTCATCAAGTGGTCTTCCTTTCTCTGGCAAACAAGTGCTAATTATCTGTGGCTGGCGCAATCATCTCAGGATCCCTGAGCAATCTATCGTATACACTATATTTTTATGCCTCCCAGGAAGAGGGAATGTCTTTGACAATGAAAGGTTGCATTAAATTATTAGCATCCCTTAGGGTAAAATTATCACCCCATTTTTTAAAAGGCTTGGAAAAATATCCAGGTTTGGTGTCTACAGCAGGGGTTATACGATTATCTTATTCAGGTACTAATATGATGCAAGTTGACAACCTTTCGCGAAGAACTCATAAAAAGGCTTTTCCGTGCGAGCTTTCTTTGTACACAATTACACAATTAACGAGTTTCAACGAAATCACTTTAAATACTCCATGCATCGTAATAAAATTAAATTGTGAAGAATTTTATCTTTTAGTTATCTTTCCGGCAGTTCTTTTAAGTGTTCCATCTGCACTAAAACTTGGCAAACAGACAGCAGGCGAAATTATTTTTTTTTTATTTATTCTTATTTATTTTCTAAACAGCATTCTCGCCTATAGGAGGTTCAAAACCATCGTACCCCAACACGTTAGATTTCTCTTTATCTGAAATCACTGAAACAAAATAGGAAGAATAGGTCGTTTCCGTGACACCTATGAATTATTTGATCCTTTAAAAATATTTAAATGAAATTTATTTAAAAAATTAATTCAATTAGAAGTCTTTATGATTAGGCTGTTTTTGAAACCGTTGAAGAATTTTTATAAAACTAGCATTGAATGGGAAAAAAGTTATTAATTAGAAAATTATTCACTACGTTGAAATACTGTAAATGCATGAAGATAATTTTCGGCCTAAAATGGAACAGAAATAAATTCAAAAGTACACTTCATCTTCTGTCATATAAATATGGTACTTGTTTATATTACTATACATTTGCGGAAAATAAAGAAAAATTATAAACCTTTGTATAAAGTTTCTAGATAACGTTATTTTGTCCTCTGATCTCCGAGTCCTTAAACTATTGTATATCATGCAATGATTTTTTTTTTTTTTTTTTACTGAAGTCATTTATTAATATTCATGGATTATTCATTGGCTGCAAAAATCTGCTAATTTTGTATACGTTAATTCGATTAGCGTATACAAAAATACCTTTTTGTATAAATGGTATTGAGACAAAATATTTTACATCAGTGGCTACAGTGAGTCTTAAAGATATCCTACAATGAAATGTTTGTTCTTTGCTGGAGTTACTTATTAATATTTTAATATTAATAAGTAACTCTTTCTCACAGAAATTTCACGAAAAATTTCTGTGAGAAAAAAACTGAAATATTAGATGAACTGTTCGTATTTTTCTTTACCTTTACTTTAAGCCTTTGATCTCTGTCCATTAAAGAACTCATCTTAATCACACTTGTGAGGGTAAAAAAATGAACTCTATAACTTCAGTTATCTTGTAGAAAAATCAACCTTATTTAGCAACAAAATTAGGTCAACTTTGTATCCATCCCGTAATCTTCGCTGACTTTTTCCGAAGAGTTCATTTCAGCCACACGTGTCGTCTGTGATAGGATGGGGGGAACAAACCAAGGTAGCGGTGAAATTTTGTATCAGAAACATTTAAATGGTTTAAAGTTTAATCATTAATCTTTGTAGCTTACTACCAGAACTCTTTTAGTGGTTCTGTTACCTAAAACTAGCAACATCACTTGCAGAATGTTTGCATTTTAATTGACATTACAATAAAGGATTCATTAGGACATCGCTAAACAGACATAACTGCGTTTGGCTCTATCGAAAAAATCTAAAACTTATCATTGATGAGATCTGAACATCGGTCGTTCACTAAAAATAATTTTTAAGTAATTTAGGTTATTTTATTGTCGGGAATGAGAGAAATATAATAATGTATTAAGAATGTTGATCCGATGATCTAACACAGGGGCATAATTTGTAACTCCGATGTCAATGAAAACTGTCTGGTGAAAAGCTTCCGTATTTTACAACCTTAACAGACAGTTGATGTCGCTGATTCGACGTTTAGATTGATTTATACCGATGGATGTAACAGTATCGTTCCTCCTCAGATTATTTGCTATATTGAAGTTTCTTTTTCGGTTTAATTTTTCTCTCTTTTTTTCCCTTTTCTTTGTCAATCTTTTAATGGACAAAAGTGGAAGCTGAAAAAAAAAAAAAAAAACTCCATTTAGACTGCACGCCAAATGCCACCATGTGTTGGATTAAATAGTAAGAAACTAGCGAATAGCGATACATTAAGTCTGAAACTGTATCGTTAGCTTATTCCAAAGAAGGTTGTTAAATGATGCGCTAGTGACCGACCCTGGTAACCGTTGCTTTCATTTCACAAGAATTATAAAATTATGAAGTGAAGGAAGCCGAGATTGCTGCATTTGAACTTGCGCCATTTTAACTGAAGAAACAGTCAGAGAAATTTTGTTCATTGGCATCGCCGATTCGGCCAAACAAAGTTCAACACCAGTTGATGAGTCTTCCATTAGGCAGAGAAAGCGTGAATGCATTTGCTCTCATTTAAACACGAACACACTTTTGAAAATATATCACTAATAAAATCGTTATACAATTTCTTATCATTCACTTAACGCTTTTTTGTTCTGTCGTTATGATAACCTTACATGTAATCATCCTAATCAGTTTTTTTGTAGAATTGCAGTCGGATTGGATCAAAACGTCCTTTACGTAGGCAGTGATTTAGAAGCATCTCGATACAAATTAAAACATTATCTTTTAGGAATATGATTTAATCTTTGGTTTGCGACTTTTATGATCATCTTATCTAAATCAGTAAAATTTTATTTGTGGGAATAAAAATTAAAAAAAAAAAAATCACCCTTAGACAACAAACATGGGTCTTTTATCCAACCCAATGAAGAGCATGAATCCACCTATTCTTTGTTAAATATTGCATCCTTTCTAATAATTGTCGATACGTCTTATTTATGTAATTTTCCTTCCAAGAATGGCATTGTATATCTTTTTGAGGACCGATTTAAATTCACAGATGTTACATAAAAGTCCACGTGGGAGTATTACTAGTATTCTGTAATGAAACTGGGCAGGGTGGGGCGGAATCTTTTTACGAAAGGAGATGCGTTACTAGAGAAATTGATACAGCACACGACTTTTCATTGATACGAGGCTGCCACTGTGAGAAAATTTTCTTACAGCAGAAAAAAAAGCAGCTGAGTATGTCGTCAGATAGCAACTTCATTTCCTATTAGTTGCGGGCGTTTCTAAGAAGCATGTGTAACACACACACACACACACACACACACACACACACACACAGGGAGTGCTGTGAAGATTATGTCATCTTTGTTCGTGATACAGGAGCCGTTTATAGATATTTACTTAGAGGAAGTACTCAAAAGGAAAAAAAAAAAAAAAACACCAAACACCTCCAGATATTTTTTTCGTTAAACTGTGTGAGTTGATAACCATGCATGTGCAATCATGCGAACCTTCTTGTGTATTTTTTTCCTTTCACGAACTCCGAATTCTCCACTGATGTCACTTTGCTGTTGCAATAGTTTTTGTTCTGTGAATGACTTCAGAGAACATCGGCCCTCGCCTCGAATAAAAGTGCACTGTATCACCCACCCTCGATTTATTAGCAGTTTAAATTATTATTTTTCAATAATACACAAACACTTCCAAATCAGAGAGTGCATTTAATAGCTGCAACATTTTAAACACATTACTTTTTTTCTAAAAATGATAAAAAATTTCATTATTTAGTTTAGCGTAAACATTGCAAAATCTTAGAGACATTCGTTTGTATTGTCTTCTTCAGAATACAAAATAATCAAAAAAAAGTAATAATAATACAAAATTGTTATTCTTAGTGGGCGTGAAGGACAACAGCAGAATATCATATGAAGTTTTTTCATTATTGAAATGTAGAATTGGTATCGAACTTCTTAATTGGTGTTAGGGGGGGGGGGGAAGAAATGTTTCAGATTAGGAGTGTTTAAAAAGAGTTCCCATATGAGATTCTGCTGTTGTAGTACCGTCGGTAGGCTAAGGATTCGATACTCTAGAAACGTGTTCTGGAGTCAAGGCAATTGAAACCTCCAATACGAAGAGTCTTGGTCCGGCACGTGGTGATGAAAATCATTATCCAGATGACCTGGCCAAAAGTTATGTAATGTACTGAAATAGAATGACTATAAGGAAAGAAATTTTATATCCTCAAGATTTCTATAAGGTAAGAAATTATATTGTTTCTTAATTATTACTTGAGGAAAAGCATCCAATGCACAAAAAATAGGGTGTGCGGTTTGCAGTTTCCATGTGATGCTTCATAAGTGCTTTTTAAGACTTTTTAACCTTTTAAAAGAATATTTGGTTTTGATACCTTTTTTGTATCATTATTACTTTCTTTTTGTTAATTTCATTTTTAGGAAGTTCGATATGAATTCTACATTTCAACTAATGAAAGTTCTTAAAGTTTAAGAACTTTAAGAACTTTCATTAGTTGAAATGTAGAATTCATATCGAACTTCCTAAAAATGAAATTAACATGAAACTGTTTTCATCTAATCTAATATATTAATGTTATAAAAATATATTCCTGGTTTGTATGTTTGTGCGTTTTCATATTTATAAACAAAGATCGAACCAGAAAACATTTTTATTATAAAATATTATAAATATGCTATAAAGAAATATAGAAATATTTTAATTAGAATGTATGTGATAAGTAAACATTGCTTACAATGTCCGCGCGGTTAGCCTAGTGGCTATGCGCTTCGCAACCATATGCCTGGGGGAGGAGTGTCCTAGGTTCGATTCCCGTCGACGACGCGAGGAGCTTAAGGATCTTCCATAGCCAAGTTAGCCGGTCTTGGGCGTGGACAGCAGGATTTTTTCCGTCAGTTTATCTGGGGTTTTTCATCCAGCAAGCAGGCAAATCGTCCCTGTGAATACACAGGGATACAGTCAAGAATACTGACCCAGTCATAGGCCTGGTTCGTCAGTAAAAACAGCGTAAAAAATGGCTCAATTTTTGAGCCATTTTTTTACGCTGTTTAGACCGATGGCATATTATTTCAAAGCAGTGATTAATTCCTAACCACCTCACGTACTTCGTATATAGAATTAAAGGAAAAAGTAAAACACATTGAAATAAACACTTTGTAGTAGCATTAATAAAATGTCTGCTTTTTACTAAAGTATAGACTTTTGGCTTTGTACTTCAGAGAAGCTCTTGTCTTTATAAGATCTGGTTTTTTTTTTTTTTGGTTTTTTTTTTCGAAACTTTTAAGTTTTTTATATTTGGCTATAAAATATGGATTAATCCATAATATTCTGCATTATAATTTCTACTATTCAGTTTCGAGGTTTTTTTCGGAATTAGAAAGAGGAGTTTCTGATCCTCTTTATAATCCCAAATACCTCCTCTTCTCATATCCTGGAAACTTAATACTTAAAAAAAAAAGTAAAAAAAAAAAACATAGCCGTGCTCTTCTCCAGAAGACCAGTATCTTCTACAGGGGGACACCTTCCTGTTTAACACCAAAATTCCTTGGAAAAACAGAAGTCACCTTTCGTGTACTGCTGGACAAAAGACTAACCTTCAACCACCGCATCAAGGACTCGTGTGCAAAGGCATCAAAACCCATCGCTCCGCTCTATCCCCTAATAAATAAACGGAAACAGTAAATTACACCCCAGAATCAAAGTGCTCCTCTACAAACTGATGATTCGTCCTATAATCACAGATGCTTCGCCAGCATGGAGCCATACCTCTGATACTAATATCCTCAAACTGCAGCGAGTACAAAACAAGTGCCTTCGGATGATTCTGAACGCTCCATGGTTTGTCAGAGATGTTCGACTTCATCGGAACATCGACATCCCTTATATCTACTCTTTCCTAACAGTATTTCCTAAAAACGTCTACACATCCCAATCCACTGGCGCAACAAGCTGCTGACTGTGATGAAACGAATCTCTACAAACACAAAAGACCTAAAGCCATCCTGATTTCATGAAATGATCGATAATCCCCTTGCCCTCTCAGGGCGTGCATATTGCTCATAAACGTTTTCCTTCACTGTATCCATTTCAAACAGCGGGGAATATGAAAAGCATCTTACTTCACCCTTGGAGTCAGTAAAGTTGAAGTTTATGTTGAACTGGAGAGAATTCCAGAGGATAACAGATGGCAATGCTGTAGCCAATGAAGTTTTAACCTGAGGCTCGGCTATTGCCGTTACCCCGCCATAACCAGAGCTTATAGTTTCATAACACCCCCCCCCGTCCATACATTTTCTTCTACAGATAACGGGGAATATGAAAAGCATTCTTGCTTCACCCATCTGGCCAAAAATAAAAAAATAAATAATAAAATAAATAAAAGTGTAGCGTATCATTTTGCCTCATACACCAGAAATAATGCAAGCCTTCCAACCAATTGATACCTTCTCCTTTAATCCTAAACATTAAATAAGAAAAAATGATTGATTGGGCTACTCCGAATTAATATTACTTGCTAATTAAATCTCATTGCGTTTGCAGCCCATTAATTTTCTTTTATTTCCTGATTGTTTCAAGACATCGCAGCCCTCTCCCCTACTTTTTAATATGGGAGAAGACTTGATAAGTGTATTTTTAAAGTTCTAGTTATTAAATTACCTTCTTCTAGAGATATCTGACAATTGAGTATTGATAAAAATTTCTTCCGTGTGTGTAATATCACGGAGGCATCCATGAAAAATTCGCCCGAATGACCAAAGCATTCCTTCTCTTTGTTTCAGAGAGAAAGAAAGAGAGAGAAGCTTCCCAGTTTTTCCTTCCCCCAGTTCTTAACCTTCATCTATCTCCTTCTCTGTGCTGCTCTCTAGCCTCTTAGGGGAGGGTGTACTGTTTCAGTGATAAACTCGTCCTCTTCGCCTTCAAACTCATTCTTGTGAAGACGCTTGCACGTTAGACAATGATATGCCCGTCGTAGACGCCTTTTGTCGTGAAGAAATGAGTAGCACGTGTCTGAGACTACACAGAAGTACTCTTTATCGAGTAACCATGAGAACGTATCATTGGCGACGATGGCATTACGTGCCATTTAGAAATAGGGATCCATTTTGGAAGTTTGCAATATTAGTGTAAATGGAGAAATGAGTTTTCTGTTTAAACGAGAACGGAATATCTTTAAATGCGCATCCAAAAGGTTGTTTAGCTTCTGGATAATCCTTCCCACCAGTCCAATTCCAAATATTCGTGATCTGGTATCCAAGAAATGCCATCCCATCCGTTTCCATGTCAACCAGTACTTACTAGTCAGTGAGAAAACAAATCTTAATATTACTGTTATTCCATTTTCTCTCCATGTTTAAACGACATCTAAAACTCTTTGTCGGCACTTTTATCCCCCCAAACTACCCCGTATATTTATAATATTAACATCTTCCCCATGGATTCTGTTTATGTACGCCTTTAGCAAGTTTTACCCTCACTTCAAAGAGCGCCACTCACTCTACAAAAGCACATATTGTATGGCGATAAAGCAGCAATCTAACCACACACATCCTGATGTGTTCCGTAAGAGTCAGAAACGACGAATAGACGCGCACACGCAGACACACACATGGACGGAAAAGAGATCTGAATGCAAACTTGGCCACAAGTCTCTGGGGACTCGATTATTTTAAGCTCATCGGTTTTAATCTCCTAAACAAACATCTTCATCCCGTCATCAGATCTCTTCTTATTAGATCAGTGCTTCATCATTTCTACCAGTAATTAGTCACCCCAAAAAGAAGGGAAAGAGAAGGGATGGGAGGGGAAAGAGATGAAGGGGGTGCGAATGTCCAAATCTGTATTCTTGGCTTTCCGGTTTCAAACGTTTGAGTCAGAACGTAAATGATGGATGAAGTGCGGAAGGCAAGCACTGCGGAAGGGTATATTCAAGAAACGCCAACTCCCCCCCCTCTTGTAGGGGTAATTGGAAATGTTTCTACAGTGACGGCATAACTTGGTGGTCGTATCTGTATTAGGAGTGGAAGGATAGACGTGATTGTGTGACGAAGTAGGCTTATCAGACAAGGGGAAATGGAGACCAGGAGAGAAATATTTAAAGAAGCATGAAAATGATCAAAAAGACGTGTGTGTGTTGTTGTTGTTTTCCACAGAAGGTTGCGTACAAATGATCAGTAGTATGGTTTACAAAAATAATTAAAAAAACTTATGCAAAATGACTTCATAACAATATTGCTTTAGCACAACAGAATGAACTGGGTCTCAAACTACAAATTCCATTGCTTCATAAATGGATTTATTCGATAATGAATGATATTATGGATCCATCCATATTTTATAGAGAAATGTAGAAATAAGCCTGAAACGTGTGGATAATTTTGAATTTAATCCAGTTGTTAACAACTGTAATGGATGTAATAAACTTCCCACTAGATTCTTTGCGTGTACACTTACAAAAACAGACTAAAAAAAAGGTTGCAATAATATTTCGAAATAATTTTATAACATAAATCCATTTATAAATTACGTTTTTTTAGATCAACGCTCTAAAATTTAATTCCCCACCCTAAACTTAAAAGAATATTCGTGGCACAAGTTGAAACGTAAACTGTGAACTATTTGTTGGACGAAAATATTCGGCAGAGGGGAGAAAAAAGTCCTTTTAGGACTTCCAGGGTAACAAATGGCAATGCTGTAGCCAATGAAGTTTTAACTGAGGCTCGGCTATTGCCGTTATCCAGCCATGACTAGAGCCTTTAGCTCAATAACACCCCATTCACACAGATTTACTTCATTCAGATGACGGGATAAAAAAGTCAAGGACTTAGTCCATCGCCAAGTTCTTATAAGAACTATTTTGTTGGATTCTTGGATTGAATCGACCGTGAGATGCGGTGATTAATTCATTCAATCCAATACCCTTGGAAGGATAATAATGGATGGCAATGCTGTAGCCAATGAAGTTCTAACTGAGGCTCGGCTATTGCTGTTACCCTCCTGCGTATGATCAGAGCTTTAATTGCTCAATAACACCTTATCCCTACACTGTCCTCTACAGATAACGGGGCAGATGAAAAGCATTCTTGCTTCGCCCCTTTAAGCCAGTCCTTATAAGGATAAGGACTAAACTATATTGTTGCTGTGTGCTTGGCTATGTTCTGTCTTTCATTTCATATAAAAAAATGGGGAGGAAAGTAAGGGAATTGGAATACGCTTCGACTTCCAGGTTATTGTAAATTGTTTCGAAATTATTGTTGCTGTATGAAACTTGTTATGTTCTGTCTTTCATATCAAAGGAGGGGTAGGGAAGTAAGGAAATTGGGATGCGCTCCGACTTCCAGGTTATTGTTTTGAAATTATGATCGAAGCGACTTAAGGTTTGAGTCCAGTTTATCGTATACGAGATTAAAAACGCGGTCTGTAGAAGGCTAAATTTTTTCTGTGTGCTCAATGATATATTTTTATAAAGAGGCGATCTAAATTTCCTCAGTAGTTTGAACCTGCTTTTGCCTCTAATACGTTGAATCCAATATTCGTTTTATTCTTTATTAAGAATCGAAGCAGTTAAAAAGAAAACAGAGCAAATGGTTTAGACTTAGCCAAACCTTGCAAAGGAAATAAATGTTACATTATTTCTTCTTCACCACCACCGCTAACCATTAAAAATATTTACTATTAAAAAAAAAAAAAAATCCGTTTGTTGTGTGCACTGCTCCTAAGGACACGTATTCAATGCACCTCGCGCTTTTCTTCAACAACACAAATTCCCGATTTGAGTGCGTTCAGAAAACATGAGGTCAGCACGTGGTTCATCCGTCCACCGGACTTTTGCATGTCCGTCCTCTATTCCGGTGTCGGATTTCTGCAGCGAGAAGCTGTACGAAGCTCCATCCAACTCCGTGTGTCTGTGAAGGCACCGCTGCTGCTCATACAGTACCATTTCAGTCTTAACTTTTATGGTGTTCTGCCGTTGCACGTGGGAGACGCCCAATGCGAAGGCAACAATAGTTCTGTTATGGACGAGTAAAAGCCGTGTGTGGCCGAATATCATGCGCACGTCTGCTCCCCTCCCCCATCTCTCTCTCTCTCTCTCTTCCATTCTTTCTTTCCAGTAGCGTAAGGATATTATGGGATATTTCGAATTTTTAAACGATCTCCCGCACGGCCACATAAATTCGCCCAGAAAACACATAAAGAAAAGCATGTTATCATCTTGGAACGTTGCCAAAAATCGAAGACCCGATCTCTAAGTAAACTCCACTATTTGAATTATATTTTATGCTTTTGTTAAGCCTAAACTGCATAGAAATTCCATAGAAATTATGTTAAGCCTAAATTCCATAGAAATTAGGCTTAACATCTACAGTTCGTTTTATTTGTGTAGAAACCCATCGTAAAAGTTTCATAGAATAAATCTTAACAGCACCTTTCACAGACAGAATGCAGTTTACTAATAACTAAAACACATGCACAACACAGATTTAACGTTCTCTTTCCCGGACTGTTGTATTGAGCTCAGTTTAACTGGAACATCATTAGCTCTTCCTAATATCCGGGGAGAAGGCGTCGCTTTGCCTGTTTCTATTAATAATCAGAAGTGCTGCCGGCGAACAGATACAGGAAACTGAAAGAACTTTGGACCTGAGTTGGTCAAGAGAAATGAAGTTCCTTTCATCATACCATTTGTCAATTTGTTTTTAGACCCTTTCGTTTTGTCCTTAGATAGGATTGGTTACTTTTTTTGACGTCTTTGCTTTGATAAGTGTAGTCAAGAAATTTCAGTATCTGTGGGAGAAGAATGTGGCATCAAAAAAAAAATAATAATAATAAAATAAATAAATAAAATAATAATAATAATAATAATAATAATAATAATGGCGTTAATTTGCTATCATGGCTCCTCTACCCCTATTTGGGTTGTCGTATTTTCTTCCATATTCTTTGTGATTATAATATATTAGATATAAACAATCCAAAAGTTTACTAATTCAGAAATGTTTCCGATAATATGAAAGAAAATAATAATTTTCCAATTAAAAGAAATTTACAGTTTTATATTTTGATCTGTAAATGAAAAAATAAGTGGATTTTTGGCCTAATTTTTTAATGTACACATCAATAAACATAGCTTCAACATTTCTCTACAGCAAATGATAAGAACACAAATGTTCGCAATGAATTGTGGGCATATATATATATAGCATAAAAATGCTAAGCAATAGTTCTTTGAAAGCCCTCTTAATAGCTTGTTTTAATATTTTTTACGAGAATTGTTAATTAGTATTATTGCTAAAAACCGGAATTTAAATAAAAAACACCTAGAAAAAACAAAAAAACAACAACATTATTTTATTGAAAAACTATATTTATAAATGTATATCACTAAAGACCATAAAGTTAACTATATAAAGAAACTATAAGATTAATAAAAGGTTATTTTTGACTACGAGGACCGAATAGTCCTTTTTAGGACTTACACGGTAATTCCAGGGTAACAAATGGCAATGCTGTAGCTAATGAAGTTTTAACTGCGGCTCGGCTATTGCCGTTACCCAGCCATGACTAGAGCTTTTTAGCTCAATAACACCCCATCCACACAGATTTACTTCATTCAGATGACGGGATAAAGAGTCAAGGACCCAGTTCTTTTAAGAACTTTGACTACGAGAACTATAGGAGAGAAAGATTGCTATTTGGGTTTTTTGGTCAAATAAAAAAAAAATATATATATATATATATATATGTAGAAAGTATTTTTACCTTGGGTATAATTATGTTAAAGATACCGAGCAATTTTAAACTTGGTTTTACTCCATTTTTTCCCAAGTAAGCAAACAGACAAAAATGTCAAGTTTATATATATATAAGCTAAGTTATATATAAGCTAATATATATAATAAGTTATATATAAGCTAAGTTATACCAACTAGTTTCGCCAGCTGTGGCTGTTGGCCTCATCAGGGTTAAAATTATATAAATGTATAAACACTTAAACGCTAAAAACAGTTTGCACTGAAACCATAAATGGACCGAATAGAAGTGCATTTTTAGAAAAGCAGAAGAACGCGTACATCACACGCATAGCACGTGTATGATCTACTAGTTATTATGTAGCAAAATTTAATTCTGGCATGTTGAAAGATCTAATGAGGGTCTTCCAGATCTCGGGTAGAATTATTCCTTGGTTTATATTTAGGTTTTCTTCTGAACGGAGAACTGATGTGGCTTCTTTTATCATTCGGAAGCGGAAATCCTCCTCTAAGTAGGGCATGGAGCTTTTATCCCATTCTATAACACGGTTAGTTCTAGCGAAATGAAAGGCTAATCCCGATTTGTCTTCTCTATTATTATTGACGTCTGTTATGTGTTCCTTTTTTTTTTTTTTTATTTCAAAACCTCTTGAAGTCTGGCCAATATAGTTTAAGCCGCACGAGCAGGGGATGTTGAAAACTCCGGCATATTTTAAAAAAGGATGATTATCTTTTGGAGATCTTAAGAATTGGCGAATGGTCTGTAAAGGTTTAAAAGCTATTCTTTCGAAGTTTATATAATTTAAAATTTATTGAAATTTATATAATTTAACCCTGATGAAGCCAACAGCCACAGTTGGCGAAACTAGTTGGTATAACTTAGCTTAAAATAAATATATTTGATTTGACCAAAAAAAAACCCAAATAGTAGTCTTTCTCTCCTATAAACTGTAAGGTTAACCCTTGCCATCTTCAGGTTATAACTTTTCATCTTTTTAAAGTACACAATCAAACAGTTTACGTTGTTGCATCATACACAAAGCACTCGTATCTCATAAATCAATTAAAATTAAAAAATATGGTCGTTTCCTTTTCCGATTTATGTTATGAAAAGAACCGCATGTTTATTTAGCTATAGAACAATAGCTTCCATTCTTTTGATGTCGGTAAGTGGTGTCAGATAAGCAATCCCATTCGGATCTAAAGTAAACTAGATTTCACTAGGATCAGTTACAGTTTTCGTTACCTTCATTTTTCTTTCTGTTTCTTATACATTTTATAATGGATGATAAATATTATAATCATCATTGTAGTCCAACAAAAAAAGATAAAAAAAAAACGCATTGTTCTTAACTAAACAAATGTATTTTCACTGATATATGAATTTTTGATAACACGCATCTGCTATTCTACGTTAACTACGAGTTGCTTTTGAAATAAATCTATTAAAAAAAAACTCTCCTAATTTAATATGAGTGAGTTACTTATCACACATGGGATATGATTGCTGTGCCATGACCGATTGTAATGGATAATCGCCCATAACTTAATTAGCTAAAACATGTACTTCTCAGTATTCAATTGATAAGTTAATAAAATACAAAAATCCACTTCTGAACAAGGCGAAGATATCTGTTAAAATTTTACTTGACCAAAGTAACTGGAGTTGTTGGAGGTGTCAAATGATCTTGTATGACTGTTCTCTATGGATACTCATCGGAAATTATCCTTATAAAGACCACACATTCACCCTTTAACCCCCCCCCCCCAAAAAAAAGCCACTTGAGCATAGGATGTGTGTTTGGCCTCAGTGAATCTATTATTATTCGTTGAAGAATACAGCAGAGAAGTCACTGGGAGCTGTAGCAGTTTATGGTCTCTAGTAAACACCAGCCTGGCTAACCCAGTGGATAGCATCTTCGCTCTCCAGTGAATTGACTGTGGGCTCATCTCATACGTCGCATCGTGTTCGTAAACCCTACTTATTGGAGGCAGAGTTTCTTTCGAGATATTTAGTGCAGTTGGTATCCGCTTAATCTACCAATTGCATTAAAATGATAGTTTTGCAGCTTTTTTTTTTTTTTTTGGTCGAGTTATACAGTACTGTAACAATGTTATGAAGCGCCCGTTGCAAGTGTCTAACTTGCCTCCCCCCAACCCAAAAATGACAAAAAATTTGAAAAATGTAAATATAACAAGTTAAATTTTACTAAATGCAATATGTTAAATACTTACTATTATCCCCATCAAAATGAGTTGCAGAATTTGTGTGCCTAAAGCGGCGTATTGCCGAAATTTAAAAATACAATATAAAATAGCGGACTTTTAATATCTATTTATTTATTTTTATTTTTTATTACATTTTTTACGTTTTGCTCGCCAAACCTAGTTGCGCCCGTGGCGGGCGCCTCTTTCGCCACGCCTTCGTTACGGCACTGAGTCTATAAAGAATCGAAAGAGCAGTTCCATAGGATACTTTAGTATACGAAGTACTACATTTATTCGTTGCATTATGATTAAAATAAGAGAGTGTAATTCTGGTAAAGTCTTACTAAAAACAGCACTTTTAAACTAGTTAGATATTTTGGATGTTGGTAGGTTCTGAATTATGTGACATCTAATGTGAAGGCATACTAACCAAATACAACATAAAATTGCTGACGGGAATGACTTTCAAAAAAGGTGTCTTATTACTTTCATCATTTTTTTTTTTTTTTTCGTGTTGAGCTTATACACGAGAGGTTGGTTTAATCAAAGGTTATATCAGTATTCTTGTTGTGTCTGTGTATTTATACCAGGCGACAGCAACTTCGGGGAATCTTAATTTGTAACTAACGTCTCCTATAATTAAGTAATTTTGTTTATTTCCTTACCATTCGATTTCTAAGATGTAAGACTTAAATCTTGCTACTTATCTCATGCCTTAAAACTGTCTAACCATATTGCAAAAATACCACGAGATCAATTGTTTAATGCTGGTTAAAAGCAGTTTATTGTATAAAGTGCTTAACAGGAATATATTTCCAAGAAAAACTACGATCCTAGGGTTATAAGCATTCAAAGACCACTACTGAAGTATCTCTTATTGTTGTTGTGGGGGTCGGAGGGCAGGGGTTAAAGGGGTAAGCTAGTCGAATCTTATGCAGAAGTTCTACAGAGTTGTGAAACAGACTTAAGATTCAAAATAGGTTTTGAATGAAGCATCTACTTCTTCCATACCGCGTCGCAATACAATTCGATTGATTTATTGAAATTATATTTGTAATGTTAGTGTTGATAGACGTGTGATTCATAGTTCGAGAAGAATGAAATGTCATGAATTACACTTTCTCAAAATATACACAGTTCATCGCTGTAGAAGATTTTTATTCTCTGATTTAATAATTAAACTAACGTTCACATTTCAATTTTAAATAATATTTTTAAAAAAATCAAAAATAGTTTTATTAAATTCAAAAACATATTAGACACCTTTAAATATTTCACATAATTAAATTACAGTTGCGAAGTGACATGACTAATTCCAAACATTTTAATTTAGCTCCTTCAGAACTAGTTTCAGCTCTTTTTAGTTGTTTTTATAATTTACTGTTAAAGAAATTGTTTTAAAAGTTTTCCGGATGTTTGCATTTGATAAGGAATTGTATTGTACATTTGGTACGAGCATCGTACACTTTTCAAATGCATGATGTTAGTCAGTCACGTGGCCCAACAGCCTACCATTTTGTCGTTTTAAAGTTATCACCGCTACAAGTTAGTCTTTGCACGGTGTTCTGGTTGGTAGTTACGATAGCGAGTGGGACGTTTTCAAAGACTGATCGTAATTCGTTGCAGTAAAGTGTTGTGCACTCTTCTTCAAAAATGAACAAAGAGAAAAATAAAGCTTACAAGCAAAAATTTAGGAGGGAGTGGTTGCAAATGGGAATGTTTAGTAATTGGTTGTGTGAAGTTCTTGGTGATGCTACAAAAGGCCACTATAAGTTTTGCAGATGTGATATAGCTGCTAAATATTGTCAGCTTGTAAAGCATAGCGAAACTAAGAAACACCTTGCTGCAGTTCCATATAAGGCTGTTCTTATTGCAAATATGCTTGTGAAAAAGTCTGATGAGACCGCGAACTTTGAAGGTAGGTTAGCATTATTGCTTTGTTGGCACTCATCATTCAACAGTTGCGGTCATCTAGTAGATTTTTGCATAAAGATTATCCCAGACAGTCAAATTATGCCAAAGGTAAAAATGCACAGAACCAAATTCTCTGGAATTGTAAAGAATATTCCAAGTGAGCATTTTGAAGAAGATCTAATTGCGGACATTGGAGATGAAAATTTCAGCTTGCTAATAGACGAATCTAATGATATCACAGTGAATAAGATTTTATGAATGGCCATCATTTATTATAGCAGGAAATTCAACAAAATTATGCATACATTTCTGAGCATGGTGGTTCTAGAAAAGTGTGACGTTAGTGGTATTGTGGCTGCACTGAAAAAAGAGCTCTTAAACTATCCAAGAAACTGGACATTAAAAATCTCATTGCAAACGATACAGACACTGCCAGTGTTATGGTTGGTGTCAATAATGGTGTTTATGAATAACTGAAGGCATATATTCCCTCCTTAATTTTAATTAGATGTGTATGCCATTCATTACAACTGGCAATGTCTCACACCTGTGCAGAATCTCTCCCAAGAAAATTAGAATTTTTAGTTGCCGAAACATAAGTGGTTTTCACATTCTTCTTCAAGACAAGCAGCATACAAAGAGCTCTATCAAACTATCAACGAAAATGATGCTCCTCTGAAAATTGTAAGCAATTGTGCTACAAGGTGGCTCTCCATTGAACCTGCAGTAGACAGAATTCTCAGCCAGTGGTTGGAATTAAAAACTCACTTCGAAGTCGTGAGTGTGACTGAGAAATGTTACAAAGCTCAAATTTTGTGGAAGATGTATAAAGATGGAAGGAATCTGATGTACCTTTTATTTTTGCATCCTGTTCTAGTTCAAGTTCAGCAAGTTAACAAAATTTTCGAATCTAACAGTGCGGATAAGATGAGATTATTTGAAGACCTTTCTCGTTTGATTTGCTCTATTGCTAACGTGTTAGTGCTACCATCATCCACAGTCGGCCCTCTAGAGTCAGAGATTGATAACAATTTGGATTCCAGTCCAAATCTTGGTTACAGATTTGAAAGAAAAATTTCAGAGTTGATGATACAAAAGAAAATAACGCAAAATAATGAGCGAAATCTTAGAAGTAGAGCAAGACAGTTTCTTCTTGGTCTCTTCAAACAGCTTAAGCAAAGGTTGCCTGAAAACTTGAATATTTTAAGAACGATGTCTTCTTTTTCTGTTGACAATATCCTAAAACATATAAAAGAATCTGTCTTAGAAATAATGCTGAAAACAGAAAAAGATGTTGCTGCTGCTGAATACCAGTACAATACTATCCACTTAAATAAATGGACAAATAGAGAAAACACTGAGCTATTCTGGACTGAAGTACGAGAATATAAAGATGCTTCTGGAATGAATCTATTTAAATAAATTGCTTAGTGCGCAATAAATTTATTAATATTGTCAAATCTTAATGCGGAAATGGAACGAATTTTTAGTTCCATGAATGTAGTTAAAACTAAATTAAGAAACAAGATGGAATTCCCAAGCTGACAGCTATTTTGTTAGTCAAGTATGGCCTCAGGCGTAAGAACAAGTGCTGTACAGACTAGCATTTACCATCATCTACACTGAGTAATATTGGAATGATGGCCATATGTAACAAAGCTGAAAATCTAAGTGAAAACGTGGGTGAATTAAGCGCAGAAGACCACATGGAAGATGTATTTAGCCACTTGTATGCACTTCAATTATATCACTTCAACTTGAATACAGTAAGTGACTTAAAAGTATCAGCTACTACTTTTAAAATTTCAGCTTCAAATTTTTATTTTTAACTCATTTTTAGCTCTTTTTTTTTAAGATTTAGCTATTTTTAGTCATTTTCATTTGGCAACACTAAACATTATGCGTATATGTGAACCTGTAATACTTTCTATAAAGTATAAAATGAAATCCTAAGTATCTTACAGTTTACCTGACGATATCTTTTCTAGAAACATCCAGATTCTTATTGATTGGAAAGCAATTCTTATCTATTCGTTATTACTCATCTAAAATCACTTTCATTAAATGTAGAATGTTAGTATATTATTTTATTTATTTTTAAATACGTAGGATAATTAAAAATAACGATTTCTTGGAGATATGCACTAAAATTTGTTTTTGGCACATCAAAACATTTTCATTTGTAATGGGTTTTATATTCTTACAAGCTGTCGCTATTACTACAAGTTCAACTATGTTCCACTTATAATTTGTCATTTCTTTCGGGCAATAAACTTCAGGTTAAGTAAGGAATAAGAAATATGTCATTAAAATAGCAAAATAAACAAATAAATCCCTCAAAAAATATCTCAGAAAAATTTGCATTTTTTCGGTGTGATACTCCCATACTATCTCTCGATGCGAACAAAGATTTCATTAAGTTATTAAACTAAAGCAAAAAAGAGATAGTCTAATAATTTATTTTTAAAAAAAATGTATGTTTATTAATGTGAATTTCTCAGATCATCATGTTATGATACACTTTTGTAATGTGTTCCCTGAGCTTCATTTCCTTATTAGCTATCACTCTACGATCCAATGTTCCTGCATTAGAGTTCTGTGAAAGCTGCAATGCAAGAACATACAGAAGGCATCGATCGTAGAGTGATCGCTAATAAGGAAATGAAGCTCAGAGAACACATTACAAAAGTATGTATTATACCAGTGTTTCTCAACCTTCTTTCATGCGTGCCCTATTTTTTAATATTAGTTTTCGTGGCGTCCCCCCACCCTTCCCCCCTTGCAATTTTTTTGTCGAGACTGACAAAATCCATAAAAGTTAGAAAAACGAAAACAACAATAACAAAAAAAACTAGGATATTAATTCAAATTTTTAAATATTCACATAAATTTAAATACGTCATCAAATCTTTCGAAAATTGTATAGATCTGGCATCACTGCACAGACCGTTGAATCGTATTGGCGTTTCGGAAACATTCGCGATTTCATCATGGGAAGTCTCGAATGTTCTGGAAATGTTTCTGCGAGTATAAATAAGGCTTGAAATGACAAGACGGCAGTAACAAGTCGATGGTCATCGTTGTTTTACTCCTATTCGCAACGACTGTGATACACGGTATAAAAACAAATGTTTTCTAGTGTAGAAAAATGGATACATTTTTAATTGGACGTAAGCGGGCATCTGACTACTCTGGAGCGTCAACGTTAACAAATTCAGATTCACAGAATATCACTCCGAAAGTAAAATCAAGAAAGTATGCAGCATAATATTTAGATTTCGGTTTTACAAAGACCGAAGTAAGTAATGAAGAAAGACTTCCGCGTGTTATTTGTTGGAAAATTTTGGCGGCTGATAGCGTGAAATCGAATAAACTTAAGACGTTTGGAAACACTTCATAAGGAGTATGTTAACAAACCCCCCAAGAGGTCTTTGCCGCCGAACTGAAATGATTTGAAAAGCAAAACTCTAGCATGAAGAAAGCTTTGTCTGTAAACGAAAAAGTTTTATTAGCTTCTTATAAAGTTGCATGTAAAACAGGTAGGTGCAAAAAGCCCCACACTATCGGAGAAGACTTAATTCTGCCAACTGCGATTGATATTGTGGAAACTATGCTTGGAGAAAGTTTTACTAAACAACTAAAGTGCATACCTCTTCAAATAATACTGTCACTCGGCGGACTGGTGATATAGGCGAGGATATGCAACAACAACTTTTTTTTCGAAGCTTTGTGACCAATTATTCTCAATTCAGCTTGACGAGGCAACAGATAGCAACAAGGATTGTCATTTAATTGCTTATGTTCGATTTTGCGATGGATTATCAGCAGTAGAAGAGTTAATGTTTTGTAAACCAATAGAAAGAAGAGCCTGAAGTGTTCAAGATATTGGCAATTTTATGTTTGCACTGTATGTTTGCCCTGCGATTTTATATGCAGGGCAAGCATACAGTGGAAAAATTGTGTTGGAATTTGCACTGATGTCAAATTTTACAAGCCCTTCTGAGGGAAAAATCTCCACAATATATTTGGACACATTGCATGATTCATGGAGAAGCTTTGCAGCAAATGGAATGAGTCCTGGTCTAAACAATGCGTTAACAACAGTTATAACTGGTGAATTCTATAAAAATGAAACCCTTAAAATCAAGACTGTTTTCTGAACTTTGCAAAGACGTGGCTGGCACGGAACATTCAGCGTTACTATTTTACTGCGACAAGATGGTTATCACGGGAAATATGTTTACAGCGTGTTTACGAATTAAGAGACGAAATAGCAATCTTCTTTGAAGAAGAGAAGGTTTAGAAACCACTTAGTTGTGATGAACTTGAGCTACTTGGTGGATGTATTCGAGAAACTAAACATATTAAACTTGGAACTCCAAGAAAAAAAATACACATATCTTAGAGATGAGCGACAAAGTTGATGCTTTTTATAAAAAAACTAGTTATCGAACAAAAAGGTAAAGCAAAAAAAAATTAGAAATGCTTGCAAATGTGGATGAATGTATCACAAGACAAATCTACAAGAGCAACACAAAGTTTTATTTGCAACTATTGAAAATCATTTAACAATATGGACGAAGAATTTTAGAAACTGTTTTTATAACCGACGACAACATAATGGCAATGTACGAGTGGGTTAGAAACCCATTTCAAATTACCCTGAAGGTTTCTCAGTTGAAGAAGAGGAACAATTTATAGACCTCACGTCCAGCGGCGAAATCAAAAGACAATTTGCATCTAAATCGCTGTTTGAATTTCGGACTGATGAATTTTTCTGCACTAAAGTCAAGAGCTTTTCGTGCACTTTTGTCATTTCCAACATCTTATCCTTTGAAATTGGGTTTTCTGCAGTGGCTGCCTTAAAACCAAAACATAGATCTAGTTAAATATAGAAAGAGAACTAAGAGTGTCCATTTCCAAAGTAACATCATCGTATGAAAAGCTTTGCTCCGCAACACAGGCCAAGGAAGCCATTAATTTTTAGATTCATTGTTATTGCTTAGTTTTAATTACTTGCTCGGTATATTTTGCAATATTGATATGTTCCCGTAAGCGTAACTAGTTTATTCAATACAGCGGATTTTATTTTCAGAGTGTATTTTATGTTTTTGTTTTTATATTGTTTTTGTGTCAATAAATAGTTTCATTAAATGCTTTTGTTTCAATAAAGTAGTTTTTCAGTTTTTCCTTTGATTTCCACTTTCTTCGCGCCCCATAGCTTGAGAATCACTGCATTACACCATACATAAACAAGAGATAGAATTTTTTTCAAGTCAGATGGGTGCTGACAAGAAAATCATGGTTTCCTTCTATAAAACCTTGGTCACACTTGGTGTGTAGTGAATTATGTATCTCAATGAGCGAGTCTTATTTAATCCACCAATTAATAACACATTGAGATCGACATGAATAATATATATATACTAAATTACTAATTAGTTTTAAATTACGATAGTGTCACCTAATGCCAAAACCAATTTCTGGCGATAATTTTAAATTGCTCCTGATGTGAAAAGAGGATTAAACATTCTCCTTGGATATGGCACTAAATGGTTACAATTCCATAGACAGAGGAGAAATATCCCATCACGAATATCCTCAAATGCCCATGTGAATGGAAAGAAGTCAACGGATACCTCTATGGGAAAGGTACATCGTAACGAGTCGCAGCCGGTACAAATTGGAGGCTCTGAAGTCAGTGCAACTGTGTCGAGAGAAATGACTGCGAGAAGGTAACCGACAAAGTTTGAAAGAGGATAGAATGCTATGTTGTAGGCCTATCTGTTCTGCAAATTGTTGACAGATTGGGACATCCCATGTCAACAGACAATGATACCATACTGAGATGGAAGTGCAGGGAGTCAAGTGCAAGTGCTACCCGCAGTGGACTACTCGACTCCACACTCACTGAACGTGACCATACAGTGCTACGAAGGATGGTATGTTAAAAAAAAAAAAAAAAAAAAAAAAAAAAAAAAAAAAAAAAAACGTAAGCCAACACGTTGAATTCGAAGTTCCGAGCATCGACTGGAACACGAATCAGCACCAAAACATTCGAAACTGAGGCTCACAACATAGGTTTCCATCCTAGGACCGCAGTATAATATTCAAATCCCACATTACCCGAACCAAAATGCAGCGTCATCTTCAGTGGTACAAAGAGCTAGATGTGGAAGTTTGGAAAGCTGTGTTACAGAGCGACGAATCAGGTCACACTCTACCGAGCAGATGGACGGATGTGACAGATGCCCGGTTCAAGTCTCTTACCAGAGTGCGTAACTCCAACTATGGAATTCGAGGTGGTGGTGGGATGGTAGGGTCTTGTTTTTCCTGGTTTGGCCTCGGATCTCTGTTTGTGGTGTCAGGAACATTGAACTCCGAGGTATCTGAAAATTCTGGACTAGGCAATGCTTTGTTCTTTGTGGCATTTCTACACAACTGGCCATTGTCTCTTTCAGCAAGAAAGCACACTGTCATAAGTTGCTGTTGTAACTGCGTGGTTTGTGAACAAGAAAGCCAACACACTTGACTGCCTCCACATTGAGATCGGGCCTCCATAGAACCCTGCTGAACATCTGTGGGAGGATGAATTCGAGCGTCGGGTAAGGTCAAGGAACGTCCGCCCCCCCAACATTCCAGGACCTTTTTACAGAAGGAATGGGCCAAAATTCCCACTGATCGATATCGTACGCTTGTGGAAAGTATATCCCATAGTATTGCTGCAGTCATAGCAGCCAAAGGAGATCCTACATCTTATTAAGGTGGGCGTCATGGCTGTTTCTTTTTCACAGTATGGTGTCCATTAACATATTTCCAAGCAGTGTAGTTAGTCTTCGAAAATCTGTATTCTTTTCTCACCTCAGTATTTTTTTTTTATTTTAAAAAATATCGAATGTATTAAATATGTTAAAAATATGGAGTCAAATATGTCAAAATTTATAGCAGTGCTTTAAACCCTGGCCCGTGAAAAGCACACCAACAAATAGCAGAAAACTGGTGATGGGGCCAACTCAGCGTTGGCCCCATCACCGAGTGGAGCCAACGCTGAGTTGGACAATCTCTCAGCCACTATGGAGTGGTCTAGGGATCGTCCTAATTTTTAGAAACGACTTTACTTACATATAAGCCCCAATGTAGCTCATGCATGTCGTACGAGGCGACTAAAATGGGTATCCAGGGAGGGTAATGGATGGCAATGCTGTAGCCAATAAAGTTCTAACTGAGGCTCGGCTATTGCTGTTACCCTCCTGCCACGATCAGAGCTTTAATAGCTCAATAACACCTTATCCTTACACTGTCCTCTACAGAGAACGGGGAAGGTGAAAAGCATTCTTGCTTCGCCCCTTTAAGCCAGTCCTTTTAAGGACTTTAAGTGACGAAGTTCCCGCTATGCTCACAATGAGCAGGTAAAATACCCACGCTCAACCTCTCACCCACAATCAAGAGTCAAGGGCTCAAGTCCATCACCCAAAGAAGTTCCCACTAAGAAACAAGTAAGAAAAATACGCAATCACCCGAAAATATATTACTAATATATTTTCGGGTGATTGGCGACTTAATGTTGCTATGGAAACATGACATCATTGTTTAGAAGACAAAACTACGATCTTTTGTTCTTATTGACAATGAAACAGTTTTATGAAATAATAATATCTATTTCACATACGATATGAATTTAAAGCTGTCGAAATTCCAAAATATTGAGAACTTATTTTTCCCCCCTCTTGAATATCTTGAATATTTGGCCCGATTTCTTTACTAGTAATGTATTGAAAAATATGCAATTACGACGGATATAATTTAGTGCATTTCGGTTATGGGAGTTCAGAGTATTTGCATCAAGTGACGGACCGTGGAAAGGAGGAATCAAAATTGAGGAAAAATGCATTTTTGGGAAAAGAAATAAAGATCAGAATTTCCAAGAGGAAAGCAGACATCTACAGTTTTGGAAGAGAAACTGTTTAAGAAATTATCATGCGAAACACTTTCAGATGAATAAAATATTTTGAAATGGGGGGGGGGACGAAATGCCGAAAATGATGATTATTATCTGGTTGTCAAGTTAAAATTTGCGGTAGATCATGACTATTAACAGACAATTTGGCTTCTCTTCTGGCTCGATCTGTGAAGTTAAGGAGAGAAGCCTGTTTCAGTTTTGAATATTAAAATTCACCTCGAAAGAGAATCTTATACTCTGCATAATTCGACTGCACGATATTTAACTTTTATGGAGGAAGAATCAGAAGACTTGTCAGAATTTGGAAACGATAATTGAAATATAGAAAGTGAGATAAGGAAACCTTGAGTCAGAGTAGATCGAAAAGCGGGGATTCCAGGGTTGGATAGCTTTACGAAAGCATACGTTCCTCCCTTTTTTGCGGCATGCATCATGTAAAATGTAGTTGGGATAGCCGAGATGAACTGTAGTCGCGGAGGGTGCCGATTCGAATTCGGTTAGTAATAGAAGATGGTCATGAATGCCCGGATGTTGGCGAAAAGGGGTGCGGAAGTGTATTTTATTGGTGAGAAATTGACATACAAGTTTTCCTGGGGGGGGTTACTTTTTATGAGAGTTTTTTTTTTTTTTTTTTTACATCTGTAACTAAAACATTTTTTGAATCTTATGAATGATATTGGACAGAAATAAAAAAAGAAGGAAATGTGAATAATTTTATACGATTTCATATGAAGTAGATTTCGTCCTCCCCCCCATTTCAAAATATTTTATTCATCTGAAAGTGTTTCGCATGCTTGTATGATGCAAATTAATATAGTTTTTAAAATTTATTATTTTATTTTATTTTATAGTGTTTATTGCTTTCTTAATGATATCCAGTTCACAAATGATTACAAATTCATAGCACATTTAGTATACTAGGGAGGCTAAAGTTGGTAATCCAGTTTATCTTTCGTGGCTTTTAAAACAAAGAATTGGGTGTGGTCAAGCTTATCTTAAAACCGAACAAAATGTTTGTATTTTTTTCTTCATCGCTAAGTTGCACCTTCCCCCCCCCCCTTTAAAACTAATATACAGACATGTAATGCGGCAACTTCAAGTCCAATCGATCAATGAATTCTGGCTAAAATGGACTTGACAAAAATAAATAAATAAAATAAAATGTACTTCTTTTCCTCGAGTAAATATTATCGCAGGTACGTAGCGATATTTGGTGCAGATAGCTAACACGTAAACTTAAGAATGAAAACAGTTTTACATTCTTAATACGAGTTAAGCTAGCTTTAGAGTAAATAATCAGGTAGAGGGGGGGGGGAGGGACTGTCTTTTATCTTAAAAAATAAACAAGCAAATAAATGCGAGGTCAAAGTTCATAACACAACTACTGTTTAAATAGGCATTAGTATTTTCATTATACGTCCATGCTATTTGAGATGTGTTAATTTCTTTTCTTTCTTTCTTTTTCTTTGCAGCATCTCCTACATCTTCATGGCCAGGGATGGTCAGACTACAGTCTACAGCGGCAGCAACACCGGACTGGAAAGTGTACACTGCAGTATCCGTCAGTTCGGCCAGTCTTCCGCCAATGACCAGTCTAAGTAATAGTGTGGCGTCTTTCCAGCCACAGTCTTACTCCTACTAGGATATCAAGTAAACCTGTGAAGTGGCTCCCTCTGTACAGATTTTCATTTCTCCCCCCCCCCCCCCCCCCCCACTACTTTCTACGTCCAACACTACCACAACCATCGAATCGGAAGATTTCGTTCAGAAGAGTCGTCCGGGCCAAAAATAGCTCTCCACCGGCTTGGATGGCCTGTTGATATGTCTTTCAACAGAGCTACAAGGACTTTTTCCATCAAAGTGCATACGGCGATAGAGCGCATGCTGTTTTTTTACCCCCACAAGCCTTTGGATGAACTGTGGCTTAAATTTAGGGAAGTCGGTGAGGGCCAGCGTAATTTACGTCCTTTTGTGACTACCCGTATCGCTTGGCTTCGGGTTACAGCGTATTATGGAGTAGTTTGAGACACGGGTCATGGCGTCAGAACAGTTGAGATTCACCCCTCTGCACATTTCATCCTCCCCCCTCAAATTCACTGTCTCGCACGTAAGATACGAGCGAACAATATGGCTCGGGCTGACCTAGCGGTGACTTTCCAGCAACAAAGTCGTCAATCGTAGGTGTGACAGGATACTCTACGGTGTTCGCCCTCCCCCCCCCCCCCTACTTCAAGATACTCCGACTAAGTTTTCTGCAGATTGGGTTTCAGAAGCGGGACACGGCCGATCATTATTGTCAGCTGACCATTAGACTGTTGGTGTGAAACTAATTATCTGAAAAAACGTTCTAGATGTGACGTCATAGTTTATAGCACCTCGGAGACAACTTTGTTCAAGGAATTGCTCGTTTTGTGCAGTCTTATGTAACTTTATATGTGTGTCCAAATAAACACGGTTCCATAGTTTGTTCTGTTTTAATTAACATTTATCTGACGGCACTTGCGTGTGTGTATTCAAATTTGTACAGTTATATTAAAATAAAGAATTTCCACAGCGCTATTTGTACAATTCTAAGCGCTGATAATAATTAAGTTTTTATTACTAACAGGAGTGATATTTAAAAGCCTGTGTATTTTGTTATCGTAGCCTATTCTAAATTTAAATAAAAAGATTTGCATGATAGTTCAAACGCCACACCCCCTTTTCCTGAATCGTCATTTTTCCTGTATTGCTGTATACAGATTTGTGTCTACCCCTTGAAAGGTAAGCGTTCTTGAGAAGCAGGTATTCTACGGATTTTAACTGCTGTATTATGTTTGGTTAATCGCTTTAACATAATCCGATGATTACACTTTATTTCATTAATATTGTTTATATTTATTTCTTTTTTGGAAATAGTTGAAGTTTGTTTCTATGTATGGCTTCTTTGAGTAGTTCAAAGCAACAATCCACTATTAACAGATTGTTGCTATCGCTAACAATAGCACCCACTTCTTCATAGTATTATTGTAATATAAATAACCAGTCATTGATCTTTTCCATTGTTGCTGCTTTGTTCTTTTAGCATATTATTGAATTGGCTTGTTGTAATTTAGCATTTCTTCTGCAAAGTCTTCAATGGGGAGAGCCCTCTCCACCTCCAAAAAGGAAGGAACCACTCGTTATCATAGCGATTGTGTTGCAGATATGGAGCCCTTTTGATACTTACAATAAGGGACCGTCTATAAATTACCTTACGCTTTAGTGGCGAGGTAATGAGTTGATATTTTTATGATGGCAGATAGGAGTTTATTACACTTGTTTTGAGAGAAAAGTAGAAGGAGAATTTCAGATATATTGGGGGCGGGGGCAGATTCTATAATTTATGGACATCCCCAATTTAGTTTGTAGTTCAATCCCAGTATTGTTTTCATGCAACAGGACTTCGGAAAAATTTTGGGATACCCCCCTGAAATCTTTTCATGATTATCTTCAACGCTGGAGGTCTGTGTGCAGCCTCTGACGCCTGTACAGTGTCAGTGATACAAGTTTCACCGTCATGGCAAAAGAGACAGACTGGAGAGGGGGGGGGAGGATTCGCTAACTATTTCCTTAACGTTCACTCTCTAGCTCGTTTCTTGAAGAGGGAGGCAGGCAGGCAGTGCAAATGGGTGGGTGGAAAGGGCAGTGGAAGAAGAGGTCTGGGTCGTAACCCTTAAAGATAACGGTGGAGGTCGAATGGCCAAACACAATAGACGGTTTGGTAAGTAGGGCAGGACAATATACCACCCTGAAAAAAAATTAGACTGACAAGTGGGTATCCAGTTTCTCCGTCAGCCATCTTTGGTGACGAATGACCGGACTATTGAAGTTGGCAAGACCTGCGATGTGTTGGAATCCCAAGAACTTGACTACGTGCTGGTGTTGGGTGGGGGTGGGGTGTGGTGGGCAACAAGTCAATCGACTAAGTCATTTGCACCTGGCAGCTTTTGGATCTGCGTAATGTTGCACGAGAATGCCTCGAATGTGTGTTGGAGATCGGCAAAAACTTGACCCTAGCGAGATAAGGACATCGATGATATATTTGCACAGGCGTTTCATTATTCCCTAATTGACTTTGTGCCAAAAACTTATACCGTGGTTAATGACTACACTCAGTTGTCAAAAGTTAAGGGAAATTTGTTTCCAACTGACACTGATAAATCTTATTTGACGATGTTTAGTTAATAACAGTCGAAGTGATCCATTTAGTATTCCTTCGCACTCGGTTCCCGTTGATGTTCGTTAAGTTGATAAAGAATAGCAAATGATTTGTAACGTATTGGCTCAGACCTACAAACACGTTCGTCCTACGACTACAGTTTTAGAGTTCTAATAAATATCGAGCAGTACTCTATTATCCAGAGCGTGCGATCTGCTCGTGCATGACTGCGAAGTTGATGACATTAACCAGTAAACGTAAAGAATATCATCTCCTCCAAGCCTGCCCCGTTGCACTTCCCGGACAAACTCTCCCGCTGTGAGTTGTCTTCATCCTCGATGGATTCCGACAGAAAAGAAATTGACACTTGTCTCACGTAATTACAAATAGCATCTTTTTGTTGTTTTCTTTTTAGCGTTCTGATAGTAGTCCAAAAACCCTTCTATGCGGGAATCCCCCAATAAAGGAAAGACCCATTCCGAGACTCATACTTGTTATAATAGTAATTCCACATACTCTTTTGAATAAATCATGTTTTAAAATAATTTTAAAAAATTTATTCAAATCAATTAAATCAATTCCCATTTTACAATAAAAATGACTTCCAAACACTCGTTTCTCAATGTCCTGAATTGTAAAAATTTCCACAAACCAAACACGCTATGAGCTCTCCACAGTCGACATAATACACAACCACCAAACCTGTAGCATAATAGCATAATTTGCCTTAATAAACTAATTGAAAGTATTTCACTGTATTATAATAAAAAAAGCTTTATAAAAAAGCTTGTAATAATAATGATGAACTAGAATATTATATCAAATTTAAAAATAATAAAGAATTATTAATTATTTACATCACACTGAAAGTATACCATATAATAATGCTGATAAGATATTTACTTATAGCGATTTGAAGGTTTTTTTTTTGTTAGATCAGATTTTGTTTCATTACTTTAACAATTATTCTATTTTCATTTTTGTGTTTGTACTTTGTCTAACGTCAACTGACTGCAGATTTTTAAATGGTTCCTTTCAAATCCATAAATGCCCCCCCCCCCCCCATAACTTATACGCTCCTAACTTCGGTTTCAAATGCCGAGAAGATATAAGAGAGAAGGAGGCCGTCACTGACATCAGCTAAAAGCAGAAGAAAATTCCGAGCATCGCTACGATGTCAACAGCTCCTCTATCAGTCCCGAAGCGACATCCGATAGGTTTGAGTGTCCTCCGGCAGCTACTAGACAGACTAGGCGACAATGATGAGCGTTGCCTTGGCTACGACATTCCGCTCTAATTGACTGGCTCCTCCTTCTGGCAGGTCATCAGTCACCTGTTTATTGACGCCACATCAACACCCTCCAGTCAGACGTCCTTCACCCACTTGTCTTGAATTTTAAATTATGCGTAGAACAACTTAAATGCGTCTTCTAAAGAAAAATGTCTTAGAATCTAAGGCTTTCAATTGTCCCATCAGAGCAGCAATAATATTGTCTTAAATGGAAAGCATACTATAATATAATAAATAGTGGAATCGGTTAGTAGACTTAAAAAAACTTCTGGTCATTCTCGCTTTAAACGATGTGTGCGCAAAGTGAAATGATCTTAAGCGAGGAATCTGTTTGGCTCCTTTTTTTTTTGTCAAAGTTGCGTTTATAAATCATGTAAGCGGTGAACTTGTATATCGATTAAGGATAATGATCCTGGGTGTTCCAAACATCAACTTTTGCATTTCCAGATTTGACTCGATATAGTTTTTCAGCAATGAATGGATTTTTTCTATTTATATTTTAGTTTTAATAACAGAACACCAGTTATGCATCTTATGGGATGTACTGGGAACGTTCGTAGCCACAAATGTTTCTTTTTTCTTTTTTTTTTTTTAAGGGAGCCATGCGAAGGTTGTGGCCAGCCTTTAGTACTCTAACTTCGCCTGGTTACAGAGAGATGGGCAAAGTCCACACACGGAGAAGAGGCAATCGTTGTAATGGCAATCTCCCAACTCCGCCAACAGATAGAAAACAGGGCAGACCTCCGGATCACATGGGGGGTGGGTGGGGGGGGGATAAAGATGGGAAGAAAGAAGAGGGAAGGGAAAAAAAAAAACGGTACAAAGGGTAGCAGTCCAGGGACCACCGACCCCACGAACAGACTTCCGTGAAGAACGATTGTGTTAGTAACCTCGACAAAGTTGTCATGAAACCTACTCCGCCACGATCGTAGTCATCTGTCGCCAGGTGGGTCAGATCGACGACGTGAAGTCAGAGAGGGGGAGGGGGACGCGGAAGGTTCTTATCAGATTTGAGAGGGGGTTAAATATTGCAACTAGCAGTAACAGGATAGATTTGGCATTGAATCATTTGTGTAATTGACCTTCGGTGTCATATGACTCGGGTGATCACGTGATTCGCTGTGTCATGCTGAGGGGGGAAAAAAATACACGGGATTGACCACTTTGGTTAACAGATCCCAACGCATTTATTTACAGTGGCCGAGGGGGAAACACCGAAGCAACTATAATGCACCCTTTTAAGCGTGGTTCACATCTCATAAATGTGTGCTTCAGCGATTCTACTGCCCCCTCTCGGAGAGAGAGATCACCTCTTTCCATCCGCAGCATATGCTGCCCGACTCCTGTTTTTAATTAACTACTATTCTAGTACTTGCGATCGTCAAGTTATTTGTCAAAAATGCGTTTTCAAGAATACGTTTAGTGGATGGAGGCAATGACGGGATAGATTTAGTAACGAACCATTTGTGGAACTGACCTTCGATGTCGTGTGAATCGGGACTTGACTGTTTTGGTTAGTGGATCACAAAACATCTCTTTGGTATCCAAGGGAAATACGTTTTAAGATTCCCTTTCAAGCGTCGTTTACTTGGCTACATAAATACATAAATAGATTAGCGATTCTACTGCCCCCTCCCGGGAGGGCGAGAAAGTATCCTTGCCACCATAACAACAGTTATGATGGTCGTTTGGTCCTGAGGATCTTTTCGAAAAAATTAAAAATAATTCTCGTGAAAGGTGGTCAATGAAATTTGTGTGTGTGTGTGTGTGTGTGTGTGTGTGTGTGTGTGTGTGTGTGTGTGTGTGTGTGTGTGTGTGTGTGTGTGTGTGTGTGTCAAACATTCAAGCGAAACTGTTAGTTGGGAGTTCATCTATAATAATAGTCTTTTCGAAAGCGGGTTTCGCGATGTGGACAAAATCGACAACTTTTATTATTAAAAAAAAAAAATCATTTGCATACGAATTTCTACCGGGTTAATATCGATGTTTATTCTACACACGTCAGCGGAAATCTGATGTAACGCAGTACGTCGTGTTGGATGCAATTTTCCATATTTAAGCGAACTGAACTTGGGATTTTTCAATATCACGCCAAGGATGACTTCATCATCAGCTTCCTTTAAAATGACTTCTTGATGCATGTAAAGAAAAACTTTTTAAAATGTAAATTTAAAGAACATAAAAGCCTGTCATGTTTTAATATGTCCGATTCAATGTAGGCTGACAGAATTATCACGTGACTCCTCAATGAAAGCATCGAAGAGTCGCATCTGACACTCATTCGGTGAAATGAGTGTCAGACTTCACGATATTTACAATCAAATGCGTAACTTTTAAGTTCAATGCAAATAGACTCTTATTTTACACTCAAAGGATTATGGGTAAGTTACTTGTTCATCGGGGGAGGTGTAAGCATCCGGATAGACCAATGAAATTTAATGATGAATTCCAACTGCGTAGTTCCGGACTATTTGAATTTTAAATTTTAACGCAGACTGTTTAAAACCACGTGGTTGTAACACAATCATGCTGTTAACCAAACGCGTCTGACACTCATTCGTGAAATAACTTAAAGTGAAAAATTAAAAAAATGGAAAAATAATAATAGAATAGAGCCGCACTTATCTGCGACAAAAAAATAGAAAAAAAAAAATACCAGTACAATGGGCCTTCGTAACTTTCATATTGGCAGCTGTAAGGGCTTCGCAAGTTGAAGGAATGATGTGCATTTCTGGCTGGAAAAATCTGGGTTCGAGTCCAGGTAAAAAAATAAAAAAATGAAAATTTTTGAAAATGAATCGCGAACTATTTTAGTGATATTTATTTCAAGTTACAAATTGGTTTTAATTTTTGGTGGGAGGGAAAATGACCTGGTAAAAAGGGACAGGAAATGAGTTGACCCTCTTATCGACTTGAGTGATGAAAGGAACCGTTGCATTGACAGCCTCCAAGCATCAAGAGAAATAAACGAAAAATAAAAAACGCGATACAATAAAAGGAAGAATTATAATGGTTGACATTTTAATGACAAATACAGCAACTGAAACAATTAAAATATTAATTACAACGGGTATGGTGTTCAACCTATTGGATTGTTTAACAAAAGATTTTTTTTTTCTCTTTAAATCGACAATTCTAATAATTTTTCACTTGAACTATTTAAAACAAAAAATCCAAACACAAAACGATTTATTTAAAATTATTATACTTAATGATTTATATTAATTTAAGTAATTAAACATTACAGTTCATCTGTAGTCGTATTCCCTGCCTTTTCCACTCCACGGCACTATTATGTGTCAGGTGATTTATCTAATCTTAATGGAAATACTTGACTTTTTTAAATTCATATCATGTACACTAATCTCCAAAATGAAATAAAAGAAACGTGCCAATACTGATGAAATCTCGATTACAGCAAATCTCGGACAATGTATGACTGTGACGTCACAATGCATTCCAAAGTGAAACCATATTCTCCATAATGGCAAGCGTTTCGTTGTTATACATTTCCTTTTCCCCAAAAATGACACGGAAAATAATAACAAATATTAACTTGCTAAGTTAATATTTGTTGTGGCGTTTGTCACTAAAAGTTGCTTGTCAAATGCACACCAGCATACAAACCTTGTTTATACTCGTCGAACCTTAAGTTATACATACTGGATCTTCAGTTACGATTGTAGTAATATAGTAATATATGCTTCAACGAGACAGTTGGAAAGAATAAACTGCAGAATTTGTATGTAGTTAAGAAAACACTGTCTAAAGAAGATAGCTCTATTCTTTCTATTCCTTGGGTAAGTGTGAGGAGGATGGATGTCGGGGAAATGCTTTAGTGCATAATCCCAACTGTGAAAGTTGGTGTTAGTGGTCTGATATTGTTTCTTCCAGTGCTGCGAAAAAATCTCATGGGCTGTAATGGGTGGAAGGACGAATGCCAATGGACACCGGCATTTCTAGATGATGTAAGACTTCCTACGTTGTGTGTCCTTGTAAGGACAGACCTATGTCTCTTTCAGTGCGAGCAGGGGCGCGCCAGTAGTGTCCGGCGCCTGTGTGCAAAACTTTAGTTGGCGCCTCTATCCCTCCCTCTAATAAAAAAATCACTTTAAAAAAAACTTTTTTTTTTTTTTTTTTTAAGTATTTCCTCCTCTTTGGCGCCTTTACTATCCTAGAATTATTGTTATTATTGCTATTAGATTTAATGCTCTCACCCACATCCAGTTTCAGTTTGCCCAAAATAAAACTATTATTTATATATATTCAAAAGAGTTACAGAAATAGAATCTCATATGATACTAGATGAATACCAATTCAATTGACAAATATATAACGAGTTTAAAAATTCTCAGAACGTAAGAAAAAATAAATTTCCCTTGTCCTAGTAAATCCCGGAGAAAGCGCGAGATATTGGTGGATAAATAATTGAAGTTCAAGGGACATATTGCAAAAATGATAAAACCAGCACAAAGAAATGCCAAGTATACTAAGAAGAACACTGGCAAGCAGAGATAAGAATGTGGTCATTCCGCTGTATGTACAAGGCTTTGATTAGACCGCATCTGGACTACGGCACACCGATTTGGTCACCTGCGTTCCTAGGTGAGAAGCAAGCTGTGGGGAAAGTTCAAAGGCTGAGGACAAAAGCAATATCGGGATTGTGGAACAGTGACTATGAAGACAGGTCGAGAGAATGTAGATTACAGACACTAGTCAGTAGGCGGAAGAGGGGAGATATGATTGGGACATAAATTGCTAAGGGGTGCTTATCAAGTAGATACCGAGGATCTTTTTCAAAAGGTTGAAGGAGGGAAGGGGGATAGAGACAAGAGGTCATTGTTGGAAGTTGTACAAAGGTGTGATGTGGAAGAGATTGCGGCATGACTTTTTTTACATGGCGAGCGGTTGGTGAGTGGAACTGATTGCCAAATGAGATGGTGAGTGAGGAAACATTGCACCAATTTAAAATGAGGTAGGATAAATTTAAAATGAGGTAGGATAAACATTATCTCTGTTAGAATGCATCTTACTGTTGCCTCCCTTGATGAGTCTTGACTCCAGGAGGTGTTTGTATAATAATAATGAGGAGGATGATATATTTATTTAAATGTGTTAAATTTATGCATTTAAATTTATTTGTTTAAAATGACAAGTGTGTTGAGTGTTCGAATGAGCTATAAGCAAAACACAAGTACTTCATCTGAAGATTCGTAAACAAAATTCATAATTATGGAATTATAATAAACATGAAATATTTACGAACAATTATAGATAACTCTGCCATAATTGGTATTGTATCCGCTCGGAAAATAACCATGAATGAAAAGCTTCCCCCGTCCCTCCCCCCGCTCACAATGTGTCAAATATGATTTAATGAGTGCTGGGCCTACTGTCATAAAAGTTATTCCTCAGCCCCCAAACGTGTACACAATTTATGTACGAAATGACTACCAATGACATGGGTAGCCATTTCGTTTATTATTATGGATAATAATTAAATTATTCCCCACGATAACAAAAACTTTTAGCTTATTAGGCTATTGCTAACTTTTCGTTTTTTTTTTTTTTTTTTTAAAAAAAAAACTGTTTGGACATGAAAATGGAGTGCAAACATGCAGTGAGATATGATTCTAAAGCCGTGCAGCGCCATCTATCGACTCGGACATACATCAGAGCATTTTTATTAATTTTAAAACCTTTATATTTCTTTTCTGCCTAGAGAAATACTAATAAAAGAGGTTAAAAGAAAAATAGGGGCACAAACGCTTCGCTCTTATGAGACAAGGGACATTTATCCCATTCTACCCATTAGTCAATGTCAAGTAATCTTTCATTCGTTTATTTTGTCCTGGTTCAACACTTCTTTACATCACTGTCGCATCTTTGCACGTTTCTGTATTCCCGGTCCAAAAATAGGAGAGTTCTGATGTCTCTCCTTGAATGCAAATGTTTGTCATAGACGTCAACTGGCCTGGTGGAGCGTGAAAGGGCGAGATTGTTGAAGGCTCGTGAAACACTACACGACCTCGAAATATTCAGAACGTGGAACTCTAGCATCGGTGTCAACACGTTACGTCACTTGGTTATTCTGAGGTCTGATCGTTGGGTTAATTAATAGTTAGTGGCTAGAACAGCAGTACGATTCATAAAAAATAAATTAGGTTTTGAATTCAAAATACGGCAGTTGACTTCCCACCCTCTATGAGTCAAGCGTATTCTACATGGGCGTGTGGCTCCATCTGGCGTCTAGTTGTTTAACTGTTCTTATATCCCCATGATGTAGTGATTTTACCAACATATCGTTATTTAACTGAATTCTTACGATAAAATAAGCAAATAATCCATGTTTTTAGTGTTTCATTTATATGTTGAAGCATTATGATACTTTCAGTTGCAATTACAATTACAGTCAGCTGTCAAAAATTATTTTCCATTATTACTTTTCTCTTTAGACTGTTACATTGCTTGTTTTCTATATTAGAGCTCTGTTGTTACTTTGCAGATAAATACGTCTATAGATGTGGCGCCATCTAGTATCCTTAGAGTAAAGTATTATCTGGTAAGTCGAGCATTCAGATTGAAAATTGTATATGAAATTAGTTTTAATTGTTAAAAGAAATATATAACAAATTAATCGACTTATGTCACTAAATAAACAAAAATTTATAATAGACAAAAAATTTCAATATTAAGTTTAAAATCCAATTTTATTTATTTCTGTAATGATTTTATCGAGTGCGAAATAGATAATATACATTGATTTTTTTTTGAAGCAAATAACATCGATTGAAAAGATTTTTGTAAATATTTTTTTTTAAATTTCTTACAAAAATATCGGCCTATTGATATACCATGTCATTTACTTCATGTACAACTACAATATTTTCAGATCGTCAGTTGGAAGATATATTCAGAGTTTCTACATATAATTCTGGGATAAATTCTGCAATTGTTTTATTTAGAAATCTTTGGGAGAATTATTTATCATTCTAAATATATTCAGAATGATAAATTTATTAAATTTATTTAGAATGATAATTTTGGAACTATCAAACTCATATTTTTCTATTTTCATGATATTTTGAAAAGAATGCTTCTAAACTCAATACAAACACTTCATTAGTTTATTTTTATATTTTTTTATTTTATTGTAGTAATTTAGATTATTAATTTGTAAGAGGTGTTGGAATTTTTATTATGAATAATTACAAAATACATCTATATAATATTACATTTTAAAATTATTTCTTAATTATTATTATATATATTAAGCATTTATTTTTAATTATCCTTCTATTAAGCCAGCAAAGGTTGGTTGATTGGTAGAGCTTCTGCTACTAATGGCTCAAGCAAAAAGTTAAGCAAGTTTGAGCGAGGTTAGTAGTTGGAAGGGAATTCAGTCGTTCGATGTTGTTGGCACACTCTCTCTCTCGATGAGTTTTTGGACTCCCTGGAGGTGTCACATGTAATAATAATTATTATTATGTGGAAAAATAACTTATTGTAACTACTGAATATATTTGCGCAAGTGCTGCCATCTATTGATATCGAGATTCACTATACTAAACTCTCCATTTTTAGTGTTCGCAGCATTTTAACTATAGCTATTCGGGTGTTTCTCTTATTTTATTTATTTTTACAATAATAACTTTTATATAGAAAATAAATAGGATAATTATAGTCTTTGGCTTTTATACATAATTTTTTTATAATTAATAAAAAAATAATTTTTATGAATTAAAATTAAAGACGTTTGTATAATTATGTACTTAATAAAAAAAATGTACTTATATAACAAGCACAAGTAAAATAGCAGGTGCTGTTGATCAACTGAATGTGAACCACTGAACTGAGTTAATTAGTTTCGCACGGAGTTGGCGGATTTTCCTCGAATCATCGCAATTAATATTTATAGTATGCAAAATTAAGAAAAACAAAAACATTTTTGGTGTTTAGTTGTAATCATTACATACATATTTCCATGCTCTTTTGGGTGAGTTGAGAGAATATTTTTGATACCGAAATGTGTGGTATCACATGATTAATTCTAAACTCAGTTATATTTTACAGCATTCTCCTAATATGCGATAGATGGCGTCACTTTCCCCAAATCTATATTTGAACTACAGTATACCTCACTTTATGGCAGGATATGCAGGAGGGGTTTATGTAAAAAAAAAAAAAAAAAAAAAAAAAAAAAAAAAAAAAAAAAAATCATAACTACAAAAAAAAAAAAAAAAATAGGTTGAATGCTCGATCTAAGCCGCAAAATTACAGTATAACAGCAAATGATAATCTGGAGATTCCGATAAAAGAGTTTTTCAGCATACAAGATTTCTTTATTGACTTAGTATTTTCTAATTGAGCCAAAAGATTGACAGCAGTCAATACTTAAGATAAATTCCACTTATTTTGAAACCTGTATTTTATTTTAGGATACAAAATATCTTTTTTAGCATTATAAATAATGGTGTTAGTCTATAAAAATGTTTTTTTTTTTTTTTTTTAAATACATGGCGTTGAGTGAGCTGGAGCACACCTCTCTAGCTAGGGAGGTCAATACTAATGATATCAGAAAAAGAAGTTGGTTCGAGTTTTGTTGTTGTGTGAGAAGAGCATTCGATAAAGGATTTTGCAACCGGAGCTAGCATCATCTTCACCTTCCTGAAGTACATTTCCATCAACATTGTACCTCACCTTACAATTCGCCGCTGGATTCTGATATCTGTTCTCTTTTGCCCATGCTACTACAGTACCAGTCTATTCAAAGCTTCCTGAACGATTTCAACATTATTGACTATTGCTCTGCCCAATGTTGCTTCATCGGCAAACAACTGCACATTTCCCTTGAGATCATTTCCTATACTTGAACTGTTTAATTTATACATTAAGTATAAATTAAAAGTAGTGACCCAAATACATAGTCCTCTGCCATGTCCCTGATTAATAGACTCTACTCCCGAATGAACTACTCTGGTATCTCTCCATCAACCATCCTCTTAGCCACATCAACTTGATATCTGTAGCAAATTGACGCAAGTTATGTCACATAACTTGCGGCATCCTGTCAAAAGTCTTTGCAGCAGTATCACTATAAACCACCTTAGCTATTACTGTATTATAAAACGTGTTACTGAAGCATGACTTACTCTTGAAAAAACCACGCCCTCCCATACAGTATCCTGTTCGCCATTTTTTCTTAACCAACTTCTTCGATACCTTGACCACTTTTAGCTAAAATGCTGATCGGTCGTCAGTCTTGCAGCCTCCTTCATGCAATCGAACTATTTCTCTTCCCCCCCCCCTCTCTGAGACCAAACCAAAATAAAATTAAGAAAAGGTAGCATTTGCTTCAGTTTCCAAAGTAGTGGTAGGGTCCTTCTGTTCTTGTGGAACAGTAGTGAAGCGGGGGTTTTCATTTTCAGTAGCATAAGATCGTCCCAAATGTGTGTCGTCAAGAATACGAAATCATGACAGGTGACAACACTTTAGCGACTTGCGTGAGCTGAAACTGTTAATTTTAAAAGCAAATCGGTCCGTGATTTACTGCCTAATCCAATAAATGGATTAGACAGTGGATTATTATGTATTTTCTTACTTAGTTTATTTAGAAAACTAGGGATTTTAATTAGATAAAGGGAGTTAAAATAAAACACATTTCCAATGGCTGGAGATTAGAGAGCATTAGTGAATGACCCTGACGACGTATTAAAAAGCTTCAATCAATTGAATATTTCGTTGGCCTTCTTATACTGAACTGAATGATTTCTTCCACTACTTTTAAGTTCTATAATTATAGAGTACCCCCCCCCCCCAAAAAAAAAAGTCTACCACACTGAAGGAGTGTGCATTTCTCCCTGCATGATGTTGGTGTTTGCAACGAAACGCCAACTTTTTTTGATCAAGTACCAGATGATTTTCATCGCCTGGTGTGAGAGAGCACCAATTTGATTATTGGAAGGCCGAAGTGACCTCGAAGTGACGTTGAAATATTTGGACTTCAGACCAAGAATTCAGAGTGAGATAAAATAACAGCAATCTACATACAGAGACTTATCTGGAAAATTGTGCGTGTGACTGTGGAGTAGTGTTTGTGGCTTTAAATTCCGTACTGTATTTTCTCCCTCCCGAACATCAAAGCTGCATGAGGTTGTTGCAATTCCATATATGAAATGCTGTCAGTTGCAAATCCCGTCTTCACTGCTGAAAATGAAATATTATGCATTATGAAATAACTTTCTGAAAAGAACTGTCTTGTGGTAGTGGGGGGGGGGGGATAACATATGCAGATTTACACGAGCTGTTACTTGCATATATCATATATGGATAATAGTTGGTTTATGTTCCGATAGATGGCAGTAGCATCTGCAAAGAACTAAGTACTGATTTAAAACAGTTTATATAAACAGTTCATCTTGATCGATAGTATTGTTAGATATTTTAATGAAAAAATACGTACTGATAATTAGTTTTGTTACTGATACCAACACATGCCAGAACTGCCATTCTTTTTGTTGACCTATTCCACTCCACAACGGCGTATCGGACAGAACCCGCTGTTGAACTTGATTATGAGATCGCGAAGCAGTTTAGGGGGAAACTAAAGAAAGCAAAGGAGACGTTCATGGATCTGTATTAGCGAGCCAATTTCTTTCGATTGATTCCAGTTAAGGTTTAAGCCTAATCCCAACTTCTCACTCCTTTAGTCACTTTCTTCTTAACCCTTTCAATACCCTTCGAGAGCATTCAAGTGCAGCCTATCTCGCCACCCCTTTCCTCTTTTCAATTATTAGAATCCGTGGAAGTAAGTGCTTGCCAAAAAGGCATGTTTGTCGATCTCCTTTTCAATCCATTGTCCGATGGTCACCGGGAATGCTTGCAAATCTATGGGTGGTCCAAAAGGGGATTTCTGTGGGGCAGTCAAACTGGGTCATTCTCACATAGACTTTTGGCAGGAATTTGCAGCATTCATTCTCTGTATTCTGACAGAAAAAGAATACTGCAAGTAACTATAAATAATAGTATAGAAACAATTTTATATCGATAATTATTGAAAGCTCACAGATCCTCTACGTCACCCATAATTGTCACGAAGACCTCCTCAGTACTTACTATCATACTAAAATTCACAGGAAACTGCATATTTTTCTAATAATTCAGCCTTATTTTAAGCAAGAAATGTTTGAAATGGTAACTACAGAGGGGGGGGGGGTCTGATAGCTGTTTATTCAGTCGACGAATATGACATACGACTTTTTGTTCTTTCGCCATTCTTAAGGTTCGTCAGCGCAACCAATAGATTTGAAACGCCTTAAAGAATAAATAATACTAATCCACCATATTTTGGTTCACTGCCAGGGGTCGTAATAGTCATTTTTATGTATTAAGAAGAAAAAAAAAAACTCTGAAGTTGTATTGCGATAATTTTAGATTCGCTCGACATTTGAATGATAGATTACGAAGGCCCCGTGCTTCCTAGAAGCGGATCAATTTCTTCACCTTGCCTTACGATTCAGGCGAAGAAAGATCGGGTGTCGACGGATGCTCTCTGACCTGTCACGGGATAATCCCGGTGGTGACAGGTCTGTTTCCCGCAACTGGCTACACTAATCCTTTCCTTCCTTTGAGTCTGCAAGCAGCGTTGCGGAGGCGTGTGTGAGACTCCTTATGCTCTTTGTTCACATTTCCGTCAGGAGTTGACCCTTCCGAAAAGGTCGTGCGGGTGATAACGAACTCTGTTCTTCCCCCTCCCCCGCTTTTTTTTTTTTTTTTGTGCTCATAGGTGGGGTGAATGTCTCGCTCATCCCTTGACTCCACTTCCCTGCTGGGTGTTTTATATTTGAGGCCGCTCACTGCTTTCTTCGCGTCCAGAAAGAATCAATCTACGATTCCGACTTTTCTAGATGTCAATCTTAAACCATCCCTTTTGAAATCAGTTCTGGGAAAAATAAAATTATCCTATTAATCTACAAAAAATAATCTTGAACTCGTTAAGCTGTCTTGTTCAAGGTAGAATTATCTCTCCTACTGCCCCCTCTTGCAAATCGCATCTTAGATGGGTCTGTGTATACGCTATTTTAGTGAACTCCTAAGAATTAAGAAAATACTAAGAAGAAATTCATAAATAACTGATTAGTTTCTTTGTGTTTCTGAGAATTCGCAGAACGCAGTGAAAATATAGGACTACAGAAATCCTTACATGGACACCGTGTGATGTTTTAATAGGAAAGCAAACGGATTCAATTCCTTACGAAAAGGGGAAACAAGTAGGTGGGCTGTTATAAGTTTATCCTGAGACGAGATTTAATAATTGGACTGCTTTGTTCTTTTCAGGTAAGTGCAAGGCAAAAGTCTTGACTTGATTTTTGCATTCACACGTCTCTTTCGGTTTGTGTCTCAACATTGGACTCGAATGCAGAATCTTTTGGAGTAATCGCACGCATCTTATCACTGAACTACGAAAGTAGGATCTAGTTTTGTAAACTTGGAGTTACAGTCGTCTGTTTTATAAAACTTTATTATTATAAGGTGATAAACAGATATCAGTACCAAATGGAATATCACCACTTGCCTTCTTTGGATTTTTGTCACCGGAGTGTTGTATTATATATGGCAACAGGGGGGGGACAGTTTCCAGCCTCATAATAAGGAATATTTAGGCTGAAAATTATTATTTACATACTGGAAAATATTTCTCTAAATCCGAAGACCAAAATACACTTTCCGCTGTGCAAGTAATTCATTCAGAGTTGCCATTAGGAATAATTGCTTTTCATGGGCTCTTTCAGAATATTAATCGTTAATTTTCTTATTTATTAAGTTGAAGTCAAGAATTATTATCTCAATATTGAAAGCTTGCTTAAAATTTTTATTTGTTTAGCATTAAATTCTATATCGTATTAGAACACCTTATTTATTTATTTTTTTGTGTGTGTAAGTATTACTTATTTGAATTACTGTGTTAGAAAAGTATTTTTCCCCGTGTGGTGGCCAGGATAAGAAAAGCGCTACTGTAGCCCATGCATGTCGTAAGAGGCGACTAAAATGGGACCGCGAGTTTCGCTCTTCTTCCGAAATTTTTCTTCCGGTGAGGGGGGGGACTTTGATTTCGGGGGAGTGGGTTGCCCTGAGAGAGCATTTTGAGTCTGTGGAGGAGGATGTTCTCCGACGTGGCCGGTGAGGGATCTTTGTCGGTGGATGATTTTCCCTAGAATATGAGCGGTTCCGCTCAGTGTGTGTGTGTGTGGGGGGGGGGGTCACTGAGTTGGGCGGTCTTTCGGCCACTCGTAGGGAGTGGTTCGAGAGATCATGTTAATTTTTAGAGAGGGCTTTACTTACATACCAGCTCCACTGCAGCCACGACTAAAATAGGTACCTTTGGAGAGTAATGGATGGCAATGCTGTAGCCAATGAAGTTCTAACTGAGGCTCGGCTATTGCTGTTACCCTCCTGCCATGATCAGAGCTTATATTCTATATTACCCCATTCATACAATTTCTTCTACAGATAACGGAGAATATGAAAAGCATTCTTGCTTCACCCACCTAACCACAAAAAAAAAAACAAACAAAAAAAAAAAAACGTATCCTAAATATTATCAAACACGATGCCACTCGAAACCTTTAATTCACGTATTTCTATAACGTTGGCTGAATTGGAAAATGATGGCACACGAAGTGAGTGAGGATTGGGGCTCCAATGTCATATTTAGAATATCTTATCTAGTTCTTTCCTTACCCGATATTTAATCTAGTCACTGTACTTGAAACATACGTTTAAGCACCTTTTATTAAGATACCTCAAAGATTTTGGACTCATCTTCTGTTGTCGTAATTTAGACGAGTCATTATCGTGACTTGATTTGAATTCTGTTATTAAACAAATTAAGAAAGAAAACCCGGGTCGTTTGCAGTAAGTTTGCTATTGATATAATGTTATTGTAGCTATAACTAGAATTATAAAATATGTGAAAATGTCCTCAAGTGCAGCAGTGGACATAATTTGACCTAATTGGGTCAAAATATACGCAGCAATTTGAATTTTAATGAACTACATTTTATCAAAATAGAAGGCAAAGAGAACCAAGAGATAGAAATGTCATACGCGCCACAATGTTTATGAAAATTTTGTCCCCTTATGATAAATCCTATTCAGGAAAAGGGTGGATTGATTTAGGGCAATAGAAATGAGTCTTTTGTCCGTAGTGATGTCACCACGTACTTCTGTAGAGTAGTCGGTAACCACGATGTCCTTTAAATGGAAAGACCCGCGTTCAAATTCCCTTTAAGATGCAGAAAACCTTCGTTTCATCAAGGCTTTGCAGTTAAAGGTGAGTTAGCTGCTTTTTACACAGGTGTGATAGTACTTTATCACGCAATACATACAAACCCGACGTAGAACACACACGGTCACTTCAGCGATGTAGCTTTTGACATGCTGTTTTTTAACCTCACCGAATGTGCAGAATAAGATAATGGGATTGTCGTTATAACAACCAGCAACAACCCTCTTCCCACCCACCATTTTTCGCTTAGCCAAAGTGAGTTTAAAAAAAAAAAAGGCTTAGTTAGAAACTTAAAAGCAGACGAACTTTAGTCTTCTTGAATTCTAAACCTACCAAGCTAAGAACACTTTATTCTATTTTTTTTCCCACATCATGTATATCCTTTCTTAATGAAATTATTCTTAAACTATTAAAAACGTTTACTGCTTAGAGAGGGAAACCTCCCAATACACATCCATCAAACCACGGATTTCATAAACTGGGGACCTGCCTGCCGAAAAATTTGAAATCTGGTTGGCCCTCCCATTGAACTAGATAAGGTCTCGAGACTGTCACTCACACCGACCACCAGTGTTTGTTTGCCTTCTCACAATGCGTCACCTACTTGTCTCCAATTTCGGAGGGTCATTGGCATCTGGGTCTCGATTGCCATTCTGACATATCACACATGGATCCAGTCCCTTTTATGAAGGAATTTTCGATTGACCAATGGAGGGTAAGAAGAGCTTGTCTTTCACAATGTTTGCAGTTTGAGTAAACGGGGAAAAAATAAGTATAGGGGATTGTTCGTATACTAAGAAACAATCACATTATTCACAGAGATTTTTTATTATTATTTTTATTGTGAGATATCACGCACCAATCCTGAGGTCATGCACTTTGACATGACCCTTTTTTTCGGTAGAATCCACTGCTCACAAATCTCCTATTCATGAGATTCAACAACAAAGACAAAATGCCGTAAGAGAGATGGATGAAGTAACTTAATGCTAAAATTACATAAAAATGGCCATCAAAGAAGAGCACTTCGGGCTCTTGTTTTTGTTTGTTTTTTATGCTGTTCTGTTGCATGTCACACAGCAGTGTACAAGATCTTTATATGACCCACGACAAGTTCTTGATGGTATGCAGATTAATCGTTTGTCCAATAACAGGAACTACGATAGGCTTAACTTCAGGCAGCAGAAAAATTCTCATCATAGGATACGCATTTGTGTCTAATGTCGTGAATATTTTCAGATACATTCTTTGTAGTAATTAAGACATCATTAATATCTACAAAATGGCAGATGGGGGGGGGGAGGTTATGTGACTATTATCAGCTTCGCATGCATACTGATAAAGAGTGAGATAGCGGCGAGTCTTGATGTTACTGCGTAGATAATGCACTCGGTAACTTTTTCTACCGTTGATTATAAACAGCTGGCTGCCTCGTCGTTAGTAGAAAAGTCCCATAGGGAGATGGGGAGACGAAGAAGCATCCTATCCAACAGTGTCATCACCAAAAATAGTGTTCAATCTTCCATCTTATCAGAGTATGGAAGGGAGGGGGGGGATAGAAAGAGGAAAGGGTTAGCTGTCAACGAAGTTCGGGGGAGAACCATTTTATTGTCACTTAGCCATCAAGCTACACGCCGAAAAATCTAACTTTATGTGTGTGTCGGCTTGAGACGAAACGTGCGTGATAACCGCCAAAATGTCCCGTGTCGGACATGGCCAAGGGGTGGCACTAGCAAAGTTTAGTTTGACAAATTTGTACCGAGTTCATTTATAGCCGGCAGGATGTCTGCGAGTCGACGACAAACTGACAACAAGGTGCCGTAGCTCCATTCATCACGGCTAACCACGGCCCAAAATAAGGAAGTGTCTTTAGCCAAATGAATGGGACGCCAGCACACCGCAGGTGACGAAGTGCGAAGCTATGACGGAGAACGAGTTTTTGTGTGTCAACGCCATCCAACGGGACGAATGCGGACTAATCAATCATGTTGCAACGAGGGAAGGCAGAGGAGGGAGATGGAAGATGTGATAGTAACGCTGAGGCGGGAGGAGGACGTGCTGTCTCCGTGGCTGATGGGATGGCAGAGCCAACAAGGAGAGTCTTATGATGTCTCCAAGATTGAAACACCAACACTCAGTCATGGACGTGCTTTTATTAATGATGATTTGTTTGTTTTTAAAGGACTTGGTGCTTGATTAAAGGGTTGGCGAGTGAGACAGTGTCCTCTGGCGTGTGGCCCCGGTAGTTATAGCTACGCCCCCGATCTTCATCTTGCTCCTTTTTTGACTGTCAGCAGCTTCCGTCTAAATAATTTCTCTTTATATTCTTTCCTTAGTAAGAAAAAAATTTCCCCTACACCCCCTTCCCCGTAGTAAATAACAGAATTTTAATTGCTTCATTTTTTTTTTTTGTAATTATTACCATTCCTGATTTCAACACCCAACTATTGACGACTTAGTATACACTCATCGATGCTAATTTTAAGTGTTCATCCTTGATGACATACATTGTTAATATTCATAACTATGTTTTGTGTCTGTTACTTTGTCAAGTGTCCTTTATATGGTTCAAGTCTCTCCTGAGGTTAACATTTAAGACCAATCACAGCTGGAAGTGGCACCTTTCATGTGCAACTAAAACAGATCCACTAGGCTAAAGAACACACAATCCATAAATAGAACGTACTGACACCTCACACGTTTAGTTGACTGAATGAAATTGTTAACTAATCCATAATGAAATCTCAACATTCCCCCAACCGGCCACGATGTCTATAGACGTCGAGATAAATCTGGATACGAAGCTCTAAAACCCATTGAATAACATGGATAAGAAGTGCAATTTGGGTCACTATTTCATCCACATTGGCCGGTAGGGAGGATTGAGTTTCTCAATCTCTATATCCAAGGTCCAGTCCATAAACTTCTGTTTCAAAATATTATAATGAAGACAAAGACCTTACATATTCTTACTTGCAAGAATGAGCAAAAAGCGCCCAATTTATATAAAACTATTTAACTCTGCCATGTTAACTTACTTATCTGATGTAAGAACAGGCAGGGCAGCCATTGTTTCGCCACCCACGTTTATTCACAGAGAATTTCGGGCGGTTGACAAGGGTGACAGTTAAGAGAGTCACACCCTTTGTACAGATTTCAAATAAATATTTCAACGATATTTATATATAGAGAGAGAGTATTTATTGGCCTTTTCCATAATAATTAGTTACTAGTAGTTAAATGTATTATAATAAATAATCATGTTCGATTTTGAAAACAAAATAGTTCATTTGTGTTAGTTAATTTTCAAAACGTGAAAAAAAAAATTAACTGATCAGCATGACACCAGACTTCTATTGTTGAATATGAAACGTTTTTACTTCTTCCATCTTAGAGACTCTACTAGATAGATGGATTAATTCCGGAACAATTTTCACCAACATATAGTTGACCTCTGTGGTTACTTTTTTCCTTCGAATGGATAAATTCAATTTAAAAAACGAGTATTCTTTTCAAAAATCTTATCTGAGGCATAAAGCACTCAATTATTTTTCTAATTATAATTATTAGTCCTTATAAGGACTGCCTTAAAGAGGCGAAGCAAGAATGCTTTTCATATTCCCCGTTATCTGTAGAGGACATTGTAGGGATAAGGTGTTATTGAGCTATTAAAGCTCTGATCATGGCAAGAGGGTAACGTATTTAACCTGTTACTAGGGATCGTACAGACATTCCCGCAATATGCTTTTAAATTTTTAACCTTTTATTATCATTATTAATCTTTATTAAGATTTTAAGTGGGTGATGGAGTTCGATATTTGAGGCACTTCAAAGCAACGAAAATTTGAACGCCTTATATTCTATTTTTATTTTATTTTATTTTATTTCATTTTTTAACCAGAAATGTTGCCAATTCTACTTTTTGGTTTCACAATTATTATTACTCATTTAAAAATGACAAACAAAAACACTGAATAAAAATGAAATTAGGCTTGCATATTTCTATGCAAGTTAACCGCAGAAAGAACATAAATATAATATTGACATGACGACACCAGCGCCTCTCAGTGTCATAAATAGGAAAGTACGTAACAAACATAAATGATATATATTCATCCACACAGATATCTTTTTTTCTTACATAATCTTTTGAATTATTAATTGAATTTAAACATATTTGAATGGGATTTTTATATAGCTTGTAGACAAGCCAAAATTCTTTTCAACTAGCATCACTTATATGATTTTTATCAATTCCTTTCGCATGATATTTTTGTATTTTACTATCAGGCTCATAATTTAAAAGGAAAAAGCGCCCTCAGTCGGTAGAATAGAAAAACATTTCGTGTTGACTAATTATTTTATCGTTGCGGATAAAATTGACCTCCTTCGCTATTGATGGTAACCTCAGACATCGGCGATACTTGGTCATGAATTGACGGGTCTCTGTTGATCTCTGAGAGTCTAGTCTGTGACGCAGACGATAAAGATATATTAAACAGACGCGGTGAATGCTTATGAAAACTTAATCGTTTTTAGTGAGTGATAGGATTTCATCTTTCACATATCACTATAATCAGCAAGTTGGTGTAACATGTTACTGACCACTGTCTTGCTGACGTCATCGTAAGTAATCTGAAATTATAGGTGGCGCAAGCAAAATCGTGAAGATAGAAAGTATACAAACTACAATTTTGGCGAATTCTTTTTTTTTTTTTTTAGCTAGATGGGTGAAGCAAGAATGCTTTTCATATTCCCCGTTATCTGTAGAAGAAGATGTATGGATAGGGTGTTATTGAGCTATAAGCTCAGGTCATGGCGGGGTAACGGCAATAGCCAAGCCTCAGTTAAAATTTCATTGGCTACAGCACTGCCGTCTGTTACCCTCTGGAATCTTCGATCGCCCTACAATTCTGACGAAGTCCTAAAAAGGACTGGGAGGTGGACTGAGTCCTTGACTCTTTATCCCTTCATCTAAATGAAGAAAATCTGTATGGATGGAGTGTTATTGAGTAAAAAGCTCTAGTCACGCCTGAGTAACGGCATTAGCCGAGCCTCAGTTAAAACTTCATTGGCTATGTTGGATTCTGATTATGTAGAAATTAGAATAAATGTTATTTGATTCAGAATCCAACATGATTTTCCGTCACAAGAACTATATTTGTAAATATTATTTAATGTAAATAACATAAATTATAATTGATATCATATAACTGCCTTAAATATATCAAGTTTTTAATTATTTAATCAAAAGAAAGTGTTAATGATAAAGAGGTTCTGTATTAAATATTATTAAGCTATTTTATTTATTGTTATGTCAATATTGTAAGAACTTATATTTGTAATTTAACTACGCATTTATTGAAAAGCAAATATTCTAATTATTCCTGTTTTGTGAAAGCTTAATGTTATGTAATAACTCAATGTAGTTGTATAGCCTAATGTAACATTCGCGAGAATGTTTACGTTTATCGGTTGTCATAGAGACGCGTGAAATAAACGAGCGCGAGTGAAGAAGAGCGTGGGATAAATAAGAAGAGAAAATATATACGTAGTAGGGGAGTCGGAACGGAATTTTGGAACTAAAGGGTAGCAAGGAGATAAACTAGAGAAGTAGAAGTAAATGAAAGGTTCTTAAGGGTAGGAGTTGAGTGGATATTTTTTTATAAGTGAGCAAGGGCGAAACGAGCTTTATAGTTAGCTGAAAGTATAATCAGCAGTAATAATGAAAAGGAAATTAATACTACAATCGGATAAAATAAAAAGCTGGACGTTTAAGGAAGAATTTTGAATGAACCTGGCTATTCTAGAATTGTGGCTTATTTCCGATTTGCCCTAAAAAGAACCTCACGGTGTTTAATTAGTTTATGAGTGGTAACGACGATAGTTGAAGTACCCTGTAATTGAAGTCTAGAATTCTGAAGTGCGTTTGATAGTGCTTTAAGTATAACCGTGGATAAGTCTTGTAGATGTGTTTTTATTAAGTAAGATAAATAAGTTCCAAAGGTTTGCTCACAACTTAATTGATGTATTAGGAACTATTTCCGGTAAGGTTTATCATAGTGTATTATTTCTATGCTTGAAGAATTGTGTGTTAATTACGCTATGCTTAACGCTACTTTAACTGTGGAAACTCTTTGTGAATGAGAGTTGGAGATAAGAATTGTTTGAAAGATATTTTCAGCTATTAGTACTTGTAATATTTTGAACTTATAGCATGACTGAGAATTGTGTGAAAACTGACTAGATTGGATGTTCCATTATATTAATTTAAGTGTAGAAACTTTGTAACCCAGAAGCTGAGAAAGTCCATGTGAAGACTTGGAAGATTGTGCTATTGAGATTATTTAAACTTAATGTTTGACTTGTTTCTAGTATATAGAAATTAGAAGTAAAATTTATGTATGTGTTATATGACTTATATTAAATGTTTCATTGGTTAATCTAACTATTGTATTTGCCTGAATTTCTTATTACTGCACCGTTCACAAAAACTCGAATCTAGCGGGAATCGCAGAAGGAAAATAAATACTTCTACCTGATTGAATGAAAGGACTGCTAACTAACTTGAATTGATCGTACTGTTTCATATAGACTTATCTAAGGATAGAGTGGCGCAGTATAATAGAAATTTCTCTACCCTTGGATTAGTGATCAATTTACAATTAGTTGTGTTTTATTTGATGAAAGTGACGTTTAACAAGATGGCGGATTCGAACATCAAGAGAACAACGTCACGACAGCTACTACCATCCGTTACCCTGGAAGTCATAAAAAGGACTTTGTTACCTACCTATTACCTTTTTCTTCTCTATTACAGTTCTTGTGAAGTCCTTATAAGGACTGGCTTAAAGGGGCGAAGCAAGAATGCTTTTCATCTTCCCCGTTATCTGTAGAGGACAGTGTAGGGATAAGGTGTTATTGAGCTATTAAAGCTCTGATCATGGCAGGAGGGTAACAGCAATAGCCGAGCCTCAGTTAGAACTTCACTGGCTACAGCATTGCCATCCATTACCCTCCAAGGGTATTGGATTGAATGAATCAATCACCGCATCTCACGGTCGATTGATCCCAAAATCCCCTACTTCGAAGTATGCTACAGCAATCTTAAATTGTTATAATATTGAAAAAATTATGTGGGATATCCAGTCCAGCCTAATTTATTCCCATTTAAAGGCATTAAATTGTTTTCTTTAAAATATTTTTTGTCTCCTTTTTTATTAGACACAATTTAGTATAGAAAATAATACAAATTTTAGTAAGACTAAATCTATCCTAACCTTCATCGATATTTAGCATGTATGACTTATAGGATTTCCAAGATTAATATTAAATTGTATTTAATGTCTAGATAATTAAAGTGACTGTTTCAAACTCATGAAACTTTGCCATAATATGTATGCGTAGAACAGGGATTAAGATCATACAGAGATTTCAATTGTATGGAAAATATAGCACTATTCAAAATACTGTTTTTATGACAACCACAATTTCTTATTCTTAATTTGGCACACGTCACAGTTCAGCCATCAAGAAAGAAAGAAATACATAATAAATTAGACTCATGCATTGTGCATACTGAATGACTAAATCGCAGCTGTTCAACATCCACAGATTAGCTTAACACAAGCTTTGAAGTTTGTTGATACCAAACAAGAGCAATGCATACCAGTTGAAGGTAACGTGAATCCAAATCGGTGTACAGATCTGTTGATAATTCTCATGGGGAACCTAGCAGAACTTGCTTTACTGTGATTAATGTATAATTTCCTTAATTGTTAATTTAATTTAAAAAATAAATGACAGTTATATATGCATGCGTCCTCACATCACCATCCAGCGCAAAAGCTGGGTATTATATCAACTCTTGAGAATCGTGCAAGATCTGTACTGTCAGATGATGAAGAACTAAAAAAAGAATTACAACATCTTAAATGGACCTTTAAAAGCAATGGCTACTCTTTAAAAAGTGTCAACAAACAATTATTCCACCGTCAACGTAGCAAAGTAGAGACACAGAACGACTCCAAGGTTATATCTCCTTGCCATATGTCAGCACACTATCCAAAAAACTGAGTAAAATCTTAAAGAAATTTAACATACAAACGTGCTTCTCGACTCTTCCAAAAATAAGATCAAGTTTCAGCAACTACAGACAATCTCACAACCTTCTACAATTCCCAGGTGTATACAAAGTCACATGTGAGTGCGGAAAACCTTACTATGGCCAAACGGAGAAATCTATCCTCCTACGTCTCGAGGAACACCAGAGAGACTATGCTTACAAGAGAACCAGAGCTACTGCCCTGTCAGGCCATGTCCTGTTTTCAATAAACACGAACAACGAAAGCCGCCAACATGAAGTCAATTGGACAACAACTTCAAACCTACACATTTGCCACGATGAGGTAGAACGCCGCATTGTCGAGTCAAAAGAAATCTCCTTGGACCTGCTTCATATGAACAATAATCTCAGCTATAATTTGCCTGACTCTTTCAGCTCTACTATCAGATACTGGAGATCGCGTGGTTCCACCACACACGCACAAGTTTACAACAATAGAACTTTAACACGGATTATAGCTCAAGTTCATAATAACTGTAATTTACAGTCGAATATTATAGCTTTATAATTGTATAGCTTTCGAGTGTCTCAATGTTTTTTTCAGTGCCTTTTAATAGCTTTCTATGTTCTTAACGCCTGATGAAGTCAATCTCGACGAAACATGTTGCGTTTTCAAATAAATGTCATTTTGGTATAATTCTCGGATTTTTAGTCAGTTTATATTAAAATGAATATATATATATATATATATATATATATTATATAGTCTCGGTTATAGTCAGTATATATAAATATGAACATATCCCAGTACCGAGTTAATACTACAAATTGCTATATACACACACAATACTGCAGTGTTGAATTGATAGCTGGAATGTTACTAAAAATGTTTATTGTAAATATGTATGCTAGCAGAAAAATATCTCATGAATTATATTATTACGGCATCAATGCCTTTGTATAAGATTTCGTCTTTTTATTCAAATTCATAAAACTTTTCAAAAAGTATGAACAAAGATGTTTTTTGCTATTAAATAAGTTTATTTTTTATATAAAATTTTACTTTTTGCATAAAATACTATATAAGTTATTATTTTAGTTTGAATTTCTCAATAAATTTAGAAAAATTTAGCATGTTACTTCGAAAACTATTTTTAATTAAGTACACTTACTTATTTATATAATACTTATCTTATAATTAATCTTTGGGGTAAAATGCAGTGAGATTAGTCTTCCAGCGAGATATTCTATCGGTTCTTTCTTTGCACACGTTTAATTACTGTGGCTAAATTAACGTAAATGCCCTGAGTACCTTTTACCGTATAAATTCGATATAACCGAATCGGAAGAATCCTTCATGAGGTCCGTGCATACTATTATTCAGTTGAGATATGAACATGATTATCCATATTTCAACAAATGTGTACGTATTTTGTACATACTTTATCGAAAGGAGAGGATAGATTTAAAATGAGCATTAATTAATTATTTTTTTTTTGACATGAAAGTTTATCAAAAATAAAAAGGATCTCTTGGGTGTAGAAAAAAAATGATCCCCCCCTGTATTTTTATTTTTATACAACACATTGATTTTTCTATAAAATATTTATGTAAAAAATTTAAAGATCTGGGAAATTACGTAAGGAAAATTTTCGACTTGCTAACTATAGTTAGTAAGTTGTCGAGTTCTTTCGTATCCGATGTAATAAATTTTTTAACTTGAGGATATTGTATATTAGGATAACCAAGTAATTTTATAAACTTGGTTATTTTTACTCCTAATCCCAAGTATGCAAACAATTAAGTTTGCGCCTGAATCAAAGTTCAAGTCTAAAGATGGTACAACACCAGGGCAACTCATTGTAAAGGTGGGTAAAGATCTGATCACTATTCTTAGTATTTTCCCATAATGTAAAGAACATCTCACTAGAAGATGTATACTGCAATGCATTATGGGTGGGGTCACCACCCAGACCGGTTTCAACCTTTTTTGAGGTCTCATCAGTGAGTAGCTAGACTCTAAATACCAAGGCCTTATCCTTATAAGGACTGGCTTAAAGGGGCGAAGCAAGAATGCTTTTCATCTTCCCCGTTATCTGTAGAGGACAGTGTAGGGATAAGGTGTTATTGAGCAATTAAAGCTCTGATCATGGCAGGAGGGTAACAGCAATAGCCGAGCTTCAGTTAGAACTTCATTAGCTACAGCATTGCCATCCATTACCCTCCAAGAGTATTGGATTGAATGAATCAATCACCGCATCTCACGGTCGATTGATTCTCCAATCCCGATTCAGCTCTAAATAAATACCAAGGTTTAGTAATAGAGCCTTATCACCTTTACCTATAGAAGTTGCAACAAGGTGTTTTTATTTTTAATAAAAATCTCTGGAGGAGATATAGATGTAATAAATTTTTTAACTTGGGGATATTGCATATTAGGATAACCAAGTAATTTTATAAACTTGGTTATTGCAGTATACATCGTCTAGTGCAATGTGCTTTACATTATGGGAAAATACTAAGAATAGTGATCAGAGCTTTCCCACCTTTACAATGAGTTGCCCTGGTATTGTACCATCTTTAGACTTGAACTTTGTTTCAGGCGCAAACTTAATTGTTTGCATACTTGGGATTAGGAGTTAAAATAACCAAGTTTATAAAATTACTTGGTTATCCTAATATATATATATATATATATATATATACACACATTTTCTTCTACAGATAAGGGAATATGAAAAGCATTCTTGCTTCACCCATCTAGTCAAGAAAGAAAAAAAATTTAAATCTATTTTTGCGATGCAATGCAAATCATTGACTGTTCGAATAAAAATAAATAAATAGTATTAACATACCAATAACTGATTTATTAAAATCGTTAATATATATATATACATACATGCATCTAAATACGTTGTTATTATAATATTAATAATAATATGATAATTTTAATAATAATCTTTAGTCATTAACAACGTTAGTTCCAGATGATTAAAGATAATTATCATGGCTGAAGATGTGTTTAGTGTTCTCGTGTGTACATCCCTGTATATAAAAGGTTTTATTTACTCGTTTGAGATGGATACGATGTCATGCGTCTTTGCGCATTTATTCAATAAAATTTGATTATTTATTTTTAAAATAATAATTTATATTTTACTCTGATAAAGATAATTTTATCTTTCAAATACATAACTTAGTTTCTAAAATTATAAACATATATTACACGGAACATTTTTATGTTCCATAACTAAATCACGGTTGAAAATATTAACAAAGAAGTAGCAAATAAAAAAAAGAAATAAAAGAATATCATATAAAGAAATGATTCTCCCCTTCAATACCCAGTTGTTAGGCTTTGGGATTGGTTTTCCACTTAAAAATGTAAAACAGGTTCGATTATTTATTTATAGTATTATTTCCTATTGTTTTATGAATTTATTTATATTTTCATTGTGCACTCTTCACCTCGGAACCAGGAGACTAGATGTGTACGCAATCGTCCGAGTTCGTATCAAGGCCTTGTAAAGAAGCAAAATAACTTCCTTATCCTCAGAGCCAGCGCTAGGGTCTTTGTCGCCCGCATGCAATGTCTATCTAAGCGCCCCTGTAGCGATCCGGGCGTGTGTGGTTCTTTTACGATAATAAAAATTTAAATTATTTGAAATTTCTTAAATAAATTTTGACAGAACAGCCACACGTTGCTTCGCTAAATGTAACGAACCGGGGGTGTTGACTAGGCAGGATAGTCGTTAAAAACCCGAATATTCAAAAAATTCTCAAAAGCAAATTTTGACAAAACCACTTCACTTTAATCGTTGAATATAATGATACAGGAATTATAGCCTTCTCACCGACCCGAATCGCTAAAAAATTAGAATGAATTTTAATTAAAGTTAAAATTTATTTGAACTAAGGTTTAAAAAATTCTTACATTTTACAAATTACTAAATTCTTAGTAACTTATAAAATTTTTTTAATAATTTTTATAAGTGGAACTATCTTTTAGGAAAATAAAAGAAACTCAAGATAGACGAGAAAATAAGAAAAGAATTCAGAAATAATTAGAACATTTAATATAAGTATTCAAAAAATAACATCTTCAGAATAACAGAAAAAAAAATTAAATTACATAAATATACTTGAAATTTTTTTAATTAAAATTTTAGGGTTTTTGATTTCATATTCACAAAATTATAAATAATGGTCTTAACGTCTAATTCCGCACATACATCATCTTCAATAGCTATTAACGCCAAACTAACAAGCCTTTTTTCTGAGATACTTGTTCTTAAGTTTTAATCAAGTTCAACTTGGAAAAGGAACGTTCACCGATCGCTACACTAAGGTTAATAGTATTCTTAAAGCAACTGAAAAGTTAGGGAAAGATAAATTATTGGACATAATAAAATTAAGAATATCGAAAGGGTTTTGAATATTTAAATTAACCTTCCGAAAAATATCCCGGAAAGCACATACCTCGTCATATAGTTCTATTGCATTTACGTCTTTATTGTCGCCGTCCTTCAAGAGAATCTCTAAATCGTCACAATTTTTTCGTAAATCTTCGTTATTAATTTGTAGTAATCTATACAAGAAATCGAAATTATCATAATATATTTTTAGTTGTTCAAAACGTTCTATTAACGAACACATTGCAAGTCTAGAAGTGTATAAAACACATTCACTTTAAATTTATCTTCTGGCGATTGTGGCGTTTCGTCATGATGCTCGTAGTCAAATTGCTGTGTCTTCTTTCGTCGTCGAACTTCCGTACCAGTTTTAAATTATTCTTCTCCATCCACCTCTTCACTCAGTTCTTTTGTCGTTTTAGAACTTCTTTAAAATTTGTATCTGATCGATACTCTTGTAAGAATATTTTTAAGTTTTCGATAGATTCTAAAGCAAGTGTAATGTTCATATTTTGTCTTGAAGCATTTTACTCACAGGGTTTATTCTGTTAAGTAAATCATGCCAAATTATAAGAGAGAGCAAATAAATGTGTAGTCCTTTATTTTAGCAAATAATGTTTGTGCTTCATGCTGAGTTTCTTTATTAAAATTTTCATTATTTAAAATTTCAAAAAGTGCATCGTAAATTTCTCCTGACTGATATCGTAGAGGGCGGATTGCATTAATTTTACTTTCCCATCGCGTTTCTGATGGCTGTTTCAATGTTAATTTTTTTACGAACTCAGCATGAAGGACATTTCATTCTCTTACAAACGTTGGGCAATCCTTTAAAAGGATTGCCCAACGTTTGTAAGAGAATGAAAAGAAATTGAATATTTCTTGAATAATTGCAAAGAAACTAATTGTATCTGCATTCACTTTGGCTGCATCGTTAACGATTAAATTTAGAATATGAGCAGCACATGGCACGTAAAAAGCTCGAGGATTTTTGTTCAAAAGCAAATTTTGGAGCCCATATTTTTTCCCTTTCATATTTGCCCCATTTTCATACCCTTGACCTCGCATGTCTTCAATGGGAATGTTCCATTTTTCCAGTTGTTCCCTTATTGTTGCACATACACCACGTCCTGTAAAATCTGATATATCTGCAAAACCTAAAACGTTTTTCCTGATCTTGACAATTCCATTGTCACAGGAAACAAAGCGAATAATAATGGTCATTTGTTCTGTTTTACTTGCATCAGGTGTGCATCTAAAATTATGGAATAATATTTAGATTTGCGAATTGATAATAAAATTGTATCCCTGATTGCGTTACTTAAAGTTTCCAATATTTCATTTTGTCTGTCTTTACTCATATAGTGTACTCTATTGTTTCGTTGTAGGGTCCTTTCAACATGATTTTCCATAACGGGATGAAACTTCGCAAACAGTTCGACTAATTTTAAAAAATTTCTTGCTGTTATTCCTTTCATATGATTTATCAGATGATCCGCGAAAAGCTAAATTTTGGCTACCAAGGAATTTTATAATTTCAATCAAGCGTTCTAAACACTCGTCCAATGTTTCTTTTTCATTGAGTCTGGCAATCAATAGTAGTTTTGTTTTTTAAATTTTTATCAACTTCCTTCCATTTTAAGAATTTTTCATGTGAGTTAAACTAGTCTCATGTATATGAAAAGTTCTACTTACATTTCTCCAATCGTTTATAACCTTCTACAAGACTACTTGATTCGGTAGGTGCAAAAGGTTTGCGACAAAAGCAAAACACAGAATTTAAAGTTTCGGAATAAATGAGCCATGTTCTTGGCACGAGCTCCCCGTTTTCCATTTTTCTATTATAATACGTGTCGCCAAATTTACGACCATATGTATCTCTGGGATATATTTTTCTTTTGAACAGGCCCCATTTCAATTAAAACAACTCGTAATTTTTCATCAATATTTCCCCATTCGCCTGGATCTTCTAAATTTACAGAGACTAACAATGTGTTAGTTTCGTGGTCAGCTACAACTAAATCTTCTGTTTTTCACTCAAATCATGAGTCTTTTATCTTGTTGAATAGTTGCAATAGTACTTTCATGCAAACTGGATGATGTGCACAGTTCTTCAATTCTGATTTCTGATGTATCGAGTTGGTTACAATCTCCATCAGAATATTTTAATATTTTAACAAATTTATTAAGAGCCCCAGTTTGTTTCTTAATATCTGCTTCTTTCGCAGCATGACGCTTACGATTTTGTGCACCGGATAATTTTTTTTAATTTTTGATCCCATTTCTATTTTATACCCACAACAAATTATTACACAACACGACACAGAGACGAAATAATAGTCCGCACTGGGCTACAGTCGGTAGCCTACTGAGATGCGTACCATATGACTGGTTAACTAGCAACAAATGTTTTGTACGAAAATTCGTTTCTGCACACAAAAACCGTTCAACGTTTCACTTTAGATAGACTGCAGTAGACACAACATTCTTCTGGCAAGCATTTAGCCTGCTCTCGCTGCAAAATTGTAAACAGCCGGCCGATCAAAGAGGCGGCAATATACAATTTTTTAAAATTTTTATTCGGTGTATCCGGCCTTATTTATTTTAATATTGATCATTCTAAGAATTTTTTGTTTTCATGATAAAAATTTTATTTCTTAAAAATGAACTTATGAACGGTGCCCTGGCGGCGGCGCCCCCCGTCGTAGCGGCGCCCGCATGTCCGCTTCCGCCGGCCCTGCTTATCCTTACATCAATGTTCATTTCAGCAGTGCAGTTATCATCTGAATTCTGTTTACAACTTTTTCTATATGCCCCCCCCCCAACTTCAACGTTCAGTCTATAATCCAAGATCCCTGACTTAATCAGGTTCTTCTAGCAAAATCTGGCTAATATAATACGCCACCGGATATCTCAACAGCTTATTTTTTTACGAAGACAGGCAAAAAAAATAGCCGTAATAATAATTATTTTTTTTTTACTCTTTATTTAATAGCTTTTGCTAACTGAAAGTAATTTTCATATGCCAACAATACAAGCCTATTCAAATCTTCTACAAGTACTGCATATTACACCTTCCTGATTACCCTGCCCATCTCTGCATCCTCATCAGACTCACTGGAACATATTGTACTAATATTGCATTCATAGCTTTATATTCCGAATGAACTGAAACTATCCGATATCATTAGCATAATGTTGTGGAAATATTACAATATTTCCACCAAATACCAGGAAGTATACCACGCAGAATAAAAACAAACACGAACATCAGTAGTAAATGTACAATAAAAACTAATTATTCTAAGCAGGGATTACTAAGGTTACGCAGTCAATGTATTATGTCTGTTAACTGCGTGGGTTCTGGCTGGTTGGTCTGTTTTTTAAGGTATGAAAAAAAGGGTATTAGACCAGCTAATTCACTTTCATCTGAGAAGCCGATCTTTTCTACCAAAGGAGAGAGCTGAATTGTATTCACGACTATGCAGGAATAGAATAATTGGCAGGTTTCATCCTGTTTTCAACATAGAAGGACTTTAGTCTCCTACCGAAACTTTTATGATTGTAAAAATAATAGGGATCCTCTGGGTTATCACAGGTTTGTTGGGATAAATTTCTCTAATTAAACCATAATTTTAGAAGTATTGGAAACATTGTCCTTTGTATTTTAATGATTGCTTTTGAAATGATCATCTGCACCCTGAAGAGGATCTTAAACCATCAATCGAAACGTTTATTGTACTGTATACAAACTTTAACTGTTTAATGTTGGTTTGTCTTGAAATCTGCAATGAACTGGAAGGGTGTTTTAAGACTGGAATAAACCATTTTATACACACTCGTCACAGAGACGTAAGCGAACGTCGAATTTCAGGAAACGGTTCGGTTCCTTCCCACAGCTGCAGCTGTCCCCTTGGCTTCCTTTCCCCACACATGGATAGTGACATAAAATGTCCTCCCCCTTTGCGAACATGTGGGAAGCCGAAATTCTCCGCATTACTACACATCTAAACACCCCGTCTGGTTTACAGCAAAGAATCCCTTCAGTTTGGACAACCCGCATGAGACACGCTTTCACGCCCTGTTTGGTGGGCTCTTTCAATCTTCCCTTTTTGCTGTACGGTTCGAGCTGAATCTCACCCATTATCTGGCTATTGACGCCTTCACGCATGCACTGAAAAAGCAATGTTTTAAATAAAGAACTTTTATATGAAAATAAAAATCCCGTTATTGTTTTACTTAAGTTTACAAACAATAGCTTTTGTTTTGGAAAGTATTAATTTTTATTTTCATTCTATTATTTAGATCCCACTATATATTAGAAACATTTTATGGATAAAGAAAAATATAAATTTAAATTAAATTTGAACAGTATTACTAGCAAGAAGGGCAAGAACTAGATTTTTGCTGTGAGTGCAATGAAATGGATTGACAGAAGAAGTAGCCAATGAAGTATCATTTTATTTAGGATTTTTTTGATTTACATGGGGATGGGCATACGACATCATACTAGACTGGCAAACTCGCTTTTTATCTCTAGCGCCAGTGAACGACATTAACAGGATTTAAAGAAAGGTCTGATTGGTGGTGTGTGGATCTCATGATGAGTCATAGCACTACAAAAAAGAATGCGAATAATAACGAAACAAATGAACTGAGGGGGGAGGGAAATGCCTTTGGACCTTTTTTGAACAAGAAAAATTTGTATCTAAGTATTATTATTAATGAATCTTCGATCAATTTTTTTTAAGTTATTTAAATGTCACAAATTCAATTAAATAATTCTAAAACACTTACTGTAATCATCTTGTTCTTCTACTTGAAAATATCCTTTCTTTGGGAAGGACAGTGGTGTTCCAAAAATCAGAAAAAAAAATGTTTCGTGTATATGGATGATTCCTTGTAGTGGAGCCCCTAGTTCATCTTCGCACATGAACGCAACATTAAGCGTCTTACCTACGCGGAGCTACTTGAGCAGGCTGTCACTTCCGGTGATGTGTTTTGCTCCAAATACGTCCAACAAGCAATGCACTGTATAGCAAAGTGACACTTTAGATCTACTGTTGTAATACTTGTTAGAGTACTGGGAACCTTTGACATGACTAGTGCACGAGATTTGTTGAATGAATATAATTGTTTTACCAGTAAATATACGAAAGAAAAGTTATATTAAAATTAAATAAATTATATGCTAATTCAGTTTCAAGATCGCTAGTTTAATTTCATTGACCATATTTCGACTGGCCATCGTTCCGAGCTTAAATCAATTAGTAGCGTAATTGAAACAATTCATTTGTTTTACTGGCATTTCACATTCGTTTTACTAAAAAAAGCTAGTCAAAGATTTGAATGACTGCCGAAATTCACTTTAAACATGTTAGTGCAAGTTATTAACGTCATGCCTCTCAATTTAGATCAGGTGGGCCCGATCTAATTAAACAACTAACAATAATATTTTTTTTCACTGAACTATCCCAAATGATTGAAAAATAGACAAAATCTTGCTTATACATAAAAAATGTAACGTTCAAAAATTGTAAACATTTATATACCAATTACTCTTTCAAAATCCGTGTAAAAATAAGAATTCTCCAAATAACATTTACAAACAGCTAGTAGAAGAACAAGCTGGTTTTATAAAAAAAAAACAGGTCAATTGACTATATCTTTAATCTTCATAGTTTGGCCGAAATTGCATCGGACAAAGAGGAGAAAGACCTTTCTTGCTGTGTTGTGAATTATAAACAACCATTTGATTCTCTCGAAAGGGGGAAACTTATTCAAATATTAACAAAGTGAAACATCGACTTTGAAATACTGAGATTTGTTTCAAACTACTCTTAGCATACAAGTGCAGGAATTCAGTACCAAAATATCACAACAAAAAAGTTGAAATCAAACGAGCAGTTATGCAAGGATGCTCACTCTTCCCTTTTTTGACATTTTTATCCCAAAATTTAAAGCATCATTGGCCTCAACAAAAGGAGTAAAAGCCAGTGGAAGATCGATCACACATAGTATATATGCAGACGATGTGGTAATTATAACTGATTGCCAAAAGTGGAAGAATGACCATAAGATTTTTTAATATGACAATCTCACGAAAGGTTGAAAATATATAACCCATGAGTGGGCTAAGAATATTCTTTCATTTTTTTTAATGTTTATAAAACTTTTTATATACTTTTTAATGATTCAGAAATCTTTCTTTAGAAATCAAACCAAAACTTTTTCAAAAGCACTTTGAATCTCGAGAAAAGAAGGACGATATTCTTACACCATGTCACGAAATTCATCTCTCAACAGAATTAGGAGAATTCTCGTCAACTGTACTATGACCCTGGGAGGGTAATGGATGGCAATGTTGTACCAGTGAAGTTTAACTGAGGTCCGGCTGTTGCCCCCCTGGGGCGCTGAGATTCGAGAGTTATGAGTACGCTCTCTTAAGGTTTTTTTTGCCTTAAGGGAGCAATTTGGGTCTCCGGAGAAAGTGTTCTCCGGCACGGCCCGATGAGGGGCTTGGTCGGTGAATGCTTTTCTTCGGAATTTGAGCGGTTCTGCTCGGTGGTGGTGTGTGGGTGGAAGGCCATCACTGAGTGGAGCCAACGCTGAGATGGACGGTCTTTCGCCCACGATTGAGTGGCCTAGGGATCGTCCGAATTTTCAGAGATTGGCTTTACTTACGTATCACCAATGAAGTTCTAACTGAGGCTCGGCTATTGCTGTTACCCTCCTGCCATGATCAGAGCTTTATAGCTCAATAACACCCTATTCTTACACTGTACTCTACCGATAACGGGTAAGATGAAAAGCATTCTTGCTTTGCCCCTTTAAGCCAGTCCTGATAAGGACTATAAGGTACTACGCAACCAGATTGGGACCATAGTTAAGATTCTTTACGAAGTCAATGAGTTCTTTATGATGTCAATAGAATCCGTAGGGGTGTTTTCAATTTCCAAAACAGCAATATTCTGTTTTCAGTTAAAACTGAGAACAGTTACGTCAATCAATATTAAAATTCATTTATGATAAATATTAGCCAATCACATCCTCTGCTTGGAAAGAATGAAAATTTTAACTACATGAAGCAGCAGTTTTATTCTCGCATTTTGCATGGTGTTCTGTTATGTTGCTGTTTACTGACCTTTAGTAAGGGTAACTTTACACTGACATCAACCCAATAGAGAGGGAATGTCACGCTTTATTTGAAAAACAAGACATTAATGAAATTCATGAGGATATAATGGTTGAATAATTTGAATAAATTATCACATGAATTACATCACGATACGACTAAAAAGGCCCATGATAATACCCGAGAGGTCCACCCTAATGTATTGTTCTAAGTGGAGTATTTTCTGGTACATCTCCCCAAGAGACCCAACAAGTGCTAAGTTGGCCGCGGAGGTGTTAAAAAAAACGTCATCTTTTCATCAGTGCGGACAAAAGTGAAGCGACCTTTCACACCCGGAGATTGTTGCCAATTTCTCGGATGTCACAGGGGCGGGGGGAGTCAACACACCTGCATGTGTACCCGACTACGGGTGTGCTGTTCTCACGCAGCCTGTGGGCCGCGCCCACTAGGCTTTCTAGCGCACGTGTTCAGCAGCAGTCATCCCACTCCCCCAATTCTGTCTCCAGCTAGTATGTCTCTGTGATGGAGAACGCCATTAGGATCGCGTTGGTCTTGTCTTTAAACTGTCTTGATTGATTGGGCTAATTTTTTATATAGTGTCGGAGCGATAGAAGACAGGCTACGGCTCTTAGGGGTTTGCAAGCCCCTCGGAGAGGGAGATTGATTTTTTTTTTTTTTTTTTTGTCACAGTGCATTACACCATATGGAACACACTCTTTAAGACAAATGTACTTCTCTCTCTCTCTCTTTCTTTCACTGGAATTTTTCTTTCTCTACTGCAAATGCAGACCAGTAGGAGGTCGCTTCAAAAATCTTATTCCCTACCCTCAGCTTTCACTCATTACCATGTGACAAACATTACCGCCATCTGAAATGAATTGCTGGTGACATACGGAAACAGATAGCACCTTTTGGGAGCATGAAACAGACGCCGGTTAGCGAGTACTCCTGACATCATCAGTCGGTAGAAGATGGGATTTTAATTGCTCTAAGAGAACATTTCAATTGTTGATATAATAATGTTTGAAATGCTCCGAAAGACTGTTTGTAGAAAGAACAAAAATCAAGTGTGGCACAGACAACGGCTTAATGTTATTCAAAAGTTAATTTTTAAGCAGATATATTTTTTTTTTTAAACAGATGTATGCAAATTCTGTCTTTGGCAGGAGATATTAATGAATATGTGATCGTTCAGGGATTAAAGATTAATAGAAAACCCGCATATCCTTTGAAGGGTGTTCAGATACAGACTACGATCTTATCCAATCTTTTATGTTCTCTTGAGATGATTGGTGATACGTAAATTTTGATTAACGTATGAAGGAGATGAAATGACATTGAACTAAGACGACACAATTGTATTTTACATTGGTGGAAACCTTCGCATTCTCTATAATATCAAAATATGTTTAAAATAGACAATGAAAGACATTTAAAACATGTGTTGTCCAGTCAGACGGGTTCTTGCTGCATCTTGTGAGTGAGTAGAATAAACTGTAATATCTTGTGCAACTCCGATCGAAATTGAAATTAGTAACCGGAGCATGCGACATAATTGACTGTGATATTGTCTCGCATGTTTTTGTGTAACGATTCGGAATCTCAACCGAATTCATTAACTGTGTTAATGTTAGTTCTCTTTGCTCTTATATCTCAGTGATGTGATCCTGGTACTCCTGTTGATTGATGCATTCCATTATACACAGATTTTCTGTTTGAAATGAGTGACTTATATCGTATCTGTTTCAAGCATGAAGATGCAGTTATTGTCCTATATTGGTGTTACTTTAAGGAAGTGTGCAATGAGATTTTGAAGGGCTACTATGCATTTTTTAAAAATTACGCCTGATGTTGTTCTTGTTCTGTCGGAGCATCGGTTGCCTGCCAAATTTGCACTACCGGTGATGTGTACATCTCCATTACTAAGTCCCATATGAAAAGTGGTAATAGAAATATGAATGACAGTTACGAAATAAGGGAGTTTGTCAATACGTAATCATAAAACTGAACACCACTGATAGAAATAAGCGAGGCTAATCTACATTGGCATTGTTGAGAAAATTGTGGCAAACTGGCATTCACCAATTTGTCATATCCCTCCTCCTACCATCTGTTTTTTTTTTTTTTTGGCTGATAAATCAAAAGAATAGTATTTAAAGCAAAAATAGCAAGAAAAAAAATGACATTAAGTCAATAAAGTGAAGCAGTTGAGACTACGGGAAAGCAAAAGACATTCAATTAGCAGAATTCGTAAAAAGATTGCAGATAGAAAATTATTTATGAAATTTTAATTTTCGAGGTCACGAAACCCAGTTGAGAAAAAAAAAAAACGCTACTTATTTCAGGTATAAATCAAGTCGGCTTAAAACTGTCTGCAACACAAAAGTCTTGACCTTTAATATACTGGTGAAGCCAGGAATCGAAACGTCGGATGTAAGACTAACTCATCTTCTGATCAGAAATTCAAGATTTCCCAATCATTAATGGAAATTGGTGTCCATTTTTTTAAACAATATGATGCATCAGTAAAATTATAAGTCTCGGGGTTGGAGAGTATGCTAAGGATGCCAAAGAGACTGTGCATCCACTCGCTCACGATATCGTTCCCCAACAAGTTAAAAATTTCCATTTTTGATGAATTCTTTCAATTTCTACAGCGAACAACTAATGTATGAAAAGTTCTCTCACCATCCATCCATCTGCTATTTACATTAACTCGATCCACGGCATAAACTCCCTTCGGGCGATACGAGAACTCGTGAAAATTTCTTTTAGCTCTCCTTCTCACACCCCATCAGTGACATTTAGCGAACTATTTATGCAGATTAATTACATTGGGGATGTTTACATATTTTTATTAGCAAAACATAATAAAACAACTTGTTTCGCCATACGAAATTTTTCCATTTGCCAAAAGGGGGCATCATTGCGAACGCTTTTCTTTTTCCCTTTTGCTAAAATTAATCAAAATTCATCATCACGTTGGAAAGAGGGGGGGCGCCGCCTTTAAAACTCCAGAAAAGTGCCAATGGTTGGCGTCAATTTTAATTAACACTTCCTGCCTCGTGCCCTGAAGGCAGCCTCAAAATCTCCCAGCATTTGTAATCCTCTTTTCCAGCCACCGTTCTCTCAGCCCATCTGAGCTTTCCCTGATGACTTAATCTGGCTGGCTTTAACATTCGCTTCTGCTGCTGCTGACTCACAGCCGTTGCACAGGAGCGCGCGTGCTGTCTCTCTCTCTCTCTCTCTCTCTTTCTTCCCTCCCCCGTTCAACTCTTATCCCCCCCCGTTTCTACGATCGCGCGCTCGAAAGAGAGAGAGAGAACCCGCCCTTTCTCTATGCGAATGCAGTACTTCGCCTCAGGCGTGCCGCAAATGCGCGCACACACACACATGTGCTAAAGCGCGCTTTCAACCGCCAAGCAGTCTGGCAGGCGAGCAATCCAGCGGAGAGGTTGAGAATTCTTGGCAAGCCTTAGAAGTAGGCAGTATGTGACAACGTTATGTTCCTTCCCTCCCCTATATTCCATCCCCTTTTCTTTGCCCCTCGCGGCTATCTACTGACTCTAGGATCCTTGGAATTAGTGGTTGTGGGCTGCCTGTCAGATTGTAGCTGATCCAACTTGATCCTCCACGGTGGGAGGACATTGTTGAATCTTCACTTGTGCTGGCATGCGCGATTTTAAGTAAATACTGGCGATTTGGGTCAAGAAATCCTTTTAACTAATTTGCTGGGCTTCTAAGGGATTGACAACATCAAAGTTACGACTAGATAACTTCGCTCAGACATTGTCGAATACAGATACGTTGAAGAGATTCTTACGTTAAGGAAAAACGAAGTATTTCTAAAAACAGAACTGTTGTAATTTCACCCAAGTTCAGTAATTAAGCCTTAAAAACATCCAACTTTTCCTAACACTAACGATTCAAATACTGTTCAATAGGCCTAACTCAAGATTCGCCTCCTTTTTTATCTGCTCCAATTTATTAATCATCGAAACATTAGGTGTCACTAGGTGGCAGCACTGCTTTCAAGTACATACACGTGCCCTACTAGATTGAGAAAGGATCGTATTTTGCCCAGGTGCAAGCAACCCTCAATGCTGTCAACACAGCTAATGTAACATAATATGTGAAAGGTCAGATGCTGCCATACGACAGTTAAAGACCTTCATGGGTTCTTGGAGTAGAATAGAGAAAAAAATCTACTCGTATATATTATTAATCTTATTAATTTAATATCTTATTAATGATATAATAAGATATTAAATGCCTTTTAAATAAGATTTAAGTAGTTTTCCCATTTTAAAATCATTCCATGATATAATTATACAGTTTATAATAATTAGTTTCTTAGTATTGAGAATATATATATATTTTAATCCTTCATATGTGTTAGAAAATTACAAAATTCATGTGCATAATGTGTCGCATCATGTTAGCCTTCCAGTTTGTTTTAGTTCCTAAATCATCAGTGAAGTTTTGTAATAGCGCTCCCTAACGGCAGATGATCAAACTAAACATTATTGTATTACATGCATCGTATTGAGAATATAGTTTTGAAGGAAGGGACGCATTTTATGTCTTTACAGACTGAGTTTTTCTAATTGTGACTTGCTTTTTGAGCTTACATTTTTTTTTATTTATTTTAGTTTTCAGGCCTATGAAATATTTGTTTTACAGCCATGCGCTAGAATTATTTTACGTTCAGCATTGTATTCTACTGTGGATCACAGTAGAATATACTCTAGTGTGATTTGACTCCTAAGTAAACAAACAAACAAATGAAATAGTCTTTTAGAAAGAATTTCTAAACCATTAAGCATATCTGATATTACTTTTTCGAATTTCTAACTTTGAGTGTTTCAGTTATCTGGTCTGATCTGATTTTCCCTTTCAGTGTCGTTTTCCCAGATCGTAGGTGACTTTGTAGACATTGCCCACAAAGTATTCCTGGTGAGCCTTTTACAGGGTAGTTCACCATTGCTCCCCCCCCCCATTTTATCCGGGCTCGAGACCGGTATATGGCCGGGATGTATTCATGACTATAATCCATGTGTGTTCACAGGGACGATTTGCCTGTTCTGGGGGACGAAAAACTCGAGTTTCCGGGTGAAAAATAAACAACCCTACTACCGTATGAAATCGGCTAACTCACCTTTAGTCGAAAGAGACCAGATAAAGGTTCCTCACGTCACTGACAGGAATCGAACCCAGGTCTTTCCGACCAAAGGGCTTCGTCTGTACCGAGTGAGCTACGGAGGCTCTTCGGTTACCTGCTTAAGAAATTAATTTATATATAAATGATGTCCATAAAGTGGGTCCAAATTATTTCTATTTGAATGCAAACAAAGAGTAAATATTGTGTGACTTGTGAATGACAGGATTTGAATAACGGAATGCACATTTAGTTTGAGATGAGCATACAGATATTTCGGCTTTTTTTTATATACAAAAAAGTCCCTCTTTAAACTATGTAAACAGTTAAAAGCGTTAAGCGAATTAGCATTAAACGGGGAGTTGTTTTTCATAGAGATTATTAATGTTAAGTGTATTAATTTATTATCTAGTGCTAGTCGTAAAGTTATTTTGCAAACCGTAGATGCCCTAAGCATGCGCGTTTAAATCGACCCTTTCTCGTAGTGATTCTAAACTTAATAAACTTGACAACACTTAAAGAATTGCAAATTTCTATTTAGTTTAAATTTTAATTAGTAAATCACTACATGCGATCTATCTAAAGACAAAGCATCACATACCTCAATCTGGCATAGATTTTGAGGTAATTGGCGAATAAAACTAATTAAAAATGTATTAGATCTCGAACACTGAATCATCGCGAATTTAAGGAATTTTTGAGAGATATGGAAAGCGAATGTGGCGATATGCTTTCTAACACCGAAGTTCGATGGTAAGGCACAATGCTTAAGGATTTGAAGAGCGAAATTCAGTTATTCTTGGAGATGAAAGCCAACCCGTTTCCAGACCTTAATGACAAGGACTGGATGTGCGATTTTGCGTTGACATTATTCAACATTTGAACGAATTAAATGTAATTTTTCTTCAAGGACAGAACAAACTTATTAATGAAATGTTCGATAAAATAAAAGAGTTTGAAAATAAACTAAAAATTTAGAATCGGTAACTGGAATCTAATAATATGGCCTATTTTCCAATTTTGAGAAAAGAAAATCCATCTGAAACAAAAAAAAATATGCAGAGCAGAGGAAATAGTTCGCCGTTCAAAAACTTACGCAAAAATGAAACAAATTTTTATAATTTCTCATCACCTTTTAATATAGACGTTGAAGGGGGTTCCGAAGAATTTCAAATGGAAATGATTGATTTGCAAAGCAACACTGAACTCAGAAATAATTTTCAAAATGTTAGTCTTATTGACTTTTATATGAGTTACTTTCCAACTGATAAATTTCCATTGCTGGCTACCTATTCCAGGCAAATAATGAGTTTATTTCGTAGTACTGATCTCTGTGAACAACTCTTTTCGAAAATAAAAATTGGAAAAAATGATCGTTGAAATCGCCTTGATGACGAACGACTAAAAAAATTGTATTGGAGTCGCAGTTTCAAACATACCTCCCAATATTGAAAAGCCTGTAGATGAGAAACAGAGCCAAATATCTCATTAATTAAATTTCAGCGGCTATTTAATTTCTTTTTTGAAGTAAAAAAAATTATGTACGTATACCTGTGTATATATTGAAAGTATTACTAATAAAAAGTAAATCGAATTAAAAAAAAAAAAACTTTTCATTATAAATCGATGTCGAAAATAACAAATTCCACCCCATAAATTAAAATTGTTTGATTATTATATTAAAGTATTTAATATTGTGTTCTTTGCGGCCCGTATGGAATATTAGGTTTTCAATTATGGCCCGCTGAAGTACAAAAGTTGATGATCATTGATCTAGAGCATTTGTCTCCGGACTGTGCAAGCAAAAAACGTCTTCCTACTATAAAATTAATGTGCTAGTGACGTCTACAGTATATTACAATATTTTCAAACATCCTTAGGTAAAGATTTTTAATTTTTGTGAATTATGTTTGGTTACTAGAACAGCGGAATAGATAGAGCAGTTCAGTCAATGGATGATGCAACTTTACGTGGAGGTTGTGGTGCAAGCAAACCTTGCCATATAACCTTGACGTAAACGCATCATTCATTGATGCATCACTTTATTTGGACTTGTGACGTCAAACATGGCGATATTTTGATTTCCAATCAACGAAAACAAACCCTTTTGGATGCGTGCCCATGAAGCAGGTGCTGCCGTATGATAAACACTGATACAGACAGCACGCGCTGTTATCGAAAATAGGATTACATTGTTTAGAAGATGGCTAACAGCGACCTCTACAATGAAACGTAGTAATGTGTCGTATGGAGTTTTTTAACACATTTTGAAAATAAACGGTAATACAGATAAAAAAAATGGAGAACAAGAGTTAGTTATTTTAAGGATTGTATTATTCCTATTAATATGAAAGTAGTAATGAAGTGCTCTAAGCTAAGATGAAAAAAGAAACTGATGTTATTGTAGCAGCCTGCTCGAACACCTTTTTTTTAATTTTATAAGCTCACCTAATAATTCAAACAGCCTCAGATCTTCAATTTCGGTTGAAAAAAGTCCTAAGGACTTTAATATTTCATTTTGAAATACTATTGTTTATTTAAAAACCTTTTTTCTCTTTACATACAAAACAAATATAAATATTTCGAATTTACTTGTCCTAATTAGAGTGAGATTGGAAAAAAGTCCTTTTTAGGACTTCCAGGGTAACAATTAGCAATGCTGAACCGAGGAAGTAAACTGAGGTTCGGCTGTTGCTGTTATCCTGGGTGTGAGTTTTTGAGTTCGCTCCCTTAGGGTTTTTGCCTTAAGGGAGCACCTTGAGTCTCCGGGGAAGGTGTTCTCCGGCACGGCCCGCTGAGGGGTTCTTGCCGGTGAATTATTTTCCTCGGAATTTGAGCGGTTCTGCTCAGTGGTCGGGGAGCCCGTCACTGAGTGGAACCAACGCTGAGATATGGACGGTCTTTCGCCCACTATGAAGTGGCCTAGAGATCGTCCGATTTTTTGAGATTTTACCCTTTACTTACTAATCAGGGTAACAAATGGCAATGCTGTAGCCAATGAAGTTTTAACTGAGGCTCGGCTATTGCCGTTACCCAGCCATGACTAGAGCTTTTTAGCTCAATAACACTCCATCCACACAGATTTTCTTCATTCAGATGACGGGATAAAGAGTCAAGGACTCAGTCCATCGCCCAGTTCTTTTAAGAACTTTAAGATACTGATAGTTACAATATACCCTTGGAGGGTAATGGATGGCAATGCTCTAGCCAATAGCCAATGAAGTTCTAACTGAGGCTCGGCTATTGCTGTTACCCTCCTGCAATGATCAGAGCTTTAATTGCTCAATAACACCTTATCACTACACTGTCCTCTACAGATACAGTCCATCGCCCAGTTCTTATAAGATCTTCAATTTCGGTTGCAGTTCTAGTGAAACCAAAATACTACTTATTTATGGTTAGGTGGAAAGTCGTTGGTCTCTTTAGATTTCTCCTGGAATGCTTATGCGTCCAGGGCTCTTCACTTGCTTCGTCACATATCACTGATCTCAAATCCTATGGATACTTGTTAGTCTAATCTCATACGAAGTATTGCCATCTCGCTAAACAAAATAGGCAAACCAGCTAGAAAAGCCAACAATAATAATCCGGCTTTATAGCTTCAGTTGTTTGGACCATCGTCCCAAACAACTCCAACCACAAGTATCCAGTTTTTCAGATGACAATAAACTCCAACTTGGCGGGAAGAGAAAAACTTGGTGAAGCTCAATACAACCAAAAGGCAGCGCTGTCATTTCTTATAGGAAAGATAAGGTTTCATTCCCATCATCCTGATAATGCTGAGATCTCCAAGCAGATTCTCCCCATGGATACACTTGCACATTTCGATTTTCTTAGGACAACACATTTTCGTCCATAGCTTATCGGCATAAAAAAAGTGTCATACTCTGCTCAAGACACGTTCGCACTTTTGGGTCTCTGAATCAAAATCCTCACTTAAAATGCCGGATGCTATTCTGGAAAAGAAAAATCCTAATAAACTGATTAGTCTTTTCTCACAGACTGTTTCCATTCACTTTCTCATAGACGCCTACCTTGTTTCTGTGTTATTCATCTCGCAAAACAAACCACGGTCTATAAAAATATGAGTGACTCTTGGTAAGCATCTGTTCACTGTCCACCTTCAGATCTATTGAATCAATTTCTTTCTCTCCTCATTCATTCTGTTTCTCTGTTCTTTTCTCGCACACAATTTTACGCTGTGTGTAAATATTTATTCAGAGCAAGTTTCCCATAATAATTCTCTCTAGCACCAAACAGAATATCAGTTGCTTCTTTTCCCTTATTTAATTTAAAAATTTATTGTATTACTTTGTCTCCTCCCTCTATAAATTCGAGCAATCTCCCGCAAGGATCCCCCCCCCCCCGAAAACCTGGATTCTGCCAACATGCAAAGTTTCGCACCAGTTGATATCTCGTCAGCAATCCTACACAAAAATCTTCTTTCACTATGAGTTATTCCCGCTTCCTATGCAGGGTCCGCGTGTTACTTAGATGCGACTACTCGTTTGTACCACTCCCAGTCAACCTATCGCCTAGTCTGCCGCTGGGGGAAGATATATTTTTGACTGTAGAAACGTATGTTCACGTGGCCGGTTTGCGGGATGAAAAACGCCAGATAAACTGGCGGAAAAAACCCTACTGCCCGCGCCCAAGACCAGCTAACTTGGCTATGTCTGAGGAAGATCCTCAAGTTGCAACGGGAATCGAACCTGGGACACTCCTTCTAGCGCCAAGCCACTAGACTAACCGCGCGGACTAATCCTACGCAAAAATATAGTACACGAATATATGGATTAAAAAAAAACAAAAAAAACTGATTATTTATTTAGTTAGAATTTCTAAGATGAGAGAGAAATTTTTTGTCTGAACAAACGATAAGGTTCATCACCTAATCGAATTTCTCCATTTATTTATTTTTAAATCAGGAAAGCTTTTTTTTTTTTTAAATGTGATAATAGAGATTAAAACCGAACGTGAGAATGCTTTTCCTAGAAACTAAAACTAGTTTGTTGAACAAAAGAAATCAGAAAAAAAAAAAAAGTACGATGACCATCAAAGAGAACGTGTTTTTATTATTCTGACCTTTCCCCCAAAGAACTGCAGAAGCGCCTTGGATGGACTGAGAGTTTTCTGAGATTCTCTACTTTTTGCAGTGTTCTCATTCACCGAAGCGTATTACCTTCTATTTATTTTCCTTTCTTCTCGCTTGCAAGCAACCCTATTTATTTATTGAAATTATCTATTAGTTATCTAATTAGTTAGTAATCTATCCATTTTCATGGATTAACAATTGTTCCACATTTTATCCTCCCTCGATCGGTCTGTAGAATCTTATAAATTTATTCGGTTTTATATGAATTATATGAAACCATTTAAGTGGCGTAAAATATTACCGATCCCAATTTTAGATGTTTAAAATGTTCTAATCATTTTTAAATATTATTATTAAGGCACTTTTTTAAAATTCAGAATATCCGATTTGAAAATGATTTCGTATTTTTATAAAAAGCCTCATGACATACGAAGTCATTTTCAAATCGGATATTCTGAATTTTAAAAAAGTGCCTTAATAATAATAAGATTCTAAAGAGGAATATGAAAGTGATTTTGTATTAGCATTTTTAAGTGTTTAATGTTTTATAAAAATGACTGCAATTACCTTCTGAAAACGATGGATGTAAAGATGGTGCATACTAGTATACGTTCCGCTGTATATTAACACCGAATTATGTATTTTAACCTGCAGCGAGTACGGCACCATCTGGTCTACGAAAAGAAATCAGGAGCTTCTTATTTCATTAAAAAAAAAGTTCTTAGGAAAAATTGGAAAAAAATTTACACTGCGTTAAGCGTTACTATAATTATAAAAAAACTGAGCAGCTTTAAGCGCACACTCAGACAGATAGGGGTAATGACTTAAAGTGTTAAGGTTGTGTTCACTGTAAAAAGAGAAGTCAGCTCGCTCTGAAGTGCGACGTTCTTTGTTCGTCATGTGGAAGTTTTAACATAAACTAAATGAATGTTACCTCCTCTTTTCGGGGTAGAGGTGGCGGAAAATAACTTGGAAATATCTTCCCTCGAGTGATGTCTTTAAAGAACAAAGGACAACGTAAATTATAGTAGAAAGAAGGCCCATACGAGAGAGAAAAAAGGGAGTATCAGCCAGTAAGGACCATTTCTTCTCCTACCCAAACGTGGGTATATAAACAAAGAGAAACTCTGGCAAGCTATTGAAACCCGTGTAGCAATTCGCCTGTTGTATTTCAACAATAGTCCATAAGATCATTCTGGTAGCCTTTAAATACAGTACAAAATACAATTTCTCATTTAAATACAACAATACGCAATGATATCCTGTTGCCTATAAATCAACAATACACAATCATATTCTGTTCTCCTATAAATACAACAATACATAGTCATATCCTATTGTCCTATAAATGCAACAGTACACAATCATATCACGTTGTCCTATAAATGCAACAATACACAATGATATCCTGTTGTCATTTAAATATAACAATACATGATCATATCCTGTTGTCCTATAAATACAACAAATCAAACCAAATCAAAAAATCATATTTACTTGTCAGCTTCCTATAATAGAACAATATGTTGAACAATGAGATGTGTAACCTAAGAGCAACAGCTCATCCACGTTACGATATGCATAAAGTTAGAAAAATTTATGTAATGCATTTTCATTATATACACATATGTACATTCATATAATATACATATTACATATTATTATAATATAATTACATAATAAAATCCCAGATAAAATAAAATTTCATCATACAGAGAAAGTTGCATAATAATTAATTAGGAACAAAATAAAACAAAGCAGTTCAATAGCATTTAAATTTTTACGTTTTACACATGAGACTGGATCTTTGAATACAAATATGCTAAAAACCAATAATTTATACAATTATTTTGAACAGAGCTTCCTCATTTCTGTGGGAAAATAAATACTCTTTGATTAGAGTTTTGTATTTGTTTGGGTTAGTTTCATGTCTTATTGTTCAACAATAAGTATTCAACACACTACCTTTAACTTAAAGGTAGTGTGTTGAATACTTTTGGCGCTAAATAAGTATAATGTTTGTGTATTGCTTCTTTATTTGCTTTTGGAACTAAATGTTTTAGGCCCTTATGTCTACTAAGGAAAGTATCTTGTTTGATATTTACGTATTCGTTGTTGTATTTTATGAATAATAGTACCCTATAGATTATAAATATCTAAGGAGTGGTATGTTTAGTACAGTGTATTTATTACACATTGCAGTATCCTTATTTTGTTTCTAGTTTTTAATTACTTTATTCTGAGTCGAGACTAAAGGTTTCAGAGTAGTGCGATGGATTCCTCCACAACTTAATATACCATATTGTAATGCGCTTTGAATCCAGGCAGAATATAATATTTTTAGCATATTTAAATTTAAGAATCTGTTTAGGTAGTAAAGTCTGTTTAACATAATCCTTACTTTATTTACGACATCGGTAATATGCGGTTTCCAGCTTAAATTACAATCAATTTTTAATCCCAAGTAAGTTATTACACTGACTTTTTCTATTTTCTCGTAGTTGCAATTTGAATTGGTCCCGCAATTCCAATCATGCAAAATTAATTGTGCAGTGAAGTTCATTTTGCCAGTTGTATTTCGCAAGATAAAATTTACATATTTAGTTTTTGAGACATTCAGACTGAGTTTTTTTTACTGTAACCAATTTGTTACTTCCAAAAGATCAGCATTCACGATAGCTTTCATTTGTTCGGCTGTGTCTGTAGAGAAAATTAGTACTGTATCATCTGCAAAAGTATTTATTTTATTGTTCAGTTTAAGATTGCAGAAGTCATTGATATAAATATTAAATAAAATTGGTCCCAAGACAGATCCTTGTGGTACACCGCAGTCTATTGTTTTGGAGCTGCTTATTTATTTTTACAATTTGTGATCTGGCATTTAAGTAATTTTTGAATTTCTGACTTATTTTTTTATTAAAATTTCATGTGATACAGAGTCAAAAGCTTTGTGTATATCTAGAAGTACTGCTAATGTTAGTTTATGTTCGTCAAGGGAGGTATAAACTGTGTTTGTGAAGTTCAGTAAAGCATGTTCTGTGCTAAACGTTTGCCTGAACCCAATACATAATCATATCCTGTTGTCCTATAAATACGACAATACATAACCATCGTGCTGCCTGTTAAATACAACAATCACAATTTAGTGAATTCTCAAGTTTAAATTGTAACTGGTAATGTAATACGATTTGTTTTCCCGGTCGTAAATATACTCATAAACGAGATTATCCTCACTAGTTTGAAAATACAGGGGATTATATCCGAGTGACAAAAAGAGGATAAAACAGACAACTGTTTACAACTTTCACGGGATGTCATTCCTCCATTTTAAGGCTTTCAAAGCGCCACCTGATATCAGAACGGTGAAACAAATATTTCAAGCTCTCTAAATGATGGAATTTTCCCCCTATTATCTTAAGACACGAGCAGGATGGTTGCGTTGTAGAGACAGCCGTCTCGAAAGCACATTCCGAATCAGCGTGACTTTACTGGTGACGAATTGGTTCCGATATTACTGTGACAGTTAGGAGAGTGAGTACTTTGCTTGGAAGTCCGTGAACAGGAATACCAAACGGAGAACTCCATCAATTGTGTACAACCTCTCCAAAATACCATGGCCAATTGGGGGATGTTTGAACAGCTAAAAATGTAATTCCTTCGATCTATTTATTTGCATCGCCTCGCGCTTAGTTTCTATTTCCTCTCATTTCAGTCCCTCCCCTCCCCCTCCCCCAGGAGTTAAAACGCATTCCTACTGGGCAAAGCGGTCCAAGCAGTTCTCCACTGCAAACACAGGCGCACCACAACGTCCGCCGCCACCTCGACCGTACATGTCACACAGGAGTACCAAAGGCTCACGTGCGGCTTGAGGTCTCAGTCCCCGTAGCCTTGTGTATTCTGCCGACACCAATTTGTTCGAGTTGTTTACCGGAGAGGTTCTAATTTATCACGTTGATTTACAGCAAGAGCAGGAATGTGGCAGCCGAAGGAAGTGAATGTCGGCGAAGCACGTGCTCCCCCCCCCCCCCTTTCCCTCAAAAATGAAAGGGAAGAGATGAACGATTCTACAGACGGGAGCGGTAGATTTCTCAAAAAAAAAAAAAAAAAAAAGAGAAAAATCCCACCCCCCCCCCCAAAAAAACCCAAGTTGTGGCATTTGGGAAGGAGGGAGAAATCCCCGAAAAAAAAAAAAAAAAAAAAAAAAAAAAAAAAATCCACGATGCTCTGAGACTTGGTTCTCTAAGCAAGTGGACCTCTCTTTTCATTCCAGTGTAAGAGATGTACTTAAATTCTTTACGAATGGCAGGCAATTACGCAACAACTAATTTTGTCACGTTGCTTAGCAACAAGTTCTAAATGTACTACATTGCTCATTTTACAACGGATCCATTCGGTAGTTGCTTTATTACCAAAATAAACTGTTCTTCCAATAAGATTACTGAAGCCTAAGCCTGCTCAGCTAATCCTTGCAATGCACCCCAAGAGTTATTTCGATTTGGAAAGCTACCAAGTTAATTTTGTTAATAATAAAATAGTCCGCTTTGTCATTCCGTATTTTAATTTTTCGTATTCCTTCACAACAAACTATGGAGTGAAATAATCTCAAGTGCTGCCATCTGTTGGCATTCAATGTACACACCTCGCTATTGTACCCTGCCATGTATTCACCACGTGATTCTCCCATAATCCTTCACCCCTGAGAACAACAGGTTGTCCTCATTTCGTGGTCTCACCAAGCCCTATCTGTTATGCGACTAAGCGAAACCGCATATGAAGCCTAGGCTCAGCTGACCTTTAACACGTGTGTGATGAGTTGACCAGTGAAGGGGGTGAGAGTTCATCCTCTTTGCAGTTTCATATAACGACCGCCTGCAATCCTCAATGAGTGAAAGGAGGTGGGGGGGGGGGGAGATTAGGAGATGTCGAGTGGAAGTTACGCGTTTTGGAAGGAGGAAAACCAAGAAAAGCCACGAAAAAGAACCACGCAAATAGATTGTTAGCTTCTCCAAATCTCTTAACCTTTGACCCTGAACCTTCGGGGTCGCGGATGACTACCTGCAGTTCCACTAGGAAAGCATCCCTTGAAATGATTTATTAACAATGATCTACACAGAGATTCGTCATTGTCGTTAAATTCTCATCATTTCCCAATAAAATATTCACTACAACGTACAGCAATCTGTTTTTTGATCAAATACATTTCTTAATATTAAAAAAATACAATTGCTTTATTATGACTTGGAAATCTGCACAGATAACATAAATTTGCTTTCAACAATGAAAGCAATCAATAATGTTTTGACAAGTACATGAAATCGACCCAAAAAGGGAAAAAAAAAGTTTCCTGGGCATTTTTAACAGTCACACTAATTTGCTTCTAAATTTATTCGAGGGCTTCGTTCTGTTCTGTGTGTTCACCTACACAATATAGATTTAATTGAGCATGTTTTAAGACGTTTGAGAGAATTAAAAAGATCGACAAAAGTGGCTTAATACAATCTAGACAATTTGGAACGATTAAGGCGAACTCCACCTGCTATCATCTTATTTTGCATTATCAGCAACTTTATTTGTAAGTGAAAACGATAGCATTTGAAATTAAATTTACAAAAATGGGGGCGGGGACTAAACATTCCAATTTGGAAAGCGAGTAAAGGAAAACGAATATTTCCAGTAGAATTTTCAACGCATGTTTTCCATAAGTTGAGAAATATTTGTTTCATTTTCTTAAATATTAAATGACATTTTATTTATAAAATATAAAAGTTTTTCAAAAATATTTGTAGGATAAAAAAAAAATTACTTAGAGATTTGAAAGCACACCTTTTTATTATTAATATACTCATAAAATATAATTTAGCATTTCGCAACATCCTTTAACGTACAAGGAAGAAAATCCATATTTTGGAGGTCATTCATCTTTTGGGAGTTAAGATTCCGTGACAGAGCGAGGTCAAATATCTCGGAGTGATCCTGGAGAGAAAACCTCTATTCAGCAATCATATAAGACACCTTACCGCAAATCATCCAAGGTCATAGCCCAACTCTACCCTGTAATCAACAGACAAAGCAAATTGGATACACAAACAAAATTAACAATTTACAAGATGGTGATTCGGCCGGGCATCACTTACGCGTCCCCCGCATGGAGCCACGCCGCAAATACAAATATTCTAAAACTCCAGAGATTGCAGAAGTGCCTGAGAATGATTCTGGATGCCCCTTAGTTTATCAGAAACACCCAGATCCATAGCGAAGTCAACATTCCTTACATCTCTTCCCTTCTTCTAGATCTAGCAGTGAAGTTCTTTACCAAGACTAGCAACCACCCAAACCTGTTGATCAAGGAAGCTTCGGAATATAATGAAGCGGAAAGCAGCAAATATAAAAGACCAAAATATATCTTAAGTACAGCTGAACACAACTAATTTCACTGCCCTCAATGGGCGAGCATGTGGCTCATAAACACTCCATTCAAAGTTCTTTCATTACAAGACAAAGGGGAATACGAAAAGCAATTTTGCTTCACCCATCTAGCCAGAAATGTTATTCGTTCGTTATTCATCCTGTAACGTGGGGATATATGAAGCAGGAGACGACAATACCCAGGGTAACGGATGGCAATGCTGCAGCCAATGAAGTTTTAACTGAGGTTCGCCTATTGCCATGACCAGAGCTTATAGCTAAATAACACATTTTCTTCAATAAGATGAAGGGATAAAGAGTCAAGGACTCAGTCCATCTCTCAAAATAAATAAATATATAAATAAATAAAGAAAGAATAATAATAAATAAATAAATAAAAACACTGCAACGTTCGTTTATGATGTATTTAAATGAATACCGTGATTGTCTATATTGTTATATGAGAGACAAAGAAAATATAGAAAACAATAGTACATAATGACATTTCTATATAGAATGATCATTATGCTGTTATTTTCTACATTCTCTCTCATATAATTGATTCATAACTGAATCATATTCATTCGTCAATTTTGTGTGCAGTTTTTTGTCTTATTTTGTTATTAAAAATGCCTTTTGCAAACTTATTTCTTTAGACATTGGTCGAGTTTAGTTGTCTCTCTCTGATGAATAAATGCAAAGTGGGTAAGGGATGCATTGATAGACCGTTATTATACTGATAATGCGTAAGATTAATGCATAGCTATTTGTTTCATTGAAGAGCTGTTTTAATATGTGCTTTTTTTTTTACTACTAATTGCGTTTTAAGGATTTTCCACTTGAAATAAGTGTTTTTACTTTCACTTCTCTCCCACCCCATCCACATTTCTCACTGTTAGAACAGAGGTTTTCAGTAATGTGAAGTCGTTTACCCTTTTTTTTATTCTCTATATTAAGCTGTATTAATATTGTTAAAATATCGATAAATAGTATATCGAAGAAAGGTCATGATAAACTTTCATCTAACACATACGCGAAAATAATGAAACAACAAAATGCGTCCAATAAGAACAACGCACCAGATGACATCGTTCTTAAGCGAGACACCTCACACATTGCCCGGACTCTGCATCAAATTTCCAGGCACACTCTTGAGATGATGAAACACGCTACTCAAAGAACAGAAGAACCCTGAGACGCCCTCTTTCCAATATTGGGAAGTTGAGGGTAATCACATTAGTGTCAGCTAGGAATGCAGTTTCCACGAAGCATTTTTTCCCCTCCTTTTTTTGATCGCAGATGCTGCTATAATCCTTATATTGAGACATCTGATCTTTTACTAAGATGTGCGCCTGCGCCGTGCTCAGGAAAAAATTATAAAGGCAGATATCATGCACTCGGGAGATGCTCTCACCTGAAATGCAAAAGAAAAATAATGGCAGGTCATTCAGCAATGACAATCTATTTAAGAAAATTTAGTATCATATTTTGTCCTAATTACAGATCTCTAGTTCCAAAATATATATACGTATATTTTCTTAAGCTATTATTAAAATAATAAGTGAGCTTTCATCAGTCGACAAATAAAAGTCATTGTTTATTTCAATTCATATATAGCAATGGTTAACATTGAAAGATATAACAATTGGCTTAAACAATACTATTTCAAAATCAACATAGATTACTAATGAAAGCTACAAGAATATGCTGGCAGCACGCGCCTGTAAATTTATGAAATCGACATAATGAACGAAACTCTCATTATGTTGATTTCATAATGTTAGTTTTACTCATTATGTTGATTTCATAATGTTGCAGCATCATTTATTGCTGTTTTCATAATGTTGCAATTTTGATCATTGTTCATTTCATAATGTAGCAGTTTCGCTCATTGTTGATTTCATAATGTTGCAGTTTCATTTATTGTTGATTTCATAATGTTGAGTTTCGCTCATTGTTGATTTCAGAATGTTGCAGTTTCGCTTATTGTTGATTTCAGAATGTTGCAGTTTCGTTTATTGTTGATTTCAGAAGGTTGCAGTTTCATTTATTGTTGATTTCATAATGTTGCAGTTTCGCTCATGTTGATTTCATAAGGACAGAAACAATTGTGTTAAGCAATGTTTTTTTCAAGCTATATTACGCGAAAAAAAGGACGATTATATTCAATTTTGGTGGATATAATCCATGTTTGGTAACTTTATAGCATAATAACCAAATTAATAATAAAAAAGGATATAGATTAAGAACCGAACCAGTTACTTTGCTATAGTTTTCGCAATGGCAGTTTGCTAGTACTGATGAAGAAACACACACAAGAAGGCATATTCTCCTAATAATGGAGACAGATGTTCTGTCTTATAGCGGCTTTCATTGCGCGTTGATTTATAGCAGCCTACAATAGCGAGAGAGTAAATATTGCACGACAGCTCCTACAGTTGCACATTGGGGAGTCCATAAACCTGTTTCCCCCTTTTCGATGTCATATGCTGATTTCACCTCTCTTTTTTTTCCCCTTCTATCTGCCTCTTCCTACTACTACGTTCAATACGGAACCCCTGAAGTCCGTGTAGGCGACTACGCCCAAAGGGAACTCTATAAAGTGGGACGAACTGTTGGATGATGTGTGATAAAGTACGTCAGGCGTCTGTGGGTCACGACTTTTGGTCTGGGTCGTGTGTGGGAACTTTCACCTGCACGTGCGGGACAGACCAGCCGTGGCTACTAATACGCCATTTGTATGTCGGGTAGTTTATTGAAAGTCGTTGGATTATTTCGGAGAAGGGAATAATTGATTGAATCAGGAAATGGGTGGTCGCACAGGTTTGTCGCTGATGGGCTCATGTTCAGTGAACTACGCCATTAGATTTTGATAAGAAATGTTACAGAAAAAAAAGGGGGGGGGGGGAAAGATTTATTCCTGTGGTCTGAGCCTTTTCATGGAAAATTCCCAACCAGTTAACAACTATCCCTTTTCCCTCGCAAAAAAAAAAAAAAAAAAAAAAAAAAAGCACCTGCTTCACTAACAAATTTCATATTTTAATTACTAGTATTCCTCTGTAAACAATATTACATTAGACCATTTTCCTACTGTTTCCGAACCATTCACTGAGTTGACCTGCGCAAAATTTTCGTTTCGGGACTGCAATCTATTGTTACAATTACAATAGCTGCAAAGTTTTATTGTTGTATTTATTTATTGTTTCATTTTCAGTTGGTTGTTGACCGCGTGGCCGTGGGTTTTTCAATCCTATTGCAGTACCAGAGATTGTAAATCTCTTTACATGGTAAATGATTTTCATCTTCCGGTGTGAGACCACCACCTGAAGACTACCTGCTTATCGGGTAGCATCAAGAAGTTGAACATTTAGTCTATAAAACAGGAAAATCGGTTGATGTAATTATCCTACCCAAGTACTCAGTAAGCAATAGTTTTACAGCCTTTTGTGGGTGGTATTGTCATTAAAAAAAAAAAAAAAAAAACGCTTAATAACTTTGCCCAATTATGTGTTCGCTCTAATATCCCATGCCAGGAAGAGCCCAATTTTGAATCTTGCCCGGAACGGCCATATCGTCCTTCTAAAACCCTCTTGATCTAGAGTCATATTCAGTTAATGCCTCTTTTACTATTATAACATTTTTGGCAACTTAAAAAAAAATTTTATTATTATTCTTAAATGCTACAGAGGCGTTTTCTTGATATAGATGAAAGTTGAGATTTCTTATTGACTCACACCTGAGTCAGACGGCCTTCAGTTGCTTTTTGGGGAAGGGATGGGCTTATCATATTGACAAGCGAAGTCCTCCCATCTCCGGTAAGTGCATAGTTTGTTTTTATTTATTAGTTGAATGCATTTGTTTCATATCATAAAAGGTAGCGTAGAGGGTTATTTATCATATTAAAGTATAAATAAAGCTGAAATAAATGAGTTAGATGAGGAAGACTATATTTAAGTGACATTTTATCTCCAATAAAGCATTTATTTATAAGTAACGAAATGATAATAATATAATCAATTAGGGTTGATTACCTTCTATATGTATGTGTTGCACCTTTCCTTTGAGAATCACGTGACGAATTTCGATTAGGTAACTTTATTATCAAAAATTCATTTTAGTGCTCGACTAAGATTTTCGGCTGGATCGGACAATTACCCTCCTCTTGATATAGATTCTAATTTTGTATGGTGATGCATGTGTGTGGTGCGCGCGCGAGCAATACATTAAAGAGGTGCGTTGTTATTCAAACTGCAAATTCCATTTGCAGTTTGAATAACAACGCACCTCTTTAATGGGGAAAGATCTGGGTACGAGTCCACTGGAAGAAGTAAACAACACATAGCTGAAAACCATTCCAATGAAAACCACGTGATTGTATTGACGTCTCAAAATAGCAAACTAGCATTATTCAATCTCCCTTCCCCTTGTTTCGTTAATTTCACCGGACATATGAACAACTTTCAAATCCATGCTAAAAATGGTTGCAGTTTTCAGGATTCATTATCACTGCAGTTGAACTCAGAGAAGTTTTGCTAATAACTACTACGTACACAATTTTTATTTGCTCAAAATCTGTTGTTAAAATGTCCGATTTGTAAAATGAAATTGAGATGATGATAAAACATTTGTTGACCTTCATCTACATCAGATTCCATTCAATTTCATCCACATCTCCCCTAATGCAAATCGGTCTAATCGAAAACTCTTTCGTAAGGATTCCAAATGAATCGCAGGGAGTTATGACAAAGCAATTCTACCAAGTAGATTCTATTTCTTCTTGTTTAATACGACCATTTCCAAGAATACAATACTAATAATACATTTTCTAGTTAATTTGGCTATGAAATGATGAATAATAAATTATTTGTTCTGAGTAGCATTTTTATTACAAAAATGTCCATTGAGTAGCGTGTTAGACTAGCTGCAACACACACACAAAGATCCGCTAACATTCCATGGGTATCCCAAGCCCACATGCCTGCAATTCCATCAAATTCACGGAAGGTATCTCCATGTCAGGACCACCCACTACATCCTAGAAATGCTCAGTTGGATTCAATCCGGATCATGTTCTAGAAACATTCCTTTAGATGACGCATGTTGGCCTACACAAGGCGCGTGATACATGGAAACGTTTATCACATGCAAGGTAAATAAATGATCGACCATTCGAGTTGATCATTAATCTACCTTGCACGTGAAGAACCATTTACAGGATGGCTGGCATTATTCAACTCCCCTTGCTTCATCAGTTTTACGGAAGAGGCGGGATATCTAGGAACAACCAGGAAAATACATTCCAGACCGCCCTTGCATTGTTGTAACTAAGCATGCTGGATCTCTGGCTTCGTGTTGCGAGTTGTCGTCCAATGGGAATTGTTACCCACCTTAGTTGTCCACTATGAATACAGCTGTTTCTAACAATGTCCAGTTGTTGACGTTTCCTATGCGACTCTTACACCTGATTATTTATCGAGCCACCGGCAATACTCTAAGTGGCTAATCTCGCGACCTTCGCCCATTACCACACCCATTTGAAACCAAATAATCAACCGCAGGCAAACTACCACCAATTTATAACTCGCGCCTGCCCGATGTCCTCAGTCATTTCTTATGATGCACTCGAATATTTTGTCCATTGTGCTTGCCTTCTGATAGGGCCTTCATAATATGTTCAGCCATCTGTTAAACCTTCATTTACAAAGTCTATTGAGTTAATGTGTCTATAAACGCGCGCCAATGTTCTAGTTATTAATATAAAAATTCATTATTAGAATAGTGGTAATTATACGTTTGAAAATGAGCGCTTATGGACTCTTCAATAACTTTGAAAAACATCAATTTTAAAACAAAATTCAATTCATTGTACGGTAATGAAGGTCAGATATATTTTTGTGACTTTGTATCTTTCACAGTGCACTCGCGTTCTAGATTTGAGGGCATTGAGTACTCAGAATGAGGTCATTACGCTTCCTACTTAAGATGAGCGTTGGGTTGTGGCTGAAGAAATTAGTGAAACAGCCTTAATTTTTGTTTTCCCATTTCCGCAGTTCTTGGGCCGAATCCGGCCCAAAGACTTTTATTTTCAGTTGCTTATTTTAACTATAACTCAAAATTACTTAAAGGTCATTATTTTCTTTACTTTTTTTTTATAAAAAATGAAAGCGATATTCTTACCCTCTTTGCATTTCAATTAAAATCATTCTCCATTCTTTGGGAACAATAAACAAGCGCCCTCTGGTATTCATGTCCAGAAACTGACAACAATCTGTCCACATTAATCCAATTTTGATCGAAATTCCTTTACGATTCAACTCTCTACCTCCAAACATTGTGAAATGCCTTCCTTAAGAGGGGAATTCCTCGCGTTAATATGTCCCCCCCCCCCCCAGTTTCCAATGTTCAAATATAGAGTATTTTAGTTTGCGTGTGTGTAAATTGTATGGTAAAGGGATATTCTTACCAACACATGTCAAAAGTGTTTATATCAGCTACGGAGATCCTTGGAAGAATGCCAGAGGGTGAGTCACCGCCAGGGGGAGGGGGAGGAGATAATGTTTTTTGCACATGGTTTAGAGGCATGTTTGGCCCGATTCACAAGATGCACAGCTCGGCAAAATGTAACGTTGTGTAACTACGAACCTACACGTAAATGAGGATGTTTGGGGCGAAGGGGGGGGGGGAATGCCCTTCTTCTATGGGAAACTAATTTGTTTATTATGTGGTAAAAATCGTTACTCTTCCTGTAGTACAGAGGGTAGATTCTTCTTTGGAAAACAAGGATCTTATTATAGAATAGTACCGACCTTCTTCAACATTACGCAGTAAGATAGAAATTAGGATTTCTACTTATGTTTTACTGTTTATTTTTGTTTATTTACACTCTAGTAAAATATTTATATCTGTTTGTGGTTCAATGCTAACGATGTTTATAGCAATTCCTCAAAAGAAGATCGTATATCATTAATCCTCAGCGCCATCTATACTACTTTGCTAAAAAATATAAATCATATTCATATTTATAATATTTTGTGAAGTTTTTAGCCCTGTGTGTACACGTTTGGTTTGAGACGGATGTGCCATCATATCTTCATGTCACATCCGGTTTCACGATAACACCCAGACTAATGAATAATTGAAATACTATTCAATTATTCAGTGCAAGTATTAAAATAAGACAAAAATACAATCTTTGTCTTATTTTTGCCTTATCGTCTGCAAACACACGATACCAATCTTAGATTGGTATTGTGTTTGCAGACGATATTTCGTCAACAATTGGGCTACCAGATCGTCTGCTGTCTTTTGCTCTCAACAACTTAATAACGTATTAGTGCGTTGATTGGTTTAGCATCTTTGATGTAAATATCCTGTTTGTTATCCACCATTTCGTTCAAGAAAATAGTTCGTCTTCTTTATTAAAGGGATTACAAGTGTTCACATAGTTCAATTTATGACAAAAAAAAAAGGAAAACGTAATCATATTGAAATTTTATTGTTGACAATGCATAATAAACAATGTTATTGTTAATGTCACGAAGATAAATTGTAATGACTCTATTTCCCATTGTTAGATCACCAATATCTTCATCGTGCCAATATCGCCTTCTTCTCTTGACGCCTCGGTGGCTGAGTGGATTCGTTACAGTTGCTAACGCAACGAAATTTGTGAAAAGAAGATATTAAATATTCTCGGAAAGAAAGAATTTATCAGATTTTTTTCAAACAAGGTAAGATAATATTTGATTTCTTTTCTTCCTACAATCATATTCTAGTACTTAAATACAAAATGTGATTGCTATACTTTAGCGACCTCTAGTATCGTTACACAGAAGCTATGAACATGTAACGTTCAGCCGAATATACTTAAGTTTAATTCCGGTTGTGTTTATTTTTGTAAACTCCCCGAAACGTCATAAATTACAATAATTTTGTCCTTTTTTTTTTTTTAAATGGCAGTAGGATAAACATAAATAATTACACGAGTTGGCTTTTAATCTTCCCTTTGAGTGAAAACTAATATTTAAACATTTTATTGAAATCGGTTAAAATTTAGTAATGATGTAGATAGGCAGAGCTGCTTCAAACACTGCATTCCTTGTTTGTGGTAATGCATTCCTTACATGATCATTAATACAAAAAAAGTGACAGAAGAATAGTGTATTGCTCGCTACGGAAACGGACGTACTGGTTTTTGTCACTCTCTTAGGAAGTGATTTTGAAATAAACAGGTCACAGCGTTTCCGGTTGTTTAATTTTTTTTCCCCTTTAAAAAAAAAAAAAAAAGGTGCTCGGTGTTTAGAGATACACGTATACATGACTAAAAGTAATGCCTTTATAAAAAGAGGGTGGGGAATTTATTTTGATTGACTGATCAGTAAAAATTAAATTAGGCTTTTAAAACTAGAGAAATCCACGTGTTTGCAGATTCTAATAGAACTTAGTTAAGCCTAAAAGAAGGCAGACGACAAGGTTTTGTTTTATAACTAACAACAATGGAAATTAACATTGTCAGATTAGAACAGATATGTAGCTTTCATTATATCAACAGAAGACTACGTCATCTAATGACAATGAAAATTAACGTTATTATAAACATGATTGCGATTTCACAAGAATCGAATGGAGAAACAACTGTTACTAAGCAACGTATTTATAGGCAATTTCATTTATACATATTGTCAAGATAAATTGCACTCTTATCAATGATGTTTGGGATATCTCAACCACACTTCACATGTTATTTATCATTGTTTATTCTGATATTCACTTGTTGAAGAAGAGGATATATCTACTTGCTACCCCACGTCTACACCATTTTGAGTCCCATCCTATTGAAGAGTTTGATATCATTATTCTCTGCGAGGTTAAATTTCTTGTGTGCTTCCTACATGAATCTAAAGTTACTACCGTAAGATAAATGGAGACAGCAGAAAGCGCACGATGATGGGCCAGATGAGGCCAGAGATGATTTAAGATGGGTGAGTGCTGACATGCTATCCACCCAATAACCTATGCAGCATGAGTCATGCTAACTTATGCACCATTTACACTTGAACACACCACTCCTTCTTTTGGGCAAGGCCGACATAGAAAACTGGTATCCATTTGCATTCTAGGCCATGGTCAGACACAATATTTTCCGTCTTTATTGCCTTATTCAATTAAGATGAAGAGCTTTTGTGGCCATTCACTTGAATATAGATGTAATTTGGGATATAAAACTACTGCATATGTCTATCGGTAGTTTTTTTTTTTGCGTTAGTTTAGATTTACAAAATTGTGGATTCATTTATTCCTGTTTATGCCAGCAATATATTTTAAACTTATCAAAGGTAAGTTCTTTATTATATTGTTCGTGTGTGTGTGTGTGTGTGTGTGCGCGCGCGCGCTACTTGTAGTAAAGAAATTCTATCAGGTGGGCGTTTTTGAGTGTATATGTTAAAACAGAGTACACAATAATTATAATATTAAGTACATATTTTCTTAGCTTTAACAATATATATAATGAGCAACTCTTTCAACAATTAGTCATACTTTAATTGTTACACTTGTAACAATTTACCTTAATCATCTGCATCTCGCTCATTGTTGCATCCATTCGTTTTTTTTTTTTTTTGAAATTGACAATTTTCTTTATTGACTTTAATCGTCTGCTTTTTGTTTCTAGTATTGTTGTTGCATTCGTACAGATTTTTTTTTTTTTTTTAGAAAGGATTGAAAATAACAATTTTCTTTGTTCACTTCTATCGTCTGTTTTTGATGCATCCCTCTAGTTTTAAACGGAGATTGAAATTGACAATTTTTCTTTGTTTACCTTAATCATCTGTTTTGTTTCTAGTTCATTGTTGCATCCTTAGCTGTTTTTCAAGAGATAAAAAAAACAACAACTGAGATTGACAATTTTTCTTTGTTCATCTTACTCGTCTGTTTTTTTTTTTTTTTAAGTTTTCATTGTTGTATCCGTACAGCTGTTTTTTGAAGCGAGATTGAAACTGACAATTTCTTTATTCACTTTTAATCGTCTGCTTTTATTTTAGCTCATTGTTACATCCGTTGCGTTTTCGAAGCAATAAAAAAAAAATTGAAATTAACAGTTTTCTTTGTTCAATTTCAAGAAATTAACATGCAACAACCCCCCTTTTTTTTTATCCTTTAGTTTCACTAAAGCAAGGTTTGTGCGTTAAACTGATTTTGTTAAAATACTTCCACTTTCTTCTTTTTTAAAAGTATAGGAATCTATTTTCCATACCGCATGAGCTGTTTTAAAATTCCGAACCGTCTTTGCATCTCGCGAACAACTGGTTTCACATAGAAATGCTCTTCCTCTTGTCCTCATTCTGCGCCTGTGTACATGTGATCCGGAAACCATGGAGGGAGAAGCGAGGGAAAGAACGAAAGTGCGTGCGTGAGTGAGAGAAAGAAAGAATGACGCTTCACCACACCCCAGATAGGCCTACCACGTAAGACCGTTGAAAAGCCATCTTAAGTTACAAGCCAGTATGGAAAAACGGGAGAATTTACTGTGGTACTTAAAAAGGTGTTTACGACTTGTTAGGCCGCATTTGCCGTCGTGTTCGCTATCTATTCGGAAAAAAGCAGGGGTGTTGTCTAGTAGCTCGTGTCTTCCTATCGTGCGTCAAATCTTATCTGCGTCTTACCATATATCGGAGATATTGATCGGAGTCGCTGACGGCATCTTAAAGTGGTCGGCGCGAGCCGTAAGAACACTCGAACGTGGTTAGGGAAAGGGGGGGAGGGGAGATTAAACGTTTGAGTGTTTCCAGTTGAGAGAACAAGCATTTATTTGCTTGTTTTAAAAGACTGAATAGCATAAACAAGACTTGGCCGACACAGCAATACACGAGCTACCGATTTTTGCAACCATTTGGGATGTTAGTGTATTTCAACGTTATGAAACCGCGGTTTTACGATGTCATAAGCATTACTACGAACCCATAATCAAAATCGGGAATTAACCCTTCTCTTCTAATATACGAGACAAGAACAATTAGCTCCCTTTTATATTATGTATTTATTATTTTAACTAAATTTCTATAAACATAAGCAATTAATTTATCCAGCGTGTACAAGCAACACTACTGGTACTGGTATTTATTTCTATTAGTTTGGTTTTAATCCATGCATTTTATTATTATTATTTGGGGTCAGATGTCTTCTTTGGTTAGGTGCCTAGCATAGGCACTTCACCAAAGTTAAGCCACGTCAGTGACTTTAGGCGATTTTTATTCCTCTTTTTGGAGCGATAGGTAATCGTACGCAATAATACTGATGTTAAATGATTGGTTGACATATTTATTCGATCTACAGGTTTCTTTTTGTTGTTAATTGCGTTCAATGGTCCTTCCTTGTATCCAAGACTGACTCTAAAAAATCAGCGGTTGACTGCTCTTATTTCATGCCGTACTTCTAACGATAGCTTACCGCGACATTTGCACCTGGCCAATCGGTCAGGTTGATGCAATACTTCTTGGTTTGGTTTACTTGAAACTATTACAGTCAGTTGCATTATCTGCTATGGGTAATACTCATTCTTGAAACAGTTGCTTCAATAGCCGAACAATTCTTCGTATTTCAGGGAGCTACACTGTTTCGTGCTGTGCCAAACCAGTTCCTGTTCAGTCTCCATCATAAAAGATTCTATCCACTGGGTAGTTCGACGTGGGTGCAAATGGATTTATACTGGAAATGTATAAATCCGTTGATGAATGCTTGACGGTGTAATAGCATTTCAGATGACTCCCGTATATGAAAGAGACATCTCCGTAGAAAAATCCCCTAAGAATATTTGTTTCTTTTCTTTTTGAACGTGCGAATTCTATTTGTAATTAAATATAGTCTAAAACAGGAAGTGAAAATGTTTAAAACTTAATTTATTATTATTTTTAGAAATAACTCACGTACGAATATGAATTATACTATATTAATCTATTAGTCTCTTTCCTTAAATTGAGGGTACAGTTTCACATTTCGCTCGCTAGAGGTCTCTGAACAATAAATATTATTATCAAGAGACCCCCCCCCCCCTAGGAGCTAGGTACTCATCGAGAGAAGATACTACATAATAGTAGCGAAAATGGCGTAGTGTAAGGAGACAACGTCATCGCGGATGTGAAGAGATTCTCCAGTTAATTATCTTTATCCCTTTTTTCTTTCTAAGAATGAGGGTTTACTCAACAAGTCAGGATTACGTTGAAATTAAGCAGTTAAACAGCTCTTGATATGATAGTGTTTTACATATACTGATATATAATACCGAGGCAACTCGTCACAAAAGTAAACGTACTGTATATTGTCAGGAACTCTGACATTCGTTTGCATGTTTAAGAAACATAGAATTGCCATCCTTCTCGGTTAAATATGGGGAACATATGAAATGGATTCGACTCGGTGGGTCACTTAGCGTTTTATACTGGTGTATAATAATAATGTTACCCAGTGATCCTTCACGCTTAACACTTACTTTGTAAACCCAGACTTTACCGTGCAGGCGCTCGAAATTTTGGCTAGTTTTCCCGATTTTTAAGTTTCCGGGATAAGAGACCGACTAATTGGCTATTCGATTGAAAACACCTGATAAAGGTGGTCACATCGTAGACAGGATTCGAACGGTCTTTTCCACCAAAGGGCTCATCTAAATCGAGTTACTGAGACCCCCTGGCGGTGATATTGATTATTGTACAGTGGTCGCTGACCGGTTTAAAAAATTGTTTGTTTTAGCGTCCTCCAAACCAAAAGTAAACATCTTCTGGTTGTTTATACTTCTGTCAGAAGAAAAACTTAGAATAAAACCAGATAAACATGTCAAAATCGTGTAGGATTTGGAGTTTTATCTTTGACGATGCATGGTTCTTGGGCGTAGACGCAATTTACATCCATACCATTATCTGAAAATAGGCGAGTAGTCACGTGAATTATGCAACTCATGAGAAATAAAGTGCAAGATGATACACACTTGTTGGACTTGTTCACAACCTCAGCTGTCATTCCTTTTCCAACAGCACATCGTCACGGGTCCGTCACAAATTGCTCCCATTCCAGAAATACGAGCTAACCCTAATCACTCTAGAAGCACACTGTACATCACTTCTTCACGATCCTTTTAATTTTACTATGGATATTTTGCATCCTCCTAGATATTCATATTACGATCTAGTATCCATGTCTTTTCCTATACAGCAATATTCTCATACAAACAAATCAAGTTCATAATTGATTGCGTAAAGGCCAAAGGTAAGAAACTGGTATCGTCGCTTTCCATCCAAGTAATTTTACTTAAAACGGCCCATTTAACCTTGTACTGTGTTAAATAATCTTATTCCTCATCAACCCACAATACACATTGGATTTATACTCTTTTAATTTTTCTCCAGAACGAGGTCAGGAGCAACTTGATCAATTCAGATACCAATTAAATCTTCTGCTTCTAGTGGAATATCTTCTTAGGTTTACTCTTTCGTAATGATTCCAGTTTTGTGTCCTCTTCGCAGTTATTTAACTTAGTAATTCCAATACAGCTTGAAAAGTAGTCCGTGTTTCATGGAATCCGTACAGTACGCTGTCTTCTACAATGGGGTGCCAGCTTTCTGTCCAGATGCACATTACATGTGATGGTGAATGGGTCGTTTTTTTTTTTTTTTCAAACTTATTCATTTGTTAACAGTCGAATATATAATTTATAATATTTAAGTGCAATAACTTTCAATTCTTTCAATATTTTTATTGTTACAAGTGATGGCAAAGGTTTATTTCCCAAATATACACGCGCTTTCCATACGTACATTTTTTCCAAATAAATTCCATACGTCGCCTTCCTTTTCTGAACAATTTTTTTCGTTGTTTCAGCTAGTGAAATTTTTCACTTTGAACACCCATCAAGAAATTAGATTTTTCGTTCGTTCAAGGCGTCACTTTATCTCCGAGCAGCTGTGATATTTATAATAAACATCGCACCTCCGTCTGACCTTTGAATATTATTCATTTTGCTAAAGATGAGTTAGAAATTGAATGCACAGCGGCATATTGATCCCCCCCCCCACACACACACAGGATTTCTCTTCTCAGAAACTCATCAATTTTCCTGATATGTACCCTCAAGGGGGTTTACAGGATCGTATGACAGCACAACGTGATTACATTATTACTGACTTCCTGTCAACACTTTTCCTCCAAATTGTTTTATCATTTGTCATCAGTCCAATATTATAAATCTTATATTTCGGTCTTCTAGGGCACTTTTACGTATTAATACATCTTCGTCTGGGTCTTTTTCCTGAAAAAAAAAAAAATGTTTTGCTAATCTTTTTTCTCCCACTCTGTTTAAGTGACCACACCACCTGAGATTAGCTCTGCTAACGCATTCCTGGATGCTGACAATGTCAAGTTCTTTCCTAATATCCTCGTTTTTAATATGATATTGCCATTGATGCCATCTGTTCACGCCTCTAATCTTTCTCAGGACTCTCATATCTGCGGTCTCTAGTCTTTGGTCAAGTGTTTTACTTCTGACCCAGCTCTCAGATCCATAAGTTAAAACTGGTTTGAACACTGTCTTGTATACAGCTAATTTAGTGTTCCGACTAATTTCTCTCTTATTCCATATGAATTTATTCAATTGACTTCCCACCATACCAGCTTTGTTGATTCTGTTGTCTATTTCTATATTTAATTTACCATCTTCAGTAAAAATCATGCCTAAGTAGCTGAAATGTTTTACTTGTTCTACAGGTTCTCCATCCGCGCGGTTAGCCTAATGGCTATGCGCTTCGCAACCATACCTGGGGAAGGAGTGTCCTAGGTTCAATTCCCTTCGACGACGTGAGTAGCTGAAGGATCTTCCTCAGCCATAGCCAAGTTAGTCGGTCTTGGGCGTGGACACCAGAGTTTTCCAGCCCAGTTTATCGGGAGTTTTTCATCCCGCAAGCAGGCAAACCGGCCCCGTGAACACACAGGTTACAGTCATAAATACTTACGGAAAAAAAAAGGCAATGGGAAACCACCTTGCGTCATTATCTCCCTAGTAATCAGCTGCAACCCTCTCTAAGAGAGGAAGCCACAGGATCAGATCAGATAGATTCTCCATTCACCATGCAGCTGAAATTTTCTATGCTCCAGCCTATTTTCATACTTTTCGTCCTTTTATTGCTGATTTTCATACCAAATTTATTACAACAGTTATTCAATTTGGTCAGGAATCCTGCAGGCTTGTGCTGGATTAATACCACTTTCCTTCATAATGTGATCCATATAGATAATGAATAACAAAGGGCATAATGTACAGTGTACATTATGCCCTCTGTTGTATACCCTTGTCTACACCAGAATATCAAACCACCTTGTCGTAACTCCTTCAATTTCAACTGCTGACTTATAACTTATTATAGACTGTAGTGCTCTGTATAATATTTTATTCATCCTAAAACTTTTACCCTGAGCACCTTGACATATGCCTTTTACACATCTACAAAACTTAAATATAAATCCTTCTTATATTCCTGAATTCCCAACTATTTGTCTTAGAGTAAAATCTGAGCCTGACAACCGCTACTTGGCCGGACTCCATCTTGTTCTTCTCCAAGTTTTCCTTCCACAATATTTCTTAGTCTTTTTTTGAAGTACACACGCATAAATCTTACTTGAAATACTCAGTAAGATAAATTCCTTTGTAGTTCTTGAAGAACGCACTAACAAAAAGGGATAGAGGAGTTATTGTTTCTCTATATGAAGCCTTAATAAGGCCACATCTGGACTACTGCGCATAGATTTGGACTCTTGGATTCCGTGGGGGATGAAGAAGTTGTGGAGAGAATCAAAAGGCGAGTAACAAAAGATTGTGGTAGGTCCTATAGGGAGCATCCTATAAAATGCTCCCCTATACAAATAGATTCACGGTCTTAAGCTTCAAAAATTAGCTGATAGGCAAAAAAAGAGGAGACATGATTGAAGCATTTAAGTTATTAAAGGGGTTTTATAGGATTGACACTGTAGACCTTTTTTCAGCACACATGGCAAGAAGGGAGAAAAAACCAGGGGTCACCAGTGGAAGTTGTTTAAGAGTGTGATTAGCAAGGGTGTTAGGACTAGAATTTTTGCTTGGAGGGTGGTGAATGGGTTGTCAGAAGTGATTGTGGGTGCTTCATCAATGAATGAGTTTAAGGAGATGTATCGTAGGGGCGATGGCTAGTGTGTGAATAAATGGATCTCCCAAGATGAGTCTTTTAACTCCATGGAGACACCTGTATAATAATAATAATTCTCGCATTCAGTTTTATTTCCCTTTTTACGGCTAGGTGCTATGACAGATTAACTGCAATCATCTGAAATTCGACATTCTGAATTATGTGTAGCCACAGTAAAACTACTATACCTCAATACTTGAGCATTTTTGGTCGAATATTATCTGTCATTGTTTCTTACCATTATGCTGTCACTGTTTTTCTTTTAGCAATTTTTCGAAGTAATTACTCCATACATCAAGGATATCTTTTTCACCAGTTTTCATGTCACCTTTATCATCTCTACAGCACTCTTTCCTCCATTTCTGACTTTTTTAATAAAAGAAAGCAAAGAAAATGTAATAAAGCGAAGCACAGTACTAAGCTTTCTTACATTTGTCTCTGTATTCTCTAAGAGCAAAAGCTGACTTATTTGCCAGGAAGTTTTTATATGCTTTCTTCTTTTCCTTCACTGCCTCTTTAACTTCCCGAGTCCACCAGGGAGTTCTGATTTTTCTATCCTTATAGACAACCTCACCACGTGCCTCTCCTGGCTAAATAAATCAATCAATCCATGTTTTCTTCAGGATCTGCCTCTAATCTTTATAATTTGATTATTGTTTTCAAACTCTTTCATTTTTTCATAATAATGTTTGTGTACTTGATTCTAACTTCTAAAAGCTGTTCAACTTGGATTCTAAAACTTGCATTTTAAAACTTTCTTACACACTCTTCTTTTCATTATCAAATTGAATTTTATCTTGCTCAAGACTAAATGGTGATCACTTCCAATTTCAAATCCTCCGTATACTCTTGTGTCCTGAACCAGTGGGAAAGCATCGCTAGGAACTGTAACATAGTAAGTTTCTTCATCATGTCTTCATGTGAATTGTGCACATTTTTATGTTGGAACATGGTGGTAGTAATAACTAATCCATAGCCTGAACAGAAATCCAGAAGGTGCTTACCATTATCATTAGCTTTGCTGTTTTCCCAAAATGTTTCTATATGTCTGGGAATAATTTCCTAACTTGATGTTTAGATCTGTGTTAGCTGCCTTCTTTTATCAAGCAAAATTCGTCCACTTCTTCCTCAGAAGAACCTTCTGTGAGCACAAATAAGTTTCATTTTCCATGTCTCCATTTTGAAGCTTACCCACAGAACTTTACCTAGAAGTGCCTACTAACCAAAACGTTTATCTTCATGTTTGGTGTTGATTGCTGTCGCTACTCCTTTCTTTCCGTGATCATCATTGCTTGAATATAACATCCTCTCCTTATTATTTTGCAGGATCTCACCTGCTTTATTTTTGGCCTCAATCTTGCCAATGATGTCCAGGTGGTACTTATGTAGTTCTTCTGCAAGTTCGACTTCTTTTCCGTTGATATTTTTATGTCGATGGCGCATATCTTGATTTCTACTCACGTGAATTTATTCCAATGGTTGACTTTTCGCTGTTCGTCCCGGTTACCTAATGAAAGCAGCGGGAGCCTTGTTTGAATGGGCCACACCCCTGCTGGCATGAAATTTTATTACGTTGTACCAACAACATGTTTGTTTGTTTCTGGCTTAAGCCAATACAGAATGAAATTTTGTGGGCTAAGACCTTATTCGTTCCGTACCAGTGGATACTTACTAACAGGGTGCACCACGCGAAGGTGAGACGTGGCCATTACGTCAGAAACCTTAATCCTCCACATTCCTTAAAGGGTATATGGAGATCTTCTCTAGTTATCTAGCTGTGACCCATACGCGCCTCTCGCCTTGTAAACTCGGGTGTTTTGATTTTATAAAACAGACAAACCGACTCGATGAACAAGCAATTACAGGACATAACCCACGAACTTCATAGGTTCGGTTGCAATTCCGAACAACCACAATTTAATCGTTAAAATCATTCTAAATTACTCTCCGGAAAAATCATTTTCATGCTGATTTTGGAATATTACTGTGAAGTCTAAACACACCATCTAATACCCAACTAGATGGGGAAAAGGTTTGTCTTACAGTGACGATTCTTGCAGAAAGAAGTCCATCAAAAATATGGAAATGAGGTGATGAAAACCAAGAAAGTCAACAAATTTACTTATTGAATATATAATTACGTTTTGAATAACATTTCCCATGTACAGATTTTAATTAACACCTCTGGCGATTCAGGAAACGTTGCTCATGATCGGAATGTATTTGTTTTGTGGTGGTAGATCGACTTGAAAATTGGGATATCTTTGTTCCTTACGCATCAAAAAGATCGAACGTATTTCTCTGAGAAGTGTGCTGTTAATAAAATAGATTCGTTTAAAAAAGTCCCCATATCATGAGACACTTAATCTAAGGTATTTAATCTGTTTATTAGTCCCTAGAAGCACGTTTGAACTTCATTTATCCACAATGAATAATAAATAAGGGCGTTCTGGAAATTTCTCAAGACAGAAAGAAAATGACCGAGAAAAATAGATAAACAGGTAGAAAATATTAGCCACGTAATGAACTCAGAGAAACACAGTTTAAAAGCATTTTACAGGAAGACGGTGCGCTATTTAGACATTCCTTCAAGAAATCCGACTTCCGCTAAAAATTCCAATTACTTTCTTCTGTCGCCGACTCCGCGGCCGTGTTACGTAAAAAAACACTTTCCAGTGCAGTCAAATGGAGGCAGCGACATTCCTCGGTGAGCACTTTCTCGCTTCCCTGTTAAGCTGGCAAGTGTGTAAGACGGTGTATAAATAACCGTGGGTGTTGGAGGTTCGCGAGAGGGAGCGTCCTTCTCCCGTGGGCTGGGCAAGGACAGACCATCGTCGTCATTCTGGAAACACGTGATCAGCTGGTCGCAGAGAAAGCCGAAATGATCAATCCCGTGGTGTGTCATGTGACCAATATATATATACAGCGTCTGACGAGAGAGAGAGTGCGCTGTCCATTGTGTTGTCATTTGGATGTTCAAACGAAGGGCCAAATGGCAAACTGGATGACAGAAGAGCATTGACCACATAATGAATGGGTTTGTATTATGGTACATGGATGGAAGCAGTGGAATTGTTTCTTAGCTCAATTAGCACCTTCTCGTTCCCCTTCAGTGGTTACACTTTGTCCTAGTGAGCCTCGATTGAAAAATAAGATTTCATAATCCACCCTAAGGGTTGTTATTATAAGAAAGCAGAATATCATCTAGACATCTTCAAGCAAAGTAGTTAGGTCAAGTTCCACATTGCTACCCGATGAAGATTCAGATATCACCATGGCATGGATTGTCTGCAAGTCTCTAGATGATGGATGATTTTCACCACCTGATGTGATCCCATCACCTGAAGCCATGTCTGAGCACTGCACCCATCTTTGTGGAATATATTGGATGATCCAAGGAGAGTGCATCATATACCATCCGTTGTATAGGTTTTGAACTCTTGTGGATACAAATCCCATTTAAGAAAAGAAATATAATTGGAGACTGTTTATGGATCAAACCTTCCTTTAGTAATGAGCCTAGCTTTGAGCAGTTTGTGATATTATAGATTTTTTTTTTTCTTATGTTGCGCTCATACACAAGAGGTTGGTTGATCAACCTATGGTACGTTAGTACAGTGTATGAGTGATGGATGCAATTCTCAAATCGTCGGCCACCACTGCACAATGCGTTCCTTATATGAATATCATATTTTATGCGGGAGTACCTCCGAGATCCCTGTGTACTAAAGTTTTAATTTTCAAAAATTATTTGATATATTTATTTCTATTTTTCGTATCTTTAATAAGTATGGTAATGATTGAAGTTGAAGTAAATTGGATTTTTTTTTTTGTATGGACCAGATTTAAAAAAAGTATGTATTATGCAAATTAGCTTTATTTGAAGAAAAAAAATCAACATTTTTAAAAATAAAAGCAAACAAAATTTTTAAAGAGAAGTTCTTATTAAGTATCAGTGAACACTAAAAGTTGCTTGAAGAGTTAAAGACGGAATTAAAAGAAGTGTCAAAGAATTTTTTATTATTTTTTTTATCATACACAACATTAGTATTGAGTGAAATATGTCCAACGTACTAAATGCACTTTTTTAAAATCATATATATTTACAATGAATATGAAAAGGTTAACAGATGCTGTTTCAGGCAAGTGGAGTGTTGTGAATGCATTTAAAATTGCATTACACAGAAACAGCCTCCCTTGAACGTTGTCTGTCTCAAATGAGCACGTTTTTGATCTCAAAAATATTTCATTTTTCAAGTCCTAACCAATCTCCAGTCTCCACTTGAAGACATTGCAAAAAAAAACACTTATACGAGTACTAAAATGAAACGCATGTCGGATGAATTCTTGAGAGAATGAAAAGAAGAAGAAAGAGGTGTAGATGAACTTACCGTTAGTTGGTGAGAGTAGAAGCAAAAGTGTGAGACGAAACCTTCTTTGTCTTGAATATCAAGCCAGATGTAGATTGAATTCTGCAACTGGAGGTGCAGATGATGGCATCATGAGCCATGTTAGAAATTGTCAAGCATGGCATCACTTCCGGAACTCAGTCGCCAAATGCAGCGTATTCTTTTCCTCCCCTTGTTTGGAAAGACCTCGGTTCGAATTCCATTAAGAGGAACTTTTATAAGGGGATTTTCAACTGATTCCGACTTATGTGAATCTCGCAAAAGTGACAGATTTTGGCGTTGCCGTAAAACACACAAACCAGCCTGGGAACACATGCAGTCAATAGACAGCACTTTTCGTGAACTTCGTTATCTCGTCGTAACCCTAAGCAAGTCAATCATCAACGCAGTTTGATTGGACTGCAGAGCAAATTGATATTTGCAAGCAATCTACAGCATGCCGCATTTTTCGCACCTGATAGAGGTCATATTTCAAATCAATAAAGTGATCTATTTCTAGGCCTGCTTACTGATGAAACTGTAATTAATTGAGATCAGTTATATATACTGCATTTTTATAAATGCAATATATATAATTTTGAATGAATTAAAAACGCACAAAAAATTAAATCATTTTAACATCGTTTTAATGGACATATGAAGATAAATTAGAACTTGACTACAATGGATTCAGAAAAATTAGAGGTAATAGAATTAATTATTACTACTAATGATACTGGTGCATGTTTGTATTATGAGTGATATAGTGTGCATCAGTATTTTTGCTTGGTATACTTGTCCAAGTTTTGAGTACGCTTAGCAGCGATTCAGAGTCTTTTGATATCTGCTTCTTTAATTTTGCCTTTGACCTCGCATGAAGATCCTTATAAAGAGTCTTTATAGGGATTTTTCTTTCGTCTGATGATGGCATGATTCCTGAATCACCCCTTCTCGAAAACTTCGGATTTTTCATACTGCAAAACAGTCAAACCAGCCATTAAAATATACCCACTTGATAGAGGTGATCAAATGTGTCGCAGAGCATTAGGTGCATCGATCGTAATTCTGAACAATCACAACCACACGTATCCGACTTGTTTTTATTTATTTTAATTATGCCTGCTACACTTCGGTCCGCAAAAATTGTATCACTGCATACTGCTCTTCTTTAGTGCATGGAATGTTCGCGAAGAGGAATCAGTAAGATAGCTTATTAGTCAAATACCTCGCTTAAATAATATGTTTACAGTTGCGGGGGGGGGGAGGTGAAATCCAGTAGTAAAAATTATGATACTTTCTGATAACTCCTGTACTGTCAGTAGAGAAAAAAAAAAAAAAATGGCACATTTGGTAAACAGATGAACTCACTTGTACTTTAGGTGTACTTTTGAATCAGTGGAGAGTTACGTTTAGAGAAAAAAAAATTAAAATCGTATTTACTTAAGAATAACTCAAGCGCAACTGAAACAATAGATAAAAGAGGATATTATTCAGGAGGAAAAAATGCTGTTCTACTCTGATTCAATGCTTTGGTTTTCACAAAAACTCTATTTTCGGTCAGGTAAGTTCGAAGCGCCCGAATTCGGAGTTCGGGTAAATCATAAGACGCCTTGTCCATCCGGATTACAGGTCAGGAAGTAGAACCTTCTTCGCGCGCACACACATTCTACTTCCATTTCTGATTCTCATATCACATACAACTTCCTCTTTGCATTACAAACTCGCTAATATATCTGCCTAATCACTTATATCCTCTTCAATAACTAATTATCAGATACATTAAATGAATTCGCAATATGACATCATGGCAAATATATCTTACAGGATGATCAAAAAGTAAAGCATTCCTGTTTAAGGCCGTGTGGAGCGCCACCCAGGGATTCAAATGCTGCGAAACTTTACAGTGTGCGTCAATACGAAGCGATATCTAAGAAGGGGAAAAAAAAAAAAAGTGGTTCCAAAATTCACCACCAGGGGACGCAGCATGATATAGATGTAGTAATTTTCCTGTGTATGTTAGTAGGAGAAAAGCAAACACTAGCATAAATAACACATTCACTTCTATTATGCATTCAGGGGCTGCACTGTTCAACGTGCTGCCCTTCCCAGTTTGCCACAAACTGTATTCTTTGTGGTAGTCAGGACTGATGTTGCGCACATGCTGTTATGCTGTCTTTCAGTGCTGCCAAGTTATCAGGATGGTCCCGATAAACCTTGTCTTTGAGAAATCCCCAGAGCCAGAACTCACAAGGGATCAGATCAGGTGAACGAGACGGCCATGCGGTTGGAAACGCACGAATGAATACTCTGGCTTCCGTGAATGTTCTCGACCAACCTCCTGTACGGATCGACCGATGTGTGGAGGGGTCTCATCCTGCATGAAAATCTCCGAATCCATGCACAGACGCTGTTGTAGCTGTGGCACAACAAAATTGTTTATCATACCGCGATACCTCTGAGCAAGTCACAGGATCCGACTGGCGAATGACCTCGAAGAAGAATGGCTCAGTGATAAACGGAGCTGTAAACGCAAACCCACAACTGTGGGTTTTCAGAGATCCATTCAGGTGAAAGTGAGCCTCATCTTCCCATAAACTCATGCACGGCCATGTAGCGTCCAACTCCACTCGAGCAAGGAATTTTAGAACGAATGTCAGTCGACTTTCAAAGGCCTGCTGTGTCAAGGTTATTTTGAATGGGTAGAAATGCAGAATCTTCGTAGAACTTTCCAAACAATTGTGTAAGGCACATCCATGTGTCTTGATACAGCACGTGCAATTCTTTTTCCTTCAAGTTCATACAAATAGATTTTAAGGAAACAGATATCATATTACAAGACCTAAACAAACTTACTTCCATGTTCTTTTTTTTTTTTTTTTCCCTACAACCAAAGTCACAATACCCTTCATACTCACTGGCCACATCAATAGCAATTGTCATACGGAGTAACCAAGTCGTATCTTCCCACAAAATCAGACAGAAAGGCTAGAGAATACACACATGCCTAACAGACATAATACAGCCTTTTATGGGATTAGCCTCGCATAAAATATGAAATAGGATTAAATTGTCTTCCTGATTGGCAGAGATGAATTTTATAATTCCGTGTTAGAACACCATCCCACTAAATGGAGGACTGAAATAGCTTGGAGAAAGAGTACCATGTATCTAGAATAATCCAGAAATCTAGATACCAATCTAGATTTCTGGATTATGTAAACAATAAATAAAATTTGAAAAAAATCCTTAGCCACCAATGTACTATAGGTTGACACCCTTCCGTAGGTGGGAGTCACGTAAAAAAATCACCACTTCATATTGAAGGTGTCAATGGATAACGAAAAGGATCGAGTGTTCCCACAAGTCACCATCAACCTCATTCTCAAACTCCAAAAAACAGATTTCTGTTTTTTTCTCCCTAAGGGTGAGTCATGTCAAACGAAATTAGCTTCTTGTATCGCTTAAAATCTTCACCTGTTTCTTTTCTTCTCTGCTTCCAGACAACAGACTTGTGTTCCTTGAATTTAGCATTTCCTGTCGTTGATGGGCGAAAGACTTTTTTTCTTCTTTTTATATAAACGATTTCAAGGAAGGAGAAATGCCAAAATCTTGTCCCTTCTATCATGGTTCGCGAAATGCATTACTTTGTATATATTTGGAGTGATAAAAAGAGAGATAGCCCTTGACACACATGTCATCTTTTAATGGGTTTTCTTCTTAAAAATGATATTAGGTTGACAAACTAGTACTTAACTCACTTCTGTTTACTTTTTTTTACATCTAGACCACGACCTCCCCTTCCCACCCCCCAAAAAATATGTACGCGAATTATATAAATTACTTTAGGGGATAGTAGCTTTTCAAACAACGTCTGTGGTTTGTTATGACATCTATGAATGAGAACATCTTTACCCTCCAGAGGGATTCTGGTGTGTGTGTGGGGGGGGGGGGGGTTAAAAATTCCAACGAAGGCTTTCTCAAGGAGTCCCTTCAAAAAATTGCGAGATCATCACTGCTGCTGTAATGGAGCTCAGAAAAGAATTATTATCTTACTGTATTGTCTCGTTAAATTTATTTGATGCCAAGGTCAAAAATATGTTGCACCATAAAGAAATCACTTCCTATTATAAAGTATAATAAGCAGCTGTTTCCTCTACGTTCACTCAATGCATGGTGGATAATAAATACAACAATGGTGTTTGTGTTTTACAAATCATAAGACTTCTGGCAGCAAAAGACAAACTTGTCCAATGAAGATAACGTGGTCTTTTAGTAATGTTATTTGAATAATGTATAATTTGAGAGGAAAAGCTGATTTTCATTATTGTAAAATAATCAAAGTAATTTTTATGTACTTCTGTGTTCTCCACGACTTACGTTTTTTTTTTACTTTATCATAATTTTAATATTATAATATTTAAAGGCTGTGCACTGTATATTTAGAAATCCGCAAAAGAAGTTCAACTGTTTAAAATATTAAATGAAAAATTAAATGCAAAATATATAAGTTTCATCATTATTTCTAAGAGACACAAAACTTATTACGATATAAAGTAACAGAAATATATTTTAAAAGAAATAAAAACAAAATAACTGAACTACCTATATAGATCTACTATGAAACTAGAAAAAAAAAGAAAATAAAACAGCCATTTGTTAATAATGCCCACAATGCAGTTTTTAATATGCATTAATAAATAAAATAGATTTAATATTTAAAGGTGTACTTTGTATTTTCAGAGAATGTAAAAGTTTTTAATTTTCTTCCAATTTTGAAACCATAGTTAAAAGTAAAATATAAGTTCCATTATTATTTCTAAGAGATTTTTTTTTTCAATATACAATGTCATTTAAGCATTACATTTCACAGGATTCTGCAATTACAATTAGAAATTCTAAATACTATGCAAAAATAATTGTTAAAATCGTACTTCTTTCACAAAACCTTTTTTTTTTTTTAACTGTCGTAACCAGCAAATATGGTGATTGGTCATAGACAAAAGGAGGAGGAGACAGGAGTTGATTCCCCACTAAATCAAAACCCACAATGATCTTTTCTGCTGCCATGAATCTTTATAATATTTTTTTTTATAAATCTTTTATTCTCTCCGACTTTTTTATATTTAATCGTCCATAGGATAGGATACAGAGGCTGCGCATTGGAGGATATGTCTTATTAAATTAATACGTCGAGAGCTGTTTGAATATTAAATTTCTTTCACAAATATTTCCTTAGCTTCTTTTCTTAAGAATTAAAAAGAACAAATGATCTCTCGTCTCTGGTGGAAATAAAATAATAGATGAAATAATGGCTGCAAACAATGGCATCGGATTATAAGTTAGGAAATTAGGAAAACGATCCTAAATTGAATTATAAAAGTGAGAATACGAACTAGAAAGATGTCTGTGAATGAGTCCGGTGACAGATATTACTTCGTTTTTTTAATACAATTTTTCGATACGAAGTATTTAAATCTTTTTAACAATGTGAATTGTTTATAGATGATTGCAAAGGGTTAGCAAACGTAATATTGTTCTATGGGAATTATAGTTGAGTGGGTGTACCGGGGGCTGTACAAGTGACCAGAATGTTCCCCTTAAACGTGCTTAATCATATGAACACACGACGGTCGCGAATGGTGTCGCAATGACGTCAGTGGTAGGTCGCTAAAAGTTCTCTAAGAAATCCTTTGGTGCGTTAGCGTGGGGTCACCTAAACGATGGCAATCACTATCACCTGCCACGCTTTGCTTTTTCCACCCGCTTTACCCTTATGCGGCTGGTCGGGATTGGAAGAGACAGGCAAAACGTTTTCCGTCAATTAATTTTTGCGGTTCGTCACCCGTCCTTCGTTTTGAAGCGAGTCTTGTGTGCTTTTGCCTCGTCGCAAGTCTCGTGGCTGCCGTTTGACTGCTGTTGGCACTCTCCAATTGCTGATTGGTTGGCGTGTGACCGGGGGTGGGGTTGGGTGGAGGCTGGCATACATGGACGCCCGAAGTATGGCCATTCAAAACCATCTGAAACGTGCTAGCTACAGGCGCGCGCTCTTGTGTTAGGCCTACGTTTTGTTGCATCCGACGAGCAGCAGTTGTACCCAAAACACGGCCAAAGTGTGCCAATGCCTATGGACGGAACAGCCGACCGGCGTTTGGTAGCGTGCCAGGTTCTACCCCCATAACTTCGACTGTGACAGCATCACGGCAGAAAGGGGGTCTTGGCCGCACCCAGACCTGCTAAAGGTGGCTTACTTTCCCAGCGTTCAGGCTTCGAGTGTCGCTGCTTCTGGGAATCTTTCGCCGCAGTTAGGGTTAGCACCATGCATCCGCTGTACGGAGAGCACCACAGTTACTACCGGTACGGAGGCTACTCCGGCATGGGAATGAGTTCGGTAGCAGCTACGAACAGCGTCGTGCCCAGTACTTACGCCCCCCAACAACACTCCGTAAGTCACCGGTACAGCAGCAGGGGCGTGGTGCGACATTCGCCCTACGCACCACCCTACAACCCACCGCCGCCACCCCAACCTCCGCAGGCCGCCAAGGACATGGTGAAACCTCCGTACAGCTACATCGCCCTCATCACCATGGCGATTCAGAACTCCCCCGAGAAGAAGGTGACCTTAAACGGGATCTACCAGTTCATCATGGACCGCTTCCCTTTCTACCGCGAGAACAAGCAGGGGTGGCAGAACAGCATCCGACACAACCTCTCCCTGAACGACTGCTTCGTGAAGATCGCGCGAGACGACAAGAAACCCGGCAAAGGAAGTTATTGGACCCTGGATCCGGAGAGCGAGAACATGTTTGAAAACGGCAGCTACCTGCGAAGGAGGCGGAGGTTCAAGAAAAAGGACGCACTGCGTGATAAGGAAGACGCGCTAAAAAAACAACAGCACACTCCGCAGCGGGAAGACGGAAAGGAAAATACTGCGGGAGGCTGCAAAGAAGGTAGCCAGGCGGAACAGGCTGCACTCGGTAATCTCGCAATCAAAACAAACGCTGCCGCTAACAACAACAACACCAGCGATAGTACCATCGCTGTGCCAACCCGCAGTCCGCATTCGCCGGCGGCGGCTGCTGTGTCGGATGTCGGCATCTCTTGCACCACCGTGACACCCAAAGTAGAACCAGTGGATGACGAACCGACCTTCGAGTCGTGGATGCAGCGAGTCGCCGACTGCAAGTACGACAAAAAGTCGAGTCCGGCGGCAGCTTCCCTAGCACCTAGTCTCGTGACGGCAACGCCCGTGACCTCACCCACGTTATTGAGTCCCACCCTTGGCGAAAGCACTCTGGACACTGCAGCCATGACCAGCTTCTCCGTGGACATTCTCGTCAATCCGCGCCAGTCGCCGAACATGGTCATCATGTCGGAAGTGAACAACCCCTCGAACAGGAATGCGCTCGGGTCGGGCTGTTCAGAGAGTGGTCTCACTTCGGCCGCCGTCACCTATGGTCGCTCAGCTCCAGGGATGTATTCGTGTGGCGGTTTGCCACTGACCAACTGCTCCGGGTCGCCCTCCGCTATGAACTACCACTGCGACACCTCCTCGGGACTTTACTCTTCTGATCGTGGACCGGGCCTGGGTTCGACCTTGGACGAACTGAACGGATCGGCAACCGGACTGGGTGCAGGTCACTCCACCAACTCTTATCTAGGGAGCCACGGATCGTCTGTGCTCAGCTTGACGGGCTCTCCCACCCAGTCGTACATGGTCGGCCGATACACCAGTGCACCTACTGCTGTGACCTCATGGTTCACCCTTCCGGCCACCACGGACCCGACAGTGACCTTCAGCTGTGCCCTGAACTCGGACTCCTTGACCACTTCCAACGGCTACCCTGCGGTCAGGGAGATGTTCGAATCGCAGCGACTGTTGTCCACTTCTCCCGTCGTGTCGGCCACGGGGGCCAACCCGAGTTGCCAGATGAACTTTGCTGTGGGTAGTGAGACGTACCAGCATCGGACATCCTCCACCGTTCCCGTGTACGGCTACGACTGTGCGAGGTTCTGACTGCCTTGGGTAAGAGGACTCTTTCCATCTCTTCGCTGTACCATAGTGTGACTTGTAATGTTAATAATGTGACCTCGGACTGACTGCGTCGATCTGTGTGACTGTCTCCGTTTAGTTTCTATTAAAACTTACAGGAACACAAGAACTGTGCTCCTGGCGCTACAATCCTTGTGTTCGCTAGTGTAGACGCGGCAACCTTCTCTAATTTATTACTCACCCCTTAGCCCCAGTCAGTGTGAACCCGACGGTGTCTGCTGTACCGGCCATGTAGCATAATAACCATAGAAATGTATAAACTACTACTCTGAATACAGTTTGTAAACAAAAACTGAGTTAGCCTTTTTCATCTCACTTCCTTTCTCATTTTTTTAGACTTGCTCTCTCAACCACCCCCATTTACACTTGACTAGAAACAAAAACCCTCAATCGTACACCTTTCGATGCTAGCCAGTATCTCAATAGACACCCTTGAGTTAAACTGCATTCACTCTGAATGTAATCATTCACAATAATTACGGCAATAAAAACATTGAGGATAGTTTTTTTTTTTATTGTGTGTGTGTGGGGGGGGGGGGGAACATCATTAAATCTTACCTATGATATTGGTGGACGAGATACGTTATGAAGTCTGTGTCACCACTCCATCTAAAACGGATTGGACAATCCAATTCGCACATTCTTTCCTTATTTTACCATTCTTTCCCTACTCAAATTTTTAATGACCCTCTAAATTCATATAAATTCTCAGGACCCACTTGTCGTATTATCTTAGGGTGAGCATCTTTATTTTTATCCAGGCAGAATTAAAACGGAAGTTGAAACTAAAGGAAAAAGTTATTTGAAATGTAATAAAGAGACTTACCGGAACAGATCAACGCAGGAGCAAATCTATTCCCAGTAGATACAATGCTGTGGCTTGGTTAAGTTGTCTTTCATCTTGCTCATATTGCGCAGGTTAAGGATGTCTCTCGCAAGATGAGCAAGATGCAAGTTCAGACATCCTTGCTAGGATGCAAGGATGTCTGAACTTATAGGAGGCATCCTAAATTTGCACAATAACCCATTATTATCTTGGTCCAGGATAATTAATATCACTTATCCTGAGCTTGCACATCTAATTTGTTCTCTGAAAAACAGGCAAATCGCTGGTGATTTTAGAATGTTCTCTTTGCAGAATGATAGCTTTTGTATCAGTATTGTCACGCAGGAAAGATAAAATACAGGAAACGGCAATCAAAAACCATCTGTATTTTACCGGTTATTCCCATTTTAAGTTACGAAGGTAATCTCAGGTCACATTACGCTATTAATCCTGTTTATAACAGTTTTATCACACTTAAGTTCTGCAAATATTTTCGATCCAGAAACTATATAAATAAATTTCGTTAATTATTAACGCTAACTCTGAACTAAACTTAGCAAAGGGATCTACATAGATAACATGGGTTTCTCCGAAAGAAAGAAAAAAGGTATCGTCAGTTTTCGGATGTTTTAAATCATTTGACATCCTTGTACTTATGTTGGTAATAGAGTTTGTCTATTGTCACAAAAGTCATCTGCCCTTCTGCTTCAAGAATTACATAAATTATGAGTGACCACTCATTGCTTATTTCTTATAAAGGACATTTGGGTTTTCTGTACTCCGATAGGAACATCCGGGGTTTTTTTATCTTGGGATGCCATCCACAGAGATCTCCTACAATCATTGCGGTATTCCTTGCTAATTTACAGATTACAGCTGGACATCGATTTAAAATCACCTGCAATTATCAAATATGGTTGTTTCAAAGACATTTATCATTCATTAATTTCTTCCAGTAACATCCAGTGTTCCCTTTATCACCGCAGTAACTTAGTTGATAGTTTCTAAACAATATTCTAATTTTGTGCCCAATTTTTCAGACTTGTACTTAATCCTATATGATTTCTATTAATATTATACTAGTACTGGTCTTCGTTTCCATTTTTACTCATCTAGCTAAGTAATTTTAGCTAAGCACAGAAACTAGGAAAAAAAATATAAATTTAGTTCATCTTCCCAAGGGCAGAGAGGGGGGGGACATTTTGAACTTTTAGAAAATGAGACTACAAAACGTGTGTGTGATCCAAGTACTCGAACAAATTCAATTGGAACAATTGAATTCGCAAATATATTTCGAGCAAGAGTTTCTCTTTTTGCAACCCCCTCCCAATACAACCTTCCATACACACACACACAATCCATAGTTCTTTAAAAAAAAAAATAACTGAAACAGCCGAATTTTTCTTCTGTTGCTAGTTTCCCACATTATTACGTTGATGATCTATCATTGGCGAAATAGACTGAGCGAAACTTTCTTAACATTGAAAATTTATTCAAATTCCGCTTTTTAAGCAGTCTTTTATGCCTTCTTATAAATAGTTTATAGTCTCTAAGGTTATGTAGGCTAAACTAAACTTTCGTAAGGGGTGAACGAAATCAGAATTTTCCTCCCCTCCTCTATTCAGAATGATGTTTATCATATACAAATGGCCCATCCCAAATGTGTTTATATTTCTCCCTTGCTGTGTACTGCTTTTCATCCCAATGACCTCTTAAGGCGGATGGAGACAGCGGGTGTGTTGTCTATCTAGAAAACTTTGCGACGACCTTCTCAGATGCAGTTTTTCGGGAAGATTTTCACGTCGCAGTGCTAAGAAACAGCCAATAAAAAAACGATCAACGCTACATTGAACCAGATCCAAACGAGGGAATAAACGATTACCATATGCTCAACTCTAATATGGTTGTGTATTCCTTTCTGGACAAAAAGATGGTTCTTCTTCCCCCCGCCCCCCATTTGAAGCCATTATCTCAACGGGAGAAATCCCGAGGAAGAGTCTGACAGACAGATCACAGCCTACGCTCTATAAGCGGTCGTCTGCAAACATCACCACAGTTACCTCCCCCTTTTTTTTCCGACTTGTGCTACTTTGAAAGGATTAATCTTTTTAAAATGCAAATTAAATGCTGTCTGGAACAGGTTTAGGGTGGCAGTTGAAAAGCGCGCATGGCCTTCAGCGCTCGAACAAAAGAGCCCCCGGATATTATTTGTTCACGTAATGTTGTCTTCTCTAATTGGCATACATGTACAGAACATGACTGAAAACAAAGCTGGGCTATTGACCTACGTAAAGATATTAAGTGATCAATCCCTTACCATTCCATAATCGGTCATTATTTTCGTTGTAATCAACTGTATCCAAAAACCTTCAGTAATAACGATTATTCTATATCCGTACCTGAAACAAAAGTCTTGATAAGAAAGGATTAGTATGTCAGCAGATATTTGGTTAAATTTTTCTTTTAACGATATGGAAATCAAATATTTTTCTATTTCAGTTGTCTGCAGCGATGTTGATCAGTTTACGATAAGAACTCCATTGAACTAATTCGGAATAGTTGCCTGTTTTTCAATTTGAAAGCAAGCAACTATTTCCATGTTTGGTCATAGTTGCTTTAAGAATCCGACTGGGAAAATATGAATCTGAAAAACACAATTTTCAGATTTTTTTTCTTATAAAAAAACTTTCATACTACTATATGAATACTTATATGAATTCCTTTCAGCTGTCGTATTACCATTCGAAGTCCCTTGGGGAAGTTAAATTCTTTTTTTTTAGTCAAGAAAAACAACACTCGAATAAGAAGAGATGGTCAACCTTATGGACGAACAATGTGCATTGTTTTCTTCAGTACAGAAGAGACTAAAGAGAATGATTAAAAGATCTCGTTGCTTAAACGATGCATTAAGACCGAATCTCAGCGACATCTTGGGCCCATAGCAACAGTAGAAAGTCCACTAGAGCATCAATATCATTTTACCACCTCCCAAAGGAAGTAAACAATACAAATATTTTTGTTTCATTTAATAGTTGGGTAACACACGTGGACGAATAGCAAAAGCGTGTCTCCACCACCCTTTGTACGATGCTTTGATAACGCAGTTTGCCTTTCCCCGGTGTGCCTTGATGGCGGACGACCAAACGATTTCAGGCGCCATCCTTCTAACGTTTCAAAAGCAACCGATGCATATCGAATAGCATCTTTCCGGAGAATATCCCGAAATGGCTATGAGATGGCCAACAGGGTGAAGGACACGCAGACCATGGTTGGCACTGACATATACATCCAACGTCTTGTACTGTTTGTGAGTTTTGTTTGCTATACCAAAATAATTTTGATAATCGTCCCATTTGAAAATTAAATGGTCATGACTCACTTCATTGTCATACGTCTTTGTTTAAGTATATTCGACGGGTCCCCTGCCAAAAGATTCTACGTGGATTTTTCCACTATTGCATCCAATACATTGACGCAAGATCGCATTCTAATAGGTTACTGTTATTTATGTGGCCACTTTGTTTACATTTCTGTTTCCTCTATTTTGCAGTCCTAAAAACATTCGTTTTTAATTCCTGCATCGAATTGTTCATCCTTTACATTGCCTTTATTTTAGACTTTTTTTCATCACCAATTGTAAATCCATTGTTGAAGTCTTTTCCCAGATATCTCGATGTTCAATTTATATTCCTATATTGTTTATGACGACTCGTCTATTTTTCTCCGAATCCTTCTGATAACTTTACTCATAAGTTTATCTTCTGTGTTTTCCTAGCTTATACTTTCATAAAACGTAACGCATAAGGTGACGACTATATTGCAGTTCATAGCAATTTAAAAAAAAAAAAAAAAAGTTTCAAAATCATAACGTATCTTATAAATAAAACACAGAATACAATTACTAGAAAGAATTTAAATAAAATTATCTAAGCAACAAGCTTATTGTAATAGATATGTCTATAAATGCATACACACCAGCGTAACTTATTAATAATACGACTATGTAAAGACACGAATCAGAGATAGAAATGTGACGTAATCTCAACGTTTCACTTGATGGATTTATAGTCTTGAATGTATTGTATGTACTCAAAATGTTATTTATTTTCACTTAGATTTTTAATACATTTCATCAAATTTCTGAAGCCTTTTTTTCAAGTTCTTTCTCCAAAAATAGTATAGCAATGTATTTTCTGCATATTACATAAAGAGAGTTTGCTTTGTAATGTTAGGCTTGAGTATAAGATGTTCTTATGTTTACTGATGTGGTCAAAAGTTTGAAAAAATTTTTGATGGATGATTTGCATCTGTTATGTCTGGTCTCATTGACGATTTAAATGCTTCCCTTATATTACAGTATCAACTTCCCGTTAAGTTCAAATAACGCCGACACATACATACTACACTCAAAGAACTTTAAGTAAAGCTCCTGTGTTGGTTTTCCCAAAACTAAAATTGCCGATCGGTAACTACTATGGCTGATATTCTACTTTGATTTAGTCAATAAACTGTACAGGATTACAGACCACAAAGTACCGACATTTTTCTTTATTATACCGCAAGTTTGGAGACGTTATCCACTTCGTCACAGACATCTAATGAGTAAAAAAAAACAAAAAGAGAGACACCAGGTTTAGACATACGATGTTTCAGTAGACAGTACTGTATTTTCACTTAACAAGAGCTTTTTATTAATAGGCTTCAGACGCTTGGCTACATCTCTTAAAATACTTTTTTTCCCCTGCAATACCAGTAATATCTTTAAGGAATATTTTTCAAGACATAAGAACTTTCCAAGAAATTTTACCAAAACGTATTAAATATTTATCTTTGAGGACTGTTAAATAAAATCGAGTGTGATTACAGGTTCTATTTTTATCCTGTTTCTTATTTACACACATCTTCTTCACTCCCCTTGATCTTGACGTGTCTTATGATCAGTGACAGTGTTTTAGAGGTTCTCTTTTATCGACTTTGTCATCGATCTTATTGTCAACGAAGTCTCCTTCCATCTGGGTCCATAAACGATTGACGTAGTCTTTCAGTTTCTCTCTTATATCAGCCCCAAGTCCTCCTAGGTCAGCGAGATCTATGAGCACCCATCTGGCTAATCTAATTTTCTAGATAAGAACTAATGACTTAAACTTGGAGCGGGGAGGGGAAAAGGAGATTGACTCTGGTTTTGATATCTTACCACATTCCCAAATCTGATTATAAGTAAGATATCGTACTGGTTAACTTCTCGGAATATTTTGGTTGTCCGTTGGTTCACAAAAGTTGAGCTATTGTTCTTAAGGAGGACCTTGTGGTCTAATACAGAAAATTCTCTGTTTTAACTGATCTAATCATTGGTGAATTTGAGCGTAGTTTTATTGTAATATAATACTTATTTTGGATTGTTTGATGTAAACTAAGACAAAGTGTTTCTAGGAATAATAAATCTCCATTCTTAAAATCTCACGCTATATTTGAATGACTATTTTTTTAAAAATTTTTTTACAAACCTTTTACTTCTTCGAAGAAAGCGATTATTTTAATGAATATCTTTTTAAGATTCCAAGTAAGGAACTTTTATAGTTTCAAGAAACCCTTCATATAAGTTGTTCTCGTAGTATAAATCCTCTACAATCCTCATGTCTATATTTAGATAGTTAAGTACTTCGGCAGCTTTTGTAACTTGCTCAATATGAATTAACAAAAGGGATTGTATCGCATTTGTTGAGTATTAGACTGGAATTTACATTCATTGGCCTTTGGAGGGGAGGGATGGAGAGATCTGCATCATTTAATATCGGAAATTTACTGTATAACAATTATTAAGACCGAACTGCTTAGCCAAGGTAACTTGGGAAAAAAAAAAAAAAATCATTTCAGGAAATCTGTTGTCAGGTATTATAGAGGGCGTAATTGTTTCCTACATGTGAAAACAACCAGAATTGCGTACTGTTGAAATATAAAATGGGCAAATTTATATCGTTTCCTCTTCCGTTTCCATGGTAACCCATTTCCTTTTCCATTTTTACTCGCATTTTAAACAAGCTGCAGTCTATATTTAACTTACCCCTTTCCATCCCAGTATTTTCGTTAACAGATTATCCGAGTTGAACTTTCATCTCTGTAAGCAAAAAGACGTTTGTCTCATTTTCGCTTGGTTCAAAAAGAACGTGCAAGCCGTGATGCCCCCTCTTTACTCTGCAGTTCTGGTGGCGAAAGACGAGAGGCCTTCTCCGACGATTTCTACACACACGCTCGCGCAAAAAGGCAACTTTCTTGCTTACTTGGCTTGGCATCTTGCGGCAGCAGATGCCGTAGACGGAACCCTATTTATTTTCAGGCCGCTGATGCAGCCGAGGTCAAAGTGCGTCCGCAAAACGGCGTTATTTCCCGAATAGAAAATCTAAACTTAGAGATCCTGTACGCTTGTCCAGCTTTGATGGGTTTTTTTTTTTTCTTTCCTCGGTTTGTTTTACAGTTTGCAGCCAGATGGGGATGAGATGGGAGAAGCGGTGTTAGATGCGGATTATACGGAAGATGACGACACCCCTGCTAATGCACGTACACGATACAGAACTTTGTATAAGCCTCCCTCGCTGTTTCTTATCCCCCCACGCAATCGGTGAGATACTGTCAGTTACCGAAAATGAATTTGTCTCTTTCACAAGTCAATTTTGTTACGCTTCGATTTTTCAGACTGTTTAGTTTCTAATTAGAATAAGTTGAGAGTTGTTTCATAAAGAATTTGTGTTGTTCTGATCGCCAAGAACAAGAACAACTGATGAAGACTTGGAAGAAATATCGCAGCGTCCATCGGCTGCTATATTTTTCAAACAATGATTGCAAATCCAGCGAACTGTATACGAGGTTTTGACACCAGGGGAGCTTTATTTGTTTATTACAATAACCGAGTCGTTACTACACTAAAACAAATATTTTTGTGTTGTACTGAATCAGTCGGTTTTGTGAAAATTTGTCACCGATACACAAATTGTTTCTTTGTTTGTCGAAACGGTGTTGTTATTAAATTATAAAATTTCAAATTGATACGCAAGTATACCTCTACTTCATTTTCCATACTAATATGGTTTAAAGTGTATTGGGGTTCCTACATGGTTTGGGATGAAACTTCAGATAAAATGAATTGAACCTTCAAACATCGTGATGAAAGGAAACACTTCTCCTAAACATCAAACTAAGGGGGGTGAGTGAATTGGGGGAGAAGTATTATTTTAAGAGATTGCGTTTTAACTCAATATACTTCATAGAAAATATTAATTCGAAATTATTAATGATCAGTTATTAGGTTCCCCTATCATTCTCCCATTCGCTTTGTTGACATTCTCACTAGAACATCTAGAAATTCGGACTCTATAGGAAAAATGTGGATTGTATAGGATTCGAATGTTTACAATTGAGACGTATGTTGTAACGAGTATGCGATACCTCTTTTTGAAGCCTTAAGCCCTACGGAGGCTCTTTTTCGAACCCTTTTTCTCTCTCAAAAGGGGTTCGATTTCCATAAAGATGGGTTCTTCCTTCTCCCTTCATAGAAAATAGACAATTTTTTTCCTCGACACACACACTCGACAAACAAAACCCTTGTGGTTCATTACTGCCTTGACATAATATTCAAACATCCACAACCGATTATATCACAAAGACATCCTACAATCTATAACCCCGTTTACAAATCAAACGTCAGATTCTCTTTCTAGATAAAAGAGCAAGTAGAACGCTCTGGGAACTAGGACAGAGTGGGTGGTTTTAAGAATACCTCTTACGTTGATTTAAAACGAAAAGAGCCAAAAAAAGGGACATTTGTAATACGATTTTTTTTGGGGGAGAAGAATATATTCTGTTTTTTTTTAAGTATTTATCTCTATTTAACCTAAAAATATGTTACGATTTGTCTGATTTCTCGTTTTCCTCATTAAGAATTGGGCATAATTTACATTTCTATCGTAGGTCATGAGTGAAAACAAACGAAAGAATTAAAAAGTAATTACATGGCTTATCTAGGCGCCTGAAACAAGACATTGGACTACAATTAAACAGATGCATGTGACAGCAGATATGAGCTTCCAATGAGAGGTGAAACATTATACGAAATAATATCAAATAAAGAGATTTCCGTACAGTTTAGCCTTTAACAGGATGGATGGGGATCGGATTGCTCTAAAGTCATAAAAAAAGGAGGAAATTCCACAGGACGACCCACAAAAAGATGGAAGGGTGGCTTATAAGACCATCATGTCAGACTAATGTACCCAAGCAGAAGCCTAAAATGATTGACAGTTGCTATCTGCTCTGTCACCCTACAGAAGTGATTTACGATTCCGCTGGAGGAATAGTTCTATATAAATATTTCTGCTTCCTGTTCTAATTGATCTAAAAAATCTGTCTGGTCAGGCAACGTTATGTTGAGTGACGGCTGCTACATGCAAATTCAAGTTCCGCTCATTTCTGTGGTTAATTTTTAATATTTTTTTTAAAATATTGCCCCTTTTCTTTTATGTAATCTGAGTCTTATGCATTAGACGGACGGAGACAAGATCGTATAGTTAAATTCCACATATTAGTGTCGATATAAGTTTATCCTTCTGTAAATTGTATTGACTTAATTCACATACTATTTATTACCTTTAAACCTTATCTAAGATTTTTCTTATTACATTTGTGTATTCTAAAAAAAAAAGTTGTTACAAGAAGAGAAATTTTATTTTTAACCTAAATTAGCGTTTCATTAACACCACAGTTCGCGTACACCCAAAAGGAAATTAGATATATCTTAATGAATTTCAATACCAAAGACCATACTGATAGTGATAATAAAGATAGGATTTCGGAATCAGTCGACCGTGAGATGCGGTGATTGATTTATTCAATCCAATACCCTTGGAGGGTAATGGATGGCAATGCTGTAGCCAATGAAGTTGTAACTGAGGCTCGGCTATTGCTGTTACCCTCCTGCCATGATCAGAGCTTTAATAGCTCAATAACACCTTATCCCTACACTGTCCTCTACAGATAACGGGGAAGATGAAAAGCATTCTTGCTTCGCCCCTTTAAGCCAGTCCTGATAAGGATAGTTACAATATTTAATTCTCTTAGGCTTGCCTTCAAATCGGTTTTCAGAATTTCAAGATTTATTTTAATTTCCAACTTGACTTGCATACACGAGCCTAGGATAATCGTTTTTTTTTTTTTTTAAAGTATGGCACAAACACGAACTATGTTCGTGAAGAGAACGAAGGGCAAAATTAATTTATTTGCTCACATTTAAAGTATTCAGAGTTATTGCTATATATCCGTCAGATTAAATACTTCGAAAATAAACCAAAAAAAAAAAGTTATCTTATTTGCAAATGATAAAAAAAAAAAAAAAAGGCCTCAAAGATTCACGATTAAAACCGCAGATTGATATTTCAATAGTTCGGAGACAACTTATGCAATGAATCCATTTTCAAAAGTGCAACATAATATATAATTAGGATGAGAATTTTTATAGATGTTAAAAAGTCAGTATAAAGAGATTAAAATATATAAATTATGAAACTTTTTAAAAAATAAAACGTAAATAAATAAATTTTATTTAATACTGTTTCATTGAAGAGAAATTAATTATTTCTTTATCAATGTAATAATCCTTTATTTTTTGTGTTGACACCCTTAATATAATTATATATATATAAATAAATAGGATGTTGACATGAGCGAGGATTAATACCCTTGCTGTTGCCCCCTGGAACGCAGAGATTCGAGAGTTTGAGTTCGCTCTGTTAAGGTTTTTGCCTTAAGGGAGCGATTTGAGTCTCCGGGGAAAGTGTTCTGCGGCACGGCCCGCTGAGGGGCTTTGTCGGTGAATGCTTCTCTTCGGATTTTGAGCGGTTCGGCTCGGTGGTAAGGAAGGCCATCACTGAGTGGAAACAACGCTGAGATATGAACGGTCTTTCGGCCACTATGGAGTGGTCTAGGGATCGTCCGAAATTTTAGAGACGGCTTTACCTTTACATATAGCCAATGAAGTTCTAACTGAAGCTCGGCTATTGCTGTTACGCTCTTGCCATGATCAGAACTTTAATAGCTCAATAACACCGTATCTCTACACTGTCCTCTACAGTGTAGAGATACGGTGAGATGAAACGGGAAGATGAAAAGCATACTTGCTTCGCCCCTTTAAGCCAGTCCTTATAAGGATATATAAATATAGAGAATGCTCTTCTTTATTTTTGATTCAAGATCACTTGCGTTTTATCAACAATCGCTGGAAAATTAAATGTCGTCCACTTTTTTAGCTTTATTTAGTTAATAGAATTTCTATTCTACAGAGTGTGAGTTTGGGGTATTAGAATTTAGGTATTTTTCAACTAAAATGCAAAACGGTGCCATTTTAGTTGAAAAATACCTAAATTCTAATACTGGCTTGAATGCAAATAATGCGAGTTTATCACCAGTTGAACCATTCTGAATAACACCATTAACAAACAATACTCTGGCCTCATATCCAAGCCCCTTAATCGCTTTGGCAGCAATTCAAAATACAATATTTTCTCCAAGTTGCTGTTGTGTAAGTTTCTACAGTGTTTTCCGACATGTGAAAACCAATTGGGAGTCAGTATTCTTTGATATTTTGGATTTGATTAAAGAAAGTTTGATTGTAACTCTGGCTTCATGATCTTAAATCTTTCAGTCTCGTTAAAGATAAGACAAAGAAGTTAAAAACATGATTCGTTTGTTTCCTCCAGATATCGTAGAATTTGATTTCATCTTTTACTTAATCTCACAGCAAAGGTTAAATAATTAAAACTCAAGAAAAGAAAACGTGTGATGTATCCAACCTGCTTTCTAATTTCATACCTCTTGTGCCAATTTCTTTTGTGACTCGAACCAAAAATGTGTTTGTTGTTCAAATATACGTTCTTCGTTTTGTAAGTTGTATTAAGAATATAGACGGGAATTTTATTGCAACTTTGAGAGTAGTAGTTTAGAACAGTTCTTTAGTTCCTGAAATAGAGAGCCAAAAGTGAAAACACTTCGGCGATGCAAAATTATTCAAATATAAGTGGATATTGAATCCAACATTATTTCAAAGCCGAATACAGAAACTACAAGAGTTTCATGCCGAATATAGATAGAAACTATAAAAGTTTCGGATGATCCAAGCGTAAGCAAACCTTTCATGACAGGGTCAACTCGTAGTAAAGGTGGATTAAGTTCTGATCACTATATTTAGTATTTTCCCATGATGTAAAACACATCTCCTAGGAGATGTACGATGTTATACATTATGAGGGGGGCGTCACTACCCAGACCGGTTTCGACCTTTGTTGAGGTCTCATCAGTGAATAGGCAGACCCAAATTGTAAGTGTAAATACTCGGTTGTAGTGATGCAGAGGTTATACTTTACCATACGAATTGCCAAGAGGTGTCACATTACAAAATGTACCAAGAATTACTGAAATAGAGAGCCAAAAGCTTCACTTCGGCGATGCAAAATTATTCAAATATAAGTGGATATTCTTGGTACATTTTGTAATGTGACACCTCTTGGCAATTCGTATGGTAAAGTATAACCTCTGCATCACTACAACCGAGTATTTACACTTACAATTTGGGTCTGCCTATTCACTGATGAGACCTCAACAAAGGTCGAAACCGGTCTGGGTAGTGACGCCCCCCTCATAATGTATAACATCGTACATCTCCTAGGAGATGTGTTTTACATCATGGGAAAATACTAAAGATAGTGATCAGAGCTTAATCCACCTTTACTACGAGTTGCCCCTGTCATGAAAGGTTTGCTTACGCTTGGATCATCCGAAACTTTTATAGTTTCTATCTATATTCGGCATGAAACTCTTGTTTGTAGTTTCTGTATTCGGCTTTGAAATAATGTTGGATTCAATATCCACTTATATTTGAATAAGTTCTTTAGTTCATTTCTCAGACACTTCACCTTATATAACAACTTTTGCATAAATCTAAGCCTCTTGGCTATATCGCACGGTACTCAAAAGAATTAGAATAGGGCGTGGCCTATTCGAGAAAAATATCATCATTTTAATTTAATTGGATGATAATAAATAGTGGATCGTAGAGGGGGGGGGGGATGTCATACTTATAGCTAGTTATTGAGAGGCAGCGACTTAGATGGACGATTTGGTTCTTTACAAAACAATTTGTAAAGGACAGTTTATAATTCATTTAGTTCAGATATATGTGAACAATTTTGTTTATCATGTAGGGCTGCGTTAGGTTTAAGAGTTGTATTAATTGCGATTAGGTTGTCTCTATCGGCAGCAGTTACCGCGCTTTTGGTTCGGTTTTACTTAAAAATCCTTATAAAAGTTCTTATCATAATGAGAATAGGATAATCGAGCCCTTTTCAACCAAAGGGCATCCGATTGCGTCATAACTGGGAAATAGTGGACATTAGCTGCCAGAACAGTTCATTTATTTGGTTCACTTGTTTATTATTTACTTCTGGGAAAAAAACTATGAACTGTAAATGACTGATTGGTAGCTCTGTTGGCTATATGGTAACAGCCTTTATACAACTGTAGATAGTATAATTCGTTCTATTTTCTTTAAACATTAAAATAGCAAGTAATGAACAGGTTCTAGATTGGAGACTATTCGTTTCCAGATCGCATTATCAGTTGCACTGAAACTTATCTTTCTGTCCAAGTCGGCCATGTTGTTTACATGAGTGTGTGGAGAAACACAAATAGCTAAATACAATGAGATTTAGTCACAACTATTCCGAGATTCGTCTACTAATCTATTGGATATAAAGTGTTATGAGATAGTACAAGGACAGTCCGAGGTTAAAAACGAATCTTCCCTTGCGATATTTTAATTAATAGACAGTTGTTTTCTTGACATATACTAACCCACAAGTTACGACTTTGCATCCGCACCTTGTAGTCGACTGAAAGTTAACTGTAGACATATAGAACTCTATTCTTATTTTTAAGTATCTTTTAGTCAGCCAACTTTAGAGGTGTAAAAAATGAACGTGGATTTCACATTTTTGCGTTGGAAAACTTATGAGAGTTAATCGATGTATCACAAATTTTCAACTGAATGTTAATTAGTATGAAAGTAGGTGATTTATTGAGAACAAATGAAAATCGGTGGCTAAAAAAAAAAAAATCTTAAAAATTGAAAGTGAAATGGATTAAAATATTTGTTGGGGTTGTCTTAGTATACATCGTGCGAAATGTTCATATAATTCAATTATAAATTGTTGACTTTAATATTTTGTAGGTGTAACCTTTTTTTTTTTTTTTTTTACTGAATTGTATACTTTGTTTTCAACCGAAAAAGTACATCAAACTATGCATTTAATGTATCACGTTGACACACTGCAAGGTTTATGTATTTTCATTTTCTTAGACCCTATGTTTAGTTGCCAACGTCCACGAGTTTAAACTACGCTGTAGCATGAATCGTTTATGAAAGTCTTTGAATAATAGATGGTTATTACCGCCAGACGTTAGAACACCATGCACCTTATTGGAGATTTCAACTGTTACAGGAGATCATACTTATTTTGAATATATGTATTCTTCTTCTTATTATTATTATTATTACTTTCGCCCTTCTACCAGGATACTTGTGTGATCATCTGGAGTGATGACTACATGAAGTCTACCAATTATTAGTATTCATATTTATTCCTGAATACAAATATAACTTTTGGATTGACCAACATTTGATTCTGGTGGACGGGAGGGAACACGAAGGGTGGGTGAACTATATAATGAAAAGTTGGTTCCGATCATACTTCTGTATGATCGGAATTAACTTAGAAACCTCAATTAAGTATTCTCTCCTTCTGTAGTAAATAAATTCTATGTCTGTGTACAAATTCATCGGCAATCACATCTCGTGACTGTCATGACACAATCAATTTCTGTCAATTTCTGAACTGCCTCGATTTTCTTGACATCTGTTGAAAGTCTGGGGGAGGTAAAGATGTGATCCATAATCTAATATTGGCCTGACTGAAGACTGGTAAAACGGTATCATCATCTTTTATCTAAAACCGATTTTTTTAACTTTCTCCCATCTAATATTACCTTATTACCGAATCTGATATACTTACATTCGTTCACATCATATTTTAAAAGTCGTTTTCCCGTCCGTGATCAGAATAATTCACTTCTCACCTTTACATCATTAGCAAACGGAGAAATTGGTTCCCCATCTTTGAAGGTTTTGCCTCTAAGCACCACTTTTGTCATCTACCTGTTACCAGTTTCTTACCTCATCTCTCGCTACGTAATTATCAATAACTATTTGTAGATTTTGAGCAATAGGCTCTTGTGTGGAACACTATCAAAAATTTTGCGTAAGTCCAAATAAATTGTCATAGCCGTTACATTGTTCTCTATTTTCCTGGCTACCTTTTCATAAAAGCTAAGCAGATTTGTTATAACCGATGTCCTATTAACGAAATCCCCTTGTCTTACGCAACAAGTGATTCTTGTCAGTATCCCGAATGCGATTCCTAATTAATTTAATTATTTTAGCTAGATCATTCAGAATTGTTCTGTATAAACTGCTTACGCTGAATTCGATTTTACGAAGGTAGGCTGAAAAGTTGGGATTATCACCATGAAGGAATTGACATCTCACATGTCTTCTTCTATATCCTAAAAGAAAAAGAACAAATTATTACAATGTAATGAAACATGGAGTTAGCACGTTTTGAGACATGTTCTTTCTTGAGGTTATATCAGTTGCTTTAATATCATTTTGGTTCTAAGTGTTTATCAGAACTTTTCACTCCTCTCCCTCGTAATATCTTTTAATGTATACGACTGTTAAGTTGTTTTCCAATTAGTCAGAATGCACGTGCAGCTGCTATCGAAGTTGTTGAGATATTAATCAGTAATCTTGATGATTTAACTGATCATATGACTGCAGCGATGACAGACACCAAAGAAGAACCTTCGAGCAGACTCAAGGCATATTGCGATGGTGTTTATTTGAATGAATTGTCATGCTGAAAAGCGATCGAACAAGAAGACAGATCAGACAGCGTATCCACTTTTAAGAGTAAACGGAATATTGAAAAAAAAAACTTAGATAATTCTTGATAACAGAAGGGTTGACTGTCGATGAAATGGCAGACGGATTTGACGGTTATTCACAACTCTGCCTTCATATGTTTAAAAACAAACGACAGTTTAAATCAAAACATGGCAAACGCCTTCTGACTTAACCCTCGTAGGTCATCTTTTTAAGGTAGATTGCTATTAACAGTTGATTGGAAAATTAAATGCCTTCAAAATCACTGAAATATCAAAATACTTTTCATACCGTGTATCTTTACACGGATAATACATGAAATAAGCCCAGTTAGCATTGGTTGTTTTAGAAATATCACCAATGAAGTTACGTTTTGTGTTCAAAAGTTGGATTTTTGTTTTGCAATTAACTCTTTGCCTTCGTTATCTTGAGGAAAAAAATCCATTCAAAAAAACAATACCGATCTTCTGTTTTATAAAGAAAAATTAGTGTATATAATACGGCTCACTGACTTGATACGAATCCTACCCAAGTAAAGCTATAAACTTATCACACTTTTTTTTTAGTACTATAGAGATCTAGGAAGAGAATGCATCCAGTTCTTATTCTTTGAGCTCAATTAGAATTTTTGGCTGCTTAAATTTAAGTAGTTTGGTTGGTTAAAATTATGACCGAAGCGTGTAAGGTCATAAGGACATAACATCTCATCTAACTGTATTTCTCTCGGCTCTTTTCGATGAGGAGAACCCTTTCCTCCGTATAGGACCGGCTAACTCACTTTCACTTAAAAGGCCCTCTAGGATTCTTCTCAACCTAGACAGGATTCGTTAAGTCTGGCTTGGATTGTATTAGAGGCCTTATAGAGGCTTTGAGACCTCACCTCTAAATCTAAGGCTATGACGCCAGAATGTCATGCGTGTTAACGGCGTGTGTTTTAGAGCCGGTTTGCTTGTTTTTTGTACGATGAAAATCGACAAATTTTACAAGGGGAAAAGCTCTACCATTTTCTCATGAGACAGACACGGCTATCGCATCTTCAGTTGAAAAGCCCTTATAAAGATTCTTCGTGTTTCAAACGGATTTGAACCCGAGTCTTTCGTTCGAATTGCAAATATCGCGCAAGAATAGTTTAAGGCAATAATTACTTGACATAGTCGAAGTGTGACTATGGCGGGTAAAATACAAGTTTCCGGTAAGCATAGTAATTGTAGCAGTTGATCGACTGGGTTGGAAAATATATTCTATTGGACAGGAAATTTACATTTTAGTTTCCATCCATATTTTGCTTAGCCCAATGAGAGTTAAGCATGAAGTATCATCTCTGTGAAGAGATGCGTACACCAGGGTTCGCATACTGTATATAACTTTTAAAAACCTCTTATAATCAATTGTAATTCCACTCAACCCAACACTCATTTGATGTTAGTCGGCATCGACGTACTGCTCCCAAATATCCCTCTAGTTGATACTGTCTGAAAGAAAGACATTTAAAACCAAATGCATTGCATAGAAAATGATCAAGCGTTGTATGTATATACGTTTAAATAAGATGCATTTTAAGGACTATACCTGTCTTAATTATTCTGATTTAAATATAGAACTATTGTCTGATTCTATCTTAGTTAGTTTTACATTTTCTCAGGATACGCGAAGAAAAGAAAAAAAAAAAACATGAAATGAGTAACAGCTGCAAACTCTATAGTTTAAGTGTATGTACAGTGTCAAACCCTTAGAGCAACTGTGCAGTTTTTAAAATACTTTGGTGTTATCTTGGTAGTCATTATAGCCAAATCTTATGACATCGATTCTATCTTAAGTCAGTAAAAAACTATTTGTTTAAGGGTAGGAGATACAGCATATCTCCTTTACATGTATTTGCATCACATGAAGTGTGTAGATCGGGTCTAAGAGCTCCAGAAAACGTCAATTCCTGAGACTCTTCGTCGAAACCATATTTGGATTCGTTTGGTTTTGAAGCTGTGCGTCACGGTCGGGATTTCGATCATTAATTTTTCGTCAGATATCATCATTCTTTTCATCAACATCAGTTTTGTCTTGTCAATCATGGCAAGAGTGACACTAAAATTTTCACCTTTCTCATTTTTAAAATTCATAACTTTCAATAGTCGAGTACATTTTGACAATTTGTTATCCCTCTTTATACCAGCAGGTCATTTTGTAAAAACAGCAGGCATGTTCACTTCTATTGGTCTTGAAATTCCAAATCTTTGAAACAAAATTGGAGGGAAAAAATGTGAACTTTAAAAAAAATAATAATAAGGAAGATTGAAATTAAAATCTTTAACTACATCTTTTTTTTTTTTTTTGTGCTAGTCATGAAATAAGTAACTTTGACAAAGTAATTGGATTGGAAAGATCTTAATCCCGCTGTAGTGAGAAAGGAGTCGTAAACCTTTCTTTTATCGAATTTATTAATGATTCTTTCAAATTAATGGTGAGTTAACCAGTCTTACAGTGGGAAAGGGTTTCATCCCTCAAAAAATAAGTTCTGTAGACGCAATTTAGTTGTTTGATTGTAATCTAAACCAAGAACACGGCCGTAATTATTAAAACGATCATTTGCCTATTGTCATTTCAATGGAAAACTCGTAGAAATAAAAGTGGGGTGGCACAAAGAGGCATAGCGGAAAAATCGGGTTTGTATGTTGGGCTCTCCTTGTGAAAGACGTTTGAGAAAGATAGATAGTTTTTCATATTGACTAATTCGTTCAGAGAATTTTTTTTTCTTTATCTATATCGTCGCCGTCCGGCAACATCCTCTAGCAAGAGGGTTGCAACAGATGAGCAGCCCTTCTCCATCTCTCTCTCTGTCTGTCTCTTCCGTCATCCTTAAACCAGTCCATTCCACGATGTCATTGAGCCACTCTCTACTTGGTCTTCCACGTCTTCTCTTCCCCTCAACTTTCCCTTGTAATATAGTTCTTGTCAGGTGTCCCGAAGAACCTCTCAGAAGATGTCCTGCAAATCTGGTCTTTTTTATTTTGTATAATATTCTTGAGCAGTGTTCTTTCCATCCCAACTCGTCTTAAAACCTCTTGATTTGATATTCTTTCTGTATAGCTAATCTTTTCCATCTTTCTATAACACCACATTTCCAATGCATTAATTCTTTCCATATCTCTCTTTCTGAGTGTCCATGACTCACTTCCATAACTTGCAATACTCCAAACTATTGCTTTAACTATTCCAATTCTAACATGTATTTTAGTATTCTTGTTTATTAAAATTCTCTTCATTTCCATAAATGCCGATTTAGCTTTGCTTTTTCTATTTGTAATGTCCAACTCTGAAGTTCCTTTCTCTGAGATCCAGCTACCTAAATATTGAAATCTTTCCACTTCTTCTAAAATCTTTCCTCCACATCTTATGTTTACATTATCTCCTATTTTTCTACCCATTATCATTATCTTGGTCTTTTTTGTGTTAATTCTTAGTCCCTACTCTTTACAAGAGTTTTCAATTCTTTGAACAATTTGTTGTAATCCATTTTCACTTTCTGTCATCACCACTACATCATCCGCATATCTTAAGTTATTAATGATTCTTCCGTTTATTTTTATTCCTTCTTCTACATCTTCAAGTGCCTCTCTAAACATTTGTTCACTATAAAGGTTAAACAATAATGATGATAACTTGCATCCTTGTCTAACTTCTCTCTCCACCGGGAATTCTCCTGTTCCTCTCCATTTACACATACTGACGCTGTTTGTGACCAATATAATCTCTTTATCTCTCTCTCTCTCTCTCTCTCTCTATATATATATATACAGGGTGTTCGGGATAAATTTGACATATTTATAATTAATTATATTTTTCCGTAAGTTACATGTATTAACACACACTTCTCTTCATTTAAAAGTTTGGACCCTTCTTCATTCATATACAAGATGTCAGAAAGGATGGATAGCTGGAACCCACCTGAATCATGGAAGAGAATAACTTGTATCATGATGATTCGTGCCCGCCATCAAAATAAGGATATTACGACTGCTGCCCAATGCTCCCTGAATACAGTAAAAACAATCAGGCATGAACTAGAGACTTGCAATGGTGACTACGAGGATGTAGCAAGAAGAAAGATCCCTAGCAGACGATCTGATTGCGTTCGTACAGCAGAATTCCTCGCAAATCTGCAGGAACAGGTGTTGAAGAACCCTGGCATTGGAATTCGGGCTTTGTTCGTGGAGTTGCTAACTGTAGTCAAGCCCTGGATAACAAGGGTAGCCAATGGTAGGCCGTATGTATGGCAGCAGGATTCGGCCCCTTGCCACACCTCTGGGACAAGTCAAAAATGGTTGTCTGAAAATTTCTACGACTTCACCAGTCCAAATGTTTGGCCTCCAAACTCCCCAGACCTTAACCCCATGGATTATTTTGTATGGGGCGCAGTTGAAAAAGACACCAATCGCACTTCCAGTAATACAAAAGCCCAGTTAATGGATAAAATTAAAACAGTTTTTGCGGCCCTTCCCAGGGAGACTGTAGCATCAGCTTGTTCGAGGTTCCGAAGCAGAATTGAAGCTGTGATCGATGCTAATGGTGGTTATTTTGAGTAAATCTTGTTGATAGTATTGTAATTAACTCTGCCTGTAATGTTTTTTTGTCAATTCATTAAATTTAATAGATACAAAGAAGATTTTCTTTTTCCTTACGAAACTGTCAAATTTATCCCGAACACCCTGTATATATAAATAGAAAACTGATATTTCTCATTAATTAGGACAAATCCTTAAAAGGACTGGCTTAAAGGGGCGAAGCAAGAATGCTTTTCATATTCCCCGTTATCTGTAGAGGACAGTGTAGGGATAAGGTGTTATTGAGCTATAAGCTCTGATCATGGCAGGAAGATAACAGCAATAGCCGAGCCTCAATTAGACCTTCATTACAGCATTGCCATCCATTACCCTCCAAGGGTATTAATCATTGCATCTCACTATTAATTAGGACAAGTTCTTAAAAGAACTGGGCGATGGACTGAGTTGACTCTTTATCCCGTCATCTGAATGAAGATGATCTGTGTGGATGGGGTGTTATTGAGCTAAAAGCTCTAGTCATGGCTGGGTAACGGCAATAGCCGAGCCTTAGTTAAAACTTCATTGGCTTCAGCATTACCATTTGTTACCCTGGAAGTCCTAAAAAGGACTTTTTTCCAATCTCACTCTAATTAGGACAAGGACAAGTAAATTCGAAATATTTATATTTGAATTGTATGTAAAGAGAAAAAAGGTTTTTAAATAAACAATAGTATTTCAAAATGAAATATTAAACTACTAATCTTAATTTTAAATTTGGAAAGAATATATTTTATCGTTATAAAAATTTTATAGTTTTAGTTATGAAAATTAAGTTAGAAAGAATAATAAAGACTGAAGGTAAGTTAGCTGTTCTTGTGCGCAGGTGGAGGAGTATTCCTCCCTCAGAAACAGGCAAACGCAGAAGAACATGCGACATACACCGGCCTTGTGGTCTTGGAGAAATCTCAATTACTAACACGTCCCTGGTGTAATGAGCCTTACCGTTATGCCACCGGTGGTATGACAGTTTGTCAAACAGTATATTCAATTCAACTTAAAAGGTCTCGCATCGGGAGAGAAATACTTAATGAATATGTAAATCTTGAAGATTGTTATACCAAGTCTCTTAACCCTCAAATAATAATTTAAAAATGCCAATTACGGTTCTCATTTTTCCATAATACCGATTCAGAAATTTATTTCTTTAACCGATCACCACTTCGGATAAATTAACAAATGAACTAACAATATTCTACAACGCCTTATCCTTATATATATATAAGGATTGGCTTAAAGGGGCGAAGCAAGAATGCTTTTCATCTTCCCCGTTATCTGTAGAGGAAAGTGTAGGGATAAGGTGTTATTGAGCAATTAAAGCTCTGATAATGGCAGGAGAGTAACAGCAATAGCCGAGCCTCAGTTAGAACTTCATTGGCTACAGCATTGCCATCCATTACCCTCCAAGTGTATTGGATTGAATGAATCAATCACCGACTGTTTAAGTAAAGGTGATATCTCAAAAATTCGGACGATCTCTAGGCCACTCCATAGTGGGCGAAAGACCGTCCATATCTCAGCGTTGGTTCCACTTAGTGACGGGCTCCCCGACCACCGAGCAGAACCGCTCAAATTCCGAAGAAAATAATTCACCGACAAAGCCCCTCAGCGGGCCGTGCCGGAGAACACTTTCCCCGGAGACTCAAATTGCTCCTTTAAGGCAAAAACCTCAAGAGAGCAAACTCTCGAAACTCATTATCCAAGGGGGTAACAGCAACAGCCGAACCTCAGTTAAACTTCATTGGTTCAGCATTGCCATCCATTACCCTACAAGGGTATTGGATTGAATGAATCAATCACCGACTATGTAAGTAAAGGTGACATCTCAAAAAATCGGACGATCTCTAGGCCACTCCATAGTGGGCGAAAGACCGTCCTAATCTCAGCGTTGGTTCCACTCAGTGACGGGCTCCCCGACCACCGAGCGGGACCGCTCAAATTCCGAAGAAAATAATTCACTGACAAACACCCTCAGCGGGCCGTGCCGGAGAACACTTTCCCCGGAGACTCAAAGTGCTCCCTTAAGGCAAAAACCTTAAGAGAGCGAACTCAAAAACTCGTCGCCCAAGGGGGTAACAGCAACAGCCGAACCTCAGTTAAACTTCATTGGTACAGCATTGCATTGCCATCCATTACCTCCAAGGGCATTAATGAATCAATCACCGCATCTCACGGCCAATTGATTCTTTTTCAAAAACCTCTAAAACGCACTGACATGCTAAATATTTTAATTAGCGGCTATTGAATAAAAAGAAAGGTTTCGTTTCCTCTGTTGCATGTTTTGGGTATCATTATGAGATTTTTCTAGTTATTTTAATCAAACATAGATCTTTATTTATCCTTCCAATGACTTATATAGTGAAGAACTATTTTTGGAAGAAACTTTTACCTCACCTCATTCTTCTGCTTCTATCGTTGATTCTTGACTATTATTTTTGATAATAGTATCAAAAATAATAGTATGGAGTGTCATGAATATCTCCTGTATGGAGATATTCATGACAAAAGGGTAAAATCATGGGAATCGAAAGCAGGGATAGAACTTTCACTTAATACGAAGACTGTATGTGTTTCTTTGTAATACAAATGACCTAAAAAGCTGTATTTCATTTGAATACATCCTTTACCATGCTAAAGCAGGAAGAATATTTTTCCACTTCAAACCACTGGTTTCGAATCCGGTGTAGAACATGAAAAGAAACATAAGGCTATATTAACCATTAAAATAACAGAAACATGAGGCTTTTTTAAGTGACGATAAGTTAGTCGGTCTTATAAGGAGGTGGTAGAATTCTTCATTCCCAAAAAGTCGGGTTTTTCAGTGCAAATCAAAAAAAAAAAAGTTTGTTATTTCTGAGGTTTGGGGGAGAGAAGAGATCAAGACTGCCGGTCTCATACACAAATAGTGAGATTTTCCTACTCTACCAAGTGATACAAATCAGCCTTCGAACACATGCAGTTAACAAACACAATCTTTAAAGCTGTCTTAGTATTAAAAGAGCGAACTCTAAACTGATCATAATAGTTTAATTAGATTGCGTTTAATTATAATTCATATTACTGTATTGATTTATCGTTTCGTGTAACAATAACCTTCCATTATGCGAGTGGAACCTTTCCAGTGTTCATTCATTCATATATCAAGAGTAATCCAGATATTTACGCACAAGTAGTTTGCCATTGGTTAAACAGTTTTATATATATATATATATATATATATATATATATCGTAGGAGATTGGAAGTTTGGATGCTTAAAAATTACAATGACCGATTTTAAGTCTGATCCTTTTGCCGCTGACAAAGCTCATAAAGTGAACTCTGAAGAGTTTAATTTTCTATTTAATTTTCACTGTTAAATTCAAAATAACATTGTACACTTTTTTATATGATCACGTATTATCTAGAATCATATCCACAGTTAGCTGGAAGCGCAGGTGTTTCTGTGCAACAGTAGTCGATTAGGTAGAGATCCGCAACAGTCGACCTTCTGCAATAGAGATGACCCTTGATCGGACAAGATGTAGTAGGTGGGTAGGGATTTAAAAGATTGGGGATCCATTGTATGACTGTGCGAGTAGGAAAGGGTTCCGCTATAAACGTCGGTGTTAAAATCTACGATTCTATGGTCAGAATATTTTGTGTACGTTAAATCAGCCCGTTATGTTTGCCTGAAGCTAAAACGAGTTAACTCATTTGAGTCATGATTAAGGAAAATAACAAAAATGTTAGTGAGAATGAATGATTTTAAAGTAGGGATTATTAACAAGGAACTGCAAGATCAACAGTTTGAAGCTTTAATTTTAATATAATGCCCAGATTTGATACGGAGAAATCCTCAATCAAGAGCAATTTGAATTCTATGCGCTGCAGGTGGTCGTGTGTTTATTGACGTATGGAATTGGCTTGTAATGATCGGAAAAAGTTTGGTGGCATTTGCACTAGAACTAAGCGCATTTGCTCTCTCAATACTGTGAATCCATGGAATGAGTAAAGCTATAAAACTCGTTAAAAATATCAGGAGCGTAGAAACGATACCAAAATACATTTATGGCAATTGACTGCATTAGGAGTTAAAATTATTGATAGGAGAAATTCAGCCTCATATTGAATGAGGATTTCTATCTCAGACCGAATAGGGGAAGGGGAGGAGGGAGTTATCGCTTATCAGGGAAGGTTAGACCACTAGATCGATAATAACAGTGAGTTCGTGTATGAGACAGTGTGGTGCATAATAAGCATAGGGGGTGTGTACAGTCGAGGATGGGAGGACGTCGCCATAGTGGAAAAGTTGTTATAATATTATGGTGTAGTTAGAAATAAGGGGTTTTAATATGAGGAATATTAGTGGGAGAATGGAAGAGCTGATAATGCAAGAGATAGTAAATGTTTGCAGAAACTTCGGGATAGTTATCAAAGAGAACCTACAGAGGGGAATGGGATTTTGGATTTGATAATAACATCAAAGGAATTAGTGATGGACCATATTAATTACTTAAAGCTCCTGTGTAATGGCGATAATAACACACAAAAAAACTCACTTTCAGTATAATAAGAGAATTAAGAGTATTAACTCGTTCATGGAATTTCATGAAAGTTTTGCATAAATCAATGGCTGAGTTTATCCCTCGAAGTAAACCTGGAGTCAGCGATGAAAAATCAAGCTGTCAAAGAAATACAACCAATCTTGCCTTAAATGGATTTAGTGTTGATCTGGTTGTTGTCGCATGAGGTTTTCCTCAAGGACCGGTTGAGATTGTGCCTTCCAATGAGGGACTTCTAAGTATGTATTTTTGAGTGTAGATCCGTGTGTGTTCACGGGACCGATTTCCCTGTTCTGAGGGACGAAAAACTCGTGTTTCGGGGAGGAAAAAACCCTTCTATCTCCGTATGAGACCGGCTAACTCACCTTTAGTCAAAAGAGACCAGATAAAGGTTCCTCATGTCACTGACGGGAATCGAACCCAGGTCTTCCAGACCAAAGGGCTTCGTCTATACCAACTGAGCTACGGAGGCCTTGTTGATCTGATAAATCAGCCTATTACGTAACTGTAGAGAAATTTTGAATTACAAAATCCGAGATAAACAGAAATGAATTCACGTAATCATCTCCTCTGGAACAGTTCTGAATGATTCAGCTGTGGTTGCAAATGACTATGTGAATGAAAACTAGTTATTATTATCTGAAACCTCCAGGGAGTCAAGGACTCATCGAGGGAGGTTGTAAATTACCCAATCCAGCTATTATATCATACCTTCCCTTAAATTCATTTACACTAGATGCATTCACTACCCCCAAGGGCAAATTATTCCACTCACTCTCTGGGAGAAAAACCCAACTCTTACCCCTTTCTTGGCTGAGAACAACCTACCTTTCATGGATGTCCTCGTGTTATCTCCCCACCTTCCACATAACGAAAAATTTCATCATTTGAAATGCTATAACACCCAGTCAAAAGTTTATAAACTTCTATCATATCACCCCTCTTTCTCCTGTTTCCCCAGAGTCTGTAATCCACATACTCGCAATCTGTCCTCATAATCTAAATCCCATAACCCGGATATAATCTTTGCAACTCTTCTTTGCACCCTTTCCACAGCTTCTTTATCCCCTTGGAACCCGGGAGACCAAATCTGCGCACAGTAATCCAAGTGTGGTCTTATCAAAGTCTTATAAAGAGGCAAAATGACTTCCTTATCCTTACATGTCAAGGTTCGCTTCAACATTGCCATTATCCTCTGAGTTGTAATTGCAACTTTTGCTATGTGAACTTTAAATTCTTATCCACGAATACACCAAGATCCCTTGCCTATTCTTAGCATAACCCCGCTAATATAATATGCTGCTGGAACTCTAATCACGCTAAAGTGCATAACTTTACACTTACTAACATTAAACTGAAAGCCATTTTCGTTTGCCCAGATTTCCAGTCTATTCAAATCATTTTGTAATTGCTGAATATCAGTAGCATCCCTGATTGCCCTGTCTATCTTCGCATCATCAGCAAACAATTGCAAATATGATGATAGACCTGCTTGATGTCATGGAATGGAATATGTATGGAATAATGTTAACAAATTAATTAGAAACAGTACTAGAATATCCATAACAGGAACCGCTTGTAGTTGGCATGCTCTATAACTGATACCAAAACTGATTGGTTTCATTAAGGGGAGATCGCAACCAATCTTCCTTAACAATCTTATGTTTTATAAATGAAGTTACTGTATTGTTTTATGGGGAGTTCCCCCCCCCCAAAAAAAGCCTTTGATAGCATTCTACGAAATAGCCTACTCGAACTAAAATGCGTCAGTGGGCGTTGATTGATTCCTTATTGAGATGACTAAGAAAATTTGTTGAAAATTCCTCCTTTGCTAATGATGTGAGTTGGACGTGTGGGTATCCAATTTAATGTGAACAAATGCAAGTACAATTAAAGTAGTATTAGATGAATATAAATTAAATACAAAGATTTGGTTGATAGAGAATTTATGTTCACGAATCATACCTGTAAAACAACTCGCAAAGCTTAACCGATCGTGGGATCAGTTAAAAGAAACGTGTAGGAGGAAGGAAATTGGGATATCGCTATACAAGACTGTGATCAGGCCAGTATCGGATTGAGTCACGGGCTTACTCAATCGGGTTTTTAATGTCGCCAAAATCCATGCATTCAGAGAAGAATTACTAACCGCGTGGAAAGACTGCATCAGGATAGTTATGAGAATCGGTTACTTAGTTGTAAAAGGATGAAATATAAGCTAGTTGTACGTGTATATATAAAATAAGTAACGTGGTTGTATTGGTTAAACCGGGCTATACTAGAGGACACAATGAAGAAAAGAGAGAGAGAGTTAGAACAAATATAGCGAGTTGATTACCCAACCATTCTCGAAATTCTCGTGTATTTCCAAAGTTGTGTAGCATTCATATATTTTATTCCACACTATTAATGTGAAGTATATTTCTTAATGCATTCTTTCGCTGTAGTTACCTTTGTCATCATCTGTTTGACATTCTATTTCGTAGACGTTTTTTTTCAGTATGAAATAACTTATAAAATAAAAATAATGAATTAAATTATTTATTTAATCATTTATTTCATCCGAAAGTGAGTTAGTGTTCTCATATATAGCGGTGTCAGGATTTTACATCCCGTAAAGCAGACATAATACACTAGCCGGATTCGCTTACGACCGTATTTCTATATAGCAACTCAATAGAACAGCGCCTTTGAACTATATGAAGAGCGTATTATTTTTTCTTCTACGTGTTCATTTAAAATATTGTTTTATTTATTTATTTGCTACAGCAAAAATCTAGTAGATGACCGTGAAAAGATCACCTAAGATTTTATTCCTAACTTAAATGCATGCTGAAGGAAAGATCAGTTCGTGTGGGTCCACATGTGAAATTTCTTCAAGATTCTGCAACATTGTTAGTCTTTTTTACTTAAAAAATCCTCGAGGATACAAACAATGCATATAGAAGTGTACACTGCGAATGTTCAGCCACGCTTACATAACGGCTGTCTTTTTTAAGAGCCGCATACAACGTTTTATAAAAACCTGCCATATTACTGTCCATCCTTAAGGTTTACAAGTTTCTATAGTAACTCGGCAAATCCTTTTTACATTCACTAGTGCGTTGATGGCATTTGAGGTTTCAGGACCTTATCGCGCTATAAGGTTAGTAAATTTAGTCAAATATCAGAAGATAAGAATTATTTATTCTTATAAAATTATGTGTGTTCCTTAAGAAAGATATAAGATAATTCAAATATTTAAATAAAAGAAAATCATGCTTATTTTTCTTCAAAAACCAATTACCTTTTTTCATCTCATTAGTTCACATCTTACTGGACAATGTTTAAAAGCAATGAGGAATTAAAATACTGGAAGGTTGGAGATCCAGAGGGTAACATAACATATGGCGATGCTGTGTAGCCGATGAAGTTTTAGAGGCTCGGCTATTGCCGTTACCTCGCAATGATCAGAGCTTACAGCTCTATAACACCCTATCCACACATTTTCTTCTACAGATAACGGGGAATGTAAAAAGCAGTCTTGCTTCACCCATCTAGCCGAAATATAAAAACAATGAATTCGTTAAAAACTATTTCATTGTTTAAACGAAAATAATTTTATTGTCACATCACTCAGAAGGTAAAAATTTATAGAAGAGTGATGTTATTTACACAAACTATGAAATTATATCTTGAGAAAAATCTCAATGGTCAGCAGATGGCTGGAGGGGGGCGAACTAGCGATTAAAAACGAAATTTACGCCATATGTAGTAGATACGTTGTTTCCATTTCCCTATCAGGAACATCTTTGATCAACTATAAGGAAATATGCCGATCAAAACCAATATCTTCCTTGGCGTTGTCCCTCTCTCTCTTCCAGGTTTTCCCTTCTTCGTTGTGTTAAATATTTTCCCTGTTTTCTATTCATTCCAGCTGACAAGAAAAGCTGTCTTTTTTATCTATTTATTTAATTTTTTTGCTATTGGATATATCCGCTGTAGTTCAGCTGTGTGTAATATCCGCTTTTGAATAAAAATTGCATTCATCTGATAGCTGTTTCGAACTGTGCGTGTTCTTGTCAGAGAGAGAGAGAAGGCTGGAATGTAGTTTGAATTACAGCCAAATAAACTAAAGCAAGTGGAATTCCACTGTGTTTTGCAGGAGGAATACTCCACCTCCTGATGAGACTGGTTAATTCACAGCAATGAAAATCCCTTATAAAGGTTATTCGCGTGGTGGACGAATTTTGAACCCACGCGTTTCCAACCAAAGAGCACCGTCGATTCTGACTGAGCTACGGAGACTCCGAAAAAGAGAAGGCAGAAACCCCGGGAATACTCTGCAACCTCAGAGAAACATGAGATTTCTTATTCTTTTCTTTTAAAAGTTTATTACAAGACGAATCCCTTTATTTTAGGTCTTTTATTCACGAACTGCGGAATGTGGTGTTCTTTTTATTTTAATTTTCACTTCGTAAAAATTCTTCAATCTTCATTTTTTCCATCAAATATTTTCTAAATCAACACAGTCGAATAATGGAAAGTCAACTGTAACATGCAAAACATTTAATATTCGCAATTTAGTATTGAATGACTTTTTTGTATTTTGAAGTGCGACCAACTCCATGGTGGATACAGACATGCGCAGTTTAGTACATAACTTTCAAGCAGTTTTTTGATGGGAAAAACTCATTTTTCTGATTCAAAATTCCCCAGACACATATCTGTGACCCCTATGTATTAAGGGTTCTTTTCTTCCACACTGGGCATTTCTCTCTTGTTGCGAAAATTCCATTTTCAAGTCCAATTTTTTCGTAAATATCCAAATTGCCTCTGTAGTTTAGAACCGTATAAAACCGAGTTCGACTCCCTTTCGTAGTATAAAAGGAACGTTTATAAGGAGCATTTCAACAGAAACTAAGTTATTTGGTCTTGTACAGTGGAAGGGTTTTTTTTAATCACAGTGCACAATCGGCCAAGAACATATACGACACTCGCCTCATAGCATTATTATTTTATTTCATTTATTTTGCCTTTATCGAAGTATTCAATCAGCTTCTTTAGTCATTGTTCAGATGTATCTATTATTGTTTCGTTTTTAATTTTATCGAGCCTTGCTATTTCCCAATAGGCTATTTAAAAATATATTTCGTTGTGGCTGTTTCATAATTGCTTATCCAACGTTCCATAATTAATGTATTTATGTTTTCGAATCCAGTTTGAAATTCAGTGGGAACTATTCGAATTTACGAATGTAATATTTCCGCTATTGTACAGCCCTCCGAAAGACACATTTAAAGTAGATAATTGTGTCTCAGAAAAGGAAAATACACTTGATTCTTCGATAAAGAAAGGTTGTAGAAAGCCTCGAATATTTTATTATGGAACCTGCATTTAACTTTAGAAAAATACGGATACTCGATGATCTTGTAGATCTTACACAGTGTATTAGCGTATTACATGAAGAGTATGGGAGGAAAGGCTTCGTCCGTCCGTGGAATTTCTAATTAGAGGCGGAACCATTTATGACAAATAGGTTAGTAAAGTTACTTAAATATAAAGAGCCAATAGGCTTCATTTTTCGGCGATATAAACATTATTTAAATTAACGGGATATTAAATCCCACATTTGTTTTAAAACCGAATAAGAAACTCAAAAATTGGAATCAGAGAGTTGCATGCCGAATATAGTATAATAAACTACAAAAGTAGCTACTCACTGATGAAGCCTCAATAAAGGCCGAAACCGGTCTGGGTAGTGACCTCCCATCATAATGTAATAACAACAGCATACATTTCCCGGGAAATGTGTTTTTACATTATCGAAAATACCAGGAACAGCGATCAGAACTTTACCACCTTTGTTGCGAGTTGTCCGAGATTGTACTACGTACTTGGACCACTTTCATTAGCTCACGCTAGTAGTCGCCGATACTTTTATAGTTTATTGTACTATATTCGGCATGAAACTCTCTAATTCCAATCTTAGAGTTTCTTATTCGGTTTTAAAATAATGTGGGATTTAATATCCCCTTAATTTAAATAAGGTTAGTAAAGATTTTCTAAGCGGTTCCTCGAAATTATATGAATGCCACAATAAGATCAGTGGACATCCACGTTTTTCGTGAATTAAATCTGTAAATAGATGGGCTGTGGTAGTTATTACCGAAGGTTTCAATCTGTATTTAGTCTGTATCGCTTGGCAGTTTTACTGCCAAGCGATAACAGAATCTTGTGTAACCCCGAAGCATATTAATTCACAGCGGTCATCACTGGACTTTCAATACATCATGCACTGTCTTCTGCAGTTCTGAAAGGTTTTGAATAGAACATTGTAAGTTCCTGCAATTCTTAACCATGTGTAGCTCACGATTACAACGTGTAAAGTTGAAGAATGATTTTTGGAAAGGATGGCAGTAAGCTCCAACATCTGCTGCAGCCAAGAGGTCAACATTGGCTTTCTGTTGGAAGGATCAGGGTTCGAATTGATGAGAGAAATCATTATGAAAGTTGGTCACCTAAAGTCTAGTTATCCACTCTCATAATGGAGGTGGGAAGTTTATTTCAACCATCTCGCAAAACCGGCTAAATGTACACGCAATCAAGAGATAGAATACATGGGCATTGTAATAGCACAGAGTTGGTCGGAATGAGGCCGTGCAACTAAATTAGAATCGTAACGACAAAATTTACTATTTGTCGACCCGTTTGCTTACAAAATTGTTTGTACAAGGATTACATAAATAAACCTGCTCTAGGAACTTCAAGCTATTTCAGTGAGAAGCTTGAAAATAAATATAAATATAAATAAATATGGCATCCAACTATTCAACAAATGTCAGATAAATTACAAATGTCCACTAAGTTCTGAATATTAAATTCTTACGATAAATAACTTAAAAATTAGGTATAAATGTAATCAGTATCCCAACGTATAATACATTTTGTGTGTTGTATATCGCACACCTCAAAACAATCCAATAGAAAAAATATACCGTCAGATCTGGTTACGAAAGTCTGGATGTTGGGTTTACGCTTAAGCTTAAAACATGAAGAAATGAAATATCTATTCCAGCAACCTTCATATTATACATCATTAGCGTTAATTCTGATAGAGGGCGCTAACTGACAAAATGTAATATCTGTTACTGAAGTATTGATTCACAACAAAGATTGAATTGCGATATTTTATTTTATTTTATTTTTTTTTTTTAAGCGAAAAATTGGTTTTTGTGTTTCTACTATTAGCGGATGTCACGGATTCTGATGACAAATTTTTGAAGCCATGAATGATTGGTGGCATTCACCCCATCAGCAGTTTATTGGATCTTTTTTCGTTTAACGATAAATATGGAAATGAAGCCTTTGAGATACTAGTTTTTTTTCTTAATTACAAATCATTTAACGTAACTAAAAATAATATAAAAAAATTAAAAGTAAAAAGCATAGCTAAATCTTATTGTTGTATTCGGGCAGAGGCTGGAAACATCATATTGTGGAAGATATAATATAATATAATTTAAAATGAAGTGCTTATGTATAAAGGCGGGAATAAGACGGATATTCCGAAAAAAGTCCGTTTTAGGACTTCCAGGGTAACGAATAGCAATGCTATAGCCAATGAAGTTTTAACTGAGGCTCGGCTATTGCCGTTACCCAGCCATGACTAGAGCTTTTTAGCTCAATAGCTCAATAACACTCCATCCACACAGATTTTCTTCATTCAGATGACGGGATAAAGAGTCAAGGACTCAGTCCATCACCCAGTTCTTTTAAGAACTTGTCCTAATTAATGGTGAGATGCAATGATTAATACCCTTGGAGGGTAATGGATGGCAATGCTGTAGCTAATGAAGCTCTAACTGAGGCTCGGCTATTGCTGTTACCCTCCTGCCATGATCAGAGCTTTAATAGCTCAATAACACCTTATTCCTACACTGTCGTCTACAGATAACGGGGAAGATGAAAAGCATTATTGCTTCGCCCCTTTAAGTCAGTCCTTATAAGGACTATACTGTATAAGATATAAAGGCTAAGCATTTCCGATCGATGGCCATTGATTACTTTCTAACCATGTTCGCCATGTTTTATTCTACAGAGATTTTATTCTACAAAGAAAATCAATAGAATACAATTTACAGTTTGAAAAAAAAAAAAAAATACGGAGAACGCTCCGAGAAATAAAGTAAAAATGCTAAAATAAGTTTTGTTTTTTTATCTTCGGAGTTTGCAGAATTTTTTACAGTAATCCGAAAAAACAGGACTAAAATGAGAAAAAAAAATTAAACCAGCTACTTCTAAACAATAACCGGTGCTTGCATTTTATAATGTTAAATTATTATCTTAACGATCATTGAATATTTCTGAAATTTATCTATAAAAAGAACGCCAAAATAGTGCTTAAAGACTTGAAAAACAGCCCATAATTGAAATTTTAATTTTTAAAATAAATATACATATATTAATAGAATACGTATTTTAAACTGTCTTATCTATTGATTTAATATATATATAATTAGCTTATTATATTAAGGAGAACATAATAATCCCTCATTCATAAATAAATTACTTTCACATTCTCTCCCAATAGTATCGCAATAAATGAGTGAGTTAAATCCATATTGGATTAATTTTTTACTCCAAAATTCCCGAAAACAATTACCACAAAAAAGGGGGCCCATAATTCCTATTTTATGCTTTAACAGTCGCATTAAATGAAGACGAAACATCCTCCCATATTACCAGTGTGTGTGCGCGCGCCTGTATGAGAGTGCTGAAAGCAGTGGGGAAATATGCCAATGTTCGAAGCCTCCTCATCCAGCCGATTCTGTTTATTGTAATAACAACAGTTATTTATTTTGCCGCTTGAGCTAGTTGAGTCTCGCTGGCAATAGGTCGCCACCCCTCTCTAACTATTCCCCCTTTTCTCCTCTCGTCATCAGTCTGAAACGTGTTTGCCTGGGTCAGAACGTATGTAGGGTGCCGGTTTTCCTCTGGTGCTTGCTCCATATCTCCGACGATCGCCGCAGGTGGGTCAACTTAGACCAATAGGCGTTGACTGCGTTCAGTCAATCACAACTGATTGGTAGGGTGTCCGATCTGCCCACAGGACCTGCACAATGTACGGGGCTTTCTAATTTGACAAAAGACGAACAACTTAAACTGCGTAACAGAAAGAATATTTTTCCTGTTTCGTGCCAGCCGAAGTTGTGGCGGCGAGGTCATAGGCTTTCGGAAAGCAGCCTTTTGGCGACAGATGCATTTGCCATTTTTGGTAATGATTTGTGTGCCTCGGCTAGTGTTCGAAATGCAAATATGGCAGTCATAGTTAGGGAAGCTCTTCAAGGTTTCGACGCTGTAACTTGTTTGGTTGCTTGCGAATGCTAATACTTTGCGAACAGGATGACGACAGCCTTCCATTGTTGTTGTGACGCAATAATGAGATAGAACTGAGTGATCTGTTTTAATTATTATAATTGGACTCTTTCAGAGATTCCATACTTTTAACGCCTTCCGAATCCCTTTATTTTTAAGCAGCTGATATAATAAAGAATGAATGAAAAAAAATGACCACTTGCATAAGGCTACTTGTCTACTATATTATTATTCAATTAGACCTTGTGATTTCATAATTCAAATGTAACAGTTACCAGGAAAGCATGTGAAACACGTGGTCCGCCACTTAAAATTATGATGCGCGGTGAGATTTTAATGTTCGGTATAAAACGCAATTACCTCCTCAAGGGTAGAAAAAAAAAAAAACCAGCGGGCTGCGTCATTCTTCTAAGTTAATGGCGTGTCTCGCATGGTATCATGGCGTTACTTTCGTCTTAATCAACAAGAACACAAATATACTACTTTGATATTTATATACACAGTGAAACACAGCATATAAAGCCCTCCCCCTTAAAAATTAATTTCTTGGTATAAACAGGGCACAATTATATAGTACTAACATATTTACATTATTATTCAACTACCTATCAACAATTTTCTTCCAAGTAATCTGTTATTTGTCACACAACCAGTCCTCTTAGATCTTCCTCTGCATTTCTTGTGCCATCTTAGTCTCAGGCATCTGTTTTGTTAACCTTTCGTCTCCCATCCGGTTTTGACCGTACTGCTTCAGATTAGTTCTGCTAACACGTTCCTGAATGTTAACAATGTCAAGGCCTTTCTTAATATCCGTTTTTGATACGATGCTTCCATTGTGCCATCTGATGAGTCCTCTAATCTTTCTCAGAACTTTCATATCTTTGGTGTTGATCAAGTGTTTTATTTCTAATCCAACTCTCAGATCCATAATTTTTCTCTTATTCCATATGAATTTATTCAGTTGTCTTCCTACCATACCAGCTTTGTCGATTCTGTTGTCTATTTCCATATTTAATTTACCATCTTCACTAAAAATCGTGCCTAAGTAGCTGAAATATTTTACTTGTTCACCTTTCAGGATACAGTTAATATTTTCACTGTTTCTGCCTATGTTCATTGTCTTTTTATTGCTAATTTTCATACCTAATTTATTACAACAGTTATTCAATTTAGTCAGGGGACCTTGCAGACTTGTAGCGGATTTATTTAGAAGTATAACATCATCTGCATAAAGTAAAGAGCTGAGATTAACATCGCCAATTTTGATATCAGGTTTAATACCACTTTCCTTTATAATGTGATTCATATAGTTAATGAATAACAGTGGTGATAATGTGCGTATTTGTCGCACACCTGATTTAACATAAAACCATCTTCCTGTACCTCCTTTAGTTCTAAATACTGTCTTACATCTCAAATATGGACTACGTATTGCTCAGTAAGATGTCCGTTTATATGTAGCGTGTAATAGTTCATAACGCTATCATACAGCTGCGGCATATTGAACCGCTTTTCTCTAGAGAACATGTCATAAGCCATTTCCAGATCTACAAAACTTAGAGATCCTTTTGACATTCCATTATTTTTGGAACACTTTTTTAAAGTGAAAATCTGATCCCGACAAATCATCCGTCTTGTTTTTCTTCTGAAGTATTCCTACCCAAGAAAGCTTAGTAAAAAAAACTCCCACAATTCTCACTTTGTGTTTATTTCCCTTTGAAAAGTCTACTCTCCAAATCATCTCGAATTCGACCTTCTGACCAGGCCTAATGAATTATGCAGTGTGACCCCCGCAAAACTTGACTACCTCCACATCTGGTCGAATATCATCTACTCCAGCAGCATTTCCACGTTTCAAGTTTTGGATGCCTTTTCCTACCTCAAATACTGAAATGTGTACTCATTGATTTGCATTGTCCTCAACAATTTCAGACTATCGTTCTATCGCTGGGTATCTCATTTAACACTGTTTCAAAGTGATTACTCCAAACATCTAGAATATCTTTATCTGCCGTTTATATGTTACTTTTATAGCACTCTTTCTTCCATTTCTGAGCTTTTTCAATAGACTTCAGAATATTTTGTTGCCTTTCTGATATTTATTTTCTATGTTCTTACCAATGTGATATTCATTTTAATCTTAGTTAAAACTAAGTAATGGTCACTTCCACTTTCAAATCCTCTGTACACTCTTGATATCCGCTCTCCAGGCAAGAGGCGAAGGGTTCGAATCTAAGAGCATGGATGTTTGTGATCGTCCTGCTTTCCGATGACTTAGTTTTAATTGCAAATGTACTGCTGTAAACCTGTGTCTTGGCGCAGTATGACCTTTGATGTCTTTTCAAATCTTGTGCATATTGAAACATGGTGTTAGTAATAACGACTTCAGGTTCTGAACAGAAATCACTTACCATTATTATTACCTTGCTGTTTTCTCAAAACACAAATAAGTGTGACTGTCCACTTCCCGATTTTGATGTTTGTGCACATCACTCTGCTGGATATTGTTTGCCATTCACAATTATTCTCATGTTTAGTGTTGAATACTCGAGCTGCTTCTTTCTTTTTCTGGTCATCGTTGCTTGAAATAACGTAGTTTTTATTTAGGAGAATCTCGCCTGTTTTCGTCTTAGTAACACCCATGGACTTGGTATATGTGTAAATGGTACTCAAATGATTTTGATTTAAAATTTTTTCAGAAGTGCGTGGATATTTTGCGTTTTATGACCTGATTGCAATTTATTATTATTTATGTATAAAATCTTTTAATTCAGAAAGGCTGTAAAAAATTAGTGGCATAAAGTCGTAAAACTGGAAACTTCTCTCAATGCTGCCATTTTTGGAAGCAAATTTATACGAATGATTTTTAACTTAGAACCCGAGGGGGGGGGGGCATACAGAATTGCTTTTTGGTGTGTGTGTGAAAGAGAGATCATTGTTCTGTGTGTGTGTGCGTGTTTAACTATCATTAAAAAATTCAAATGTTTGTTAATTTGTTACTTACTCTTTATCGACTCTGCCTGAAATGTCCTCCAGTTTTGATTGGTGGAACGTCCTACCATTTAGTTCAACGAAGAAATATTCGTTGAGTGACTTGCGCAACATTTTTCTTTTTCTAACTTTAAACAAATACAGAAAGATGTAGAAGGGTTTTAGGATATCTTTGTTTGAAGTTCTGTAAGTGTTTTATCCGAATAATGTGTAGGGAGAAAAACAAAGCGCTGGATTTGATACTTTTAGCAGCTTTCTATTTTCTGTTTGTAGATTATTGAGTCGATAATCTACAAATAGAAAACTATAATAACGTGCATTTTAATCTTTAAAATTCACAGGGATGGGTTGTTGAATTGCAATCGAACGTATGCTCTCTCTCTCTCGTTTTTCTTTTGCAGGATGAACAGCGAAATCACCTTTACAAATGCTCTTCGCATCCTTGATTCGAACCCAGGTTGGAAAGTGCAAATATTGCTTCCGTAACTTAAATACGAAAGATACAATGAACAGCACTGAAGTTCTCTTTATAAATGCAGCAAACATGATCTTGATTGTTATTTTAATGTGAGATAAACTTATGTTGGTCCGCGCGGTTAGCCTAGTGGCTAACTCCTTCATGGGGAAGGAGTGTCCTAGGTTCGATTCCCGTCGACGAGGTGAGGAGCCTAAGGATCTTCCTCGGCCATAGCCAAGTTAGCAGGTCTTGGGCGTGGACAGCAGGGTTCCCCTCCTCCAGTTTATTTGGGGGTTTTCATCCCGCAAGCAGGCAAACTGGCCCCGTGAACACACACGGATACAATCAGGAATACCGTCCTTAGGGGATGCAGCAGAGGAGTGGCGAACCGGCTGCACTAATACGCCAGTAACCCCTCATTAGAAGGGGACTCAACCCGTCCTAGACGTATAAGAAATTTATGTTATAATTGTCTGATCCTGTTTTTGCATTTTCCCAAATGAATAAAATAAATGGATTTTTACAAAATGCATTTATTTTATTCGTTTGGCTTTTATAAATGGATTAAATGGATTTTGTAAAAATCCATTTATTTTTATTCGTTTGGAATACATCTATAGTTTTGCCACATTAGTAGAATATGAATTAATACAGATGTGCTGTGATCCCTGTTTTTTTTTTTTTTTAAACACTCATAGAAGCAGAAACTGCCTGCAAGGAGTTCCGAAAAAAATTATGCAATCACAGCACAGCTATATCAATTCATATTCTTCATGGCAATATTTAATGACTTTATTTTTGTAATGAGTTGAACTCGGTTTTCCACTTACAATTCTGGTCATTTTTTCAGTAACTAATCATTGTGATAGGTGGCGCTTCCAGCATCACTTGCATTTGATAGTTCTTGACGAGAGCTGTATAAAACATTATTGCAACTACAGTCATGTGCTCAAAACTCCACACTCTTATAACATCTATATTAAGTATGGCGATATTTCCTATATATTTTACTTTAGTAGGGTTCGTGAGATTCACAATAATCTAAAAAGAATTAAATCACTATAAAACAGCCTGTAGTGATAGTCGTAAAACATATCGTACAACAGAACCATATGCTCAATGAGAGATTTTCTAACAACGTAAAAGTAGGGATTAGGCTTAACAATCAAGCTTTTTTTTTTTTTTTAATCCTTGAAGTAAGAATGTTGGATGTGTATATATCTATATATACGTTGTCCAAAATATCTTGAGAACGCTCATATCCCCTGCAAGGACCACCATGGGTCTGTAATATTTCTGTCATTCCTTTAGTGCTAATAACAACGTAGCTGATAATTCCTACCATCCTCTTTCTGTCCTGTAGAATATTAGGCCATACTAGGTGCCACCGCTCATCACCTTCTACGACAAGCGGGGATCCCTCCCCCCCTTTTTTTTATACCGTCTAAATCTGTTCTGATGCATCAGAGCTGTTCATTAGCATCCAAGGCTGGCAGAAAGTTTGTCCGCATGTCCAGGGCACTTTGCTGATAATCCTGAAAGAAGGAAAGAAAAAAAAAATTGAAAGTAACGGTAGAGGGCTTTGCTTTACTGTTGCTCTCCAGAGTTCCATTCGGTGGTTGAATTAAGCAACACTTTGGCCATTTGCCAAAGTGTTGGAATTGGCAGAAAAACAGCTACTGGAGTCTCCGACCTTTTTGGTGTAACTCAACAATACGAAGCGGCTTATGGGGGGAAAAAAGGGGTCCCGCTGTGTTAAAAGGCACCCTTAAAACCTTTCTTGAAAGATTTTTAATGACTATCTTCAACTTCTCGTGAATATTTCGAGATCTTAGATCTTCTTCCCCCCGCCCTCTTTGGAATTCAAGCTGTTTATTTCAACTATTTATAACACTTGGATGGATGATGATGATCATATAAACGCATTGATTTATTGTGAGATATTTTGAGAAACAAGGAGATAGATCTTCTTTGTCTCAGAAATGAGATGTAAAAGAATACAGGACAGAATTAGCAGTTGAAAACCTCAGCGCTGCTTCGTAAAACATTTGAATAAAACACTTAAAAAACAATGAAGATAAACTCGATAAATATAATACAAAAATCCAGAAATACCAATTTAACTATTTTTTACGTGACTTCCACCAAGAAAGTTGCAAACATGTAGTAAATTAGTATCATTGGTGGACTAAGAAGCCTCGGTAGCTCCTTATAATATAAATAATATAAAACATAAACAATATAATATAAAAAATACATGCTACTAACATGTATTTTTTCGATAAACATTGATTGATTGAAATATATCGGGCTTGATTAGAATATAATTTGTTATGAATTTTTAAGTTTATATTTTTCAAGTTCTTATGCAGTGGATTACATTTACAAATTCCATAAACAGTCTTAGATTACGTAGTAAGTACTCTGACACCAATCAAAAATTAAGATACAAGCTGGTGAAAGAAATTTCGTTATACAATTTTTTGTGGCCAGTTTAATTATATGTGACAGAACAAAAGTACAAACATTTAGATCACGATGAGTTGGAATTTATCATCATCAAGGCTTCCCTTAAGTAACAAACCTGATTCTACTTTTCCTTCTATTTAAGATTCAGCCGTGATTTATTTATCACTCAATTTAGAACCACAATTCTATTCACTTTTTATTTAAACCTCATAGTTTGACGTCATTCGCAAGCGTTAAGTTACCGCAACATAGTGCCAAGCTGTGCATGCCAACCGTCGGCTAACGTCAATTACGGGCCACACATTCCACTGTCACTACCCTAATTACGCACACCCCGTCTATCCTCTCCAGTTTAGCTTACAAAAAATTCTTAAAGTGAATTTAACATTTGGCCATCGCGAACACAATTTTCATTGTTAAGAATATCAAACTATCGTTTGGTCCGGTTAGTTCTTTCAATAATCGTCAATGGGGAGGGGGAAGAGTTCACGAAGGGGGGGGAGGGTAAGCAAGGCCTAACAAATCGTTTCTTGTTTACGAAAATCCGCTGTCCATCTGGACTTCGTAAGAGGATAAGGTCAAGGTAGAGACGGCAACTTCAACGGTATTCATTTCCTTTTTGCAAGTCGTATATTCCAGTCTCATCATTACTTCACAGAGACACTCTTAAAACCGAGTCGGGGTGTATCACTCCTGTGCGTATTTTTATCAGCGACCAATCAAACGCCGATGAAAGAATGGCTTTGAACATTGCACCTTCTTTAACAGGGCTTCTCTAATGAGAGCGGCTGACCTCCGCAGATCTCGACGCCAAAAGAATTCTCATTACGATACTTAGTTTTAAAGTGTGTTTTATTCCTTAGATGGGGGAGGGTATCTGGAAACCCCTTACGGCGAAAAGAGACCCTTCTACAGCTTCTTTAAAAGCTATCCAAATCTCACGTTACAAGGCCGTATATTTAAGAAGTTATCTTACTAAAAGGGGAAATAGGCGGCGGGGGGGGGGAGATTTCGTCCCACACGTTCGACTGGTAGCCGTTAAAGGCTTTGTAATTCGTGTTATCATCTCACAGCCAGCTTTCCAAATCCACGATTTCACCTTTCGCTCAATCTAACGTCGAACGCGTATGGGTAGGAAGATATGGATACGGTGTTCAGTGTTAAAAGGTTTCTGAGCTAAATCTCCTGGCAGGATTTGTAGACAATGGAAAGTGATTGAAACGAGTCAAGCATCCGCAGAGAATTAACACCCAAGGATTTTTCGTATGTGCGTGTGTGCGCGCGCGCGCTTCCTAAGTCTTCCAAACGTGATCTATTTCACAATAACACATCAGCATCATTTTCTCCAAGAAAAATTGTTATTGTGTGGCATCCCCTGAATGTTCCTTGAAATAATTCTTTCATATTTGAAAAGTAATGTTAATTGATTCACCTTGTTTAACTCTTATCGGTCTTTTTTTTTTTTTTTCTGAGTAAATTCTATTGTTAGAATGTAACAATGATTGAACTCCACAACTTAAATATTTAAGTAGTTGCTCGTACAATAGATTGAAGTCTGTTTGTACAACGAGGCTAATCTTAGCAATGATTTATTGTTAAGAAATTATAACAGTCAATTAAAATATTGAACTTATACAGCTTATTTTCCCTCCTCCCCTCATTTTTTTTTGTTTGTTTGCATACTGAATAGAAAACTACGACTCTACCAATGAGATAATTGAAAGAGGATTGCAGCCAAATCTGAGCAATAGGGTCGTAATGACAATGCCTTCAAAACACAAAAGAATTACGAATGTTTTTATTTTTTTTAAAAAAAGTATTAGGAATTGTTTGTTAAATACTCAAAAATTAAACATCGAGACACAAACCATTAGCCCATTGTTGGAATGTCCGATCCGTGTTTATATTGTTGATGCTAACAATTAATCTTTATCGAAAGATTCAAAACATGAAATAATTTAATAATAGTTGTAATAATCATTTTAATTATCAATAGTAGTTTAATAGTTATAATAAAATCTTAATGGTTTTAATAAGTTGTCTTTGACTAACACTATATGTATTAGAACAAGTAACTAAAGTGAATAAAAATTTACATGTTATACAGCGGGACATTTATTTATTTATTCAATAAATTATAGTTTTCTGACCATTAGCTTACATAGTACTTATCTTACGTTGAAGACATTGTGTAGTTAATTTCACTGTAATTAGCGCAATGCACACTGGGAGGGCCAAGGAAAGCTGAACTCTGCCCCATTCATATCTTATCTGTATCACACTACTAATCCCCCAGTGGCCACTTATTAATATTGTTAATCAAACAAGCCCATCCTCCCAGTACTTCTGCAAATATTTGCCCACTAACTGAGTTGGGAGAAGTCCACCTTGTGGCTTTTCTAATGGCAACCGGCTTACTAGATCTTTATATTATCATATTGGTTTCTCTTGATTACAGAGAGAGAGAGAGACAGATTTTGTTCCTCTTACTATCTTTTCTCTGTTTACCAGAACGATTTGATTCAGTAAAAATCCAAGAAAAATCTGTGATTTTTTACATGTACACTCTTGTTTCGAAGAACCGGAATATACATAAGTATATTGATTAGCTCCGAAATGGTCTTATCTGTCAACTAAATGTTTGTTAACATGCTAAGTAGAATGCACTGATAATACGAAACAGGCATTGGCTATAAATAGGTAGTACATTATCTTCGAAAGACAATGTTGGCGTTCACTTGTTCGTGATAATGGGAAAAAAAGGTCGTGACTTCGGTGATTACAAAGGGTGACACTCGGAACCAAATAAGTTGGTAACGATATGTTGGAAACTGTTGTCCTACTAAGATGGCCACGTACAACGTCTGTTTATTACGTTGTTCTCGGCTTAATAAACAGAAAACGTCTGTCATCAGCAGAGAAATAGCTGGTTGAAAGAGTAATGAGATTGTAAAGTTCTATGGGTGTGCCACAACCGGTCAAGCAATTTGCTGTGTAACTAAGGGCAGAGAGGCAAGGGGAAATACATTTCAATAAAGTGTTATTGGAGGTATTATTAAAGTGGATGAAGAAACATCAGTATTTCGGACGCATACGGACCTGGAGAAAGGGCTCCTAAAATGATGAATTTCAATGGTTTATTTCGTGCAGATGGAAGAACAACCGATGGCGAATGCCATGGAACCATTATTCGTGGTTACAAAAATGCAAGCAGCGTGATGGCATAATAGACTTTGATAGTTTTCTAGCACTCCTTAGGCTGCTGGGACTCATCATTCAGCAACTGATGGCTCTAACCAAGACCACCTACTGGTGACGATAAGCGACTTTTTTTCTTAAAGAATCAGTTTATTCGGCACCCCGATCTAATCCCATCCACTAGCACACTTGAAGGGAACTGCAGGCATTCATGTCCGCTTGGGATATAAATCATGTTCACACGAACTGTCCATGTTTAGTAGGCATCTTAAAGATTCTCCCTTCACTCGCTGATGCGGTTATTCTTATTGGTGGGACAGAAACAAACTTCGTCCGAATAGATCATTCATTGATTATTCCAAGTGTAGTCTGAAGAGTGATAAATATGAACAGATCAAACACAATCGTAAATAGGAAATTTTAACAACGTAGGACCACTTTTCAAAAATAATATAGCTCTTCACTAAAACAAAATAATGAATCCATTATATCCTCCATTTTTTTTTTAAACTCAACTATGTCATATTCCAAAATGTGGCTCTATGTTTGAGTAATCTGATTATACACCTATCGATATTTCATTTACGATTACTTTAACTATCTCACATAGGCCTGTACAAGTATTAAGGATGATCAATCGACCGTGAGATGCGGTGATTGATTCATTCAATCCAATACCCTTGGAGAGTAATGGATGGCAATGCTGTAGCCAATGAAGTTCTAACTGAGGCTCGACTATTACTGTTACCCTCCTGCCATGATCAGAGCTTTAATAGCTCAATCAATAACACCTTATCCCTACACTGTCCTCTACAGATAACGGGGAATAAGAAAAGCATTCTTGCTTCGCCCCTTGAAGCAAGTAAGTCCTTATAAGGACTATAAGGTACAAGTATTAAGGGAATATGATGGAAGCATAATCGACCGTGAGATGCGGTGATTAATACCCTTGGAGGGTAATGGATGGCAATGCTGTAGCCAATGAAGTTCTTACTGAGGCTCGGCTATTGCTGTTACCCTCCTACCATGATCAGAGCTTTAATTGCTCAATAACACCTTATCCCTACACTGTCCTCTACAGATAACGGGGAAGATGAAAAGCATTCTTGCTTCGCTCCTTTAAGCCAGTCCTTATAAGGACTACAAGTATTAAGTTTTGGGGTAGGAAAATCGACAGTGAGATGCGGTGATTAATACCCTTCAGTTCGCTCTCTTAAGAGAGCAATTTGAGTCTCCGGGGAAAGTGTTCTGCGGCACGGCCCGCTGAGGGGCTTTGTCGGTGAATGCTTCTCTTCGGATTTTGAGCAGTTCGGCTCGGTGGTAGGGAAGGCCGTCACTGAATGGAAACAACGCTGAGATATGGACGGTCTTTAGGCCACTATGGAGTGGCCTAGGGATCGTCCGAATTTTTAGAGTTCACTTTTACTTAAACATCGGTGATTAATACCCTTGGCGGGTAATGGATGGCAATGCTGTACCAATGAAGTTTAACTGAGGTTCGGATGTTGCTATACCCCCCCCCCCCTGGAGCGCTGAGATTCTAGAGTTTGAGTTCGCTCTCTTAAGGTTTTTGCCTTAAGGGAGCAATTTGAGTCTCCGAGGAAAGTGTTCTCCGGCACGGCCCGCTGAGGGGCTTTGTCGGTGAATGCATTTCTTTGGAATATGAGCGGTTCTGCTCGGTGGAAGGCCATCATTGAGTGGAGCCACCGCTGAGATGGACGGTCTTTCGCCCACGATTGAGTGGCCTAGGGATCGTCCGAATTTTTAGAGACGGCTTTACCTTTATGGCAATGCTGTAGCCAATGAAGTTTTAACTGAGGCTCGGCTATTGCTATTACCCTCTTGCCATGATCAGAGCATTAATAGCTCATATAACACCTTATCCCTACACTGTCCTCTACAGATAACGGGGAAGATGAAAAGCATTCTTGCTGTGCCTCGTTAAGCCAGTCCTTATAAGGACTACAAGCATTAAGCTCAGATACCTGGTGTACTGCTAGACAAAAGACTAACCTTCAACTACCACATCAAGGACTCGTGTGCAAAGGCATCAAAAGCCATCGCCCAGCTCTATCCCTTAATAAAAAGTAAATTACACACCAGGATCAAAGTGCTCCTCTACAAACTGATGATTCGTCCTATAATCACAGATGCTTCGCCAGCATGGAGCCATACCTCTGATACTAATATCCTTAAACTGCAGCGAGTACAAAACAAGTGCCTTCAGATGATTCTGAACGCTCCATGGTTTGCCAGAGATGTTCGACTTAATCGGAACACCGACATCCCTTATATCTACTCTTTCCTAAAAGTATTTCCTAAAAACGTCTACACATCCCAGTCCACTGGTGCAACAAGCTGCTGACTATGATGAAACGAATCTCTACAAACACAAAAGACCTAAAGCCATCCTGATTTCAAGAAATGATCTATAATCCCCTTGCCCTCTCAGGGCGAGCATATTGCTCATAAACTTTTTCTTGCACTGTATCTATTCAGACAGCGGGGAATATGAAAAGCGTCTTGCTTCACCATTGGAGTCAGTAAAATTGAAGGTTTCTGTTTAGTATTTGTTTTTAGCATTAGTAAAAGGCAAACATACCGGATTCTGGGGCACAGCTTGTGTCTTTTAAGTAGTACAAACGAGGCACCAAATTTTCGAGTTTCTTTCTATATTTGGCTATAAAATATGATTGGGTCCATAGTTATCCTCCATTTTAATAGGTTTTTATCTCTAGAAAAGAGAAACACCAGTCTGAGAACAGGAGTACTTAGCAGATAACACACACTCGCATTGTAGGCTTTGCTTTCACCTTGATTTTTCCAAACCAGTCAAGGGTTACTCATGATTGCGATTACCAAGTTCTGACATACACAGTGTTGCTCTTTCCTCTCCGAATGAAAAACCAGAGAGATAATTAATTACGAAATCATAAGGCAAAGCTCAAGAAATCAAAATAGGATACTTATAATAATCCTGATGCTATTTATGCCTACAGTCATTTCCACTGTCATTTATATTTTCTCCCACACGAACCTGGGAGATGTGAACACAGAAAAAGAAAGTCACACATGACGGAATCATAACTCGTTATAGAAAATTATTTCTTATACTTCTTTGTCAAAAAAAAATGTCTGTTTGCCAAAATTAGATATTTTTCTATACATAATCAGAAAATATGAACAACAAAAAAATTCTATTATCAAGTTATCCGCTAGAGGTCGCCATATGTGGCCTGCATGTTGTTGGTCAGCAAGCCCACATTTTACATTACCAAGTCTGTCAGCAACAGGCATGTTTAGGCGAAGGTCCCATGTACACCAGCATGAGATGGGACAAATGCCAGATGTCAACCTACTACAGGAACAACTGTATTCAATTATTTATTCGCCTCTTACATTAATTGTTTCGGGATGTGCCTTCTATCTATTGCATTGTTATAATTCCAATAGACTGATGGTATCTTTCTCTTGGATGATTTTAACAGAGAAAAATCACCCATTTCCCCCTAGCCTTTATTTCGGAAGTCATTGAATAGACGAGCCATGATGAGAGATGTAATGTCTGGCTATTTCCCTTGTGTGCGCCGTTGACAGTTTTACAGAGAGGGAGTAAACTGATCACAACTGTCATGTCTCTTGTTCGCAGATCCTTTCAATTCATTTGCTCCTGTGATAATCTGGAAGTTTATAAAAATTATCACCAGGTCGGATATTATTTTGTAGCAAACCATCTATATTGTTGGAAGCTCAACAGATGAAATTGACAGTATTATTGGAATAGCATTGTCTTCCAATAATACTTTGGAAAACGTGCAAGTCACATGACAACCAACTGTTGAAATCAACTACTATTTCATAAACCTAACACATTTTTTAAGTATTAAATGTCTTCTTTTTAAGCTGCTTGACATACTTAAAATACTCATAACTTAGCAAGTTTATTTAAACTGAACCAGTGAGTTGCTCATGCCGTCATTTAAAGAAACATTCCTTACACGTTTGTGCTAAAGAAAATAATGGTCATTAATCACATCCGTTGAAGCTCAAAGCCACCGGCAAGCCACACCTCCTGGTGGCAAGAAGGTTTGGTCCGGAAATAAATCATTTTACGTCCGGTTAGCATACAGACACCGAAAAAAAAAAAAAAAAAAAAAAAAAAGGGGGAAAAAAAAGTGGTTGAGTTACGATAGAACTGAAATATTAATATCAACTACAATACTAACGGTTAGAGAATTTAAAATGTCCCTTTCAAAAGAGAAGAAAAAGCCCAATATCCCAGAAATATCGTCTTTTGGAAGGGCACATTTAATAGTGCTTCCAACCTGCCCGAACTAAACCAATGTTTGTTATTATTCCCGACAACTTCACACCACATTCCCGCCTCACACTCGGTGTGGTCTTCAACTTCATTGATCGGCACACGGAGAAACGTAACAATAAAAGAAAAAAACCCTCGGAATAATAATAATAAAAAAAAAAAAGCAAGCAAAGGTTTTTGAAAAGCCACAACTATGTCACAACCATAGTACATAAGTAAGCGAAACGGTGGCTGTCCATTCTGTTATCCCTGGCCATCCCCTCCCCGCCCGGATGACCGAGCCAGCTGCTTTTAACAGGACCACTACGAGCCCGCAGATTACCGGAACCGCTGCCTCTCTCGTCGTCGGTCAAGTGGGGGGATTGGTCGACGCTCGAGCCGTCGTGTTGTTTGCATTTTCCTTACAGTCGCTCATAATCGACACAGAAAGATCCATTCTGTGTCCAACAAAACCGTCTCTAACCCCTCCTAAAAAAGAAGAGGGGGGGATAGCGAAAGAGGGTTAGAAAGGTACTCCACGAAAAATAAAACGTTATATTCTCCGTGAGTTGCCCTTTACCGCCAGTAGCGCTTGGTATGCCGCGTTAGCGGCACACAAAAGAGCAAAAGGCGCAGAAAATTGAGCTACTCATTGTAGAGCACGTGTGTGTGCCGATCGAGGGGAATGGAGAAGCCGCACTAGACTGCTTGGCGCTCCCACGGATTATATACTTCGACGGCCCCTACCCAGGCCGGTGGGTTTTAAGTATTTTGAATTGTATTTTCTTTTCAGATCACCAGAGATAACAAACCTAAAACACCCCCCCCCCTTCTTTCGTCTTCGATCAGGTGCTCTAAATGTTCGGGGTTGGGAGCGCTTCGCCTGTCGTTCGATTCTACCGCATTTGGTATAGACACTATTTTATTGCTTTTCAGTTCTTTACTGTGTAATGAAAGACAAATAATCTGAAAAAGAGAACTCACTCCACTGGTTGAATCTACAGCATTCGATTTGCCTTAACGAGGTGTGAAATAGTCCGAAAGATTTTTTTTTTTTTAGTTATCCCCCCCCCCTTAGTTGCGTGCTAACTGTTAGCTGTATTCACGGTTGATTTATCATACAATGCGGATAATGTACAGTATAATATCCAAACTTAGTTTGTTTTAAATAATGGCTGGGCATGCTTTTAAACTACACAATCTAACTATATTGGTATGATTGCGTTTTCAACCCAATTAACGTTAATTTTGAAACATTTGTGGAATATTTTTAAGAGAAAATGACAGAAAAGAAACAATAATAAATGGTGAAAACGACTTCTGATCATCAACAGACAGTATTCTTTACGACAACAATGAAAGTCGGTTTCCCATCTGAATCCATTGTTGCTTTTCAACAATTCAATTGTACCAAACGCTATACAAAATAAAAATCACTCTCCCGTATTAATAATAGACCATTTTACATTCTTCATCTCTTGGTCTGTTTATATTACAGCAACAGAGAGGCTGTGCTAATAATGTTTATTGTTTCAGGCACTGTATAATATTGCAAATCGGAACTCACAGTACCGAGTCCATCCGCTCAAGATGGTTCTTTGGTGGGCTGCGCAGAATAATGCGAGTCTCACTTCGCGTGGACATGGAATTTGATGTGTCTATGTGTAGTAAATGAGAATGAGAGTAAAGAACGTAGTAATCAGGTTTAAAAGGAAATGGGATATGATAATCTAAATGTAAAAATCAACTGATATAAAATAGTATTCAAAAATTGTAGTTGTAGATTAGTAAAAAAAAAATATTAACAAAAAATTGGCAGAGGGGGGTGGTCTTGGGCGAGGAGGGTTTTGCATATTTTCTCGAACCCTGCTTATAACTTTTCGTGGGTAAATTCTTCACTACAATATGGTATCGCACGTCGGTGTGGGGATTACCACAACAATTGACTTCCTTCGATAAAAATACAAAAAGAGCTATAATCATATGGTTTCTTCACGATTTCAACTAGTGATCTCTTTGCATTTATAGAAACTCTAGACTACACCTCCGAATCAAAAAATTAGAATAATCAAAGAAAATGTGTTGAATGATTTTTGCAATTCTAATTTATTGCATAGATGATAATGATTGCCAAATATGAATTAGCATCATCTAGATCTCCGTACTTTGTAGATTATATAACCATGTGAACACATAAAAAGATAATATAAATTAAAAGAAAACTGTTATTTGAAAACACTCACAAAATTAGAATAATTTTAATGTGGTTCGAAATATTAGAATAATGCGAAAATAAATGCACAAAAATTACAGTCAAAGGGAAACAACATGATAATTAGTACTTTGTTGTATCCCCCCTTAGCTTTTATGACCGTTCGTAAACGGTTGGGCATATTATTTACTGGCGGTTCACAGTCTCTCTTCTTTCTTTCTTTTTTTTTTTTTAAATCAAAACATGTCGATATGGTCTGCAGATTAGAAACAAGTTCATTTTTGCCTCTGGGGTTTCCATAATTTTCCACAAATTCTCAATGGGATTTAAATCGGGTGGGTGTGCCACCTAAGGAATTACATTGATCTGTCTTTCTTTGAGCCATCTAGTAGTGGTCTTGGAAGTGTGACAGGAAGCTGAATCTTGATGAAAAGGAAATCACCATCACATAAATCTTTTGATGCCAGTAACATAAATGCTCAAGAATTTCTTGGTACACTTGGCAATCGACTCTTTCTTACACAATACACAGCCTATCTGGACCCTCTGCAGTCATACAAGCCCATACGATGACAGAGGTTGCAAATTTCACTGAATGTTTCATGCATTATTTATCAAATGCTTCTTGCTTAAGACGTCAAACACTTTCATTGCTGAAAAGTACCTCTTTCCAGTCCTTTTGATTCCACAACAGTCTTTGCTTACACCAGAGCTATCCAACATTAGGTAATCCGAGGGCCGCATTAGAAAAAAAAAATTATCCGAGGGCCGCATCACAATGCGTAGCTGGTAATTTGGTGAGCAGCAGCGACACAACCTCGAAAGATGAACAAACGAACAACACTAATTGTGCACTAATCGCGCGCTCACGTTCCTCGTGAGCGCCCGGAGCATGCGCGTTAGAACAAAAAAACAGTGTAAGAACGCTTCTTTACGCATCTAATATTTGAAAAACACGTCGGTATATAGTGATGTAAAAACACCAAATAAAATTATCAACATCGAGATTATCGATAGCATTAAAATATCTAATACGCATTCGATTCAAATTGTTATTTTATTTTTTCGCTCGTGAAAATCAAAACCCACAGGCGGGCCGCACAAAATCGCACCGCGGGTCGCATGCGGCCCACAGGCAGTGCTTTGGACAGCCCTGGCTTACACCATCGCACTGTAGCTGCCTTTTGCTTGGATGTCATAAAGCGGCTTCATCTTAGGCACACGTGACTTAAAACCAAGTTTATGAAGTCGTCTCAACGTCGTAGATGTTGAGACACATTCACACCTGGTTCTTTCCATCTCCTCTCATCTCTTGATGTAGTTATTACCTTTCGATGCAGCGATTATTTTGAAAACTCTGGTTATTAGAAGACTGTATCAATACTCTACTCCCGTTTTCTTGAATACATTTCAATTCCTTAGCTATGAACTGTCGAGTTTGGCCTTCTTTGTGTAGACTTCATACGAAACTTCCCTGCTTCCAATATGTCACTCGTTCGACCGATGTTTAGTAAATGATTAACTGAAATCCACGCCGTACAAACGATTCCTCACACACGAGTCAGTCCCGCAGCTACTGAAATTTGTGCTATTTGTATGCTCTCCTTAAAACCAACCGGAAAAATTTGGAATATTCTGATATTTCGAACCATGTTAAAAATTATTCTAATTTTGTGAATGTTTTCAAATAACAGTGTTCTTATAATTTATATTACATTTTTATGTGTTTACATGGTTATAGAATCTACAGAGTACGTAGATTTAGATGCTAATTTATAATCGGTAATAATTTTCTACGCAATAAATTGGAATTGCAAATCATTCAACTCATTTTCTTTGATTATTGTAATTTTTGGATTCGGAGATTGTGGTTTGCGCCATGGCCGAAACGTGCTAGCAATTCCCAAGGCAAACGTGGAATTTTTTTTAAATAAATTTTTTGAACACCTAGCAAGCAGCTACAATAATTTGTCAAACAAATAAAGTCAATTATCTCAGCGTGTACTTTTAGCAAAAGACCCAGAGATTACCCTCATGAGACTGAATATTTATTTTTATTTCAAACGTATAACTGTTATATATTACGTCTCAAATACATGCTGTATGTTACGTGTGCCTTCAGAGATACGCTCATTTGATTTTGTAGTGATTGCATCGTCTACATTTATATTTTCCTAGCAACCAGTATATTGGAATCGCCCTTGATTCACACACACTGCACAGTTTCTCCCATTCTTTCTTTTAATCCATCAGTTTCTATATCAGCAGTAATTGTAGGTAGAATTAATTTTTACTGACTTCTGTTATTATTATGGTGTTATATTATCATTTATATTACTTTCGTCTTAATTGCAAATATTAAGATAACTGTGTTGGGAGGAGGTGGCCGATATTTGCTACCAGTGACACGAATCATTTGGGATAATTTTCTTTTCCCTTAGTCCCTGATGAAGTTTAATACAAACTATACTAATGCTGAGACTTTTCTCTAATAACAGTTTCTCTAAAATACACTATCCTACCAAATATTATAGAACGACCCTATGACTGCAGAGAAATTGATAAGGCTACCAATATGCAAATTTTGGAACCTATAGAGAAAATTGGAGAAAAATGAGAGTCACGTATTATTAGGGGGGGGGGTATGTTCGTTTTACTAACAATTAAGCATTCCAAACTGTATATATATTTAACAACGTGTGCTAAAGAAATAGAAGTTCACGTGACAATGAATCAAAGACACAACTAGGTAGAAATAAATTATTGTGACAGGAGGACAGACGATGCTTCAGAAGGCTGGTAACCTCATCGCTCTGTCATACCATAAAAGGATCCGAGTTTGAAAATCCCGTGAATGTCCATGACACCTAGAAGTTGCTTCTGACAGCAAATACACGCTGCTAATTGAAAAATAGGCTGAGGAATCCCGAATTTGAACCATACAGTAATGGGCATTGGTCCTGTGGAGCGAAGAGTCACGATGCACCTTCTTTCAGGAGGATCGGAGAACTCTTTTTAACTCTTTGCTGTCTCAATGATTAAATATGGGAGTGGTAGCGGAAATGTTTCTTGGAACACGAACTTGAGAAGTTCGTATTCCTCCATCAATCACCTTAATAAAGGCCAAATTATTTAACCCTTAATACACATCGGAATGATGTACGATAACTTTGCCTCTTTTTTTTTTTTTTTTTTGGTGGGATTAAAAATTTCTACATTCCAACTCTTTATTAATTTATATTAATAAAGCAGTCCATGCATGAAAGATTGTAAATCCATAGTACATTAATAATGTAGATAAACTGAGTTAAGTAATCCAAAAACTCTAAACGAGAGATCAAACGTGGAACTTTTTGAAGCCACTTCAATCCTTTACTAAGCAGGGCGGTTGTCACACCGAGCGATGAAACTCATCTTCCATCTAAAGACACAAACGTCCATATCCACGGCTTGTTCGAAACCTCTTGGTTAGAGAGCAGGTTAACACCAACTCGACAACATAAAAGTGGATATAATAGAAACTATATGTAAAAATTCTTTAATATTCCTACCTTTTGAGATTCGGAAGGAGCGTTCATAATTTTCTTTTCTTTTTTTTTTCTTTCATATAATAGTTTTAAACAAATTTTTTCGAATTCTGTGAAAGAAAACACACAGCTCTGCACTCCACTGCACATGCCAAAGCTTACGAATTTCCACTAACTAATTATCAGTCAATTGACATTTATGTCTTTAGAGGTGAAGCAAGATGCTTTTCATAATCCCTGCTATCTGTTGCGGTTACAATGAGGGTAGAATTTATGAGCAGTTTGCTCGCCCTGGATGGTTATGGAGATTATGCGTCGCCGCAGGAAGTTAGAATGGCTTTTAGTCTTTTATATTTGAACTTATCCGTAGCCTTGTATGCTACAGCTTGCTGAACCAAATCGTTGGGGTGTATGGACGTCTTTAGGAAGAACTCAGTTACTAAAGATTGTAGGAAGGAGAAAATATAAGGAATATTTGTATCTCTATGAATTTGATTGTTTCTAAGATACCACGGGCCGTTCAGAATCATTCTCAAGCACTTGTTCTGCACTCGCTGTATTTTGATAATGTTAGCATTAGAGGTGTGGCTCCAGGCCGGAGAGGCGTAGGTGATTATAGGACGAACTGTCATCTGGTATAGCTGCAATTTGATTCTGTTACTTAGCTTGCTATTTTTATTAATTAGCGGATAGATCTGAGCGATAGCTTTAGATGCCTTTGCGCACATAGACTTGATGTGTTGGTTGAAAGTTAGCTTTTTGTCGAGCATCACACCCAGATATTTTGTTTCTGTCTGCTAGGGAATTTTAGTATTGAATAGTAACACATCTCCTGCAGGAGACATTGGCCTTTTCGAGAAAAGAATGGCTGAGCTTTTTTTGGGAGTTGACTTCCAGTCTCCATTTGGAGAACCAACCCTACAACATTAGAAGGTTTTCGTGAAGCTTTCTGGTAATGAAATGGGGTCGGAGAGATCTGGTTAGTATTGCGGTATCGTTCGCATACAGGGCCAGAATGGAAGACATCGGATTGTGCGGGATGTCCGACATGTATATAGAAAACAACAATGGAGCAGGGCTGTGGATTCCCTGCGGCACTCCAGCCCAAGATATGGCGCCGGAATGAGGTAGACACAATGATTTTGACTTGTATTGATCTATTCTGAAGATATGATCGGCTTAGATGAACCATTTTTAGTGAGTAACGGCTGAGATAAGTTTGTGTAGCAGTCCGAAATGCCATATTTTGTCAAATGCTTTGGATAGGTCTAGAAAAACAGCTCCTGGTACTAGCGCCAGTTATAGCTAGTGGTGATGTATTCCACAATTCTGTGGATTTGCTGGGTAGTACTATGGTGCTCTTTAGGAATGATGTCTGATTCGTTTACAGAGGCTTGAAGTCGAGAGGAGAAGACCTTCTCCGCAACCTTACACAGATTGGAGATGAGACCGATTAGACGATAATTGTGGGGGAGGTGTGGGTCCTTACCTGGTTTATGAATTGGGATTACATCGGCCTGTTTACAGATGGAAGTAAAATAGTGAAACCTTAAGATGGCATTAATGATTATATTCAACTGCTACAGCTTTACGGGGCAGTAGTTTGATCACCCTATTTGAGATACCGTCTGGTCCAGGAGCTTTATTGCTCTTTAATTTTTTTTAATAATGTCATATATTTCAACAGGTGATGTTGGTGCAATATGGTCAGCACTGGTATCTGAGAGTTTTAATACGTGTCTGACCTGTCTGTGGATTTTATATAAGTGATTGAAATCTAAGTTGTCATATGAAGGTTTGCACTGCTCCTCTAGATTCTTTATTATGGCTTCTGCCTTGTCTACATCTGTGTGAACTAGGCCCTGGTTAGAGATTATGAGGTGAGGAATCTGTTTTTATTTTTGATGTTTCTCAGTAATCCCCAGATAGAGTGATCAATAGGTGAGATAGAGGCTAACTTTTCATCCCAAACTTGGTTTCTATGAGTTTTAAGTGCATCTCTCACTGCCCCGTTCAATCTGTTAAGAACTGTTTTGTCCTGAGGTGCGCGAGTGTTACGAAATCTCTTCCTAGCTCTGTTCTTCTCTCTGATCAGGTCCATAATATCCTCGGGCAAACGACCAGGCTTGGGGACAGATTTCTAGAAGGTGGCAATCGTTATAGCAGAGTTAATTTGTTGGGTGAGACTAGTCACTGCAGATTCCACATCTTCTTCTGTGCATATGTGAGGGACAGGTCCAATTTGATTCCTAAGTGCTTTAGACAAATCTGTCTCACGATATGCATGAGTGAGAGGGAGGAAACAGGTATTCTTGTTCTCCCAGTTATGGTAGAATTGGGTTGTGATCCGATGACAGCTCGTTTAGTGATTTAAGGCTGTACTGAAGTTTAATGTCTTGCAGGACAGCTATATCCAGGATGTCAGCAGTGCCAAACGTACTGAGATGAGTTGGTTCGGTAGGTCTAGCCACAACGGCATAGTTTGATCCTATGTAGTTGGAAAGGATACAACCATTCTTGTTGGTTCTACAATTCCAAGCAGGGTGTTTGGAGTTTAAATCCCCAGCAATAACGATGGGTACTCTAAAACGGCATTTAGATCAGTGTGCAGTAGAGTTTTTAAGAGTGGATTGTAAGCTGAATAGATTTTCAATCTGCCGGCAGAGCTGGTGAAAACTTCCACACCTGTAATTTCAAGGTTAGTGGTTAATATAATTTTTAATGAAGATGGCAGTGGCACCGCCTCTGTAGTTGGATCTGTCATTTCTGTACATGAGATAACCCCGTATTTTGGGGCTGTCTGAGGGGCTAAGATGAGTTTCACTGATTAGTATAATATCTGGTTGGTATCTGTAAGTGAAATCTTATAGCTCCAGAATTTTGTTCCTTAATCCGTTTGCATTCCATGCAACGATCTGAAGGGAGGCTGAAATTAGTTTGTTTTTATTCATTTATGATTGCTGTGAGGATGGCCTGAGTTTCCCATGGGAATCTTTTAGTGGAGGTTGCTGAAGGGTTAGACACGCTAAAATCTTGTAGCATGTTAGCTAGAGAGACCGTAATAACTGCTGTCAGATCAGTAGGTGCTGTTGGCTGATTTTGTTCTGATGTTGGTTTGTTTGTGCAGGCCACATCAGCATACCTTCTTGTTTGACTTTGGCTTCCACTGTCAATGAAGGTCACCGACTGTTGCTGCCGAGTCTCAGGCTGTGGAGCAGGGGCCTCAGGTGTTCTTTTACTAGAGGAAGAGGGCGGTTTAGCCGTCTCCATCCGTCTGTTCTTTGGGTGCTGAGTACATCCCTTGTAGTTCGCTGAATGAGGGCCACCACAGTTGACACATTTAGCCGAGGTAGTTTTTGGCTTTGTGCAGGTGTTCGTGGGGTGGTTCTTAGCACATTTCAGGCATTTGTACTCTGCCTTGCAGAGCCTTTGAGCATGGCCAAATTTTTGGCATCTGTGGCATTGACCAGTAGATGCCCTTTTACGGAGTGGTTCTGGGGTGATCCGGAGTCCATAGACTGATGTTAAATCATAGATATTCTTATAGGCTTTGTGGATTTCAACTAAGATAAGAGGCATAGGGGTTTTGTCCGCTGTAGTCATTCTGCTGATCTTAGCAGGTGGTAGGTTCTGGTGGCGGAGGTCCGCCTCAATTTCATCTGTAGTTATGTCCTCCGTGACACCCCGCAGTGCCACCTTCAGGTTTTTCTCCGAACCAAGAGAATAGGTGTGGTATTGAATATTGCTAGAGTCTAACACGTTGGTTGGTTTCCTGTAGTCTGTCAAAGTAGCCGGCTGAATTTTTATACCATCATCCGTATTCTTGGCTGAGAGATACTGTATCTGTGAGTTTATTATGGTGGACCTTAAGTGTGGGAGTAATGAGCTCCTCACTTGTATCGTCCGAGTTATCTTCTGTGACTGCAGAGGGTGGGAATGAGTCAAAAAGTTTAACTTTTCCCGGCCAGCCATCACTCAGCAGTTTTCCCAATCTGAGGAATTCATTATAAATCTCCTCGAAAATGGTCTCGTTTAGAGGTTTTGCCATGGTAATGAAGCCTTCGAGCAAATTACAATAATCCTGTGGAATGGATCCACTAGCAAGTACGGTATACAATTTAGTATGCCCTGTGATTAGGCTTGGAAGATGGCTTCCGGTGGAACTAAAGATTTGGAAATTAAAGTATTTACTCACCTGCAACTACAAAAACCTTTCGTGATCAAAATGCTTGATCAACACATGTGAACATAATACTCGTCACTAAAGCATAAATCGCTAAAAACATTATCAGTCATCAGTCAGATTCGCAATTCACCATCAATAATACATGAAACTAACACGCGATCTTCACAATTCAATTCGGTAACAAATCGAATTATCAGTCATCATCTGATTACAGCATCTGTTACTTATACAAGCCAACAATTTATATAATACTTACGCCTATAAGAAAAAGGTGTATAAAGAACTTTATATTTCTTTAAGCTATAGTAAAGTGATTTAACCCCTTGTTAACAGAATTTTTTTATGTAAACAAGAGAAGCAACATTCTTAAAATAAAACCTTTTGGAGATTTGTATAAGAGAAGGGTGGACTGACATCGCGTGCCATCATAAGGCGGTTTCATTAATTGTAGTCTAAGCAGGCCCGTTTGTCGTACACGTACATTGAGTAAGTCTTCACAAACGCTGTCATGAAACTTACCGCGTTATTGTCCCTACGGATAGCAAGACTCCTCCTACTTGCAGGCAATGCGACATCCATCCTAACAACTCCTCTTCCTGCCGCACTTAAATAGAATGCCCTTGTTGTAACGCCCTAAGTTGCTCAGGTGTGACCGCTTGCAGAGTTAATTACCTCGTTTCCAGGAAACTACTACGCCTTGATGTCAACTACTGCTTTGTCACGTGGTCGCCCGCTACTTGTAGTCTAGCCAAAAAATATCTTTTTTTTTTTTTTTTTTTGAAAAAAAAAGAGAAAAATCACATTTTTAGCGCCTAATAGTAGTCGCCCATAGAGGGCGCTCGTTTGTATCTGATACTTGGCTTGAATGGATGACAATTGCATAGATGGTACGATGATTGGAAGTTGGAGGTTATGCACACGTATTTGTAATAGGGAAGGATTTAATTTTCCCTTTTGAAGTTATAAATTATTCAATTGCGACAGCAAACCGTTCAAAGCAATTCCGATTTTATTTTATGCATAACGCACAAAGAACTATAACCACATAATACATTGAATTACTGGTTTTCGATTGCGAGTATGATTGGCTTTTCATTCACCCATTTGGTTATATTTCTATGGTTCTACTTCTACACATCCAACGATGGACACGATATGTTTCGTTGAAATTTTATCAGAGAAAGATTCCCTTTTATGATGGTCTCTTGCCATTCTTGACACATTTCTATGTAAGGAGATCTTTTCATACATAGAAATAAATGAAATGGGCATAACAAAAAAATTACAGCATTACATATGTCGAATATCAACCTTCAGTTTCGTCATAACGAAGTCTGTGTTTGATGAAGTGGAAGAGTTGCTTATCAAAAGACCAAATTGTCATGATGATGAATTAAAGCATTGAGAAACACGGCTAATGTTGCATCATCTGCTGTCAGTATAAGAAGTGCTGGATAATCTTTGATTAAAATGACGTCCTGTCCTAGTGACAAGAGATTAAAAATGTCATTCTAGGTCCCACCCATTCCAATATTTGTCTTTTAGGGTTCGTTTCGCTTCTAGGAGAGTGACGAGTTAGCTTGTTTGGGGGAGAACTACCAATCAGAAAACAGATCGAATCCGTTTAAATACACGCATGGTGGTAGCCTTAGTAGCCTCGTTTTCAATAATCATTTATAAAAAGGAGAATTGTGTTGCAATAATTTTTGATCTTATATGTATGGTTTATTTAGGGAAGAGCCTCCATAGCTCAGTCAGTATAGACGAAGCCCTTTGGTCGGAAAGGGCTCGATTGGACGGGAATCGAACCCAGGTTCGATTCCCGTCCAAGACGTGAGAAACCTTTATCTGGTCTCTTTCGACTAAAGGTGAATTTACGGAACTTATACGGTTTTTTTTTGTCCCCTCGAGTCCGAATAAAATAGGGGAGAGGAAGCAATGGTGAACTACCCTGTAAAAATCTCGCCAGGAATACTTTCTGGGTAAAAGCCTACAAAGTCACCTACGATCGGAAACAACTGAAAGGGAAAATCAGTATTTAGGGATACAGTACTGTATTTAAAGATACATTGCAATTATATCATTGTGCTTTTACATAATTCCCCGCTTTGCACCATTTCTTTAACGCAACATTTATCGCGTTAAGCGAGGAGTTACTCTTTCCACTTTTTTTTTAAAAATTCGTTTTCTTATCTTCTTGTGGCAATGGTTTCCACTTCAACCGTAACAAATCACACTCAAAAAAAGAGTAATTGGGATTATTTATCAGGAGGGTCAGCGGTATTTTTAGAATAGTAACGAGCATCGCTATAATTCCTCTTTACGCAGAACTGGGACTTTACATAAATAACACGAAATTCATGGCCTTGTAAAATCCCTTTGGAAAGGGGGAGGGATGATCAAAAGTGTGATATATTCTTTAAAAAGAAAAGAAAAAAAAAACTGACTTTTAAGATGCAGTAAAGTCTTAGCGATATTTCCATACGTGTAACTGCTAGAGTGACACTGGCAATTAAAAGCTGAAATTATTTAAAAGGATTAACTGGATAATTAATTAAAATGTAAGCTTGGTTTTCTCTGCATCTACCGCATCCACGAATTGTTTTGTTTTAAATGCAACTTTATATTAAAAACTAACCGTAAAGAGATTTCTTCTTCTCTTAGAGATGCGGGGTAATGTAGTTAGTTAAACAGAACCATTCCGTAGCCATCAGTCCTAAGATGATTTTCTAGGCTTAGTTTAATCTTCTGTTTTCTAAGGGAGGAAATAAAAGTCTTGGGAATGTCCGTAAGATTATCACTGATATCAAAGATCCACATACTCGATTGTGACAGAGAATTTCTGAGCGGGAGAGATTCAACCTTTCTCTCAGTGCTTTAAGTGATGAGCTTTAAGTTATCGTGCGGGGTTTTCGGTCAATTCTAAATGGAAATTGTTTCCCATCGGTACTGTCTCAGAACAATGCTAGACTCATAGCTTCTCTCAAAGAATGTTGACAGTAAAGCTGCTGACATATCTTAAGGGAATGACTTATTTTCCATTAAGAATGTAGTAAAACTAGAAGGCAAAAATGTAAAAAAAAAAAAAATAATAATAATAATAAAAAAATCTAAACGAAATCCCCATTCTGCCGACTTTAATGACTAATCAGAAAAAGTTATCTGTTTACATTATATAATGTCATAATGACAATTAATTTCAGTATCCTTTAAAAGAAATGCTTTTCACTTGGCGGTCTTAGTTACGTTTAGTTTATAAGGATAACATTTCGTAAAATCTCGGTTTCTGTTCATCGCTTAAACCAAATTTGCTATTGCGAAGAGCAAAATAACATCCTTTGAACCAACTTAGTTTCCAGGTATTACGTTTTCTCCACAAGCAAACGAGGAGACAAGTGTGTAATGTTTTAATAGGAGATTAATAATCTCTACCATCCTCTTTTGCAGTATTTGAAGTTGTACTTCTCTGACCTTAAAATATTCCCATCTTTGCTAACTAAACAGTTTTTTCTTTCGTGTCTGTGTAGCTGTGGAAACAAGTCCCGACACCATCAAGGATGCAAGAAAAATAACTCGGCATAACACTAATATATATTACTGAGCCTTTGAAAGAAATACTTGTGCCGTCCTAAAGCCGATCCCAACTTTGTGGTCTGAAAGAATTGAATGATATACTTCTGTTCTAAATCTGAAAATAGCCTCTTAGATATCCAGTTCAAATGTATCTGAATCACCTATTTATTATACAGTGAAAAAATAGTTCGTGCGCTTTTTTTTTTTAAGTGGCGATGTTACAGTTCTGTATAAAACGTGTGAATGGATGAAAAAAGGAGGCTTTATTACAGATTTTTTTTTCTATAAGTCAGGGGCCACACAAGGGAAAACTCGGTTGTACTGCAACGCAATAGCTCATAATATGAGATACTTGTATATGGTGCTTAATCACAATTTTGTATTTAGTTTTGAGTAGTTTTCAAACTTCTCGTATTTAAGTGCCTAAAATGAACACTATACAACACACTTTACACCTAATAGCAAATCATTTCTAAACTCTGGCTAGAATGCAAACGTGTCGAAAGTACATAGTGCAAGAATATTCAGGGCTGGCGTGGAGGGGGGGGGGGGCGACGTCACAATATAAGAATGCGCTTGAAAAATATATATATAATTTCATGATTGTCTACGATTTTTCATGGTTTTCCTTGCTTGTAAAGTAATGTAACTGAGCCACGTATTTTAGTTAGTGGTGACTTTTTTTGGATGCAATATCTTAAGACGTCTTTGATTCGTCTTATGATATCCTGTACACCCGTTGATGATTCACATGATAGTACTACATAAAAGGTTACATCATTGCTAAACCTATTATCAACAATTTCCCTCCAAATTAATTTATCTGTCAAGACTCCAATATTATCAGATCTTATATAGATCTGATAATATTGGAGTCTGATAATCTGATAATATTCGTAAATGATGTCTTCTAAGACATCATTTACGAATGCATCAACCAACCTACATTTTTCTTCTTATCGGTCTTTTCTCTGCCATAACCTTCATAACAGCAAACAAAATACCTGTTTTGTTAACCTTTCGTCTCCCATTCTGTTTCACCGTACTGCTTCCCATTAGCTCTGTTAACACATTCCTGATGCCAACAATGTCAAGTTCTTTCCTAATATCCTCATTTTAAATATGATCTTGCCATTGATGCCATCTGTTCACACCCCTAGTCTTTTTCAGAACTCTCTATCTGTGGTCTCTGGTCAAGTGTTTTTTTTTCTAACTCAACTCTCAGATCCATCACTTAAAACACTGTCTTGTATACTGCTAGTTTAGTAATTTGACTGATTTTTCTTTTATTTCAGATAAATTTATTCAACTGGCAGTCCATACACCAGCTTTGCTTATTCTGTTGTCTATTTCCACATTTAATTTACCATCTTCACTAAAAATCGTGCGTAAGTAGATGAAATGTTTCACTTGTTCTACAGTTTCTCCAATGCAGTTGATGTTTTCAATGCTTCTGCTTATTTTCATCGTCTTTGTCTTGGTATTGCTGACCTTCATACCAAATCTATTACAACAGTTATTCAATTGAGTCAGGGAATCTTGCAGACTTGTAGCGGATTTATTTAGAAGTATAACATCATCAGCATAAAGTAAAGAGTTGACATTCACATCTCCAATTTTGATATCAAGTTTAATACCACTTTCCTTCAAAATGTGACCCATATAAATGATGAATAACAGTGGAGATAATGGGCACCCTTGTCGCACATCTGATTTTACATCAAACCATCTTTCCGAACCTCCATTAATTGTAAATGGTGACTGACAACTTAAATATAGACTACGTGTTGCTCTGTTGAATGTCCCGTTCACACCATATGATTATCGTGTTTTGAACAGCTTTTCTCTTGGCTTCTTGCCATTTGGTTTTTTTGCAGATCTGGAAAACTTGAACAGAGATTGGTCTGAAATAACGGGAATAAAATATAGATCCTTGTTAAAGTGAAAATCTGATCCTGACAACCCCCTATTTGTCCTGAGAACCAATTATTGTTCTATAATTTTTCTTAGTCTCTTTTCAAAAAGACATTTTGAAAGACTATTAAATAAACCATTTCTGCAAAAGATGGTACAACAGGGACCTATGGTCAGCATGCTCAAATAATCTGTATTTCCTTCCTAACCTATCAAAACATGAAATATTTTTATGAAAAACCACTTCCAATTGCAGCTGAAATTGCAGTGATTTATTTATTTTTAATATTTATCCCGAAATTTCATATTTCTCTTGTTCGAACAATACAATGCTATATCACATTAGTCATCGCGTATATTAAAATTATTATATAACTAAAGAATAGAAGATGTACGGGAACCTTTTAGTAACGGATGAAAAGAGTACTGTTTAAGATGCAGTTTGCTATCAGCCCAAGTATCGAGCTTTTGTATTCATGCGCATATCCATTAGAAGCGGACGTTTCTTAACGGTTATAATATATTGGCTTTATAGTCTGAGTGAATTGGGCTTTAATTACATGTCTGTTTTGAGAGATAACTACTCCATTGGCACTTCTATAAGACCGGCAAACTTGTCCAATTTCAAAAGTCCTTTTATCGAGTGCGTTCTAGGCAAGATTCGAACGTATCATCTTAGCACACTCCGTGAACTGTTGAACGGATATAACCACTGACTGTTGGCGCAAAATCCTACAATTTTGAAATGGGCGATAGCTTAGAGCTAAAGGAATGCTATGACAAGTTCTTACGGGGTCCAATTAAAAACTGTGGAAGAGAAAAATAAAATCATAGTTACGCCACTATATCGAGTCTCAAGTAATTCGTGTTCTATTTTCAGTCGTATAGTTTTAGCTGCGTAAGTCATGTTCCACAGGAACTATAAACTAGAACTTGCAATTTCTACTGGATTCAACTCACCGCTGACTGGCATCTACTCAGAACAGTTCTAGCAAATGGCAAAGTTTGGTGAAGGAAAGCCTCAGTTTAAAAGTGAACACAAAGAACAGCGGAGGTCTTTCCTGAAGAAATTCAAGTAACTGATTCGAGTAAAGGTTGACATTTGAAGATTAAAAAGAAAAATTAATTTGGAATATACGAATTCTTCTGAAAAAATGACTAATAATTAAATAATAATAATATAAACTTTGTTATCCTTGCTTGTAGAAGAAAATGTGTCTTGCACAAAAAGTCCATGCTCTAATATTTAAAGTCATACAGCCCCGTTTAATAAAACAGCAATACAAAACATTACCTTTTAAGTTCTTACACCTCTGAAAGGAAAAGAAAAAAAAAACGAACTAATAAGAGTAATACGTCCAGTTTTAAAAATAACAAAGATGCATCTATTCAATGACAATGTTCATATACACCACTTACTTTTACAGGCGTCCATAAACAGTGATATGACAGTACCTGTTAGCACTATAAAAATAATAAACTACTGAAAGAATAAATCTAGTTCATACTTTAAAGCTTTTTATCAACTTAAGAAGCTATACAAGCAGCTTGTTCCCCCCCCCCTATGATATGAGATTTTCTAGACCCAAGGACCTGCCGGCAATCTAATTGAAAACATCCGTGGCAAGCAATGAACTATCTCCGAATAGAGATTGTTTTTTGAAGAATCCAACACATCGACATAACCGGTGCAGAAGTGTCCTATGGCTGGTTTGTAAGGAGAAACTGGATTTCTCTGAGAAAAGCATCACGTTCACGGCCCGAGACCAACACTAACCCTACACAGAGTGAAGAAAGCAGAATAAAATACTTGAATGCCTTTCAAAGGGAATCTAATGCTTTCACTCTGTCGACCACGCACACACACACGAGCATTCTCTAGTAGTAGCAAGATAAGTTATGCTTTGTTGCAGCAATAATATTGTGATTATAGGGACGGTAGTTAAGAATTCGTTTCCGTTTTTGGATCGTCATTTTTGGATTTTCCGTTTCTTCCATTTTCCGTCAAACTTTTCAGAATTTTTGCCGAGATTTCCCTTAACATCCTTACTTTTCTACTAAATATATGAGACGTCGTACATAAGCGGAGTGAGAGAAGGGCTAAGACAAATTGGCTATTTTAAGATTTTCTATTTCTAAACGGGTCACTGCTTCGTCCCAGGGACTGTCTCATCTCTGCTTTAGCTAAAACACACTCCTTTCTAAGAAGAAACGCATTTCGTCATGCAAAATCTCGTTAGGAAGATTGGTTTCTTTTCATTTAAGAAGCGAAACAAGTATATTCATACAGAAATAAGTATATTTCTGCATGACGATGAGGTTTTATTATCGGACATACGCAGTTGTTTTTCAATTTCATTATAATATAATCACGTGTCGGTATTTTAATTGAACGATTTGTGATGCATCGTTACACACACACACTTCGTGTTCTTTGTTGCAGTGTTCTATTTTGTCGCTTCTGCTAGTAAGGAAGTAAAAAGTACCAATTTTCGAACTACTCGGGTCCTCCGAATTACTGTTTCTGGTTATTTATACTCCTGAATCATTTGCATGACGCAAATCTTCGTATTCTAGAAATATATGTTATTCCATGTAAGTCATAACATACTCCAACTGTTTCAGGAAGCAAAACAGTTGCATTTTCACTTTTTCGATCAGCTACACTGTGCTCCTTTCCTTTTTTTAATGTAATTTATGATTTGTTTATATCAAGGATATATTATATTATATACATACATACACAAGTTACTATTTTCTAAAATGTTACATATTATATACATACATACACAAGTTACTATTTTCTAAAATGTTACATAGCCCTAGCAAATTTCAATAGTGACAGCTTAAACTTACACGCAACTCCTTTTTTCTATAAACAGAAGGATATGTTTAGGTATGCCAGATACAAAATGGTGTATTATCATATTGTTATTAAAATCTAAAATTAATGTAGGCCATAGAATATATTTTACGTATAATGTTGTTAAGAATGTTGTACATTTTATTCCATACAATTTTTTTAAAAATTCAGAACTATCTTCATAAGTAAGGATTTTATTGGCAAGGGTGAGTCCAAACACATAAGGAGTCAATACACTATCAGTTACATATGAAGATATTAAACATCCCTTATCATTTTAAATCGAAAAGAATGAAACAAGTTTCGAATTTTGATAGAGTGTTTCTCATTTACCTTCAGCAAACTTGGCTTCCTATCCCATCCTATCCTTCTAGGACGGGTTGAGTCCCCTCATAATGAGGGGTTACTGGCGTATTAATGCAGCCGGTTCGCCACTCCTTTGCTGCATCCCCTAATTCATGATTGTATCCGTGTGTTCACAGGGCCCGGTTTGCCTGCTTGCGGGATGAAAAACCCCAGATAAACTATGGGAAAAACCCTGCTGCCGATGCCCAAGACCGGCTAACTTGGCTATGGCTGAGAAAGATCCTTAAGCTCCTCGCGTCGTCGACGGGAATCGAACCTAGGACATTCCTTCTTCAGGCACATGGTGCGAAGCGCATAGCCACTCGGCTAACCCTACCATAAATGACACGCAGTATGTTTAATATCCTTATTATACGTATTGAGTAATTTTCTAAAAGTAAAGATGAAATAAACGTTGAAATAAAAAAGTCATCTTGACCTTGTTAAGCTATAAAAAAAGAAAGTATAATTTATTATAAAACTTCATCTTAATTTTAATTTCAAGTTCTATTATCTTTTGTACAACGTTTATAATTTAGACACCAATCAAGATTCCACTTATATGTTAAATATATAATAAAGAGCCAAAAGGCTTTTTTTTTCGGCCACGTAAATTATTTAATTAAGGGGATAATAAATCCCTCATTATTTCAAAGCCGAATAAGAAACTCTAAGATCGAAGAAACTCTAGGCTTTGAAATAATGAGGGATTTATTATCCCCTTAATTAAATGTTAAATATATTTTACATTTAATCATAGTAATTATTATGAGAATATCCCGTGTGGTGGCCGGGATAAGAATAGCGCCGCTGTAGCCCATGCATGTCGTAAGAGGCGACTTAAATGGGACGCAGAATTTCGCTCTCTTAGGTTTCTTCCGGAATTTTGCTCCCGGTGAGGGGGGGGGGGAGGGCTTGCCCTGAGAGAGCATTTTGAGTCTCTGGGGAGGGTGTTCTCCAGCGTGGCCAATGAGGGGCCTTGTCGTTGGATGCCTTTCACTGGAATTTGAGAGGTTCTCTTCAGTGGGGGGGGGGGGGGAACGTCACTGAGTGGACCAACGCTGAGTTGGACGATCTTTCGGCCACTCGTAGGGAGTGGTTCCGGGGGATCATCTTGATTTTTAGAGAGGGCTTTACTTAAAAATCGCCCCACTGTAGCCCATGCATGCCATACGAGGCGATTAAAATGGGTACTCAGGGAGGGTAATGGATGACACTGCTGTAGCCAATGAAGTTCTAACTGAGTCTCGGTTAGATCTTCATAGTCATGATCAGAGTTTATAGCTCTATATTACCCTATCCATACATTTTCTTCTACAGATAACGGGGAATATGAAAAGCATTCTTGCTTCACCCATCTAGCCACAAAAAAAAAAGTCATTATTATGATGTCGCACTTGCTAATTCAAAAATTAACTTAAAATTTAGTCTAAATTGTTTAATTCTATGGTTCACCTGAATAAGGCCAACCTTCGAAGGACGGGTTTTATTCAGGTTTATTCAGCCTCGCCCCTTTTTTGGGATAGATAGCCCCAATTGGTTCGATTGTTTTTATCCCTTTTTAGTGTATTCTTTTTTTCTTTAATGAGTGAAAATCCAAACGATCGATTTGGAATTACGCGATGGGTTAACAGTTAAAACTGTTCAATCGAGGCAACTTTCTCTCCTCTTTTACTATCTCACTGTTTTTCTCTTCCCCTTCTCTCTCTTGCTGAATCTCAGCCATACTTTTATACTCAAAAGGCCAACTATGAGAGACTTGAATTTACACAATATACACCTTTCAAAGAAAATGCATTGAATGAGTTGCAATTCTAATTTGTTGCATAGAAAATAATTATTACCAAATATGAATTAGCATCATCTAGATCTCCGTACTTTGTAGATTATATAACCACGTAAACACATAAAAAGATAATATAAATGATAAGAAAACTGTTATTTGAAAACATTAAAAATAACTCACAAAATTAGAATTATTTTTAATGTGGTTCAAAATATTTCAATAATGCGAAAATAAATGCACAAAAATTACAGTCAAAGGGAAACAACATGATAATTAGTATTTTGTAGCATCCCCTTTAGTTTTTACGACCTTACGTAAACGGTTGGGCATATTATTTACTAGCGGTGCACACTTTTTTTTTTTTTTTATCAAAAGATGCCCATGTGGTCTGCAGAATAGAAACAAGTTCATTTTTGCCACTTGGGGAAACCTCTTGAAGATGTTTCTTCATAATTCTTCACAAATTCTCAATGGAATTTAAATACTGATGAGTTTGCCGGCCAAGGAATTACAGTGATTTGACTTTCTTTGAGCCATCTAGTAGTGGTCTTGGAAGTGTGACAAGAAGCTAATCTTGCTGAAAAAAGAAATCACCATCACATAAATCTTCCGATGCCAGTAACATAAAGTGCTCAAAAATTTCTTGGTACTTTGGAATTGACTCTTTCTTACACAATACACAACCTACCTGGACCCTCTGGGGTCAAAGAAGCTCATACCATGACGGAGGTTACAAATTTCAGCGAACGTTTCATGCATTCTTTATCAAATGCTTCTTGCTTAAGACGCCAAACACGTATCTTTTGATGACCATGGGACACACAAAACATACATTCATCACTAAAAAGTACCTTTATTCGGCCCTCTTGATTACACAATAGTTTCTGCTTAAACCATCGCACTGTGATTGCCTTTTGCTTGGAAGTCATAAGCGGCTTCGTCTTTGGCACACGTGATTTAAAACCCAATTTGTGAACATATTTGCTCAACTTCGTAGCAAATAATATCTCCCTCTCGATGTAGTTATTACCTTTCGATGCAGCGCTTATTTTGAAAAATTCGTTCTTGCTTGAAAACATTTCAATTCCTTAGCTATAAACTGTTGAATTTGGCCTTCTTTGTGTAGACTTCATACAAAACTTCTTAGTTCCGATGTGTCTCTCATTCGACCCATGTTTAGCAAATGGTGAACTGAAAATCCACGCGCAAACGATTTCTCACACACGAGTCAGTCCCGTAGCTACTGAAAAATATGCTATTTCTATGCTCTCCTCAAAACCAACCAGTGTTCAAATAACAGTGTTCTTATAATTTATATTACATTTTTATATCTTTACATGGTTATATAATCTAAAAAGTATGTAGATTTAGATGATGCTAATTCTTATTCGGTAATAATTATTTTCTATGCAATAAATTAGAATTGCAAATCGTTCAACATATTTTCTAATTTTTTGATTCGGAGGTGTAGTACTTCAGCTAACTCCCAAAGAACTGTGTTGGAATCTTTTTTGATTTCTTCGGTTTAGAAAAGCGTCATCTGGACACAAATGAAGGGGTGCTCTTTATAAATATCAAAAACTGGGGCAGCATTTTCATTGGGATGTGGCTTGGAGGATCGCATAATCCGACTTCCGGTGAAATCAGCGAAATCATAATATATCCTCCACGACTTTGTTTCTTTGTTTATATTCCTTTTTTTTTTTTTTTTTTTTTTGATGTATGCCAGAGAATTGAAACTATAGCGCACCAGTGTGGTGATATCAGTGTTCACAAATACAGCGGGGGGGTGAAGGTATTCAGAATTCTAGTGCCAACTTTTTCTTAATGATCCGACTACATTCCCCCACTCTCCACCCCGGTGAGGGAAAAACTCAAAGTATCCGATTTTTCTTATAAATGTCTTAAAATATCACATCGGGAGACTGCGTAAAAACATTTCCTCACTTAGGATAACAATTTATGATCGAATTAAGAACTTCTTCGTCCATTTCTCTCTAGATTCCTGGAAGAAAAAACGGTTCCTAAGGAGCTGGTGTAGGCTACCAGCAATTGGTCACATGACACAGGGAAAATTAAAGTTTGCATCGATCTCTAACACCATTGGTTTTATGACTTTTTAAAATTCAGATTTTATTATCATTATTACTTTTGAATTTAGCCTAACTTGATTTTATTCCAAGATAAGGGTAGAAGGCTGTCCTGAACAATCTCGTGTTGTGTGACGACCACGAGATGGCCCTCAGCTGTTTTTAGGGCGGGACCTAGCCTTTCTGGCTAAGTCTCCTCCAATTTGTTTCTTCGTGTTATTATTTTTATCTGTTCTTTAATTTTCATTTACTCCTGTTAAGTTTTTCCAGTGCATTCATTTTCTTTTAAGCAGCTTTTACAATCAAAAGGGCTAATTTATGAGAAACTTGAACTTACAATATATAATGTGATACAAAAGTATATTTAATAGGACATAACCTTTGTTAAAACGTCAACTTAAAAATCGTCCTGGCAGAACTAGAAAAGTAATAATGGACATATTGGGGTGTCACTGAGATCCTGATAAATAATAACAAACATAAGGAAAAGTTGGGTCTATGTTCTCGTGAAAAACAGAAAACAAATATCACGAAGTGGCAAAATGTTTTGAGAGGCTTGAAAAAAGCTTAGAAACGGAAGAAAGAATACCGTAAAAGGAATCATAGATGATTAAGTTGACCCGAAAACTTTAATAGATGTCCGCAGTAATGAATGTGAAATGTTTGTCACATGACACAGGAGGAGAGGAGTTCGTGAATACTTGAGATAGAAAAAAAAAAAGCTACAACAAGGCAGATGGAGCCGATAATATTCGACCAGAAATGCTCAAATATGGAGGTATTTTTACACGGCATAATTCAGAAGATAGGTCGAATTCCTGATGCTCAGAGTAGAGCTATCGTATCATTCACTTAATTATAGAAGAGAAATTCTTCTGCACGTCATCTCCAGTCTTATTCCTCATCTATACGGATCGCATTAGGAAAGAAAGTGGAATTAGGCCTGGTATTAGAATTGGAGGAGTCAAACTTAGCTCATTGCTTTATGCAGATGAGGCTGCACTCCTAAACAAATCCAGTACAAATTTCAGATTATTAATAGGTAGGACATGAAGTTTTTCATTTTCAGTTCTCAACGGAGAACCTAGAGAATAAGTAGAATATTTCAGTTGTACAATTGAAGTGAAAATGGCAAAGTAAGTATGAAAACAGACGCCAGAATAAGTGAAGTTGGTGTAGTGGGGAGTTGGTTGAATAAATTTATATGGAATAAGAAGGAAAAAAAAAACACGGAACCAGCAGCATGCAAGAGATGTTCAAACCAGTTTTTAAGTTATAGATCTGAGAGTTAGAATTAAAACACTTGAGACGGTGAGAATTCTGAGAAAGATTAGGGGATAAACAAATGGTAGAATCATATTAAAAATAAAGATATTACAAAGGAACTCGACATTATTAGCATTTCGGAATGTATGAACAGAGCTAAGCTGAGCTGAGGCAGTGTGTGTGTGTGTGTGTGTGTGGTCACTTCAATGGGAGAGGAAAGATTGACAAAACAGGCATTTGACGCCAAGATGGCAGGAAGGCGACCAAGATGTAGACAACCTAATTTGGAAGAAAACTATGGCATTAGTAATAACGTAGACTTTATCGTATAATATCCTTGTGGATACATATCAAGAAATGGATGAATTTTTTAAATTAATATATCGAATTTCTTTTGCATATGTAAGTATGAATGGTTCAAGTGGAACCATTTTTATACCGTCTCCGATGAAGAAACTAAAAATCCAGTTTATCTTTTTCCGTACAGCAAGAAAACCATATTTGATTCACACATAAGGGTTAAATTAGTGCCCTTTAATCCTTGATAAATCTGCAGAAGTATTTCTTGTGTTTCAAGATATATATATATAAACGAAGTATCGTTGGAATACGACATATTTTGGCAGAAAATTTCACGAGACATTTTATTGCTTTAATCTATTTTCTGTTTTAGCTATTTATTTACGACGTAGCTCAGACGCCAGCATTATCATGTTTTCTGATTTCGCCCATAGCAAAGTACTATCGCTAGTGATCTGAATCATGTGTTTTTAACTACAACTATCCTTGTATTTTCTGTAAAATCTACCTTCTGAAGAAAATAAATACAACTTACTTCGACCTTACCCGTAAACATCGAAGAAAGAGCATTGTCTTCAAGCTACAAACCATTAGAAGAATTCCTTAATGGGGTTCGTGTTACCAATTAGCATAATGCATTATGCAGATAAACAATAATGATCTTACAGGTATACAAAACGAATTAACGATTAGCTCTACGTCAAAAGGTTCTTTTGAAATATGTTTAAGGCGGACAAAACTTTTTCTCTTGAGGTATGCTAACATGGATGAGACTAGTTACGCATCGCTTTAATCCCTAGAATAAATTACAAAGCTGGCAGTCAAAACAAGAAATAAATTAGTAGTTTGAACATCCTAATATGGAAATTAAGATAAAATGGTATTTCTGGTATTCAGAAAAAAGTCACGACCTCTTTATTTTAGGACACTGAAAGAAAAATAATGATTGATTAGTCAAAATAGGGTCAACGAATAACAGGTAGTCAGTATTACAAACTCCATAAAAAGACAAGTTTCGTAATTACATTTCTCCATTGTGACGTCACAATCGAATCTAAAGTTGTTTTTCACTAATATTACTGATAAATAAAACAATACGAAATTATTTATAGCTACAAATAATTTGATTTAAACCAAAATCCAGATCGCTTGATTTTATATGCGTACAGAAGGACAAAATTAATCTAATATATGTTGTTTTTACACGCTCCGCTAAGTACTTAAGAAGGAAGGTTTAGATTATGGTGTTTCAAAACGAGGATTACACGATCTCACTAATAAAATAGCATAGCTTGTTTGGGCATTTTTTTTTTTTATTAAATGGGAATTTATCACTGAACAGCAAACATGTTTCCATAAAAATTTCTCTTTCAGTTATTACACACGTTTTTATTGGGCTTTAGCTGAAAATATTGCTAATGTATTGCATGTATGTAAATAATGAAACCTCAACAGTGTGCTATAAATTCAACAGAGCTTAAGCACGAAATCAGATAAGCCGTTCAGCTATCAGTGACGTCATCATCGTATTCGTTTGCGACTTTTTAAGAATGCTAACTCAGGAAATTTTTTTTTTTGGGGGGGGGGAGGAATGACTGAGTCCTTGACTCTTTATCCCTTCATCTGATTGAAGAAAATCCGTATGGATGGGGTGTTATTGAGCTAAAAGCTCTAGTCATGGCTGGGTAGCCTCAGTTAAAACTTCATTGGCTACAGCATTGCATTCTCTTACCCTAGTTAGCATCACCTCAGGAAATTTATTATAATTGATTATGGAATAAATAACATAGATGTACGCGATTGTTTTGTTTTTATTTATACTTCATCTTTCACGAAATTTATTATAACAATGTTTTTCAGAAAAAACCAAATCTAATAATATATCCAATACGTTTATATAACAAATAGCATAGCAAGTTATATATATAGTCCTTATAAGGACTGGCTTAAAGTGGCGAAGCAAGAATGATTTTCATCTTCCCCGTTATCTGTAAAGGACAGTGTAGGGATAAGGTGTTATTGGGCTATTAAAGCTCTGATCATGGCAAGAGGGTATAGCTTGCTTTGATCAATGATAGTTAGCAGGCATATTTTATTAGATTATTAGATTTCGTGTTTTCTGAAAAATACTGTTATAATAAATTTCATGAAAAATGAAGTCGTAAATGAAGTATAAATAAAAACAAAACAATTACGTACATCTATGTTATATATTCTATAATCAATTATAATAAATTTAATGCATTTTATAGCGTCATGAGAGAAGTACAGTATAACGTATTTATATTTCTATTTTAACAAAGAAATAAAACTTGTGCTAACAAATGAACGATTTAAAACTTTTTATTCAAGTAATTTAGTACTTTATTGTTACTAGCGAAAGATTTTTCCAACTTGAAGCAGTATCGGCTTGGGGTTTGTGGACAATTCAGCCAAACCTGCAGCGATAATGAAGCTAGTTTGTATTATACGCATGCGCATATTTGCTGTAACGCAAAGAATAAAATAAAATAAATAAATAATAAATAATAAATATATATATATATATATAATACAATTGTTTCCCTTCTGGTTTTCTAGCTTTGGTCCCTTATTGAACATGACAAGTGTATATTATAATGGAGAATATTATGGATCCAATCATATTTTATAGACAAATATAGAAATTTAACTACTGTTATTAAGTTAATGGTAGCTGTATTATTAATAATAATAATATTTTTAGGTAAACTATTTATCTGATTTCTATCGGTATTGTTCTATATTCTGATAGAATATTACGTTTTTCACTGTTTATTAATGTAATACTTTTGTATGTGTGTTATAGTTACAAGTTGCCTTCAACAGGACTTGATCCTGTCCAATACGAAATCTCCTGTTTAAACGCAATGAGCAGCTCTTATAAACCCGAAAGAAAATAAGCACTTCAATAGTAAAAGCCTTTTCTGTGTTAATGGCTTCTTCATTAATGTGAAAATAAGTGTTTGAGTAAGTTTATATAAAATAATTAACTATTATTGCGTAGGAATTAGTTAAGCAGGAGAACGAGTTCTTTAGCAGTGTTGATGGCCGAAGAATTAGTGATAAAAATGGCATAAAATCCGCAGAATGATAAATAAAAAAGACGAAAAACTGGTGGAACCACAAGAGAGAAGGGGAATGACAAAGAACTTTAATTGTTTTCCGTAAGGTCATAAATTCCCGTCACCTCCGGGAGATGTGTGTGTGATTTAACTCAGAAAAGCCCTCAACGAAGTTAGAAACACAAAGACGGCCTTTATAATTACCAAGCAACGCATCACGTGCTTTTTTCTCCCTTTTATTTTTGTTTCTCGCTCTTGAGTCTCATCCGGAATTAGGCTGCCATTTATTACATCTTCCGGTTGACACTTATGGACATTCAGGTGAAAATTTAGGAGCGCCATAAATCCAAGCCAGCCATAATTTATAGCCGCCTTTCCCACACGAGAGTGGCGGAGACCTCAATATTATCGTCAGGAAAAACCCCAAAATAGCCCTTCCGCTGTGTTCCTTGCAACGCTTCCTGATGTTCCAATCGTTAAGTCTTGGATGCAGAACGGTCTCCATCTGTGACGAACTCTCTTCGGAAAAAGTTGCATAAACTGTAAGAAACAAGGGACCGAAGCCATTCTTGGCTGCCCTTGTCAACGAGGCTACATCGCCAATAAACACGTGATTGATTTTAAAAAAATAGCATTTCCTGCTCCTGTGGCCTCAGCGACAAATCTATCCTTCGTTTCTCCCCAACCAAGCTGTCGTGGGTACCACTCGGAACACATACGACCCGTGCGAAATGAACGAGGCAGTAGAAAGATAGATTTCAGAGCTGCCTCGGGACTCTCCCTCTCCTTCCAGACACCATTTTTCATAGCTCCAGACTTCTGTTGCTTCGATAGGTTACAGAACATTTAAGATTATAATTTTTTGTAGGCCAACTTTTTTTGCAACTTACAGTACAGCCGAGAGTCTGGCAATATACCAACCGCACCACACACACGCCATTGTTGAAGTCTTTACAGTGAAACAGATAAAGGGGTGTTTGATCATTTTAATTACCCTAGAAAACATAATACGCAGTTCAGTAAACGAAAGAACGCTGATTTTTTTTCAACTAGCGCCCTCTAACAAATTTGTTTATCTTTTCCAATTAAACAAAGACATTGTAAACTTACTGCAATTCTACAAAACTAGTCTATAAAAGTTACAGTTTTCATGAAATCAAATCCGTTAATCAACTGCCAGTTTATTCCTACTTGAACATATTAAGAAAAGTTTGCGATTCAAACCCACACATTCTTTAAAAGTAATGAAATTCCGCTAAATATTCTGCTTCTAATACTATCTATAAAAGCATCCTCCCCGTAAGCTGAGACAGAATTGTGTAGACACAGCCCAACTAACATCGTCGGCCAACAGTGTTTATTTAAAAGAAGATCGACATGGTATCCCCTAGAGACTAACAATAAACACTCGCAAGCTGAGCTCTATTTCTTTGGCTGTGCGCGGTTAACAGCTATCGCCAGCTTAGCAAACAAAATTTTCCAATGGCATTTTTATGTAATGAGTTAGGAAAAGGAAATATTTCGTGGCATTCGCATTTGATTTGCTCGAGATAACGGGAGCATGCGATCTACCGCTGCACAAGGAAGAAATCAAATCGAAAGAGGGAAAAAATTCTTGGTTTTTGACTGCTTTTATATTTTTTCTCTGATCCATTCTTTTGTCGTTTGCGATCTGCTGAATTATTTTTTTGCAGTTTAAAGAGAGAGAGAGAGAGAATTTCTATTTATGCAGTTTGGGATTGTTATGGAGATATTTGGTATTGTCAATAGAGAATAAAATTTGCTTGATTCAGAGGCAGACGGATACATAACAATACTATAGAAACGAAAGTAGAAGATAAATAATGTGTTTTTTTTTTCTTTACTGTAGTTTCAATCAGTTATATTAAAATTAGTATAACTAACCAATTCTATCAAATAAAATGCAAACTTTAATTTACAAAAACGCTACGGTGCTGTATAATACTTAAATTATTATAATTTAATATTTTTCATTCATTACAAAATACGATATGAATAATTTGATTCTACATTAAGTACTATATATATATTTGGCTAGATGGGTGAAGCAAGAACGCTTTTCATATTCCCCATTATCTGTAGAAGAAAATGTATGGATAGGGTGTTATTGAGATATAAGCTTTGGCCATGGCGGGGTGACGGCAATGGCCGAGCCTCAGTTAAAACTTCATTGGCGTTCTCCATTCCCAATGCAGTTGATATTTTCAATGTTTCTTCTTATTTTCATTGTCTCTGTCTTGTTATTGCTGACCTTCATACCATATCTATTACAACAGCTATTCAATTTAGTCAGAGAATCTTGCAGACTTGTAGCGGATTTATTTAGAAGTATAACATCATCCGCATAAAGCAAAGAGCTATGACTAACATCTCCAATTTTGATATCATGTTTAATACCACTTTCCTTCATAATGATTGGAGGTGTTAATCTCAGCTCTTTGCGGATGATGTTATACTTCTAAATAAATCCGGTACAATTCTGCAAGATTCCCTGACTAAATTGAATACCTGTTGTAATGGATATGATATGAAAGTCAACATTAAAAAGACAAAGACAATGCAAATAGGCAGAAACATTGAAAATATTAACTACATTGTGAATGGAGAACCAGTGGAACAAGTAAAACATTGCAGCTACTTAGGCACAAAGCACTATAGTCCTTATAAGGACTGGCTTAAAGGGGCGAAGCAAGAATGCTTCTCATCTTCCCCGTTATCTGTAGAGGACAGTGTATGGATAAGGTGTTATTGAGCAATTAAAGCTCTGATCATGGCAGGAAGGTAACAGCAATAACCGAGCTTCAGTTAGAACTTCTTTAGCTACAGCATTGCCATCCATTACCCTCCAAGGGTATTGGATTGAATGAATCAATCACGACATCTCACGGTTGATTGATTCATCCATACAAAGCACTATAATTGCATTTGGCTCTATTTTATTCTATAATAATATAAAAATAAAATGGTTTGTTTGTGTTGTAAAGTAACACCTATTGGTAAGAAAATTCTCGATATTAGAGGATAAATGTTTAAATATATATTTAATATCCAATCTAATTTTAAATAAATATTCAAATAGCAATATTTGTCGTCAAAATAATTACAAAAATATAAGTTTTCATATTAAGTCTCGGCAAGTAAAAAGGGCAACTTCTGTGTAAATATCCAGTGCATAGCGGTGAAGAATTGTGTCGTATGTCTACTCAGGGAAAGGGAGGGGGGGTGTAACAGTCTTATTTGAGTGTTATTTCATGTTTTTATTTCTTTCCAAGTATAATTTTCTGTGGACCATCTCTTCACCATAACGTTAGGTATCGAACACATCATATATACGATAATCTGTGCTAATAATTCAAATGTGAAACTACAGCAGTATCAATACACTGCGGTAGCCTTCGTAGTGGAAGGAGAAACGTGTTTCCTGACAAAATTGAACGTTTAAAATTTAACTTTTTTTTTTTAAAACTTCTCCACAGGCGTTGTAATGAGCCATTTTTTTTTTTTTTTTGGTCTTTATGTGAGCGTGTTGTGATTGGATGCCCGACCGCAGACACTCCGCCATAAGTCTTGAAATATGGCGTCTCTCGTAGCAACAGACAATAATTAATTTCTGCCTTGTCCAGATTGGGTTTCAAAGCGCTTCCATTTCTCAACTTTGTAAGGGATACTCTTTCATTATGTCGCCTGAATGATCATGGGAAGCTATACGACCCTTCTATGTTTCCTTAAAAAAAGTGAAGGGAAAGAAAAAATGGTGTCTTATCAGTTATGTCTGTTTTTTTATAGCCACAGGTAATCATTGATTTCTTAAATAAAAATTTTAAAAAATAAAAAAGAATGCATTCATATTTTATAGAAAACTTCAATGTATCTAGGATTTCTTATAAAAATTTCGTACATTTATTGCACTGTGACGTCATCATTGCCTGGTTTTGTCATTATAAAGGGTCTGAATGCAACAAAAACAGAGAATATAGTTTTAAAAAATGTTCTAGATTCCAAATACCGAATCGGAAAAGAAATTTCAGTCACTGTTGAAGAATATATTGAAATAAACAAAATAAAAAATCCATTACTCCTAAGCAAGGAGCGTAAACATATCCCCCACCCCACCCATACAAAGAAATCCCGTGGAGTATGATAGGAAGGCCAAACCCCTCTGTTATGATGTTTGATTGTTAACACTTTTAAAGTAGTACAGTAATACCCCGAAGTTACGCGGTAAGTGGGACCAACAAAAAGCGCGTAAGTCGAATTCGCGTAACTCGGGGTATAATTTTGCATGTAATTTATATATACAAACATACAAAATATTAGTTAATTGGGACCAAAGGTTTACAAAAACACATATTTTTTAAGAAATATAATCGTAATTGTAGTTTTTCTTATATAAAAAAAAGAAAGTTATTTTGATGTCGATCGTTTCATAAAATCTAATAGATTCGTCTGATGGCATAATGTCTTTTTCTTGTCACGCAAAATTTCTTCAGAGCAAGCTAATGATTTTTTTTTATTCCTTGCCTTGTGGCTACAATTCGTTCCTCGTTAGAGTCTATGTACTCCAAAATCTATAAACCTTTCTTAATTGAGCTGAGACCTTCTGTTAATTTTGCAATTGTCATGTGCTTTTCTGGTAAAACTGGATCTGAGATTTCGGTCTCTTCAGTAGCGCTTTGCTCACTCATCTCTACGAGCTCGTCGATTGTAAGTTCCTTCTTATGTGTGTCTAACAGCTCTCTGACATCTTCACTGTCGACTTCTAAATCTAATTGCCTTGCAAGGTTGACAACTTCTTCTATTGCCTCAGCAACTTGATCAGTTTCTGGCAACATTTCCGTTTCGCATTTAAAAAAGGATGGACAAAGTTTTTTCCAGATGCCATTCAAGGCTTTTTGGAAAATTTCACCCCAAGAATCTCCGATAATCCTTACAGCATCTAAAACATTAAACTGTTTCAAAACTCTTTAACAGACAGTTGCTCATTTTGCCTCATAGCTTCATTCAGACTTTGCAAACGAACACCGTGTGTAGTACCCTTTGAATGTTTTGATAACTGGTTGGTCCATCGGTATAAGTAAGCTGGTTGTATTTGGTTGTAATCACTAAAGTTGCAGGAGGGTGACCAGATGCATTATCAATAATGAGCATAACTTTAAACGGATTTTTTTTTAAACTGGCAATAACGTTCAACTTCAGGTATGAAGTGGTGACCCAACCAGTCTTCAAAAATAGAAGCTGTCACCCAAGCTTTAGAATTAGCTTTAGATTTATTTTTTTAGAGCTCTTGGATTACTGGCGAATGCGGCCGGCGCCGGAAAGATACGACTAGTGATGAGCCTTGAAGCGGGACGGGAATACATATAAGAAACCGCGTAACTCCGGATTCACGTAAGTCGGGGTATGACTGTATTTGTAATTAGTGTTGCTCTTTCGCCCATCAACGAGTAAACAGATGTTGGCCAGCATTGTTCAAGTTTCAAGATAACTGCGATTCTAAAGATTTTATTTATATAAAAATTTGTTCCCACAACATGAGTTTTCACACAATGTAAGATGTATAAAATCTATTGTCCTGAAATAAATATTTAGTCTGAGTATTTTGACACCTCAAATCATCATAGAATATTATCTTAAGAGTCTATTGAAGAAGGGAGATTGATTTCCGAATGTCGATAACAACAACGTTCATTCCTTAAATGATCTACAGTCAAAGTACTGAAGGAGTATATTCAATAAAGATGGAATTACAGTTTTTGTTTAACACATGCGTTTAGTCTTACACAAAGTAACAGTCATAGCTCTGCTGAAAACACATCATTATCATAACATAGCAAATACAGAAGAAAGTGACGTGAGGGACCAAATGAAGCCCTATACACAAAAGTTGAATTCTTGTAAATTCTTGTGTTGTCCAAAATGCCAATTTATTATGGAACAATAGTAAAATGTAAACATATAGTGAAGCGTGATTTGTCACTCCGGAGAATGCGTTACCATTGCTCCAGAGTCCAATGGTGGCGAGCATTACACCACTTTACCCGACGTTTGGCGATGCCCTTGTGAATTTAATTATTTGCGGCTGCGCGGTCATGGAAACCCATAATTATTCTGTCTCTGATGAACCGTTCCAGTGCTGGCGTTGCTTGCAAAGGCATTTCGGAACTCGGTAGAGATTGTTTCAAGCAACGACAGGCGTTTTTTTTTCTTTTTTTTTTTTTTCCACCACGAACTCGACGTCCCTGTGATTGTGATGTTGCTCCTAGGCGTTTCCAATTAACGATAACATCATTTAAAGTTGATCAAGGGAGAAATTTCCAGATCTGAGTTGTTGCAAAGGTGGCAACCTATGATAGTGCCACGTCCCAAGTCACCCAGCTCTTTGGTGCCCATTTTATTTGCTCAGTATCTGTGAAGACTACGCTTTCTTTTACACTTCTTTGAACCATGATTGTAATGTATGTAGCCATAGTCACTATTACGAAGGGAACGTCTGGATATTTTGACTACACTAGCTTGATATATTCACTTATAAGGCAAGAAAAGTTCATCGGGAAGCATTTTACTCTTAATTACGATAAATAATTCTTTAAAAAAAAAAACTACGCCTTTATGCAACCTTGCAAACCTTCCTAAGGAAAACAAACATCTAAATGTAGCGACAATGAGAACTCAATTCGGATTCATTTTCTACGCTTTGTAACGGGGTGGATACGAAAGATGACCGCTAACTCTTACAGGCCAGTGATAAGATCAGTGGTAAGCCCCCCCCCCACACACACACACACTTATCTGCAATACATGCTGCAAAGAAAGATTATTCTACACCACACAGACCACGACATAATACCAAATTGCATATGCTAAGAAAGATTTTATCGATAATGATGTCTTGAGAGAATAGCTGCGGCTTTCTCTTCCCTTTAATATGTTAATTAAAATCTCATTAGCAGCCGGTCTGGACAGATGCCATGACCTCTGTTGACTCCACTGCGCATCTCCTCCCTCTGGAAGGAAAACGAATTAGGCCTAACACGGCATTTCCATTTCATGTTATTTGGGAGAATAAAATGAAAGAAAAATATTTTCCAATCTAATCTTCCCATTTTAGTACGGAAATAGCATCTTTGGTGAAGAATCTTTGGGTGTGTATTATCCACCCTTGAACTTCATCCTTCGTACGTCATAAACATGCCACTTTCCCAAAAATAACTTTCTCTGTGTTCCACGTGTTACCTTGATAGCCAAAGGAAGGTAGTTTACAGCGATGGTGGTTGTGGATTTATTCCAGCTGGTCTGCTCTTATGAATGAAGACTGTGAGCATAGGGATGTGAACAAGAAGACAATCAGACTATTGCGATTGTTCTCTGATCGTTTTTGTATTCTAAACACAGCCAAAGAGACACACATTGTGCAATTTTTGGTGACTGAATCTTTCTCCAGGTGCGCTGTTATCTGTCATTATAGCTAAGCTTTTTTTTTTTCTTCAGACGATTACCAAAGGCCACGCTTACCCTGGATTTTATGCATCTAAATACAACGAGATTATGAAACTTGAATTACCTTATGTGTCCCAAATTGTATTAACACAGATCGATTAAACCGGCTCAACAATGTCCTAACGTGAATAATGAAGAAATTCAATGCACTATTATCCAGAAACTCGGCCTAAACTTACAATAAAATCTAACAGGTGGCAGCAGTACTTAGTCCATTTGATGGACTAAGTACTGCTGCTTTTTTTCTATCTATAGCGAATGCTAGCAGCACGAAGAACGTCTGTGTGAACAAAAATGGAACACCGATCATTAATAAACTGTTCTGTGTTATTGTCGGAATCTCTTAGGGGGAACTACCTCAAATGTGAGAACAGTATTCAAAAGTTCGATACTCTCTACAAATGTTCAGAAGTGAAGTAACGTCTTGAATGCGAAAAACAAAACCTAATGTCTTGGATTCTTAAGATGGAGGGATGGAAATGTGCCAAGGTACTGGCACCTTGCCATCCTGTGTACATGTCCAAACCACCTAAGCTAATAGTTTTAAGTGCTTTAACTCCTAAACTTTTTCCTGCTGATCTGATCATCAATCTTCCTGGGAAATCTCATTTCGTTGGCTTGTAAGTGGATGAATTGTTTGGTCCTGAAATGTCATAACTATGACTAGTACCCGATATACGTGACAGTTGAGATAGTACGAAAACTGATTTAGTGTTCTTTCTATAGCCAACGTCCTTATGAGATTTTTTCCCCCGTTTCATGTCAGTTGTTCTGCCTAAGCTACGATCATGGCGTTCATTTATCATAAACTCTTATACAGAGGATAACGATCTTTAAGTCGTTTCTTCTGGTTCATTTGAGTATTTCTTATCTCTTATGGTCTTGATCCTTTCCTGGAATATTTCTTAGTTCGTCTATTCTGGTCAATGCCCAGCATACTCATTACACAGTCTATTGTCTTTTTATTTATTTGTATATAAATCTGTTTGAGGTAATCGTCTGAAAGCTTTTTCCATACATCCCTCATCCCCCCCCTTGCATCATCATTATCATCAAAAAGCGTTCTATATTTCTTGAAAGAATTTTTAGAATAAAATCCTTATTACTTCTGCTTTCATATGTTTAAACATTCAGTGAGCACTTAATCACAATATTCCCAATTTACTCATTTTTGTTATTGATACGATGCTAAACAACAACATGAATACGTCATTTCCAAACAGCTCAACAACATGTTTTGTCTATTAGTCAATTGCCGATACAATTGATAATAATCCAAAACAACCCAACACTCAGTTGTTGTGTAATAGATGATGCAAAATCAAAAGGTACTGTTATGAAATACACCAGTTTTTATTATATTAGGTTAGCACCTCAGTTGAGGGATAGCAACGGATTTGGTAACACAATACACAAATATGTTGGGTTCTAGAATACAAATAAGCTGTATTAAAGTTGAAAAATATCCAAATATCACCTCTTCTATATTGTAACGATGTTTTTGAGTGTATTTTAGAAACCTTTGAACTTAAATCATGTTTTTTTTTTCTTTCTTTCTTTTACAGTTGATTTCATCTGCCCAACCCGAATCGGGAAATCCAGTCTGCGTGCTGACAGATTCAATTGAGGACAATCCCAGCTTTGTTGTCCAAAGTGCGGGAGTGTGTTTGGGGTGGAGAATAGTGTACATTATGAAGAGAACGGTGAGTTGACAGATGGACCACGTGCAGGCTACGGTACAAGAAGGAGATCAACGCGAAAAAGTGCAAGCAAGTCCTGACATATCCGATATAGGAAGTGTCATCCCAGTCTGAGCTGTCCCGTCGTGAAGACGAAAAAAAAAAAAAAAAACGCAAGGGGACGGGAGGGAGGGGGGGTGGGAAGCCGTGAAAGATTGTCACTAGAAGCGTCTAGGGATAAATTAGCCCACAGAGAGCAAGTGTGTGGAATGGGCCTCGTTCTAAATCACACAGCACATGTTCAAGATTACCTGCACCACTTCTTCGAGGCGGGGTTGTCGGCGTGATGAAGTGCCGCGAGAGATAGTCCGGCCGTGTGTGATGTTCAGAAGGCTATTTTAGCTCGGGGACATAATCTCTTGCTGCTCAAAAATAAGTTATGGCGAGTGCCAGAGCGGTCCTTTTGCTCCCATAATGCATGGAGGAATTAATGGCGACAATAGCTAACAGAGGGGATCCACGTTAGTTACTAGCCTCGTCCTCAAGATATTTCAAAAAAAAAAGTGCTAAAATACGGACAGCCTGCAATGAGTGGGTGGTCCTTTAGGTTGGTACCATCACAATTAGTAAGGGAAAAACGAAGTTTAGGGGAATGGAGAGAGAGGATGGTAGTGTCAATTTTTTTCCACTTTAAATTTAGACTTACAACGCCCTCTATTTATTACACTTCATCGAATTGTAGAATACGAAGTCGTCAGGGTTCGTTTTACTAATTTTAACTTCTCTACCCCTACCCCTCACACACACAGTGTGGGTCATTTCCGCATGTATTTATTTGAGGGATTCAAGAAAACTGTTGTGGAGTCACCTCACTTGTTTAGAATTTTTAGTGCAGCCAATGTGGGTTGCTATATCCAAGAGCTCTCTCACATAGACAACTACAGCATTTAACGTAATAAATAAAGGTAGCAAAGAAAAAAAATGGTTGCCTAATTTGTAAAACTGTGATCTTTTATGTGCGTGTCAATGTGATGGTGCAGTCAGCAAAATAAAAGAAATAAACTTGTTAGCACAAACGTTCGTGTTTTAATTTTAATAATGGTACACCCCAACTTTGAATAGCACCACATTAAACAACAGATAAACATTCAAATCATCCAACAATGTATGATAATTGTTGCTTTCAACAATGCAAATCGTTCCCATTTTTTTGCTAATTGATGTGGAGACTGGAATATTTCTAGTAAGTAGCTTCCGCCATTTTTTTAAACTGCCATAAATATCTCATTAAATCCTACAGAGGATTACCGAGCCGAAATTCGAAACCAGAGCGTCAAATGAAGCACAGTATCATCATAGACGTCTAGCCAAGAAACTTTTTTTTCTCCCCTCCTCCTTTTCAAGAAAGATCCATCATAGGATCCGACATTACGGGTGTCGTCTTACACTGAACTTCTAATGATCCTCGACTTTTTCTTAGCACCATTGCACCTTGTAGTGCATTCGGAAATTGCGCTGTTGAAGACAGCAGCGAGTGTAGGATGCGAGCCACACTCAAAATAACCCTCATTTCTCATCTTTCTCTCCCCATCCACCGTTACATTTCATTCTGAATAGTTTCCTACTCATCCCTTCCCATTAAATACTGCTAAGAGAACGCTTAATTGAAAGTGCTCGACATTTTTAGAAGGCCTTAATCTGCAAAGAAGCACGCTTGTATTACAATCGGGATGACACATACCACTCAAGAACATTTTCGTTTCATTAGAGGTTAAAATTATTCTTCAGGATGTCCTAATTATGGTAAGAGAACTACTTGATTCAAATCAGGAGTTAAAAGTGACTAAATACCGAGTTAAGACTATAAAGGGAAAACGCCACCTGGTGAGAAAGTTTGCAATGTTTGCTTTCAATTAAACTGCTTAGATGCATGTGCATTTTTTTAATTATTAAAGAAGTCCTCTTTTTTCTCATTATTTTAAGAAATTCGATGTAGAAAAAAAGGCCAAGACATAGCATCGAAATACTTTATGATAGTTCGTCCCTGAGGATGTTATACCTATCAAGAGGTGATCCGGAGGCCTGGACCTGGATCACAATCAAATCCAAAAGAAATCACGCTTTGCTTCAGAAGACAGAGATAGTGCTTATACAAGCCTCACGGACTAGGAATCATTAAACTAGTTGATCACTACAATTGGAGAACTCTTAATCATCCCTTTGTCTACACCTAAACACTGTATTTTCTCGTATAGTGAGAAAACGCGCCATCTATTGTCGATATCACGTACCATTTAGCAGAAACCCAATTGCTATATATAAAATAGACACTGTGGAAACCACCAAATTAAGTTTTATAGGCTGTTACGACTACGAGTGACCTCACGCCATCGCACCCCTGACTGAAAAGAGGAAAAAAAAAAACTAAAGGGGTATCTTCATTAATATGGAGACTTTCTGGGAAATGGGGGCCTTCTACAAACTCATTAAAACAGTGTTCGCGAAGATTCATCTATTCGCACGTGTGTTGCCTCTAAATCGTACCCGTTCTCTTCCGAATCTCTTATTTCACTGCAGTGACAAGATCATTTCCTTCCTCCCACGCGACCGCGAGGTGTCCCTATCAGTCATCGGAAGACGTTCAACGGCATTCACCTTCTCCACTGCATCGCATACTTCATTAGGCACGAACTGCTGAATGGACTTCTTGTTTGCGATCGGTTCTAATCTTGTACGCTAGCACGAACATCGACGACCTTTGACCTAACAGAGAAAGACATAACGAAGTTTGTCTCTTCTCGTGTTAGTTAGAAAAAATGGAGGGGGGGGGGGGAATGGGAGAAAGAGTGAAGAAGCTACGAGAAAGATAGTCGAAGTTGAAACAGAATGACTGCTGACGCTCGACATATTTCAACAACCCTAAGGGTGAGTGCCCTTTGGTGTTTATAGGGTTTTTTCCAGTGGGTTTATTCCTTCATAATTCCACACAATAATTCTCTTATGAAAGGGAATTATTAAACCATAATATGAACACTAGTACCACCTGGTGGAGTTTTTAGGAATTATTTTCAAAATTCAAAATTTTTTTTTTTTATCTTTCCTTTAACTCACTTTTCGGCGTTCAAACCTAGTCCCATTACAGCAGCACTTTCTCTTAATTTGGAAATTTAATTCTGCGCACGATCTCTGTTTAACACCCATCTTGTAGCAGCCCACCCTTAATATGTTACCGAGAGGTCCTCCCTCTAGTTCGTCGCTCCCGTCATCTCTTGACCTCAGTTTTGAGGGACTTCGACCTGTTTCCATTCATTAAACTACAACCTTTTTCCAAGAAGATGTCCATATTTAATGAACGCACACACTCTCGTGACCCGAACCTGTCAACAAACAAGGCTTAGTGGAAGGTCACATGCACCGAATGAAGAAGGTAAATAACCCTGACTCGTATCATAAATCGATCAGTTCATCGCAGAACGTTGCAATCAACTCACCACCATCCGTAGGTCATAATACATGTCACTGTGCTCATAACACACGTCTTGTATGATTACACTGGCGTCCCAAAAATTAGGGAAACTACTTAATAATGTGGTAGTCCAAATCAAGGTAGACTGAGACAAGACGTGTGAAAGTTAGTCTATAAAAACGAATGCGGGGAAATGATCCGAGGATCGGAGAGATGACTGAGATCCTTATCGTATTCTCTGAAAGGTTATTTGTTCCTCCTGACAGAATCCTCGATCCAACAATGTATTAACCGACACATTCAACTACTAATACGCCATCTTTTGTACTGTTGCACATGCGCAACCTTATTGTTGACGGTTATTTTTTTTTCTCTCTACTTAATTGACTACAAAGCAATAATTGGTTAATTCATGAGCAATGCTAGAACGAACTATTGAAGCTATAATACTGGTTTTTAAAACCAGTAGCGAAGGAGATGGGGAGGGAACGGATGTAGGGACGAGTGATTTAATTTATCGAGTTGTTTGAAGAGCGTGAAGACATGTACTATAAACACGTGATAAGCGAACGGTGTTTATCTTAGAAAGATGGTCACGGTTCGATCGTTAAAGGATCGTATAACACCCAATAGACGGAGTAGTATTCACATTGGACACGAGTGCGGATTTTTGAGGATGAATGAACATTTTCAATTCTGTATGACATTGAATTCACCTAAAGAATGAAACAACCTCAGTAACAATTAAAAAAAGAAAAGCGAAGAACTACAAAGGTGCCCGTCAAACTACGCATTTATAATCCCTTAGCGAAGGGGCTAAATAAAGCCCTTTTCGCTTTATTCCCGAACCAGCGGAACTTTTCTCCATTACAGGTGCCGTTACACAGATGCGAACGTCGGTGTCGACTTTGCCCGCTCGGCTTCCAAAGCAAGAAAGCCGGAAGGCATCGGTCAGCGGCCGAGCTTTTAAGATAAATCTTGTTTATTATAACCATTTCTCGCGCGCCAACACATGCCTTGACGATGCAGCCAACTCATTAACGCTACCCAAGGCAGGCAAAAGGGTTGCCCCTAAGGAAGGATGAGATATAAATATTTAGTCCCATCTGTTTATATCGGTAGCTTGCACTTCCTGTCCATCGCGGTGGCCAGCTGGGCCAGCATCTTCCTGTTCTGCTCATTTGCATCAGCGCCTCTTAATCAGATCACGCTTACCCGCTGAGGGCACGCTCAAGAGATGACAGAAACGGGAAGAGCAGAAGAGCAAATATCAGGCCGAGTGGGCGGATGAGAGAATTGCTTGTTCTGTCAATCATCTTGCCCATCGTATCTCTCTTTCTCCCCTCCTGTCCCCCCCCCCCACTCCTGTATCCTCACGTGCCTGAAGCAGATAGAAAACCGCTATGGAAGCAGGAATTCTATAAACAGGAGAGATGAGTTTGGACGCTTAGTTAATGGAGATGACAGACCTGCAAATACCCCACAGTGATGGATAGAGAGAGAAAGTTTCAGACTTTAAATCCTTTTGTCACTAATGAGAAAGCATCGGCAATAGATCTAAGGATGATTAAAAATCGGATCTCATATGACGGAAGTATATCATCCTCAATTCGTATTTCAATCCAACTCTACCGATCTATCAGCAATTTTAAAGACTACATAAGATAAACACACAAAAAATTTCAGACATAAAGGAATTGAAATTATGTAAAGAATTATTGATGCTAGCAAAACATAATTTCAATTGCTTGTCAAACTTTCCTCCCCCCCCCCCTTGTTACGATGTTTTCGTAACCTAAAATTGCATAACATATTGTAATTGGATAACAGTCTGCGCGGTTAGCGTGTATGGTTGCGAAGCGTAAAGAGTGTCCTGGGTTCGATTCTCGTCGACGACGTGAGGAGCTTAAGGATCTTCTTCAGCCATAGCCAAGTTAGCCGGGCGTGGACAGCAGGGTTTTTCCACCAGTTTATTCCGGGGTTTTTCATCCCGTAAGCAGGCAAACCGGATCAGTGAACACACACACGGACCTACAGTCATAAATACCTCATAGGGGGAGGGCTCAACTCGCCCCAATAGGGGTGGGGAAGAAAAGGGAAGAAACTCCATATAAATAAATAAATTGGATAACACATTCTCTTTTCTCATCTAAAAATACTGAAACAGCTTTTTTTTTTTTTTAGCATATTCAGACACTTTATTGTTTTTTTCTTTTTATCTGTTCTCTTTTAATTATTATTTCTAGGAAATAACTGTATATTCATTACCAAAACAATAAATAAATATTGTAGCATTTGAACAATTGTGGATTGATATAGAAATGCGGAAGTTTTTTCTTTCATTGCTGTACACTATCTGTATAGGCAGTTCCGAGGCAAGACACGCTCGATTTATGACGCCAGGTGACGTCGAGTTCGATGCATCCAGTCAATTTATTTGCGACTTAGGTGATAATTGAAGCACTACAGCGTAAAGTCTTACGAAAATGCAAATCACATTTGTCCTCTCTCTATCCGCAGCACAAATTCAGTGCATTTTTACGCCTTAGGACACTTGTTTTTTTCCCTGCAATCCAAGTAGAATGCATTTTGAAAACAACTAAAGAATAAAAGTATAAACAAAACCGCTTTCGCGAAAGTATTGCCACCTGACGGATGAAAGATGAAACTGATAAGGAAATTCACATAGGTACACATATCTTCTTAACATTCAAGACGCCATAAAAATAAATGGATTAGTTGAAAAACAAAACATAATTAAAATGAGGAAGAAAACAAGCTACCACGTGAACACTGAAGATCTCTGAGTTCGACTCGACGCAAGTTTCCTATCCGAATGAGTAACAAGAGGAGAATCCTGGTCTAAATTTGTGCCAATGCCCGGCTAACTTGTGTCGCTGTTGCTAAGGCCTCAGTGATGCTTGGGTCTCTATTTCGGGGTTCAGAGACGCCTCCATCTTCCCCTCGACGATCCACTTTGTTTGGGCGTCTCTGCATGTAGTAATTAGGAAGAAATAAAGCCCACAAGACGAACTCATGCGTCACGTTTAGAATGATGGGAGGGGGAAGAGGATGGGGGGGGGGATAAGGGCGACACAGTTCGCGCAGCTCAGATGTTAGACCTTAGTAGGGTTGCTCGGTAAAGCGCAATTAATGGCGACCACGTTTAATAACCTCGGAGAGTCGGAAGATACGGAAATAAACGTGCAAGGATTTATGAAGTAATGGACCCCTAAAAAGTTCTCCTTCTTAAAGGGCTGCTTACTGAGACTATCGGGAGTAGAGTAGTGTTCTTTTAAGACGTGCCAGGAGACGTCTTGGACTACATTTTCAGGTGAGTGACAGCTGGTGTCAGAGGAAGATGGCAGCTCCAAGTTGGCAACTGCACAATCAGCCGGTAACAAGCAGACATTCCCATAAATTGTACATTTTGAGGGACTTTTCTTGATTTGTTGGCCCTCTTAAATTTCGCCCGTCTGCGCTACATTTGCCTTACTGGGATTTGCCATTTGGCAAAGTCCACCATCTTCATTCACGTATGTAGCTGATTTAGAGGAGTCGTAAATTCAAGTACCATCAAGCCTTTCGGGATAATGAGCACTGGGTGTCCGTGAAAGATGTGGTGCAATTTTGAATAATATAAAAAAAAATTTAAAAAAGTAGCGAAAAGATTTTTAGACACGTGATCAGATGACGTTAATTCCTTGACTTACATTTCTGGGAAATCCAAAAAAACGCATTTCACACCTCTCTTCAAAATTCTAATACGAATCCACCTTTCGTCGCAAAGAGCTTTCGCCAAGAAAAGTAGGCCCCTAATACCCCCCCCCCTCCTCAACATGCACATACACTTTCTTTTCGTACATAGCGGGAGTTTATTTCCGATTCGCGCCAGACTGAACGATGTCGTACCCAACCAGGAATCGGAGAGTGATGATTAGACCGGGTGAAAAATGAGCTGATTCTGTCAGACTAGCTGTAGAACAAGGCGGCAGACTGCATAGCGGTAATTTGTCAGTGGAACTCAACACCCCGAGAATCCCTGCTGCCAAGCTCCGTTCGTGTAGGAGAAGGGACTCGGCAGGGCTCTTCTGAATGGCTGTGCCTGCACTCCCTCAGTTCCTTTTCCTTGTCTGGTGTAAAATCCACTGATTTGTCCATTGTTAGTAATTTGTGAACATTTTAAGGCAAAACAGACAAATCGGTGATGCGCTGGTGACGTGGAAAATTGCATTTGAGGCAAAAAACAGAACAAAAAACTTCATTTGTACATTTTTCATTCATCAAAACTAGTCAGCTGCTAACTAACTTTTAAATCTCGTTTTCCATTTAATGTGGAGTTGGAAATCCCCTTCATCCGGAAGTGGCACTCAACGCCTGTCTTGATTTCTCTGCTAATTAGCAAGGGCTCACAGTAATGTCGACACGAAGGGGGTGAGGTAACAGCAAACCGGATGGAAGAGGTGGGGGGAAAAAAAATCACCGACAGCATAAGCCAGTTACAATTTATCCAGTATGTGGTGTTTGCCCTTCAACACATGACCAAATCCCTTTCTTGACACTTGAGAGTGTAGAATGTGACATCCATAAAATGCTTCTTTCACGCCAAGGAAATCTTAAAGCAACATTCGCCAGTTAGATTAAAGATTTCTTTTTTTTAAAGATGTGTTTATCGATCTTAAAAATACTCAAGGTCTGTACACTACGCCGAACAGAAGATAGAAGGGATGAGATTAGATCTCCATCCTTCTTATTATCAGATAGACTCGCTTTAAAGGATGCATGCTAAAACTTACCAATCAACACGATATGAAAGACAAACATACAGCTACAAATGGAGAAGATCGTAGTAACCAGCAATCTCGTTGGTGATGTTTGTGTAATGTCCGGATATACAAGGTGTTGGCACTATGTTTTGAACTTTCTGTCATGTCAAAGTACATGCCAAGAGAAACACACACTGTTGGAGAAAATTGTAGAAAGAGACAACCCATCATCGCCCTTACAGAAACAACACCGGCCATTCACCATCAGTAACCTATGTTAACAATTAGTGTTATGCGAAAAATAAAAAGGTGTTCGCTATAAAGAGAGTTATTCTTTAAAATTCTTTCAATATAGGATTTCTAATTAAGTGTTTTGCATGTAATTTTTAATATAACATCATATTTTATACTAATCTATAATGAAGATCCATTGACAATAAAAAATATATACTGTATATACTTTCACATAAAAACTCTTCCCATTAAAATTCATCTGTACAAATGGCACTCATCTATGTACCGAAAACTGGGACATCATTTATTTTTCAGTTGGCAGAATTCACTAAAAACACTTATACGAAAATGAACCACGAACATGGATAGTTTTTCTCTGGCCTGTTATCAATCTTGTGTTCCTACGAGTGTGAACGTGCTGGTTACAGTGGCTTTATTTACACCGCTATTAACCAAATAGCATGTGCGATTCCGAGTGGTGTTCTTTGGCTCAGACGGACACTAAACTCACGGAGGACGACATTCTAGCCGTAAGGGTCGTGTTACCAGCTAGTTTAACGTAAGTGACAAGATCGGAACTAACGAGCCACCTGTACACTCCACCCGGCCCCTTTTTCTCAGACTGACGGTGACAAATGACAGTCCCACAAAGCAGGCAAAAAGGGTGATTCACTAGCTGAAATGGATAAATGCGAAATAATAAAATCTTTATTTAGCAATTTCAGATCAACTTCATCCGGTAGATGGCGTTACTACACCCTCTGAAGTGACAACAATTACGTGTTGTATTGCGAAGTGCGCAATATTAGTTGTATTAACTGCAAACCGCAGATCTGTGGGAAAAAAAAAAGAAAAAAGGTTTTTAAAAAGCCCAACCGCAATCATGACACCTCCCTGAAGAAGTACACATTCCTCCTGTCGGCGCACACAAACCCTACTCATGTCGGATTCACCAGCTGCATCACAGAGTCAGGTGTCTGCGTCACCATCATGCCGTGACTGTGGGGTCTATTAGCGCGTGTTGGACGTGTCCAAACAAAACACATCAGAGCTAGTAAAAAGGAGCAGGAATTGAAGGAGGGACGTCCAGAGAAATAACGCGATAAATCTTTTTATATTTACATTTGGGAATTCCCAGTAAGTCAACGCTTAAGATGTCTGAAAGACGAAGATTTTGTTTTCTTTGACATATGTGACAAGTTTTCTTCACTTTACTGGCGACTGCTGCTATTTTCGCCTCATTAGCAACCTACGGAGTTGACGTGCAAGTTCATGCTTTTCTCAAATGCAAGCGCTTATGTCAACTCGATAGGCCCGACACAGTAGGTAGTATATCTGTTGTGAATACGACTCTACAGGTAAAAGACCCCTACAAGGGGGGGGGTGCAAAGATCGATTTTGGTGTCATCTTTCGACGTGATTGGTGGCAAAGGGGAAGGGGGGGGGGCCGAACAGTTACGTCTTGTTTTCTTTTCGTCAAGTATTTATGAAGATCTATTAGATCTGTCGTTGTTCTCGAAGTCTTCTGCCAACTGACTTCATTACTGCGTGACACCGCAGTTAAACACTATCCTCGGATGATAAAAGTTGCTGTAAACACGTTTGAAAGGTGGTGACGTGGATAAATTAAATATTGATAGCATAAAATCCACGTGTGTCACTTTTTATTATTACGGTATTCACTATGCGGGTTTAAGATTGCGAAAGAGGATTGATGGTAGGTGTCATTCCACTTAATATATGGGAACAGATCAAAAATATAGATTCTTTGCATCCTAGATGGGACTAGAGCCCAGATTTTTCTTAACCAAAGGGTGTCGTCAATACATATTGAACTACAGCGGCTCCCGTCTAACGACAAAAGTGATAGCTAACTCAATTGTAAGTGAACTGATCTATACGGAGCATGTTTTTCTCTCCATTATGAAACAGAACTTGTTTAGAAAATAGGATCCGCGAGCATCAGAAATTTCTCCTCCAAAGCTAAATCATAAATTTACAACGCCTCGGAGATTATTTGTCTACAAAAAAAAAAAAGTTTCCTGCATAGTTTTCCAACACGCCTTATTCACCAGTTTGGGTCTGATGCGATGCTTTCTTCAGGCTGACAAACGTTCTGAAGGATATAGGACTTCTACCCTTAAAGAGATGCATTGAACAACTGGAGGATCACTGTATACCATTAGGAAAATTGTGTCGAGTTCTCTTTCAAAGTAGCTTCAATGTGTTAGAATTTCTTTTGTACAGAAATTAAATTTCAAATGTTTCTGATAAGAATTCCCAAAACTTGTGTTCCCAATACTTTTGGTAAACACACAGTTCAAAGAACGTGTTTTCGATGTTCAAAGGGTTGTCCGTGAAACACTTTAGCGCATTTTTTCCCGTCTTCTTGAGGCGCCATCTGACTGGAATGTTCATTTTACATCCCAATAAGTATTTTCAGGATTAACCACAAAACTCCAACTAAGTTCCATTGTTTAAATAAATAACATTTTAGAAAACCAATAAAACGTGTGCTTAAAAAATAATTCAAATGATTATTCACAAATATGGTACTAAAAAAAAAAAAATTATGGATGAAGATGCGATAGAAACACAGAAAAATGAATACAATAACGGGAAGATACGAAATATAACAAGTAGACAAATGTCCAGCAATGCATTGTCTTTTCAAACGGACAAACTCGCTGTGGGTGGTAGCTACAAGGATTGGAGAGTGTTCAAATACTTCAGGAATGCGAGCCGTCACTTGCTTGTCGCTTACAGTTTCACGACTGCCAAAAATGCAGCCCACTCTGACAGAACACATTTTTCCCCGCATGAACTAAGGAGGCGTAAGGCAGGTGAGTCGTTTTCTTTTCGTGTTGAACTGTAAAGGACAAATTGCCCCTCACATTTCATGCTGTACTGGAAGAATTCAAGATGAATATCAAGTTAGCATCAATTACAGTAACAACAACAAACAGATAAAAAAAAAAAGAGAGAGAGATGATTTCAGTAGACAATTGCATGCTGATAGACACTGACCCATATTTTCACAGGTTAATATGAATGTAACTTTTGGTAAACACACAGTTCAAAGAACGTGTTTTCGATGTTCAAAGGGTTGTCCGTGAAACACTTTAGCGCATTTTTCCCGTCTTCTTGAGGCGCCATCTGACTGGAAACGGAAACAATTTGTTAAGAGAACTAAAAATACTAATTGGGCTAAATTCAGCTTCACGCTGGTCGATGGAGGAAAAGAAGCATTGTCTTAAATCATAAGAAGCAAACATCTGTTACGAATATATTTAAACCAGTATGAAATTCGATATCTTTTGATGGACGACACGTGCCCCAAATGTACTTTGTTCGAAATACAACATAAGGAAACAAATAAGGAGCTCCTACAATGCTGGATTTAGCATCGTACTTCCTGTTGCCACTCCCCCCCTCGATGCAAGCACGTATTACTTCATCTCTCTGTCTCTCTCTTTATTTATTTCTACTATGAAAGGAAAAATCCCATCTAACGCCACTAAGTATAAACGTTTCGTTGCACTTTAAGGTAACCTTCATCAAGGAAACGAGACGCAATTCTTAATTGATGTAGACAACACTTTGAAGAATATGTAGAAATTCTTCAAACATAGATGACTTTCCTGGACTGTATTGTAACCCCAAACCTGCATAATATACAGATGCATCTGGAAAAAAAAATCATCTACAAGTCTACATCGCAAACGACACAACACAGAAGTCGCATATGAAAACTAACATTGATATTCCATCTTTGGGGGAAGGGGCGCACCTGCCATATGTGCAATGTGTGCGACGCACACAGGCGCCAGGATAGTAAAGGCGCCAAAGAGGAAGAAATACTTTTAAAAAAATTGTTTTTTAAAGTGATTTTTTTATTGGAGGGGGAAGATAGGGGTGCCAACTAAAGTTTTGCACACAGGCGCCGGACAATACTGGCGCGCCCCTTGGGGGGGGAGGGGAGCGCAAAAGATCTTCGATGTAAGTTGTCTCAATACTGCATCACTACTTTATTACTATCCCTTAAGGCAGTGTTTCTCAAAGTGTGGTACGCGGACCCCAGGAGATCCGCGGCAATTTTCGGCTATGCATCATTAACGAATGGAATAAAATTTAAGTTTGAGATCGTAAAACGTTCCTATTGTATCACTGAATAAGTTACGGAGACATCTGCAGGCTGTGTAATATGTTTCTCAACAAATAGTGCAATTAGAGATAGAGACAACTGGGTAAAAACTAACTAATGAATCGCATGACACCTCCCACATAAAATGCTGTATAGTAGACAATCAAAACCATATGGGGCACCGGCAACATATGGCTTTGTTTAAGTGAACGTGTTAAAACTAAGAAATATATAGTGAATGTGTTTCAGATATTATATAAGGAATTCGGTTGAAGAGAATTAGCATTTCAACTGAACTGTGGGCTTGCCTTTGTCAATTAGTAGCGCGATCTTTTGTTAATATCGCACCAATCATATGAACGTCTTCATAGCTGCTTTATCTCTACTGGCCTACCCTTGCTGTCTGTTTCGAGTTCTGCTTTCACTAGCCATTTGTTGAAGGACTGTTCGTTAAATACGGTAATTTTTTTTTAGCTTTAAAATTAAAATGCGCAAAAGAGAGGAACATAGTAGATACAAGTAGCTGTCAGCAACAAGAAAATGTTGATATTGCATCTGGATCAAGTGAAATTGATAAGTGTGTGTCGTCTGACATCTCTAAAGAACCAACTAGGAAGAATATGAGAAAACTTCGTAAGTACGATATAAATTACTTGAAATGTGGATTTTCATGGACGGGAAATGAAGAGGAGCCTATTCCATTATGTGTAGTTTGCGGTGAAACTTTAAAAAATGAAAGCATGAAACCATGTAATTTAAATCGCCATTTTGAATCGAAACATAATGAATGCAAGGACAAACCTGTCGAATTTTTTCAAAATAAACTAAAAAATTTAAAAGAATATCAAAAAGTGATGTCGATCGTGTCAGGAGGTGAGAGACAACATGAAGGCTTTAGAAGCTTCATATCGCGTGTCGCTATTAATAGCAAAAAGTGGTGGAGCGGAAACAATTGGTGAAACTTTGGTCAAGCCTGCAGCAAAAATAACAGCGGAAATTATGATCGGAGATAATGCAAGAAGATCTTTTGATCGGATTTGCCTTTCAGAATCACTGAAATGGCTGAAAATATAAAACAAACATTGTTATCCGATATACGTAAGAGTCGTAATTATGCGTTGCAGGTAGATCAATCCACAGACATTACAAATTTTGCAAATCTTCTAGTGTTCGTTAGGAACGAAAAAAATCAAAAAATTCATGACGACCTTTGATATTGCCAACCCTTGCCAGAACATACAACAGGAGAAGAAATATTCAACAGCATAAATACCTTTATGCATCAAAACAAGCTTGATTGGAAAAGTTGTGTTGGAATAAGCACAGACGGAGCGAAATCCATGGTCGGATCTAAAAAAGGGCTTGTTTCAAGGATTCAAGTTGTTGCACCAAATGCAAAGTCGACACACTGCTGCATACACAGGGAGGCTTTGGCTACACGTATGATGTCTACAGACCTAAGAAAAGTTCTTGATGAAGCTGTGAAAATCATAAATTATATTAAAGGCCGTCCTCTAAACGCCAGACTTTTCTCTCAACTTTGCAAAGAAATGGGAAGCAACTATACACAACTTCTTTTCCCTACCGATGTTCGTTGGCTTTCTCGTGGAAAAGTTCTTACTCGTTTATTTGAACTTCGGAATGAACTACAAGTTTTTCTTGATGAAAAGTTTGAATTGAAAAAGCATTTACATAATTGGAAATTGCTCAGTCAATTAAGTATACCTCGCAGATATATTTATTGTATTAAATAGTCTTAATTTATCTTTACAAGGCAAGGAAATTTCTATATTTCATGTTCAAGGTAAAGTGAACGCCACGTTGGCAAAAATGAAGTTATGGCAAAAGCGGGTTAGTAATGGAGAATTTGGCGCGTTTCTATCGCTTCATGAATTGCTCGCAAGTTCAAATGAACACATTGATGATGATGTGAAAATTACTATCATGCAGCATTTAAAAAGCTTACAAATGAATCTAGAAAAGTATTTCCCTGAATTGGACATTAATATTAAGTGGATAAGATATCCTTTCAATAAAAACAAATTTATGCCAAAGGGTCTATCGTCAATAGAAGAACAACAACTTTTAGAACTAGCTTCTGACGGTTTCCTAAAAAATAAATACAGCGAGAATACGTTATCATCATTTTGGCTACAAATACAGAATGAATTTCCTGAATTAACAGATAAAGCTCTAAGGTTCATTTTTCTATTTCCAAGTTCATATCTGTGCGAAGTTAGATTTTCGGCCCTTGTAGATATTAAGACGAAGAAGAGGAATCGCATTATAGATGTTGAACCGCATCTGAGATTGAAATGAACAACTATAGAGTCAAATTTTGCTGAAATTTTATCTCATCATAAGCAATTTCACTCCTCTCATTGATGATAAATTATTTCAAGTAAGTAAAACTTTATAGTATCTTTATAAAGTTTGTTCTATTAAAAATAAATCATATTTTTTGTTTACATGAACATATAAATTCAAATAAAATAGATATTTAATTTTTTGATATTTTAAATTAATTTATTAATTTTAATCAATTTATTCGTTTTAATTAATTTATTTTTAATTTATTAGGGGTACTTGGAAATAATGAAAATTTAAGAAGGGGTCCGCGGATATCTGAAGTTTGAGAAACACTGCCTTGAGGGATTGTATTTTCGTCTTTTAATTATAATTCATTGACCTGACAGAATCTTTTGAATATGTATGAAATTCGATATCTTTTGATGGACGACACGTGCCCCAAATGTACTTTGTTCGAAATACAACATAAGGAAACAAATAAGGAGCTCCTACAATGCTGGATTTAGCATCCTACTTCCTGTTGCCACTTCCCCTCGATGTAAGCACGTATCACAAAAGATCTTCGATGTAAGTTGTCTCGATACTGCGTCACTACTTTATTACTTTATTAGAATATCGGCAGTACTTCAAGTTCGTGGAGATTCAATTAGTGTTGTTAGACCAGCTAAAATATGGTTCTGTTAAAAATAGTGCTTTGCACCTAAACAAAACACTCGAATATAAAGTTATTTTCATGAGTTATGAGAAGTTTTTAACACCATTTCTTTCTAAAGTTATAAAAATTAAATAGTTATATTCCGGTGGAAAACAGGAATATATAACTTTACACATCGATCATTATACTTCTCTCCTTCGCTTTAATTTTAAACAAATATGCCACATCTGAAATATTATTTATTTCAAAATAAGAATCTCTGCATAACGCAAAAACTATGAAGCGCTCTCTATTGGTGAAGACTCGAACCAGCAAACATTATTTTTTATATCGGCAGAAAAAGAATACTCATCAAGGCTATTTGTAAGTAGAAATAATAGCATAATAAAAATAATAAAATAGCATAAAAAATGACTAAAGTTGGGAAATAACCTAAAAATTCTAATAATCATAATAGTCTTTGTTCATTTTTAAACAATGGAAAAATAAAGAAAGATTGTAAACTATGGCAATTCAGAGGGCTTGAGAATAAGATTATTTGGAAACATTAATCTAGAGATCAAATCTGTCAGCAACTTTATTAAAAATTATCTCAGTCCTCTAATAATGAAGATAGTGCTCTCACACCAGTTAATGAAAGTCATCTCTGTTAGTTAAATAACTTATCAGTAAGATATGACGAAGTAGGATCTTGGAGATGCGGTGATTGATTCATTTAATCCAATACCCTTGGAGGGTAACGGATGGCAATGCTGTAGCCAATGAAGTTCTAACTGAGGCTCGGCTATTGCTGTTACCCTCCTGCCATGATCAGAGCTTTAATTGCTCAATAACACCTTATCCCTACACTGTCCTCTACAGATAACGGGGAAGATGAAAAGCATTCTTGCTTCGCCCCTTTAAGCCAGTCCTTATAAGGACTATTATGACGAAATAGTTAGATAGAAATGTAATGTAATCTGGACATTTCATTTGATTTCACAAAAGAACCATTCTGAAACAAAATTTGTGGTCTTGAATGTATTTATGTGATAATAGTTGTCGTTAGGTTGGGAATTATGTACATAAAAGATATTAAACTATCATAATTACGCATCTCAATTTACTAACGGTAAAATTCTCTATAAACAGTTTCTTTACCATAATATTGTATCCCTTAATTATAGAGTACAGTAAGGACTGCTTGCTTACGAGCAGCCCAAATGATTATAAATCTCTGAATTTGGCTATAACAGACTTTGCGAGGATAGCTGCATGTGATAAAAACGATTTAGTAGGGCAAAATGAAAATTCTAATATCACCTAATCAACAATTGTGCATGACGTCATAGTTGACCAGGTATCACAAGGTTCGCATATCTATTCAGAGCGATTTGTATATGTGGAGCGTCAAGCTATGTTAAAGAAAGTGTGTAATACAAAGCCTTGCCTTATATTCTTAACGATCTTCATGCACTACAAAAGCATGAAAGATATATTTAGGCATTCCAAGCTCCATTTTCTTGTGGTCTTCTAAATCCTTCGGTAATGCCACTCAAGTTGACGAGGCACAGAGACCTCTTGAACATCAAGAATTTTTTGAAAGAAGCGCTCAGCGCAGTTCCTATTTCCTTCACCCCCCCCTTAACACTCTGGTGAATCAAAAAAAAAAAAAAAAAAAACAATAAAAAGAACCAAGCCGTAGCAAGCGTCTTTTGTCCGCTTTAAGCCTAAACTGCCGAAACCTTAGAGGGGAGACCATGATTGACGAGACCAAGGCGACTGTTTTTACCATCAGCTCGTGGCTACTGACGACACACTAAATGTCTCTAGGAAAGCACGTCTTGAAGTCGCAGCTGGGAACAGAGAGAGAGAGTTAGGAACACTTCGGGTGGCCAGGGCGGGATTCAACACCTGCAGATATTCGATCCGCCGAGGTTCTGCACTGAAACTGTCATCGGGGTGGGTTTTGCAAGCGCGATTTGCACACTTTAGTATACTGCCGTTCGTTGAGGACTTTTGTATATAAAATTATTTATAAACATTGAATTAACAGTTTTTTATTGCACAGAATCTAAACATTGCCAAATTCACAACTTCTAATTAAAATATCAAGAACCAATTAGCATACATAAAATATACAAAAATCAAGAACTTAACATTTCTTAAAAGAACTGGGAGATGGACTGAGTCCGTGACTCTTTATTCCGTCATCTGAATGAAGAAAATCTGTGTGGATGGGGTGTTATTGAGCTAAAAGCTCTCGTCATGGCTGGGCCTGGAAGTTCTAAAAAGGACTCTCTAGCTCTTTCCTCTAAAATTAAGAACTTAACATCAGTTTGTTATGATTTAATTATGATATGAAACAATTAAAGGTGTGTATACATAGAATATTTTAAAATGATTTTTCTATTTTAATTTATTTAAAAAAAAAATTAAAACTGGAGGCAAAATATGAGTTACATTATTATTTCTTAGAGAAATAAATTATTAAATCATCTATAAATTCGCGTCATTTTCTTCGATGTTTTTATAAAATCGTTTACTTTTTCCGAAAAGTAATTAAACAGATCAAAATTTGGGTTCTACGTATAAAATCATATTATTGAACGAAATATACACAGAATTACTCAGGAAGTGAACATGGAAAGAATGTTCGGTTTTACACACACACGTTAATACAATGAATCATGTTCTCACTAGGGGGGGGGGAGAAAAAAAGTGATTCTATGAATCACAGATGTAGCAGCCTTGGACCTATTTATAGACAACCGTCCAGAGATGGGTGAATGAGAGTTAATCCTTCATTTTCTCTAGGGGGAAAGAAGAGATTGCGTTTACAGCTAACTCATTTACGGCTAAGAAGACAACCATCGTTCTTAGTACTAAAAACAGAATCTTTCTCCCCCTTACAGGTCTCCCAACCAAAGTTGTTTCTTGGCAGTTCTTCCTGTGGACTTTTTTTTCCCAACTTCCGACAACTCACTTCAGTTAAGCCGATGCAAATTATTCTGAAATCGAAATTGAGTCAAGATAAACCGTAACTTCTAAAGTCCTTAATGATAATTGCTTGTCGGATTTTTTTTTTTATATTTTTTATATTTTTTTTTTTTTACGGTTGCATTTGTGCTTTTCAATCTCTTTTTCTTTCCGAGGAGATGTCCTTGCTTGTTATGGAGTAATGTACGACTCGCAAATGGCTACCTCAGTAACGTTCCCTGTTCCGGTAGCTGGAATTTTACAGTGGAAGACTGGTAGATAACGAAGATAATAGATCTCAAGTGAAGACAACTCTAAAGATAGCAGTTCGGCTTAGATGCAAGTGTGCAGACCTCTGGAGTGGAGAAGAGGCGAAAAAAAAGAGAAAAAAAAACGGAAGAAATCTTATTACTCCACCAGATGGCGTTATCACTTGAGCATGTTTATAATTAATTACTACCCTATGGTTAAAAAAATTAAATTTTAAATTATATAGTTTCGCTGCTAACAAGCGTAGTGACATCATCAAATTTTTTTTTTTAGTGAAATTATTAAAACACTCGACAGATGGCTGCACCTGTCATTTATTGCAATATGTATAGGGGCAGATCATAGTGTAATTATTTTCTCTCATTATTACCAAAATATTATGCAATTTATCGCTTCGGAAAACAGAACACGTGCGACCTAGCCACCTCTATCAGAACCTTTCACGGATATGCCAGGGACATATGTTTCTGATTAACGGAAGCTAGCCTGTCAGCTGCGCGCTGATATTGTGCACTTAGCTACGACCAGTATTCGAACTTTTATGATCGAAAGTCATCTACTGCAACGAAATAGCTTCGAATTGCACATGCGCTAGTAATATTTAAATACCGAAACCCTGATTTAAAAAAAAAAAAAAAAAACATGTTACAAACAAACCAAAAGGTTATAGAATTCCAGTTACCAAGATCTTTAAACAGAACTCTGTTATAATACCGAACCTTTCAAGGAAGCAAAGTTTGTGCATTCATTTTCTTTTAACAAGAATGTGCTGATTACAGTGAAGAGAACTTCAAGCAATAGTTTAATACCAGTTGTAATCCAATCACTACCCATTGTGGTGACGTCAGCCAAATTCCACACTGTTGCCAAGCAACTATAAACAATGCCTCGTCCTGAGCAAGGTGAAATTAGCAGAAGCCTCGGGTGTGCAGCCTTAATTGACATTATCTAAACAAGTATCCAGAGCTTAATTATGTGCGAAGTGATGTTAGCAGTATAACCACAGAATCACTCTGCCATCAACGGTATCCTAGCAGGGAAGTGTGTGTCAACAACTAAAGGCCACCAGGAGATACTTTGGCAACTTTGAAATCAGCTCATACAAAGAGGGGAAGACAGAGGGAGAAAAAAAATAACGAAGTTGTAAAATACTAATTATTGAAGAAGATAATATAATATATATTCGTGAAAACAACAGAAAAAACAAAAACTACATTTATATCCAACTTGGTATGATTTAACATCAATATTAATAATTAACCATGCCAGTCTATGCATAATCCATACTTTAAAACCCTACAATTAACTTTTTAATGGCTAATAATTATTAGTTATCAATCTACTCGATAGATGGCTGCACATATCATCTTCTGATTTTTTTTAATTAATTTTCGGTATATTGTAACTTTCTGGAACTAAAAATATTCTCACAAGATTAAGTTTTTTAATTGTCGACTAGAGCGCCATCAATAGACAATTTTTTTTCTTCCAACCTTGGAAAGGTTTAATTATAAGGTTAAAAACTTATAAGTAGTAAAAAAAATATTTAAACGAAATTTAGAACAAGCGTAATCTCTTCATACACCACTCGGATACTGGCCTACCAATGAGTAAGTGATTGCTATGATGTATCATCTTACTAGTAAAGATATCGCACAGCGAAGGGAATGTAAACAAAGGCGTATACCTTATCCAACAAAAGAAGGCTATCTTCTTACTGTTAATCCACTAGGTGTCCCTGTCGGGTTGTATGATAATATTGACACTGGATTCTTTTGTTTTTAAATCAACTCGGAGTACAAGCCATACTGTGTGGGGGTCAAGAGGAGAATGCACTTTAGAACAGCAAAGATAATCACAAATAAACAGAAACATGTGATCAGTGGGCTGTGCGTCATTGATGGCAGCAGGTGTAATGAGAGCAATAATATTGAGTGTTTACATGGAAGAAATAGGGGTTAAGTGTGTGGCATACCCAGCATCAGATAACTACCCTGGTAACAAGCTTAATGCTAATGGACTCGAAATTCTTGATCGTTTAACGTCTATTTATGGATGAGTTCTAGAGTATTATGTCCTTCATTCATTGCAGCTTTTATTCCGTGTAAGAGTTAGGTTAGATTTGATGTAACTTGATTGGGTGCAAATGCTACATCAGAACCAACTTTAAAGGATATTCTTCTAAGTACATGTCAATAAATTTTCATGTTACAGAATTAGTAGTATTAAAAAAGTATTCATAATCAAGTATACGATCTAAAAACGGGTATTATTTATAACAATCAGGGTGACTACCAAACAAAAATATTTAGTAACAACTTATGCAGGAAAACGGTACTAAATCTGAAAAAAAAAAAAAGAGTACTAAATTTTTATTTGCTTTCGTTTCACTCTATGTAGGGCATTTTATGATATTACTACCTTATTATCATAGATGAACTCAATGTAAAACCGCTAAATTAACACATGTACGACAAATATGAAAAGGAAAAAAAATCAAAACTGACCTCACTGTAGTCATCTATGAGTCCAAGAACTGCAGTTGTCATTCATCATAATAGAAGTCCCAGTTGTAACTCTAGCACTTCACATGCGTATTAATTTACCATGTAATTTTTAGTCTCGTTTTAATGTTTAAAATAATGTAATTAAATTTTCAGCTATTTAATATGCTATTTACATATATACAGGGGTTCCCACCCACAATAAAAACACTGGAAGTATATATTCATTATTTTTAGCAGATTTTGCTAAATGAATTAACTCTTCAGAAACAGTAAAATCTGCAGCTGATGAATGTTTCCATTTTTCTTTTGTCAAAAGGAGTCCATTCATCAGGGAAGTTTGACGAATGAGGGAGGCACAGTACAGCTTTAACTAATGTTGTTAAATTAGGAAACATTTGTTCTCCTACAGCATTTTTCATTTCAAAAACTTTATTCCAAAAAACCACGAATTCTTGACCTTTTTTCAATGCTTTTACAGTCTTTAATAGTTGCCTTTCTCTATCAAGCTCTTCATACCGCCCCTAGATATACATTTTCTATGTCTAAAAACTGACCATTGTCGGCTGGATTTATCTTTTCAATGGGATCCAAATTACGCTGCGCATCAATAAAAGGTGGATCAATAAACGACAACGCTGTGCATCAATAAACAAGATCATTACAATAATGAAAACACTTATTTTCATTATTGTAATGATCTTATAACGTGCGAGAAGTGTTTGAATAGCGAAGAATATATTTTCATTGGCTAATACCAGTCGGATTGCGTGAGTATGGGATCAGGGGAGGGGAAGAGAAGGTTAGCGAACAGGGAGAAGGGAAGGAAAAAAAAGAGGAATCATGCTTGGGTCAGTGAATGTGACATATGGGGAGGTGGGAGAAGAGAAAAATGTTAAACTCATATGTCTAACTTCCATATTGTTATTTTAATTATTATTCGGAAGAAAGAAAGTATACATCTGTTGGTGAACGTACTAGAATACTAAAAATTTATAGAAAGTACTAGTGGTGGCACTCTGATGACAATCAGTTACATTGAACAACCATTTACTGACTTGACTTTAAAAAAAAAAATTGGCTAGATGGGTAAAGCAAAAACGCTTTTCATATTCCCCGTTATCTGTAAAGAAAATGTATGGATAGGGTAATATAGGGCTATAATAATAATAATCGTATGATGATACACGGCCGTGAGTCCCCTTTACGGGGAGGTACGGCACCATCTCGGTCCCCCCCCAAATGTTATCCGGGCTCCGGAACAGGCTCACGAATCAGACCTATGGCTGGATCAGTATTCCTGACTGTAATCCGTGTGTGTTCACTGGACCGGTTTGCCTGCTTGCAGGATGAAAAACCCCAGATAAACTGGTGGAAAAACCCTGCTGTCCACGCCCAAAACCGGCTAACTTAGCTATGGAAGATCCTTAAGCTCCTTATCCTAATCCTCGCGTCGTCGACGGGAATCGAACCTAGGACACTCCTTCCCCAGGCATATGGTTGCGAAGCGCAAAACCACTAGGCTGACCGCGCGGATACGGCTATAAGCTCTGATCATGGCAGGAGGGTAACAGCAATAGCTGAGCCTCAGTTAAAACTTCATTGGCTACAGCATTGCCATCCATTACCCTCCCTGGGTACCCACTTTAGTCGCCTCATACGACATGCATGGGCTGATATGTAAGTAAAGCCCTCTCTAAAAATTAAGACGAGCCCCGGACCACTCCCTACGAGTGGCCGAAAGATCGTCCAACTCGGCGTTGGTTCTGCTCAGTGAAGGACCCCCCCTACCACTGAGCAGAACCGCTCATATTCCAGTGAAAAGCATCCACTGACAAGACCCCTCACGGGCCACGGAGAACACCCTCCCCAGAGACTCAAAATGCTCTCCCAGGGCAAATCCCTCGAAATCTAAGCCCCCTCCCTCTTCACCGAGAGCAAAATTCCGGAAGAAACCTAAGAGAGCGAAACTCTCAAAGCTCTGCGTCCTGTTTTAGTCGCCTCTTACGACATGCATGGGCCACAGTGGCGCTATTCTTATCCCGGCCACCACACGGGGTGACTTGACTCTAAAATGTAATAATTATAATATTATGATGTGAAAAGTTTAAGCGTGTACTATAATTTTAGAAAATTTGAAATAATATTAATTATTTTTAAAATAGAATAAAATGTTGTTTAAATAATTAGTTTCATTATTATTTTTAAGAAAAAAAAGTCATACATCAAATTCTCTTCGATATATGTATCGTCTTCTTGTATATCATCTTCAGTAAGCCGAACTATAGCTTCTTTCCAACATTTACAACTCTTAACTTGTTTTCTTTTCCCCCCCAATAATTTGTGTGTTAAATATCGAATATTTCTTCTTCTATAAAGAATGAATATGTCACTAAATGCATGCTGATTTATTTGTATAGTTCAGTATTCCAACTCGTAGGCCAGATGTTTCAAACTCTGTGTAATGACGTAATAATGTCATCATTTCTCCAGTTGTTTATGAATTCAAATGCATTATGTTGTAGAACATCCAAATAAACGGTTTCCTATTTCAAACCATTCACTCAACGCTGTGTTTGAATTTTGCTCTTCTATCACTTTTCTCGGAATTCGTTTCAATCACATGACTGGCCAGTAGGTTCGTTGTGGACACGATAGAGGGCAGCAGCTGTCAGTCGCTGATTTCACTGTCCAAGGTCAGCATTTCGATAAATGACAAAATTCTATTTGCTTGTGAAAAGCAACCATCATTTTTCGGAATTATTATTTTTTTTTTACCATTTATAAAATCCATAATTATTATAATATAATAAAGTATATGAATAGGACATAAGGAAGCGAAGATAACTCCATAAATAAGTATATAAATTTTCACAATTGTTACCCTATTTTCACTCGGGAAAGGATAAAAAAATAAGCGAAAAAAAGTATATTATGAAGAGAGAAGGAAAGATAGAGAGAATGCCGAAGCATCCAAGCAAGACGTAACGGTTTGAGAGGGGGATGGAAGTCACATTAATCTTTCATTGTTCTTTTGGCATATCGCCAGACATTCCGGAATGCAGTGACACCACATAAGCCTAAAAAAAAAAAAAGGGGGGGGGGTTGTTGGGAGGGACGGGGGGGTAGGAAAGATCACATAAATTGAACACATAAGAAAGTATCGCGTTAATGACCGGAATGAATGAAATGTTTCTCGACAAGGCCATAAATCATGGCGGTATTAAAGCTAACTTCGTTGTTCTCACTCCCTCTTGAAGTCCCCGTCCACGGACACGAAGTTGCCCGTAGATGTTAAACGGCTAATTACCAAACCTTCTGCATGTAGCTTTTTTTTTTTATCCCTAATAGTCTGGAGCGTTTAAAAAAGACCGCGTACTTACAAGGGTGATGCATCTTGAAAGCAAACTCCTCAGGTATATAGTACATACGCAAGTGTGTTGACTCCCCTGTCTCTTGCACTCTTCACTTGTCCGGACATCAGGCCGTAATTTTTCACTATCTATAATGAGGGGAAATTAGTCTTAAAATAAATGACAATGAAAGACCTATGAAAGCCAAAAAAAAAAAAAAAGTCAGTTTAATGAACTGAGTTCACGTATCCAATGTTGGGAATGTACAGCACATTAGGCTTACGTTGGTAGCAGTTTTGCGTACGGTCCTAACTCCGAATTTCATTGGAATTCAAGTGGGAAAGAAATGAAAAAAATACTCCCGTTACGTTGTTTGAAAAGTAGCGGTGAGATGACGTCAGAGCGCGTATTAGAGTAGCAATGCATGCTTGGTCACAAATAGGACACCGTTCCTCGAAAAACTCGGCATGAAGTTCTTCGCGTTCTTCAGTCAGCCTGCAGTATTTAAACACGGGAGTCGGCAGGTTACAATGTAAGATGAGTTGTTCTGACGATCCACCGAAAAAAAAAATAGAAAGTAAAGCCTTTTACCGCCAAAGGGAGAGAGAGAGCGCGCGCAGTCTATTACGTCGATTGCTTGTTCAAATAAGATGCATAACTAGCATACGATAAGGTAAGAACTCTCCTCGCATACGTACGCATAATTAACTTCTTGATAGACAGTATATACTCAAAGGATGTAATATAACTTCTGATCGCCAATTTTCTTCGAAATTAGTCTGTTAATTATCAGGATTCCAATATTGTTAGATCTTACATATTTTAGGTCTTGAAACTGCATCGATATACCTTGGTCTTCTTCAGTTTTGCTGACTTGTTCTTTCCCATTCTGTTTAAATGACCATACCACATGACATTAGCTCTGTTTATGCCATCCGGATATCACTGTTAAAATGATGTTGCGATTAATGCAATCTGCCCATACCACTAATTTTTCTCAGAACTCTTACGTCTGTGGTCTCTTTTGATTGCATATCCAAATTTCTCTGTTATTGTAGATAAATTTATGCTGTTGATTCCCCTCTACACACACACCAGCTTTGCTTATCCGAGCCAAGAATGGAAATGCTAATTTGGATATCAGGTTTAATTTCACATTTCTTCATAATGTGATATATACAGATGATTAATAACAGTGGAAAATGTGCGCACCCTAATCACTTTGCATCAACCCAGGCAAGTAATCTTTACTTGCTTTCTTCAAATGTAACTCACAACGCAAACGACTACGTATGGGAGCACATAATTTTAAGGTTTTGAACACACATTCAAACTTTCCTCCTGGAGCTTTGTCATATGCCTTTTCCTAATAAAATTAAAGGGAAATCCAAGAATATATTTTTTTATATTTATTTTTATGTTTGAAACATGGTGTTGGTGTTGACTAGTCAATGTGCTGAACAGAAATCCAGCAAGTACTCCATTATTAATTGGCTTTGCCCTTCTCCAAAACATTTCTATATGCCTCAGATTAATTTTCTATTCTGCTGTTTAGATCTTCAAAACAGAACTTTTTTTTTTTTTGTCAATTATTTTCTGTAATATCTGTAAAAATTCCCCATCTTCTTCCTTAGTAGGTCTGTAGGTAAAAACAAGTCTCGTTGTCCAATATTTCTATTTTGAAATGCGTCCCTCACCAGTTTTTCTTTCATGTCGACGTGGCACTTCTCTACTTTAGCCAATTTCACTTCTCCATTGATCGTCAGTTGGAGTTTTGCCCTAGTTCCATGACAAAAACAACGGGGGTCTTGTTTACCAGGCGAGGCCCCCAACCCATAATAAAGCAACTGATATAACCACATACTAGTAGCAGAGTTATGAAGGTAACTTATGTTCTTATATCCTCGTATGTTCTTTCTTGTGGTTATATCAGTTGCTTTAATATTATTTCTGTTCTAGGTGTTTACCAGAACTTCCCACGCACACACCCCTCGTGTATACAGGGTGTTTTAAATTAAAGTTATCCCTCTTCAGGACAGTATGTAGAACCAGTACATAAAATACCCTCAAACTTGGCAGGTACCTTAACCTGCCATGGTGTAGAGATTTTGATAATAAAGAAAAAAAAAATTAGTTCATAAATGACCGACAGGGGAATGAATGACCCGGATTGTGAAATGATTCAGTCAATGAAAAAAGAATTATTCGAGGTCATTTATTCCGCTCATTTCATAAAATATAAAAAACATGAACTTGACATCCTTTGTGGGAGGTGCTCCATTGGGCATCAACAGGGTTGTGTTCAGTCATCCTCTTTGTTGCAAACTGCTCGATATGTCCCGATAACGCGCAGTCGTGACCGTGGGGATCACAGGTCCGGTTTATACTGCCTTACGGCTCACGTGGTATGGAAAATTCAATATCTTTTCTCGCTCACAACGCCACATTTCCCCTGTCGGTCATTCGAAAATGACTGCCAGGAGAAATGTAGTCGGTGTTTCGAATAAATTTCAAAATAATATATACAAACAAAATCATGGACTGGCTATCGGTAATCCTTTATCCCCTGTACTCGCAAATATTTACTTAGAGGATTTTAAACCAAGGCTATCTCTTCTTTTATTTTAACACCTAAAGTTTGGAAACGTTATGTGGATGATGTCTTCATTGTTTGGAGCCATGGACATGAATCCCTTATGGTTTTCCTCGAACATCTCAATAGCCGACATCAAAGTATTAAGTTTACTGCCGAGCTTGAAACGGATAATTCCTTGCCTTTTCTTGATGTCAAACTGACTCGCTCTTCTGCTGGTAAACTAAAAATATCGATATATAGAAAGCCCACACATACCAACAGATATCTGCACAGTCAGTCCCATTATTTATTCCTCATAAGCTTGGAATAATTTCCACCTTGGGACATACAGCCCGTTCTCTTCTTGATGACCCAAATGAACTTCTTACATAAATAAACCATCTGAAAACTTCTTTCGAAGTTAATGGATATGCCAAGAAAATCATTGACAAATTCCTTCTTAATCCTCCTAGACATCACTCAGAAGAAACAAATATATTCAAAAGCAATATATCTATTCCTTACATAAGTACTGTTTCACACAAATTAGCAAAAGTTCTAAGAAAATACAATACCAGAACCTTGTTCACTCCACTTCCAAAGATCCGTTTCTTAATAAGCCACCCAAAACCTTGTCATCATCAACTCAAATACCCTGGTGTATATAAAATATTATGTGACTGCGATATTCCTTATTTCGGGCAGACAGACAAATCCGTCGAAATGCGTATGGAAGAACACATGAGCGACATTACTTACAAGAGACAGCGAGCGAGTGCATTATCAAGTCATATCCTTTTCTCGGCTAATCCTAATGATGATAACCAAAGTCACAAAGTCTGCTGGGAAAAATCTACTAACATCTTCCGTTGCAGTGACGAAATAGAGAGAAAAATCGTGGAATCTAGAGAAATCATCTTCAATCCTATTCATCTAAATAACAACTTAAGCTACAACCTCCCAGATAGTCATTCAGCTGTAATCATGTACTGGCGTTCACGTGATGCAGCAAACACGCACTCTCCCAACAATGCAACAAACGAAAGAACATCTTCAAATACAACTACAACGTTTTCATGCTAATTAAGTATAACGACTGTCTGTGTTGTTCATAGTCTTTTAACCCTCAACGTTTAGTGTTTTTTCTTTTATAATGTCACCCGAAGAAGGCTGTTCCAGGCCGAAACTAGTAGTGTGTTTATATTAAAAACCTTTTTACTTAAATCTCGGTTCTAGTCATTCAATTTTTTCATAAAATTATGTATGTTAACCGAGTCAATGATCATTCTGTCATATATATATATATATGAGGGTGGTCTGAAAGGTTCTCGGCCTATCAATGAAAAAACGAATTTATAATTTCTAAATTATTTTTATTTTTCAACATAATCTCCCTTAAGACTAATACATTTATACCAGCGATGCTCCAGCACTATTATCCCGTCCCTGTAGTGGTTCTCAGTAAGATCTGCAAAATACCCCTCTACAGCTGCAATCACCTCTTGATTCGAAGAAAAGCGCTGACCAGCGAGGAAGAGTTTTAGTTTTGGGAAGAGATAGAAGTCAGAGTGAGCCAAATCTGGGGAATGTGGATGTTCAACAATGCATAATGCAAATCCCTTAATTTTCCCATTGCCAAAACACTTTTGTGGGCAGGTGCATTGTCCTGATGAAAGATGAGTCTGCAAACCGGGTCTTTTCTCACGAATTGTTCCGTCTAGTCTGGTTAACCGATCGGAATAATATTCCCTGGTTATTGTTTTACCCTTTTCAAGATAATTAATAAACAAAATGCCTTTAACATACCAAAACACCGATGTCATAAGCTTTCCTGATGATGGAACCGCCTTTGTCTTCTTTGGCGCTGAACAACCGGCTTCTGTTTTGATTCTGGTGTGTAATGATGAATCCAAGTCTCATCCATAGTAATACGATGCACAAAATCAGAAAAAAATCAGAGTGCTTTTTGATCTGCTGTGAGCAAGCGCGGCACTCATCTTGCGCAAAGTTTTTTCATTTGCAATTCTTCATGCAAAATGTATCCTACACGTTCCTTTTAGATGCCTATGGTCTCAGCACTTTCACGCACTTAGACTCGCCGGCCATCCAATACCATATCGTGCACTTGATCAATGATTTCTGATATTGTTATACTTTTTTGAACGTCCTTCAAGTGGATCATCTTCAAGGTTGGTACGGTCACGTTTAAACTCGGCAGCCTACTTCTTAATTGTCGAAAACGAAGAAGAACAGTGTCCATAAACTTTTATGAACTCGAATGAATTTCTTTTGGCGTTAAACCTTCTTTTATAAGGAATTTTATAACCCACGATACTCAATTTTATCCATTTCAAGGGATGCAGACAACACGTTTGCTTCAGACAGCTGTATAAAACAAACTACTTGATAGGATGAGATGTACCAATTTAGAAAAAAAAAAAACATCTTGCCGATAGTGTTGCCATCTACGGTCGAGGCGAGAACTTTTCAGACCACTCTAGTGTGTGTGTGTGTGTGTGTGTGTGTGTGTGTGTATACACACACACACACACATACAGTATATATACAGGGCCCCATAAGTTCCTAGATATTTCAATAAATCATAAAAATTAGAAAAAAATGGTATATTAGAGTGAAGTTTGCACGAAAGTGAATCGCAAGTTTTTTTTTTTTGGCGGGGAGAAAAAATTTACTTGAATTTTTCACCGATAGAGGGCGCTGTACCCTATGCATCTTTTACGAATACGTGCAAATGAGAGTTCTATAAAACGCAGGGTGTACTGCTGACAGCTTGTAATGAATGCGTGCAAATTCCCAGGGCGAGCAGAATTGTTTTTGTGAAAAGAAAATTTGTCGCTGTGATGCTTACCGTGGTGGTGTGATGATTACGCACCATGAAGGATGCGGAATAGTGACATTTTCGCCATGCCTGTGATTTTTCCAGCTTCCCATGCACTGCCTACAACACCTGTTGATTGTGCCGCCAGGGCATTCATTTGCGATACCACAACGTTGGTACTTTGGATAACACTAATCTGCCTGTTCGAGGCGATCTGACAAACTTCCAGTTTTCTCAAAACGTCGTATTAGAGACTGTAATCTGGCAGCAGTGATAGGACCACTACCTTTCTTCATTCTTTTCTGCTTTCGAAACTTCTGCTACCGATTCTTCCCCTTACGTAAGACAACTTCACTAACAATATCTTATCCATCAAAATCATCATCAGAGCAACAAATTTTTCTTTTCACAAAAACAGTTCTGTGGAATTCGCACACATTCATCACGGGAATTCGGCAGTACACTCTGCGTTTTATAGAACTCCCATTTTCAAATGATGTATGTGATACAGCGTCCTCTATCGGTAAAACTTCGAAGTAATTTTTCTCTCCAAAAAAAAAATAATTTTTCTAATTATTTATGAATTATTGAAATATCTAGGAACTTATGGGACACCCTTCACACACACACACACACACACATATATATGTGTATATATGTGTGTGTGTGTGTATATATATATATATATATATATATATAAGCAAGCAGCGTTTTAATGAAAGATGACTTCCGTGCCTTCTTTTCAAACTTTATTTTTTGTTAAGCAGGAGATACGCAACGAGGTACGGATGATTACTCTGTAAAGCACGTGATATTGTTTAGCATTTCGAAGTAGCTAGCAGCTCGAATATAAGGCAGTGTTATTCTGTAGAGTTAAACGTAATTATAATGCTCAGTAACTGAGACACTGGTTAATTCACCTTCAGTTGAAAAGTCTCTAGAAATGCTCTTCATCTCTCGGGCAACATTGAAAACCGGGTTTCCATGCAATCACTCGTTCCCATGATTCCAAAAGAGTTCCAAGATTAGCTGAGAAACAAAGAGTGCATTCAGCAATAGCGTGCGATTTGGTCTGGATTTTTAAGATGTGATTTCATCTTGATAAACCAACGAAATCACAGCGACCAGGTCGTCTGCGAAGTATAACGAAGGCTCGCCCAAAATCATGTACTTATTTGTCTCAGAAACAACGCGATGTCCTGAGGAATTTTTCGCGATGAAGCAACGTATAAAAGCTTTGCAAGCTTTGGTATCTTTGTGGGAGAAAAAAAAAAAAGAACTTTAGAAAGGCTGTTGAAATAATCTTAATTTTGTGTGGCTACTTAAAAACTCCAAGTAATTCAATCACAAGTTGAATCAGACCCAAGGATATCCTTGCTTGCTGGGTGCGAGCAGCATGCTCTCATTAAAATTTTCAAAATACGTAACTGTTTCTACAAGATCATTTCAGAGTTCTGCGCATGCGTAGCAAGTGGGATGCTTAGAACAGTTTCTATCTTCACGTCAGTTGCAAGCCAGACTGAGCAAAAATGTCGGGTACTCATTTTCTCTTTACGGTTTTCAAATAGAGGAAGAATCAAGGTTTCAGTTTCGATGACCACCGTATGTATACATCGAAACTGAAACCTTGCTTGGAAAAATTTTGAAATGCATAATACTAATGTTAATTTAATTTGTTAATTTGGTGTAAGATCGCAGCACAGCGATGCGATGTAACATCTCGCTATGGCCGCGGTCCACTATGTCATCCACTGATGGCCATTTCTTGGTCAGACAAGCATTAACAAAGATCCACAGAGTCGCCATCCACAGCTACAGAAGAGATTGATGGTCATGATTGACAGCCTGCTGGAAGAAGATCAGTACTAAACACTATAAGGATTAAAATTTTGAAGAGAAAAGTTTCAATCAAGCGGGTCCAACACCACCTGAAAGAAGACCATCAAGCAGTTTGCAAAAGAACTACTACATTATTAGGAAACTGAAAACAAAGATTTCCTGAAACATAATTATCTTAGCCAACGTGTTGTTTAACAGGAATATAAGACTTATCCTAGCTTTGTATAGCAGCAATAAGATAGAACAGCATTGAGAACTAGTGAAATGACCCCTTCGCATTACGTATATTACTGTGTAATCAACAGAATGAAAGAAAAATCAAGAAGAAATAAGAAAAAAAACTTTAATATTTTTCATAAATTCGAGATGTTTCTAACATATCTGTCTGTGATTTGGTAGAGTGTAAGAGTGATCCTCAGAGAACAGAAGTAGACGGAACGAAGGAGAGTTGGACAGTGAGAGGTTTTTCACCAGCAAACTTAGTTTATGAGCGGGGGGGGGATTTATTAAATGGAAAGCAACAGGAGTTTGAGCGCAGAAATGTATGAACAGTTTCTAAAGCTACGCGGCTTGAGATTTGTACCGAATTAGCAAGTGGACAAGTGAGAAATGTCTGCAGCAGATAAAGGCACCACTTTGTGTGTGTGTCTCTCTCCTTTGGACTCAAGTGGCAATCGTGTTTTTGTCTCTAGAAAAATATTAACATGCCAACTAAACCGTTGACTGATTTAAGATTTGATAATGAATATGAATTTCATTTGCGTTACTATTAATTTACATTGAACAAAACATATAAAATTATGATGATAATAACCGTCTATGGAATACTCAGTTTTGAAATTGAATTAGTGAAGTAATGTGCTAGTAGAGGGCGTCTCAAACCAACGTACGGTGGATTTTAATCTCACTGTGGCATGTAGATGAACTTCATCAGCCGGTAAGAGACCAACATTCCGCTTCTTGAAGATTTAATGTAACTTGAACTGAATGTCTTGAGAGGTTCTCAACTTTTTTGTGGCTAAGACTCACATTAAAGTTAAAAACTATCTACGAGTATAACATTGGTATTTATCATTATTTTTTGTTTTTAATTTGAAGAGAACAAGAATTTAATGAGCTCTGTTTACATTTATACTCTTTTCAGAGACAAATTTCAATGACAATGAATACCCCTAAGGACGGTATTCGTGACTGTAATCCGTGTGTTCACGGGGCCGATTTGCTTGCTTGCGGGATGAAAAACCCCAGATAAACTGGAGGGAAACCCTGCTGTCCAAGCCCAAGACAGGCTAACTTAGTTATGACTGAGAGAGATCCTTCAGCATCTCACGTCGTCGACGGGAATCGAACCCAGGACACTCCTTTCCCAGGCATATAGTTGCGAAGCGCAAAGCCCCTAGGCAAATCCACCCACCCGCACTGCACATCGTTTCAAACACAAAACTTAAATTTTAGTTTCTTTTTCAGTCGTTTTAGATTATACTGCATAGAATACAAGGTTTGTCTTTCACCGTATCAGTCTATCTTCGTTTGAAAGGTTCTTTTCAAAGGTTCTTCTTATAATACGAAGAAAAGCGAACTTCTATGATCATTCCGACTGAACAGTAGCCGCTATCGATTTCGCTAAGAAAGATGGATCCTATTTGCTACCTATGAGGCCTTAAATACAATATGCATTAACAAAATCAAGACTGCCCTTTGGAATGAGGAGAAAAACGTTAGCAGCCATAATGTTGAAGTCGCAAATAGCAGAAAGCATTGCAAAATAAAATATCTCAAAAATGGTTGGAAGGCCACTTCAAATGTGTGCTGCAGGGGACGGGGAGGGGTTTACTGTAGCAGAAACGAAATATTTAAGCAAAAATGAACCAATAAAGAACACCAGATTCTTTTACCTTACTTGTTCGTGTAAAAACTTTTACCTTACTTGTTCGTGTCGTGCCAGAGATTGGCTAACTCTGGTGGAAACGGGCACAGTTTTTTTTTTTTTTTTTTTTGAAACGAAGAGTTAAAAAAAATCGATTGTAGAATAGTATTTCAGACCACAATACGAGTACTAGAGTTTGAAATCATGAGATAACGGTAGTTGTCTGCGCATGTCATCCCCCCCCCCCCCCCAGATGCCTTGAAAAATCATTGAAGCCACGAGCTCGACTAAAGGGTGGCGAGTTACTATTTTGAAATCGATGTACAATATTTAGGACTGAAAATATGTGGGGGAAAAAAAAGGTAGGTAGTAGAGGATTTATCTATAAACTTAGGATGCCTCTCAATGGCTTAAAAAAACTAAGTCAATAAAATAGAAATATTAACATGCCAATGCAGAAGTTAAAAAAAAAAAAAGACATTATAACGTCGACAATAAATATATTTAATTTGTTTATTTGCGAAGAAACAATACCTGTTACACTTATACAGCGGTGAATATGTGGGACATGATGATGGCATTAAACAACCCATTGAAATAGGTGCTTTTTTATGCATAAAATATTAACATATCGGTTTTGTCAACTGGTTTTAGCATGGTTAGTATCTAATTGCTCACATTTTTTTCGAAAACACTCACAAGATAGCTGTAACGTCAACATTATTACAACAAAACAACCATTTTCTCCAATTTCTAAAATTTCTACTAGGGAATTGTGGCGCCACACTGGAAACCATTTCGCTTATCTTTCTCAATATCATAGTATTTCAAGTTTCTGTGTTTTTTTTTTTTTTTTTTTAATGAAATCCTGATGACGATGGTATACACCCAATGCTTCTTCTCCTGAATCCTTTTGTTTATCACAAGATATCTTGCGATAAAAAAAACCCAACAAGACTATTCTCTAGAGCTGCTTAAACACTGATCTTAAAACCACTTTTCAATGAGAAGAAAAATAATTTTATGTATTTTAATTCTCCTGAAACGCAGATTTATTTTGCGCAAAAGAAGAATCCTGCAAATGTGATCAATGTTCGATATCATCTTCTCGGTTAAGAAATTCCTTTTCTTGTATGACAGTGGCTGCAAATTGGCTCTTGGAATAAACATATTGTATTCCAAAATGCAGGACATCCGCTTCTACTCAAGACAATGCTTCTGCCGTGAGCAACTGGATGGAGGGCTACTCCCAAGTTTGAGGAAGTATTTCAAAATCCTCATTAAAATTATCGACAGAGTTTGGGAGTAAAAATTCTTCAATTTAGGCAAAATATTAATCTTTGTAAAACTCATTAGTATTCTCAATAATACTAGAATTTGATCTACAGAAGATTTTTTACTTTCATACTCTCCAATTCCACATGGGCTCCTTAAGGCCCATAAAGAACAACCCCCTGCATCAAATCATACGCCATTGTTTACCTAGAACTGTCAATTAGAGGGTGCTTCGTTAGCTTCGATGTGCCATCCTTTTAACAAATACACCACCAAATGAACACACTAGAATTTCTTTCTAAAACCATTTTCTTTGACGTTTGTGAGCATTTTAAGCATTACCTTAAATCTATAGTTTGTTATCCCACCTGGAATCGCTCTACCGAAAAGTGTGTTTGAGCTATACAGACGCCATTTAGCCCTATGCGCCCCTACACACACAACACACAGTCTGTAATTTAATATCCTCGAATTGATCTTATCCTTCAAACAGAAAAAAAAAGGACTGTAGGCTCTTAGAAGCTCATGTTACAAGCCGGTCAGTAGGTTCGATCTACCTTAAATCCGCAGATACATACATGCAATTTAACACAGCCATCCTGTCCAGAAACTTGGAATTTTCAAAACTTTAGCCTCCAAGTCCATCAGTGCATTTAGTAACATTCGAACAAAACGGACACAATAAATAAATAATTTGTCAAACCTTAAGAAGAACAAGTGTCCAGCCCTAAACCGGATTCACCATATCCCTACATCTCAATCACACAATTGATAAAGGAACGTTTTCAAAGACCTGAGGTAGAGTAACACCCTCTCCCCTTTCCAGTTGTGAGGGACACAGTATTTTAGACAATAAAAAAAAGAGTATGGGGAGTCCAAAAGTGGATCATTCTTTGGATAAAAATTACCATGGAAGAAAAGAACTTACCGCAAAGACTGTTCTAAGCCGTTTTCGTTCCGAGCGTCTTTCTGTTGCCTAAACAAGGCTTGCACAGGGTTGGCGTGTAAACATATTAGTTTACTTTAACAGCGAACTGTTTATTTCATTCGTTTCCACGCAGTGATTCCAATAACCATGGAAATAGATCCCAGTGAATAATAATTCCCTTCGAGTAACATACTTGCAAATGACCTTAACACAAAATGACTCGTGCAAAGCAGACGGAGACAAACTTCATTCCTACGTTCACAGTAAGTGTTTGAACTTTCGTAATCGTTGAGAGCAATACAACATTGCGATCAATGGTTGACTTAATTCGAAATAAGTGTTCTATCATAAAGTGAGTACTTTAAAGTATCAATAAATATGCCGGTGATACCCTCCCAGCGTAAGAAGAGTTTAGTGGTAGACATTACAAGAAAACAACAGGGTTGAAATTTGCAAACACCAAAATACAATCATAGTGTATGTATGTCGTTGTTTTTGAGTTCAAATACTCCATTTAAATGAATTATTTCCCAAATGAGGAAAGCTTATGTTTCAATCAAAATTAAAAGAATTACATGAACATCAATGAATATTTATTTGCGTCACGTTCCGCTTTTACTACGAAGCCAGTCTTCAATTCTGAGACTGAACCCTCTATCAATGTCTCAACTAGGTTTACGACACAGAATAAAGAAAGAAAACTAGAAAAATAAATTAGTTTCTAAGACATCCAGTAAGAGAATGACTCAAATGACCATAAGAGACTGACCCTTTCTTGATTAGGTCCCCTTGAGTTTCCCCACCAAAGTACCCCCCCCCCCCGTATGTTCACCATAATTTGGTGTTCACCAAAGTTTTCCACCGTCGACTACCGATCTAAATATAATGAGCTACTAAGTGTGACCCCAACACTTTTCGGGGGGGTGGGGGTCTATTTCCGTAGCACACTTCACTGAATGGAAGTCTGTGGTTCTTTATTAAAAGCCTCGTTAGAGCCAACTTCCCGCTTCGGTGCAGAAAGGCAGAAATCTGGGGCGTTGCAGTCAGTGAAAGAGGAAGGTGATAAAAACGTAGGGTTCCGTCACAGACGACAGATTTAAAGTGACAACCCTCGTACGACACGGAATAATACACCACTGGCTCGCTACAGGGAACAACAGGGCTTTGTTTGACCGGTAGAAGGGAGGGCCTGAACAGCAGGGTGAACGTTTTACATCACAGTTGACACTTTTACATGCGTTCCATCTATTTATACTCTCGTGCCCACCGCCACTTCATGATCCTATCCCTTACCGTGGCTCGCGGAAATTTCAGGTTACAGGAAGGCATATATTAGAGGGTATGGACATGTTTACAACACATTAACCCTCTGAACCACACGTGCTTCGTAGTCGTGCTGAGCGCTAGTTGAAAGCCGTCGGAATGCCAAAGATCTTTTTCTTAAAGCATAAAACGGTTCACTTTTTTTTTTGTGCTACGAAATTTACTTTCTTACATCTTAAAACTACAAAAGATACTATCTTTATAATTAAAACCTCCCCTATAATTCAGAATGCTGTTTGTCATTATTAATAGAATTTCTCGTACTTTTTTTACACTTGTCAGCACTTAAACAAAGCATGCAAGTGTAGAAAAAGGAGAAAATATTTAAAATGAAAATATGCACTCATAATCTATTAGTCACAAATTTCAATAGATGTATTCTGTTCATGACACTAGAGCAAAGTATAGAGACTTTACAGGTTCGAATCCAGTAGTCGATTAGAGGATTTTTTTATTCTTCCCAATTGTCAATCTTCTTTGGCATAACTAGGGATTTGTAACACCTCAATTAAAAAAAACATGGTACGCAATAATACAATTTATGATTAGGAACACAAGATGGCGGAAGTTGTCTGCTTTATCACCTGTACGCTGGCAAGAGGTTCACTAACCTTCCAGCGATTGCAAAGATGGTGATTAACTCTGTTCGACTTGAAAAAAGTTAGGAAGAGAATAGACATTTATAAAATACCGTTTAATCCCAGAAAATATTTTTTTTAAAAATGTAGAGAATTTACATATTGTATCCCGCATATTCAAGTACTGTGACTTGATTAAGACAAAATACTACTTACGAAACTCTTCCATTTGAAAACTGCTTTTTAATTCTCAATTCTTATTTACAGATCTTCGAAAATAATATATTAATATGCACACACAACAATTACTATACAGTAATTGTATAAATTGCTTAGTTAGTGCCTATCTAAAGATGCTATGTATCATTTACACAGTTTTGTTACAGTACCAGTTATAATCTATTATTATTATTTTTTTCTTTTTTTTTTATTAAGGATTATTTTATAATACAACTCAGAGAAAATCCCGAGTTATAAAGCAGCACGAAAATTTAAAATCTTACTTATCATGTACCGCCATCTACTGGTAACTGTGTTCACTATGCATTGACCGTGCGTTTATTACGTTAATCAGCTTCGCAAAAATAATTATAAATATCTATTAATTGCTATTCTATTGAATAACATTATTGATTTAATAAATTATAAATTATTTAATAAAATTAATTATGAGTACGAAGTTACTATTAAGTTCAGAATTTGTACAAGTAAATTGGCCAATCTTAATCGTCAAAAATTAGTATTTTGGCGCCATCTCGTGACAGGAATAGTAATTGTTTTTAGTGACTAAAATTAACTAATCAAAGAATAATTAGAGCTTTCTTTTTATGATAATTTTAAATATTGATTAATTAGATAATATTCAATAAGTGAATTGTTAAATTAAATTGCTTGGATAGTCTCTTGCAAATGTTTAAAACTGATAAAAACTTTTCCACGTTTTTATGTTCCCAGAGAGTAGCATGATATCGTATTGTTTATAATCAGCTAATCTCAAAATATGGGTTCGACACGATAATTTGGTATCAGTATATCCACCGTCGTGAAAAATAAATAACTTCGTTCCGGAATAATTTCCAATCGATAAGGCGCAAAACATGGAATAGTTTTTTTAACTTGCAAAAGAGTAAATAATAAAAATTTGTTAAACACCACTAAATTTATTTTATAAAAATAAATGAAATTGATTACGTACATGCAAAACTCAAATTAAGGGGGAATCAATCGACTGTGAGATGCGGTGATTGATTCATTCAATCCAATACCCTTGGATAATGAATGGCAATGCTGTAGCCAATGAAGTTCTAACTGGGGCTCGACTATTGCTGTCACCCTCCTGCCATGATCAGAGCTTTAATAGCTCAATAACACCTTATCCCTACACTGTCCTCTACAGATAACGGGGAAGATGAAAAGCATTCTTGCTTCGCCCCTTTAAGCCAGTCCTTATAAGGAACCTCAACTTTAGTAAAATATACAAGAAATTATTCGAATTTGTAATTTTAAAGCGACCTCTGACGCCAGAATTAAAACAACACTTCCAATACATCAGAACCTTTTACGGCGCACAGTAAATGCGTCACAAGATATTTAAACAGCTTTCGAAATGTAATCAAAATCCATAAGCAAACATTGCACAACAAACTCGTTGTATTTTAACTGAGACAACTTAACAGTTGCTTGTTTTGAAATGTGCTTGAGACACGACTTGATCCAACAGTGTCTTAATCTTTCGTAACTTAATTTAACGAACTGTTAATTAGACTTGATGGAGAGTTGGCTGGACGGGCTATGGAAGGCGGAAGAGGCTTGGAAAATACCTTAGCTGTGTACCTGCCATTTAAGAAAAATATATATAGCAGTTGTTAAAATAATTACACTTTCAGTAATGATATAATTTTTCATACAAGACCATAAACAGTTTTGGACTTCACAGAATGACAAAATTTTCTTCAAAATGTGAAAACAGGAAAGATTTCACTGCTTTACGAGTTAAGGGCAATTAATTCAAAGAATAAAGAAATTAAAAATTGTAGAATCTTTAAAAAATGCAAATTGCGTTGATTTTAACAAAACAGGTTATGATTTTTATTTTATACCGCCATAATTCTTCTTTTTTGAAGTTATTAAGAGAAAATAAATATTGTAACGGCTTGTTACGATATAGTACTACCTTTTTTTTAAGGATCAAGTCGCATCGATATCAATGAATCAAGTCTTATAGGGCAGACATTACAGCAAACACGTTTTCACTTTGATGTCTATCCTGAAAACAAATAGAATTTTATTCCACAGGACTGCACAGGCACCACGTATTGTATGTGAGATCAACACCCAGTGCCATCTACTGGTCAAGTGCAGAACCACCATACATTTTTCTACCATCGTTTTCGTATAACGCCTACAAAATAATAATAAGTTTTATCCATGAATTCAGAAACTGAAATCATAACTTTTCTAGTCGTAAGTAAAGGAAGATACCAGTTCATATATGTACATAAAGACTTGCAGAAAAATAATATTGCTGAGAAATATGTTTTACTTTTTAATGAATACCAAATTTGGTCAGAGAATGAATCTCTGTTTAAATGCAAAAAGGACAGGCTAAAGTGACTCTAATATTGCCCCACAGTCTGAAAAAATTCTCCTATTGCCGTGTTTTCAAGAAAAATTTTATTTGTTACTGTTAACAGAACTGACTCAGGACGGAATTTTTATAACTAATTGGACTAATATTTTAGCATTTTCACATTCTTTGAGGTCTACTCTAGTTCAACTAGCAAATCTAGTTTTTTCAATGCCATACATTCATGGTGTTTTTTATATTAATTTAAATGGCTGAAAAAAATTTAATTACATGTTTCCCTAATATGTCAAAAATGGATTCTCATCCCCTCCACACACACACACACAAAAGTTGGGAAAACTAAATCATTGCCGGTCCAAGAATTCTTACTATTATTTAGTAATACGCTAATGACGTTTTCCACTAACTACATCATACAAAATGAGAAAGAATCTTAAGAAATAAATATCAGTGACTTATTCTTGTGGACAGTCAACGATGAATTTAATGATGAAAAGCCAGCGTTGCGCGCCATATCTACACAAATAGAGAACTTATCAGTATATACGTCAGAAGGCATAATAAATAAAAAAATAAGATAACAAACGAGGTGAATATCTCTTTTAAATTGAACAAATTGTGTTATAGTAATACACCAATCAACAAACTAGTTGTGAAGACAGTCGTTCACAACTAGTGTGGTGCATCTCAGAAACAACACCGCTCGCGCAGATTCTTACTGATACCAGTAATCAATGAGTCAAATAGAGTAATTATTAGTTACATTATATTGAATAACTAGTCGGACATCATTTTTGGAATGAAACATACGGATGCATATTCCTCTCGTGCATATATATATGTGCGGTTCTGAGATTACTGCAAACAGATTTAGCTCCAGAGTCGATTGTACAATTGCATAGTTACAGTACACGTGGAAAAGAGCTTCGAAAGGAGGGTTGGCCTTTCCATTTGCACCGCTACTAGACGACCGTAGGCAACATTTCCATTGGGTGATAATGGGAAGGTATCAGATCAGAAAAAAATAAATAAATAAAATTCTAGGAACAGGTGAAAACTATACAGCCTCTCGTAGTTAACTGTCAATAATTCGCCTTTTTTTGTGGTGTGTGTCCTTATTTTCACCAAAGAGGTTCTGGCGAACTGAAGTATTTCAGGTGAAAAGGAAATATTCCTAAATGGAGGAAATGTCAACCAGGTGAAGATCAATCACCAACAAGGTGGTGATTGATCTTCATCGTTGGTGAAATCATTCCCTCCCCCCACCACTTTGTTTATTGAAGACCGGAAGTAGCAGATGCTATGTGGGGTCTGCTATTACACAGGTCCTGGGTTCTATTTCCCCTGTCATTTTAAGTATATATGCCATGGAGACCCTCTCTCTCTCCACAACTTAGACCATAACCATGTGCAAGTGTCTACTTTATAGAACGCGCCCTTTGATATCACAACGGCGAAAAGGGAAATGACCTCAAGGAACTCTACTTCACCGTTCCATGGTCATACTACTTTTTCAATCTTCGATTCAAAACCTGCACTGGTCGAATTATAGAAATTCTTGTTGGAATGACTTGCCCACGCAATTCAGAATTCGCTCACACTGTCTCAGAGATGGTTTAACAGTTATGCCAAGGCAGTCCAAGGGAAAAAAAACATACCATAAGCGGTCGAAAATCAACACTTCATTTATGAATGAAAAACGACAACAATCATAAATAACCCCAAATCTGACTTTGAAAGGGCCAAATACACAAAAACGTCTACTGTATAAATGCCATTTGTGCCTTTGGTCTTTATGTGTAACTTCTACTGACCTGTGCTTTCAACTTTTTCTCTAATCCAGAACATACTATTTTAACAACTAAAGACAAGCTAATATCATTCTTCTCCTTCAAATCCTTCACAAAGAGTTGAATTAAGTTGATGGTTTGATTCCATCAAACCATCAACTTAATGTGTTTATCTCAGTTCTATTTAAAATGACGAAGGAAATCACCGGTCAACTTCACTAATATCAATTCCACTACACCGGATTCGAAGTATATATACATTTCTACAGACCTTCGACGGATTGGTTTGGAGAAACCTGTGCTTTTACTGTTGCCATTCCCATCATTATTCAATTGGATCGAATAATGATGGGATCGAACCAGACTGCTGCTTATCCAACTACCATCACATGGTATATACTCGCTGTAAACTCGTATTGACCAGAAAGGAAAGCATCCTGTCTTCCGATTTCCCTCCAATGCAAAAATGCCGTTAATCTATTAATGACCTTACCTCAGTCCTGCCATATTTTAATGACAGGTGCATTCAATTTCTTCTATCCATTTAACAAACCTGACAATTGTAAAATATCTCAAATTGAGTGCACTGCCGTTAACGAAAACTACTGACACGATTTGATGGGTTCCTTGGACGCTGATCTTGAGATCATTATTCAAGGTGAGGTCAACCATGTCGCCTGCAAGGCTACCAAAACATAACATTGTTTACTTTCCTACAAAACACTTCACCTTGCTTTGGGTAATATCGAATGCTAGGAAACACCAGATATCTCTTCTAAAAGTAAGTTTAATGGGTGCTGTTCCAGTGAAATGGCATTCATCATATCTCTGGTTCTTAGAGTTTTGGAAGTCAGTCTGATACACTGCGATAAAATTAAATCCTCTTTTCTGACAGTTGGGCTGAAAGTGGACTTGGCAGATGATTATAGAACTTATTAAATGACTCGCAACGGCGGTGTAGTGCGTGCAATGTTCACGGCATTCATCCTTCCAGGCACTTTTCATTATAATGCCTGGAAGGATGAATGCTAATTTATATGAAACTCTTAGGAATAATGTAGTACATCTTAGCAGTTTAAGAAAAAGATCCACGTCTCTTTGTACGACAATGCCATGTCAAAGCGTGCTAAATGCAATGTAGTTTACGAAGAATGACGGAGAAAAACCCGACACTCACATACACACAGTCTACATCTCAATCCAACAGAACACCTTTGGAAAGAATTCCAAGTTCGAGTGCAGGTGAGATCAATGCATTCACAACAGCAGTACATGGGTTGATAGTCATGTTCCCGACAGGGAAGTCCAGAATACTTGATATATATCTTCACAAAGTGGCGAAGAATATGTCTAAACAAGGGCGAAAAGTGTGATCATGGCTCACATGGTATTGACGTGTGCAATTAAGTTTTCGCTCAAGTGTCCGAGTGCTTATTTCAATTTAATCAGTTAAGAGAAAGAGTTCACACTTAAGTACAGGGTGTTTCGAAATGAATGTCCCGATTTGACAATTGTATATCTCTGCAACCACGAACTACAAATGAATGTGACTTGTACCATGTGAACGGTACAAGTTCACATTGGCCCAGATTTTGATATGACGACCGCTAGATGCATTTTCATTATTAAATTTTGAAATAAGGTCATTCTTTTTGAAACACCCTGTATTTCGATCGAAAAAAAAAAAAACAAGATAAAATTTTTGTCATTTCTATTCATATTCGAGTGCTCCCAATGGAGTGGTTTATAAGGATGAACTGCGCCACAGAAACGATGCACTTTCTATCACATGGAAAATGGCTATGAAATTCATTAAGACACGAGACTGTAGACCTGTTTTAAGAACCATTGATCAATCCAGATATTTCGGCTATAAAAAAGTATTTGTTGAGGTTTTACAGGAAGACAGTTTGGAAATAAAACAACCTAGAATGCGACAAATTTACTAACATATCGATCACTTCATTCTTTTATCAAACAAACTCCAGAGTTATATTTAATAGGACGCTTTGTATCTTTTTATCGTTTTTCCTAGACTAAGAATTTCCAACGGGTATGCCATGCAATTTTCGACTACAAATATCTAAGTAGACAAAATAAAGAAGCATTGGGAACGAGGACATTGCGACAATAAGGAAATATGAGGAATATACGTTGCGCTAGCTTTCAGTAGATGAAGCACAAGTTTTTTTTTTGGACAATCTCCACAAAAGGATTTAAAACATAAAAAAAAAAATCGTTTTTTTCTATTTTGCAAATCTTCGATTTACTATTGTGTTTAACGAGGATACCACTTTAGATTCTTAATATTTAATAATTTTCAGACTAACGTGTATATTGAACTTCGTTTCTTCTTAAAAATGACCAATGCTTGTCCCAGTCGAGCGCCAATCTGTTCAACACACGACTGGACGAAGCGATTCTTAACGTGGCAAATTTTATTTTGTTTCAGTATTAGTTGTTTATATCTACATCGGATTGCTATTCATTTATTTCTCATATGGTGAGCGGGAATTTTCCCCCCGTCATCTAGGAAAGAAGGCTACTTCTCTCACTTGGATTCTATTTGTCAAACAAATCAAGAAGAAGAAAAAAAAGTGAGCGAAATTACTGAAATCTCAAGTGAAGTATTCTACATCTTTGTCCATTTGGAGCTGTCAGATTTCATTGGCACTTAGACAAGTTTGTTTTAGGTTTTGTTGTGTGGGAATATTATTTACGTTTGTTTAATCTATTTACACTTTATAATATTTAAGTTTTAGCACTACTTACTTTTGTTTTTACTCGAGTATTCTCGTTTTGTTATGCATCCCCCCCACATGAGAGGTCGCAAAAATCTATAATAAATAAAAAACAGAAATAGGCTAACTCCTTTTATTCCCTTATAAGGAGTAGGTGAGGCCTTTATTCCCTATCTAGCTTTTGGAGACTGAGTGGGCAGTTCAATCCCCACTGGTACCCAATCAGAGATAGCTGGCCCAAGACCATCACTAATCATAAGGTCAATTTTCTTGCGTTTAAGAGACGAAAAACCCAAGTTTCTGGGAGGGAGGGGGAGAGAGAGAGAGAGAGAGAGAAAGAGAGGAAAAAAAAAAAAAAAAAACGCTTGTCAGTACCAGAAATCGACTAACTCGGAAACCAAACCAAAGAAAGGCTTAGAAAAAGTTCCTCGTCGGCAACTAGAATCGAACTTCAGTCTTTCTTTGGGCGGCCTAGTGATCTGGATACAAACGTCATTTTCACTGAGCTTCGCAGGCCTCTATGAAAAATAGGATGTTTATAAACATTATTTACATATTTTGAAGGAGGTTCTTCATTTTGAATATTATTTTTCACTCTACGTGAACGAATTCTTATTATGAATCTGTCATCTTCTGTTTTCCCCGTCTACTAAGTGCTCCCACGCATTTAGCACTTTGTCGGTCTTTCTGCTCTCATCCAATACTCTATTCTTCCCATACTTTTAGACTGCCACTGGTAGAATGGAGTGGTTTTATTTTCTTCAATTCTCAGTTAAAATTTAAACAAATATCACATCAAATCATTTGATGCTGAACTGTTATATTATAGCAAGTAAATATTACGATAACAGCTAATACAATTAAATAAATTGAATAATTAATGAGTTACCTGGTCTCATTCGAAGCTAAGTTTTTTTCTTCTTCGTTGCAACTGTAGCTTTACAAAAACCGGCACAAAATATATGCAGAATGGAATAAGAGTAACCAACTTTTCCTGTGGAACTGACCAGAGATATTTTAGTCAGTCATGATTTTATTATCATTATCATCATTATCGTAATACATTAAAAGATTTAAAATATTTTCCATAATTTTGAATACAAGTTGTTGAAGAAAATAAGTAAACGTATTACAGGACACATCCAAGGACTTATCGTGAGATATCAATATACGAGGGTATGCTGAAAAGTTGTGATAATCACCTTGAAGAAATTGAGGCAGAACCATGGAACTCACACATTATTCTACATATTCACCATGAAGTGTTATTCGCTTGTTACAACGCTGCAATCTTCTGAGAAAAAATTATTTCCTTGTTGCAAAAACCAGTCCTCAGATATGACTTCATCATCTCTAGTAAATTTTCTTCCTTTCAAATGTTTCTTTAAATTAGTGTAATGGCCAGGTATGGCGAATAGGGTGAGTGTGGCAGACATTGAAAGGTCAAGTTGTGTGTTGTCTGTTGGGTTTAATGAACAGTGTGAGCAGGTGCAAGTTCTGCAAAAGCTTCCGTACAGTTTCCCGCGGTGTTTTCCTTCAGAGTTGTTGAATGAACTACTGATGTAACAGTTTCACCTTTTTTTGAGGTACTTGGTATGGATTACACCATCCAATCCCAAAAATACAATGGCAACAACCTTCGCTGCTGACTTTTGGGTTCGGAACTTTTTTGGCTGTGGAGAACGTTTATATCTCCTCCATTGACTGTTATTTGGTCTCTGGGTCATAGTGATGAAGCCATGTTTCAACAGTCACAATACAAGCCAAAAAACGAGCATCTGATTTCTCAAAATGATCTCAAATCCCTTGAGATGACATCACAGTTCTCTCTTTTGGTCGGCATTCAAACATTTGAGGAACCACTTCACTGAGAGCTTCTGCATGCCCAGAGGTTAGTGGATAATGATTCCTCCTCATTCCCTAGATATTCCCACAGATTTTGTAATGTTTTGGCTGGTATTCGTCTATCATCAAGGATCATTGGCATGCACTGCATCGATGTTTTCAGGTATGAGGCTGTGGAAGGTCTTCCTGACCTGGGGGGGGGGGGGCATATGTTGTCTCAGGATGCCCAGTTTTAAACTTGGCTATCCATCTGGCAACTGTTGGATATGCTGGGACACAGTCCCCTAAAGTCTCACACAAAGTTTGGTGAATGTCAGTTGTGGACTTTTCTTGAAGCACCAAAAAAAAAAAACCTTGATAACCTCTGTGTCTTCGAATTTCTTCAAAACTTCTGACATGTCTTCTTATATATCCTAAAAGAAAAAGAACAATTTATTACAATTTAAGAAAACATGGGGGTTAAAGAGTTTTAAGATATGTTCTTTCTTGTGGTTCTATTAGTTACTTAAATATTATTTTTGTTGAAGGTGTTAATCAGAACTTGTCGGTCGCCCCTCGTAATTATATTACTTTAGAGAGAATTAAAATTACATGTAAAAGTAGTGTGCATGACATTCTCAGACTCTATCTTTGTTCACTAATGTCCGTGTGTGCACAGAGAGAGAGAGAGAGAGAGAGAGAGAGAGAGAGAGAGAGAAGAGAGAGAGAGAGAGAGAGAGAAAGAGAGAGAGAGAGAGAGACGGGGTGAGAAAGAGAGAATGCTGATCAAAGTATTTTGGGCAGCTACTTGTGGTCAAAAAATGTGTTTTATTTACATATCAAGTTCCGAGTGGGACCACTTTCTGCCTGAATGACAGCAACTACCTTTCGGGGAATGCTCTCGACAACGTTTTGATACGTGGCAACAGAAATATTCTTCTATTCCTCGCGCAAAGGAATTGGAACAATTCCTTCCTCCATTGCTGATGATGGCCGCTGTGGTCTAGAGCGAATTCGGCATTCCAATTCATCCGACGATGTTCGATGAGGTTGAGGTGTGGACTCTGAGCCGGCCAGTCCAACACTTCAACGTTGTTTTGTGGAAACCAGTCTCAAACACGAAGTGCAGTACAGCATGGAACACTGCGCGCTGAAACATGCAAGAGTCACTGTCGAAGTACTTCATTAGCATCGGAAGCATAAAGTTGTCTAGGATGCCCAAGTAGCCATCAGACGTCATGGTTTTGGACACGTCCATCAATGGACCAAGCCACATCCGACTGAAACACCCCCATAGCATCACCACACTTGGAATGATGCAGTCCTGCCAGAACCGTTCTCCTGTAATCTCTAGATCTAAACACGACCATCAGAGCGAAACATTTGGAAGCGTGATTTTTCTCTCCACTGAACCCTTTTCCAATCATCTACGGTCCAGGAACGGTTTGAAAAAAAACATCAGTCCAAACGTCGTTTGGCGTTGAGGGGGGGGGGGGTGATATGTGTATGTGTGTGTGTGTCTTGTTCGTAGCTCTGGCGGACAGATGTCTCTGCAGTATTTTCCAGGTCTGATGACGTGCAGGATGCTCGAACATTCCGAGACAGCTCATCGATCTCGGCCAGTGAGTGTTGGTGGCCTCCCAGGATGTTTTCCCGTTGTGGTAGCACCATCAACTTTCTATCTACGAATGACATAAGCAACGGTAGATTTCGGTATCCTGAGACGAGTAGTAATGTCACGGAAAGAAAGACCACTGATGTGACACCCAACTACCATCTCACGTTGGAAGTCTGTCAGTTCAACTGAATTGGCATCATAACATCGAGTAGAGTGCAAAACATGCAGGACATCCCACCTTTTATTACCAGACTTACGCAAACACTCCCTGAATATTTGCATGTGGTGGGATACGAAATTTGCATCGCTCGTAAGGTGTCCAAACATTTTTTGTTAGCATAGTGTGTGTGTGTGTGTGTGTTCCACTGTTTCAAAAGCAGACGTTACTGGGAATGGCAATTTAAGTAGAAGGTAGATTTTCACGTTTGTTGAGAAATGCGGTACAAAGTAATAAAATGTATTTTAATTCTATAATAATACCAAACCCACACAGTTGAACATTATTTCATCCTTTTTCCAAATAAGAACCATTCTAGTTTTTATTACGCTACATCTTGTCCATGATCCCATAATAGAATTTTTGTGGGAACATAAACATCCACTTGAGGCCTTCCTGGTGGAGAAGTTATTGTACTCATAACAAAACCATTTACGACTGCTTGACAAATGACCCGGTCATTGGAAGAAGTGCTGAACGGTAGTCAGAATGCTATAAATGTATCTGAGGGATGACAGTACAAATAATCATCTCCGTAAGAGCGCCATGTTGGATACCTCTGACACATAAATCAGGCGAACTTTCTAAATATTCGGAGTTTCTTATGGCTTTTCACGTGACCACAATGACCGAAGGAGATTCGCTTGACGCACGTGGTGTAATTAGTGTCAAGAACGACTATAACCGAGCCGTTAAACCTTGGTTGGCCCCCACACACACAAGAAAACTCCGTTACTCGGCCAAAACCAGATCAACCAGCTGAGAAATGAGGTGTGAGGAAAAAGACGTTAAAAAAAAAACCTCATTGGGCTTGGAAAGAATCGGCAGCTTTGTTCGTACACGTGTTGATATAACTCCCCCCCCCCCCAAGTTAGCTACATAACGGAGAGGAAGGACCGTTTATAAACATTGCTTCGTAGTGGGTGTGGATTGGAACCATGAAAGGACTTAGGAGACTGTCGTACATTTAATGTAAAGAAAACAAACTATACGATTAGCTCAGCTTGGCTGTTTAATAAAGGGATGACTTTTAAAATAAACAGTGAACACGATTCTTCGCCCCCGCATGAATCCCCCCCCCCTCTCAAAGCTTCCTGTCGAATGAGTAACATTCCGAACTAAAATCCCATTCCCTGCACTCTATAAAAGCCACTCCTTGTTTTTATTATCTGTTTTATGCACTTTAAATTCTGGTAATACGCAAATGTTAGTAAATAACAAAATTTCTACAACTGGGATACAGTCAGGAACTGTAGTTCTATTCCACTATGTATACTGTATTGTTTGGAAGAATCATTGACCTATTTGTTTTATATGTTTTTACTGGCTGCCATATAAATACTCTTTTTTTTTCGCTAACAATTCATCTCTATGTAGAATAGTAACTTGTGGAATTTAATAGTTTTTGTTTTCATTTGGTTTTTACGAAGAAAAAATATATTTTGTTAAAAAAAAACTATTTTACTAAAATTTATTTACAAATTTCTTCTTCCAAAACATTAAAAAAGTCTATTAATGTTTTAATAGTAATAATATCAATAAAGCATTAGAATTTATATCTTCTTCTGCAGCTTCTCCCACTTAAGTGGGAGAAGTGAGTGAAATAAATTTATTTGTTTTTCATAGTACGTTAGTATTGCTTGACTTTTCATGTACTTTCCGTAATTTTACTGTGAAATGGTACAGAGTTCTGACCCGCTTAGTTTTGCAGAATAAATAATTTAAACTAAATCTATCAGTGGCTTTTTAATGCTTTTGGTATTCGAATTTATTAACTATATGGTTGATTTACATTACCAGTATTATCTCTATTACTTTAAGTATTTCAATTAATTTCAGCTAAAGAAATGCATAGACCGATTTAGAAAGTACTGCTAGAATTTTTCTTTAAATTTGTATAAAACTATCTCGAAACCTTATTTTAAATTAAACTAAGAAAAATATAATAAAGTTTTGTTTAAGTACTTTTCTAAAAAACTAAATTTATGAAAACACCTTTTCTTGTTTAAAACATATCAACTTGAAAATTTGAATTTAACTCTTATGGAATCGACCGTGAGATGCGGTGAATACCCTTGGAGGGTAATGGATACAATGCTGTAACCAATGAAGTTGTAACTGAGGCTCGGCTATTGATGTTACCCTCTTGCCATGATCAGAGCTTTAATAGCTCAATAACACCTTATCCTTACGCTGTCCTCTACAGATAACGGGGAAGATGAAAAGCATTCTAGTTTCACCCCTTTAAGCCAGTCCTTATTATTATTATAAGGATAAATGAAATTATAGGTTTCTGACAATCTAATTTTAAACTGGTTAAGTTTCTAATCAAAGGCGCAGTGCAAAATGTTAACACAAAAGTCCCTTGAAGGATAAATGGGTGGATATCGACGAATATTTAGAATCAGGAACTGTAGTTCTATTCCTCTATGTATACTGTATTGTTTGGAAGCATCATTGACCTATTTGTTTTATATGCGGGGGGCGGGTCATGGAGAAACAGCATGCGGATCTCCATGGGGATACTACAAGCTTAAGGTGGTAATCTGAAGAGTGTTTTTCTAGAATAAATAAATGGTCAGAAGGTGTTGACCACCGCCTAACTGAACAACCTACATACTAAGTTTCAAAATAAAATAAAAATAAAAAAACGAGGCCCTATATACATAATCCTATTTGTGCATAGTATTTGTGAATCCTATTTGTCAGCTGTTGGACAAATCGCATTCTGGCAGAAAAATGTTGCTAAGGCAACGCTTATATTGCGCAGAATCAGTTGATAGTGAAATGAATGCCAACATCTTCACTTTTAGAAATTAAACCTGTATAAGGTTTTTCGACTATAACCACAGTTTTTATGCTTGAGTCAATTTCCCAGCACAAGGTGGGAGATAAAAATTAAATCGCTGCCAGCAGCAGGGGCGAATTCTCTATGCTTGCTGCGCAAGCTTATTACTTGAGAAAGAAGTAATATTTATTTGTTAATAAATGCATGCATTTATAAGCATTCCATTTAAGCTTTTATTTTTGTAGACAGAAGGCGTCTTAAGCTTGCGCGGCAATAATTGAGCTTTGCGTTGTGTATCGAAGTCGATGCTTGCTCATCTAGCCAAAGCTACCTTGGCTTGCTCGGTTGTTGGAGCTTCCAGGTCCTCGCAGCAGCACTGTGATTTCATGCGCGCGCATAGCCATTTCCGCTCCCTTCATGTCGTCTTAAACACAGGCCATACGCAATCAACGTAGCTCTAGCCAGTGAGCTTGAGCTTCAGCCAGCCTTTACAAGTGCGCGTGTTGCTTGGAAAAATTAGGTTACAACCAACTTTTTATGATGATGTCATTGACCAGTTCATAAAGAAGAACCGTACGATAGAATTTGTATTCAAGTACTTAAATTGAAAAAGGTAGAATATCATTTGTAAAATAAATGTTGCATTTGTATGATTAAATGTACATAAATTTCTAAATATATAGTTTTAAATGGTCAGTAATTCATTATTCTGCTAATCAGACCTCTCACTCCCTGAATGATAACAAGAGCAACATTCGCCCCTGGCTAGCAGTTCTCATAACTTCGTTTAATAACTATTTCGTTTACCTTTTTGTAAACTTCTATTTCTGACGAAATATATACTTTCTAGGATCCCAGTTTCTATTGTAGTTCTTTTAATATCTCGTACTTGCTTTTCCTTGTGTATTTTTGCTGGGATAATTTTGCATTTGCCACATTCCCTCACTGTTCAGAGGTTGATAATATTTCTTCTACTTTATTTTGTGAGCTGAAGACATTATTCAGGAATTCATTAAGACTTTACAATATTATCATTTTCTTTTCTGCGTCCAATTCTTTGTCATAAATGTATCTTTATTTCTAAATTGAGAATAGGATGAGCAATTTGTTCGATTACTGAGATTCGGATGCTCACAATTCATGATAATTTGAGACTTCACAAGTAGAGGGCTCTAGAGGTATAATTGGCATTAGCTACATTATACGATGACAACTGTGAATTTTATGTCAATACATAAAGGTTTACAAAATGGACATCCTGCTGAGAAGCACCTTTCTAGTTGTGCAAATAGCAGTAGATGATTTTCATCGCCTGATGTAAGGCCGCCCTTCTTATTAGCTGGAAATCTAGAATACGATTTGTGCACTATCTAACGATAGCCAACTGTAATCTTTCTTTCTTAGTTAATCCTCCTTTTCTTCCTTTTTAAGGTGTCGAGGTTTCTTATTCTTGCAACCGTCTCGAGGATAAGGTGATTAGCCCTATGTCTCCCGGTGTGTCCTATGTTTGTAGATGAGTGTGTTCACGGGCCGGTTTGCCTGTTCTGGGGAACGGGTGGAAAAACCCTCGACCCCCGCATGAGACCGGCTAACTCACCTTTAGTCGAGAGAGAGAGAGACCAGATAAAGGTTCCTCACGTCACTGACAGGAATCGAACCCAGGTCTTTCCGACCAAAGGGCTTCGTTTATAACGACTGAGCTACGGAGGTTCCCTACCTGTAATACATTAGTAAAATATGTTTACAATCCCTCATGGGTGAGTGAGTGAGTATTATTATTTTTAATTAGTAGTTTAACATTGGCATAAGGTTGCTCGACAAGTGAAGAAGAGGTCACGACAGTCGATTTTCCGTACTACGTGACAGTGCACAAAGTGTCTTCAAACTCCTCCCCTTTGTTCATGGGGTTTGAAGAAACCCAAGTGATAGCGTTGGTCAACTGGAGGTGAGCAAAGATTTTTTTTTTAATAATATGCTACGTACCTCTACATTCTTAAGCTATAGTTTCACGTAATTCTAACAAATTGCTGAGTTTAAAAACTACTTCTTCCTTAACATTATAATGAAATCCAACTGACCAATAACTTTACTTAAAGATTGCCATAATGAAGAGGTTATCTAGCCAAAAAGATTGTGCTTAATTTAGTGGAGAGAGCAGAATCAAGCTCGCAAGTATCCCAGTAAAATATATTCCCATTTTGACCCGATTTTGCTACTATTTGGAGGAAATAACTGCACATGTGTGGTTATAGACAAGGCCTATCCTCCAGCATTCAAATTATACGAGTTGATATTTGGAAACTTTGATCTGTAAAGAAATGATCACACACACACTTAATGATTTCTGTTTACACGAACCACTGACGTCATTAAAACTGCATCCCCTGTCTGGTTGGTAGGATTGTGAGAAAATGTAACTCAAGAATATATCTTAAGAGGAAAGGGGGGGTAATAGGGGATAAAATGTACATATAGAAATATTATAGTGATCCTTGCAGCCCACCCAGTCATAAACACATCGATATACTTAAGCGAGTAAATAATTAATGATAAGTTGTGACAGTTCCGATAATGGTCTGGGAAAAGGATATTGATCATACACAGTAGCCGATAAACAGAATATTGTAAACATGCCATCTCAGCAGGACAGAGGTTATTTAAACTTATTAGCTAAACTGTGGCCTACACAGCTGCATGTGTGAAGGGATTATCTCGAGATAGTTATTTCAGACAACATTCAATGGGATGATGACAGAAATTCGGAAATTTGAACGTGTTTCTAATCTTAAAGAAGTGTTTATATAAATATGGATAACCACTAAAGGATTGGGTCTTGTTTATGGCCTGCAATTCGTATTCGACTGCATACAGGGTGTGTTCAAAGTAATAACTTTCGATTTTAGAATACTTTCGAATCTCTATGACAAAACTTTAATAAGCGGCGAAGATTTAGTGGTGATTTCTTCTAGATTAGTACTAAAACAAGATGGCGACCAAGTATCGGATGGTGGGGAAACTCTAAGTCATAGCCAGAGCTCCCGAAATGTTCCTTTTCTCATGCGTCTGAAGTTTGCGATATTTCAAAAAAGACCGGAAATATCTTTCTTAAACATTTTATTTGTTTTTTTAATTGTTGAATTTTTCACTTGAAAAATTCCAAAAAACAAATAGAATCGGTATTTAATCGAATGTCAATAAAGACTTGCATATATAAATGCAATGGGAAAATATATTTTTTTACAAACCATTTTTGTCTGTTATCATTCACACAATGACCACCGCCGAAACCCCCCTGTTATAACAATAGCAACACTACTGCTTGATTCGCTCGGGAATTGTTGCCAGATGACAAACAAACGCGCGCATAAAGTTCAGTAATAGATAAGTGTTGCTCTGTGGGATTACGACACGTGTGACAAGCATGATGGGAAAATAGCTGTTTTTGACGACGAAAAGCCAGTTAATCGTTCTAATTTCGAATAACAGGATTTATCGCATTCTGTATGTAAAGAACAGTTTGTACTTACATTGATTCATGAAATTACCATAATTCATATGGGATAATTGCAAGATTCGATTCTGCGTCCCAATACAGATAATGTGTCATACTATTAAAAGGATTGAAATGCAAATACTCAATCTTGTCCATAAAAGAAGTAGCAATATACATATCACTGAGTTTTTCAGCATGTTACTTTTCTTCTAAAACTATATTAATAAATAAAAGGTGTGAAGATAAAATATTATCAGGAGATAAAAACTTAGTAATTCATCAAATATTTTGAAGAATCTGTAATAATCATAATTTGTTTCAATATATTATATATAAATATTAAACAATTCTCGTTCATAAATGATACAACCAAGTTTTTGTCTGTTTTATTATTATTATTACTGCAGTCATGAGTTCTACAAGTAAAATGAATTGGTTCAGATCACAAACAGGTTGTAGATCTCTAAATGCATCACAGACATCGCAAATGGATTGACATCTACAGACCGGAAGTGTCACTTTTAAAATATTGCTGCTAAATTATTATTTTAAGATAATATGTGTTTTTTAATCTACTAAACACATGAACAAAATAAGATTAGAAGAAGAGTAAACAATAACATTTTATGATGTATAATATTCAAATATACAAAGTAGCAGTTTGTCATCTGTTTTAGAGATGTCAATACTGCCATGTGAACATTTCTCACTCTGTTGTTTATTCAGCAATCTGCAGCTGATGTAGTGTCATGAAACACAGTTAAGATCCAGGTGGCTATCTAGCCATGCATTAATTTTTTTTTTACTATTTTTTATTTTTACAATCTAATCATTACGTCTGGGAATTATTCCACCGCATCAACCGGATTACACCGATCTGGGCTGATCCATATATGAAATGACTTCACATTTCTTTTTGTCTGGTTCGAGTCCATGTTTGTTGATTTCGACCAAATGCCAATCAACTGCTGAAAAACACAATGGTCCTTGAAATCTAACTTTATCACCCTGTGGTTTGTCGCTTATAGCATCGGCTGGTCAGCGTCTCCACTGTTCAACAGATCGTAGTTTTGAATCTCGTTATAGCATGATGTGTATGAGACTGTCATAGAGATTAATGGCCGCTGTAGTATTTTAAAATCTTCATTTAAAAAAAAAAAAACTGCTGAACCCAGAGAAACAGAGAGATATCAATTTGCTCTTCGACAGTAAAGACAAAAGCGACGACAAATCTTTCTAAGGACTTTTCATCTGAAGGTGGGTTTAACTGATCTCATACGGTTCGTAATCCAGAGAACACAGCAATCTGCAGACTGGTAAAGGTTGACGATCGATACAGAAGCAATTATTACTCCAACACAACGAAGAATGATGCTTGGTACTTCAAAAAAAACCAGGATAAGAAAAAGAAGATAAAAATAACTTTATTTGGAAATTTTAAAGACAAAACTTGAATTTTATGATGTGACGCAGAGAAAGAGAATGTGTGATCTTATTATGAATTAAACTTATCAGTGTATTTGGACATACTTTGGGAGATTGAATGCCAGTCTTCGGGGGAGACTAGGATATGGGGGAGTATCCTAATTGCAAAATTATGTTGAACAGGTGGATAAAAACTGGGAAAAGAACGAAAGTGAAGTTTAAAAATGAAACGAAACATCAAATAGAAATTAAAATTATTCTACTGAAATTTTAAATTGTGAATCTCATGTTCAAGGACATTAAATTAATTTTCAAATGAATCCCATTTAGAACGAAGAATTTTAGACGAAATAGCGGTTTCTTATAAAGGTGACAGGCTTCCTTTTCCACAAAATATAACGCGTGCAGTTAGTAGAAACGAAATGGGCTTAATTAACCAGTCTAACCTAGGAGAAATTAAAGAAAGCCAAGTTGTTTGAGTGCTCTTGTCTGATCGTCCGAATGTGGCAAAGTTCATTTTATACATCAGCTCCACAAATAAGATGTCTGAAGAGCTATAACACAACAGTACTATTTGTGAACAAATGATTAGAGAGGAGAAAGGAATCTGTTAATGTGTTTCTTGCAGGATTGGAGGTTGTATTCAACTGGAAAAGACTATCCTTCCAACGCACAGAGAAAGACGTCATGAACGAAGAGAATGAGAAGATGGTTAATTCCAAAGTTGATCTGTGCATGGATGTTAACAAGTAGTAGTCTTGTTAACATCCACTACCCATATACGTTGGTAGCGTATATGGGTAGTGGGTTGGGAAAGGAAAAACTTGTTTATATTTGATTTAAATTTCCTTGGGAAACACATCAGGGGAAGACTGTTCCACAATACAGTAGTAGCAGGGGTGAAGGAGGAGAAAAGAAACTTGTTCTGTGGGTTTCAAGGTGTACTGTGAAAGGGTGTTGAGCGGCAGCTGTACGTGTTTCAATGGGCTTAGTACAGAGTGGGGGAATTATTGATGCTGTTTCAGATGAGCATTTGCCGTGGAAATATTTGTAGAATACACAAATTGCAGAGACGAAACGTCTATGTGAGAGAGTGAGTCGGTAAGAGATGGGTCATTAATAAGTTTAATTGCTCTCCTCTGTATTGAGTCAAGCATTTTGAGGGAGCTTTTAGGAGCTCCACTCCAAATGTGAGAGCAGTATGCGATAGCTGGATCGATTTGCGATTTGTATAAGGTTAACAGCTGTTTAGAGGTGAAGTAACGTCTTGAGCGAAAGAGAAAACCTAGTTTTTGGAAACTGAGGATGCAATGGTTGTGATGTGTTTATGCCAGGAAAGACCTGATGTCAGGGTAATTCCGTGAAGAGAAATCTCATCTTGTCTGGGAATTTCAGTGTTATCAAAAATAGTGTTGGGGGAAATGGTTCGTTTTTTTTTTTTTTTGTGAGAAATAAGACAACATTGGGTTTTACTAGCGTTGAAGTTGACAAGATTATCTGAGCCTCATTGGAGGATGGCTTGGCAAATGAAATGGAGGAGTGCAATATGCTGTCAATCTGCAAAACTGTGGATCGGGTTGGAGGTCAACTGAAGTAGGTCATTGATATACCGAAGGAAGAGGATCGGTGAGAGAACTGAACCTTGTGGGACCTCAGCATTAGTTGGATGGTGAGAGGATAAGAAATGATCCACCAAACATACTGTGCGTCCAGACAGGAAGCTGGCAATCCATCTGCAGAAGTCCTGAGACAGATCAAATGATGGGAGTTTGCTTAGTAGGCCTAAGCAAACCTAGGCCTACTAAGTTTGCTAAGTTGCACAGCTCTTAACAGGAAATACGACAGTCTCGTTGGTGGAAACAGGTCATACCTCTCCCAGCCAAGGATGACTTGGCTGGGAGAGGCTGTTTATATTACACGACTAAATTTGATAGCATATTTGTATAGAATTATATTGGTTACCTCAAAGAAAGACAAACATGCTTTGATACTGACTGTGCTTTACCGGACCACGAAGTTATCACTGATAACTTCGTGGTCCTGTAAAGATCATGCATATATATATATATATATATATATATATATATATATATATATATATATATATATGTGTGTGTATATACACATATATACATATATATATATATAATATATACATATATAATATATATATATATATATAATATATACATATATAATATATATATATATATATATATTTGTGTATATACACAAATCATGCATATATATATATATATATATATGCATGATTTGTGTATATACACAAATTACTTCATTCGGTCAAGTAACAAACGCATGCCCAGCTTGTATACTTTTATTTTCTAAACTTCACAAAATACTGAAGCATCACCATATGATATGGGAATAGGCCTCTACTGAGTTGCCCATCTTGTCAAAAGTTGAACAGAATGGCTCATAACAGTATGACATAATAGCAGTCATCCCAAATAAAGTGCCGTGATAAAGGAGACATTAGGGTTCAATTATCAAAAATCAACTGAATCCCCCTCCCCCTCGAATTCACTTAGTGATTGCCGCAGAATGTATCGAATAACAGAGTAATTGGGTACATCCCAGGAAATGGTTACATACATCGTTTATCTTAGGATTTCGACATTTTATTTCAACATAATATTCCTTGATTTGTTTGTGTGCATTTTATTGATGTGGTGTCAGTCATTTGCTTTCAAGTACAGTTTTATCTATCAGTGTTTCTCAATGACAATACACACCTTAAACTGAACGGAAATATTGATACGTTACTTCTACATTTATGAAAAAAAAAAAAAGGAATCCAAAAATATTCCGGTTTTTAACTGACCATGATCATGTGGCTTTAAAAAGTTTCTGAATTGAGCAACTCACAATGATCGCTCTCTCTCTCTCTAGGTCCATTTATATGCTAATTTTTTTATTGCCTATATTATATACTACAAGTACACCAGTGCCCAATATGAAAAAAATTCCATGACTATTAGCCAAACGGGGACATAAATTTATTGCCGGCATACTAATAAATTATATTACACAAAAATCTGTTATAAATTTCGTACAAATTGGATTACGTTTTTGGCAAACGTTACAAATTTTCAAAGGATGTAGTTAAGGAATTATATATATATATATATATATATATATATAGGGTGTTCGGGATAAATTTGACATATTTATAATTAATTATATTTTTCCGTAAGTTACATGTATTAACACACACTTCTCTTCATTTAAAAATTTGGACCCTTCTTCATTCATATACAAGATGTCAGAAAGGATGGATAGCTGGAACCCACCTGAATCATGGAAGAGAATAACTTGTATCATGATGATTCGTGCCCGCCATCAAAATAAGGATATTACGACTGCTGCCCAATGCTCCCTGAATACAGTAAAAACAATCAGGCATGAACTAGAGACTTGCAATGGTGACTACGAGGATGTAGCAAGAAGAAAGATCCCTAGCAGACGATCTGATTGCGTTCCTACAGCAGAATTCCTCGCAAATCTGCAGGAACAGGTGTTGAAGAACCCTGGCATTGGAATTCGGGCTTTGTTCGTGGAGTTGCTAACTGTAGTCAAGCCCTGGATAACAAGGGTAGCCAATGGTAGGCCGTATGTATGGCAGCAGGATTCGGCCCCTTGCCACACCTCTGGGAAAAGTCAAAAATGGTTGTCTGAAAATTTCTACGACTTCACCAGTCCAAATGTTTGGCCTCCAAACTCCCCAGACCTTAACCCCATGGATTATTTTGTATGGGGCGCAGTTGAAAAAGACACCAATCGCACTTCCAGTAATACAAAAGCCCAGTTAATGGATAAAATTAAAACAGTTTTTGCGGCCCTTCCCAGGGAGACTGTAGCATCAGCTTGTTCGAGGTTCCGAAGCAGAATTGAAGCTGTGATCGATGCTAATGGTGGTTATTTTGAGTAAATCTTGTTGACAGTATTGTAATTAACTCTGCCTGTAATGTTTTTTTTTGTCAATTCATTAAATTTAATAGATACAAAGAAGATTTTCTTTTTCCTTACGAAACTGTCAAATTTATCCCGAACACCCTGTATATATATATTATGTTCGGTATGGAATATATCCACCCCGAACTTCGATGGAGCTCTCACAACGTCGTATTATGCTTAGCACCAAGTGATTCAAGAATTCTTGAGGCACACTGATCCATTCCTCCTTCAGAGCAAGGATAATGCCGTGTTTGTTTTTCTGAAGGGGAATTTCAAGCAAAAGCAAACGTGTTCTATGAGGTTGTTCTGGGGAGAGTGCTGGACACTCAATTCGATTAATATCTTAGGTTTCCACTGCTCGTGTAAAATGTGATGCGGCATTGTCATCCATAAAAATGAATTCTTTGTCTACAGTATCACAGAACAATCGAACATCACGTTGAAGAAACTCGTCTCAATATCGTTCACCAGTCATTGTTCCTTTTTCCATCACTTGTAGCTCGGTGGGTCCATTAAGTATAATGCCACTCCACATCATGACCCCAGCACCGCCGTATCTATCATTCTTGTGATTCTTACCTTTCTTACAAACGTTAGAAAGCACTTTCACACCAGATCAAGTGTCGTCTAGAATCGGAAGAAAGACTAAAATGACTCATCTGTAAAGAGGACATTAGTTCAATGGTGCCTTGTCCAATTTTTATGGATACGTGCTCTACGATGAGCTGTGGATAAAGGAACATTATCCACAGCTCATCGTAGATTGCAGGCCTTCTGGTGTATAGGGCTATTGTCGCAGACATCTTGCCACAGTTTGTCGAGATATCCGCGTACCTGTGCTTGAATGGAGCCGACTTGCCGTGGTGTGTTGATTACGTTTTGTTGTTATGAGCAAAAATCTTCATGCTCCGTGGTAGAGCGAGGACGACTGCTTAGCAAACGTCTGGAACACATTCCATTGGCTTGAAATGCTGCCTAGAGCCTATATACAACTATGTAGGCTCTGTATTATACAACTATACACAGCTGTGTGATATTCTCATCTCTCTGGCAATATCAGTAATTTTGTGGCCTTCTTCAAGCTTTTCAATAATTCTTCCCAGCGTGAAATTATTTGGATGATGTCTTTGAGTTCCTGTTGAGTGTTACCACGTGACACCTTTGGGCGCGATTCGAAAATTTGAATGTGTACCCACTTTCTATTCGAAATCTTCAGTTATACGAATTGCTACAAGATGACTCCTCTGAATTTACGGTTGTAATCTTCATAAATAGTGTTCGCCCTTAGGTTTTGGACGCCAGTGTAGTTCAAATGGGTTTAGTACAGCTTTGATTCTATCAGTTGTTGCTACAAAATGCGTAGACAATGTGTCCGTTTTTTTTTGGGGGGGGGGATCGTTTTGTGTTTGGTTTCTAATTTCTTATCAATCTAACCATTCTATTAAGATACTCATTCCATTCTAATCTTCTATTTTTTTCATCCATTTGCTTTTTGCATTAATATCAGTCGAAATACTAATTTATAGATTCTTACGTTTGTAGATCATAAATTCCGATATTTTATTAGCTTTAAGAGACTGCTCTTGTACTTTTTTTTATTATATTTTCCTCGATAACTGTTGACCCAAGATATTTCGATTTTCTAAATTGATATCTTCATAATAAAATGAAATACTCCAAGTCATTGTTCAACAATCGTCTCTGGATATGAATATAATAACATTACCTTCAAATAATTTTAAATTCTAGTTAATTTTTGTTATTATTTCCTCCATAATTATGTCAACAGCATCATAATTATGTCAAATGCTGTTGACATAATTATGGAGGCATATTAAGGGCACTTAAAAGAATCTGTATTGTAGTATTTTATTACATTTATTTCTTGTGTATATGTACTGTATCTTTAATCGCTTCAATAATGTTTTGAAAGCTAGTACTTTCAAAACATCCCCTAATTTGGAGATTTTAGAATAAATACAAAACAAGTCAGCGATCTTAGTTGTGATTCCAGCTCCTCTTCTATAATTTTTGTGCATATTTTAAAGTAGTGCATGATTAATTTATTAATCGATAATTTTTAGTTTTAGATTTTATTCTCCTTTTAAACATTAGTAATGTTCATCTTTTATTTAAGTGAATCTGTCTCTTTCCTTAAATATTGGATTTTTTTTTTTCATGTGCGCGCATTCATTTCTTTATAATGAAATGCTAAATTCTAGAATGTTGAGTTTACGGTTTCTGCTCCTTTTTCTTCTTACATCTAGTGTGAATGATGACCTTATAAGCATCGGAACACACTGCAGGACCCCAGACCTTCTTTCACGGTTCCACTGGACTAAACCCAATTGAGATACAATGAAAGTGAACATAAATGATCTCATTGATTATACGAATTAACCCCCCCCCCAAAAAAAATACAAAAAAGAAATCGCAAAAATCAACTAAAAACCATTCTTTCCCATTCCACCAACACTCATGGTCTCGGCATCAATTTAAACAATGTGTGCGCACTACCACTTACAGACATCTAAACCTGATCTCTTATTCTTAACTGAACATCAACTAGCGTGCTTCCTCAACTTTCCTAACCTCTGCACGATTGCTTCCACCTCAAGTGTGCGTGTGTGGGACGGGGAAGAACTGTGCGTTTATGAAGTCCGCACAGTATTCTTGCTCAGAATGTCGAATTTCACAGAAAGGTCTTCAGGATTGTGTATCACTCTCCAAATCTGCATGAGAAGTGAGATCATCGACTACAGTCCAAATACGCAAACAGCGACGGCGTTTTTCTTGGAGACGTCATCGTTTACAACTCAAAATTGTTTCCCTTCTCCAATTCCACTGATCAAGCTGCAAGAGCCGCTGAGATATTCGCTAACAGGGAAAATCTTTCGCAAACTGTCCACGAGAACCCACTAAACCTCCATCCCTCTTCATCTCTAAACAGTTCTCCTAATAAATTCTTTGTAGACGTCAGATCTCCTTTTGTTAATTCCGACTACAATGTTATCCAAGTCCCCTTTCATGTTAATTACTGTTTTGCTCTTCGGATCCGAATACTTATTCCAACTGAATAACTGAAGTAATTCTTACTGGAATGGAAGTCTTCATTCTCCAACAAATGCGTCAACGCAGCTCAAAATAAATAAATAAAAGCTGGATATCAAAACTCCAATATCTCAGAAAGCATGCAACAGCTACAGAAAGACCATCGACTCCAAATTTGATTTTGAAAGAGTCAAGTGAAGAAAAAAATTTGTGTTTGGTCCTTTGCGAGGCCATCAGCTTCTCTCTCTTTCTTTCTTTCTTTCTCTCTCTCTCACACACACACATCCAGATAGTACCATTGTAACAACACCAAAAGACAGTGCTTATCTCCTGACATCTACCTGTCACGACGAAAGCAAAGAAAGTACCTTCTACATTTGAATTGGTCACTACATGCCTTCTCTTGTCCTGCGGCAGAAAGAAGAATTCTTAATAGCTTGAATACAAACAAGTCTTCTGGTCCTGATGGCATCCCCTCAACTGTGCTTAAAACTTGCACTTCTGAATTAACACCCATTTCATATCGTCTTATAATCTTTCATACTCATGTGACATCTATCCTTCAGCATGAAAGCCCATATCCAACTAATCCCAAAACAGAAGATAAAAGACAGATATCTAACTGCCATGTCATTGAACTCACCTCAGTTCTATTGGGGGGGGGGGATAAATTCATCAGCAACCAACTCCATCTCGCACTTAGCCCACCAGTATGGATGGATTCTATCCCTCTCAGTTCCCAGCAGATTTCTTGCCAACATCACCCATCATATGGACCCAATCTATCGAAGGGTTCGATGAAACCCATGTGGATGTTCTAGATATTTCCAAGAATTTGATCAGGGATGTCATCACAAAGGTTTAGAATGTATCCATCTTAACACATACAGGGTGTTCGGGATAAATTTGACATATTTATAATTAATTATATTTTTCCGTAAGTTACATGTATTAACACACACTTCTCTTCATTTAAAAGTTTGGACCCTTCTTCATTCACATACAAGATGTCAGAAAGGATGGATAGCTGGAACCCACCTGAATCATGGAAGAGAATAACTTGTATCATGATGATTCGTGCCCGCCATCAAAATAAGGATATTACGACTGCTGCCCAATGCTCCCTGAATACAGTAAAAACAATCAGGCATGAACTAGAGACTTGCAATGGTGACTACGAGGATGTAGCAAGAAGAAAGATCCCTAGCAGACGATCTGATTGCGTTCGTACAGCAGAATTCCTCGCAAATCTGCAGGAACAGGTGTTGAAGAACCCTGGCATTGGAATTCGGGCTTTGTTCGTGGAGTTGCTAACTGTAGTCAAGCCCTGGATAACAAGGGTAGCCAATGGTAGGCCGTATGTATGGCAGCAGGATTCGGCCCCTTGCCACACCTCTGGGAAAAGTCAAAAATGGTTGTCTGAAAATTTCTACGACTTCACCAGTCCAAATGTTTGGCCTCCAAACTCCCCAGACCTTAACCCCATGGATTATTTTGTATGGGGCGCAGTTGAAAAAGACACCAATCGCACTTCCAGTAATACAAAAGCCCAGTTAATGGATAAAATTAAAACAGTTTTTGCGGCCCTTCCCAGGGAGACTGTAGCATCAGCTTGTTCGAGGTTCCGAAGCAGAATTGAAGCTGTGATCGATGCTAATGGTGGTTATTTTGAGTAAATCTTGTTGATAGTATTGTAATTAACTCTGCCTGTAATGTTTTTTTGTCAATTCATTAAATTTAATAGATACAAAGAAGATTTTATTTTTCCTTACGAAACTGTCAAATTTATCCCGAACACCCTGTACTAGTTATTTTTATTAATCAATGCATAGCCAATCAAGGGTTCCTTAAAATTTCGTGGCCTCGCAGAGTCAAAGTAAAAATTTGCTCACAGACAAGGGCGCTGACTTCTGAATCTAAAAAAAAAAAAAAAAAAAATTCACATATACTCTCAACTATAAGAGATCATGAAAGAACCAATCAGTCCTCTCCTTTCTACGATCTGGAAGAGGAGGGGGGGGGGAGAATCCCTTTGGAGTAACTAGAAAGTAAATGATCCGTTACAAATGAGCAGTAGTTAAATAAACCTAAAATATTAAGTTTCGTGTGTTTCTACAAGAAAATAATGAAGACGTGTACTTTTAAAATTCATTCACTGAACTCAATTAATGCCTCAAAACGTGTTCTTATTCTTTGTAGTTAGACACCTGAAGAAATTCAACGAAACTAGTAGTGTTCCTATTAAACCCCGTTCTTTATTATTCTCGGTGTTTAGTCATTCAAACCTTATTAATTTCCACACACACATATATATATATATATATATATATATATACACACACACACACATGCTTGCATCATTTCTGTTATCCGTTACATATTTAGAAATGCAACCAAGTTAAATAATTAACTTGGTTGATAATAAACAATTAAATAATAAAGTTAATAGAGTTAAATAATAAACACGTATAGCATTACACGAGAAATTATTTGAAATGCAGGATTTCTATTGGAAAATTTTGCTAATTGCAACAAAGTTGTTGGTTTGAATATTCAATACTTTTCCCGTTAAGGATTAAAAAAGTTCCAATAAAACATTCAAGCAATTTAATAAAAGATAATAGAAGAAAAAAATAATTTAATTAAATTACATATTTTTACTTATTTATTGAATTACACAGCAGTACACCATAAACTGAAAGAAATAAATCTTATAATAAGAAGTTTCGATTCAAAAACAGAGGAGTTTCATGATGCTTTTTTTTTTTTTTTATCAGTTGCATGCTTGAAACCTTTGCAAGATCCATATCTCCATATATATATATAATCTCCATAATAATGGATATATATATATATATATATATATATAATCTCCATAATAATGGATAATGGAAATATATATATATCTCCATTATTAAGAAGTGATAGTGTCCAATCCTTTTCGAGGGCAGTGCGTATTTGGCCTTTTGCAAAATACTATTTGAAATGCAGCACAGTCCCAGTGGGAAGGTAAGTGTAGCAACACAATATTTACGAAAATCAGCATTTATCTTGTCAGAGAGTGGAATCGAAGCCCCAAACATGTTTCTGTGGCCAAGAATGTTATGATAGGCCTACGAAGCGATAAAAGAACTGCGGTGACCTGTGTCGCTTGAATCAACAGTTGTATTTACAAATAGAACTCTCTCCAGGCCATCTCTCAACACCATATCTTAAGCACGTCACGTACGCCATTTTCCTCTATGGGGAGGGGATGCCAAAGAGGGGAAGAAGAACGTCTTATTTATATGTTTGCTTTTCTAATTAGATAAGGACCGGGATTAGATAAGTACAATTTAGATTAGAGTCAGAAACGTGTAGTAAGCTCTGCTTATCGTAAGGAGATGTCTGTTTCAGACTTTCTCACGATCGCTACAAGATCTTCCCAACCTCCCGTATGCTGGCAATAACGTTGGTTTTTCTCTCCCTTTCAACACCTTCCTTCGTCTTGAAAAGCAGTCACTAAATCAATGGTTTCGCATTCTCAAAATACCAAAGTAAAGACGCCATCTATCGATGAAAAATGCATTGTTGTTATTCAGCCATTTTAAAATAATATTTATTTGTTATTTCTAATATAAACTGACAAAGCCACTGGTCCTTAGTTGCTAAACTGCATAATATATATCAACATATATAAAAAAAAGAAAGTAAAAATAAATATGTCTTCAGTAAAATCCTGATCCCATCTTGTGTCTTTATAACAAAGTTAATCAACTAATTCTTTATAATTTTCAGCTTTGGCTTCAAAACTATTCAACAATATCGTTGAATTTCTTTTTTGAATTCATCTTTGAATGATTTTCTAGTTTTAGCTTTTATTATTATTATATTACTAGGTGGACTCTGCGCCCAACTCCCCGATTTCCGGGCTGGCAGGCCGGTTCTCCTTGAATTCTAATAACTCGAATTTTGAAGACTCGACACTCAGGGAAGCTACCTTCGCTTGTCATTTCTGGAATCTTAATATTGGATAAGGATAAAAAAAAAAAATTCAAAAAAAGTCACAAAAACAAAATAAAGACTTTTCCATAGGAAAAGTCTTTATTTTTATTTCTATTAAAAGAAACTTACTCGATCAAAAATATTTCGTAATAATTTATTGAAATTAAAAACTACGACTTCCGTATTATTTTTTAGTTTATAATTTTAAAAAGATATAAGAATTTGAAATTCTAACACTATTACATTAGAGTTGGATAAATTCAGAAAATAATGATACCAAACATATATATGTAGGGTTTAAAATAGGCCCGATTTAAAACGTGACATGAAAACGTTTCAAATTTCGGCTTATCTTTTTATATAGATAGAATGGATTATTGTTTGAAATATTGCAGCTAAGGTACTGTAATGCAGTACCCAATGCTTTATGCAATATTTTCTCGGGTTCAATGAGAGGCTTGTCAATTTTTTTCGTGAACGAGGCCATATTTTCCAGATATAATGTTCTGTCATTGTCCCATAAACGGCAATGTTTTGTAAAAACTCCTTTCCATACTGAGCTGTAACGGAATTAATTTTAATTCGCTATAGATATGCCAGTGGTATTTAATCCTTGTATGTTATTACTTCCATCAAACTTAGACATGTTCTCAAAAGTGTCCCTTCATACTTACTCCATATACTAGATCTATGGAAGATCTCTTGTCATTATTAGCAACTAAACTGCTTTCTTTAGCTTGTATTGGAGGAATCTACAAACATGAACTAATTTCTCGGCTCATAAGCTTCAGTTATATTCATGTTGAAGACAATATTCAGGAAAGTTAGACTGTCGATTAGGTAAATTAAAAGACCTAACAAAATTGCTTAATTAGTTGAGGTGTGTGTTGACAACATCATAAATGCTATTTAAATTAAGGGGATATTAAATCCCACATTATTTCAAAGCCGAATAAGAAACTCAAGGATAGAAATCCAAGAGTTTCATGCCGAATATAGCAAACTATAAAAGTTTCGGCGGATTGCAGCGTAAGGTAAAACACATGGTTCAATACCAGGGCAACTCGTAGCAAAGGTAGTAAAGTTCTGATCACTATTCTTAGTATTTCCTATAATGTAAAACACATCTCCTCGGAGATGTACGATGTTATACATTATGGTGGAAGGTCACTACCCAGACCGGTTTCGACCTTTATTGAGGTGTATTTAAGTAAAGACCTCTCTAAAAATTAGACGATCCCGAAAGATCGCCCAACTCAGCGTTGTTCCACTCAGTGAAAGGATCACCCCGTCACTGAGAAGAACTTCTCAGCATTGGCTCTACCCAGTGGCAGGCTCACCCCCACCACCGGACAGAGCCATAATCTCAGCGGTGGCTCTACTCAGAGACAGGCAAAAACCTAGCCCAAGCAGAGCCTCATATATCCAGATCTATGTTTAAGTAAAGCCGTCTCTAAAAATTAGGACGATCCCTAGACCACTCCACAGTGGCCGAAAGACCGTCCAACTCAGCGTTGTTCCACTCAGTGACAGGCCACCCCGTCACCAAGAACTTCTCAGCATTGGATCTATCTAGTGGCAGGCTCACCCCACCACCAGACAGAGCCATAATCTCAGCGGTGGCTCCACTTAGATACAGGCAAAAGCCTACCCTAAGCAGAGCCTCTCATATATCCAGGTTTGATTTCTCATCAGTGAGTAGGTAGACCAGATAATATAATACTGAGATTATAGCGAAGAGAACATATACTTTGCTATACGAGTTGTCAAAAAGGTGCACCAATAAATTGCTGAAATAAAGCGCCACTAGGCTTCACTTCGGCGATATAAAATTATTTAAATTAAGAGGATATTAAATCCCACCATAATGTATAACATTATACATCTCCTAGGAGATGTGTTTTACATTATGGGAAATACTAAGAATAGTGATCAGAACTTTTCCACCTTTGCTACGAGTTGCCCTGGTATTGAACCATGTGTTTTAGCTTACGCTGCAATCCGCCGAAACTTTTATAGTTTGCTATATTCGGTATGAAACTCTTGGATTTCTATCTTTGAGTTTCTTATTCGGCTTTGAAATAATGTGGGATTTAATATCCCCTTAATTTAAATAATTTTACATCGCCGAAGTGAAGCCTCGTGGCTCTTTAATCATAAATGCTTTCTTCTGATGGTGGTGATGACTTCGCATCGTTTACACCAGAAGCAAGAAGTTTATTACCCATCAGCACCAATATTTTGCTGTGATCGGGGAACAGATGCTGGAAGATATTACTCTTATGGTAACTTCTAAGTTTGTATAAAGTAAAAAAAAGTTATAGAAAAACCCAAATTTCTCTCCAAAAATATACCAGTATTCTCACTAAATCTTTAACTTAAGGAAACGTGCATCAGTCATGAGGAGGCCATTTTTGATCTTGGAATACTGTTGCACACTTCGAAATAAAAAGAAATTTGATTTTTTTTTTTTTAAATTCGAATCATTAATTGTCGCGGCAATTACTTTCCCGAAACTGTTTTTTTTTTTCTTGAGTCAGCACTTCGAAATACATTAAGAATCAATTAAATAATAATTTGTTGACAATGCAATTAAACGAGTCTAGTAAACGACGGTGCTAATTACAACTGTTTTAAATTCATTAAATTCATTTGCTAAGCAAATGCCAATTCAATGAACTGGTTAACGCATTACTAAACCAGAAGCATGTAGCAGAAGTTTTCGTAACGTTTTCTGTTGAGATAAAGTCGCAAACAATAGCTTTTGAAGGTAAAGACCAAAATTAGAAGTACAATATATATCACAATTTGGAATAAGTTAATCCATTTGCTTATTTTAGGAATCGTAATTTCACATGTGAAGGTAAAAAAGACAAAACATCTAAAAATAGAAAGTGTAGCAAATTCTGTGCTAAATCCTAACGTAACAAAAGCAGTCTAGATTAAAAGTCTATAATACACTGGCTATACCAACACTATTTTAAGAAAGTAGTGTTATGGTATATATTATACCATATGGTATATACATATACCATATATGTATGGTATCTTGAATTCATCACACTGTTTGCACTCACCACCTTCAAAAGGCAAGATATTCCAACATGCGCTGCTCAGTGAGAGAAAAATCTAGCTCTCATCCCTTACTTTGTTGCATTTATTCTTAACTTTCATGGATGCCCTCTCCCTATCCTCCATAAAATGAAAAATTCTATTTACTCGTATGATACTTATGTAACCCTTTCAGAAGTTTTCCATCATATCAACCCTTTATCTCAGGATTTGATAATGTCTGCAGTCCACAAATCCTCATTCATAATTTGCATTCCACCGTCCTTCAAATATAACGTTAACACTCTTCTTCGCATCCTCGCTATCGTATCTGCATCACCTTGAAAACAAGATCTACACACAGTAGCCCAGATGAGGTTATTAAAGCCCTGTAAAATGGCAAAATGACTTTCTTTTCTTGCATGTCATTGTTTATTTAAGCATTACAATTATCCCCTAAGTTGTATTTGTAATCTTTGTTATATGATCAATGAATTTTAACTTGCTCTCTACTAAAACTCCAAAATCCCTATATCCTAAAATCCTGATAGCCGCTTTCATGTGCCCACAATTCCAGGCCTATTCATTTACTTCTTGCAAATACTGCATGCTATTCGATTTCCTGAATACCATGACTATCTTTACATCAACCAACAAATAACTCTATTTCTCCTATGTAATTGTTTCCAATGCTAAATACTGAATAACGATGGACCAATGGCTGATCCACGGAGTACACCACTGATCACCTTAAATCTTGCAGACTCGCATACCCCATACACCATTTTTGATATCTGTCAGTCAGCTATTCTACTATCCAAGGTAACAGTTATAATCCAATCTATATCTCAACTTATGCAACAGTCTTCCATACTATATTTTGTCAAAAATCTTAGTAAAGATCAAAAGTATCAAGGCGTATCCATTCCCGTTGTATAACTCGCTGCTAACATTATTTTAAAATGTGAGCAAGTTGCTCAAAATAACCTTCCCTTAGCAAACCCATGCTGTTCATTACAAAATAGAGATTCTACTTTGTAATGAACAAATGTCAACCCATTTCTGAATGCGAACCCTAAGAAACTTTTCCGAAATCTTCACTACCCCTCCAGAGATAGTCCTCGGTGGTTAGATATATCAGTCTTTAAGCCATCCTTTTGCAATGGGATTACCATACATTTTTCCACACCAATAGAATTTTACATGTGCTGGGACTCAACTCAAATATATTTGACAACATAATGTCATAAATCGCTTTTTGACATTATGCAACATGTCTTCCTGTTAAAAGCTTTAGCAAAGTCAACAGTATACCCCCCCCCCAAAAAAAAACGCACACTCTGGATAAGAAATCAGAGAAGAAAGAAACATGAAAAGCTTAGTTTAAAGTTTATTTTTCATTTGCTCAGACTAAAATAAATTTAGTTTAATCCTTTATCCAAGTGTGTGCAAACAAAGTTTACCCCAGTCCTGAAGATACTTTCAGGCGCAAACTTTGTTTGCACACACTTGGATAAAGGATTAAACTAAATTTATTAAAGCTTAGTTTAAATAAGTTCTCTAAAATGAAAAAGCCTTTGACAGAATTAGTAGACAAAAATTTCTTACAATATTAACCGATTTAAACATACCAAACCAACTTTTACAATCCATTCAAGAAATATATACAGGAAATAAAATAGCAGTTAAATTAGAACACATCTCAGAATGGAAAAATATATCAAGAGTACGACAAGGATGTACCCTCTCACCTCTGCTTTTCAATATATATATATATATATATATATATATATATATAAATAAAAGTATAACAATCTGGAAACAGTATAACCCATTTCGTGTACAAATAACCCCACAAATGAAGATAGATACACTACTATTTGCAGATGATCAAATAGTATTAGCTACATCAGAAGATGACTTACAAAGATCATTAAAATCATTAAATGATATCTCAAAGCAATATAATATGACAATATCTAAAGAAAAAAAATAATGGCATTCAAAGGAGAAAACCCAATAAGAAGTAAAATAGTGATAGATAATAAAATACTAGAACAAGTAAACACTTTCAGATACTTGGGATGTGATCTATCACACGAAGAAGAAAAAAGACATAGATACTAAAATATCAAACTTTGTCAAAGTAAATGGCATAATAAATAATATATTTAAGCCATCCCTAGTCCAAAAACACACTAGAATAAAACTATATAATGTCTTGTCAAAACCAACTCTACTATACGGAAGCGAAACATGGACCATGAAAAGGAAAGATGAAAAACGAATTCAAACAGCAGAAATGAAGTTCCTCAGAAAAACAGCTGGATATACCAAGTGGGGCCACAAAACAAATGAAGAAATCTTACAATCCCTGAAAATAAAATTAATTAATTACTACATAAGACAGTACAAACAAAAATGGCTAGAACATTTAAATCGAATGGACAACAGCAGACTACCAAAAATATTATACAGATACAAAATAAGTGGAAAAAGAAGAATCGGAAGACCAAGAAAGAGATGGCACAAGCCAATCTGGCTTGTGCCATCTCTTTCTTGGTACCGGAACAAGCCACCTGGCCAAAAATTCATGTTAGGAAGAAGTTCTCTAAAATATACTGCTATGATATAAATTAATAACTTGAAAAGAAGCATTATTAGAGGAAAAAATTAAAGTGAAAAATGCAGTATGCTGTAAAAATAGTTTTCATTAATCCCTCTAAAATCTAGATCCGCCCTTGGATGGGGTCACACAAATACAGCTTATATAAATCCTCATATAAATTAATATATATATTATATTAATTTATACGTTCCGGATATAGATACTTGTATAAAAATCTTAAATGAATACGTATTCACTAAATTGCAAAATTTTATTAAGTCCATATAAAATCAAAAAATGCTGTGAAGATTATTATATTACATAATATAATATATAATATAATATAATATCAAAATCAAAAATGGATCCATTGGAACTTAACTATGGATGGTTTTCCAATTGAAAGACGTATGCACCATAATGACAACGAATAGAAGCAGCACCTGCAGAATAGGCTGATTCTTTTTAGAACTTATCCTTATAAGGACTGGCTTAAAGGGGCGAAGCTAGAATGCTTTTCATCTTCCCCGTTATCTGTAGATGACAGTGTAGGATAAGGTGTTTTGATTATTAATATTCTAAACTCGGATTGGTAGACTGGCGCTTATTCTTTAAGAATTAGCAAATAATCACTAGCCAGAGGAGGAGACGATATATAAATATCATTCCTATAAATGATATTAAAGTTACATTATAATTGTAAAAATAAATGGATGACTTGTTTTCATTATTTAACTGAAAATTCTCAATGCTTTTGTTCTTGAATGGAGAGGAGGAGGAGGAGGCAAGCATTGATTCACTACTCTCAGTAATAATACCTGTATGTTGGTTTGCAATTTGACGAATTTGAAGCCTTGGAATGAATTATTGCCACGTTGCTTTCTGCTGCTATTTTAATTTTGCTATGTATTGTGAAAACAACTGCAAAAAGAAAATGTCATACTATGCAGTTAACAGAACTTCAAGCACTTTTGCTAGTCTTCTGATTGGAGATTAAAGAACTAACAATAAAATTTGTTATTTATGATCAGAGAACTTAAAAATGTCAAAATAAAATTTGCATCCAAAATATTAAGTACAACTTCATAAGAAAACACGCAAATTTATATTTTTTATTACTTGTTTCTCATTCTTTAGTAGCAACACCTACGATAGTTTTATATAATTAAATAATTAAACACAAAATAAACATTGTTCGATTTTTCAATAAGAAAAATCGAACAATGGAAAGGAAGTTAAATGGAAGTCTTAAAAAGGACTTCTTTCAATAAGAAAAATCGAACAATGTTTATATTTTGTGTTTAATTATATAAAACTATCGTAGGTGTTGGTACTAAAGAATGAGAAACAAGTAATAAAAAATATAAATTTGCGTGTTTTCTTATGAAGTTGTACTTAATATTTTGGATGCAAATTTTATTTTGACATTTTTAAGTTCTCTGATCATAAATAACAAATTTTATTGTTAGTTCTTTAATCTCCAATCAGAAGACTAGCAAAAGTGCTTGAAGTTCTGTTAACTGCATAGTATGACATTTTCTTTTTGCAGTTGTTTTCACAATACATAGCAAAATTAAAATAACATTGTTCGATTTTTCTTATTGAAAGAAGTCCTTTTTAGGACTTCCAGGTTAACGAATGGCAATGCTATAGCCAATGAAGTTTTGACTGAGGCTCAGCTACTGCCCGTTACCCAGCCATGACTAGAGCTTTTAGCTCGATAACAATTAATCCATACAGACTCTCTTCATTCAGATGACGGGATAAAGAGTCAAGGACTCAGTCCATCGCCCAGTTCTTTTAAGAACTTCTTATTGAAAAATAGTGACAATGAGGGAACAAACTGTCAGTTGAGTTGAGAAACATGCCTTGTATTATGAAAACTTAAATATATACCTATTTGTTTATAAAAAGATCACATTACTTCAAATGAGTAGATTTTTCAATGATATGTCATCATTAATACCTCCCTTTTTATTTTATTTCGGTTAGCAGTATACTGTTGATAAAGAAAATTGTAAAGTGAAAAAATATTATTCTTACATTTAGCTTCTTTCCAAATTTGGAATAACGAATAACTTGAAGAACTGAAGTATGCATGTCTCTAAGAACAATTTTTTCTCTCTCTCTTTTTTTTTTTTTTAAGTACGTTGTTGACACTTTAGGTTTAACAATCAAAATGATAAGTCATTTTGATTGTTTTTGATTTCAAAAGTTGAATTTTCGAATGTTCTAACCTGAATTATTCTAAGATGTTTCAATTAGGTGACGTGATGTCATTTTAGATGACATCGGTCCCAAACATATGCAGGAAAACTGTATATAGACAAGAACATTTTAAATTTCAAATTAAATAAAATAGATACATTTTAGCCTTAAATATTCGTTCATTTAATTTCCCAGACAAGAGGATAAGTATTCCAAATTTAAATTATTTTTGTGGACACAACGGTTTCAATATATATACCTGAATTCTACTAGTGAACAAATTCTGTAATTTCATTGCAATACATTGAATCAATAACAATGAAACCTTCTGAGTAATTATCAAAATTTGACTTCGCAAAGTCATTTTGCATTATTAATGTACACTACACTGAAATAAGTAATGGACAGGCCCACTTGAAAGAACCATACAGATGGCTATACTTTTGTCATCACAAGCGGCTCGACGTACATTCGACTCTTCTACAGAGTCGAGTGTATATCTGCATAACATCAGTGGCACACGGAGAATTTACTGACTTTGAAAAAGTGTAATCATTAGCGTGCTATTTTATGATGGTGGAACTCCGTAATGTGGAGCAACAAATCATGCTATATGGACGAGTGTGGGTATGGAGAATGCCTGGTAAAACTCCTTATGTCCGAGTGAACTATAAAGTTGGTGGTAGTGGAAATGTCATGATCTAGTGCTGTTTCATCTAGTATAACTCCGCAACTGTTTATGTAACAGGTACTATTGAGAAATTTTCCTCAAATCATGTGGAAAAAACTGGACAGGGCTATACAGAGTCTCACTCCCAACCACTTTGCGACGAAGTGGAACGTTGGGTATTGTCACCAGTGCCCTGAACAACAGTATATTTAACAAGGACTTGAAAATGAACAGCGACAGCGATGAACTATTTATGTAATAAACAAACTAGCGAACTAAATTCAAAAAATGAAATATAACGTAATGAAGTTAATTTGAAGGCATCGACGGTTTGGCATCACAGAATCCATGAGATTGTACAATTCAACATTTCCTACAGACTCTTTTTTCCTTAAAAGTCGATTTCGGTGAATTCCTCTAAGCACCTATAGTGTCCCACTAGTCAACAAGTCTATTCAAGATAAGGGAAGTCAGTGCCCTTAAAAAAAACAAAAAAAAAACAAATCCGATAGTTCCCCCTCCCCGCCTAATCTGTCTGTTTTGCAGGTTAAGAATGTTTTTTTTTATAAACAAACAAATTGACAAGCTTCACATGTCGTAACCTCTTATCGCAAATATTTTTTAACATGAGTTGATGTACCAATTTTGGTGCATATTCCACCTATCCTAGTATGGTGAAATGTTTCCCTCGCCACCGTACAATATTTGAAATATAAGCAAAGCAGATACCAGAGGCAAATGGGAATGGTAAGTCATCCTCCAACAATCAACATTATGCATTAAGAAATAATGTCAATCACGTGCACATATAAATGAATGTAAAGTTTTCTATGTCAGAATCCTCCCCAAACTAGTTTTCTATTTAATTATAATATGAGCCATGCTCCACACACGCATCGTGATGCAATTGTGAGCTTGGGATTTGACTACCCAAAGAGATCAGGTGACCAGGAAGTGATATGTTTCATGTGTGGCCTGCTACTCTTTATTGAAAGAACAGACTGGAACAATAAAACGCAAGTAATAATGCTAAGAAGTTGCCTTTGTGATGTTGCGAGAAGTACCTCTAAATTGCAGAGTCGTTGCTAGGCAACAGCAGTAAACGTCACACCGTGATATACACCCTGGTCGGTCACAATAACCAGTGAGTGATGTTCCCTTCCTACAACATTCAAATGATCTGACACTTTAGGGGGACATAACTCATGCGATATAGGCGAGGACTGGCGGTGGTGCTCAATATTTTATGAGCCCAATTAATTGGAAGACGATCCAAGTTGGTATATTCTGAGCCAGACAGTGCGTGTCTGAATTGTAATTTGTTTGTTCTTTTCTTCAATTCTCTTTTGTGTGAGCACATAAAAATTCTTTATTAGGCCCTACGATCAGGAAAATCATTTCCGATGGATCGTATATCTGCCCGGTTATATTAGTGAAGTTAGTCCGACCATTCATCTTTCAAGACTGCTGACGTCACTAATTACCTGTTATTAAAATAGACCTGTGTAATGTGATAGTCTTTTAGCACAGATCTATGGAATTAGGATTTGAAGGATTCCCAAATGTGGTGACATCCCCTAGATTTTGCAATTATAGGAAATATATAAAGGAGCACCGACCTGGTTGGCCAGGTGACATGGATGTTTGCGATATCCTTCATTCTTACATGCAAATATACTTTCCCAAGAGATCTGAGTCATAATAGGAGATCTATCTATCTCGATCAGGGAAGGAGGCCTTCTTTAGTAGTGAGAAAGATCAGAGACCGAACACAATACGATGCAATACAATGGAGCAGGAAACCCACTCCCAATGGAACTTAGGGATAGCGAGAAATTTTGAACCCATCATTGGAGAACTGAGATATCTCGAAAATATATACAGTTCAGCTAATTTTATCAGTTACTAGGAGAGTATGAGTATATTATATCTGTAAAAATCGTGCAGTTTACCTGATTGAAGGAAGTAAAATCCTTATTGAGACCCACACACAACCAACATAAGTTGCAAAGCCCTGGAAAAGCCATTGGTCTTTCCAATCAATGAGCGAATGTCAAGACCTGCTACGAAGGTACATTCGGCATAGAAGCACACATCACAGCTCAAAATACACCATTAAAGAGACAGTTTCTAAATTCATACTTGGTTTTGGATACGTTGCATTATGACAACATTATTGAAATCGCTTCCACCACTAATTCAGACCCACATTTCAGCTTGCACCAAAAAGAATGCCTCATCAACAAGCCACAAAATGTGGTGAACCAATCAACAGGAAATTATAACCAGAGTTCTGAAGTGTCATCATTAGAAAAAGATTTTGCGACAAGAGTGACGGTAGATTTTAAAAGATTTGATAATTTCATAATTATTAGACGTACATAAGGAACTTTTTGGCTATTGCTTGTACTCAAAATCACATTGAATCAAAATATTCAATACCTTAAATATACTGAATACTAAACTGTTCAACTTTTAAAAAACATAATAAATAAATAAATAATAAATAAAAAAGCTGTAACACAATCACATAACGCTAGTTAATATTTTCTCCTTTCGATGAATTAGATTGGTATGAAAAACACGAAATAAAAACATTTGTAAAAGTCATTGATTCACAATGACTTCATTGATTCACAATGACTTTTAGAAACTCACTTATTCTTTATTGTAATATGATGATATGGATTGCACTATGGTGTCAACCATCGAATTAAAAAAATATTTCAAGAGCATTCTACTTCAAGGCACTCAATTATATCCATTACTACTAAAATATAGGTTAAATCATTTTTTCTAATGTGAATAAAATAAAATAATTCCGCAATTTACCACTGGTAAATTGCGGAATATATGTATGATGTCACATAGAGATGGATGTAATCATGCATCCGTCATATTATATGCATGGATTGTGTAAAAAAAAACAAAAACAAATTGAAACAATTTCCGCTTTTGTAAAACCTGTTCAGTTTAGACAAGAAGAATATATGCATAGTTTTTACGTTTTTGTGGTTATTCTGATCACTCTTGCACAAGCATCAAATATTCCAAGATTCTCATGCATTCAGTTTATCTGCGCTCTTAAAACTTATAAATGAAAGAAACAGACATTTTCAATTGCTCTAACCAGTCCTTTTTTTCTGTTGACACATGATTTTTTATTATTTCGTTTATTTATATTACTTTTTTAATATATATATATATATACATAAATTTTTAGGTTCTGAGGCGATCATAATTTCAAGATTAAAAGTTAGTTTACAAAAGGATAGGTAAGAATTAAATATTGTTAAACTTTTTTTAAATTTTTACTTTTTGGTTGCCGTTTCAATTTTATTCTCTCCTTAACTGACAAAAGGTTGCCTTGAAATGATACCGAACTTTTTTTCCGAGACTTCTGGGTCAACATTTTTTTTTTTTGAAGGGGGGGGGGGGGGGATGACTACCATAAATGCCAGTTTTGCCTTTAGCACTCAGCAGGATTTTGTTTTTGTTAACATTCTTTAAAAACACAGTAGCTTATCGTTAAAGAAAATAAAGTTTCTATGAAAATGCCTACTTACTTAACATTACCTGAATTCCCTCCTTTCCAAGTATGTGCTGAATGATTCTTCTCTAATCTATTTTTGCACTCCAATAAGGAAATTTTAAATAACTAAAAACTTACATAATTTTTCTGAAGTTTATCTAATTGTCGGCACCGTGCGTTTACTTGTTTATAGCAATTCATTTCAAAATATAAAGTTGGTGTCTAAATTAAACATAAGCCTAAAAATCTGGGCTTCTAAAAAATCAAATATTTGTTATGACTTATTATTGTATATAATTAATACTAATTTATTATTAAAAAATGCACTTCATTTTATCATTTGGGGAACTGCAACAGAAGTCACAATCTTCAGCTTCTAGTTTCTGAAATCATAAAGATGGTACTGGATAGAGCAATTCTAAATTAGTCACACAAATATAATTAGCTAGGCTAAGAGATTTTTTTTTTTTTTAATTTCTCTCTATTGCCCAAAGACCAGTCATAATAATATCAAAAAGCTTGGCAATTTTTGACTTTTAATATGTAATTCTTATTATTTCTAGCAATATTTTTAAACCACAAATTGTTACTTTGAATTTTCATTCTTGCCAATACTTGTTTAAATATCCTTAATATTTAAATCTCCTTTAGGATCTGAATGAAAATTCCCTCCACTATATTATTCTAGCTATTCAAGTTGTCTAGACACTTTTAGAAATATGCTTTATTTCTGAAGTGTAATATTACAGTTTTTGCGAAATTCTCCCAATCTGTGTGGTATTCAGATAAAGTATTACGTATATTTGGCATGCATTAATAGTTTGAATGAGAGAGAGACTTTGCCAAGGCACCAACACAGTATTTAATATAGAACGAGGCTACAAAATGAGTGCAGGACGGAGACAAGGATATACTGAACCACATTACACAACACACTGACAGTTAGGCAAAAAGTCTGGGGACCCTGAGCCCCTACATCAGAACAGGGTGGTGTTTACTTGATAAAACGGGAACCTACCGTCAAGTCTCTTGTGGCGAACACTCTCGGTGAGGACTCCAGCTGTGGGTGTTCACGGCGGAGTCGAAACCTGTGATGACGGGATACCAAGGGGTGATCGTACTGCTAGACAACGTTGCCGGAGCTGCCGGGGTGGGAGAGATGGTCTCGGGAATTCCCGAGGGTAGAATCAACGGAGACCAGCTGTGGACTAACCCTTGCGTAGTAGCGGCGGTGTATGGCAGCTTGTTGGCGGCAACGAAGGCAAAGTGGGGGTACAGCACGGAAGGGTAAGTAACGGGATAGGCGAGACATCTCTCTTCCAGTGCCGCACACTTGGCCCGGGGAGACCCAGAACGGCCACCACTGCAGTAAGCTTGACCTGTCCGGACACAGTCACCAGCACTGGTACACCGATTATCTGCAGTCCGTGAAGTGCAGATGACGGAATCGGAACAAGTCGACACAGTCCTTACTGACGGTTCCTCGGAAGGAGTTTTGCCAATGATGCTGTCAATGGTGAAAGACGTCGACTTGGTTCTGGCCGGAACGATGCCTTCTGGTGGCTCCCGCTTCATGACTTTGGAGTCACCAGCACATCTGGACACAGAATGAGGGTCAGCGACTTCCGATTCCGCACTGACCTTGTTGACAATGACCGCAGGTCGCGACGGAATCTGCCTCAGGTCGGATCTACACAACGAATCGGGTTGCTTATCTCGTATAGTTTTGGCCGAGGATGCCACCGCACTAGGATCCACTCCGATGGATTTCTTTTTCTTATGAAGAGTAAATTCGTCGACAGTCACATTAGGTCGAGACTTCTCGTCTGTCACAGGATCGGGGGTTTGGTAGGGGGTTTTATTCCTTCTCTTCCTCCTCCGAAAATTGCCATTCTCAAACATTTCCTCGGAGTTCGCATCCAGAGTCCAGTAGCTGCCTTTCCCCGGCTTCCCTTTCTCGCGGGGCACCTTGATGAAGCACTTGTTCAGACTCAGGTTGTGTCGGATGCTGTTCTGCCATCCCTGCTTGTTGTCATGGTAATATGGAAACCGATCCATGATGAACTTGTAGATACCGTCCAGTGTGATCTTCTGCTCGGACGAACTCCGGATAGCCATAGCGATTAAGGCGATATAACTGTACGGAGGTTTCTGAAGAGGAGGGTCCTGTCGACGCTCGGTGGTCACCGGTTGCGGTTGGGAAGGACGCACCGTCGGCAGCACCCCGGAAATGTCATACGAACCCAGCGACGTAAAGGTGGTGACATCACTCCGCAACGCTGCAGCAGCATGGGGATACAGTACGGGATTGTATAAGAAACTGCGGTGTTCGTTAAACAGATTATAGTAGCGTCCTGCAGGCGAATTCATACCGGTGGACACTCACGATGGCAACACACAGAGTAACCATGAACTTCTAAAAAATAAAAATAAAAAAAACAAACAAACCCTACAGTGTCGTGTTGTTGACGGGACGATTAGCGATCGCTAGTCGGCCAACTCCGCGCTATACACACCCCGATTACACTACGCGAACCTTCTAGGAGTATGAGTTTATCAGTTCCGGCTATCATCCACCAGCAACCGATAGACAGGATGGCTCACGTGTGTGTGTGTGTTTGTCTAGTGGCCAACAGGGAAAGAAGCCTCGGCCGTCATAAATTGTGGTCTCTGTTATCGGGCGACGAGTTACACGATGTCTTCTTCTTCCGTGCTATCCAAGGGTTTATATACACACACGCACACACACACACGGAATGAGACAAGAGAGAGAGAGGGAATGAACAACTGTGGGCCAAATAGGTTTGCTTGTCCTGTGAGCTGTGAAATTAGCAGACGTAAGGTCTGCCTCGAGGAATATTTGTTCTCCCGCGTATTTTCAGATTCAACACCCGCGTAAAATAAACCACTGGATCGTTTGGTTTTCGCGCCATTTCAGTGTTGCCATTTCACACGGTCTTTGTTACAAAAACACATCAATCACACTTTGATTAGGAAAAGCGGGGAAACGAGAAGGTTAGAGGCTGGTGAACAAACACTCCAAGGGGCGATCGACACTAAGGCGAACCGGGCAGAGAGAAACTGCTGTCTGCTTTCTCTTCGTGATGATGATGGTGGTGGCAATCGGCGAAGGAGCGCCAAACCCAAAAGTACTTTGCCTTCCTGTAGCTGCACTTAACTAGAGAAAAAGCCTTATAACCGTCCCCGTTTAAATCGATGACCCCCTTGCTCTCCGTCGGCCGTAATATATACAACATAGCGAGACTTTGTTGAATGTTATGTCTTGCTGTTGTTTTTCTAAGGTCAAAGTTGAGTTTTTGATGAGAGCATAAACGCTACGAAGAACAAACAGCCCGTCAAGAAGGTGTATTGTCCGACCAGCCCACACACGTCAATTAAACACTCGTGTCGCTATGACAACCACTGACTGTGTCCAATCAGCAAGCAGCGGGCTCTTCGTTTTATTTATAAGAGTTTAACAGCTCATTATCCGGGCCCACCCAAGATGTGTGGGATTTTTGTTTTTGCTTCTTGTTTCGGGGTTCCTTAAAGGCTGTCTAGCGGACACCTATTGGGTACAAACACACTGAGTTTGATTCATTTGTCACTTTAGTATGTCTTGCGAATATATTAAACTAATCTTACACTAGAACTTCGTTTCCGTCACGAAATCAATTCCCCCCCCCCATGTACGTAACTATACTAGAAAGGGCATTCTTTGTATTGCCGGAATATTTACTTCGCCACCCTGAATAAATAAAGTCTTCTCTGTCAAGTTTGTTTTTCTTTGTACTCCCTTCCTTTTGAGTTATATTTTGCACGTGTTGGCCTTTTACAGACCGGAAATGTAGTACAAGTTCCGGTCACACTTACATGAAACTGAAATAGATGCGATTCGAGTGTTTTGAGCTTGTTTAATCGTGTAGTTTGGATTCATTGACTATGCAATCTATGTTCGCTTCAACTGTTAACCATTAAATGCTCTTATGTGGCTAGAAGGGTAGTTTTATTGTCTCTATTCCCATCGTTCTAGTGGAAGCTACGGGAACAAATACAAAAGAATGTATTTCATGAAAGAAAAAAAAAGTAAATAAAATAAAACGCCAAATATTTGTTATACTTATCGGGGAATTAATGTTAAGGAATAGCTACCGAGCAGCAGTCGGCAATCCTGGGGCCACGTGCATATCAATTTTTACGAGATTTAGTGAATGTTGTCATAACATGCTAAAATATGACCCGGTCTGAGAAGTTAGACCTAATTAATATCCAGTGCGTCTCATTGCTTTAGACTTTAGGGAACAAAAACATCCAGTGCGCTACTATAATATATTATTTACTTACTGCTTATATAAGTCAGGGATGTCTGAAACAAGTTATTTATTTATTCACACGCAGAACTGTAATAATAATAATAATTATTATAAGATTTATAATTATAAGTCTGAAAATAGTTTACATTCTACGATCAACACTTACAGACAAGAACGATCTGCGCATGTGCACTAAAAATACTACGTCTGCTAAATATACTTGAACAAGAGTAGATTGTGAATTACTTTCAGGACAGGGATTTATTTATTTATTTTTATTTATTATTATTCAAACTTAAATTTCGCCAATGATCAGGGTATAAAGAAATTTTCGGTACGTGTACACGCTGATAAAACTCAAGTGTTATAATTGTTCACAAACAACTCCGCTCCATTCTAAAGGAATTGTTGACAATTTCTGCAGCGCCCTCTAACGGTATCAATCTTTCCGGTTGAATCAGAGAACAAACAGCTCGAGTAAATAAAACATATTTGTGTCCTATAAATGCCAAGTAGAAACAACGAGCCTGATAAGGAATTGCCGTAAACAGTGCAATGATAAAGAGGCCCGTTTTGTGTAATCTTCTGACTTCTCCCTTATGTCTCTAATCGGGTTTGCTTCGTTTGTGTGTTTACATTTCATCTACTGTCTAGATCACTATCTGCTAAACGTGTGGGAATTGACACTACTCGAGCATCGAGGCCCTCTAAGGATGAAGTGTATTATTGACTTCCCAGTCTCTCAACTTCTCGCGAGAAGAGACGAGACTTCGATAAATATTATAGCAGTACTAACGTTTAACAGCAAGCAATGAGATTAAGTTAAACTCAACAATCGGTTTAATGAGGTATATTTATTATTCTGAGCAGTATTATGACCAGGAAGATTATAAATGGCAAAATAAGAGCGATTCCTACATAGTTCGAAAGCCACATTTTAGAGGGTTTTTTTTTTTTCACAAATTGAGAAAGAACCTTCAAACTCCTTATAGTTGGCTTCTGATTTTTAATTTGAATAATAAAAAAAAAATAATTTTCATCAGCTAACAGAATTTTCGTGGTTGTTTAGGGATAAGACCACAAGACGGGTGTCCTATATCTGTTAACTCCATTATGTTCTCAGAAGTTTGTCTGCTTAGTAGGGAAATTTTGCACTCCGTATGAAACCAGTTATTTTACCTTCGGTTGAAAAATCCTTATATTTATTCTCGTTTCGGACAGGGTTCGGACTCAGGTTACTCTAACCAATGGACATACAATATGTCCTTGCAATTGTCTCCATAGTACAATTCCATAATGGAAGCGATTCATATAATAGATAACCTAGTGCGGTTTACCTAACTTTGCAGAGTTGTAGCAGCGGTGGCGCACCCAGAGGGGGGGGAAGGGGCCCTTCCCCCAAAGAAAAAGAAAAAAAAACACTCGAAAATTTTCCAAAAATCTTTTCCTAATTAAAATTCATTTTTTTTAATTTATGTTGTGTCGTGTATTCTATTTCAATACTACTTACGAATTAGCGATCATTGCAGATGCTCAGTCATAGGTCGTATGATATGCGTAGTGTGTATTCTCAAATTTCGTCTACTCAACTCGTCCCCCCCCCCCCAAAAAAAAAAAAAATAAATAAATCCTGAGTGCGCTACTGTGTGGCAGTATTGGACTAAACAACAAAAATATCAGAAACAGCCATCAGAAGAGTACTTAAGTACTGTGAACTGTAATGGAGATATTCATCCAATTTAAATATATGTAGGGATCTGATCTGTAGTCTTTTATTTTTACAAACAAAATAAAAATGAAATGAAATGAGAAAAAAAATGAAGATACAAAGTGAACGGCGAAAAGTTATTTCACGATCAATGCGGAATCAGCGATAGGGGAACTCCATACCAGACGAAGAAAAATGTCAAGATCGATCTAAAGAAACTTTGTGTTCATCGGAATCTATATGAAACCGGACGACGATTGTCTGATCAAACCAGCTGAGTGTGTGTGGGTGTGTGTTACATAATTTCCTGCTTCTAATAATATAAACTAGCCAAACCAGGCAGCTGACAAACGAGAATGTAAAGATCTCTTGCCTCCCATGCAGACAAGCAAACATTAAAAACACGTCTTCCTTGCAGCCCTTCGAGAGGGGCGAAGTGTCAAGACCCTGTCAGTACTGATAGAACACAACACCCTTAGTCCGATGTTAGGGTTTATTTATGGCTTTTCGCCAGCTAGTTGCACATTTAGGAGGACATCTCTGCCACCCCCAACTCAACAACCGAGAGAAGGTGTCAAGGAAATATGACGCTCCCACATCACTTCGTCTTACAGCTACCCTTGGAAAAGAAGATAGAGGGGGGGGGGAATGACTTTAATTTCGTCATAGACACTCACCAAGGAATTAAACAACTAGGGAAGCCAAATACTAGTATTTTTTTCTAAGCGGCTGACTGGAATTTAGAAAATTAATTCAAAGATTTGAATTGATGATATAGTCGCACAGGTAATGCAGGAGTAGATTCCTGTGCCTTAGAATTCGAATTCTATCATACACCTCTTCCATTAACTAAGGTCGAGGGATCAATCGAGGTGTTCAGTCGATTTGTCTGTTTAAGGGGTACTGCTTTCCCATTATGAGGTCAGTTAACTCACCTTCATAAATGTTCCTTGTGTCCAAGATAGAATTCGCATCTAGGTCAGGGCCTGAGCTCAGGATTAGATAACTGGGAAACAGAACTTTTTGAGGACACGTCCTACCTCCAACAAGCAGGGTGATGGTTCAACATGGGAAAAATGAATAGCCAAACGGGATTCAATCCTACCAATTAAACTTCATGGGCAATTATTAAAATTATTTCATGCTATAATTTGTACATATAGCCCGTGTGGATTGAATTTACTATGTTTTCATAAGCTGATTTCCTCGCTTTAAAAATAAAATCAAAATTCAGTTCTAGGGGATAATCTCGAAGTTCTCTGCTACGATAACAGTAGATCAAGATACTTTAGCTATTGATTTGAACATTATTAACCAGTCGGAATTTTCTCCTAACTTTAATCAATTAAAAAAATAATTGGGTATCTGTGAAATCCCATATGAAAGAAGTATAAATGATAAAAGTCAACAAATACCAACCTAAGGCTTAAGGTATTCTTCTATCAAATTAAAAAAAAAAAAAATCATTGTATATCGACGAAGCTCACTTCCCAGCTTCAGAAAGAATAAAAACGCTATGAGAACCTCGGCAACCCGCTTAGTATCATTAGCGAACGACTGTAGAGATAGGCTATCAGAGGGACAAGTGCTGGGGGAGGGGAAAATAGGAGGATACACATAATATGGAACCAGTGCCAATACACCCTTAGCGGTGCTGCTCTTCTGCTAGTGGATAAAGAAAATATTTATCTTGTGATGGGGAAAAAGTGGACCCCCCATAGGAAAAAAAAGGCCAAACCTAAAGCTAAAATACGGCAGCAGGCAGAGAAAAAACATCGAACAAGGTCTGTGTAGAGAAAGTAAAACACTCAGAGCGCTTCTTCGAGTCGCTGGGCACTTTTTTCCCCCCTTTTCCCTACCTCTTCTAAGAAAACAGCAAAGAAATCCCAAGTTGCCGTTAGAAATAAAACTCTTACTGGTTATATCTGTCAACGTACACGATCATTACAACTCACTGGAGAAATTTAACGAACGATAGGGCGAAAAAGAAATTTGATAACCACGTGTGGCTTGGATGCTGAAGACTTAGGGAATGAATACGTTAAACGGCCTTCGAGTTGGGAAAAATCGTCGAAATTATTTGCTGGAAATTGTAAAAGAATGTATAGAATATATTCTGAATGTAGGTGATAGGAAATAATTATAAAATAAGTGCTCATATGAATCAGATTCCTGGGAATTTAATTTCATTTGAATGAAAATTGGCCTCTAAAAGTCACTATTATTATGGTATACAAAGAGCTTTTAAACCTAGAAAAAAGATATAAACTAATGTTTTCATATTGTTATAGCAACTCTAAGATCATAAAGAATTACATGCAAATGAGAGAGAGAGAAGACTAATTATATTGTGCAACTCGTCCTAACCAGTATTTTTGTTTCCTGTACTGTATACTGAACTTCAAACGTGAACCGGCAAAATAACATCAAAAGACTGGAGAAATAATGTCCAATGGAATATCAGTCTAATTTTTTAAATGAGATTTTCAAATTACGATAATAGCCAAGATCTATATGGATCATAGTTTATAACAGATGCGATTTAGCACAAATATCGATGAGGCTCGATTTTGTCTCGCATCATCTCAAGAACAAAACACGATTCAAATTTAGGAGCATAAAACAAAGCAAACAAGGCATTTTGAGTTTGCTTACTTTTATCGAAATAATAAAGGGTAAATTGAGTTTTGAATATACAAAACTCAATTGATTAATAGAGATAATCGTAATGTAACTAATGTCTCAAATTTCCACGGCACGGAGCAGCCTTTATATCTGTTTTAAGACGAAGCTCCTACAGCAGTCGTATTTGGTTTGGTACCGATTTGAATTTCGAATTGTAATAATACAGAAGATATTTCATGAACGACTTCAAAATAAGGTAAATACAATTTACAAACCGTTTTAATCCGATCTAGCATGACAGTTAGTCCCAATGGTATTTTAACGAATTCAAATCAGGACTCCCGAAATGCCAAGGTATTTAGAACCTTACTTGTCTTCAAACCAACTAATTAAAGACGCGCGCGCGTGTGTGTGTAAGCTTATCTTCATAGAATTGCCAGAACTACTAATCGAATATCAGTATGCACGACACAGGTCACTGGTGGCTCCAGAGAAAGTCAAAAAAAAAAAAAAAAGCAACGTATCAATCCAAGTATAACCGATATTTGGAATTCTGTGCTGGTATGATACATAGAGATTGAGGGTTACAGTTCTACTATGAACAACTAAAATCCTACTATTCCTTAATAATTAATATCCAGAATAACAATCTCAGACTATGCAGAGATGGTTTTGGCAACAAAACAAAATCGACCCTTCCGTGATTTGCTGATATTTGTCAATTTGTTATCCCACTGAACTGTCTGTAGCATGTAATAACAGATACCTCAAACAACTGCATCGCCAGTAAAACATATTCCAAAAGTCAGCGCTTCTTGCTGAGATGCAATCTCTGAGGCGTCCTGCATACTTTTATGCTAGTGGTTACTACTACTGATTTAGTCAGCAAAGAAGCCAGATTCTTCCTCCATTTTGAAGTCTTGTTTCGCAAAATAAAAATACCAGAAAAAAATTAGTACGCAATGTTTTTACTCGATCTGGCGCACAGTTGACGTGAAAGTATTACATCATCGCACAAGCCACGCATGTGCGGTGTGCAGAAAATGTTTGAAATAATCCTGGTTTCTATATATGCGCATAAAAAGTGATGCTTGTAAGGAATATTTCTTACTCTGTGAGCACATTTCACGACTGAATTCTTTAGCAAGGCTCTCTTTTCCCCTCAACCTCCGTGATTCAGGTAGCTTACACTCCCCAGAGGACGATTGCTCCTGGAGAGCCAATCATTTGTGAATATGTACTATTAAATCCTGTGCTGAGTTAATTAAAGAAAAAAAAAATGTAGTGGCTACTGTTTTTCTATCGTCTTCAATTTAAGTGCAAAGAACAAGCAAGGTGTCCTTATAATAGAGAAAGAATTAAGGAAGTCAGCAAGTTCGAGTTAATTTGAAAAATTGCTGTTCAGATGACGTCAGAAAAAAACTATTCTAGTTAGTTTCTACCTTCACTAGCATGGAAAACTCTAATTCGACTCCATGGTTGCCAAAAATGCAATTCAATGGTCTTTATGACTTTTTTTTTTTTGTTGAAGCAAGCACAAAAGTTAAAAATTATAATTTAGGAAATGGGAGACAATTAAAAAACAAACAAACAGCAGTCTAACTGTAAGTTGAAAATATATATTGTGCCATAATCAAATAAACAAATATGAAAAAAAAGAGGGGGCGGGCTAAAAACTTTGTTTACCTTGAAAGATGATTAAAAAATACGAAATTTATATTTAACTGCAATTGTTTGTAATAAACGAAGTCAGCGGTTGCATATTTAAATACACTTGGGGGAAGGGGGGGAGTCTCTGGGTTTCACTGTTTGGCGTCGTTTAAATATCGCAAAAGTAATCTCCACATGCTGACACTTTGGGCGTCTTACTCTAAAAGTTAGGAAATGAGGATAATTTTACGTCACAAAGTTTGTGGATAGGAGTCACATTTAAAAAAAAATATTAACTGGCAGTGCGACTACAAACTGAATACAAGGAAGTGTGCATTTTTTTTTTTTTTTTTTTTTGGTTAGGCTTAGCCGTTAGTGGTGGTTTTCTCCAGCGATTGGGATATTCTATAGCCCGTTAATCAAAGTAAAAAAGGCTTTTTAGAAATTATACTAAATTAATGCAGGAGTTTATAGTTACGGTTAATCAAAAACGATATTCCGATTACACTTGGAAGCAAAATGTGTCGCATTACGTACAATATATTTTAAAAAATGATTCTGGCAAATATTGAAAAATTCGCTATCAACAGTTGCTCAGCTCTCAATTTTATATTTCTTTACTGAGCACATTTTTAAAGGTCAGTTTGGGAGCAGATTTCGATATTCAAAAATATGTCCCACTCTATAAACAGAAGATGCAAGTCATGTTTGTTAACCCTGAAGTACTTACTATTACTTTAGTATTCTGTTCGTTAGGACAGTTAAAATTACTATTTAATTTAGTCTCTGGAAAAGTAAATGTGAACTTTTTTTCTCCAGTAGTTCCGGTAACCATTGTACTTAAGCAACGACATGCGCAGCTCTAGTCAATAGCAGAAGTCAGAAAGGTTTGTAACCGTCCGAGGCAGCACATACGTAACGTGTTTACTCGCGAAGCGAGATGCTCTGCGTTCGATACCACTCAGAGACATTTAGGAAGTTTTTCCTGCCTTCTTTAGCTCGGTGCCGAGTTAGTCGATCTCGGGGCGTGGATGTGAGGTTTTTCTCCGAGTACTCTGCTTTCCTTACTTGTAAAGTAAGGAAAGCAGAGTACTCGGAGAAAAACTCGGAGATTATTATTAATGAGGCTCGAATTAATTGAACTATATGCTTCTTTCTGATTCTAAAGAAGATGAATTTATTTTATTATTTTATTTTTTCTTAAAAGTTTAAAAAAAGTAAAATTAAACTTCTGGACTCCACAAAAAAAAAAAAAGATTTACAGTCATTTCCTTTTCTTTTGAATCAGAAACAGAAATTCTAAGCCGATTCCCCCCACCCCCCCAAATTGAATTATAAATAAGGCAATAGCCTATTTTCTCCATCAAAATTCAGATATGGTAACTAAAATTACAATTTTTCTCCCATCGGGTTCAAATTTATTAATCTGCGATTTTCGTTAAAAATAGTTGACAACCCAGATCGTAATGTTTATACCTCCCCCTGCCACCAAGGAAAAGTTTTAAGTATATCGCAAAAGACGCGATGCAGAGATACTTAAGGTTAAAATACCGTAAAAAATTTGCTTTTCCGTGAAAACTGATACAAGTAATGTAATTTATCCATTGATATATTCCCTAATCCTTCAACTTTTAAAGAATTGATTCAAGACAAGCTGGATGAGTCACTGATACAGCGACTATAAGATCGACCTTTTACCATACTTAATATAAGATTTTGGAGCGATGTTACAAAAAAGTTAATGTTTTATTTTTACATTAGAATTAAACATTTAGTATAGAATACAAAATAAAATCAATAATAAATTATATTTCTTTAAAATAGTTTGATTTGTTTCTAAATTCTAAATGATGTAACAAGTTTTGTATGTACACCTTTTTTTAAATAATCTTTTACAATTAAGATATAGTTTTAACAATAATTAATCTATCAGTTTCCCCGTGTGGTGGTCGGGATAAGAATAGCCATAACGTAAATCCATGCGTGTCGTAAGAGGCGACTAAATGGACGCAGAGATTCGAGAGTTTCGTTTTCTCAGGTTTCTTCCGGAATTTTGCTTCCCGGTGAGGGGGAGGCTTAGATTTCGGGGGGGGGGGGGTTCCCTGAGAGAGAGCATTTTGAGTCTCTGGGGAGGGTGTTCTCCGGCATGGCCCGTGAGGGGCCTTGTCGGTGGATGCTTCTTCCTTGAATATGAGCGGTTCTGCTCAGTGGTGGGGGGGCCGTCACTGAGTGGAGTCAACGCTGAGTTAGACGGTCTTTCGGCCACTATTGAGTGGTCTAGAGGTCGTCTTAATTTTTAGAGACGGCTTTACTTAATTATAACCCCCCCACTGCAGCCCATACATGTCGTAAGAGGCGACTAAAATGGGACACTGAATTTCGCTCTCTTAGGTCTCTTCCGGAATTTTGCTCCCGATGAGGGGGGGGGGAATAGATTTCTGGGGTTTGCCCTGAAAGAGCATTTTGAGTCTCTGGGGAGGGTGTTCTCCGGGCGTGGCCCGTGAGGGGGCCATGTCAGTGGATGCTTTTCCCTGGAATATGAGCGGTTCTGCTCAGTGGGGGGTCATCACTGAGTGGAACCAATGCTGAGTTGGACGATCTTTCGGCCACTATGGAGTGGTCTAGGGATCGTTCTAATCTTTAGAGAAGGCTTTACTTAAAAATTCCCACTGCAGCCCATGCATGTCGTACGAGGTGACGAAAATGGGTACCAAGGGTGGGTAATGGATGATAATTCTGTAGCCAATGAAGTTCTAACTGAGGCTGCTCGGCTATTGCTGTTACCCTCCTGCCATGATCAGAGCTCATTAACACCCTATCATTAACACACTCTATACAGATAACGGGGAATATGAAAAGCATTCTTACTTCGCCCATCTAGTCAATATATATATATATATATATATATCAGTTTCAATATTATCATCCAAGCCGATTGCTCTGATAACGAAGAAATATTTTTCTCTTCATCCTTTTCTGAACTAAGATTCATCTGCAGTTTTTGAGAGAGTGTTTACACAAAGATATAAAGAGAACTATATGACTGTACGTGTTAAGTGATGTCCTATAAAAGAAAGTGACTACATTCTCATCTATAATCCCGGTGTTACCTTCCCAAACTTTACCTCTTTGTATATTTGCCAGAAATGAAGTTCTTTAATGGGTTGGTCATTTAGAAAGTTTTTCTTGTCCCGATTGCAGTCAGAAATATGGTCTTACTAGTGCTATCAATGAAGACTAGTTCATTGCTAAACTAGACCACACAGCAAGCGATTTCCACCCTAACTTTGCCACCAACCCGTTGGTTCTCCGGCTGAAATCCGAATAGCTATTTGCTGATTTGTTGGTGTGCTGTTTATTTATCCATATGGCATATTTATGAGGCAGTTAGCGCGAGGTGAGGATGTCCTCTGCAAAGTTATGTGTTTGTGTAACCTTACACTTACCAAACTGCTGTCAGGGACAGATGGGGCGATAAGACAACTCTTCTCGTTTAGTCGTCTCTGAACTTTTTATACCCTTCCCAGCACCTTTTTTTAATAAATATTCATTTCTGCAAAATACTTCTTTCCTTCTCCCGTGTGAACTGGAATAAGCAAGCATGCAAATCAGATGTGTTGTTCTTGATCTTGCCATTGATTAATGCACAATGCAAAGAGAATATCCTTTTAAACATAGAAAGATAACAGGAAATCATAACGAAGGCTTTGCAAGCAAACCACATGGAAGCAAAAAAGTTCCCAAAGTAATAAACAATGAGACGCACGCGATTTTGTTAGCAAATGAAATGCAAGTCAATAATCTGCTGCACGCGACTTCACATGTTAATTTTCATCGAATGATCGAAGACACGCCACTTTTCCCTTCCGGTACCCTGCGCATGCGTGATATACTCGACTGAACAAATATAGTACAGAAGAGTTAATTTCAAAAAATAAAAATAAAATAAGTAAATAATAATAAAGATAAACGAATACGTTCGATTTCTTTAGGTGTTATGTCTCTGTGCTAATATTAAATGAAAAGTGTTAGCAGTCTTCATTTGTAGTTCCTAACGAGAAATTAATGAGAGCTAGAACATACGCACATTCGGCTGCGAAAACAAGCTGCTGAGGGATTAATATAAATATTTCTGACATATAAAATATATGTCAGAAATCGTAATTATATGGACTATCTAAAGCATAACTACTACTATAAATTCATTTGCCGTGAATTTAACCCTTAACGACCACCAAAGCATTGTTTGGTGATTGCTAAGGGTTATTTTTCCATGCTTTTTTTTTTTTAATCAATCTCATTCAAAGCAATGTTTATTTGTAAAATTCATAATTAATATAATTACGAATTATATTAATTATTAAAAATCGAAAATAACTATATTAATTATAAGAAGATTAATTAAAGTCCTTATACGTTTTTTCTCTCCTCACATTATCATCTAGCATGTATTGTTTACTGGGTCGAGTTCTTCGAACAGATTTTCCTATTGAATTCCTCACCCCATAATCAACACTGCGCGTGGAAATTTCCAGTCATGCGCTGCATTTTGTAAGTATTGCACCGAAGATCACATGTGCCTGTCGTAACGTGCTGTTTCTGGAATTGTGTCGTATCTATTTGGCTTTTGTTTCTATATCCGGAAGTGGATGAGCAAAAGCAATCTATAAAGTTATATCTTGTTTACGTTAAGACATATTTCCACTGAACTCGGTGGTCTAAAAATAGTTTTATCAAATGCGTGGGGATGACCGATAGCAACAATTACATGAATCATAGCTTCATGTTTCATCCATTTCATGGAAGTTGACCAATTCTTTTCATTAATTAATAGGCTAATACTTTTCTGCATGGAATTGAAACTAATCCTCCCCTCCCCCCTTACCAGAAATCTGAATTTCATGACTCCAAAATATGTAGCAACCAACAGGAGATAAGACTGATGGAATGAAGTTTTGAGGGAAACTTGTGCCATAGTATCAGGCCCGGTTGGTGGCGTGTGCGAAGTGTGCAATATACAGAGGCGCCACAGAAGAAAAGGCACCTAAAAGATGTCAAAAAAATATGAGATAAGAGTTTAAACGAACAACGATTGGTACAGAATGGTACATATAATTATGAATGTACGTCGTCTTCCGTTCGGGCCCCTTCAGATCTTCCCGGAAACGAACAAATAAATTCTGAAATTGTATCCCGGACTCGATTATATCACTGTAATTTTTGATTAAAATTTACGAAAATATACCTAAAATAGTTCTTTATTTCATAAATCGACTTATGATTAATTGTTGAGTTCCGTGTAAGGGCCGTATCCTAATTTTAATCGGATTGGATGCATGTGGTTCGGCCCTAAATGTCAGCTTATTACTGATAACTTATTCTTCTCGACATTCGAGCCTGTTATATTAGCGGGCTGTTAGGGCGGCGTCAACGACACAAAATAATCGGCGAATCGGATTTATAACAACAACCTTGAAGAACTCTTTGCAAATTCACTTATTGCATTGAGAATACTATTGACTTTGCCCGTTTCAGTTGCTAAGGGAGAGAGAACATTTTCTAAATTACAATTAATAAAGAACTACCTGCGATCAAGCATGAGGCAAGAAAAATTAAATGGTTTGGCACTAATTTCAATAGAAAATAATATTGCTCAGTCTATCAACATTGATGTACTGCGCCAGGATTTCGCTAAAATGAAAGCCAGACGAGTCCTTTTTAGCAAAATTAATGTAAAGAATATTTGAATAAATCTCTTAACTTTATATTACTATTTTATATTATTTTGAAATTTATATAACTTGGAAAAATTTGTATAAGCAGGACTAATCCGTAGATAACATTATACTGGTTTTCATTTGTTTTTCATTTCCTGTATATGTTTTATTCACACTTTATTCAAAAAAAAAAAAAAACGTGTTTGGAAAGGCGCCGAACATTAATCGCACACACAAGAAAAATACTAAGCGCCGATCCTGCATAGTATCATAAATTATCTACACGTAAACACAAGGAAAAGTATTATTTATTAAAAATACTACCAAATACTTCAGTTTCAAACTAGCAAACTATCATTAGTGGCCTGAACATTTTTTTACAAGGTAGAATGCAAACAATTGTTTTTTTTTTTTTTTTTTTCAAAATAGTACAAACCGCGTGATGTGAAATCGTTAATAGCGTTATGCTTCACTGAAGAAAAGGTTAATCATAAAAGTGATTATAAAATAATTACATAATTTATATTATCATCCAAAAATAATAATTTATAATATCATACTAAACAGATCATTAGATAGATGTAGACTCCATATGGTTTCTTAGGACCTTCTATCTTTGTACATATCATTGTTGGTCTTAATTGAAAAAAAAAAAAAAAATGAATGTGTTTTCGGATCAAACTTTCCCATATTTTTGACAAGAATAGGCAGTCATTCCGATTCAAGTTAGGGCGGTGAAGTAAGGCCTCAGCACTCTTTAAATAGGCGTTTTCGAATTTATACCGACATCTATGTAGAAGGAGAGTTTTAGACCAGAGAATGTTGTGGCCTGCCTCTATTCCGTGTTGTGCCAATCCAGACTTATCGGATTTGTTGTGAAGAATATAAGATTGATGTTCTTGTATTCTTTATTCTATTGAACGTCCGGTTTGTCCAAAGTAGAAAGCTGGCAGTCGCATGGAACTTGGTATACATCAGGAAGAGACAGTGTTGAGCGTTTATCTTTGGACGATGGAAATACGTGGATAGTTTATTAATGGGAATATAAGTAGCTACTAAATCATATGTCCTTAGAATTCTTGATATAGGCTGTGAAATGCCGGAGATGTATGGGATTGGTACTCGATGTATTGATTCTTTGTTGTTTTGGTTGGGTTTGTAGGAGTCAAACAGATGTTATGTAGTTCTTTCAGAGAAGCCATTTAATTTCATACAGTACATGCATTGTTTGATAGTAGGGAGTTCTTTCTGTAAATGATGGAGAGTTGAACAATTAGTTCTAGCTCGTCGATATTGTGAGGCACACGGCAAATACGTCGTCTTTATATGTAACGAAAATGAAGGTTGAGGGAGTATAGATGATAAAAGGATGTCTTCTAAATGCTCTAAATAAAAGTTGGCTAAAGCAGGGGAGAGTGGACTTCCCGTTGCAGTTCCTTCTACTTGGTTGTAGAATTTGTTTTGATTCCTTAGATTTAGATTCCTTACCTACTTTTTTAGCCAAATTCAATATGTTATACCCTCGTATCAAATTCACTATGGAAATTGAAAGAGATAACAAATTATCCTTTTTAGACATTATTCTCATCCGCTCACCGTCGGGTAATTTAACAACATCAGTTTATAGAAAAGCCACTTTTACTTGACGATACATTCTCCAACAGTCTGCACATTATCCTTCTCTCTGCAAAGACAGGCATCATAAAATGTTTAATTCGACGAGCTAGAACTAATTGTTCCACTCCCGATTATTTACAGAAAGAACTCCCTACTATCAAACAATACATGTACTGTATATGAAATTAAATGGCCTCTCTGAAAGAACCACACAATTTCGTCTTGACTCCTACAAACCCAACCAAAATAACATCAATATGTCCATAAGAATCAATACATCGAGATCTAATCCCATGCATCTCCGGCATTTCAGAGCCTATTTCAAGAATTCTAAGGAAATATGATTTAGTAGCTACTTATATTCATTCCCATTAATAAACTCTCCACGTATTTCCATCGTCTAAAGATAAACGCTCAACTGTGTCTCTTCCTGGTGTATACCAAGTTCCATGCGACTGCCAGCTTTCCTACTTTGGACAAACCGGACGTTCAATAGAAAAAAAAAAGAATACAAGAACATCAATCTTATATTCTTCACAACAAATCCGATAAGTCTGGATTGGCGCAACACGGAATAGAGGCAGACCACAACATTCTATGGTTTAAAACTCGCCTTCTACACATATGTCGGTATAAATTCGAAAACGCCTATTTAAAGAGTGCTGAGGCCTTACTTCAGCAGTCAGAATAACTGCTATTCTTGTCAAAAATATGGGAAAGTTTGATCCGAATAACACTTCTTTTTTTTTTTTTAAATTAAGGCCAACAATGATATGTACAAAGACAGAAGGTCCTAAGAAACCATCTGGATTCTACATTTATCTAATGATCTGTTTAATATGATATTATAAATTATTATTTTTGGATGATAATATAAATTATATAATTATTTTATAATCACTTTTATGATTAACCTTTTCTTAAGTGAAGCATAAAGGTATTAGCGATTTCACATCACACGGCTTGTACTCATCATCATACGTATCAAGGATTTAGGCCTAGTATGGCCTGTTCCGGCCTTAGAAGTCATCGTTGAATCGTTTAAGAGGACGTCCTGGTTTTCTTTTTCCTAATGGCTTGTACTTTAAGGCTTGTTTTGGTAATATTTCTGTTTTCATTCTTTCAACGTGTTCCATCCATCTATGTTTATATTTTTTAATTATTTCAATTACTGGTTCTTGGTTTAATTCTTTCATAATATCTTCGTTTCTTTTGTGATCAAATAGGGTATATTTTGCAGTTTTTCTCATAAACTTCATTTCTGCTGTTGTTAATCTTTGTTTATCTTTTTGTTTTATTGTCCAGATTTCGCTTCCATACATTAAGACCGGTAGGGCTAATGTATTGTATACTTTTAGCCTGGTTTGTTTTTGAACTAGGTTTGGTTTAAATATAGAGTTAATTACTCCTGTTATTTTTAAATATTTTGCAATTTTTATGTTTATATCTTTTTCATTTTCATAAGTGATCATACATCCTAGGTAGTTAAATGAATTCACCTGTTCTAAGATCTTGTTATCTAATACTAGTTTAGTTCTTGCTGGATCTTGTCCTTTAAAGGCCATAGTTTTTGATTTTTCCGTTGATATTATCATACCATAATCTTTGGATATCTCATTTAGATTTAAAATAGCTTTCTGTAAGTTATCTTCAGAATTTGTAATTATTATTTGGTCGTCTGCAAAGAGGAGAGTGTTTAAGTTAACTGTAGGTGAAAGTTTAATTCCTTGATGTAAATTTTTACTCCATTTTATTATTATTTCATTTAAGTAGATATTAAAAAGAGTTGCTGAGAGGGGACATCCCTGTCGGACCCCTTGGTTTATCTCTCTTTTATATGATAGCTCATGATTTAATCTTATTTGTATTTGATTATTTTCATATATACTTGTGACAGCTTTTAGGATATTAATTGGTATTTGTCTTTCTTTTAATATGTTAAATAATATGTTTCTTTTAACTTTGTCAAATGCTTTTTCAAAGTCAATAAATGCAATATGTGTTTCTAAATTATATTCTCTTCTTTTCTCTATTATTAATTTTAGGCAGAAGGCTGGGTCTATACATGATCGTCCTTTTCTAAATCCATTTTGTACCTCTAGAATAAAGTTTTCGGAATATTTCATTAGTTTGTTATTTAAGATTCTGCTGTATATTTTGTAACATGAATTTAGTATACTGATACCGCTATAGTTTTTAGGGTCATCTCTATTACCTTTCTTAAAGATAGGAATCACAATTGCTTTTTTCCATTCTATTGGGGGGGATACCAGTTGAGTAAATTTTATTTAAAAATAATAAGAGTCTTCCTTTGAATCTTGTTCCTGCGTATTTATATAGTTCTGAACCTAGCTTATCTTCTCCAGGTGATTTTCTGTTTCTTGTTTCTTCAGGCTGATTTCTAATTCTTCTTCAGTTATTTCCTTTTCATTTTCGTTAATTGTTTGCCAGTTGTCTTTTTTAAAATATTTGTCTGTCCACAGTTCTGTGTAGTAATTTAGAAATTCTTCTAATTTCAATTCAGTGTTTAATTTTATGTTTTCTTTGGTATCTGCATTTAGGTGTTTCAAAATCTTATATACATTGGGTCTTATTTTATATAAATCATGTTCTAAATTAGAAACAAATTTATTCCATGATTCTCTATGTCTTTTTCTGACTTCTCTTTTAGCTATGGCTCTTATTCTTTTATATTCTATTTCATCTTCTAATCTTTTACTGCTTAACCATTTGTGATAGGCTTCTTTTTTCTTTTTGATTATTTCTTTGATTGTATCATCCCAGATCTTCAGTTTTTTTCTTTTATTGAATTTTTTGGTCTTTCCTAAGCTTTCATTTGTTGCTGCATTTAGTATCGTTTTTATATTAAGCCATTCTATTTCTTCATTTTGTTTTATTTTATCTAAATACTGGTTAATTCTTTGTTCATATAGCCATTGTACATTTGTGTCATTCAATAGTCTAGTTTTATAAACAAATGTTTCCATTTTTCTTTCTGTTCTTGTTACTTGTAGCCATTTAGGTGGTAATCTTAATTTTATTTTAACAAGGAAGTGGTCACTGCTTATTTCATATCCTCTGTGAACTCTAACATCTAGTGAAAATTTTGATGTCTTTTCATTTAATATGAAGTAATCTAATATTGATTTCCATCCTCTTGCTGCCCAAGTATATTTATGTATGTCTTTATGTTTATAGAAGGAATTCATTATTTTTAGGTTATTATAAACTACAAAGTCAATCAATTTTTTACCATTTCTGTTTAGAGTGTGTTCTCCATGTATTCCTATATTATTATTAATTTTCGTGTTTCCAATTCTTGCATTTAAGTCTCCTGCTAAAATTATGTAATCATTTTTATTTATTTTATTATATATGTTTTGTAGCTGATTATAAAAATCAATATTATCCTGTTCTCTTCCTTCTTCTGGGGCATATAAACCAATTATTGTTAAATAGCCTCTATCTATTTTTATTCTAGCTTCTATTATTCTTTCATTCCATAATTTATAATGTTTTAACTGTTTTGAAAGGGAGTTATGAATCCAAATCATGACTCCTGCTTGTGCTCTTTGGTCTCTGTCGACTCCACTGTATATCACATTAAAATTTTCAGTTCTCATAGTTCCTTTTAATTTCTTTTTTGTTTCAGTGATTACTGCTATTTTAAAATTTCTTTCATTTAATAACTGGTCTAATTCTATTTCTTTATATGCTGTTCTTCTTACATTCCAGTTTGCTATGTGTATTATATTTTGTCGTTTCCATTTTCGTTTTCCCTTTTCCATTCCAGGGTCGTTTCCCATAGATTCAATCCGATTATCTTTTTCTTGTACTATTTTTCTTGTACGGCTTGTACTATTTTGAATAAATCAACTGTTTGCATTCTACCTTGTAAAAACTGTTGTTTAAGCCACTGATGATAGTTTGTTAGTTTCAAACTGAAATATTTGGCAGTATAGTAAATAATACTTTTCCTTGTGTTTACGTGTAGATAATTTTTGATAGAATGAAGCACTTATCATAGTTGTCAATGAGAAATATGCCGATCTGTTTTTTTTTTTTTTAAACTATCAAAGTAGAAAATGTATTTAAAGACGGTATAGACGCATCCGAGTAGACCACAAAAAAAAGTTCTTCGCAACAACCTCTTGCATAGTGATATAGACTGAACAAATTATGGTAAAGTAGATAAGATGGAATTTAATTAATCGTTATTAGCATACAGTAAAACAAAAACATAAAACCGACTAGTTTTGCAACACTTATAATCTGGTGGCTTCTTCAGTTGTTTTTTTTTTTTTTGATCGGAGAAACGAAGAAAGAAATTGCAATTCAAAAATATTGCAGTTACTTGCAGATGACCACCTTCATGCCTCCCGACCATGATCCTACGTGGACTGGGTATGAAGATAAAAATAAATTACTCCGCAGCATGTCAAACTAGTTACCTGACCCTACATCCCATAACTCCAAGACGATATGGTTCTCTTAAAATCCACAAAAACGACATTCCATTAAGATCAATTATGGAATCAGCCCGTAACTTATTTCCCATCCAAACATCTTGCTAGACAGTTATTACAAAGTCACACCAGGAATTCGGAATGGTAAATAAAAAATTTGATCCATTTTGTTCAAAAATTGTCAGATGTCCTAGATATAGTTTCTCTTCAAGTTCTCTTCTCACCGGACATCAACAGTCTATTTCAAACTTTGCCTCCAGTCTTCTTTAGATGGAACAATGGTCTTTTACAGACAACAGTCCGGATTGACTATGAAAAGTTAATTACCCCCCCTCCACCCCTCTGCGAATCTCTTAATGGATATCTTTGAGACTCTTCTTCTCAAAACAGACTCAAATCTCTGAGACTATTTCCCATCAAATGACATCATTTGGTAGAGGTATGTAGATGGAATATTCCTAGTCTGGTAGCATGATTCTTTTTGCCTTGCAGTAGTTTCTTCATTCTCTTAATGAATTTTTTCATCCTGACAAACTTTGAGAAAGAAGGTCAAATTCCCTTTCTGGATTCTTTATTCCAAAACAAACCGGATAATGGCCTTTCTTTAGAATCTGCAAACCCATCGGGATTCTAACTTCATACTTTGTCCATTCACAATCCTTCCCAACAACAAGGCATAATCCACACGCTTAGGAAAGGGACTATCTCATTCTAAATCATGAAGCCAAACTTAAGAACTTCAAGTTCTTCTTCATTGTTTGTAGTTAATGGATACCCAAATAAACAATAATCAATATTTCGGATAATCCTCCTCGCCAATATCAGAATATCCAGTACAGAAATTCGATTTGCATCCCATATATTGGTAACCTGTGTTACCCATCAATTTATCACAACCATCTTAAGGTTGTGACAAATTGTAAAGTAATTCCAACAGATCAAGTAGCACAGCAACACCGACTGCTGTGCACAGACTTTAAAATAAAATTGAAGATAAGAACCTCTGGATGCCATGGGATGAAGACAATTAAGTGGTTTCGCTTAAAAGAGGAGAGTGTTAGGAATCGTTTTAGGGAGAGGGTGTTAGAGAGGATTCCGGATGGACTGGAAAGTGTACAAGACTGGTGGATACATAATTCAAAAGTAATCCTGAGCTGTGCAATCGAGGTACTTGGTGAGACATCTGGAAAGATTAGAGAGCAGAAGGAGGGTTGGTAGTGGAATAATAATGTACAAGTGGCAGTGACAGCTAAGAGGAAGGCAAAGCAGAAGTGGGATGAGTCAAGAGTGGAAGAGGACAGAGAGGTGTACAGAGAGAGAGAAAGCAAGAAGCCAAGAGAGTTGTGGCACAGGCGAAGGCCATGGCATATCAAGATCTGTATGATCAATTAGAAACAAAGGAAGGACAGAGAAAAATTTACCAACTAGCGAAATGTAGAAATAAAACAGCAAAGGACATCTTACATGTGAGGCAGATCAAAGACGCTGAAGGAAGAGTATTATGGAGGGATGTGGACATAAGAAACAGATGGAAAATATACTTTGAGGGACTTTTGAATGAGGAAAATGCAAGGACTCACAGAGAAGATGGACAGCCTTCTGAAGGGATGGTGCAGAACATCAGTAGAGTGGAAGTGACGGAGGCCATGAAGAGGATGAGGAATGGAAAATCGGTAGGCCCCGCAAGAATTCCAGTGGAGGTATGGAAGGCACTGGGGAAAGAGGGAATTGACCTGACCTGCTGTGGGACCTGTTCATGAAAGTTTGCCAACAGGAAAATATACCTGAGGAATGGAGGGAGAGTACTCTTGTCCCCATCTACAAGGGTAAAGGGGATGCACAAGACTGTAAAAATTACAGAGGAATAAAGTTGATGTCCCACACAATGAAAATCCTAGAAAGGGTTCTTGAGTAGATTGAGGAAGGAGGTGGAGATTGCAAAGGAACAATTTGGCTTCATGCCTGGTAGATCAACAACAGATACTATCTTTGGGTTACGGCAGATGATGGAAAAGTATCGAGAGAAACAAAGGGAACTACATCTGGCATTTATTGATCTGGAGAAAGCATACGATAGAGTGCCAAGACGAGATGTCTGAGGGAGAAGAAGGTTCCGGAGAAATATGTCAGGTTGGTGCGGGAAATGTACAGAAATGTGAAGACGTGTTCGGATCTGTCAGGGACAGACAGAAAGTTTTCAAGTAACAGTTGGCTTGCATCAAGGGTCAGCATTAAGTCCGTTTCTGTTTAATATTGTGATGGAGATAGTAACAGAGGAGGTGAGAGAAGATGCGCCTTGGACAATGTTGTATGCAGATGACATCTTGCTGTGTGCAGATTCAAGAGAAGAAGCGGGAACTAAACTGGAAAGATGGAAAAGAGTACTGGAAGAGAGAGGTATGAGACTGAGCAGAAGTGAAGACAGAGTATATGTGTTGCACAGTGGGCGACGGACAGGAGACAAATCTGGAAGGAAATGTCACCAGGAAGGTGAGAGACTTTAGATACTTAGGTTCAACAGTGGAAGAAGATGGAGGAGCTGAGAAGGAAGTGGGATGCAGGATACAAGCGGGTTGGAGGAACTGGAGGGAGATGGTTGGAGTGTTATGCGATAAGAGGGTGCCGATCAATCTGAAAGGAAAAATCTATAGGACAGTAGTGAGACCAGCTATGACATATGCTATAGAAACTGTGGCCCTGAGGAAAAATAACATCAGCAGGATGGAAGTAGCAGAGGTGAGAATGCATAGGTGGATGTGCGGTGTAACCAGAAAGGATCGTCTGAGAAATGACTATGTCAGGGGAACAGTGAAAGTTACGAACTTGGGAGCGAAAATACAGGAGGCAAGGTTGAGATGGTTTGGTCATGTGATGAGGAGGGAGAACGAATATGTGGGAAGAAGGGTCATGCAGATGGATGTGCAAGGAAGGCGGAAGCGTGGGCGGCCAAAGAAGAGATGGAGGGAGCTGGTAGAAGAGGACTTGAGGATGAAGAACTTGGATGTGGTGACAGCTCAAGACAGGAAGGTGTGGAGGAGACTCATCATCAACAGTGACCCCACTTAAGTGGGAGAAGCTGCTGAAGAAGAAGAAGATATTGGTAACCTGTTCGTCAAGATTGCTGCCTTAATCAAGGTTCATAACATTCGGGTGGCTTTCAAACCAATCCAAGCTATTCGCAGCTTCCTCAGATCTCCGAAAGACAGTGTTCCCTTCTACAATCATTCAGTTGGTTATAGAATACCATGTTCCTATGGTTCAGCTCATATAGGCCAGACAAGACTAAGTTTTGAACTGAGAAAAAAAAAATGTCGCCAATGGAGACCATAAAAGAGAAGAAAGGCCTTGCCTACCTCAGCCTCCAACTACTATTCTGTAGTTCTTAGAGCTACAGAATTGAGCTTTTCCAATTATCTACAGACTACAAAGAGACAGTCGGGTCGCGCCACGCGTGCCTCATTTAATTTGTGTTAGATTGTTTCCAATGTTTTATTATCAACTGCTTTCTTCATTTTTCCCAGACAGAAAAATACAACACCTATAATACTAGTCCACCAGATTATAGGTGCTGTATAGTAAAATACAACAAAAATGAATCTAATAAGTATGTAGGTATTTTGTAAACTCATCTATAATTAATCAAGAATTATTTTTCATTTAAAGACCAAAACCCTTAACTTCGTCCCTGGAAATATGTATAGTGATCACATTCAGATAGTATTATTTTCAATGAGCTGAAAAAACTTAAGAAAATGTGTTAGTTCATCGTAAGGCTAATTAACTTGCTGTGGGTATAGGCCGTGTTCTAGGTGAATATCATAAGGCATATTTTCCAAGATTCTGATGTGATGTTTGCAATGGAAAAAAAATAGCATCTGGATTAGTCTAGAACAGAAGTAAAAACTCACACCACAAAAATTTACTTTGCCCTATTGAAGAATATGCTTTATTGCTTGCTCTTTTCTGTAAGATCCTTCATTCCATTTCTTGCTGTGCTTTTGAGCGCCCCTCCCCCCAACATACACCCCTAATTTTCATCAAAAAACTCTAGCTTTTCCCCCTACGACAAAGGAAATCTTGGTACTTACGAGTATCATACATTTCGACATTCTTTCAACGATCTATAAATAGGGAAAACCATTCTTCCGATTTGAACGCCCTCCCCATTTTAATGCTGGACCCAGTAAGGTGTTGTACTAGCGCGTCTTCAGAGATGACATATGGATTTTCGTGTCCTCGTCAAGAAAACTCCGGTTACAAGGAAGGGCAGAGTTTATGACGAGCCCGCCTTTCCCACATCAACGCCTGGTGGTCTTAAGACATCACAGAGGCACATTCTGGACTTCGTCACGCTTAATGTGTATGATTTATTAGCGGATACAGCGAGCATTAGCGGTCTCTCCCTCACCATTCGGACTGGAACCGTTTAATAAACTTTTAGTGGAGCAAAACGTCGGGTGTGCTTTTTATTATTTTCACTTCTGTTTATTTCTAATGATAAATATAACTATTTCTCTCTCTTTTTTCTTTCATATTAGTGTCTGCGTGAGAGCATTAACAGAATTATAATATAGACGTGGGAAACGTTTGCTATTACAGACTTAAATAGCATTTGACACAAGAACAAGATGTTCGGAGCAGTTGGAGACGTTACTAAGCGGTGCTGGACAGTAAACGGACACTGTGGGTAAATGGCACATCAGAAAACACGAGCAGCTGACTTTTGTGGCTATAGAGAACACTGAGGAAGTTCTTGAACAAATAAATTCAACACGCATCTGTATGGAACAACTTATTAAACCTGTAGGAGGAGGAGGATGATTTGCACCAGAAAACCACTCAAAAAGCTCCACAGCACTCCAATTTCCAGAGCAATTGTACCAACTCTCATCTGCAGAGGGTTGTGGGTTATCCACAATGGACTCCTACTCAGAAACAGCGGCGACAGTGGTCCGGACTTTAGTTTTAGGAAGGTGGAAAGGGGGATGATTGGAAAATAATTTATTTTTGCAATAATTTTTATACAATTCAGTTATTTTCTTATTTATCATTTATTACTTATAAAACTCATTGGGAATATCAGTGCCTCCTAGCGTACTATATACAAACTAAGGGCTATAACGCTTGATTCAAATAGCACATGCATTGACCTTTAATTGATACTTAATTCATACAGAATCGAAGCTTATCTTCGTCGTCTGAAGAAATAATCAACGCGGGTAAGAATATTTCTTTATAATTACCAAAATATTAAGTTAGAAAATAAGGAATTTATTTATTTATTTTAGATCTAACCTTTTCACAATTAGGCATCACTGTGACATCATATTATGGTGGTCATACAGCAAAGACTGACATCTGGGGGATTTCCGAAGAACTATCGGTAAATAATAGTGAACGAAGAAAAACGGATTTCTAGCTAAGTAGAAAAACTACCGACAACAGTTATTTTCCTCTTCTGTCAAGAAGGCAATATGAGTTTAGGAGATTTTTTCCCCATATGAAACAACTCAAGGAAAGATGTTTTAGGTCTGTGATCTGTACAGATGCACAGCTGTGATATACATGGTGCAGCAAGTGAAACATCTCAAGAAATATTTGAAAAGGAAGCAAGTGAAATGCGTCAAGAAACATCTGAGTGCCCAGATAGGTCTAATTCTATCAATTCAGTTATGTTTCAATAATGTCGCAGGACGGAAATCAAAGTTAAACGCAAACCTGGAGAAGCACTCCAATCGGCTCCAGTATGGATTGTTACGTTAAAGTGCTATTTCTGAGGGGTATACAAAGAACATTTTTTCTAACATCTGAGTTGCAGTACCTTGAGAATTGTGTACGATACCATACTAGATGCGTTAACGATGAAGTCATCCATATTGCGAGGATTGCAACAGCGATCCTGGCAATTGATGTGCATTTGTTCTGGTATTAAGAACAAATAAACAGTAGATGAGTGTGGATGTTTAAGGATGGTAAGCTATGCGCTTTTAATCTTCTTAAATAGGATAAAATTCAATGAAATATAAGTATTTGTAAAGTTTCTTTTTAGAGTGTCCATTTGATCTGAACCTATATGTTGTTTTGCATTATAAGAAAATTTATGTTTTTTTATTGCCATAAACTTGCCTCATCTTATTAATACGGAATGATTAGTTGATTGTTTTAGAGTACATCGACGAAACAAAACAACCCTGGGGGTTAAGAGGTTTGTAAATTGGAATGTTCTCAAGCTGTTCTGCATGCTGACTAAAATTAAATTAAAAAAAAAAAAAAAAACTTTTAACACTATCAAAACAAAGTAGGCCCACCCAAATCACTTCTACTTCGAAAAATTTTATTCCAAAACGACTCAATTATCTGGTCATTTAACAGATATTTGTCACACGAGAATTAACTGTCGGTTCGAATTATATCGGCCGACCTGGTTGGCTGAGTGGTTAGCTTAGCTGCTCTCCGGCCAAAAGTCTGCAGTTCACATCCCGCCGTGGACATTGGGGTTTGTGATTGGCCTACTAACGCTTTGTGGAAAGGTCGTATGAGACCCTACCACTTCTTCTAGAAGTCCTCACTCTCAAAACCTTATGAGGTACTAGAGCGACCATACGACCTCCAGTGAAGTCAAATGTGAATAACTAACTCGAATTATATCTGGATTTTAAAGTAGCAAAAATCATCAGCACTTTAGGAACATAGCATAATAAGACAGTACACTAATTATTTGTAACGAACATAAAGAATATTAACAGAATTTTAATTCTATTAAATATTAATATTATATTAACAAACCATACTCCTCACTCTTGCACCCCCTCCCCATAAATATCAACCAAATGACGTCAGTATCTGGAGATCCAACGATTAATTTGTGATCAATGGTATAGATTCTGCTACTCAAGATCTCTTAAGCAACCGTAACGTTTGACATCTGTTGATATTTTCAAAGCATTTGATCGAATCTGGCAGCGAGGCCTTCTTACAAAAACTATCATCTTATGGCCGCCTTCTGTCCTTTGCGATTGAGTCACTAGTTTCTTCTCAGACGTGTTCAATGCGAATTATGGTGGGTGATTTTCTCTCATGAGATCTCTCTTTCAACGCGGAGTACCCAAAACACTATGTTTTCACCCACACACACATCTTTCTGAGCATTAATGACTTTCTGTCACTAATCTCAAACCTTATAGCTTTTCTAAGTACATTCTACACTCCATTCCGCTTCTTCATCCAAGAAATCCTGTAGTTCTCGAATGATTCCAGCTTTAAATCTATAACTGAGGTCTTAAACACTGATTTCACCATTCTAAATAGGATGATTATAATCTAGTGGATTTCGATGCTATCGAAACACAACCCTGTCTTCTTTTTCGTGAAGAAGGACCCTGCTTTAATCTTCCTCACTTTTGATAATATTCTATTCTCCAACCCCAAGATCAGATTTATTCTCTTGAGCTGATTTGCATATGTGGTTTATTCGGGCTCAAACACATCACGTCCATAGTCTCTTCCGCTCCGAAAATCATGGTATACCCCCCCCCCGTTCAAAACACTGCTTTTCTGCACAACTTATGACACTACAAATCCCAAATCAGCCCAACCTTAGAAAACCGTTCTCACATTTAGGGTTGTGCACTCCCAAAATCTTCTTATGATTTATTGATTGTATATAAAAGAGGACAATTTGCCTAATAAGTGATCCAATCTCAATCCTATCATTACTTTTTTTTTTCATACGAACTCTGTTTCTGCATTATGTCCTTTTTATAAGTACTTTCAATGACGCTGCTCCATCGACTTTGGCTATTTCACTAACCGCTAATCTTGTCCAAACACCATTCGGCTCTAGGTTTCTTTTTCCATCATACCATCTCTACCTCTGTTCTTTGCAACAGACCCCCAAAGAATACGACCTCCGACTGTTACAAGAATAAATTACGATATTAAAAACGAATCTCGAAGAATTTTAGAAAATGATTATGTAGTTCTAAGTAGAAAGTTGGACAACATTGGTATAGAGTACGAAGTTATTAAATAAAAATTCTATCATTTCATCTACATCATAAGCAAGAGAAACAATTTGTTAAAACATTTTTAATAGCGAATTAGATCATAATACTACCGAGAAAACTTAACGCTACGAATTACTTCAATTCCATCCCCCCCCCTCCCACACATGAATTTAATTTCAAGTACCTAGTGAAAATGTGTACATGCTTGGTCAGCATTTTCAGTTTTTTTTTTATTCCGCACACAGGAAAATCGGCCAGGATTTAATAGATTTTAATAGTTATTAATAGTAACACACAATTAATATTATTAGATGACGTATTGTGTAGACGTAGGTTGGGTGGTATAGAATGTACTCCCAAGATGAGTCCCTAAAAGTGATAATAATATGTCGAGGATGCTTCGCATTCTATTTGAAAGATGGGATGTACCAAATTCAGATAATATTCAACTCTGCTGTGGTCCACGTATATCTGCTACTACACCAAACTAATAACGTTCTTGAAAACAGCATCGCATGCCAATTAAGATAATAAAAGACCCTGGAGAAGTATTTATTTTTCTTTATAATATATTTAATATGTAAGTTTTTTTTTTTTTAGATTAAGATGAATTTACCAATAAGATTCTCCCCTTCCGGCTCGACCTTTAATCCAGCCTTGTCAGTATCTGCCTTCATTTTCACCAAAATGTAGCTAACCTTGGATGATTTAAGCCGAGACTAACACTATATATTTATGGTGTTATGGTGAGAATATTTTAAACCATAACTCGTCTAATTGGATGCACATCATGAATCCTTTTTATTAGGGAGAAAACAACCAATCAGGTACTATTATTCTGGTCTTCTTAGATAACCGGAAGCGGAAAAAAGAATGCAACTAAATGAAATGTTATATTATTTTGAACAATGCTATGAAACCAAGAATTGAACGCGACTTAAACGACCTTAATTGTCTAGGCTACGTGAAGTTATTCTAAGCAATAGAAAACATCCAGCTGGTGTGGTAAACAGTGTGTGTTTAGGTGTTTCAGATAAGCCACACACGCGTGTGTACGTTTTGGCGGTGGTAAGGGGGGGGGACGGAAAGGGAGTACATTCGACCCCAGTGTGCTGGGTGTTGAGCAAACTCCATATCCTTTCCCTCCCCACGTCCTTCCCCCCCTCTCAACCTCTGGCAGCTGTACTTCGGTCCCTATCGCTGTCATCCCATCACTTGACAGAATGAGTAAATAAACACCAGTCACCACTGCCTGTCCACAAACATCCGTTACGGCCAGCGAGACCACCCACATCTCCGCTGGTCGTAGTTTTGGGGCAAAAGAAAAGCATCGAAGTGCTCAGCACGAAGACTCACTTCTCCACCCTCCCTTCAACATTTAGACAAACTCCGTCCTCCGAATATGGTGATCCAGTGTTGTCGTTTGTTCTCCGGAGGCACAAATTTTCGGAGCGTTGCACGGTGCGTGACTCGTTTACGGCCGCATCCGCGCACAAGAAAGAAAAGAGAGAGAGAGAGAGAGAGAGAGAGAGGTCAAACCTTTTAAAAAAAGACGTCTATATTCTCCCCCACTCTGAAACGGTGAATATCTTCCGAGTCACGTGATTTCGATCTGGCTCGTGCTTTGGTTTGGGAAAGCTGCTAATGAGCAAACCAGGAATAGATGACAGATGGCGAGTGTCGCTTATTTCATTCGCTTGTTCGCCGAGAGCAAACACTCTTGTTTTGATTACATTTAATAATTTTAGCTAACTTCTTAAACTGGCAGTTCAGAAACTTACTGATGGCCAAGACGTTTTTGTCAGTTTGCCAACAGATGGCGCTCGGAACATGAGCATTCGTAATAGACGGCTTTCGGTCTAAGAGATGAACAAATAGCTCCGTACCTCGACTTCCCCGTAAAATTTGTCAATATAGCCATTATCTTTACCCTCCAGATTAAGTCTAAGACCGCTCCCTAACTTATAAACATCACAGACTCCACCCCTCCCTTTCTATTATGTATGGAATTGGTGTTCCCTGCGAAGCAAACAGAATAATAAACTCCACTTGAGATATCGTGTTTTTCCAGAAGGGTTTCGGCAATATCAGGATGTCATTATATGGAGTGAGTGTGGGTGCGTTGTTGTTACATGCCATGTGGACATAGGACGTTTATCAGAGATTTCCTGTTATTCTATCAACACACACACAAAAGTACATCTTTCTAAAAATGAATGCCTTATTCCAAGTTGCTGTAAACATTTGTGTTATCGCTGTCATAAATATTGCCTCACCTGCCCTTTGAACAAAGTTGGCATTCTTCGTGAATGCGCATGCGCGACAAACTTTTTTTTTTTTTTTTTTAAGCGAATCTAGAAGAGCTAAGGAAACGGAAATTATAGTGTAAATTCAAGATTATACGTGTTTTGAAATCGTTTAAAATATAAATTTTGTGTTTTGTGGTCAGCGAACTACTTACACTTTGGTCAGGAAAGAAAAATCGACACAGTTCATTGTCGAAACTTATTCTGCATACTCTGTACTAATATTATATGCAATTGTTATGAATTTAGCAAAATATGTTCAATTTTCCTTATGGCTAATGAATGTAGTTCTCAGTTATACATTAGACTCAAACTTCGTTCGAGATAAGGCACATAGCATCCCTACTGATATTTCTTCCTATCCTATGACATACCGTAATGTGAATACATTTTTTTTGACAAGTATACACAGATGAGAATTGCCGCAAAGTTATCAGCTGAGTTAAAAATTAACATACTAAACAGGAAATTGTGTTTAAAAATAGATTTATATCTAACTGTTATGTGGTTTCAAGTAAAAAGTTGGACAGCATTGCTATAGAATATGAAGTAATTAAGTGAAAATTCTACTAATTCTCGCTGATATGAGTGCAGCTGTTCTCGAGTACTAAATACAATGGACAGAATTCCAAGGAAGCTTATTGAGAGTCTCTTCTCCGATCATTTTTAACATTTATTGAGACCTCTAACTTAAATCCAGAATGACACACTTGTCAAGATCAGAAGTCCAACCATAGGCAATAATAGGTGAGACTTGCGACAGATGTTCATGAGTCATCTATAGCTAAGTGGTAAGCAAATCGCTATTACTTCCAAATGTAGAAAAGTTGGCTGTTGCTGTGGAAACGCTATCCACAGAACTATATTGTTGCTTTATTTAATACAATAAATATTCTGTATTGCATCGTATTATACTGAACTGTAATTATATTAATATAAATTAGAGAATAATCTGATGACGAATTTTTAAAGATGACCAACACACCGTCATTAATACTGCTAGCTTGTCATCTATAGTAAAGTTGTTGTTGTTATTCTTTTTATATATTTGTATACTCACATTAAATTCAACACTTTTAAGTTTCATTTGTATTGTGTTCTTGCAATTTCATTTCTAATTTATAAAAATTCGTTTTTCATATAATTCTTGATTTTTCAACTTTCTTCATTATTCTCGGTATTATACTATATTTCGGTAAACGTAATAAATTTCACTACTAAAAAAAAAAAAATCCTTCAAATAACTGAATTTTAACATTTCTACAAAATGGATAATTTCTTTTCTTTCAAGAATATTCTGGTATTTTTTTAGTGAATATTCTTTTCTAAAATACATTTGAATCAACAATTTTCCCTTGCTTGATTTATGAGCGCCGCGGATTAATTTACATTGGGGGAGCTCCACTTCTACTAAGGCTTTACTTTTAATTACTGAAATAATTTATTTTCAAGCGAATGCGCCCTCGTAAAAAAATTAAAAAAAAGTTTCAAAACAGATCAAAATGCTATGAGAACTCTTCCCATAAAACTGATGAAATGACCTGTACGCATTTAACCAATGATAGTTAGTTTAATTGCGATTATAAAATTCCTTATGTTTTTGTGATTTACTTCGGGTTTAATCGAGAAAATGACTAATAAAAATTTAATGCTGAACGACAGCAGGAATAAATAATGAGCGTCTTTTCCATGTGATAGTAAAAATACGTGAAATAATTTAATCACAATATTCGGCTGTAAATTATATATATATTTATCCGTGTGAGGGCGCTGGAAAAAATGGGAGAAAAGAAAACCGTTTTTTTTTTTTTTTTTTTTTTTTTTTTTTTTTTTTTTTACAGCTCTAGGCGTTATAATAAAACTGTGAATAATTAATTAGTTTAGCGATCATTTTTGGCCGGACAATTCTTATACGATGTAAGCTTGCATAAAATGATTCGTTCATTAACACTAATGCTTAAAGCGATAAAAATTTGGATATTTTTACAGCGCCCTCACACAGACAGAAATATACATACAACTGCACACGAATATTCTGATTAAAATTATTTTTCGCAGATTATTTCACTTTTTATATGGTGATTAAAATTGATGGTACACACTATACTTTGCAAATATTCTCGAATGAGGATATATTATTTCAGATTAATTATTTATACATATAATCATGTAATTATGTATAATTCAAGAAGAGAATGAGTTAAAAGAAGAGACTCATTCTCACTATCGTTTTTTTTTTTTTTTTGGTTTATGAGAAGTACAATCAATACATTGCGTGATAAGTATCTGAATTTAATATATTTGCATGTTAAGGAGCAAAGCGTATAATGGCGAACTGACTGTTACAGTATTGCAGTGGACATCTATACTATAATATTTACCTGTTCATTCGTGCATATGATATACAGTTTTTAAAAAAAACTTTCATGTACATCGATAGTTTATCTCGGTTGCATGTTAGGAGAAATTTATCTTTGAATGCATGTAACTGAACGGTGATAAACTACGGTTGTTTCGTGAGTTATAAATTGCCAAAAGTGATTTCCTTCATTTCTTCTTGCACTGTAGTTGTGATCTATTAGGACTCAAGCACATAGTTGAGTGAATACCTGATTAAATCACTTAGTATACGTATCAAAACTATACACAACAATTCTTACTAGTGATTATACACAATGCTAGTTAAGGGTATTTAGGCTAGTATTATTAATTACTTTCCCCTGTTCTAATTTGAAATCAGTGAGAACATACTGTGCCTTACATTTCGTTTATCAATTCTGGCATGCCAAGTGGTTGCTGGGAAACAAGGAAAATCAACTGATTGAATATTAGCTATTAGCGCCACCTGGTTATTAGTTGATCTATGGAATACTGTAACACCCTTTCAATTCCCTGGATTTGCAACAATACCAACTTTTCTTTTGTCCTAAACCTTGGCCTGGTTGAGCAGTGTCTCAGTACTCTACAGTCGGTGGAATGGAATCCCGCTACAGCAAGCGAGTCCACGAATGTTTTAAGGGATCGATGATTTCGAGTACGAATTCAGCACCCTACTTAGTGGAGGACTGAAGTTGATTGAAAAAGTTCTATATTTGGTCTCCACAGTAAGATTCCCAGATGATGTAACTCTTAGTTCAGAGTGTTAATGTAACGTAAGATTGTAAGTTTTCACTGAGGAAGCGGTTATCATAAAAAATTAAAATTCGTGTAAAAGCATTTTCCGCACTTGTGCCTTAATCCTAACAGCAGCCTGCTGTTACCACACTGTTTTATCTATTCTTCAAACGTTAAAGATTACCGTCTACTAAGCAGCCTCGCATCAGTCAATGACGGAACTCAAAGTTTCCAATTGAAGGACAAATAACGCATCGCACCGAATGCGCTACGGTGGATTAAATCAAATATTAGGCAGGGTTGTATTTTTTCAACAGTTATTCATCATCAATAAGGATCGCATTATGAAGAAAACGAGTTAAACCAGAATATCAAGATTGGACATATTCAATTCAGCTTTTTTATTTTATAAATTAAAATTTATATATATACACACACATATATACACATACCCTTCGCTAACGTAGAAACTGCATGGAACCAGAGGACAACAGTCAAAAACACAGCTATCAAGATTCTAGGCAGTCATGAAACCAAATAACAACTGGATCACTCCTGAACTCTTAAAACTTCTAGAAGAAAAAAAGAGAGGCTAAAAACATATTAAATCAGAATAATTCCGAAGAAATCAAACAACACTATAAAAAGCTAAAAAAGAAAATCGATAAAATGTGTAAAGCGGCAAAGGAATCTTGGTTAGAAGAAAAAGTAAAAGAATGTGAGGAAGCAGATAAAAAGCATGACACTAAAACTGTTTGCAAAATAATAAAAGGTCTAACCAAAGAATATAATAACATTACTTTAAAAATGAAAGATTCTAATAATACGGAGACCGGCGCAATTCAAGATATGCAAAAAATATGGAACGAATACTAGCGAACACCATTCCAAAGAAACCAAACGTGGGATTCATCAAACAGCAAAGAAAAAGAAAGAGCACCTGCTGTCTGAAAAGATGAGCTACTCAAAGCAATAAACCAAATGAAAACATCCAAAACTCCTGGAACGGACAAAATTCCTACCGAACTCTGGGAACATGGAGACAGGGAACCATAAAATATTTATTGAATCTTTTTAACCAAATTTATTTTCAAGAGAAGTACCTAAGGATCGGAAGACTGGGATCATATCTATCCGTAAAAAGGGTGATAAACAAAAATGTGAAAATTGTCGCCCTATCACCCTTTTAAATCATAGCTAATTTATTATTAATGGAAGAAATAGTCGAGGAGGAACAAGCTGGTTTCAGACCCACAAGATCCACAATTGATCAAATCTTCACACTTAATACTATAGAAAAAAATGCTGGAAACACAATCTACCACTGTACTGCAGTTTCACTGACTTTAAACAAGCCTTTGATTCCATAGACAGAGACAAACTGATCAATATCCTAAACTTTAAATTAATAGACTCCGAGTCGTTGACCTTCATTTCACACTTTTACAAAGACATAAAAGCACTCGTCAAATGTAATAATATTAGAAGAATGTAAGATAGAAAAAGAAGTTATACAGGGTTGCCCACTTTTACCGTACTTATTCAACATATACCTAGAGGAAATATGCAAAGAAATCTCCAACGAACCGAGGATAAATATAAATGAAAGAAACATGAACCACATCAAATGCGCAGACGATATAGTAATCCTGGCAGTATCCAAGCTACAATTAGAAAAAGCAGTCCATCTTTTAAATGAATGAGGCAGAATAGAAGAAAGACCAAAATAATGAAAATAGGAAGAGAAGCTGAAAACATCTCAATAACCCTGAGAACCAAACCTTAGAATAAGTAAAATCCTTTGTCTACTTAGGAAGCACCATTACACGCAATTTGGACAACACTGAAACAGTAAAACACAGAATTAACATTAGATTTTGTTTTTATTCAAAAACAAAATCTAATGTTGTTTTTGAATAAAAATGTATTATTGTTTTTATTCATGTTTATTCAAACATGAATAAAAACAAAATATGGAACAATAACAAACTCTCGAAACATCTTAAAATCAAACTAATCAAAGCCTTGATCATCCCTACAGCAACATATGGAAGTGAGTCATGGCGACTCACTAAGAAGGAACTACTCAAAATAAGTGCATTCGAGGGGAAATACCTAAAAAAAAAATAAACAAAACACATACTGAATTGAACATAAAACCACAAGTAAAGCTGGATCTCAACTACCAGGACAATCTCACAGACATTATTCTTTAGCAACAGCTCCAATGGTTCGGCCATGTCCAGAGAAGGCCTCTTCACAGACTTCCAAATATCGTGATAAATGGAAGAATAAGAAAACAGAGATGCGAGGAGTAGTCGTTTGTAGATATTTCGGAAATAAGCACAACAACGATTAATTCACAATGGGACGCAGTAGTCGACGGGGTGTAGCATAGAGGCAGCCTGCCTCACGGCGCGACTTAATAAGGGCGCTCATTCAGCCATATTGCGGTAGGCGGCGTCGCTACGCTAACAACTCCTGTTAGCGTAGCACGTGCGGAGAGAGGTTTTTCCAAGCTTGAACTGATTAAAAATTATTTGCGAACAGCAATGACCCAAGAAAGATTGGTTGGTCTAGCAACTATTAGAGACGGCATAGCTTATAATTTAAATTTACAAGTGCTTATAAACAGTTTTATTGTGCGATATCCCCGTACAGCGAACATTTATATGAAAAACGATTACATTAATATGTAATCGTTTTGCATTAATATTTCTCTTATAATAAAAACAAAAGCGCAGTTGTTGTTTTTTTTAATGTTGGGCCCATACACTGGAGGTTGGTTGGTCAACCTACAGTACATTAGTACCGTGTATAGGTAAGGGGCTGGAAAAGGAGGAATTTGTTTACATTTGATTTGAATGACTTTAAATTGTATTCCTTGGGAAATACAGCAGGTGGGAAACTGTTCCACAGTGCAGCAGTTGCAGGGATGAAGGAAGAGGAAAAGAAATTTGTTCTGTTTGTTTCGGGGTGTACTGTGAAGGGTCACGTGTTCCAATGAGTTTAGTGCTGAGCGGAGGAATTATTGATGTTATTTCAGATGAGTATTTCCTATGGAAATATTTGTAGAATATACATACTGCAGAGACCATACGTCTGTGTAAAAGTGGGGGGAGGGAGATGCTAAGGGGTGGATCGTTGATAAGTCTAATTGCTCTCCTCTGTATTGAGTCGAGCATTTTGAGAGAGCTTTTGGAAATACTGCTCCGCCCCATATGTGGGAACAGTATTCAATAGTTGGGCGGATTTGTGACTTGTATAATGTTAATAGCTGTTCGGGGGTGAAGTAACGTCTTGAGCGAAAGAGATATCCTAGTTTTTTTGAGGCTGAGGATGCAATGTTTGAGATATGTTTGTGTCAGGAGAGGTTTGATGTGAGGGTGATTCCAAAGAGCGAGATCTGAAACTGTGGAAATTTGGGTACCGTCAAAAAGGATACTGGGGGAAAATGGTTCTTTTTTATGGGAAATAGTACAGAACTGGGTTTTATTGACGTTGAAATTTATGAGGTTATCCGAACCCCATTGGAGGATGGCTTGGAGATCGAAGTTGAGGGTGGTGGTTGATGTTCTGTAAGTTGAGGCAGAGGCGTAGCTAGGGGGGGGGGGGTTCCGCCCCGGGCAGCACTTTGAACATTTTTGAACTTGTACAGTTAATTCTAAAATACAGTCTCGAGAACTCAGTTCCAACTATTGTAATACCACAGCGAATTTTCCTCATAATTGCTGTAAGTGTTGCTAGAGGAGTTTTTCTAAATAAAATTGATAAGAATTACCTACATTACTATGAAATACACTTCAACAATGTCATCGCCGATTTTGCCAACAGAAAAGCAAGAAAAATAACATTTTAATTTATTTCCTTTTACGTCGTTTTGACTTTTTGTAGTATTTTTGGCGAGTACTGAGAGGGGCGGCAAACTCAGGGATCGCCCCGGGCGGCAAAAGCTTTATCTACACCACTGGGTTGAGGTGAGTTGTGTAGGGTAAGGCTTATCACATGCAAGCAAATAGTGTAGTGTGCTGTCGTCTGCAAAACTGTGGGTTGGAGGTCAATTGCAGGTCATTGATATATAGCAGGAAGAGGGTTGGTGAGAGGACAGAACCTTGTGGGACCCCAGCATTAATTGGGTGGTGAGAGGATAAGGAGCCGTCCACCATCACACAGGGTGCGTCCAGACAGAAAACTGGCAATCCACCTACAGAAGTCCTGGGTCAGGTCGAATGATGGTAGTTTGCCTAGTAGGCCTTTGTGCCAGACTCGGTCAAAGGCTTTGGAAATATCTAGTGCAACCACTTGAGATTTTCCAAACTTCTCCATAGCCTTCGTCCAGAGATGGGTGACGTATGTGAGTAGATCTCCTGTTGATCGGCAGTAGCGGAATCCATACTGGCAGTCATTTATTTGGTGAGTGTCTTCAAGATAGTGTAGGAGTTGGGAATTGATGATTTCTTCCATTACCTTCGACAGGACTGAGGTAAGCGAGATTGGACGGTAATTGGATGGTAGTGACTTGTCACCCTTCTTGGGGATGGGCTAAATATAGGTCAAGTTCCAGATTGTGGGATAGATTCCAGTGGAGTAGGAGAGTATGTATAGGTGACATAGGATAGGGGTCAGTTCTGGAGCACAAACTTTCAGAACAATTGGGGGAATGCCATCGGGGCCAGGAGACTTTTTTGTGTCTAATTTGGACAGTATTTTTCTGATCTCATCCTGGCAAAAGGATATGGGGGCATTGTATGTTGGGTATCTGGAATGTTGGAGGACATTTACCGTCGTCAGTTATGCATGCATTTGAAGCAAAGGCCAGAAAATTGGCTTTTTCTGTGGGTGATGATGCAGTAGAGCCATCGGTGTGTGATAGGGGTGGGAATAGTGTTGGACAGAAGTTACGGCCAATTGCTTTGGCAAGAGACCAAAAGGCTCGGCTGCTGTTTGGACAGGCTGCTAGTTTCCTGCTTTTTGCTCTTTCAAACTCTGTTTTGGAAGCATTGACTGGTTTTTTGCATCTTTTACTGGCTTCGGTGTAAGCTTTGAAGGAGGATGGTGTTCTTGATTTCAGCCAGTTGTGGTATGTCTGGTGTTTCATCTCTACAGCCTTGGCACATCTTTTGGAGAACCAGGATTTCGTAGAGAATGGCAGTTCAGAGTGCTGTGTGGAATGTATGTATTCATGCCGGTGAGGATTACTTTGGTAATAAGCTCGGTACATATATTTGGGTTGGAAGGCCGGAAGCAATAGTCCAACCATGAGAATGCGGCATAGAAGTCGCGGAAGCTGTCCCACTCGGCATTTGAAGATTGAAGATTTTCTTATATTTTTGTCTTATAATCCATTATGGGCGATATTTAATTGTTTGCTTCAGGGCGCGATCTAATCTGGCGATGGCCCTGACGGTACGTGATGTTCCAGAAATTGGGAACGTAAAAAAAAAAAAAAAAAAAAAAAAAAACGGAGTTCGGTCCACCGAATGAGGTTCTCCATAACGACGCAGGACCTCTCAACAGTTTGTACACAAGAAATGCAATTGAAGCGTTTGACCGGACTGATGGTGCTGCTATGGGCAAGATGGGTAAACAGAGGATTTGACACCCACTTCACGACTAAATAGGATGAAGGATGCACTCCGAGGACGCCATTTTGCATGCAGCGTCTCGATAAGCGATGACGAAGTGTATGGAGAATAATTGGGACTTAGTTTAAAAATGAAAGAATGCTCACGAAAGGTGGAGGATGAATCCATATAAAAGTCATTGTTAAATAATTTTCTGAGAGGAAAAAAATAGGATAGCACTATTTTCGTATTTGTCTCTTGTACATATAACGAAATTCATGACATGTATTGAAAATTTAACAGTTTAAACTCTGAACTCAGAAAGGGACGCGGCCTTAGATTAGTTTTTATAGTGTTTCGATGTTTTAAGATTAAAGAAATACACGCTTTTCGATAATAGAAAGTAGCGTACATAAAAGCGTACATACAAAGAAACATATACATCAAACAAAAAAAAAGTAAAGGTATATAACTCGTGTCGTAGTTAAGCATGTTGCGAAAATTTAATAGCAGAAAGATGGAGTTAGAATATTAAACGAGAAACAGATAAATTGACGTCATGCACTGATTCATCAGTACCTATTTGACATCAAGACGTTGGAGTATTCTTATTAATAAAGCCGTCTTAATGGTATTAAGATAACGCATGCAGTAGGTGAGTTAGCCAGTCCTGTAAGAAGAGGTAAGTTTTCCTCCAAGAAATTCGACTTTTTTTTTTATCACCCAAACACGCAAATCGGTCAGAAGAACATGCGCAAGAAATTAGCAGCTGTAATTAATAATATACTGGCTTCATATCCTGTCTCGGTCGTAGTTTCACTAAAAGCGAAACTAGCCCTAAGTTTAATCGAATATCGATATGTGCCTGCAATGTCTACAAGAAAAGCATAATATGGAACAGGAAATTAAGCCGATGTATGATTTTTTTTTTTTATATTGACACCATCATTTCAAACAACTTTATTTTTTTAATTTAATACAATACAATCATTGCCATCTCCTCTTTCTTCCAATTGTTGTCAACTCTTCAGCTACACATTTTTAAGTATGGTCTAATATTGAACGCAAACACAGGCGCGCGCATTATTTTCCTGTGCTATGGATATCAAATAGAATAAAAAAAAAATTTTTTAAATAATTAATGAATAGAGAAAAAGCAAAGCAATTCTGACGTGTATTTTCATGTATTTCTTTCCTTACCAAATTCTATACTTTATTATCACTTTTGGTCGCTTTGCAGATGTTCATAACGTGGCTAATGTAAAACTACACATCTCAAATTTTAATCATTTTATTCGGTGCCTTTCCAAGTTTTTGCTTCCAATTACGTGCGTTATTTATAATATAAGGTTGACAATCATTCAGTCATTCTGCATTTCGATTTTATTCATTCCTAAGGTGTTAAATATTATTCTGGAGAAACACGAATTGTATTTCGTATAAGATTAACGCAATGCACTATCTCTATTCTTCGATTTCCGAATGTGGAACTGGTTTGATTAAGACTGACATACCATTCTTCAGAGCTACAAAATCTTGCCATAACCGAAAACAAGCAAATCTCTAGACAATACAAGACGAATTTTCTCTTTCTGGAAGCAATCTTTCTAACCTTTAATTCTTAATTAAAGTTTGCTAATTCTAACTCTACTCTCCAATCTTTCTTATCATTAAAAACTTATTAAATACTCCAGTTTACTATTTCCAAAAATAAAATCGTCTTCAATTCAACAGATAGTAGGTTAAAGGGCACAATCAAGTATGCATTGTCTTCCCCGAGATGGACACTTGGAAAGCCGACAATTGCAGTTTAAACAAAAGGTATTATTTTAGAATTTATATTATAATAAGTAACTACATTTAAAAATTTCGAAACATTCAGATTCTTACTTTAATTATACACGAATTAAATAAAAAAATATAGTTGACCTAAATTGCCTATGGACAAATGTGACAGAACGTATGTTACTGGCCAGCTCAAGCGAAGTGAGGAACGTAAGCTCAATTGCTGATAGGGGTGAAACCAACCATCAGTAAAAAAATTAGTTTTCCTCCTAATATAGTCATTTTTAATTTTAATATAATTTGCAGTATTTTAAAAAAATACATTTCAATCGATTGTCAGTTATTAATATTTATATGTTCGACTTGTAGTTGCTGATTAAGCCCAATATTAATTGATATTGTGTATATAATTTTATTCCATCATTATAAGAATTCATCTCATGATCAATGATGTATAGAAGATTCATATTTATACACTGAGTTCTATTTTGGTTCAATTGACTATACCCAATGTTTACAATTGCAATCATAACAGGAAAATCGAATCCAAATATAAGTAGCGCAATTTCGTTTCACGGAAAGTAAGCAGTTGTGTTGCATTTCTAATACTTCTTACATAATTTCAGTTATTCTGTTTGGAAGAATAATTGTTTCGGTTTAATCCCGGAATAGATTTTTGACAGTACGTCGCTAATCACGTGTTGTAGTTTGCAGCTTTCCATTTTGATCTCAGCAAAGAGGAAAACAGGTAGAGAGAGATGGGGTGGGGGGGGGGGAATTATGGTATTTGAATGACCGACGTATGGACTTTTCTAAGTTGAGCAGAAGAGTTTCGTGCACCAATCCTCCAACTCCCCATCAAAAGTCTGATAAAGGAAACTGAGAAACGGTGCCGTCTGCAAACTAAATATTGAGCGAAGCGCCAAGGAACTTGTCACATATGCCACTTGAAGTGATGGAAAGGCGATGAATTAATTTCCCGCGGCACGAGAGACCGTCCCTTCACCTCCCTCAATAGCCCTCCAGTTGTTATTATACGGCGCGACCACAGCGCAACTGTTCTCCGACAAGGCACAAGTAAAGGCGACCCCCCCCCTTGCACGAGCAAGCGACCAACAGAGGGTGAAAACGGACAACTGTCACTTAATTGAACCGATCTTTAATCACAAGTAGCGCCGCCAGTTCCGCAGCAACGCCGCGTCTGTTCGGCGTTCCCATGCTCGGGGCTAACCCAATGTTTTTCTACTGCTCGCCTTAATTCGTGTTCGGAGTTTCCGCCTGGCCGATTAGGCTGCGATAGGAGCACTCATTTATATTAGGGAGACATCGTGGCTGAATATTTAGTTTCCTCTCCTCCCCCATCCCGAGTAAGAGTTTATTCAATCCCCTAATACTCCCCCCCCCCCTTGTCCACAGGTAGTTCGTGCTGTTTTGTCGCTAATCTTCTCGCCTTAGAATGGAGGTTTGCAAATCGTGTTAACCCTCCGTGAAGTGCGTGTTTGGTGGGTGGGAAGAGAATGAAACCCCCCTCCCCCATGCACTAACTAACTGGGGGAAGCTACCACTATGTAATAAGGAAGTTTGTGAATTATATTGGATATAATGCTTGTGCGTAACCCAGTCACGTGTCGATGTTGAAGAGGAAAACAGGTAGAGAGAGATGGGGTGGGGGGGGGGATTATGGTATTTGAATGACCGACGTATGGACTTTTCTAAGTTGAGCAGAAGAGTTTCGTGCACCAATCCTCCAACTCCCCATCAAAAGTCTGATAAAGGAAACTGAGAAATTTCATTTAAACTGTTGTTCAGTTTAAATGAAACACACTTCGTGGTCCGGAGAGTTGTAGTAAGAAACCACCCCAACACAAACGAATATTTGTCCAACGATGCCAATCCCAATAAATGGCTTAACCTTCCATTCATTCCTCGCATACGCAAATAAGATTCAGCACATTGCAGAATCCATTGTTTTCAAGATTAAGTCGAACCCCCCCCCCTAAATTTATGTCCCTTTATGGCTAGGATGGCTTTCTGGTCATGTTCTTGATTCAACTCTTGCGTAAGAATGAATTCTATTTATTTACTATTCCCGAATAACTATCTCTCGATCTGGATTTACCTTTACGTTGGGATGGGAATTCACATAAATTGAATCGTAGTATCAAAAACTCTTTCGTTAACGGCTTTCTACATTCTGAATGTCCCTTGCATTAAAAACCGAAAGACAGCATGCGGAGGGATGGAAATAAAGTGTTTTCAAATCTCTAACGATTTTTATTTATGCAGATATTATTTTATCATCATCAAGTTCCTGATGTGTACCTTCAATAATTACCTCAAATTATGACAATACCATATGATAAGTTTACATCATTACTAACTTCCTATCTACAATTTTCCTCCAAACCGGAGTCTGTTATCTGTCAAGACTCCAACATTATCAGATATTATATTTCTATCTTGTAAGGACTGTCTTTTTACTTTATCAATCCACCTATGTCTTGGTCTTCCTCTGGATCTTTTTCCTGCCAACCGGGCTGAAAAATACTTGTTTTGCTAATCTTTCCTCTCCCATTCTGTTTAAGTGACCAACCACCTGAGATTATCTCTGCTAACAATGTCAAGTTCCCTCTCTAATATATTTATTTTTAGTGAGTCTATCATCAATGATACCTGTTCACTTCCCTAATCTTTCTCAGAATTCTCATATCTGTGTCTGTGGGGGGGAGGGGGGGGATCTCTAATCTTTGATCAAGTGTTTTATTTTTAACCCGGCTTACCAATGCATAAGTTAAAACTGGTTGGAAAACTGTCTTGTGTACAGCTAGTTTAGTGGTGACCAATCAATGTAATGACCAGTCCTCCTTTATTCGTGGCGCACCGCGTTAGTAGGCACGTGTCTGGATCTAACGAGAACGGGCTAGCAATTTGGGATTTAGTCGACCACACTGTACCCAGTATTAGCGCAAACCAAAAGATATTGATGGTACAACAAGATTATTATTATGGAAAAAGCAAATTTTCACAGAGAAGAACGAAAATGAATTCATTATGATGAGCAAAGATAACAATTAGCTAACAAATATAACATTCTGTTCTTGTTTGGACCGGTTTGTATTTGCAAAGTGAAAATCCTAAGTTTCCGGGAAGAAAACTCAGCCACCTCCGTATGAGACGGTTAACCAACTACCTTCATAATAGTTCTTCGTGTCCCAAACTGGATTCGAAGCAATCTTGGTATAATATTCAGGAAAGGTACGTTGTTTTATCAAGGATATCCACTTTCAAATTTTCGAAACTGGAGAGGAAAAAAAATAATCTTGGCAGAAACGTCAAATACGTTAGAACAGCACTCAACAGTACCATCCCTCCCGTAGAAAGAATATGACAATACTCTCATTTCTTTCAATCCATATTAATCTTCTGCTATGGCATGGTTACGCATCATTTTTGAGTCACAATTTCATAACGTGAGCGAGCACACGAAAACTACAACTGGTATTTATTTTATTATTTTTTTTTCAAGTACTCTAACTCCAGAAATGATCCTTCACAACTGCCACATTTGCAAATAACTGCATTCACAATTACTCTTTTATTGCCGATTTATTTTTAAAAAGATGGTGCATCCATTCTAAAAACTGTATATAAATAAGAGTGGCGACTGTTAAACTTTGTCTTCCTCTGGATAAAGGATCTCATTGAAGAATGAAATGGAATAACATTTAAAAAAAATCAATATAGACTTCTCATGACATAAGAGTCAAGTCTTCTACATGTAGGGCCATCTTCGTAGCCAGTATTTCATCTCCCAGGTGCTTTTCTCTTAGATGGTAAACTTTGACGCTTATCGTCTGCAATCATAATGTCTTCCAATGGCACCAGTGTTTTAAATAATTTTATAATCTATCCTTTAGACTGAAAGATCGCGATTTCAACCGCATGGGACTTTTGTAAGGGCTTTTTCAAGTGAAGATCGGTCAGTCAATCTCATACGGAGCATAGTTTTATTACCCGCAAAGCAGATAAAGGAGGAGACAGAGCTACCTCTCAGATTTTTGTAGAGAAGGGTTAGAGATTACCAGACCCCTCCCCCCTTTCAAAAATGAAGTTATTTCAGTTTTTCCACTAATAACACTATTTCAACATTTTAATTTTAATTATAACTAAATAATGCTTTTTTTTTGGGGGGGGGGAGTATTTAACGAAAACTGAAAATTTGGTTCTGTTCTGATTTCTTCGAGAAGGCTGATTACCTTCCCCTAAGATATTGTTAATAACACCATGTATTGTTTATTTTAACACCATCAATATATTATTCTTAATGTCTTGGTTGTCTCAGCTGTAATTCTCTCCTTACCCATGAAAAATTATTTTAAAAAATGCTTTTTTTTAAATAATTTAAATAATTTTTAAATAATTCAAACTAAAACAAATTTAAAAAAATTGTTTTAGTTTGAATATGCCGTCTACGCAAATTACAGAAAAGAAGCAATCAAAACAATTAATTCTTCGGGCTCCGGAACTGGCGTAGGCTGACGAATCAGACCTATACCTAGGTCAGTATTCCTGACTGTAATCCGTGTGTGTCCTCGGACCGGTTTGCCTGCTTGCGGGATGAAAAACACCAGATAGACTGGCGGAAATAAACCTGCAGTACGCCCAAGACCGGCTAACTTGGCTATAGCTGAGGAAGCTCCTCACGTCGTTGACGGGAATCGAACGCAGGACACTCCTTCCCTAGGCATATGGTTGCGAAGCGACTAGGCTAACCGCGCGGACAATCGTATATAATAATAATAAACTAAAGGAAACCAAGAAACGCAAAGGAAGTTTTCTTAGTTTTTTTTTTTCCCCTTCCATCAGTCTATATCTGAGAGGTTTTAGAAACCACAGCAAGCGAACTGCTGCGTGAGCATAGATGCATGCGTGTATTCACAGATATGCACACAGGATTAAAGAGAAATCATCAAGTGGCCGGGAAAAAAATAATAAATCAGTAACAAAAATTCACGTATTTGTATAAATAGGAGGAATACGATGCTCCCAAGTCAGTGCAAATGTCTTCCGGTGAAATCGCTGCCAGAAGGGAACTGACGGAGTTCGAAAGCGGTGTTGTGATAGGATACCACGTTGCAGGCCTATCGGTTCAGAAAATTGTTTACACATGGGGCCAGCCCAGATCAACGATCAGTGATACGATACCGAGATGAAAGCAGGGAGTCGACTGCAAGTGCTACCCGCAATGAACGACCCGTCATACTCACCGAAAGTGACCGTAAAGTGCTACGAAGGATAATATGTAAAAATCGCCATTCATCGTCCGATACGTTGAATGCGGAGTTCCGGGCATCGACCAGAACACGAATCTGCACAGAAACATTCAGAACCTCGCTCACAACATGAGTATCCACTGTAGGACCGCAATATGCAAGTTCCACATTATCCAAACCAACATGCTGCGTCGTCTTCGGAGGTGCAAAGAGCGTGTAGAGTGGACGTGGAAGCTTCAAAAGCTGTGTGGAGACGCTGCACCCTCTATCGAGCAGATGGACGACGGAATCGGAATTCTCTGGTAAGAGATGTTATCCGGGAATCCGCCCGGATAACGACTCTCACCAGAGTGCATAACCCTAACTAAGAAATTCGGAGGCGGCGGAGTGATGTGCAATACAATGATTCCCACTTTGTGGCGTTTCTACGGAACTGACCATTGTCTCTTTCAGTATGACAATGCATCGTGTCACAAGGCTGCTGCTGTAACCGCGTGGTTTGTGGACATCAACGTCACCACACTTGACTGGCCGCCACAGAGCCCTGATCTCAACCCTACTGAATATCTGTGGGATGAACTGGAGCGTCGCATGAGGTCAAGGGACGTCGGCTCCACTACTGCCCAGGACCTCATTACATGCCTAAAGGAAGAATGGTCCAAAATTCCCACTGGTCGTTATCGTACGCTTGTGGAAAGTATGCCCCGTAGGACTGATGCAGACATCGCAACGAAAGAGGCCCTACATCTTATTAAGGTGGGCGCTAAGGCTGTTTGTTTATCACACTATCGTCCGTTGACTTCTTACCAAGGTGTGTGTGTGTGTGTGTGAGAGCACAATTCTTAATACCAGTCTAAGATGTTCAGACAAATTTGAAATTAAAACTGAACCCTCGTGGAAAAAGACCTTTGTGTCAGCGAAATTCCAAACTGCATTAAATTCTTTCCATCCACCCAAAGCCGATGTATTGCTATATTTGAATAAAACTGGCTGTATTGAAACAAAAGTTGAAATGACTGTAGAAATTCTTGAAAGGATTCCAAATGAAAAAAAAAAATAATAATAATAAATAAATAAATAAAATTCCGCATAGTTAGAATTCCGAAATGACTTAGCCACGATGAAAAAGTATTTGTTTAAAAAAACACGTTTCTGTTCGTAATGGTTATGTTGAAGAAACATCCCGAGAAAGAGTGAGCCCCTCACATTCTAGATGAGTTGATTAGCATCTGTATATTACTGAGAAGATGACGCTTACGCATGTGATTATTGTTATTCATTGTTCTGCTTTGAAAAACTGTCATGTTTAATTCCTAATAAACGTATCTATCTTGAAAAAGCCAGTGCACCGTGCAACACCTATTCATCATTCCCTTAAGTGGAACTTACTCTCACAATAAACAAATCACATCACAACAACAGCAATGATGTTTGTGGTGTTTCCAGTTAACCAGTTCCTTCTTTCTCCTGAATTTTTCGGCCAGATAGGGAATCTTGGTATGATAAAGCATTAAAGGACGTAGATTACGTGTTCCAAATGGGCACCTTGTCTTTCAAGACAGGTTTCACAGCGCATGCGAAAGTTCTCTGTCATCTTGGAGAACAAAGTTTGGGACATCAGCTGGACAAATCGCGTAATTTTATCCCTCAGTTCATTAAGGTTTGAAGGCAGGTCGCAGTGGAATATTCATTCCTTCAACATATCCCAAACGAAGACATCAAGCGATGTGAGATCAGGAGAACATGAAGGCTACGGGTTCTAGGACCACGCGATGTGTGACAGGTTGCTCTATCCTGTTCAATGTTTTTTTGCACGACACATCCTATGCAAATCCTGAGCGAACAGAACCAACACATTCTCGATGTAGCGTTCGCTATTCAAAGTCAAGGTTACACCACCCTCTTCAATGAAGTAGGACCCAATTATGACAGGCCGGAAACCGCACACCATGTGATGATCTTCTCGCTTTGAAGGGGGTTTCTCTTTGACATCAGGTCTCGAGAAACCAAGGAACCTGTAGGTTCGTATTTATATGCCCACTTAGATGGAAATGCGCTTCGTCCGCTAACTAGATATTATGGAGGAAGGACGGATCTTCATAGACATTGGCCATGATGACATTATTGCTTGGGGCACGCTTACGGAAACGACGAACAAACTGCTCACAAACACGTAACATTTGCTCAACTCGGTATGAACGTAAATAATGCTCAAGAATAAATGTTCTTTTCGTCCAACGTCCGCACTATTGCTACAGCTAACTGTAATAGCATAGACGCTACATGTGCTCTTCTATTAATGTGCATACAGTCGAATGGCATAACTTATAGCGCGTAATTGCAAATTAGCAGTCGAAAGATGCTTGGTAGCATTAATCAGGTGAAAGTCATGAGGTTAAAAGCTGTTTCCAATGTTATTTACAGTATATTATATTGAGTTAGCTTGGCATTTGGAACATCCACCTAATAACGCGTTGGTCTACCTCTCTGTGCAATCACAGTTCGCAGACGCCTAGGAACAAATTCCCTAAGGTGTCGAACATCCTCCATGCGTAACTCGATTCATGTCCGCTGCAGCAATTCCGCCAGTTCACGCACATTCCGTGGAGGAGGATCTGCAGTTCTCACACCCCGTTCTAGCATATCCCACACATGTTCAATTGGGTTACAATCAGGGGAATTTGGAAACCAAGGCTATATGGGGAATACCACAACTACCGAGCCCGATGACAAGATGCTTTTTCCTGTTGAAAGATGGCGCTGTGGTCAGGGTGGACCTCCTACAGATATGGATGGAGATGGTCGGGTCCCTGTAGCGTTCACCGTTCAGTGTTTGTGAGATGATAATCATCAGACCTATGGCGTGCCAGGAAAAATCTCCCCAGACCATAACACCACCTCCACCGACCTGTTGAACCCGAACTGTGCAACAAGGGAATAGGGCTTCAATGCTGTGTACAGTAAATGTGAACCCACCCATAAGTATAGTGCAGCAGGAAACGGGACTCATCACTCCAGACAATCTTCTTCAATCTGGCAAGGATCCATTGCCGACGTTCCTTGGTCCATGCGAGGCGTTGTTTGCGATGCCTGGCCATCATCATGGGTACCCTTGTGGTCTCCGGCTGTAGAACCCCCCCCCCCCCCCCAGGAGAAGAGGTACGGCGCATGGTGCATGTGGAAATGGAATCTAACTGCCCGCTGTTGTAATGGTGGGTGAGCACGTCGTTGCAGAGATTCCAGGATCAATCACGCCTGGCTGACTAATGTGAGCCCTTCTGTTGGATGTCAGTTCATGGTTAATTCAGTAGTACGGGAGCAACCAACAAGTGCGGCTGTTTTCGAAATACTGGCACCTGCCCTCTGGGCCCCAACTATCTACCCGTGGTCAAATTGGCTTCCGATGGCAAACGTTTACTGATTACGTCCAGAGGATAGGTGTGTGCCCCATTTAAATAGCCGCACGTGCGTTACTTCGTTATCGCACCGAATATATAAATCATGGGGGGGGGGGGGTGTTCCTAATGCAAAACTAACTCATATATATGTATATATATAGGATGTTTGAATACGTAAACAATACTCAAATATAAGAAGTAACAAATCAGAGACCTGACAAATGGTAGACCAGTTTGGAAGAAAGTTGATAGGACACCAGACATGAAATATTAATTGTACTGAACTATCGTGAAATCTCCCCCCCCATCTCATTTTATTTTGCAAAAATAAAATTTTACTTAAATAATAATTGAAATTATATAAAATTTAATTATACATTTTTATAAGTACACCTTTTCATATTATTATCACTATTATAGTGATAATAATAAGATTATTATCACTATAATATTACGTTAAAAGGTTTCAGGTAATAGCTGGTTTCTTTAAGTAGTCTAATATGATTTAACTTAAATAGGATCTTTTGCAAAGGTTTATCACATCACAGTGTGTGTATAACACAGAGGTTAATGAGGTGGGGGGGGGGTAAATATTTCAAACCCATCACTGATATACAATTACGTGATAATCTAAACCATTTTTCAATCATTTTGAATTGACTGAAGTGCTCATTTCAATTTTTATCCATTCTATTCATTAATAAATGATTATGGGAAAGAATTCAAGGTTTTCAACGTAGTTACATGATCAATGATTATTATTATATGAAGAGAAAGACTCATCGAGAGAGGCGTGCTTGTTAGTGTAATTCCCGGGTACCTATCCTATTCTCTTTGATAATGTCCACTGGCAGCTTATTCCATTCGCTCACCACACTATGAAAGGAGCCCGGACCCCCCTCACTTCTTCCTAACCACATCCTCACTCAGCTTTCAGTTGTTGTTGTTTTTTTCTCACCCGCCACGAGTTGCAAAATTACTGTAAGAATGCTTTAATAACTTGCATTTAACAGCTCGTGTGTTTCCATCATATCTTCTCTCCTCCTCCTCCCATTTCTCCAACTTTTAAGGCCATATTCTGTTTTTCTGTCAGATAATGATTCTGGTTATCCAGTGCTGGATTTTCCGACTGCTTGACCTCATTTCTACAGAATCCAGATGCCCACTTCTAAGCACAGTAGTGCAAATGTTGCTTTGTGAAGTGGGAGAATAATTAATTTTCTTATTCTTTTTCAATATGGCAGTTATCTGACGTTCTGTCTTAAATTTAACTCAATGTCCACCATTATCCCTAAGTCTCTGGCTTCATCAACCACTTGCAGCAAATTCCCATTAACACACGACTTAGCATGCAATGTCTTCAGTCCAAAATGCATAAACTTGCACTTAGCAAGATTAAAATGATACCCATGAACATCTATCCGTACAATCAGGCTGTTCAAGGTCAGTCGTTGTGTAACCGAAATGTCTCATGCCCCAACTTTCCTGCATCCACACAACTGAATGTTTTCCTCCCTCCTTTCACTCATTATCCCTAAGTCTCTGGCTTCATCAACCACTTGCAGCAAATTCCCATTAACACACGACTTAGCATGCAATGTCTTCAGTCCAAAATGCATAAACTTGCACTTAGCAAGATTAAAATGATACCCATGAACATCTATCCGTACAATCAGGCTGTTCAAGGTCAGTCGTTGTGTAACCGAAATGTCTCATGCCCCAACTTTCCTGCATCCACACAACTGAATGTTTTCCTCCCTCCTTTCACTCATTTGGAATTGTGATCGTAATGAGACTCAAACAACCAGGTTAGGGCTTAACTAATTCTCCAATATACATTCTTTTGATGTCCCATCAATACCTTGCTGCGTTAGCATCAAGATTTTGCAATATTCGTAACATACCACCTCATGTTTTTCATTCAGATCCAACTATGATCATTCTTCCTTCGCCAAAAGGTGATAGATTTTTCTAGAATTCTCTCGGAATTTCTTCAGTTAACTTCTTTTCATAGTCTATTTCAACCTCCTCATTCGTTCACTATTTACCATGCATTCATAATTCCACGTACAGTTGCAAGTTGCCTTCGAAGTTTTTATCCTAATCACTGCTTTATACTTCCACATATTGTCTGCATTTTCTTTTTTGTCAAAGCTCTTACTTGCATTGTCACTTCCCAAATCAAAGCTACATAATCTCTTCCAACAACTGCAGGCAAAACATTTACTTCGTTTACAGTCAGATTCTCAGATGCTATTACCAGATCTAATTATTCTTGCATCACGAGTCCATCTCATAACGTGCCGCTTAAGGACGCTTTCCCTCAGTAATTCTATAAATTCCTTTCTCCCTTCATTTGCATGTTCTTCTCCTTCGAGTCTACATCCCTATGGTTGAAATCGCTCATAATGACAGCCCTTCCGTTGACCGTGATCTGTAGTTGAACTACCCACTGTAGTTCAACTACTGTCAATCCCAATATCTACTCCAGTTGGCTGCGATTCATCTGTAATCAGTCAGCACCCCCCCCTCCCTCTTATTCTGCTTGACTTTCGTGAATATGTTGCACCCACTGTATTCTATTTCTGTTAGGATATAACAGAAACAGAATACAATGTCTCTTCTGTCGCCCAGGTGTCACTAATGCCAATAACTTTTGGCACATTTGCATTTCTTAATGCCCATAATGCTTCGCGTTTATTCTTGATGCTTCACACGCGACAACCAGAAAATTCGATTAACTTTTAAAGCCTGATCCATTCAAATAAGTAACCCGATTGATTCCTGAACTAAACTCCCATCTCTGCGGCTGTTTCCATTTTTCCTTTTTGACAAAACTAGACTTACTGTTCCTGGGATTATCCCTTACATACCATCATTCCCTTTCTCATTCACTTTGTCATCACTGTCACAATTATTATCATCGATCTTAATAGGCACACCGAAGCACTCCTGAATTTTCCATCCCATCCACAGTACTCATCCTACCATGGGAACAGCAATTTAGCTCAAGTCCTTCCCTGCAGCCTCATCACACATCCTACCACCATTCATTACATACTTTGGAATAAAATTTATTTTTATAGTTATTATGGAAATAAACTTTAAAATAACACGTTAAAATGGAACATGTTTTTAATATGCTTATAACGATATTTAAAAGAAAATCTTATTATGAACATTAATTGTAGAATAGTAGAAATTAAACTATTTAAACGAAATAATTACGTAACTGTATTCTTAATAAAGATGTGTCTGGGAGAAACCAACTTCCCCCAGATACATCTAGTTAGTAGAGCCAACTTCCCGTGAACTGCACTCCTCTCTTCAGTTTCCCAAACACCGAGATAAACAGAAGAAATGTGACAAATGAGCAGACCGGATTAATGTTGTTATTCACGTTAATCGTTTGGACATTTAAGAAAGATTTTCTGATTTATGGACAGCATTTTCACTAAGTCGAGTGTATCGGGACGTATGTTCAGAGCATTTTTCTCTCCCTGATTTATTGAATATAAGCAAGTGTAGTCGATGCATGCACCATCTGCAGTTCTGGATGATATAATGCAACAAAACCGAGCACGGAGAATAAATTCTTGTGGTGTTCTCGGCAAACGGATGCCAAAATCCGTGCTATTTCAGTCACGTGATCTCTCTTTCATATATCGAATGCTTTGAACTGCGTAGCATCGTCAGCAAGCTCAGGTAAGAGCAGCTGGAAGCTCAGAGTACATTTATACCAAGTTAGTTCATTCATCCAAACAGATTTTCATACTCATATAAACGCAGGTGCACATGAAAACAAGCACTGGAAGGACGCCAACTCTCCCAATGCTTCATCTTTTCTTCCTCAGATTTAGAAGCCACTAGGAAAACAAATTATACCCAGATTTATGAGTTAAACTTCTGCCCTAGTTCCTGAGACTTCATCTTTATCGCGCACTCAAATTAAAGTCAGTCGTGTGCTTGGCTCAGAATTTTATCGAATGCGCGTTTAACGTCTAGACTCCACCTAGTGGCATAAGTTGGTACTACCAACTAACACGAAAATCTAATTTATCATTAATTTATTTCAACGTAACAAGAAAACATCTCCCTGGTGGAAGATAAACTTCAACGATGGTGTCACATAACAAAAAAATATTAAACTTTCAAGTTTTTTCCCTCCTGCCATATGAATTGGTGAAAAGTTCAGATAAAAGCATTTGATAATGTCAGTATTACTGCAACACCTGACAACCCCCCTAAATCATCGGTCTTGATCCAATTTCACTGTGTTTACTTTCCACACAAGCCCTGCTTTGCTGTGTGTGTGTGTGAGACGCTGATAATAGTGTAGAGGAAATACAAGTCGAAAAACGTGGGGACTATAGCAAGACTGAATTTCCTCCCTCCCATGGGCCGTCAACACCCCAAGTTAACAGACCACCTGATAAGGAGAGCCTCACTACTCGATTTGTATCCCTCCTGTACCCACTGTCTTAACAAACCATTAATCTTCCAAGAACATTGCTTGCGTTCTCTAAAATGTTGGCTTAAATGAAGAACCACAAGTGAATGGTTATAAACAATGGACTCTTCTATGAGAAGAAAAAAATCTGTGGAATGTTAATGAGGATGTTAATTTATCTTCTTGTTTTGACTTACGTAGATTTTATAATTACAAACAGTAAAGCAATGTCTGGTTGCTTATTAATTTTGAAGGACTTGAGTATCAACCGCTAGAGGTCCTGTTCATCAGAGACTGACAACAATTAAAATCAGAACCTTAACTCTGAGGTGCAAAAATTCTTTACACAGATTTTAAGCTGAAGGAAAAAAATACCATATTTATAAAACACTATTTTTAGATGCGTTTCATACTAACGCACAAACATGTATCTTTTTACGCATCACTGTTACAAATATTATGTAGATAACCTCCTTTTTCTCCGAATACTGCATATCAATAACAAACACTTGGTGTAGTATAAAAGGCAATGGTGAAGGCTACATAACTGCGGTTTCTTTGGGAGATGCTACGGCACAGGACTGAATTAGGCTGAAGTGTTTTGAAGTAAGATTATGAAACTAGTCGGTCTATAAACTCCGTGTTTTCCCGCCTTGTGTGTGTGTGTGTGTGTGTGTGTGTGTCTATTTTGCAGGGTGAAAAACTCAAATTTTCTTAAGGAAAAACCTTGTCACTCGGCTAATTCTTCTTTGTTGAAACAACCATATAAAGAGATCTTTCCTACCAAAGGGCATACCCATACGATATCCACTGCAATGACGAATTATCCAGAGTGTTAATATAATATTCGGTGTTCATTTTGTGGATATTGCGATAAACAATACAGTACTGGAAATTACGTCTGGTTTTCAATGAATTGGATTTCCAGCGAAGTGTTAACAGAAGGTGACTTATTAGTCAATCTTCTACTGCGATTGCAACATGAATTACATCATCTGAGATGACAGTTAAAGATGGAAATGTGACAGTGAAAAGAGACATTTAGGCAGACTGCATATTGATGTCAAGGGATAAGAAAATGCTGAAACGGCTGTGTAGTCTTCCGCATCTCTGAATTATCTCGACCAGGAATTCTTGGAGTCCACAACTGTAGAGGTCTGTGGCAGATTATTATGTATCGGACTTTGTACCTTCCATTTCCATGGAAGGATTGACACGCGCGCGCACACACACACGTCAAATATCACTTCCAGCAATGCCGAGTTTGATTTGCATGATGGAAAACTCGCTGTCGTAAGACAGCAAACAGTTCGAAATCTGTGAAATTAAGTGACGAATTTCAATGGCAAACACTATCAGATGGACGTATTTAGGTAAGGCGATTGCCAGGAGAACGTTATTTGCCAAGGTGTATTTTCCAAGTGTGGGAAAATACATTCTGTATTTTCATTGTACTGTGGAAGTACAATGAAAAAGATTCCGCTGAGTATCAACATGATGATGAATAACATTTTATACTGGAAGAACCATAGATTAAGAAAATGGTGATGCAAATATTAGCGAACACAGTCCTGGATGTACAGAGCATTTGGGGGAAAAACTTAGAACGTTTGTTGAGGATGAAATCAACACCATCCACTTTAACAACAGAACAACCGACTCATGTAGGCCGATTCAGTAGTAAAGTTAAATGGGCCGAATACGTGTGTGTGTGTTCGTTTCTCTACTCGGGAAAGGAGCATCTCAACAGCTCCTAGATAGCCAACGGTGTATGGAAATATTTTTTAAACACTCGTTAACTTTATAAAAACGGGATTGCAATACATCAGGGTAACTCAATACAGTATCTATACCCAAATGTAAAAATATCAAGACATGCTGAAATGAAAAATAAAATAAAATACTTTTTTTTTTTTCTATAAAGCTTTAGAGCAGTTTATGGGAATCACACATCTATTCCAATGAAATTCCCAAACAATAATATTTTTCTTTTGGGAGATCTTAAAAGGGGCTTGAAATTTCTGAATGGATACGTAGTGCAAAGCAATGCATTTTAAAAATTGTATTACAGCAATTAAACATACTTATCGCTTGAGAAGTATGTTTATCATGCTGTATATGCTAGATACTTCAAGCTTATAAACTTCTCTTAGCTCGTGATATTGTTTTTACGGGTTTTAGTTATTTTTTACGTTTGTGGCTTTTAATTACTGTACAGATTCAGCCTGATGATTTTAATTTTCCTTCATAAAAAGAAAGATTCACATTTTGAGTGTCAGCTGAATATTTCTATTTTAAAAAAATAAAATAAATCTCTCCAGACAAAATCAAAACAACGGTAAAAAGAGAGAAGAATCGAAGTACGTGAAAATAAATAAACAGGTTAATGAGCTGTAAGTTTTACAAATATTACTCCGTAAGTTATTTTTATTACTTTGAAATTTTTTCGGGTAAAGCTCAGAGAACTCAGTTTGAGAAATGAAGTAACAGAGCACTCCTTACGAGTTGGACAAGAAACTCTTTCGTTGCTGTAAACATTGAAAATAATTAATCAGGAATTTAGTCAACGAAACGAAATCCTGTTTTATTTGGAAGATTTTCCAAAGAGTTCCCTTGTTGATCGTATCACACACCACCCCATCATCGCTCCGTCTTCAAGTTCAGTCAAGTTTTCATTTTCTCTCATCACCACTTACGTCCACCTTCCCACACTGCGGTGTGGTCGACATTACCAAGTACACTATGCTAAAAATTCAAGGACTTTAATTTACCGTTTATCCTTCGGTAAACAACCCCCGCATCCCAGTCACTCGCTTCTCACTGCCAAAGAATTTGGGGTCACCATGTGTCTAAGTCGGTGGTATTTACGGGAAAAGGGAACAACACTTATAACTGGTTATTGACAAAGCTGCATCGGGCTGCTATTAAAATAAATAAATAAATAAATATTGAAAAAAACAACAACAACATATATATTCAACGCATTCTTTTGTTCGAAAGAGTTTTGTAAATCAAAATAAGTGAGAATAAATCAGGAGAATGTTACATTTTTTTTTTTTTTTAAATTCTAACTTGTGAAATCCGCAAACACTCACATCTACTCCATATTTCTACTCCACGTTTTAAAAAAATGTTTACTATTGATAACTGCAGCAGATACCACTAACATATGCGTAATTTAATTAATTTTTTTTAATTAATGTGCTTTTCTGGAAGAAAATTAAATTGAGCTTTTATTTTTACAGTTGCGCGCAAATTCCCCATTAATATCAACAAAAACAACAACAAACAAAAAAAAAAAAAAATTAATATAACACTCGTACGTGAGTGAGTTATCAATCTTCCCAAATTGTTGTTACGTATCACCAGCATGCACCTTTGTTTTGCAATGGGAAAGACTTAGTCAACTTCTATTCTCCCAATAAAATAAATTTGAAACAGCCTTTACAAAGCAAAGGAAAAATCCTGAACATTCAAGAAAAGGGAAATAAAGTTACGTGCTAAAGCAATTGTTACTGTTGACCAAAGCAACTAAGTCGGTGTGTTATGCATTTTAAGTGCGTGTGTTCAATAGCCAATTTGTCCGTTTCGTGGGATACAAAAACTCAAGTTTCCGAGAGAAAAATATCACCACTACCGTACAACACCGGCTAACTAACCTTCACTTGAAAAGCTTAGTATAAAGGTTGTTCGTGTCCTAGATGGGACCCGAATGTTTTCGATCAAAGGGCATCGCCAATATCGGCTGAGCTACGGAGGCCCCAATGAGTTGAAACATTGGCTCGTTTAATTGCAATACAAACCAGTGAGAAAATGTGGGGAATTGGAACCAATTTCTACGTTATTGGAATCTCTGAACCAATCTCAACAGTCCTCAGAAAATACAACCCTATCTACCATCATTCCCGTCAACAACCTGTCCTCTACGGATAAAATTTTCACCGCTGTCTCTTCCGAGAGTTTACCAAGTGCCTTCTGAATGCTGCCTCGCATATCTGGATAAATCGGGCGTTCCCTTGATAAGGGACTTCAAGAACACTAATGCTACAAAGAAATCCCCTAAGTATGGCCTTGCGCGACATGGATTCGAAACAGACGACTTCGGTTGGAGACAGGTGTTCTTACCCGCGAGTGACTCTTAAATTCGAACTATTATATAACGAGTTCCAAAAAAATACTGCTTCGCCCAAACCTAAATCGAAATGATTGCATGGCGTCACCGTTAAGTTTGGGAAGATTCTTAATAGCTGTAAATAATCTTTATAACCAATTTTATCATTAGTAATGTTCTATTAGTATCTTGGCTTGCGACTTGTACCCTAAATGTGAGTAAACCCATCGGTGTACCTTTTGAACTTATCACACTTCCATGTTAATGATCTGTATTTTGATATGATTCCTTAAATTACCTGTGTATATGTATATATTTGATGTACAGTGGTATATCGCTAATCCGAACCTCTTTAGTCCGAACCATCCAGTAATCCGAACTGCGATTTGAAAGAAAAAAAAAAGTTTTATTTATTACGCATTATTATTTTGTGTACTATTATTTTTATCTAATAATTATTATTTTAACTATTATTATTTATTTTATTATTATTACAGTACAGTATTTTTAAACGTGCATAATTTGGTTAAAAATATAAATCCAGATGTTGAAAGTTCACAAAGAGATGTTACGAAATGGATTACAGGTAGAACCGAAAGTGAATTCGAAATCAAATCAGATGCTGAAATTATAAAAATGATGCTGCAGAATGAATTAGAATACGATGATGATAAAGAACTCGAAAAAAAAAAAAAACGTAAAACATGAAGAGACAGCTGACAGTTTTAACATGCGTATAGAATGAGCTAAGCAGAATGATACCATTCCACAAAATTTTATTGCTAATGCAGCTCCGAGAAGAAGCATTCGTTTAGCTTCCAAGAAGCAATAGAAAATCAGTGACTTTTTTATAGAGAAAAAAAAAACTTTTTTTTGTATTATTTTTGTGAAACTGTTTTTGTGTTATGTACAAGAAAGTGAGATTTTTTTTTACGCAAATTAAGTTATGCACTGAGGTATGCAATTTTATTAAATCAGAATCCTCAACAATACAGGTACATACAAACTAAATTTTTTACTAAAATAAACTTGTGTACTGTATTATTTTTTGATTTTTACATTACAGTACAGTAGCTTTTTTTTTCTATCAGTTACTTCATTTATTTACAGAATTTGATGTATATATTTGCTATGATTCATTAAATTACCTGAGTATATTGTCGGTAATCAATACAGTCTCCACAAAAATCAAAAGCTTTTGACAATTGACATTTATGTCTTTAGGGGTGAAGCAAGATGCTTTTCATATTCCTCGCTATCTGTTGTGGTTACAGTGAAGGTAAAATTTATGAGCAGATTTCTCGCCCTGAATGGACATGGAGATTATGCATCACTAAAGGAGGCTAATATAGCTTTTGGTCTTCTATATTTGAATATGTTCGTTGGATCGTATGCCGCTGCTGAACCAAATCGTTGGGATGTGTGGACGTCTTTAGGAAAAATTTGGTTGCTAAGGATTGTAGAAAAGAGAAAATATGGGGAATATTTGTGTCTCTATGGAGTTGATTGTTTCTAACATACCACGGGGCGTTCAGAATCATTCTCAAGCACTTATTCTGCACTCGCTGTATTTTGATAATGTTAGCATTAGAGGTGTGGCTCCAGGCCGGAGAGGCATAGGTGATTATAGGACGAATCGTCATCTGGTATAGTTGCAATTTGATTCTGTTGCTGAGCTTGCTATTTCTATTAATTAACGGATAGATCTGAGCTATGGCTTTAGATGCCTTTGTGCACGCAGATTTGATGTGTTGGTTGAAAGATAGCTTTTTGTCGAGAATTACACCCAGGTAATTTGTTTCTGTCTGCCAGGGAATTTTAGTATTGAATAGTAACACATCTCCTGCAGGAGACATTGGCCTTTTTGAGAAAAGAACGGCTGAGCTTTTCTGGGGGTTGACTTCCAATCTCTACTTGGAGAACCAACCCTCCAGCTTTAGAAGGTTTTCTTGAAGCTTTCTGGTAATGAAATGGGGTCTGAGAGATCTAGTTAGTATTGCCTTATCGTCCGCATACAGGGCCAAAATGGAAGTCATCGGATTGTGAGGGATGTCTGACATGTATATAGAGAACAGCAATGGGGCCAGTAGAGATCCCTGCGGCACTCCAGCAAAGATGTGGCACTGGGAGGATGTAGAACGTTGATTTTTACTTGCATTGATCTATTCTGAAGATATGAATGGATTAAGTGAACCATTTTTAGTGAGGTACTGGCTGAGATAAGTTTGTGCAGGAGTCCAAAATGCCAGATTTTGTCAAATGCTTTGGATAAGTCTAGGAAAACAGCGCCTGTGCACTGGTGCCAGTTGTAGCTGGTGATGATGTATTCCACAATTCTGTGGATTTGCTGGGTAGTACTGTGGTGTTGCCTGAAACCAAACTGTTCTTTAGGGAGGATGTTTGGATCATTTACTGAGGTTTGGAGTCGTGAGAGGATGACCTTCTCTGCAACCTTACCCAGATTTGAGATAAGACTGATTGGACGATAATTTTGAGGTAGGTGTGGGTCTTTGCCTGGCTTATGTATAGGAATTACGTCAGCCAGTTTCCAGGTGGAAGGAAAATAGTGAAATCTTAAAATTGCATTTATTATACTGGTCAGGTGCACTACTGCTTTTCGGGGCAGAAGTTTAATCACCCGATTAGGTAATGCCATCTGGCCCAGGAGCTTTTTTGTTCTTTAATTTTTTAATAATGTCATATAACTCAGCAGGTGATGTTGGTGCAATATGGTCAGTGCTGGAGATAGGAAGTTTGAGTCAGTGTCTGACCTTGCTGTGACTCTTATATATGTGGTCAAAGTTTCCATACGAAGGCCTGCATTGCTCCTCTAAGTTGTGTGCTATAACTTCTGCTTTGTCTACATCTGTGTGAGCAAGGCCCTGCTCAGAGAATATTGGGGGAAGGAAATTATTGTTTTTGATATTTTTCAGTAGTCTCCAGATGGAGTGATCAGTAGGAGAAATGGAGGATAACTTTTCATCCCATACTTGGTCTCTATGGGCTCTGAGTGCATCTCTTACTGCCCCATTTAATCTGTTTAGATTTATTTTATCTTGTGGTGCACACGTGTTACGGTATCTTTTCCTAGCTCTGTTTTTGTCTCTGATCAAGTTCATGATGTCTTCAGGCAAAGGATCTGGCTTGCGGGCAGATTTGTAGGAGGAAGCTACCTTTATAGCAGAATTAATTTGTTGTGTGAGATTTGTAACTGCAGTTTCTACTTCTTCTTTTGTGCGTATGTGAGGAACAGGTCCAATATAATCCTTCAGTGCTGCTGACAGTCTTTCCCATGCAATGTAGGAGTGAGAAGGAGGACATAGGTATTCTTGGTTTCCCAGCTGTAGTAGAATTGGATTGTGATCGGATGATAGTTCATCCATAGATATGATGCTGAATTGAAGTTTAATATCCTGAAGGATAGCTATATCCAGGATGTCAGCAGTGCCGAACGTACTGAGATGAGTTGGTTCGGTGGGGCCTGCCACAACAGCGTTGCTTGATCCTAAGTAATTGTAAAGGATGAAACCATTCTTGTTTGTGGTTGTACAATTCCACGCAAGATGATTGGAATTCAGATCCCCGGCAATAATGGTGAGCTCTCTGGTGCATAAGATGGCATTTAGATCAGAGTGAAGTAGAGATTTTTGGGGAGGGTTGTAAGCTGAGTAGATTTTCAGTTTGCCAGTGGAGCTGGTGACTACTTCCACTCCTGTGATCTCAAGGTTAGTGGTTGAAGGAATGCTCACAGAATGGTGCTTAATGTAGTTTTTTATAAAGATGGCAGTGCCGCCGCCTCTGTAGAGTAGTCTGTCATTTCTGTATAGGTGATAGCCCCTTATTGTAGGATTGTCTGAGGGGTTTAAATGAGTTTCACTGATTAAAATAACATCTGGTTGATACCTAGATGTGAAGTGTCGGAGTTCCAGAATTTTGTTTTTAAGGCCATTTGCGTTCCACGCAACTATCTGAAGAGATGCTGGAATGAGTTTGTTACTATTCATTTATGAGAGCTGTGAGGATGACCTGTGTTTCACGCAGAAATCTTTTAGTGGAGGTTTCAGTAGGGTTTGATAGGCTGAAATTTTGTAGATGTTTGCTAGTGAGGCAGTAATGACAGCTGTTAGGATTTTAGGTGCTGTTGGTTGATTTTGTTCTGGATTTGGTCTAGTTGTACGGGTCACATCAGCATAGCTTCTTGTTTGCTTTTGGGTGTCTCTATTATTGGAGGTCTCCGACTGTGGCCGCCGAGTCTCCGGTTTTGATGTCTGGGTCTCTGGTGTTCTTGTGCTGAAGAAGGAGGGCTGATTGATTGCCTCCATCCGTCTGTTCTTTGGGTGCTGAGTACATCCTTTGTAGTTCGCGGGATGAGGGCCACTGCAGTTGGCACATTTGGCCGACGTAGTCCTCGGCTTTGTGCAGGTATTGGTTGGGTGGCTGTCTCCACATTTTAAACATCTATATTCCGCTCTGCATAGATTCTGGGCATGGCCAAACTTCTGGCACCTGTGGCACTGCCCAGAAGATGATCTTTTACGGAGTGGTTCCGGTGTGACGATGAGACCACAGACTGTTTTTAAGTTGTAAATATCCTTGTATATTTTATGAATCTCAACAAGGACCAATGGCATGGGAGTCTTGTCTGCTTTGTACATTCTGCTCACTTTGACTGGGGGCAGATCCTGAGAATTAAGGTCAGCAGCTATTTCTGCTGTGTCAATATCTTCACAGACACCACGAAGGACTACTTTTAAGTTTTTTTCGGAGCTGAGCGCAAAGGTAGGATACTGGATGCCTCTGTCGTCCAGTTCTTTGGACAACCTTCTATAGTCTGTCACTGTTGCTGGCTGGATCTTTATGCCTTCATCCATGTTTTTGGCCTTAATGAAGCCAATATGCAAATTGGACATTGTGGATCTTAAAGCTGCCCACTTATGCTTTTCTCTAAGGATGATCGGAGGCACCTTTTCTTTGGGAGAAATAGAGGCGTCCGAACCCTGAGAATCCTGTTCCATTTCACTATTGTCATTGTGCGGTTCATCTGTTGTTCTTCGCTTTTTGCGTGCACGCACTTCTACAAAGTCTGAAGGAGTAGAAGGCACCGATTCTAAATGATCTTCAGCGACAACGTCTGAGACACATTCGGGCGGAAACGTGTCATACGGTTTCACTTTTCCCGGCCAATTATCACTCAGCAGCTTTCCCAGTCTGAGGAATTCCTTATATACATCCTCGAACCTGGTTTCATTCACAAGTTTTGCCATTTCAAGACACAGATGGAGAAAGAGTAGAGATTTCTCAGGTGTCCCGAGCAGGTAAAGATAATCCTGTGGACTTTTGAGGGTCCACTAGCAAATCCCGTAGACACTTTTAGGTGTCTACCAGCAATAAAATGTCACTATAAGAAACAAACAAAGGCGATACTAGCGGCTGTAGGCCTAGCGTATCGCCCTTGTAATTACAAATGACTTACCTGGATAAACACTATGGAAAATAAAGTGACTGTTTATGGTAGCAAGCAATTAACTACTATTACTAATGAATAAGCATAAATATAAATAAATCGCTAAAAACATATCAAACCAATTCATAATTCATCATCAATAATACACGACTTCGCTTTTAGCATACTGAAATTATTAAGTCAAAAGTTTTATGAAATAAAAAAAGGTGTACTTTGTGTTTTCAGACTTTTAAAGAATAGTTTAAATTATTTTAGTAATGAAATAGAGTTTAAACGTGTAATATAATTTACGTTAGTATTTGAAATAAAAATTAAAAAATTTCCATAAGTAAAGTGTATAAATTGTGTAGTAATAGAATGCATGACGTCACAGTCCAAAACTTTTTTTTTTTTTTTTTTTGTATATCCCATTAAGATGAAATACGTCACTGAGACTTCGGGTTTCCCTTTTTACCTCCACTTCCAAATCAACAAATTGCCGTTTAACATTAAAGGGCTCAAAACAATTTCCATCGTTGAAGACGCCTGAATTGATGCATGTCAGTCGGAATGAATTTCTTCATATACGCAAAGGATAGCAACTCTTTTACACATTATCCGTTCAGTTTATTAACTTTAATTTTCATATTATGATCCCGTTTTAAATACAGCGTTGTAATAACTGTACTTTATCTTCGACCAACAGATTACGCAGCCTGCGGTTCGAAGCCAGCTGGGCATGGATGTTTGTTGATGTCTTTAGGTAGGAGATGAATTTCATTGGCCAATGTGAGACCCCCGTTAATTAGAGGCCTGAATCGGTTTGGAAAAAAAAAAAAAAAAAAAAAACGCCAACATATGACAGCTAAAGAAACTCTCGAATGTTGATTAAATATATTAGAAATCCACTCACGATTTTTCAATAGCACACAGAGAAACGTCTCATAAACAGAACAATAGATAAAAATAAAAATTTGGAACAACAAAAAAAAAAAAAAAAAAAAAAAAAACCTGGCCATTACACGTGCTAAGGAATTAATTTTATAGGTTTAAATCTGGTAAATTCACAAGTATTTAAAAAAAAAAAACTAAAAAAAAAGAAAAATAAATAAGTAGTTCATTATACATTACAATCGGCTACTGCGTATTTGACCATCTTCGTTACCTGCACACACAGAATGGGGAGGTTGAATTTACCCGGTAGTAGACTTCGTTATGTATAGATGGTCATAACAAAGAATAGAGGTTGCGGTTAATTGACGTTGGCAACACCAAAGGAACCGGCAATGAGTTGGACTAAGGACAACACTCGATGCAAAGTGGAAACCTGATCTTTAGCGAACACACAACATGGAATAGTTCTATATATATCGTATGAATGATGTCTTTAATCACTCTACTGTAACCATTAATCAAAAGCACTTCACACGGAGTTCTAGAAATACTGTCAAGAAATGGGTACACGTTAGGAGAATAATGGATGAATTGGGGAATAAAAAAAGGGATTATTTTTATCCCTAGAATTCCTCAGGTAACTTTCTAAATATTTTAGTATTAAGCAAAGAAGTCTTGTTGAGTAGGTTGACTCGTTTCTTATTAACTGTGGTGATGTTATCAAGATGTTAATTATCTTAAGTGCTTAAGTAAGTCTTTCTTTATATAAATACAAACTATCGTGTTACTGACGGCAATAGGTCAACAATATCCGCATCTTGATCCTTCCAAGTTCAATTATGTTTTTTTTTTTTTTTTTTGGAATGCAATTTTATCATAATAATAACATCAGTAGATTGGACTCATTCAATATCAGAGGAAAATATTGTTTTCCTAACTATTAACAATAACCTCTATCACTCTTTCTGATTATATGATAAAGAACATAATAAAATGGATATCACTAAAAATGAAAACATTTGGAATCGTTATAATCAACGCATATCTGATTTGTGTTGGATAAGTTATGTTAGTGCTTTGTAAACGAATGCTACTATAAGTAAATGGTTACATTATGTCACAAAAATAAGATTACGGTAAGCTATGAAGCAAGTTATTTTGATATTAATAATAAAACGACAATGGTAAGAAACAGACTTTTGCTAGTAATGTTGTATCTCAATGGATTACAATGTGACACTAACATGGGATAAACGAACACAAACAAACGATAAAGACGATTTAATCTTGCACGAGCAAAAAAAAAGGGGGCGTTAGTTGTATTTTGTGATAAACACGGTTGTTTTCAATGTCATGTCTTATCGCAACTTAAATAAACTTCGTGTGAATGTTGGCCCTATTTATAAACACTTAGGAAGTTAAAATGCTTTCAACTTTACTCTCGTTTACATTTTTATGCATTTAGCAAGTCAAAATGCAGTGACCTGACACCATATTGATATCTATAAATAAATGGATTTTTTTTCCCTATTTTCATTTTTAATGTATATTTTTATGCGTAAATGATTCAAACAACTGCCATCTAGTGGCTATAACCAAAAATCAATTTCAAAACACAAATTTCAAGGCATATTTTTTCTTTGACTTGATATTATCAGGACTCTCGTGAGACTTAATGATTCAGTCAACAAACTGCTTTTTTTTTAAATCTTTTGAATGGCTGTCTAGAACAGTGCTTCCCAAACTGTGGGCCGTTAGTTTTGTTAAGGGGGGAGGGGGCGTGAAATAATGAAAACAAATTTAAAATGTTTTAAGACTAAAGTGTACCATGTCAAATATGTATGCAAGATGCTAAAAATGTAATATTTGCATCTGATTTTTGCAATATTCGCTGTGAATGTTTTGTATTGAATATATGTCAGCAATACGAATTTATTTTTCGCTGGGGGCCCTGAAATATTTTAATTTTTCCAAGGGGGCCTTTACATCCAAAAGTTTGGGAAGCACTGGTCTAAAAATACTGCAGTTCAATATTTCCAGTTCAATAAACTTTTCCGATGCATTTTAAAATCACCCCTGTTATAGAATTATCGTTTTTATCTTCGATCGCTATATAACATAATACCATAAAATACAATTTCTAACATACATGCGGGGTGATCACTCAGCAAAAATATTTAGTACTAAATTATGCAGGAAAAAGGTACTAGATCTCAATAAAGGTACTAAATTTTTATTTGCTTTCGCTTCATTCACTCTATTTAGGACATTTTACGGTATTAATACCTTATTATCATAGAGGAACGCAATGTAAAACCCCTAAATTAACACATGTACGACAAATATGAAAAAAAAAAAAAAAAATGGACTCATAGATGAACTCATAGATGACTACAGTGAGGTCATCTATGACCTCACTGTAGTCATCTATGAGTCCAAGAGCTGCAGTTGTTAATCGTCATAATAGCAGTATCAATTGTAAATCTAGCACTTCACATGCGTATTAATTTACCATATAATTTTTAGTCTCGTTTTAATGTTTAAAATAATGTAACATTAAATTTTCAGCTATTTAATATGCTATTTACATATATACAGGGGTTCCCACCCACAAGAAAAACACTGGAAGTATTTATTCATTATTTTTATCAGATTTTGCTAAATTAATCAACTCTTCAGAAATAGTAAAATCTGTAGCTGATCAATGTTTCAATTTTTCTTTTGTCAAAAGGAGTCCATTCATCAAGGGAGTTTGTAATTGATTTCTAATTTTATTCTTATTTATTTTCCTTGCTGAAAATATTCTTTCAGTTGCTGCTGATGAATGTGGGAGGCACAGTGCAGCTTTAACTAATGTTGTTAAATTAGGAAACATTTGTTCTCCTACAGTAGTTTTCATTGCAAAAACTTTATTCCAAAAAACCACGAATTCTTGACCTTTTTTTCAATGCTTTTACAGTCTTCAATAGTTGCCTTTCTCTATCAAGCTCTTCATACCGCCCCTAGATATACATTTTCTATGTCTAAAAACTGACCATCATCGGCTGGATTTATCTTTTCAATGGGATCCAAATTACGCTGTACATCAATAAAAAGTAGTTATTCATATTAATATATTTAATTTTTTTCACTTGTTTTTATTGTTGTAATGATCTTATAACGAGAAGTGTTTGAATAGCGAAGAATATATTTTCATTGGCTAATACCAGTCGGATTGCGTGAGTGTGGGATCAGGGGAGGGGATGAGAAGGTTAGCGAACAGGGAGAAGGGAAGGGGGGGGAAGAGGAATCATGCTTGTGTCACTGAATGTGACATATGGGGAGGTGGGAGAAGAGAAAAAGATTAAACTCATATGTCTAACTCCCATATTCGGAAGGAAGAAAGTATACATCTGTTGATGAACGTACTAGAACACTAAAAATTTATCAAAAGTACTAGATCTAGCACAAAAGTATATATATATATATATATATATATATACTAACGGTGGTCACCCTGCATACATACATATAGCTATCCTTATAAGGACTGGCTTAAAGGGGCGATGCAAGAATGCTTTTCATATTCCCCGTTATCTGTAGAGGACAGTGTAGGGATAAGGTCTTATTGAGCAATTAAAGTTCTGATCATGGCAGGAGGGTAACAGCAATAGCCGAGCCTCAGTTAGAACTTCATTGGCTACAGCATCGCAATCCGTTACCCTCCAAGGGTATTGGATTGAATGAATCCCTATATTCATATTCATACATATAGCTATATATAGCTAGTCCTTATAAGGACTGGCTTAAAGGGGCGAAGCAAGAATGCTTTTCATATTCCCCGTTATCTGTAGAGGACAGTGTAGGGATAAGGTGTTATTAAGCTATTAAAGCTCTGATCATGGCAGGAGGGTAACAGCAATAGCCGAGCCTCAGTTAGAACTTCATTGGCTACAGCATTGCCATCCATTACCCTCCAAGGGTATTGGATTGAATGAATCAATCCGCAGCTATATAGCTAGAACATTTTACTTGTAATTTAATTTATTTCTCTAGTTAAATATTTATGGTGTTGGAATTTTTTAAAACTTTTTGCTTTATTTCTTTAAGTAATTTTAAATACTTTATTAGTAACAATTTTACTAATTTTTTGCTCATAATTTTTATTCTTACAGTTTTAAATCCCAGATCAATTCTTTTGTTTAATTTAATTTTATTTATTTTCGTATGTTTGTTTACCTTAGAATACCTATTTGTATAATCGCTTTCTTCTACATTTCTAGTAATAAAATACATTAATAAATAATAACTAAACTTTTTAAATAATAAAAACAATTTAAAAATTTCTTTGATATTATTTTACGTTAATATCAATGTTTTAAAATTCTACATTGCGTTTCAGTAATTGCAAACGCAAAGCTCCATCAACTCACTCAGTGAAATGTACCGTTGTTTCTCATATTTTATACCAGATGTCGCCACGCTCCTGAAGTTAGCATTCTTTCAACAAAGCTGTTTTATTTGATTATTGATCAAATTTTGCATTATTTGGTAAATAAGGCGATTTACTGATTAATACCAAATACAGTATATATTTACTACAATTAGATTTTCTGTGGTTAATTTTTAAGGCTCAAATGCAGATTTTTCGATTGGATACATTATGTGTTAATGGTTGTTGCTTACGCTTACTAGTTAACCTGATAAAACTATACAGATATCGCTTGAAGAATTACGCATGTGCAAAAATGAATGCCAATGAATGGTCGTTTTTATTTTATTTTTTAATCACGTCTGTAAATTTCCGTTAGCAACACGATAGCTCTGTTTCCTAGAAATGATTATGAACAGTTTATTTGATCAACAACAATTTTTATTTAATTGTAACTATTATCGCTTAAAAATGAGTCATGCAATACTTGAAAGATTAAATGTAAAACGAAATGAAATTTAAACCAAAATAAAACAAATGATAAGAACAGAACACCAGAAATCAAATGAAATGCAAAAGCTACATTAAAAGAGTACTTGAGAATCTAATAATCCTCAAATATAAACCTGACACCGGAAATTGTATAAGTGAACTAAAGAAGAAAATTAAATAGAATGTCATTCCAACGACAAACAGTAATTCAAAAACAAACCCGAGATATTTATTCATCTCACTACTTCGACCGTTCATTTCACTATCATCAGAGAAGGTACTAAGGAAAACAAAAGCATAAAAAGGAAAAAAAAGTATAACTATAATTTTAATATGAAAATCTCTCTCTCTCTCTCTCTCTCTACAAATAATAATATGAATTACCATATATTCCGGTGTATAAGTCGACTTTTCAGCATTGAAAAAAAAAAAGTACTAATTTTTTTAGGTCGACCCGGTCAAAAATTGATTGCCTTCCAAGAAAAAACTAGTACGTATCACACTCTGTTAAATTTATTAGCATTATACAAAAAGGGTAAATAAGTAAAAATATTTCAACTTATATCAAATTTATTTACAGAAAAAATTATTTACATGTTATATAATTATTTATTCACAAAAGAAAATAGGTAGGTAACTACATAATTAAAATTTAATTTTCACTGTCTGAATGTCTGTAAAGTTCATTGTACTCTGGTTCTGTAATTTCTTCCAGTATATCGTCATATAAATTGTATTCGTTTTCCCCATCAGATTTAGCATCAATTTCGTCATCATTGTAAACAAAATCATCTTCCAAACCATCTAATTTGCTAGATATAACACATTTTTTTAAAGATTTTATTACTGTATCTGGTTTTATTTCATCCCATGCTTTCGCTACTCATTCACACATAGTTACCAAAGACGCATGTCGCATTTGTCCTCCTTTTGCGTAACTTTTCTCTCCTTCCTGCATCCAGGCATTCCACTGTTTTCGTAAACTGTCTTTAAATGGCTCGTTTATACAAACATCCAACGGTTGCACTAGTGAGGTTAACCCACTTGGAATCACTGCCATATTGGTATTATTCTCTCTTAATAAGGATTTTGTGCTCTCCGTTAAATGGGATTTGAACACGTCCCACACTAAAAGACTGTTTGGATTTTTTAATGCACCTTGTCGTGTATTCCAAACATTTGTTTTCCACAGCTTAACTCCTGCTTCGCCCATCCAACCATTCTCATGAACATGGACAAAAACGTTTCTTGGAATTTTGATCTTTGGCAATGTTTTTCTTTTAAAAATTATCATCGGTTTTAATTTAGTACCATCATCCATACAAGCAAGTACAACTGCGAAACGGCTTTTTTCATGTCCAGTTGTTTTTAAAGAAATAGTTTTACTTCCTTTCAATTCTACTATTCTATTCCCGATCATGTCAAACATAACTGGAGTTTCATCCATATTTCCGATTTGAGACAATAAGTAATTTTTTTGCTTTCTTTTAGCAATTATAAATCTTTGAAAACTTAATAACTTATCATCCAAATCCTTTGGCAGCTTCTGTGCGATTTTCGTCTTTAGTGGAAGCACTAAATTTTTCCTTTCCAAAAACCGGCTACACCAACTCACGGTAGCTTTGAAGTTTTCGCTGTCCTTTTTGTTTGCTTTGCCCCACTTCAAAGCAAATAAACGAATATTATTTCTCATTATAATGAGTCCATTTTGGCGATTTTCACGAACCCAAACGGCAATATTATGTTCCAGAATAGGCAACTTACAAATTCCTTTCCGTAATGCGCACTTATGTTTTGGCATTTTCATTATTAAAGTTTCATTTTTTCTCCAATCGCGAACTAGTGTTTCGTTTACTCCTAACTGACGTGCAGCAACACAGTTAGTATTTTCTTTTGCAAATTTAATCACTTTGCACTTAAAACTGCCGTCATATTTCATTCTTTTAAAAGGAGCCATTGCACTTGAATTCACTGTTGGTCAACTGGTCAATACAAAATAAAATTTCTTTTGTCAACTAAGTATTTTATATCTTTTGTTAAAACAAAGAATGGAAGGAATAAAAAGGAAGTTATGATCCTAGTGGTTGACGCCTGTATAAAAATTTTATTTAAAAACTGTCATAATTTTTAAAGAAAATTTTCGAGTCGACCTAAACGACGAGTATCCTATGAAAACTCAAATGAACTCAAAAAATTCCAATATCGACTTATACGCCAGGTCGACTTGTACGCCGGAATATACGGTAAATAAAAATGTATTCATCATTGTTATATTGAGAGAAGAATACAAAAATGGATGAATAAATCCTGTGGAAGCAGAGCATACGTAAGTGTCCCATTTTTCTCTCTATAAACTTCAATGGTTTATATTTGAGAAAGAAAGCGATCTAAAATAATTAGATTACCCAAACACTGCACGCAGTCCCAGCCCTAGCATATGCGGGGTCCAACAGGGATCCTTTTAGTGGACCCCTAATTTAAGATAATTAGGTATCGAGAATATATGCTATTAAACAATATTAAATTTTAAATAATACATTTATTGAATATACCCTTAAAAAAAAAAAAAAAAATCCACTGATGAAGAAATTTTCCCGCGGAAAAATCTAAAATTTTATCTAATTTTAAATTTCTTCTTAGGATCCAAATCGGCTCTGCCACGAATAATAAGAAATAAAAGACAAGCAACATATTTGGTACTTTTCGTTGTTTGTATTTACCGGAAGTAGCTGAGGTGGGAGTCCATAATTACGTGTGTTCTTCTGTCCGGTTTGCCTGTTTTGTAGGATTAAAAAAAAAGTGTTTCCTGGAGGGAACCCTTCCCCTTCACATTTCCGTATGAAACCGATTCACCCTCAGTTGAAAAAAAAAAAAAAAAAACATTACAAAGGGTTCTTCTCATCCTAGACGAAATTCGAATCTAAGACTTTACAATCCAAGGGCATCGATACCAGCTGAACTAAGGCGACCCCTTGTCGAAAAAACCTGGGCTCAAGTCTCATCTAGAACGCAAAAGAACGGTCTCGTTCCACGGTGGTAGAGTTTTCCATCCTGCAAAATACGCAAACGGATCGAAGATCAAATGCGATCAATTGCGTTAGCTGCTTAGACCGTAATTAAAATAACGACGACGACACTTGGCCAAAAGTGGACCACACTTTCAATTCAATTGTGAAAATAAAAATAATCCCACATTAAAAATGAAGTAGTCATGAGATTTTTTATTCAGCAGAAAAAAAAAAAATTAAATATTGAGCAACTCAAACAAATTTCAATGAATTTGTTTGAAATGGCGAACTGTTTCCGTTTACTAAAATAAAAATTAAACAGTTTGGCTATGGATTTGTTCCTTAGCTTAGCTTTTGCATTATGTGGTTTGATTTCTTTTCAAAGTGTATCGTCTTCGTTAGTTTTTGTTTTTATTTCTTTCGCGTTTAAAATTCGATACTGAAAACGCATTTAGATGTTTGGTGCATAAACTTTCTCCTTCCCGTTGTCATTGTAAGGTCAACATATGTTACAATCTTTGAAACAATTCTGTTTCTCGGAGACTGCTCATGCTGTGGTACTTATTGCAGGTGTTATCTCATGATATTGAACAATCTTTCATTTTTCAAGAATAATAAAGCGTTTGTTCCGTACTATCCCCCGCCTATTTTTCCAACAGTATATGGAACTGTTCATTAGGTAAGTTTGTATCCTGTCTGTTGTTTACTGATATATTCCCTTGAATTTATCATTGTTATTATTGCATGGGTTTCGCTATGGAGTCCGAAGACTCATCACGGAATTGCAAACTACTCACAACATTTGTTGTATCTTTCATTGAATGCATACACTGACAAAGTACTCAAAACAGATTACTCTGGCAACCCATTCCTTTCATTCGTCACTATTCAAGCGAAAAATGTGGTCCTCACACCTTTGCTAACCACACATACTCCACCACATGGTAAGTATTTCCTCTGCATCAATTCTATAAAACTTTAGTAACTTAAATGTTTCTATAAACCAACTTTTCCAACCCAGAATGCTATCGTCAATGGGAGCATTCCACAAATGACTCAAACACTGATTGGCTGCTTCAATCAACCCAAACAGAGGTGTATGCAAGTAGCGCTTTCCCAAAGATATATAAGACAAGAAAAGCAAATCGTTGATAACATCTTTCAAATTCTATAAAAGCTGTTAGATACATTAATTTTTCGCAAATATAATTTAAATTCTCATCCAACACTATAAACATTTCTATAATTCATTTTCCTAATAAAAATTTTTGCTTTAATTTCGAGAAATCACAACTGACTATCTTTCATTTGACTGGTTGGTCAGGCTGTGGGTTTGAGTCTTACCGTGTTATGGTTGTTTGTGAACGTCTTTAGGTAGTGGATGAATGTTAACTCCCACTGTGTGAAGTCTCCACTTGCTTTAGGTCTGAAGTGGCTTAAACACTTCTTCCGGTTTGGCCTTTAGACAGGCTTCGCGGAATATCTAACCCTTATCTGCTAAAGGTGTTGGAGGTTACCAAGTAGTCGGACTGCCAGCAGATTTCTCATTGTTTTACGGGAAGTTGGACCCTATTCGATAATTGGTACGCTAACATTAACTAATATATTCTATTTATATTTTTTTTCTTATTTTGATATTCGACATTTAAAATGTTGAGTATATAATCATATTTATGCATCAATAGTCGAATACACAAATATCGATTCTAGTTTTTTTAGGAAAAAAAATTATTTCCATTGATTTTTTTTCCTGATTATTAAATGGTTTAATTTAGAATTAATTACAAGCATTCCCATAATTATGCATTAGTAACTAAAGAAAATACTGATTGATTTTATTGATTTTGCTGCTAGTGCGATTTCTGGATCTCAAGTTTTTTTTTTCTTATTTTTTCCTAATATGGATAAGAGACAAAGAAAACGAACAGGTTAATCTTGATATGAATAGATTTATAGAGTTTGGTGATCCACTTTTGCAGAGCCGCAAGTCGGTGATGGAATTGTACAGAATAGATTTTTATACGATTGTAGAGACGAGGGATCGTTCTTGAAAGTTGAGTTTAAAATTGTAAGGGAATGAGGAGCATATTTTTCTAATGAGTGATATGTGGGTGGAATGTTTTGCCTGGGGGTCCATGCACTAATCATAGGAAATGGCTTCAACGAGAAGTGTGAGACGTGTCGCTTGAGACAGAGTGGATAAATGCTAGGACTTCGTTAGTTAATAAAAAAATATTACGCTTAGATCAGAGAATTTAATCAATTTTTCAATGTTTTTGTTTTTAATTTTAATTTGTCTATTGCAGAACCTTCGGCGTTTGAAGAAGAAAAATCTTACGTAATGAGCGGAGACATCTTTGGGTCCTAAATAAGAGAAAATAAACTGGCATGTGCACTGCAGCTGCTTCATTTAATTGTCTGCATAACACAGACAACAAGACATTGTGTAACGTTCTAAAAGAAAAACACAAACTGTTTCTACGTTGTACTAATCCTGACAGCGCCATAACGGAAGGACGGGCGAGATTTACAGTGTTTTGTGTATGTAACCCTGATCAGAGTAACAAACAGAATAAATGTATATTTATACCTTCTACAGATTTTTCTTCTTCCACTACTGATGTCGAGAATTCTAATGAAAAGACAGATGTGAGAGACTTTTTTCCATCTCTCTCCTTTAGCTCAGACTCGGAAGATAAAGAAAACCCAATGTCTGATCACTTATCTTATTCTTCTGGCTCAAATGTGGAACAATCCAACAAGAAAAAGGAATATGACGTTTCAACTTCTCTAAATTTTTCCTGCAACCTCCAGCAAGATGATTTTAATACTGAAACTGAGTGCGTTTTTATGTGTTCTGAAGAATCAACTCCTAACTCGAAGAATTCTACTGGCGAAAACAACGAGTGGACATGTTTACCCTCTGAAGAATTTTCTTGGGATCCTGCCATTTGTGATTCCGTGAACGAACACAAACAGTCTGCGGCATCATCATCTCAACCATTTTCTATCGATCCGGGTCTCGAATATCTCTACGAAAACACTAAATATGTGTTCTCACCTTCTCAAGGATTTTATTTCAGTCCGGATGAGGAAGAGGATCTCGGAATGAAAGATAAAGTACATGTAATTCCTGCTTCTGCAAATTATTCTTTCAATCCAGACCAGAAAGGTAATCCCAGTCCAGACGAAGATGAACTGACAGAAGCCATATTGGATTCGGAGGAATCCAATGAAAGCAAGTCACTAAATGAAGAGGAAAACCAATCGAATATAAAAGATTCAACAGAATCGTCTTCACTAAAAAGCAATAAATACACGTGCAGATATTGCGATCGAAACTTCAACAACTCGAAAGGTTTTTTTGCACACATTGTGTACACCCATTCTTTGCACGTGACTCCCGAGTTGGTGAAATCCTCAAAATTGAACGAAGTCCACAACCCTGATAGCAAGTGTCATGAACCCAGATCGGCTACCGAAAGATATCGGTCCAAAAGGAAAAAAATATTTCCGCTCGAGTGGTACAAATTCCGAACTATTCCTGCCGAACGAAAAACAAATCCAAAAAGTGCCAAGAAGAAACGTACGAGTCGTTTATGTCCTTATTGTAAGGAGTTTTCTTCGCAGTTCCAAACAAAATTGAATCAGCATGTTAAGGTCGCTCATCCTTATCTGTGTAAACTATGCGAAACAGATTTCTCAAGCAAAGTAAGTATAAATATGCAAAGACGCAATGGCCCGACTCACAAAACCTTCGAAAACTGTGGAAGATTTTGGGAAATACCGGATACGTCATTTATTTATAATCCGAACTACATTTTCCAGAAACTTCTAAGCTAAACTGCATGTAAAAAGCAATGCATAATTGACATTTTGAAAATCTTGGGGGTTTCGAATTATTTATATTCGTGGGGCATTCTTTCTGTCAATAGATGTCACTCCCACCCACTTTTTTTTTTTTAAACTGAAGGTGGGTTAGCCAATCTCTCAATGGAAGTGGCAAGATTTGTTGCATGCTTACTTGGACGTCTCTATTACTCCTCACAGTTACCTATAATTCACCTCATATTATGAAACACTGGGGGATCCAACAGGCAAAGACCTTTTGTTTTCAAAAGTGTTTTTATGTAAAATGCACATAAAAACACTGTTGAATATAAAATAATCCAATAATTGATTTCTCTTAGAGATTTGTTTAGTTCATTTGTCTGTCCATACGAATATCATTTCTTCACTCTATTTAGATGAGTTTTTATTAAAATGTAATAGCTCAGATTTAATTAAAACTGTGGAGCCTCATTTTGGTTTCGATTAGACCATTTTAGAGGTCAAGTGAATCGAAATTATACAAAATTATATAAAAAAACGACTCGAGGTTCAACAGCTGTGATAATGGATGTGTGTATAAGGAATTACAAATAATATCCTTACATGTAATATGTGAAGTTTTGGTGTTTCTAATGCAAAAAAAAAAAAAAAAAACTCAAACATTTGAACAAAACTCTTCCATTTTCCTCATGACTAATTCTAGATCTAGTCCCTCTTCCTGTCCAATCATCTCAATTCCTATAACTCATCCTCCCTGCTTATGACTTAAGAATAATCCCTAAGTACAGCAATTAAAGAATAACATAATTAAATTTGATAATTAAAATTCTATGATTTAGGCATATATTTCCTTTTAATAAAAAAATTATTTTATCTTCCATGTTAGATCCAAAGACAACGGCCAAATAACTTGGCACAGCCAATCAATGTGCTTTCTTCGGTCACTTTGCTATCTTCCAATATCGTCAGCGATGCTACTGGAAGGTGGCGAGGTTCTCTCTTCCCCCCCCCCCCTCCACAAACAACTTTTCAGTGGGTGTTCCTTACTTACAATATGCATTTCGTTTTTTTTTTTTTTTTTTTTTTTTTCTCAGCAAGGTATTAAGAAATGAAATTTCTTATTTCATTTATACAGGTAATAAGACATATATGCTTGTATCGAACTTCCAAAAATAAACTACCTAAAAATTATAAAAGCAGAATTTTTTTTATATTATTCTACAAGACGAGGTAAGATGGAGAAGAGTTTAAAAATGAGTGGAATGGAAACAGCGCATCATTTGACATCCACTCCACAAGCACGCCCGCCATTTTTGTCTTGTGTGGGTAGTTAAGAAGATCTTGTTAACTTGTTCATTTTCAGTTAACTTTTTCATATGTTTTTTGAACCGAAAGTTGTAGTTATTATGGGGGAGGGAGGACAGGGCATCGTAACCCACTAAGGAGGTTTGAAGGGTGGCAAAAACCGACAAAATTATATCTCCACTATAAAAATGCCGTTCTTTGTTTTTAATTTTACATATTTTCTTGGATTTTGGGCTGGTAAAATAGTGCTTGCCTAGGGAAGGTATATACCCTAACAACGATTCTTGGGGGCAAGTGCGAGCAAGACTGTAGAACAGAGGTAGATTAAATAAATGATGATGACGAGAAGTAGGTACGATAAATTTGAAACAGACTGCGAACGGATGTTGATCAGCTCATGAATAAACACTGAATTAATATTTGGAACTTCGATATATTTTCATATATGGCGAGAGAAATTTATATTAGCTTTCAATCGAAAATGAATTAAAGGCGACAACATTCATGCTTTGACACCTTTCTATAGTGTGGCTAATGTTTGTTAGGAGATATGAATGGATTGGAAATGAGAAATTAATACATCAATCAATCAAGTCATCGATTAATTGGACAACCTTTGGGTGGAGAAGAAAGTGACTGTCAACGACATTCTCCATTATTTTTGAGGGAAAAAAAAATGAAAACAACAAAAAAACTAACGTGCCTGTCAAGATGCGTACTGCTGATTCTTGGGCACAAATTCTGAGAGCACAATTGCGGGGTAGGAGTTGTGGGAAGGAACTGGAAGATTTGTTGGTAAGATTCTTCTGACGCCATTCTGGTACAAGACCTGAAGAAGGAATGTAGTGAGCTGTGCTTGTTGTTATAGTGACAAGCGATCTGCTGTAGTTATCTCTACGGGAGTTGGAGACGAAGGATGATGCCAGGAGGTCAGCCTTTGAATAATGTAGTCTGGATATGAGAGAGACGGAAACGTGGATGGACAGAAGCTGCGCTCGATGGGCTTGGAGAAGGATTAAAAGCTCGAGAGCCATTTGGAGGTAAATTTTCTGCACTTGATTCTCTCGGTCGGATTTTTTTTTTTTTTTTTTTTTTTCTTTTTCGAGCTGCCGTTTAGGTTGTAACCCTAAGAAGTATCATGATGGGCAGTCATAACTCTCTAAGTCAAGGCCATGCATGCATTAAGACGGTGTTTTTAAAACTTTTTTTTTTATGGACCCGGACTCAATTAAGAATATTCGCGATACACACGCACGCACATTAAACTAAAACAAAAGTTGCCCGAAATAATACGCAATGAAGTTTTTACTACATCTAATGAAGTAAAAGTAAAAGCAAAAACGTAACAAAGTTAATATCGAATATGAGTTTATTAACGTTTAAATATGATACAGAAAAAAAAAAAAAACTCAAAATAAAAAAAAAATACGAAAACAGAAATTGCAACATATTTTATTTAATGCCACGTCTGGGATTGCCTGTTTAGGTTCCTTCCAATCTAGATCCCACGGGGACAATGTTAGACGCATATCTAACGCCCAGTTCAGCATCTTTCTGTTTCCAATCAGTTTAAGGTTGAACAATCTTCGTATTTTTCACTTAACCATTCTTTTTTTTTCCTTCTAATTATAAACATGGATAGACAGAAGCTGGGCCCGATGGGCTTGGAGAACGATTAAAAGCTCGAGTGCTTTCAAAACTGCAGTGATTATTCATAACCAACATCTGTCTGACAGCTACACGATTTAAAAAATTATGAAGACAGACTGCGAGAGGTCTCTAGCGAAGACCTCTCGCAGTCTGTCGAAGACCCCTCACTTTTTCAGTGGGTTAGCGAGTGTATACAACATTTTCGCGTTGCATCTATTTATGTTTTATAGTTACATTGGAACAATTGCACAAAATCAAATCGAATGGCACCAAACTGGCCAAACCACTTTCCGCCAATGAAACACGAAAGAGGCACTGGAAGCGAAGAAGAAATTTGATGTTCTTTGTGCAACGCATCACGAAGAGGGGATCGACAGCTGTTCTACAATTGACGTCGCAAAGAACATGAAAAAGTGAGGGTTCTTAAAGACACCCATCTCCTCGCCGAATGTCATCACTGCAAGTGACTGGGTGCTTCCGCCACCACAGCGTGTGCTGGTCCAACGACACGCAGTTTCCTTTACACCACGTAGATGGATGGATGCACTCTTGAAGCAAACAACACGATTCGGTGGATGGACCATAATCACGCACTGTTTCCAGCGACCTGACTGATGGAGATTGTATCATGATGTGTATCATCATTCTAACCTTCAATTTTTGAAGGTTAGAATTATGTCTTGTGTGAGTTGCTGGCAACTCATAGTGGATTCATATGCTCTCTACCATGTTGCACTTACAAGACGACAACGTCTTCCAGCACACCATACCACCCGACTCACGTTGTTGGAAACTGCGCGAGGAACTCACTGAGTTCACGATCTATCTTGAATAGCCGACGAATTCATAGGATTTCAAACCAATCAAACACCTTCGGGATTTTTCTTGAACATGCTCTGAGATGTAGACACTGCAGTCTGCCCATTCAGAGATTGTGAGTTATCTTACAAACTCACGATTGCTACGGATATCCATACCCACCACAACACACACCTAGAGAAATGAATTCCAAAATGGGCAGTGCGAAAGAACTACGACTAGCTATGTGGTCATAATTCAATGTTATGTCAGCATATATTTCTCTCTTTGATTTATGCTTTTTTTCTACTTTTCTCTCTTAAAATCATTTATAACTTTAGGCCAGCTATCTGCGATTGGCTCAGAGTAGATATTAGTTGCCTCTATTCTTCAAAATTTAGTAAACGGCCTCGCGAATTCCCTTTGGAGAATAAAAGACATTAGGGGATGTGCACATGTATCCAAACACAATGCGATATAAGTTATACTTTTGTTTTTATTCCATAAAATATAATTATTTTGTGTTTGTTTTCAGAAAGACCTGAATACTCATCGTGCCCAAGTTCACAAGATACAGTTTCATTGTCCTGCTTGTGACCTCAACTTTACCAGTGTCGGCTACTACAAGAGACACGCCAAGGGCCAAACGCACAGGATTGTAAAAAATGCAGTGAAAACCGTGTTAAAAAGACATGGTATCGAGTATAGTCAGGACTTCTCTCAGGATCCAGAAGTTGTTAGAGCTCATGACCCGTTCACAGAAAGAGGATACAAACATGATTCACATAAATGTAAAGTCAGTGAATGAAGAGGAATTAAAAAAAAAAATCAAACTGGTGATTATCACTAAAACGAATAGTCTGGTTCTAGTAGTTTCCTTGTCAAATGTTATATCTCTCTGTGTAGCAAATAATCTAGTCACCAAAAAATTTTATGAATAAATTTTATATGCATATTTTCAGCAATAATTTATCTGATTATTATTTATTATTATGTGACACCTCCTTCGAGTCCAAGGACTCAATCAATTGCCAGTCAATTCTCCCACTACACACAACTAGCATCAACGCCATTTATCTGAAAAATAATTCACAAATTCAAAATAATTTATTTGACCATATTTTCTAAATCTAAACAAATCAGTCCTTAACTTTTGTCGCTAAAGAAATAATCAGTCTGTATTTATATAATTTGCAGAATTTAAAAATAAAAATATTAAAAATAATAATAATAAGACAGGCAAAGTGGATATTAGATCCATCATTATTTCAGTAATAATAAAATGAAATTCAGATTAACATGTGCCGCCATCTATTGTAAAGATATTAAAGCATTGCAGAAAAAAGATTCTTCACTCAGAAAAGCTCGGAAGATCATTCTTATGAACAAGTGATCACTGAAGTAGTTATCTTTCACTATGGACGAAATGCAAAGGTGGCCAACATCTATCTGCCTCGTCGATTACTAGTTTCAATTTATTATCAACTTTATTATTATTGTTTTTTATTTTATTCATTATTATCAAACTTATTAAAGTTTATATTCACAGTATTATTCTTTATTATTAATAAAACAAGACTGTGATGTACACGTTTTGTATTTTTAACCAAATAAATATATTTAGATACAAAATGGTACCGAATGATCTTGTTAGTGAAGACCAAAATTTGAATTTATGTGCAAATAAACAACAGCAGACAACGAGATATAAACTTAAAATAATCACGAACTGAAAACGGAAACTGACAGGAAAGAGCAAATTCTAAACTGAAATTATTCTGAGTGACAATAAATGAATGCAAACAAGAACTCTGTTAAAGGCGTAAACAGAATGAAACATTTTTCACACTGCGCAGAGCAAAGTTGCAGGTAGGGTGTGGGATACATACTGGATTATATATTTATTACGCTTACGATTTGATTGAAGTAGTCACGAAGCTGGGTTAAAAGAGTGTGCGTACAGCGGTATTAGTCTGACGTTTAGTGAGCCAACAATTCTTAAGGGTGAGGGGGAGGGAATTACTTCGAAAAATAGGATACTGCATCTTAAATTTTTAAGCATTGGATCACAAGTTATTTTTGTTAAAGCCGATACGTGATAATTTTTTTTTCTTTCTTCTTAATAACATCTGTCATCCCAAGCATTCGCTTGCTTTGCTTCTTTAATACGTTCATTGCCAATCACGCGCGTTATCGCGTGGACGTCGCTAACTAAATAAAAAAAGAAAAAAAAATTGGCCACCACACGAAATTCCAATTTTCAGCTTGGCAATGAACGTGTTAAAAGTCACTCCATCGGCATTATACCGAGTATCATCACCACGTGGTTTTCGTATAGTCTCGAAACCCTGTAATTCATTATAGAGATGGCTGCGAAATAAGAAGAAAAAAAATTTTATCGTTCCGTTGATTGAAAGTGGTTTTTGATTGAAGTATACTTGAGAAAAGGGTAAGAAAAATTGTGGAAGGGAACCTCGGAGAACAATAGCAAATTGTCAGGATCAGATTTTCATCTTAAGACAAGTAGTTGAGAAATCATGAGAATATAAGGAGGATCAGTATGTAGGTTTCGAAGATCTCATCAGCAAATTCTTGACATGTACCCTCAATTTTACAAAACAACAGCTTTGTGAAAAGTGTGGGAGAAGATTGCTTTTAAATTCCAATTCAGGTTTCAAATGAACTAATGGTTCTCCAAAATACATTCTTCATCTGTTTCCTTTTCATTCTAGTTTAAAATTATATATTTCCATTATTTACATACTAGCTTAGTATGTAAACACCCGAGAGGTTTAATATATATCAATATCTGATTCTTACCTGTTTCCATACCATTTTTTCAAAGCACAATTTGCAAAATCCGTCCGTTAGGGGGCTGCAGAGGATGTCACCGTTTACATGTATAATCTCTATTTGCGAATCACAACTTCCTTAAACTAATTGTTTTTGCTTTTCGTTTTTAAGGCAACAAAATACATCTCCTTCCATCCTGTTTCTTTCTTTCTTTCAAATGGGTGTTGAACAAACAAATTTCAGGATCTAATGACACGAGCTCTTTCTTGGGTAAGTTTCCATTGCCCTTCTTTTGCCACAATAAACGAATACTAAAATTAGAGTTATTTACCCGGACAGAAGAGATCCATCTACAATAAACGAATATGGTAGATGCATCTCTTCCAGCTACTGTAGTGCTAGTCAGAGTAGAAACTTGCTAATTCGTACGTTTATTATTATTATTACTTAGCTACATATTATTAATATATAGCTAATGTTAAACATTCTTAGATATGATTATATATAGTGAACTGCTCAAAGGGTTTAGATCAAGACGAGTGCAGCGTAAGGTTGGATTGAAATAAAATGAAACGGATTGAAAGACGAGAAATTAGTACGTAAGTTTAACGCTCGAGTATGTATAGTTGTGACCAGGAGGTGCACGTGTTTTTACAGACAAGAGGAAGAAATGAAAGTAGACAGTTTAGCAGAAGAGCGGTGGTGAAAATGCATACAGAACAAAGTAAAACTATTAATATGAGAAAGTATGTTTGCACTGGTCTTACTGTGAGTTTTATACTTTTTTCTTTGATGTATCAGTATTTAGTCTGGTTTGTACTTCAAACAAACAACTTGTTTCTCTAGCCCAGTGGGTTCCCAACCTTTTTCCACTTGTGTACCCTTTTTAAACCCACTTCTACACATTATATCCCTTGTTTATAAAATAGCTGCTTTTAACTACTGACACTTTTGTTCCGTGCCTATCTTAATGTGAAATAGTGGAAATGAGGTAACGAGTTGGGAAAGGAAAATTACTACACTCTACTATGGCTACGGATGTACGCGTACCACCGGTTGGGAACTGACGCTCTAGCCGGTTAAGGAACAAAGTTCTCGAAACTGAGCCGAAGGGAACAACATCACCTTTTCCTTTAACTATGCAAGAAACAGAAGTAAATACATTTTACTTCTAATATACACCATTTATTAGCCATTTAGACTGACCATTCCTGTAGCATACGTGCCGATATTTCATCTGTCCCTATAGACAAATTCTTATTCAGATTATACAACAGCTATTTAACCTCATTCTCATGCACCGAGATCCACAAGAAGATGCTGTAGAAGGAATATCGTGAGAATAAGAGTGAATGGAGTTATGAAGTGTACGCCAAAGGCAAGTCGGACTATGAAAGAAAATGCTGTGCAGGCTAAAAACAATCCAAAAGGATTTTATCGCTATACTGCAAGTAAAAGAAAAATAATGAATACAGATGGTAGGTACCCTTGAGTCAGAAGCTGATGAGATCATCCAGTTAGGAGTGCTCACTACACTGCACGAACAGATAAAAGGTGCATGAAAATGAGGTTAAATAGCTGTTGTATAATCTGAATAAGAATTTGTCTATAGGGACAGATGAAATATCGGCATGTATGCTACAGGAATAGTCAGCCTAAATGGCTAATAACTTGAATCTCAGCTCAGAAAAGATTCCACTGGAATGGAATATATGAAAGTGATAGTTCCATTGTACAAGGGTGGGCAAAAACAGATGTAACTACCGACCTATCAGTATCTCTAGCGTGGTGGTGAACAGGTTAGAGAAGCTGGTAAGAGTTCGCATACAGAAAGAGGTTGACAGACAAGCTACAATCTGCAACGAAGAGCATGGGCTTACTAAACGGAGCTCATGTTTTATAATAATGCTATGGCCGAGTTGGACAAAAGGAATGGATGCACTATGATAAGTCAACGAAAAAACACCTACATTAACTCCACTGTAGCATTTCATAAGATACCACGTGAAAAATGTTGCATAAAACTGGAGAATATAGGATTGGAAGATATACTTTGGCCTCAGATGAGTCCAAATTAACTTTTAAATATAAGACTTAAAGTTAGAAAAAATATTTCTAACTTTAGACGGCCCAATTTTAAAGAGGAAAACAGAGTCGTGTGGAAGGAAGATGTGGGATACGGAGTGAAGGGGGAAAATTTTTAACAAACAATACAATGCTAATAGCCCACATCTGCAAAAAAAATAAATAATAATAACTCATTCTCCAATATTCACATATTGGAGAATGAGTGAAAGCCTCTCTCATCAATCAAGTCCAGCGGATCGGTACAAGTGGCTGAAAGACTGTGGTAAAATCTCCTTGTAATGTGTCAGAACACTCCATAAATCACTTCCCGTTCCGAATGAAGTATGCATGAAGAGGACCTTCTTATTCCAGAGAGCATCGGACCAACTGTGAAGTTTGGGAATCGCGTGACAGTGTTGGATGAAATCGCATCTCACTACGTATGGATGGGGAATGAAATCGCAGCGCTTGCTAGACGTGGGACAGTTTTGCTGGGCAGAGCGAAAATGCAACAACAGACCTCATCTGTAGGTGATATTGCGACAGGGTTTGCGTAAAATGATGTGAAAAAACCGATGCTTGATTTTCAACCAAAGAGAAAGGATGAACAGGTATACATAAGCGACTCATAATAATCACAAACCGGGTGCAGGGGGTATAAGGCAAGGTTCATGTAACGAAAATAAAAGGAGCGTATTATCTGATGTATCTTTTTTTTTTTAACAGTTTATTATAATTCCTATCACGTATACAAGATATTTATATTATACAATTCAATGTACAGTATTATACAATATAGTTCAAGTATTACTATCATTTTCTGTTGGTAATTACACTTATTTGTGGCTATTATTTTGTTACAGCTAATAAATGTTTCTTTATATATATATATACAAATAGAGTAAAATACATTTCGGATAGTTTCCGTAGTTTATAATAAGTTACTGGTTTTAGTGATAAAGTAAGTTAGTTTGTGTATTTATGTGTAACCAAGGGCCGTAGCCATACTGGTTACTAGAGAATTAAATCAGATCGAAACAGTCACTGCGAGTCCAGTGACAGCATCTATGAGGGTTCACCTCACACGGTTTGATTTGATGCACATGTTAATATATTAGTCTCCTAATTGAATGAACTAGTTAGTATATTGGTAACTTAATTGGATATGATATGTGAGTTCCGATGATCTCTTATACTATACGTTTAAAGTAATTGTCAACATTTTTTAGTCCATGAGGTAGTCTCTCAATCTTTTTCTGAATGCATATTCTGAGGTTGTATTTGATTTCATTTGGGAGTTTATTGTAGCTGCTTCGCTAGGTATTCGAAGGATATATGAAAAATTTCCTTGTTTGCCTTGGGTACTAGCAGCATGTTCCGACCGCAGCGTAATCCGTAGTCTTATATACCAAGTCTTATATACATTACATACCAAGAAACTTTCAGCGTTTATTTTTACATATAACAGACAACTATAGAGTTATAGTTTCTGAAGTGGTAAAATATTATGAACGATATACAGATCATTGGTGGAATGTGCGAAGTCGGTAGTGGTTACGGCTCTAATTATTCTGTTTTGTATTCTTATTAATGGAAGCAGATTGTTGTAATAATCTCCACCCCAACAGGTGATGGCATATTGCAGTGAGGAATTTACCCAGGAATAGTACAAGCATCTTAAGAATGCTGCATTTACAAATGTTTTTACATAATATAATTTATCTACAAATGTTTCTCTGAAATAATGCACTTCCAATACTTATTTTAACACCGCATATATTTCAGGATTTCATTTTGATATTAGTTCACGTCTGAATAACATTCCTTTTGTGTTTGTAATTAACGTATTTAAGTGATAATACGAAGATATCCGGAACTGGATGATATTCTAGATTTTTTTTTTTTGTTTTATTCAAGAAAAATCTAAAGTGTAGAAGTGAAATTTAACAGAACTAGTTCGACTCAGTCGAATTTCACTCTCGAGAAATATTTTTAACTTTAGATGACCTAATTTTATTTTGAAGCAGAATGTTTGTAGAAACCATGAAAGTTTCGTAAAATTTGACCAGAGAGCTTACGAGAATACAATCCTCCAACATCGGAGTCGCCTTAGCTTGCATTACTTAAAAGACAAGCGCTTTCCAAGCGTCCATATATTCACCTTTTATTAGTGCATTTTTTAAAAAGGTTCACTGGCTAAAATAAAAATAAATGCACTAATAGAAGGTGAATATATGGACGCTTGGAAAGCGCTTGTCTTTTAAGTAGTGCAAGCTAAGGCGACTCCGACTCCAAGTCTGACAGTTTTTTTTTTTTTTTTTTTTTTTTTTTTTAAGTAATGACATATTCGGTTTTTCAGGAAAAACTATTAATATGGTAAAATATAGTTTTAATGGTCTCAAAAGAAAATTAAGACAGACTTCCTAATCGTGCTGGCTGTAGGCATTTCATATTCTTATTCACAGTGGGTTTAGTTGCTGGAAAATGCAAAAGAAGTGTTTAGCATGACAACTCTTTTCGTGTTATACTTTTCTCTCTTGCTGTATTGGTATCAGCTTGTAGTGTTAGTTTTGTTTCGTACCTCACACGGTTCGTTTAACTAACGGCGAGCAATAAAGATATAAACTTGCAGGAAACAAAAGGAAAAACAAAAAGTTATGAACTCGTAACTACTTGTTCAAAGGTTGTTCAGTATATGGTGTTTGCTTCTTCTCTTCTTGACAGATAATTCCACTTCTGTTGCTTGTGGTAAGAAGATTTTTTTTCCCCTTTTTTAAATGGCAATCAAAAGAAGTTCCCCACCCCTCAAGTTTTCTGAAGATAGATAAAGTCAGATTCAGAAATAAATTCTCGACGACTACGCAGCAACTGCCCTTGGATGGAAATGACCTGGGTTCAAATCCCGTTGATGGCTAATTCATCTTTGCTTAAGATAGAAGTGAGTAGTAAGAGGGAGCAGGATTTTCATTGCTCTAAACCAGTGGTTCTGCGAGAAGTTCTGGAATTTGTCATTTTTAAATTAATTTGTCAGCACAAATTAATTTAATGATGGTTTAATTGATGTTTAATTAATTATTAATAATTAATCATCAATTATTGATTAATAATAAAAAGCCAGCTAAATTACCAATTAATTATTAATTTATACATTACAAAATAACAAGGTGTTCCGTGAAATTTTCAGGATTTGTGAAGTGTTCCGTCGTCGAAAAAAGTTTGAGAAACACTGCTCTAAACAGTCGGAGAAAACGTAATTAACGGGCAGAACGTTAACCTACGGAATTCGTTTTTTGTGCTGTAATTGTAACTAATCCAACTCAGAAATAAATTTACTGAGAGTAGGAAAGATGGCTTTCTTCTCAACTGACCTGGCGCTGCTATGTTCATTAGATGCGTATTCTCTAAAAGATATTTCTTGCAAGGGAACTGAGGAAGGAGAAAACGACTGCCAAAGTTTAGTCGGACTTGGGGGGGGGGGGGACAAAAAAACTTGAAAATTGCTTCGGCGTGATTCAAAAAGATGGACTCAATTTCGTACGGCTATATTTCCTGAACTATACATTGCATGTGAATGATCTACATAACATTTGAAAGAGAAGGTCCTAAAGTTTGAAATACTACCGCTAGAGCGCTTGCCTCGCGCACAGCCGTGCAGTAGCGTTAGTTGTGAGCAAAATGGCTACTACAGCACAAATTTTTTTGCGTTCATGAGCTCGTTAAAACCGAGTCGGCGACTGCGGTGCAGCGAGCGTTTCGTCGTCGTTTCAACATTAACCCTCCAACGAGGAAGGACATTTGTCGTTGGAATTATCAATTTGAGCAAACTTTTTCCCTCTGTGTAAGGGAGAAAGCTCGGGCAGACCGCGTGTATCGGAGGAGAACGTGAGACGAATTCAACTACCTTCTTGATGTTATCCGTGAGACTGGAGAAGGACACATTGAACATCTATAACCTTTATCGTGAGTACAATCAAATACAATTGACATATTTGTCACCAGTTCTATGTTTGATATATACACTTAAAATTGACTCTGTCTTTTTGAATCACCCTGTATTATATTATGGAGTTAGTGGTTTTCTCAATGTAAGCCTTCAGTTTTCAATTACAGAGGAAGGAGTTTGTGCTTCTTTTTAAGATCAGCACAAGCAAAGATTATAAATATAATGTTTGCTTCTCAACCCCCCCCAAAAAAAAAGAAAACCCCGTGCCTTACTACTATAGCTAACAGCAGCTATGTCTGGTATACTTAACTTTGCGTATGTTATTTGTTTTTCCAAACGTACGTTTATTACCCCACTCACTCTGTTATTGATATTGTATTGATGATAATAATCCTCTGCATTTACAAGCACCCAAGCCCCACAATCTGTTAAACTGGCTGTCGTAACTATAACTTCAGCATATGGTACATGTGTTGAGGCTTAAGAGCCGTGAAGAATTCATGTTAGAGGTTTAATGGAATATTAACAGCACTGAGAAAGGATTAAAACTAATTTTAATACTTTCAATATTTCGTCTCCGTCACAGAGACATCTTCGGGGATTACAAAAACTTTTTGTGACAACACGCACACAAATACAATACAAAGTGAAACTAAAGTCCTATCTAGGTGGTGCGCCCGCTATGGGCATTTGCAGGTGGCCTGGGATGTAAAGAGGATCTCTGATAATTAAAGTTTCCCAAATTTTGGGAAGTTTAATGCAACCGTATTTGTTTAAATTAGGTTGATTCCTGAGTGCAGATGCAGATTCAAAGAATAGTCTTTCTTTTTTGAATTTACTATGGTGGAGCATGGTAGTTTTTTTCCAGGAGATCCTGTGGGATGTATCCAAAACATGGTCTGCAAGGCCAGATTGACCATAATCGTGTTTGCAGATGTAAGAACTGTGTTGGATGCTGATCTGCCTATCTATCCGAAGTAAGCCATTTATAGGAACAAGGTACTCTATATACTGTATACCTGGCACTGAAAGAGGATGGAGCTGGTCTTTAGTGGAGCGGATAAGGGTAGCAAGTTTACGGTGGGGCTTAAAAGCTGGAGGTTGTACTCTTTTAATGATCTGGCTATTTTTTATGAACTACCACGGATGTAAGGAATGGTAATGGCATTTCTGAAGTCCTTCTGAAGAGATGGTTGGGGAATGGGGAAGGACTTGATTATTTTTTTTAATTCTGTAGTCATGATAGCCATTGGAAAGGAAGGAAGGTGTTGTGTATGTGTTTGAGTTCGGTTGAAAGGGCAGTTTTACTGGAACAAAGATTGTGGGCCCCTATTGATCAGAGTTATAATAATGCCATATTGCTGGGAGGGGTGGTGGTGGTGGTGGGAGAGTTTATGAATGTATTTGCCTGTATGAGTAGGTTTTCTATATACAGAGAAAGAAAGGTTACCATTAGGAAGGCGTGTTACTAAGGTGTCTAGGAGGGTGAACTATTGTTATTTTCCTTTTCCATCGTAAACTGAATTCTTGGATGTAGACTATTGAGGTGACTGAGGAAGGAATCTAATGTGTCTGGGCCATGAGGCCAAATAGAGAACACATCATCTACATATCTCAGCCAGATAGAAGATTTCAGAGGGGAAGAGTCAATGGCTCGTTTTTCAAAATTTTCCATGTAATAATTGGCAAGAGGGGGGTGAGAGGGGGGGAACCCATAGCAGTTCCCTCTATCTGTTTGTAGATTTTGTTCTTCCAAGAGAAATAACCAGAGTTGATGACAAAGGAAAAGAGCTCTAAGATATCAGAAGGAAAAACTTTTTTTAAGAGTGTTAAGGTGCCAATTAGGGGAATATTGGTAAACAATGAGGTGATGTCAAAGCTGACCAATATGTCTGTATTATTTAAAGTAAGATTTTCAATTAAGTTTTTAAAATGGGTGGAGTTTTTTACATAAGATGAGGTAAAACCAGTGAGGGGGTCAAAGAGTAAGCTAGCTGCTTTGATAATTTGTAGCAAGGTGCATGGTGGCAACTACTACAGGTGTTAGGGGAGAATTAGGTTTGTGGATTTTGGGTAAACCGTATATCCGGGGGGGGGGGGGACGAGAACAGAATGGTTTGAGGTTTGAGTTAAATTCATTAGAATGTCAGGAGGCCAGGAAGAAATTTTTTTAATTTTTTTTACTTGAGTTTTTGTGGGATTGTGCTGACCATCTCTTCAGAAGGACTTCAGAAATGCCAACAGCATTCCTTACATCCGTGGTACTTCAGAAAAAATAGCTAGATCATTAAAAAAGTACAACCCCTATACAGTTTTAAGCCTCGCCGTAAACTTGCTACCCTTATCCGCTCCACTAAAGACCAGCTCCCTCCTCTTTCAGTGCCTGGTGTATATAGAGTACCTTGTTCATGTAAACTTACCTACTTCGGACAAACAAGCAGGTCAGCATCCATCCGGTTAGAAGAACACAGTTCTTACATCTGCAAACACGATTATGGTCAATCTGGCCTTGCAGACCATGTTTTGGATACATCCCACAGGATCTTCTGGAACAAAATTACCATGCTCTACCATAGTAAATTCAAAAAAGAAAGACTATTCTTTGAATCTGCATCTGCACTCAGGAATCAACCTAATTTAAACAAATACGGTTGCATTAAACTTCCAAAAATTTGGGAAACTTTAATTATCAAAAGATCCCAGGCCACCTGCAAATGCCCATAGAGGGCGCACCACCTAGATAGGACTTTAGTTTCACTTTGTATTGTATTTGTGTGTGTTGTTACAAAAAGTTTTTGTAATGCCCGAAGATGTCTCTGTGACGGAGATGGAATATTGGAAGTATTAAAATTAGTTTTAATCCTTTCTCAGTGCTGTTAATTCCATTAAACCTCTAACATGAATTCAGCATATGGTCATTAACTCTTATGCCAAAATATGTGTTTTTGTGTGTTTTATCCTAGCGGATTTGCCTGGTTAAGCAGAAAGAAAAAAAAAAAAAATCTGTCCTTGTATGAGATCGGCTAACTCATTTTCCACTGAAGACCCTGATAAATGTTCTTGGCCTATTGGACAGGATTTGAACGCAGGTCTTTCCAATCAAAGCGCATTCGATACCGACTGCAGCTGAGTAAGCAGATGTTTTTCACCACCACAATTTTTTTTATATATATTTTTATGGTATCTGCTTTCACTGTGAATATAAAAAGTTTGAAAATATAGAGAGTTTGAAAACCGTAAACCGTTTATACAGTGCGAGAAAAAATGCGCAGTAGAAGTGAAAAAAAAATTATGAGGCAACAAAACATATTTCGAGTGTGAACAACGACTAATGCATGTTTTTTATTTATATCCTCTATGCAAAATATTCATGAACGTCAGAGTGAAAAAAAATATTAACTCGAGCAGGAAGGTACTACATAAGAAATGTTTACTTTGTCATAGTATGAAATCGTATGCGTAAGAACAAGACAAAATTCACTGCGAAATTAATAACAAATCTCTTTGTTGCAGAATCACCAGTCTACCAAGGATACCATTTTTGTGGGCTGCACAGTGATCATTTGTGATACTCTGTGAGAACAACAATCCAAACTAAATGGCGGAAACGAGTATCTCTTCTTTGCGTCAAACTAAAATGCAAAGTTCACAGAACACAACCAAAAATCAAATCCTTAGTGATGATCTTAAAAAGAAGCACAAACTCTTTCTACGTTGTACTAATCCCGAAACAGCAGTAACTGAAGGGCGTGCCAAATTTGTGATATTGTGCATATGTAATCCTTATTACCCGAATAAACAAAACGGTGAATGTATATTCCTACAGACTCAAACTCTTGCATCTAGCTCGAATGCTAATGAACCAAATAAAAAAAATAAAGAGCATGAATTTCTGCGTAATGATGCTTGCTATGCTTTGCCTTCCTTAAATTCTTCATTTTCATTGAATTCAGTTCCTGATGATTCCAATAAGGATGAAAAGTTCTTTCCATCTTTAACCTCCAGCTCAGAAGTTGAAGACTATAAAAAGAATGAAGAAAGAGAACATTCATCTTCTCCAATCTCTTCAATGAGTCCAGATTCCGATGATTTAAAGGACAAAAAGTTTTTCCCATCTTTAACATCTAGTTCAGAAATTGAGGAAGATTACAAGAACGATGATCGCAGAAATTTATTTTCTCCCGTTTCTTCTTTGACCAAAGAACCAGAAAATCCAACTGAAAACAGAAAGGATTTCCAGCCTCAATCCTCCAGCATAGAAAATGAAGATGAACGTTTTGAGACTTTGAATTCTTCTTCGAGTCAAGATCTCGGAAATTCCAATGAAAACGACGAATGTGAATCTTTGACTGTTTGTTCTTCCAGTTCGGAAAGCGAAAATTCTAAAAGTAATTCTAGTGAAAGTTCGTCTTCTTCAAGTTTATCTTCGAGCATCCCCGATGTTGACAACTCGAATGAGAAACTGTTGTCGTCTCTAAATTCTTCCAGCTTGGAAGATGTAAACCATAAAAAGAACAATTCGTATGAATGCTCGTCTTCGAGTTCGGATGCTGACAACTTCAATACGAACGAATGCAAACCCTTTCCGTCTGCAAATTCATCCTCCAGCCCTGAATGGGATGAAGATTTCATGAATAAAAACAAGTGCTCGTTTCTGATCAATCAACAATCTTCTTCCAGGTTGAGCTCCGAACATTATAATTACAAGTATGAGAGTGCAGATTCTAATTCTGAAGGATTTTCCTTCAGTCCAGACCTTCAGCATCCTGTCCAGGAGACAAAAGAGTGTGCATTCTTTTCTTCTCAAGGATTTAATGCCGATGAAGATTTTGAGGAACGTGATGAAAAACAGAAGGAGTGTCTATTCCCATCTTCGCAGGGATTTTCTTTCAGTACAGATCATGATGATCTCGGCAACAAGAGCGAAACGTGTACCCTATCTTCTAGTGAAGAAGAAGAAATTTCTCACAGTTTTGACCAAGACGAACTGAGTCAAACAACTGCAAGCGATGTATCTGATTCGGACGAAGAATGCAACTTATCAAATGAAGAAGAGAACAAAAATTATGCTGAGGATTCTACTCAGCCGTCAGTCCAGGTAGAAAACATCAAATATGTGTGCAAATATTGCGACAGAAATTTCAACCACTGGAAAAATCTTTGCTCACATATTGTAGTCACCCATTCTTTTCCCATTAGTGCAAAGTTAATTGAAGCGTCAAGAGTTATGCGATCCCAGGACCTTGAAGAAAATCAGTGGTCACACTCAAAAGTTATGGAATCGCAGATTCCCTCCAGTGAAAATAAATTGCAGAAAACAAGATTTCGAGGATCCCAAGATCCTGAAGAAAGATTTCACGAGCCCACAATTACAGGATCTCAGTGTCCTGAAGAGGAGTTCCAGCAATCGAATAAATCGAGGATTCTTCCAGATCCAGTTGAAGTTTGGAAAGAATCCAACAGCAACATGAAAAGAATTTTTCCACTCGAGTTGTACAGATTTAGAACCGTGTCGGGAGATTTATGTAAAACTGGTTCAGCATACTGTAAGAAGACACGAATAACCCATTTATGTCCTTATTGTAAGCAGTTTTACTGGCGGTTCAAAACAAAATTCGCTCAACACATCAAAACCTCACATCCCCATCTGTGTGATCTCTGCAAAATGGATTTTCAGAGCAAAGTAAGTTTTTACTGGAATACAATTTTCTGTTTAATATTACCTTATGCATTAGTTAATGTATGTTTTGATCAGTTTTTTAAAAAAGTAATTATTTATATTTGAGATCTTTTTTAGACTTTGTGAACAAAATCTATACTCGCAATCCGATCATGGTTTGGGTGGAGCCAAATAACTTTTAATAAATTCATTTAAAGAGCTTTTGGATTACTTAATTACAAACATCTCGCAAGTACCATACAGTACGTTAAGATTGTGTAAGTTTCTGTATTTTCCAGGAAATCCTTCTTTGTAAAAGAAGGTTTAACGCCAAAAGAAATTCATTCAAAGTTCATAAAAGTTTATGGGAACTCTTCTTTTTCAGCAATTAAGAAATGGGCAGCCGAGTTTAAACGTGGCCGTACCAGCATTGAAGATGTTCCACGTGAAGGACGTCCAAAAAGTGTAACAACACCAGAAATCATTGATCAAGTGCACGATATGGTATTGGATGACTGGCGAGTCAAAGTGCATGAAATTGCTGAGACTATAGGCATTTCAAAAGAACGTGTAAGATATATTTTGTATATAGAATTGCAAATGAAAATGTTCTGCGCAAGATGGGTGCCATGCTTGCTCACAGCAGATCAAAAATGCACTCGCATGAAAATCTCGAACAATGCTTGGAGCGTTTTAACAAGAATAAAACTGATTTTGTGCATCAATTTATTACTATGGATGAGACTTGGATTCACTGTTACACACCAGAATCCAAACAGCAATCAAAACAGTGGACAGAAACTGGTTGTTCAGCGCCAAAGAAGACAAAGTCGGTTCCATCAGCAGGAAAGCTTATGACATCGGTGTTTTGGTATGCTAAAGGCGTTTTGTTTATTAATTATCTTGGAGAGGGTAAGACAATAGCCGGGGAATATTATTCCGATCTTTTAACCAGACTAGACGAAAAAATTCGTGAGAAAAGACCCGGTTTGCAGAAGAAAAAAATCATCTTTCATCAGGACAACGCACCTGCCCACAAAGGTGTTTTGGCAATGGGAAAATTAAGAGATATGCACCATGCATTGTGGGAACATCTATCCATTTCCCAGACTTGGCTCCCTCTGACTTCTATCTCCTCCCGAAACTAAAACTATTCCTCGCTGGTCAGCGTTTTTCTTCGAACCATGAGGTGATTGCAGCTGTAGAGGGATAGTAGTAGGGGTCCCACTAGTGACCAGATCAAGATCAAGATAAGATAAGATAAGGAATCGTGACGTGATTGGTTGATGACGTCATTGTGTGCATGGCTTCATGGGTGTGGAATGTTTGGAATTTCCCTGTGGGCAACTGTGTCACTGGCTTCAGCTCTTGTGTTTTGGTTCGCGTATGGGATTATGGGTGATGGTAGAGATAAGGATTCGTGTTGTGATTGGTGGTGCTATTCTGACAAGATGAAGATCAAGATAAGATAAGGAATGGTGACGTGGGTGTGTGTTGTTTTCAGATGTAGATAAGTGAACGTCATTTGTTATTTGTAAATAAATGTCGTCATTTGTTATTTGTAAATAAGTGACATTGTTGTTTTGAATGGAAAGGATGATATTAGTGGATAAGAAATCGTGTCGTGATTGGTGGGACACTTTAAACCAGATCAAGATCAAGATAAGATAAGGAATCGTGACGCGAATGTTTGTTGTTATTGAGTTTGGAATTTCGCTGGGCACCCCTTCTGTCAGAAATATCACGTGGTGTGATGGGTAATATTTAGAGATAAGAATCGTGACGTTATGTCTTTATGCGGTATTTTGGTTTGGCTATGGAATTGTGGGCTATGTTTTGAGATAAGATATCTTTGAATTTTCCCAGGGTGACACACATCCGTCATTGTCGTCTGTGGGAATTCTTAGCGTATGTCGTGATGGCGGGTGTGATTAGATTTTCTGAATAATTAATTATATACTGGTGTCACTCAAACATACGGTTTTTTTATTTTATTTTATTTTATTTTATATAGATGTTTGTACTAATTTTCCAATACATTTGGGGTATTTGTTTCCTGTTAAAGAGTGGGAATTCTTAGAGTAAGTCGTGATGGCGGCAGTCTTTCGAGCTTTTCTGAATAATTAATTATATACTGATGTCACTCAAACACACATACCTTTTTTTTTCCATACCTCATCTGTATTTTCTTCTATATACATATTCTAATCAAGTTCATATTTTATTCATAATTCATCCGGATATTTTGATTTGTCTAAAAGTAAGATCTTAAAGTTCAATAAATAAATAAATAAATAAATCGTTTGTGAATTCACGGTGATTTCAAAAGTGTTCTTACTTAAACATACATAACACATCAAAGACACTGTTTGTTCTTTTAAGTTTACATATTTATTTCACAGATATTATTTACATTGCAATATGCAAGAAATAGGAATTGAATTTACATATATCACCAATGCAAATTGTGTTTTACTTGGCGTAACATTTCTTTGAAAAAAAAAAAAAACACATTTCTTTCCAGAATGGGAACATCTTGGTACTATCTAGGTTTTCTGAATATTCCAAAATGTTGATTAACATATATTCACAGAACACAAACACAAGTCTGAAAGGACATTTTCATTATAGGTTACTGTGGCTAACATATATTCACACCACAAAACACACAAAACATAGGAGTTGAAGATATTTCTGTAAATAACCAGAAAAGCTAGTGGACTACTTAATTTACTTTAGTATCCGTTTGGTTCTCTGTATTAATTCTTTCCCACGGGTGCCCTACTTGGAAAGTCTATGCGCCGTTTTGTTTAGGGTAAGTGTTATTTCCGGTTTCGAATTCCGATTGCTGTTAGAGTATGGAATTCTGACAAGTGAAATTATTATTATTTTTTTTCAAATTGATTCGTTATTTTCTGTATTTTACTTTTACAGGTCATATTCTAACAGAATAACTGAGCAGAATTAAAATGTATTAAATGTATTAAAATGTATTAAAAGTATGTATTAAAAGTACACGTTATGTTTTCACGTTTCGGGCATCCAATTTCATTTAAATCAAGAACAGGCCTCCCTATTAACTTCGTTAATGTTTTTGATTTTTCTCTTCCTTTGGCAAGTAATATATGATATTTGCATGTTGATTCTATCATCCAATCTCTTAGTTTGTCCAAATCTAGTGAACCAATTTCCCACTTCAGCTGATGGTTATATTTTATTAACCAAGAATTCTGTTTTTTAACTCTTTCAGGTAATTCTTTCCAACTACAAGGTGATTTTGTCACTGCATATCTTACACTAATTCCATCAGAAATACAAATTTCTTTAGGAAATAAATTTGAACTCTTATTCAACAAAAATTGTACATCAAGTATCCCAATGATAACTGAAAGTTCGTATTTTTCACCCGCTGTCGATTTTTCATAATCGTTTTCCTTCATTCTTCTTCTTAGATTACTTCATATGGCACCACAAATAAATAGTTATTTATTGTCATTTCACTGATTATTAGCTCTGATCGTATTCTTACTTTATGGTAACATTTGTTTACAAAATTCTAAACAATTAGAACTTTTCACAAAGAAACTTTCAAAGAATTTGTGGCTCACCCATTATTTTTGCATTACCAAACACAAATCACAAAACACCAGCTGCAGTGGATGAACGATTACCTTAAGTCCAAAGTCACTCGACTCTCTGGTATTTTCTTATAGTACTGTTTACACTTACCATCCCCTACCCTGACCGTTCCTTCAAAAATGAAGCTTTTGCGCAGATGACTCAACGACATGTTTTCACATGCTGTTGGATATACTGTTGGTGTGTTTTTATCTTACTTTGTGTAGGGAAAGGTAAAATTTGTATATGTGTTATCTGTAGAGTACAAACATTTTCTCTATGCCAAACTTTAAAGAAGTGTTAAAGTCACGTTTTGTTGGTTTAATTAGGTGCTTCTCTCTTTCTCTCTCTCTCTCTCTCTCTCTCTCTTTAAAAATAATCAAATTCTAACAGTCGTATTGTTAGAATTTGGTACGACTGTTTTTCTAGTCTGGTGAAGGTATCTACTTCAGATGTAGTAACAAATTGTCACTTATCACTTCATTTTTACTTTATTCACAAAACTACAAATCCGTTATTTGGTATGGTCTCTGTTTTTAATTCCCCCATTACTAGAATGTACGGGTGGTAAAGTTTTGAAATAAGTTTCGACTCGCAAGAAAAATGAAATGTTTACATTCAAATAACTATTTATGATCACAGCAAGCAAGAAATTCATCAGCTTTTCAAAGTTTGGAAATTCATACCCATTTTGTTTTCATCATTTGGTATCATTTAAATGAAGAACGGGTATGGGTATTAAGTTTGTTAATGATTTTGATTTTTCTCTTCCAAAGGCAATTATTATTTGATATATACATGTTGATTCATTTGTTATCTGCATGCTACGATATCATTTTTATTTTCTACAATAAACTTTTTAAGAGTTTAAGTAACGTGATAGACTAAAATATCAGTTGTCTCTCTGTAAATAACCAAATTCTAACAGTCGTATTGTTTGAATTTGGTACGATTGTTTTTCTAGTCTGGTGAAGGTATCTACAGATGTAGTAACAAAATTGTCACTTTTCAGTTCATTTGTACTTTATTCACCAAACTACAAATATGTGTTGTCAAGTTTTGAAAAAAAAAAGAAAAAAAAAAGTTTCGACTGGCAGTGATATGTTTTTAAACTTTTATCATGTACAAATATCTTAAAAGAAAAGAAAAATGTACCTTCTTTTCTTTTTTACATCAAGCTTTTTTAAGAGTTTGGTAACGTGATGAGTTAAAATATCTGCACTCTGTAAAATAACCAAATTTTATCTTACTTTGTGTTGGGAAAGGTGAAATTTGTATTTGTGTTATCTGGAGAGTATAAACCTTTTTTCTATACTAAACTTTAAGAGTTTAAGTTATGTTTTGGGTAAAATTATCTGCTTTCTCTCTGTAAAATCACCAAATTCTAACAGGTAGGATTTTCGAGTATGCGAACGAAATGTTTACAGATAACTCAAAAAAAAAAAAATGTCAATAGGTAGCATTAGACAAATTTCTAAATACTTAATTACAGGATATCAGGTTTCCCATGGTCCTTGCATTAATTTCACATTAGTGATTTTTTTTACAATAATTAAACAGAATTGCATTAAAGTATAAAGTTATGGATTTAATTATCAAATTCTAAACTGAATAACTGAGTAAAAATTTCACTGTGGAAAACACAACAGCAACACACATCTTTGTTCATTTAAGTTTTACAAATGCTTATTTTATTTTGCTGAAATATTACTTACAACGAAAAAAAAAATCGAAACTTGTAATTACCTAAAAATATTTCACAATATTTAGTTTACACTATTTTCCTGAAGAAAGAAAATTTCAAAGACTTTTGTGGTTCACTCATTATTTTACTTTACTGGACCTAAACAACACAACACAATACAATTGCTGCACTGGATGAACGAATTGCAGTAACTGAAAAGACACTCGACTCGATTGTTTTTCTTTATAGTACTGTTTAGCTGACCCTTTACCCTGACCGTTCCTTCCAAATGAAACTTTCGCGCAGGTGACTCACAGACATGTTTTCGCATGCTGGTGGATTGATGTTGATGTGCGTTTATCTTACTTTGTGACATTATGGTACAAACTTTATCTCTGTGGCTCGAATTCATCCAAAGGAAAATGAGCGAGCTACTCATTTGTAGATATCTTTTAGTGATGTCACCTCAAACTGATAACCAATGAGATGAACGATCTCGCCATTGCGGATGTCCGAAATTGTTTGGATGGAAAAAAAAAAAAAAATAGCATTGTGTTGGGTGTGAAAGGGTAGTCAAGAGGTTGACAGTGGTCTTCCCTGCAAGGCTCCCCCACCCTCCCTATTCTCCAGAAGATGTCTGCTCATCTAAGGGAGATGAGCTAGTTTGCCGTTGTCGGATTTCTTTTAGTCATGTCACTTCCAACTGATGCTAAATGCTCCCCCATACTCTAACCCATCATCCCTCTCTCCTCCAGCAGATCTCTGTTCAGGCTAGCGGAGATTAGCGAGCTTATTATTCGCGGATATCTTTTAGTGATGTTACCTCCAACTGATACTGATAACTTTGGAGGAAAAAAAATAGCATCAGGTTGTGAATCCGACAACGGCAAACTAGCTCATCTCCCTTAGATGAGCAGACATCTTCTGGAGAATAGGGAGGGTGGGGGAGCCTTGCAGGGAAGACCACTGTCAACCTCTTGACTACCCTTTCACACCCAACACAATGCTATTTTTTTTTTTTTTTCCATCCAAACAATTTCGGACATCCGCAATGGCGAGATCGTTCATCTCATTGGTTATCAGTTTGAGGTGACATCACTAAAAGATATCTACAAATGAGTAGCTCGCTCATTTTCCTTTGGATGAATTCGAGCCACAGAGATAAAGTTTGTACCATAATGTCACAAAGTAAGATAAACGCACATCAACATCAATCCACCAGCATGCGAAAACATGTCTGTGAGTCACCTGCGCGAAAGTTTCATTTGGAAGGAACGGTCAGGGTAAAGGGTCAGCTAAACAGTACTATAAAGAAAAACAATCGAGTCGAGTGTCTTTTCAGTTACTGCAATTCGTTCATCCAGTGCAGCAATCCTATTGTGTTGTGTTGTTTAGGTCCAGTAAAGTAAAATAATGAGTGAACCACAAAAGTCTTTGAAATTTTCTTTCTTCAGGAAAATAGTGTAAACTAAATATTGTGAAATATTTTTAGGTAATTACAAGTTTCGATTTTTTTTTTTCGTTGTAAGTAATATTTCAGCAAAATAAAATAAGCATTTGTAAAACTTAAATGAACAAAGATGTGTGTTGCTGTTGTGTTTTCCACAGTGAAATTTTTACTCAGTTATTCAGTTTAGAATTTGATAATTAAATCCATAACTTTATACCTTAATGCAATTCTGTTTAATTATTGTAAAAAAAATCACTAATGTGAAATTAATGCAAGGACCATGGGAAACCTGATATCCTGTAATTAAGTATTTAGAAATTTGTCTAATGCTACCTATTGACATTTTTTTTTTGAGTTATCTGTAAACATTTCGTTCGCATACTCGAAAATCCTACCTGTTAGAATTTGGTGATTTTACAGGGAGAAAGCAGATAATTTTACCCAAAACATAACTTAAACTCTTAAAGTTTAGTATAGAAAAAAGGTTTATACTCTCCAGATAACACAAATACAAATTTTACCTTTCCCAACACAAAGTAAGATAAAATTTGGTTATTTTACAGAGTGCAGATATTTTAACTCATCACGTTACCAAACTCTTAAAAAAGCTTGATGTAAAAAAGAAAAGAAGGTATATTTTTCTTTTCTTTTAAGATATTTGTACATGATAAAAGTTTAAAAACATATCACTGCCAGTCGAAACTTTTTTTTTCTTTTTTTTTTCAAAACTTGACAACACATATTTGTAGTTTGGTGAATAAAGTACAAATGAACTGAAAAGTGACAATTTTGTTACTACATCTGTAGATACCTTCACCAGACTAGAAAAACAATCGTACCAAATTCAAACAATACGACTGTTAGAATTTGGTTATTTACAGAGAGACAACTGACATTTTAGTCTATCACGTTACTTAAACTCTAAAAAAGTTTATTGTAGAAAATAAAAATGATATCGTAGCATGCAGATAACAAATGAATCAACATGTATATATCAAATAATAATTGCCTTTGGAAGAGAAAAATCAAAATCATTAACAAACTTAATACCCATACCCGTTCTTCATTTAAATGATACAAAATGGGTATGAATTTCCAAACTTTGAAAAGCTGATGAATTTCTTGCTTGCTGTGATCATAAATAGTTATTTGAATGTAAACATTTCATTTTTCTTGCGAGTCGAAACTTATTTCAAAACTTTACCACCCGTACATTCTAGTAATGGGGGAATTAAAAACAGAGACCATACCAAATAACGGATTTGTAGTTTTGTGAATAAAGTAAAAATGAAGTGATAAGTGACAATTTGTTACTACATCTGAAGTAGATACCTTCACCAGACTAGAAAAACAGTCGTACCAAATTCTAACAATACGACTGTTAGAATTTGATTATTTTTACAGAGAGAGAGAGAGAGAGAGAGAAAGAGAGAAGCACCTAATTAAACCAACAAAACGTGACTTTAACACTTCTTTAAAGTTTGGCATAGAGAAAATGTTTGTACTCTACAGATGACACATATACAAATTTTACCTTTCCCTACACAAAGTAAGATAAAAACACACCAACAGTATATCCAACAGCATGTGAAAACATGTCGTTGAGTCATCTGCGCAAAAGCTTCATTTTTGAAGGAACGGTCAGGGTAGGGGATGGTAAGTGTAAACAGTACTATAAGAAAATACCAGAGAGTCGAGTGACTTTGGACTTAAGGTAATCGTTCATCCACTGCAGCTGGTGTTTTGTGATTTGTGTTTGGTAATGCAAAAATAATGGGTGAGCCACAAATTCTTTGAAAGTTTCTTTGTGAAAAGTTCTAATTGTTTAGAATTTTGTAAACAAATGTTACCATAAAGTAAGTATATATATCAGACCTAATAATCAGTGAAATGACAATAAATAACTATTTATTTGTGGTGCCATATGAAGTAATCTAAGAAGAAGAATGAAGGAAAACGATTATGAAAAATCGACAGCGGGTGAAAAATACGAACTTTCAGTTATCATTGGGATACTTGATGTACAATTTTTGTTGAATAAGAGTTCAAATTTATTTCCTAAAGAAATTTGTATTTCTGATGGAATTAGTGTAAGATATGCAGTGACAAAATCACCTTGTAGTTGGAAAGAATTACCTGAAAGAGTTAAAAAACAGAATTCTTGGTTAATAAAATATAACCATCAGCTGAAGTGGGAAATTGGTTCACTAGATTTGGACAAACTAAGAGATTGGATGATAGAATCAACATGCAAATATCATATATTACTTGCCAAAGGAAGAGAAAAATCAAAAACATTAACGAAGTTAATAGGGAGGCCTGTTCTTGATTTAAATGAAATTGGATGCCCGAAACGTGAAAACATAACGTGTACTTTTAATACATACTTTTAATACATTTTAATACATTTAATACATTTTAATTCTGCTCAGTTATTCTGTTAGAATATGACCTGTAAAAGTAAAATACAGAAAATAACGAATCAATTTGAAAAAAAATAATAATAATTTCACTTGTCAGAATTCCATACTCTAACAGCAATCGGAATTCGAAACCGGAAATAACACTTACCCTAAACAAAACGGCGCATAGACTTTCCAAGTAGGGCACCCGTGGGAAAGAATTAATACAGAGAACCAAACGGATACTAAAGTAAATTAAGTAGTCCACTAGCTTTTCTGGTTATTTACAGAAATATCTTCAACTCCTATGTTTTGTGTGTTTTGTGGTGTGAATATATGTTAGCCACAGTAACCTATAATGAAAATGTCCTTTCAGACTTGTGTTTGTGTTCTGTGAATATATGTTAATCAACATTTTGGAATATTCAGAAAACCTAGATAGTACCAAGATGTTCCCATTCTGGAAAGAAATGTGTTTTTTTTTTTTTTTCAAAGAAATGTTACGCCAAGTAAAACACAATTTGCATTGGTGATATATGTAAATTCAATTCCTATTTCTTGCATATTGCAATGTAAATAATATCTGTGAAATAAATATGTAAACTTAAAAGAACAAACAGTGTCTTTGATGTGTTATGTATGTTTAAGTAAGAACACTTTTGAAATCACCGTGAATTCACAAACGATTTATTTATTTATTGAACTTTAAGATCTTACTTTTAGACAAATCAAAATATCCGGATGAATTATGAATAAAATATGAACTTGATTAGAATATGTATATAGAAGAAAATACAGATGAGGTATGGAAAAAAAAGGTATGTGTGTTTGAGTGACATCAGTATATAATTAATTATTCAGAAAAGCTCGAAAGACTGCCGCCATCACGACTTACTCTAAGAATTCCCACTCTTTAACAGGAAACAAATACCCCAAATGTATTGGAAAATTAGTACAAACATCTATATAAAATAAAATAAAATAAAATAAAATAAAAAAACCGTATGTTTGAGTGACACCAGTATATAATTAATTATTCAGAAAATCTAATCACACCCGCCATCACGACATACGCTAAGAATTCCCACAGACGACAATGACGGATGTGTGTCACCCTGGGAAAATTCAAAGATATCTTATCTCAAAACATAGCCCACAATTCCATAGCCAAACCAAAATACCGCATAAAGACATAACGTCACGATTCTTATCTCTAAATATTACCCATCACACCACGTGATATTTCTGACAGAAGGGGTGCCCAGCGAAATTCCAAACTGAATAACAACAAACATTCGCGTCACGATTCCTTATCTTATCTTGATCTTGATCTGGTCACTAGTGGGACCCCTACTACTACTAGGGATGTTTTGCTGATCTTACTGAGAACCACTACAGGGACGGGATAATGGCGCTGGAGCATCGCTGGAATAAATATATTAGTCTTAAGGGAGATTATGTGAAAAATAAAAACAATTTTGATATTATAAATTCGTTTTTTCATTGTCAGGCCGAGAAACTTTTCAGCCCACCCTCGTACATTTCAGAGATGTTTTACTATGTAAGGAACCGCAAAAATAGTCTTTGTGATCAGAATTGAGTTAGACAAATATTTCCATTTTGCTTTACTTAACTTTGATCCTGCTAAATCAGTTAAGCATAAACTATTACTGGGCATGATTTTGAACAAGCAGATCAAACAATGAAGTACTTGTCTTCTCTTTTTGATGTTTGCTTTAATGTGAATTCCAATCTACATAAAGTCGCAAATATTGCACATTGTGGATGGGCAAAGGGTTAGTTGGATAATCCGGACACTGTTCACAAGTTTCATTCAGTTTTGCAAAGTTAAAGTAAAAAAATTTCATTCATATTCGATAAAAATTGCGTATCAAAATGTCATTACCGAAACAACTAGAGAAGAAACACGGCACTGTTGTGCTATCTGCATTTTTATTAGACGTTTGCTCGGTGCTATCAGAAAATCGTGCAATGCATAACTAATAATTTCAGACTGTAAAATCCAGATTGTTAGTTTCGGAACGACAAAGTACTTCTGATACAAGAGATTAGATTGCTTTATATCCAAATACTGCACTGCGATACGCGCAACGTTCGGGCATCAACACATCGACCAAAACTTTTGTAGTGGTGGAAAAACAGGACTGCGTGCATCAGATGCAATTCGATTTTCGCCTTAAAACTAGATTTTAAGCTCAAAATATCAGCGAAAAAAAAAAAAAAATTCTTTCTAGTAAACTTAGTAGAAAATATAATTCACTGTGACGAAAAATAATAATGATGTGTATTACTGTGAATTAACTTTTCTCCAAATAAAGAGGGCGAAGTATAAGTTAAACAGTATCGCCTAATCGAATATATCTTGGTTTGGAAAGAAGTGACTCTGATCAATTTACGGAACAATTGTTATTAATCATACCAATGGTGATGACGATTTAACCCTTCGGTCGTGTCACACTGTAGGGTAACTGTGTAGGCAAGTGTTCTTGCCACAAAGTGTTTCTGGTCAGATTTTTACAGGGTAGTTCACCATTGTTTTCCTCCATTTTATCCGGGCTTGGGACCGGCGTACAGCTGACGAATCTGGCCTACGGTTGGGTCGTAAGAGACCAGATAAAGATTCACGTCATGGACGAGAATCGAACCCATGCTCGATAGTCTTTCTTAAGACTATAACAGGATTCTTTGAACATCACAGATCTTGAATTCCATCTCCGTGAACCAAAAAAAAAAGGAAATAAAAAGGCTGCTTGTTATTGACGTGTTTGTAATGATAACGATACTGGGCACCGAATCAGTCAAATTTGATTCGGTACATTAGTGGATAGCTATGCTCTTCCATTGCGATTCCATTGTATTCTTCTGTAAACAGAAAAATCAATGAAACAAAATCGACATCAATATAAACACTGGCTGAGTGGACAGCGTTATGTCTATCCAACCAAAAGGCTATAGGTTTTATAGGTACGATAGGCTTTATACCCTATCGTACTGTAGTACAAATTTTTGTGGATGAGATTCACATAAAAAAGAGATCTCTGTTAATGATTACCGAAGATATTAACACTCAAATATGTTAATAAATATGCTGTTCATTTATTATGACGATTTAACCAATTGATTATCTCAGACCCTTTACCGTTGTTTCCAAATCTTTTTTTATATCAACGGATAGATTTTCAATCCGCGACGTACCATGGTAAGCAATTTAGTACCATTTTTGTTTCTATTTTATATTATAATAGTTGATCTTCTGCAAATTATAGTGGGCGCATTGCTGGAAAAAAAGTGACATTGCGGTTGTACCTATTTACCTAACATATTGCCAATCCTACATCGAATTCTTTACTAACATTCTTGTAATTAAAAAAAAAAAAAATACTCAAAATACGATATTCAATAGTAATAAGTTCTATTTTGCGTTTTCCAGGAAGCTCTGAAGAGTCATCGCGCCCAAATTCACAAAATTCAGTTTCACTGTTCGACTTGCAACCTCAACTTCACCAGCGAAGGGCATTACAGGAGGCACACGAAGAGCCAAACGCACAAGACTGTGGAAAACGCCCAGTTAGCAGCAGTGAAGATGGTTCTCGAAAAAGGGTTGGGTATCGAATACAGTCAAGAGTTGTCTCAGGAACAGGCAGACCTCAGAAGTCAAGATGGAAAGAGAACATTTATGGAAAGAGAACATAAAAAACACTCGGCCCCTAACGAAAATTCGGTCGTTGATCGGGCACTTAAAAAGATTAAACTGGTGAGGAGCAACTTCCCAAATCAACAGTGTTGATGCCTCCATTTATTGGTCTCTTCTACTGATAATGAATAATGACAACGGCTGATTAATATTTTACTTCTTGGGAAATGTTACTGAGCTATTCCTGATATACAACTACTGACATTATCAGGAAAACAGGGATCCTTTTATTCAGGTGCCAATGAACCATAATTTTGACAGGCTTCTGTTCCTATAATGTGACAATACTTAAGAGAGATAAAGCTCATCTCTTTTTGTTGTTAAAAATCATTACTGCTCATTAAATGTAATATTCCAGATTTTTTCGTTTTCTTTTTTTTTAAGGAAAACGTATTCCTTTTCTTAAAGCATATTAAACACTCAGTGGCCATGTTAATTATAATTATATGAAAACAAGGGGGGAACTCATACATAATTCCCCCCCCCCGAGGAGTTGGAGTTATGAAGATCAAACCAATAAACTGCGTTTAGTATGGTAATTGTGGATGGATTTTTCACAATTAACAGCATCTTTGATGAAAGCTTCTGTTTTTTGTTTTAATTGACGGATTCACAAACTGTAAGGAGATATTGCTGATATTTCGTTCGCTTTAATTACCAGATAAGTTTCCAAATGGTCAAAATCGTGCACAAACATGCCAGAATCCTCACATGACGTCAAATAATACCACACAATCTAATCGGGGGGGGGGGGGGGTATGAAAAAAAAACTTGCTCCCTGAAATTTATGAAAACTCTCTTAAGGAGGTGAGGGAAGGTTTTACTACACGTTTCTGAATATATTACACGTCCTCTTCTTTTTTTAAACCTATTTTAACTCCCCTCACACACAACCCATGCTTCTATATATATCCAAAGAAAGAGGCGTAATCACGAAAGAAAAATTGGTCTCACGAATGAGAGTATGCAATTCTGGTGAATACGCTATGCAAACACTTAAGATTAAAATAATAATAATAATAATAAAATCATTCTTAAAGTCCAACACACGTTTTAAATTCGTATCATTATTATAAAAAAGAATTGGTTAATATTGGAAATATCTTAAGATTTTAAATATTAGCATGTATTATAATAAATATAATTATTCAATTGCAGTTCAACATTTTTTTTTATTTCTAACGAAGTTCCTTAAAAAAAGTGTAACATTATATTGTAGAATTACTAAGCTTACTTTCCTTACAGTCTAAATGTTGACAATAAATGAAACTAAGTACTAAATATTCGGTGTATTGTAAGATTTGTAAGTATTGTAAACCCCCTCCACCACCACACACACCGAGGAAAATTATTTTGCCTTAACACACTGCATAACATTGTTAATTTAAGGACACGATGAACTCACCCCCGATCCCAAAGATACCATTCATCAAACTATAATGTTATATTTGAGATTCAGTTCAAATTCTCACATGTAAATTATTTCAGGAGTGATACTTTTACATACCTGACTCATAAAACAGGCCTCGCCTAGCAAATTGTAGTGGGGAACACATTAAGTCACTGTCAGGTGGTTGTAAACGTTTAGTTCCAAATTGGGACGAAGAACCATCCTTACTATACTCGTAGAATATTGACTAACTAATTAATTATAAAATCCACTAATTATTTTTATTTAACAAAATAAAAACTAGTAAACAGCACACGACACTGACTTGTAATCAACGAACCGACTTATGGCCACCTATCGGATTCTATGAAAATTGACAATGACGGCAACTAAATTTGTTTCGTTTGATTCCCATGAAGAAAATATAAGCGCGTTAGTATTCCTTACATGCGTTTTCGGATATGTATTAATATATTACTTATGAAACATATGAGGTAAATCAAAATCCAAAGATTTAACAGGTCGAGTGATCTGTGCGTATTTAGTCCATCAGTTATCTTAAAAAAATACTATCTATAATTATTGCAACTGCAGTTACGTCAAAAAAGTACTTATTTACAAACAATTAAAAAATCCCACCCGTAAAATGTACTACCCTTCTACAATGAATGGTTTGCTCCTGCAAATACTGAAATACGCATTTTGTTCTTAGCAGTTATAAATAAATAACTCAGTTTTATATAAATGCGTCTATTTAATTTGGCTTTTTAAAGTCAGTTGCGGAGTTTAGCCACTTGTTCTTTCACATTAATTCTCGCATTCTGAATTTTATTTATTTACTTTTCTGACTTCTTTCTCATAAACTATTCTTATAATTTTATATCCAAATTATCGATATCTGCGATCTTTATCTAAAAGCTAGTTCTATGTCCACAAATGAGTTCAAAATCTTCTTGAGGGAAAGCAAATGGATAGCTAAAAGTTCAATCGTGTATGAAGAACACTGCTAAGTTCGTTTTTTTTTTCACAATTAATTATGTTTTGATTATTTTGGAGTAGCTGGAGACTAAAATATAGATACCTTAATTTTTTTATTGAAGAAAATTAAAAAATAATTAAATTTGATATTCTATAATTATACATACACACACAACACCTGTCTTTTCACACCGGACTCATGCTTACATGAAGCTATTTTACCTCTCTAAGCTCGTGAAGTTATGACTTTCAATTTTTAACAATTCCTGACCTATGGCAAGTTTTATTTTTATTTTTTAAATATAAGCTTTATAAACTCAAGGAGCAATACAAGCTCGTCCAGAGCAGGCTTTTTCAAACACCCATACCCATGGTGGAATTCGAACCCACAACCTGTTGGTTGGAGAGCAGGTGTTCTATCCACTGAGGCCGGCCGGAAGAAGGAATTCCCCGCTTTTAATGGCTGAGCCGTAAGATGAATGATAATAATGTCACCAAACGTGTTTCACAGACGACTCCAACTTACGGGGAAAAAAAAAAAAAAAAAAAGTAAGAATTTTTTCATCTCATTTCTATATGCAAAGATTACCAGTTAATGCGAAAGTGTCTTGATCCAAGAGATTATCCAGCATTTATTTGAGAAGAATGCAAAAGGAACTATGGATTCGTGAATTTTATTAAAGATTTTGCTATTAAAAAATAAATAATAACATTTTCCATTCACTTAAGGAGGGTTGAAGCAGTTTGCTGTCGCATATCTCTCTTTCGGAAATATGCTGCTTGGCTCATATCGGGTGTCAAACATTTTCAACAGCCTGGCAAGGTGCATGAAAAAAATAATGGCGATTTTTATTATTATTCGGATAATTTATACAAATGCATTAGTTGACTGCACTGAGAGGGACAGAATATCCTGATTAAATCATATTTGTTTTACCATTTTATTTATTTTCCTCTCCTCTCTTTATCAGTCGCCATTGACTTTAAAGTTTATGGGATAGGCGAGTTTAGAGCACCATAAGACCAAGAAGGCCTTCAGTATGAGGCCTACAGACAATAATCAAGCTGATAAACAGATACCAAACAATAATATTTATTTACAAGTTGCGTGAGTGATTGAACAACCATGAGCTATGTACAGCGAGGGTATCCTGGAAAAAAGCTTTTTTTTTTTTTTTTTTAATACAAAACGAATTCTCACGATTCGATGATGAAATTATTGTATAGCTGTGTTTGACGGAGTTGCTGAAAGGCATCCAAGACATCGACAGGAACTTCTTGTGTTATCTGAAATCCTTTGGCAGGATATACGAGCATCCTTTGTAAACATCCAACTGTGATGCTGATTACATCCCTCATGGAGCCAACCGTTTCGTTTGGATAAGAGCGTAATGGAATCGGCGGGGAACTCACGGTGACCCGCATGTTACTAGTGTTTCCTGGCCATTGTTTCATGAAGGTCGCGTAGGTCCTCCGTTCCATGAAGGGCATCTGCACTAGGATGATGGAGGAAGGATTCAGATTTCTCTCTTGTAGGATCTCGTAGGAGTATCGGATATTCTCGCCTGTGTTTGTAGCACGTTTTTCAAGGATGATCCGGTTGTCCGGGACTCCAAGCGACAGGGCAACCTCGCGGAAAACTTCTGCTTCTGACTGTGTCCACTTTCCTATAAATAGAAACAAAATCATCGTGATTTGGTTTCGTTTGGTTCAACGAATAACTTAAACTTAATTAGTTGATGAGGGGGAAAAAAAAATCTGTATTTGTTTATTCAAGTACCGTAAGGAAATTGGAGATTTGAAACGTACTTACAGCACGTTAGTAATTCGGTGAATTAAAAGTTAATCCAGAAACCTGGTGTGGAAACCACTTCTGGCTTCTGAATTAAATTACAGTATAACTGATAACATGAGACAATGTACTGCCATCTACAGGAAATAAAAGAAACCACACTTGTTTTCCGAATCGATATAAACAGGGTGAAAGCAAATTTTCCGGTACCAGATTAAAAACTGTGCACCTATTTTTTCCCCTTGAAAATCGGTGTTCTCTATAATTTAACTACCTGACTCATAGAAATACGCAAAAATATTGTTTTTAATTCATATCTCAACAAAAATGTTTTTTTTTCACACTCTGATAACTTTATTATTAACATTACCACACATTATTATTATTATTTTCTCCTTTTAAGCCACTACGAGATTTAATAAGTTTAATATTGTAACAACATCATGTAAGACGTTAGTAAGATTACCAGTTACAAATAAACAATTTAAAAATATATATGTGTGTGTGTGAATAAAAATAAAATATGAATGTGAATAAAGCTTTGAAATGGCATTTCTAAATGCATTTGGAAGAATGGCCGTGGTCTTTGATTGAAAAAAAACCTAAGGGGAAATCCCTATGACCCTATCTTGTATATTATTGCTATTATTATTTACTAGGAGATTTAAGAGATTTGAGAAGTAAGAAAGGAACTCGATGAGTTACTAATTTCATATTAATTTAGTTCATTTAGGCTTCACATGACTAACGATGTGTTTGAGATCGGTGTTATATTTTTCGATAGGCAATTTAGAATACTGCCATTAACTTCTTTTGGGCTTCAAAAAATAACCGATTAACGTATAAGACATTTCTTCGTTGTTTCTGAACTATGACTGATCACTGTTCTTAAATATATATCCGAGAAAGAAAGTGAGCAGAGTATGAAGGCCTTTTTGCTTTTATAGTTGTTTTCAGCGTGTCTAGGGGATTAACGAAACCTACCTTTCGTAAGGTTTCCCATTTCGCCAGAAATCATCAGCCAATCTGCGTAACCCCTGAGCCACAGAAGTGCTCCGTACTCAGGAACTCGAATGTCGTTATTGCCAAGGACTAGAATCACGTCGCTCTACAAAAAAACACAGAAAGAAAAATCTTCGATAAATAAATTAGAAAAATAGACTGGATTAATAATAAAATTAGATGCGAGATTTACCACCCACAATGATTGAAATGAGTAATCCACTATAGTACTATGGTTTCAAAATTAACGGTTCTTGGAGTTGTCAGTTTTTTTTTTGGCTATTTTTTTATTGTATTTTTTCCCCTCCTAGCCTGGTTAACTTTCTGATGATACTGTTAGTGTTCAGAAAAGCATGCAATTTCGTTCCTTTTTTTCATCTCCCTTTTATTTTACTATTATTAAAATTAAAACCTCCATGGAGTCAAAGACTCACCGTGGGAGTCCCACTGTTACACACACACACACACACACACAGCTTATCATACCGCGCCTTAAATATGTTCACTGTCTCCGCGCTCACTACATCTGTCGGGCCGTGCACTCCAATCACTCACCACTCCATGCAAAAAAACCTGCTCCTCACCCCTCCTTATATAGCTTACAGGGATGTCCTCCTATTCTCTCCTTATCTTCACCTATTCTGTGCAAAACCTCCCCGATGTTAAGGTGGTAATAACTTCTTAACAGCTTATGTCTCGATCATATTCCATCTCCTCCTCCTATCCACCAATTTCTACAAATTGCATTTTCTCAATCTGTCTTCATTCTCAACATTCCTGAGACCAGAAATCACCCTTAGTCAATCGTCTCTGAACCTTTTCCAAAACATCTTTCTGAAAACCAGGTGGTGGTAGTGACAATCCGCGCACACTAATCCATATGTGGCCTAATCAAAGCCTTATACAAGCGAACCATAACATCCTTATTTCTACAAGTCAGTTCCCTCTGCATCATTCATTATCCCCTGAGCTGTTCTCACCATTTTAGGTCCTTGTCCACAATCACGCCCAGATTTCCCATCTGCTCTACCTCTTTTAAGATATTTCCGCCAATTGTGTACTCTACATCCCATTTCTGCTTCTCAAATTTCAAAACCTTATACTTTGCGACATTGAATCTATATCCCCCATTCATTTACCTATTTGGCCAGACTTTTCAAGTCCTCTTGCAAGTCACTGCATCCATCTGCTCTACTTCTGATAGCTCCCCACATATCCTTAACATAAGTCCAAATTTAAATTTATTGCTTCTAAACTGACTTCGTAAATTGTCATAAAACAAAGACTGAATTTTTGAACTAGAAAAAAGTTAATTATATTATGGATTTTAAATAAAGATTTTATTATTATAGTGAGTAAGAACTTAGGCGCACTAAAACTTCACTGTTAAAAGCGAATAGCGAGCGAGAGATCAAAGAAATGTCTAGTCCTGAATATTTCTTTCTCAACAGTATTAACTATTATGCCCTACCGCCAAGTACGCATAAGCATATCCTACTGTTGCCATGGCAGCACAAAGCATAACATTGCATTGCAGCTTATGATGTTACGTAACGTACTAAAGTAGAGAAAGAGATATGAAATCTTGTCTAGAACCGACTCCTCCACTATGAGAAATTCATTTTTACAATGCTAAGAAAGGAGAGAGAGAGAGAGAGAGAGAAAGTTGGAGGAGAGCCACACGTTTCAGGATTCGTTTTTTCATTAAATGCATCCTCGTGCAATAACCCCTTCCATGTGGTACGGAAAAGTCTCAAAACGGGAGCAATAAAAGTCGGTGGTCAGTAGTAGGTAGTGAAACGACGGCGCATGCTCGTCACTCATCATAAGGGCCGTTCTGATGTGTTATTGATGCAAGTTCAGTGAACTTTCTGCAATAATTCTAAGAAACAGCAGCCGCACAATTTCACTGACATCACAATGGTTCTTGTACCGCCTTTGTACTGTAAATGTATGATCCCATCTTCTCAGAAAGTAAAATAAGTTTTGTCCAGGAGGTTGTACCCGACAGATCCGCCAGTAAACTTTACACAGGTCAATAATACGTTTAAGCTTTAACTTGACATATTTTAACTTTCGACAATCTTCTCATACATTCCACTGGAATATATTTTCTGTTGTCTTTTAGATGCTCGATTAATCCTAGAGAATTGGATTTCTTTAATCAACAGAGCAATCCTCCCCCCACCCCTAAACCAAGGGGCGGGGAGGGACTTTCTTACACCACTGCATGGCAGTGATTTTTTTTTTTCTCCAAAAAGATTCATCCTGTAAGGATCCTCGTCTTTCCACCGAAAAACAACCACAAAGAAAATTTAATATATAACATCATGTAATAAATTATTCTCAGTGGAGTAGCTAAATACGTACGCGGTCTTCTCTTCATCCCAGTGAGTGGGCCACTCATTTAAATACAGCAGAATTCGCTTATTGTGATCGTGGATAATATTATCAATCGGCTATTGTTATCAAAATCAGTCGGCTCCAAAGTACACCATTTAAAATCAATTAAAAATAATCCGTTTATTGTAATCAAAGTTCCAGTTACTGTTATCAAAATCCTCGAATGTTTACCTTTTGCATCTCAGAATTCTAAGAAATTAGGGTTAATCAGAAGAAAATTTGACAAAGAACATTTGTCGAAATCTGACTTTTTTTTTGTTGTTAATCTTATTCTTCTTTTAATCATAATAGAAAAAAGTGAACCTAATACAAGTATACAAGAACAAATTTTAGAACTCCTCCAACCAATGCCCAGATGCAAGATACTCAACGAATACTTCGTCGCGGTGTGCAACAAACTTCGAAAGGCATTATGAGTATGAGCAAGTTACTCATGAACTTCTATATTCGAAGACACGACAGATAACACTAGATAAGTTTTTTAACTAAATTTTATGTTGCTGCTTATTAAAAAGTTGTTCATAACAATAAATTGAAATAAATGATGCAATTTTTTATATCCTTTGCTTAATGTTATCAGCCGGTTATTGTAATCGAAAAGCGACTGTCCCAAAGTGAGCACAATAAGCGGCGTCTACTGTATGAGATTATGCTGGTCAATTTAGGACGCAGTATAACTGGTAATATATCACCCATCTTCCTAATTATTTTTATATGAATTCAAATGTCATTTTTGTTGTTGTTGGAGTGGAAGGAGGAGAAAGCAGAACTTTTGAAAAGTGGATCATTGATTCTCCATGGCAACACGGCCAGTAAATAACAAGGCTTCCATCACAAAGAACTTGAATAGACATTTTTATTATATTCAGATACTGTTCGAATCGCCTTTCCGCTAACTTCGATTTTTTTTTATTGAAGTTAGAGAATTCTTTTCGTTTCTTTACTTAAATTAATTACCACTTTCTTTTTAATTTTAATGGAATTAAAATTTAAAACACAAATTCAGCATTTCCTTTTTGGAAATTTACATTGCTATATAACACCCTTCGCCAATATTAGCCCAATTAAGTTCTGTATAAGATGTCTTCATCGTCTGCATTTACGACTTAAAATTTATTTAAATTGAACTTAATTTAAGTTGATCTAAGTGCACAGTAGATTTGTCTCCCGTGATATTACACGCTTCAGCTAAATGCGAAGTTGCATTTCAAGACAAGGAGAGAACTCCCTTATAATTCTTACTAACTCAGCTTCAGTTGAAAAGCCCTTATAAATATTCCTGGATTCTAGAATTTTTCTGTTTCGCAAAATACATACTTGGTAATAAAAGACAAAACATTAGCTGAGGGACCGGACCACGATGATTGTTAAATAGTTTTAGATTTAAAATGCCAATTTACAAAATATCAAAATAAATAAATAAATAAATAAAACGCTATATCAATTGATGGTAACTAATTCTGATAATTTTTTTTTTTTAAATATGGGTCACATCGAAATATTCCATTTAATTGATTCTCCATCAGACAATAGCAACTGAGAATGTATTAATAAATGAAGCCATTAAACCGTCACACTGGTAGTTCTGTATGGACGCGACATACACGCGCATCTAAAGGTCATGCGGTAGCAGACGCCTAACCTTGAAAAATGAAATAACTGAAAATGTCTTACCTTCTGTAGATGGTGTCCTAACAGCATGTATTTCCATATCTTGTCTGCTATGACAATGTGATCTTCTGGCACGTCTTGTATTCGACGATCTATTTTATCTTTCTGGCATCCTGAATTCTCCGGAAGAGATAATATCGATGTTGGAGACGCTATCGGAGAATCTGGGTAAATTCCACCGAGCCACCGGCATACATGAAAAAGGGAATCAGCCTCGCTCGTTGACCGACCATGACAACAAAGCCTACTCAAACACTGCTTGACCAAACTATCCATGATTGAAATGCGGGTTTAATGTGAACACTTCTTTTATTCTGTTTTGCTTGTCACTAGATTTTACATCACGCTTCCTGTAAACTTGGCACAATTCCAAACGCACAGCTGACTTCTAATGCAACGTCACTGTTGCTTAGTGACGTAACAGGATGGCTGCCGACGGAAACCAAAACAAACCTCCGGTGTGAATTATTACTCAATCAAGAATTTGAAGAGTGGACATATTCAGGAATATAAATTCCCAAGGAAGAATTTAGCCTCTTCCTCTCCTAGGCTGTTGTTATCTGGTGGAATAGAAATACAGACGTAATTAATAATACTTATAATAAGCAAGTTATGCGTTAGTAACTTTGAAATCAAATTTTGTTACTTAATATTATTTTTCTGCTGGAAATAAATAAGATATAAATTAATAAATCACAGTTAGAATAATAATAGAAATCATAGCAGTCTTTATTTATTTATTTTTACTGACAATATTCAAGACAAGATTATCAAAAACACAGAATATTATATTATTTATTGCTGTTGTCGTCCTCCCAAGTCACAAAGAAATAAAATCACTGTATGCAAAATAGTAAGCTTAGAAAACATACTAATATTTTAAAGGCATGATTGTTAACTGTGGCTAAATTAACAGCAATTTTCCGAATACGAAAGTAATAATTATTACGTATAAGTTTATCCATATATAAACTGTACTCAGTCAGACTTTTTAAATATTCTTGTCGTCTGCCTCTGTATTATCTATATCGATTTTTTATTATTCCATTATTTTGTTCGTTTGTTTCATATGGTTGCCCCACGGAACTCTGGGATATATCATAAAGAGTTATTGCGTTACACCAAATGGCAACAAGTCTGTAATCAGGTAATTGCCGTAAGCAATCCATTAAGGATATTATTTTAATATTACTTTGTTTTGTTTTTTTTTGCTGTGGATCCTAGCCGCTAAAATGATTATGAATAACACAAAACTTTCTCCATAAATAGAAATATTAACTATAAATGAATTACATTAATTAGAAAGCCTCCATAACGGCTGATCAAGAAATGGAGCCAACATTAGTTTTTTCAAGCATTAAATTAAATTTAAAAAAAAAGTAGTGATACAAAAAAGATAATAAAATGACGCTGATTTAGAAAAAAATAATAAACAAAATGGATATGTATTGCTAGGTGGGAGAAATCACTGATTAAAAACTAACTGTATAGTATTCTGATGATGATGATGATGATAATAATAATAATAATAATAATAATAATAATAATAATAGGCGCCAGTATGTCATGTATAAAAATTCAGAGTAAGCAATTCATTCTCATTGTGTTCTTATATTGCAAGATGATTTATAAATTCCGTTTTATAACGCAAGCAATAAATCAATAACAATACACTGAAAATGATAAAATTTAAATAGCTGGCTTCTGAAAAACAATAGTACTTACAAGTTATATTTCGGCTTTCGACAACAGCTAGGAGTGTGGTAAGCAAGGGCGTGAGGACTCGAATTTTTTGTTTGGAGAGTGGTGAATGTTTGGAATGAAGGCGTCGGTTGTGCTTGTCGCTGAGTGATGGAGTGAGTTTAAGGAGAGGCATAACAGTTCGAATGATCATTAGCGCTTGGTGAAATGAAGTAGGCCTTTCGCGATGAGTTTATGGACTCCATAAATAATAATATATTTAAACGTGCTTTGACAGAAGACCTCAAACTAATTATTCGAAAGAAAAATATTATGCATCTAGTGTATTATTTCTGTAAACTGCATGTGTTCTTCTGGTTTTCCTGTCTTGAGGGATGAAAAACTCTTCCCCTCTGCACGAGACCACCTAACTCACCTTCAGTTGAAAAGTCATAAGTTTTGGGGTTAGATGGGATTCTAATCCAAGCCTTAGTAACCAAAGGGCATTTTACCGCTATCGCCTGCGGTAGGGAGGTTCCTTAATCTTTGTTTTGTTTTGTTTTTTGTTATACAAACTCAAATTCTGAAATAATTTATTCGATAAAATTAACTCAAATATATTAATAAAATAAGAAATATTAAGAAGTGTTTGACGTTTTTTCCCTAAAATCTCAACCCCCCCCTTAATATTTGTCAATCATCCTAATTAAAACTAACGGCAATGAATGAATTTAGTGATAATAATAGTTGAAAAAGAAAGAGCCTTAAATACTTCAATTGACATTTTAAAGTTATGGACAGAGAGGAAATTACAAACCTATAATTATTTCACAGCAAAATAAATAAATTTGAAATGTAAAAAGTTCAGAAATTAACTACAGTATTATATTAACTACATATTTTAATGCATGAGCTTGTTTTGCTCCACATGTGTTACCCCCCCGCCCCAACCTATATTTAAAAGTCGTGGAGTATAGATAACAATATATTTAATTTAATTTTTGTTTGGTTAGAATGTTCCAGATTCGTATCTGTGATAGTGCATTAAAGAATGAAGCTCAATAATAGAAAAATTAAAATATTCACTTTAAACATACAATTATATACAACAGATGATACATACAAGGAATACTTAAGTGGCCATTTTTAAAATAACATAAATGAGCTCAATATTATTCTCTTATACTCTAATTTTCAGTTAATTCAATATTGAGAGAATACACGCAAATATTTTATAAAACAAACTAAAACTAGCATTCACTTGGCCATAACGAAGTTTCCTTTAATGCGTTCAGTTCTCCGTAGTAGGCATGAGAAAAATCTCACAAACAACACGAATACATTAACCGAGTAGTTCCAAATGCATTTCCAATACAAGAACTTTCACCGCACATTCCCAATTGCTCCTTGGAATATATATCACTTGCCTTTAATTAAGCATAAAATATTTTCACATACACAGGTTTGATATATTATATTGTACTTCGATTATTAGCTTCACAGTTCTCTATCCTTGAAAAGTAATTCAAGATGAATATAAAAACTTTTACAAGATTTGAAAACTTAACTAGGTAGTTTATTAGAAATCCACGGCTCTGCTTCCTTGCTTGCTACTCTTTAGTTTCTAGCGTTCCTGTTTTCAAACAATAGCTGTTCTTAAAAACAACCACTCGAGTGCTGTGTTATTCCTGAAGGATTACAATATACGGTAAGCAAGTTTACTTATACTGTATCTACAATTAAATTATTTTATCTCGCTATCGCTTAACCACATGACAGAGCCAATAATACTAAGCACATAATTTACAATACTAAATGACAAATCACATATATACCTTTAGATTATCTTATCATATATATATATATATATATATATATATAAAACGTATTTCTCAATAAATAAAATTCTCACCAAACATAATATAAAACTGTAAAAAACGAACATAAGCAAAACGTTTAGGTGAGATTTTTACAAGTACAGGTAACCCTCGTATAACGCGGATGTTAGGTTCCACAGAAATGCCGCATTATATAAATCGCGTTATGCGAGACTCAGATCACAGAGAAAAAGTAGGGTTAGGTTCCGAAATCGTTTTTTTTTTTAAATTATATAAACAACAATGAAATATCCAACAAAAAATATTTTTATTTTTATTTCAGTTCCTCCTCATTTAAATCTACTTCCCATCAATTAATTCACTAATTTCGTTTTCAACCAAATCGCAAAAGCCCTCTAAGTGGCCATTACTATGAAAATAAATTTTTTCTATAAAAAAAAGCATTACATATTGTACGTAACTCATTAGAAAATCAAGTGTTCAGCTTGAGATTAACACACGTATGATTTTTAATGCGCTTTCTTGGCAGAAAACGAAGACAACTTGTAACAATAAACACTTTATACGGTAAACAATTGACGTACATGCATGCTAAAGGGTATTTTCCCTCATCGCTACTTATAATTCATGCGCAATACGAGCACACGCAAAATTAACGAATATAAAATTTGAATTTTAAGTCGCGCGATGAAAAATATATGAAAAGATAAAGGGTTACAACAATTTGTAGACCGCGTTATATCGAAACCGCATTTCGATATAACGATTTTATAAGTACCGCGTTATGCGAAGGTTACCTGTATACAGTCTTCGGCAACCGGAGTTGCCTTGGTATTGCACGTTTAAAATACATAAGCTGTGCTCAATATCTTTGCCTTTTATTATATTATATGATATCATGATAGTGACATGAACAAAGGAGTGCCAAATTTTGTTGAACTAATTTATTTTCTACACCTGTTTTGGGCTGTTTGATAAACAATCTCTGTTAATACAAAGAATTGAATAACATCCCGGACATGACGTTTCAGTCACACGTAATAACCAGTGAATGTGCGAAACTCTTCTCACTTCCTGCAGGATGTCAGAAGACCTCTTTCTTTCAATCATAAACACTTTACCTCAAGAACGGTGATCAGTGAATTCCGCAGAACAGTATAATGTAGCAGTGCTAAAAAACAAATAAATGAGCGTATAGAAAAATGTGTAAATTGCGCATTTAGTAGGAATAAATATATTCTAAAAATGAAAACCAATGACATCACGACTGTGATGCAATAACAATTCATTGCGTAACATCCGCTGGCGAGTCATCCAATCAAGATGAAATATATCATTTAAAGGCCGTTAACTGTTATCGTGACGTTGTAGTACGTTGCCTAAAAAAAGAACACGTGCTGCTTTTCATAAGAAGGGATATTCATTGCGAGATGTTAGCAATCATTCAAAATGAGATATGTGAAGAAGAAACTTGGAAGTGTAAAGATTGGTTTGAATTACTCAAGTCACTAAACTAACAGAGGCACCAGAAAGAAGAGGCTGTCTACAGAGAATTAGGCCGACCAACTTGTTTTTAATATCAATTTCACTCACGAAAGGTTGCGAAGTTTATCGTACATTTAGTATACGGTAGGGAGCTAAGGGCTACATAATCTACTTTAGAGATCTAATACGGAACTTCATTCAAACCACTTCAGGCCTCCAATAAGCAGGTGGTAGCCTCACATCTCAAATTTCACTTACCACCTGAACACATTCACATCCAAAGGAACAAATATGATTCGAACACACGAGCTATCATTAGTTGGATAGTGGAAACGTTATTCACTCTGCTAATCAGGCCAGCATTAAGATAAGCCTAAGAGTAAAGTTTTGCTACAATCCCCCCCCACCACCACCAAGTAGTTCTATATTCTAACATTCGAAAGACTCTTTTTCTTAGTTGCAATATCTGAATCACAAGTCTCAGAATTATTTGATTAGAAATACGATAGGTTAAACCTTTTTAAATTTGCATGCCTGTCAATTTATTAAATACTTGAAAGACATTAATTAGGAAATAAACTTGATATCGATATGTATAGTTCACTGTAATCTCTTGATAATAAAGTTAGATTCTAGATTTTCCCACTTTTATCTCCTCACACGAACAACAACAAAAGACATAAATATAGCTGGAGATTAGTGAGTATTAGCGAGCATGAAGGCAATCCTCCAAGTATTTATTTATTTATTAATAATTCCCATTCATGAAAGATTGCAAACCTGCAGTATATTAGTTGTGACTGCAAGCTGATGACAGAAATGTATTTTACTCATGTCAACTCGAACAGCTGTAGTTGTAATCCTTTGGAAATGCTGAATTTAAGGCTGTTGGTGGCGAAGGTGAAAGAAGAGAGAGCTTGATAGGTTTAAAGTGGGACTGTTGACCAGTAACTACTAGCCTGGAGGAAAGTGGAAGAATGATTTCGTTTAAGCAGTGCACATGAAAGTACCGAGAGAAAAGGCACAGGGCTGAAAAAGTACGTCTGTTCGATAGTGATGGCACAGGGGAATCATTTACATTAACTGCCTCTTCTGTTAGAGCACAAAAATGCTCTAACCCATATTTTAAGATCGGGTATTTGCAATACAAAGTTAAAGTGGGGCCTAATGTTACACTAAATCTTTGTTCTTTGAAATTTGCATTGAAAATACAAAAGGAAATATGCCCAAAATACAGCTAATTAACACTGGTTCCTGTTTTAATTTAAAGCTATAATTTGTACTGAATTTACTTCTTGCCCACGAAACAAGGAAAAGAGAATTTATAATCGCAGTGGGTTAAAGAGTATTTTAATATTAAGAACGCCTCTATGGTGTCATCGCGACATTTCCAACCCTTTGATTGGAAAGATTTGGGCTCGATTTTTGCGTAAGTTATGGACTTTTGTATGAGACTCAATTTGAGTTATCGTTCCATACGAAAGTAGTATCTTTATTTTCTTTTTATCTTCTCGAAAAACAGGCAAACTAGCCGTAAAAACGCACGCAATTTTCAGACACATTACACTGCCCCTACTATCCACTATTTAAAGTTGAACTTTTTACTGGATTATGTTCAGTATCAAGAAGAAACACCTGGAAAAGAAAGAAAGCTATTTTGTCTGGATGCAGTGATGAGCGGTTTATTACAGGAAAGGCTGGAAATAATAGAACTATAAAAACGGAGGAAAACTCACGTTAATACTTATTGTAGAATTCTACAATAAATAAATTTTAACGTGAGTTTTCCTCCGGTTTTATAGTTCTATTATTGTGCCAACTCACGGTATTCCGATATTGAAAGAGAAAGGCTGGAAAGTGAATCCAGATAAATGGAGGTATTTTTAGAAATGCGATAATCACAGACAATAACATCCACATTATACTAGCCTGAAATGAATAAGATAAATAAATGAGTTCGATTCAGCAATTTTCTAAGGAAAAGTTTAAAAAAAAAAAAAAAACACGACGGACAATTTTTTTAATCATTAACGGACAATTTCTGTGTTAATATTTTGAGGTTTCTACATTTAATGAAGATAAACAAGCACAAGTGGCGTAACAATGATGTAGGTCACGCCCCCTCTGTAATCTGGCTTGACATTTTAGCTCTCATCGTGAATATTCAAGGAATATATAAAGTTTATATCATTAAAGACAGCTCTAACGCTGAACAGCGGTAATAATTGTCTTTTGTTTCAAAATAGAGTTACGCAAGAAATTATTTCGCAATGACGTTTGTTCGGTAAACTGATCATCGTGTGTTTACATTCTATAAAGGAAATAAATCAGTCTGCGGTGGTTCTATCGCAAGGGATGAGTAACATCTTTCGTCATTAAGTGCATAACTTTGGATTGTAGAAAATGATTTTAAAAATAAGTAGTTAAGACTTCGGTCAACTTGATAGTATTTATGACGTCATGTTTTTTATTTTCTGAAAATAATCTTAATTGTTTTAATTCTGAGTCCTATCATCTATGCTGTTTGAAAGACTTTCCAGTGAGCATATATTAATCCTTCTCATATATATATATATATATATATATATATATATATGTTAAAGATACCAAGCTATTTTAAACCTGGTTTTACTCCATTTCCCAAGTAAGCAAACAGACAAATAAGTAAAGTTTGCGCCTGCAAATAGCTTGGTATCTTTAACATTTATTATACTCAAGGTAAAATACTTTCTACATTTATATCTCCTCCTGAGATTTTTATTTAATAAGGTTAAAACACCTTATGGTAACTTGTTCTGGTAAAATACTTATGAGCTCTGTATTACTAAATCTTGGTATTTCTAGCCTGGCTCCCATTGATGAGACCTGAATAAAGGTCGAAAGCGGTCTGGGTAGTGGCCCCTTGTCTTTAATACAAAGCATCATACATCTCCTCCAGGAGATGTGCTTTGTATTAAGGGTAAATATTAAGATTAGTGATCAGAGCTTATTCTACTTTTACCATGAGTTGCCTTGGTCTTGAACGACTTGCAACATTTGCAGGCGCAAACTTGACTTATTTGTCTGTTTGCTTACTTGGGAAATGGAGTAAAACCAGGTTTAAAATTACTTGGTATCTTTAACATATTTATACCCAAGGTAAAATAAAAATACTTTCTCTCTCTCTCTCTCTCTCTATATATATATATATATATATAGAGAGAGAGAGAGAGAGAGAAAGCGCAAAATAATTGCCTAAATTACTGGCCAGTTTAAGACCTTTTTTAATTATACACACACACACCTAAACCTCTTTTTACGCGATAGATACGTTCCTAAAAATTACGCGTAAATAGAATTCGCGTAAAAAGAACTACTGACTCCATAGAAAAAGTGAAGATTGGTTCCAAACCTGAAATATAAGCAAAATAATGAAAAAACAAACATTAAATTCGTTAGGATCATAAGATTTTTATTTACATTTCATGGAGAACACACATTATTATAATGAATTTTAATAACTTTAAAAAAAAAACATATTCATTTCAGTTATTTGCTAAGGATTCTATAAAAAAATTATGTTATTCGCTATCAGTTTCTGACAATAAACGCGAAAGCTTTCGTTTTCATAAGACTGTAATAGTAATGGAAGTCGATGACGTATTATCGTCATCGACTTCCGCCTCAACTTGTGGAATTATTCTTGTCATGTCTTGAAAAAAAGTACCACTGGTTGTTTTAGGCATGAACTCAGTTATTAATCGCTGTGTTGATGCTTTAGATAATTCGCGATATAATTCTCTCTATGAAGACATTAACAACTTAAGCTCACGTGAAAACTTCCCAGCACGTTCTTCATTTGGATCATGTCGGGCAAAATAATTGCCTAAATTACTGGCCAGTTTAAGACCTTTTTTAATTATATCAGCAGCAAAAGTAGGATTATCTTGATCATTATTATTAACTTCTTCTCTTTCAGGAGTCTCAGAAACAATCTTCACTATTTCGTCTTCGCTAAGAGGTTTATCAATTAACAATTCTTCGATTATCTGCCGACGTAAGATCATCGAATCCTTCTCCGCCAATTTCACATGCCAAACTTATTATATTGGGGAATTCTGCAGTATGATTGAGGGGAACAGGAGCATTCTCTTTAAAACATGAGGGCCAAATAGCTTTCCAGCATGCATTCATAGTTTTTGCTCTCAATTCAGATAACGATAATCGAACCTGATCAATACAATCCATAATTGAATTTTTTTTCCACACATCCATAACTGATAGTGTTTCATCATCATTTAGCTTGTTCAAAACGTACTGAAATGTTCGTCCGACATAATGTTTTAAAAGTCGCAATTATACCCTGATCTAGAAGTTGTAGCAATGATGTGGTATTGGGCGGCAGAAAAAAAAATTGCACATTTGGGTGTTCTATGGCAGGATGACCGGGTGCATTATCAAGAATCAAAAGCAATTTAAATTCGAGACCCTTGTCATTCAAATAGCGTCTAACTTATGGCACAAAATGTTTGTGGAACCATTCAGTGAAAATATCAATGGTCACCCGAGCTTTTTTGTTGGCCATCCAATGAACTGACAATTTTTGAAAATCTACGCCTTTCATTGGCCGTGGTCTTAATGATCGATTTATGAGCAGTGGTTTTAACAACCGATCTCCTAAAGCGTTCGAACAAAATAGGAGTGTTATTTGGCATTCTTTTCCAGAAAAGGCCGGTTTCATCCATATTCCAAAATTGTTCACGAGTGTAACCTCCATCTTTAATTATTTTAGCAAGTTCTTGTGGAAATGCTTTATCAGCTGTTTCATCAGCAGAAGCCGTTTCACCTTTAATTTTTATATTATGAAGAGAATGTCTTTTAATAAACTTAGCCAACCAACCATTGCTTGCATGAAATTCATATTTTTTCCTCGATTGAGATGAAGTATCCGGCTGCAGTTTTTTAATCTGTTCATAAAATCTCACTGCTGATTGCTTGATGGAATTTCCGTCAACTGGCATTCTTTTTTGTACATTATCTTCTATCCACACCACTAAAGCTTTTTCGGCCTTTTCTAGAACAACATTTCTTGTGTATGATGATAATTTCGCACTCGATTTTGTACCAGAACATATCGCTTTTCTAATAGCCTCTTCATTTTTCTTTATAGATCTGACAGTTGATTCACGGACTCCAAAATGCTTACCCAGAGCCGTCCCGCCTTCCCCAGTTTGGAGACGATCTAAAATTTGAATTTTTATATCCAAGGAAACGGCTTTCCTTTTTTTTTTTTTTATGTTATCTCGGCAACATCGTGTGAGGGCTGGATTAAAATCTTCGGTTAATGAAATGAAAGTTTGAAAATGACATATAGCTTATCATTTATTATTTCTTGGCAAAATTATTAATTTTATAACGCGATTTTTATTTTGATTTCACTTAAAAAATGCAAATGCAAAAAATGCGGTAACTGTGTTGTCTACTCAAACACCAAATTCAAACTGCCAAGAACTGCTTTTTTATGCGTAGTCAATTATGTAATTCGGAGAATTCCCAATAAATGAAATTCGTAAGAATTTAGAATTTTCTTGAATTACGGATTTTTTCCTAACTTAGACTTTAGGTTGGTCGCGTAAAAGTGAATAAAAATCGCGTAAAAATTATTTTTGATATCCCAATTCGCGTAAAAAAATTCGCATAAAAAAGGTTTAGGTGTATATATACTGTATAATCATGCGACAGCTTTAAGAAACACAAATGGGCGTTAGCACACTGACTCTATAGGACGAAAAAAGGTCAAAAATAATCGATAGTTGGCTATTGTCCATTGAAACGAGTCGTATGAGCAATAAGAAAAGTCGATTCACAACTCTCGGTTAGCTAGATTTACGTCCAAAATTTATGTGGAGAATACTTTTTGTTGTTATTACAAATTCTATTAGTTCTAAAGACCGACAGTGCTGGATTTCTACAGAAAATTCATCAGTGAAAGAAAGACACAGGGCCATTTGTCAATTTCTGGACCCCCGTTCTAATCATATGCTAACTGGACCCCCGTTCTAATCAATGTTACTGCCATTTTGTGCTGTCGTTCATAATAAGTGTTTGTCGTAGGATTTCTCAGATTTCTGGTATTTGAAATTTCTTATTAATGTCCAAGTGTCTGTTTTGAATATGTGAATGATTTTTAGTACAATAATGATCAAAAATACAAACATTTGGATTTCATTTTACTCAATCGGCTATCTGTTTGAATTTAGGAATGTAATAAATAATTTATTCAGACTAATATTAGGACATAGCATAAGATAACATACTATTATTTAAACATAATTTAATGTAATAATATTCTTTCTCACGAAGTGTTCCCTAACAATAACCTCCATGGCAATAGATTTCTTCTCTCTTACTTACACATGACAACAGCGTGTGGGATTAATTTAATTTAATTTAATTGTTATTAAAATAAAATAAAAATATAATAATAAAAACACCGAATACATGGGTGTGCGCATGTGCAATTAAAAACAAGCTATGAGTGACATATAATTTGCTTATATTTTAATTTAATATTAAAATATAAGCTCTCTCTCTCTCCTTGTACGCTGACTATTTATGAAAGAGCCTTTTCAATTTTTCAACCTTGCAATAACAGCAGCTTTAACTTACAGAATGACATACCCCCGCAAGAACCAGGCATGACAAGAGTGCAACGAGTAAATAAGTCCTATAAATCATAATTTAATAAACGAACCAGCAGCTCTTTCAGCACTGGTTCTGCCGCTAGGTGGACTTTATTCAGAAGTTGTCTTTGGTGCCTTGATGACGTCAAAGATTATCGTCATTTCCTGTTTTCAGCAGTCAATAAACCCTAGGATAAACACATTTTTGCCAACTACTGATGCTAATATACATAAGCTAGTCGTATTAAGAATACGTTTTTCACGTCACGATAAGGAAAACAATTCTTAAAAAAAAATAATAAAAAATAGACATTAAATACAAACAGTATAAAAGAAAAGAAACGTAAAAACCAATAGCCCATAAACCATACAGATGTGTAACAGAAGTGACACGCATTTTCCCAAATCATGTATATCGTTGTGACGGTAATTATATTATCCATCTCCTCATGGAGTTACTTCATCAGTGGTTAAAGCAAAGTACTGTAGCAAGTCACTGTCAGCATTACAAGAATCATTAGGACTCATTTTTAGTTGGAAAATATTGATCTAAGGTATTCAGTGTCACAGCTTACCAGATTTGAAATGTTAAATCCAATCAATACGAGGACAAAAGCACTTCGAAAAAAATAAAAGAAAAACAGTGCATTTAATTCTTCTTTTGTTTTTCCTTCCAGAGTCACCCAAGCACGTCATTGTTCAACCAATTTCCATGATACTTGGAACATAACTGTTTCTTACACAACCAACTTCCCCTGAGAATTGCAACACAGGCTAAACGAGGAAAGGAGTTGTAAGGGGAGATAACTTTTACTGATTGCATCGTTTAACTGATTTCAACCAGTTATTTCTTTGACTAGTTTAAATACTTTACTTCCTCTAAAAAATTAATAAATATTAGTTGTTTAGGAGAAATACGCCTTTTTGCATATTATTAGTGTCACTCTAATAAATAATAACATGGGTTATAAAAAAAAATGGTTACCACTGCCTTATCATGAAACCTAAAGTTGTGGAGTGGATGGACTGTGAATAATGTGGCCATTTTTCATTGATCAACTTCCCAACTTTCTTGAGAAAGCTGGGAAACAAACCAGGAATGGTATTCACTCATTACAGGCTTTACAAGCTTGGATGAGATTCACATAAAAAAAGAAAAGTCAAACTGAATACAAGAATACTCAGTTGTTAAATGGATAATTAGTAAAACGAATCGCATGATAGATTACGGACTTCACTGTTTAAAAAAAAAATCTTTGCAGCTTTATTCATATATAAGAACATTTCGCGTTTGATTAAATTCTTATAGTCAGTTATTCCTCAGCGCTTGTCAACTGCATGAACTTCATTATCTCCAACTTTTATTGTATTTTAATTGGGAAGTTATTCTTTCTCTAAGCATTCTCTCATACTTTGCAAACCGCTTTACAGCACATAATATTGTTTGCGTCAACCGCAAACTTATGACAATATCAGTATCACTAATGAAACCTAAGATGAAATTTGGAACATCACTTACCCCTAGGGAATTCTTCGAGCCCAGCCAGCTTTATGTATCGACTGGGAAATACTTTACTAAAATTTACGATTCCACGAATTATTCGCTGACGTCATAATAGCTATTGTTAAGCAGAGTCGACTTAAACCCATGCTAGGAATTCCTTAGAATTCTCAGCATGAGTTGCTTAAGCTTAGTGAAAAAGTACTTCAGTGTCCCCCCCCCCGCTCTAGTTTTATAAACTGGAGTGGGGGAGAGGACTTTTATCAACTGCATGTGTTGGAAGTTTTACAGAAGTTAGATCTCCTGAAAAAGGTTATTGCTATATTAGCAGATAATACAAATAAATACAAACTTTGGTAGAAAGAAAAATCTGTACTTCAGAATGCAAGAAAACACCGTGAACAATTTAATTGGTGTTGGTTGCCCTGCACATGTGATACATAATGCTGTGAGGACTGCTTCACATTGCTTACCTATCGATCTTCAGTTAATAATTAACAAGATTTACCAACATTTCCACATATATTGTGTACGAGTTGAGGAACTTAAGTCATTTTGTGAATTCACAAATACAGAGTATAAAACTGTTTTGGGTAGCAGCAAGATAAGATGGCTCTCTCTTTTGCCTGCAATCCAGAGGGTTAGTGACACGTTCCCTTCATTGAAGTCATATTATCTTTCTATTGACAAATGTCCTATCAGTCTCAAAAATTTCTTTGAAAATTCACTTTTAATTACACTCCTGCATTTCCTTGCAGCCAGTTAAAAACCTTTTATGATACCATTAAATGTATTGAAAAGCAAGATATAACAGTAATTGAAGTGAAGGATGAAACAAACAAACTGGTGGAAAGGTTAAATTGTAGGAAGGCAGAAAAGTTTCTTACAACTACTGCTATAAGAAAGTTTTTTTGCATAGGCTTTCAAACTTTGAAAGCCTATGGATTAATTTGAAGGGAAAGGATCCTGTGACTTGGAAGAACATACAAGAAAGCTACATATTCATGCAGACAGTGTCACCAAGTTTTAGAATGAATGAAGAGGACTTATTTGATGAGTTTGTATGTGTGAAAAAATATTGTGAAAGCAGATTTGAAGTGTGGATTGAACAGAAGGACCAAAGTGTCAGTGATAAATGGTGTGAAATGTTTGCTCATTTTACAAAGTAGGGTATAATTTCTGGGAGTATTAAATGCCTAGTTAATTTTTGTTTAGCACTGCCAGGAACTAATACAGCTGTTGAACGTGTTTTTTCATTAATAAATGCGCTCTGGGCAGATGAAAAAAAAAAAAAAAACAGACTTAAAATTGAGACAGTAAAAGCTTTAATCATTTGGTAAAGACATGTTTTAAGAATTTTTCTTGTGCCGAGTTCTATGATCAAATATCAAAAGAAAAAAAAATCTTGAACAGGTCCATAAATATGATAAATATTTTTCTAATTAAATGTTTGATTAATAATCCTTTTTAAAGTGGATTTAACGTTAATGTATGTTTATAGGAGTTTTCTTAATTTTTAACATGTCCCATTTTTTTTACAAAATATCCCGGGTTTTTTAAGTAAAAATTTCAGAGTGTCCTAGATTTTAGTAAAACATTATGGGAACCCTACCTTAGACGTCATTTCCTCTCGTTCTCTTCTCATCCACAGATGATATCATTTGACGAAAATCATCATGAAAATTGTCTTTTATGATGATTGAGATTCCATAAAAATTTCAATCTAATATTAAGAAGCAAAATGACGGTCGCATCGTTAGGCAGACTTCGACCAAATTTGGCGGTTCTATCTTACATTTCTTAAGCTATAATTTTAGCCTCATGACTAAAATAACAGTTTATAGGAGTGTTTCTAAACACTCCTATAAATCTTTAACTGATATCAACCAGTTCTTCGCTATTTTACCTGTTCTATCTTAAAAATAACATCTGATATGTAAAAAAAAAAAAAGGAAACAGAAGATTGGTTGCCTATCATAGTCTAAAGCAGGGATCTTCAACCTTTCAGACAGTGCGGGCCGCATTAAAAATTTCAATGAAGCCCGCGGGCAATTAAGCTATACGGCGGTATTTAGAATTGTAAGATGCTTTTCAGATTCGCAAGGAAAGCTGTGCATTTGATTTTACATAAATTCCTATAAAAATAAACAAACTCAGCTTTAAGAGCGCAGGTAGGATTCGGGTTCATGATAAGTAAATACAATCAATACTTGAAAAAAAGATAATTTAATGAAGAAAACATTCATTTTTTACAATGTCAATGGGCAACTTGGCAATGGTTTTCCTTGACTAGCTTGTCGATGCTGGAAGTCGCTATGCGCAGAGTATTCTCGAGATGTTGGTCCGTAATCTGAGTTCTTGTCTTGGACTTCACATGCTTCATTCTGCAGAACTGCTCACATAAGTATGTGCTTCCTAATAAAGCATACATCTTCAAAGCATGTCGGCGAAAATTAGGGAATGCGTCCTCAGAAATGTAGTCTTTGTAAAATGTAAACAAGGGCACATTGAATAATTTTTCTCTCAAAGAAGAGCTGTTTTGGAGTTCAAGCAGCTCCATTTGTACTGAGCCCGGCATTTCGGCAGCATTGACACTGAATGGCATTGAAAATAAATCTGAAGAAGACGGTTGGTTACGAAAATCACTAAATCTCTCTTCGAATTCACTTCGCAACACGGCTAATTTTGTAGCGTATTCATCAAGAGACGAACAGTTGGACTCAGCGAGAAGCTGAAAATGAATTAAGTCTTTTTTTGCGAGTTGTGCCTCCCAAAGTTTGAGTTTAGCCACAAAAGCTTTGATATGATCAAATAGAGTGTGCACCAGTTGATATTTGGATTATAGTCGCCCATTTAGGTCATTCATATGCAACGAGTTGTCGGTCACAAAGGCAAAGTCTGTCATCCACTTCGGATTGTTAAATTCCGCAAACGGATTCCTGTTGGTTTGCGTGAAGTGTTGTCTTTCGCTCCTTAAGTCAAAGACTCTTTTAAGAACCTTCCCTCTGCTCAACCAAAGCACATCACTATAATAAACCACATCGGCGTGATCCGTATTTTTCGATAGACAACGCGCGCGTTATTTATATAAAAAAGTCTAAATTCGTTAAAAATGAACATGCGCGGTATACATTAGAAAGGTATGAGAGGTAAATCAAATGTAATAACAAAACTAAGGTAGAAGTATTACTTAATATTTATTGAACATTACACTATTCAAATCCAAAAAATTGTGCCCTACACAAATCCAACACTAACAAAGATTTTTGGTTGAAAAAAGGCCATTTTTCTCTTTCACCACACATTCTTCATCCTAAATTTCATAATCTTGGAATTTATCCAACCTTTATCATTAGCAGTAACAATAATATCTTTGGAATCACATTTGAACAGTCTTTCTTTTGAAAATCATCATCGATGGCAGTTTGGAACCATCTGTAGTTATGCAGAAAACCACAGTAAAGTTAGACCTTCCATGCCCTGTTGTAGCAACTGAAACCTCTTTTGCTCCGTTCAGATTCACAGTCCTAGAACTAGGCATGTTTCTCTTCATAAATCCAAAAACCCAAGATGGGTAGGCCTTGAAATCCTTTATATTATCGTTTAGCGCAATTGTTTTCGATTCCTGCAACACACGGACAGTAGATATTCTCATACATTTAGTTCTTTCACTAACAACCCAATCAAACAGTTTTTTTTTTCCTATGGTTGGCCACAAGCATCTTCTAAACCTCATAGCACGTTTCCTCGTATGTAAACATTTCAGGACTGTTTCAGCCTTTCGCCATTCACGAACACTACTTTCTCCAACACTGAACAATCTACCAGCTCCATGATTCATTTTTCCTTTGCTAAAAGGAAAAATGTATCGTGGAATGAAAAACTCTACCGCTAGTTGGCGCATGCATCAAAAGGAGCGATGAAAATGTAGGGGGTACGCGTTATCTATAGAAAAATACGGTATTTTTTTTTGCAAAAAAAAAAAAAAAAAATTCGAACCACGTTGTTGGAATCGTCCACCAACCAGACGTGGCCTTAATGTAGGGCAGTCTAACACGTTTCGTTTAAAACCTCCTTTAGATTATTAGTTATTGAAAAACTAATTAAAGAATAGACCTGCAGTTATCTTCGACAATATGGTGACAAAAATATAAAAGTTAATTTTTTTTTTTTTTTAAAGCTGCCTTGTGCCTGCTTAAAGGCCTTTCGCACCTCTGGAGATATACGTATCACACTTTGGAAAATACTGGTTTACAGAAATGGTAGTTTTTATTTTCTTTTTACCTCTGTCGTTATTTTTTCACTGCATCTACGATTTCACGTGAATCCTAAAATTAAACAGCTACTATTTTAATACTTTTAATATGAATTCCATCCTTGAACGTTGTAAAGCTATGACATTTTAATACTGTGGGTGGTCTATGAGTTAGATAGTGTTTCGTCCTTAGAGCCGAAAACCTTGCTTTAAGTACTAAACACCAAACTTTTAGCCCAAGTCTCCAATAAGCAGGACGATAAAAATTATAACCACCTAAATCAATCGAATAATTTTTCTGAAATTAAAAAATAAATTGCAGATAACAAATGTCCAATATTTCTTGGAAAATATAAATTTTCACAGGTTAAAAATCTTTGATCGCTTGATTTTCTTTCACACACTGTCATTAATTCCTTTATTATTATTATTATTATCATTATTATTAATTTTTTGAAATTCTATGTGATTATATGCGATTTTATGTCATCATATTACTTTACTACCGTTGCTAATTCGCAATGGTTTTGCATGCTTTTGCTGAAATCAGCACTTCTTTGAAGTGAGGTGTTCCCAGCAAGGGAACACCTAAATTCAACGTCTTGGATGCCATTTGTCTGGAAAATATGATAAAAGAACACGACAGTCAAAAATATTCGGTCAATAAACTGATACTTTTTTTACCACAATTGTTGTTAGAATGCATACTATATAAGGTTCTTAAAGAGATTAAGATTTTTAAAGAGCTTGTTGTCAAAAAGAAATCACACGGCGACCATGGACCTCGTGAAAAGCGCAATTTTGGAAGAATTTCAAATCAGCATAGAATTTTCGGTAATATCTGAATCAGTCTAAGATCATGTGTGTAAATTACATGCATTGGTCTGCTTTTCAATAAATCAAGAATCTGCTAACCCCCTGTCAGATCATTTAACTCAGCTTCGGTTGAAAAGCCCAGAATACATTTATCGCCACCTCGAATTACTACTACTACTACTACTAATAATAATAATAATAATTATTATTATTAGTAGTAGTAGTAGTAGTATTATTATTAGTAGTAGTTGGCACCGCAGGAGGGCACTCTATTTCGCACAAACTACGTTTACACAACTGTGATAAATAAAAAGAACCAGCCTCTCACAGCTGTAATACCTTACAGCTGTGAGAGGCTGTAATAAATTATAAATTAATAATTTATATTAATAATATAAATTATAAAACGAATAAGTTCAGATTTTCAAGTCAAGGTGCTAGATATATCCCACAATTATTCATAACAAAAATTCATATCCAGTTTCAATATTTATGCCGTTACTGGTATTAACATTAATACTACTAAATATAAAATAAGAAATGATTTCTTATTATTTCTTCCATATGACCATGAAAGATCATATTCTTTACGTTAAGTCATACTTCACAAATATGACGTCACTCGTGACACGTTACATATATTCTTAGTTTTTTATGTTGTACGTCTGTACTATAAAGTCTAATAGATGATGGAATAGCGTGGTATAATCTCTTACAAATATTTCTAAAATTTTAGTAGTCTCGTGCTGGTGCTCCTTGGGAACTACATTTTCTTAAGGCATTATAATCGACATATTGCTAGTTGAATTTTAGATACCAAAATACATAAAAATTGGATGCGATTCTGCGTAACGAAAGGTAACGCTTTTAATAAACTTTAGCTTTCTTCAGAAGCATTAACCCACATGTTTTCTATTCGATATTGTATGATGCATGTAAGATAAACAATAAATTTACTACTAAGCAATTATCAAAATATATAGAAATGTTACTGCATTCACTAATTATCTATGTAGAAAGAAAAGGTTATTCGACTTACCTTCAAAGATATTTCTATGATCTGTAATAAGTGAATGTACAACATTCACAAAATGAAATAGGTCATTAGAGGATTAAAAGAGTGGCAACACAAAAGACCCTAATATATAGCTGGGGAGAATTCATGCCTTGGGCAATAGTTTCTTAGAACGCCTCCTTCAGCGGCGCACCCAGGATTTAATCTTGGGGGGGGGAGAGGTGGCGAGTTGAACGGATAAAAATATTTTTAATACAATGAATTTGCATTAAAAATATTTTTATCCGTTCAACTAAAATTCGTTAAATTTCAATCATTCAATAAAATTCATTAGGTAATTATAATTTATTTAAAGAATAAAATCCACTTTTTTTTTCTTTTTACAAAGCCCTTGAATTATTTCAGTCGTGGTTAAATTAATCTCTTAAGGCAATCTCTTAATCTCTGTGTGTATATATAGCAAAGCCAGTCCGTTCAATCGTGATTGTGTCATGGTAGATCTTAAATAGGTTTTTAAAACGCGTAAGTTAGAAAATGACCTTTCACTGACGCATGTTGTTACCGGAAGCGTCGCAAATATTTTTAACAAGTTATAGATGTTAGGATATATCATTTTGTCACAATTTAAAACTGCATCAACGGCATTTTTGCATGGAGCTATTGCAAACGGTTTTTCAAATTTCTTATACCACAACTTGAATTCGGCGTTCAAAATTGATGGATTTGTATACGGCAAATCACTGGCATAAAATTCACACAATTGACGAAAATCTTCCATTGCACTTGCTGTTGGATCATCTTTTCCATTTGGTAGAAGAGAAAAAAATATATTTCAAAATGTTGCGGTGCCGAGTGAAACGTTCATGTAGTTGAGTCAATTTTGGTCAATAAATGGAATGAAAATAGTTCTCCTGAAATACTCTTCTACAGAATCGTCTGGAACATTGGACCTTAATGTTTGTTTTGATGAAGTCCTTGGTTTTTTAATGTCAATATTAAAATTATTGGCTGTTATACATGCTTCATCGTAAATATCTTTAAATTAAGAATCTGGTGTTTCACGAACGGTATTTAATTGAGCCACAACATCATCAACAAAATTTATGGAAATTAAGAGGTCACTGTCAGATTTTTGCATTATTTTAGACAATGGTAAGGTGCACGCAAATATTTTTTGCAAGCTAAATAAAAATATTATAAATCTTAAAAGATCTTAATATTATAATATTATAAACAACAAGGACGTCCTGTCTTTTAGGGGTATTGAAGAGATTGTGTACCTTTTCAATTATGCCAATACAATTTCTTATTTGTCACAGATATCACAGACATTTTCAAGTGCCAAATTCAAACTATGTGATGCACAATGAACATATAAAGCTTGTCAATATTATTATTATTACATAACGTCTCCAGGTAGTCCAAAGACATATCGAGGAAGGGCACCTACTCTACAACTCTCCGTCTTCACCAACCACAACTACAATCATCATCATCATCTACACCAACGGTGTCTACTGCTGACCACTACCACTAGTATTTTCACAGATAATCACAAACATCTATGCCCATGGCAGGATTCGAACTCGCAGCCTTTTGGCTGTAGAGTCGGCCAACCAGGCCGGATATATAGATAAAAAATTAAATTTTGTGGATAAAAATTAAAACAAAGTTTTAATTTTTATTAAACAAATAAATAAAATGATATAATTATGTTTCTATTTACTTTTAATGAGATGGATGAGCTTCTCGACCTTGCAGAGTTGCTGGATATCTGGCTTAATATTGGTCAACTTCAGTCGAAGATTGGCACACTCACACTAAGACGAATTCTGTATTTTGTTTTTATTTGAAGGAGCGATGAAAATCGTTTCTCACAAAGATAGGTTGTAGAAAACTGCATGACGATTTTCGACTTCTTCAAATAATTCGGGAAATTCACTTCTCACTGAAGGCGAGATCCAGAATCGAGCCAAACCACGATCACGGAATTGCATTTTAAGCCCACTGTCACTTGAAAGCTCAAATTAGCTGCTCTTTTTTCGATAACGAAAGGTCGTTCTCATGACTGCAAGCCTGAAATGGATCGTGAAATCACAGAAATTTCTTATAAAAAGTTATTCGGAAAATGTTTCCAAATTCTGTTTCAGAGTTTTGAGGTGGACAAACCTTTTCCCAGTGGTTAAATTCTAAACTAATAAGTTTCGGGCCCCTATACAAAATAACCAATTGTATTTACCTTTTGAATACTATCTGGGGAAGCTCCAAACCTCCCCGTCCCTTTCATCACGCATTCGTAATCAGGCTACTGTTGATATTGACTTTATATATGTTACCGGCAAAGTGTGAAAGCAGGCATTGTTTAGAATGCCTAGGCATTCTATACAATGCGTGACGTTTTTAGGCATTGAAAAAAAATGTATGAAATGTCTGTTTTGTTTTAATATTTTACATACTTTCCTTAGACATTGTATAGAATACCAAGGCATTATATAGAATGACAAATACTATATCGGCTAAGTGTTAAAAAAGGCTTTTATTGAAACGATGCGTGTGAAAATGTAAGAAGTACAAAATGTAAGATACCGGATTTTTCTACAAAATAGGTCAGATTAGGTTAGGTTTCATCTTGCATCCACGTACACAGCATACTTCAATGTCCTGATTAGCTCTTTCGACACTTCCTTGGCTTGGTGAGTGGAGAGGCTTGCCAAGGACGATCTTCAAAGTCGACCAGTACTCCTTTTGGCTTCTCACCACATTATTAGCAAATTTTCTGCCATTGTCGGATTGTAGAATCGATGGTGCTGCAAGCAACGTAAATATGTCCACGAGGTTATATGCCACTTCTTCCGCTGTCTTTGATGTCAGAGCCTTGAGAACTACAAACTTAGTGAGATGATCCTGGTATACAATTACAAATCGTTCAGTAACTTTTTTGGTAGGTAGTTTCGGTTAAAAAAACGCAGTTTTTAGCAGCATTGGCTGGAACTTTAGATAGCTCTTCGTTTTGTCCAGCAAGTCAGCAAATCTTTCCTTTCGTTCAGCGTATTAATATTATCGCATTGCAACTGATGGGAATTCTGTGTGTCAGTGGATTCGTTACAGACCTCTTTCTCTTCAGAAACTACACACCAACTGTCATTACAAACTCGTTTTATATTATCACTGTCATCCGAGATATTTTTCCGTTTAAAGAAGGTATCAATGTATTTATCCATAATTGAAATACCGTACTTACTCGCATATAACTCTCACCCCTGATTTTACTTTTCAGAAAAAAGAAATTAAAAAGTTTCGCATATACCTCGCAAATGAAAAAAGCTGAAACACGTTCAGAGCAGGGCGATAGTAACTTGCTTCCACGGTAAACAACACGCCCTCCCCCAATAGCCACTATATTGCAGAGGAAAAAGGAAAACAAGTACTTTTATTATGTCAGTGAATAAGGTATAAGCAGTCTGTGTAATATATTTCTCAACGAATAGTGCAATTAGAGACAACTGGGATAAAAACGACACTAATTAATAAATCACAAGGCCCCTCATACAGAAACTATGCTGTATATATATAGACTTAAGCAAAACCATATGTTGCACCGGCAAACACAGTATCTAACTAAAAACTATTGCTATTAATTAGATTGTGTGAGTTCGCTCGGCAGCAATAAAATTCAACCGAAAGTGTTAAAATTCGTAAACGTGTTAAAACTAAGATATATATATATATATATATATATATATATATATATATATATATATATATATATATAGTAAATGCTGTTATGGCAGTTTCACATATTATTGGAATTCGGTTGAAGAGAGTTAGCATTTCAACTCAATTGTCAGCTTGCTTTTAGCGCGATTTCCGAAAAATATATAAATACTGGAGTTAACTCACAACACATTTTGTCTAAGTATTACTTAGCACTTCTGAAGATATACTGAGCCTTGGTTGAAGAAGGAAAACCTTCAACAATAAAAATCAATAAACAACAAGTAATTGGTTGAAATGTGGTCTTGTGGACAACACATGTTCACTTCAAATCTGACAAAACAGCAAGGGAAGGTGGAAGCAATAAAACCATATTGTTTTCCCCTTCACCCCTCTTTTATTACTCGTCATTCTGCCGCTACAAATTAAAATAGTGACAGAATGTTCATTCCATGAACATTCTGCCGCTATTTTTTTTTTTTTAATATTCATTTTATTTTAATAATTTTTACCTACTTATTCAATTTTAATTTGTTTTGTTTGGATAACTGAAATATATAGATTTATTTGGTTAATTTAAGCCTGTGGACCACCTGTCCCATCGTCTCAGACCACATGTTGAGAAACACTGCTATAGGGTTCTCTCACCTTATGTGACCCCTAATTTATAAGCAGTATAGAAATAGAAGACATGACACAACATACATAAAAAATGAATTTTAATTAGGAAAAGTATTTTGGAAAATTTTCTAGTATTTTTTAACTTTTTCTTTTTTTAGGGGAGGCAGGGCCCCTTGGCCCCCTCCCTGGGTGCACCACTGGCCTCCTTTATGTTAAACCTATAACTTAATATTAAATTATACATTTTTATGAAAATGAAAGGAGAGATTTCAGACTGAAATCTCACTAATAGTCAAAACATTGTCACAAAATGGATACCCTACGGTGACAACCCCAGACAAGAAGAACCAAACTCCCAGCACATTTCTACTGTAGTGATTCCCTTCATCAAGTCAATTTCTTATCAAATAGCCAGAATACTAAAAGCCCACAACATCAGAGTGATCTTCAAACCAACCACCAACATCAAACATTTTTTAGGATCACCAAAAGACAAGGTGCCATTCCACAAATATCCAGGAGTATATTACATTCCTTGCTCCTGTGGTCTCACCTACATCAGACAAACTTCACGGAGTTTGGAGATCAGACAGAGAGAGCACGTTGGTGATGTAAACCACAACGGAAGTATTTCTTCCGGCTTAGCACATCATTTCTGTACGTCTAACCACACGTTACAACATGATGTTAGGGAGGCCCTAACATCATGTCAAAAACAACTATTTGACATTCTGACCCCCTGTGAATGTGATGATGTTTGTACAGCAAATGGTACCAGCGATTCTTCGAACAGCTAGTAGGTGTTAAATAAAATGGATGTGACAACGATAACATCATCCTGGTACAATGCACGTGGAACAAGCGTGCGGTTAATTATTATTATTATTACGGGCAACTCCAAGGAGTCCTTAGACTCATCGAGGGAGGCCCAACATCATGTCAAGAACAACTATTCAACATTCACACAGTGTCTATCATACCTTGCCTTGTACTCATTCACGGTCATAGCACCCACAACAGATTCTGGCAGCTTATTCCACTCATTCACCACTCTAAAAGTAAAAAACCTAGCTCTAACACCCCTGATAACCACATTCTTGCCCAGCTTACATGTATGGCCCCTAGTCCTCCCGCTGCCAGTCCTATTCTCAAAAATATCTTCTGGATTAATCTTATAGAAACCCTTCAGTAATTTGAATGTCTCAATCATATCACCCCTTTTCTGCCTATCAACCAATTATTGCAACCCACAAATCTTCAACCTGTTCTCATAAGGTTCATTCCATAGTCCTGCTATTATCTTGGCCACTCGTGTCTGGATCCTCTCCACCTCCTCCCCATCAAGAAGAAACCCTGGTGCCCATATCGGGGCACAGTAGTCTAGATCGGATCTTATCAAGGCTCGATACAGAGGAACAATAACTTGTTTGTCTCTACTTGTTAAAGTATTTTTCAGAAACCAAGTGATTTGATGAGCTGATTTAGCCACTTTTGCAATGTGCCCCCTAAACTTCAACTTCCTATCCACCAACACTCCCAAATCCCTGGCCTCATCAATCTCCTGGAGTACGGTTCCACCAATGTGATATACTGCTGCTAATCTTTTCACCCCAAAATGCATAACCTTACACTTTGCCACATTAAACTGACATCCATTTTCCCTAGCCCAGTCCTCCAAACTATCCAAATCATCCTGCAAAATTTTGACATCCTGTGCACTCACAATTGCTCTACCTAACTTTGCATCATCAGCATTATAGACATCGTTTATTCAAGGAAGCCACAGTAGTATTAAAAACTGGTGGAAGCCTCAACAGAAACCAGGGTACTATTCTTAACAGTTCATGGAAAATCCTCGTCCTCTCTCTAAATCCATCTGAACTACAGCTAGCTAGTAATCACATTATGCGTTTACAACAAACATGCATCCGTGATAATGATTAAGAACAATAAGTCCACTCAGTCTCTGTCACATGAATGTTCAACCTTAGCTACTAGAGTGTTTACAACATTTTTAATGTTCCTTTCAATTTGCATTTACTAGTATTTTTTATACTTTTCCATCAACGCCTTGAAAAAGCGAAACTGGTAGGCAAAGAATGTTAAAATATTTGTATATGGTCAGTATTAAACAATAAGTTTTTTTGTGCTTGAGTTAGTGTTCTACCAATGTCTGCATTGGATTTAACATTTGATTAAGTTATTGAATATTGCAAAATTTGTTAACCAATTTAGATTGCGTATGGAAAAAATCGGTGTTCAATTGTCATCTTGACGAGAGGAATATTTTTAGGGGATTTTTCAACTGAAGATGAATTAATAGATTTTTTTTTGGCAACGAAACTCCCCAATTTTAAATTAAATATATTTCAGGTTCATTTTTGCAACGAAACTTCTGTTGCTTTCCTTCTGCCTATAGTAAATAGCCTTAAACCTATTCACGACCCTTTTATTCAGGACCTGTTACTTTTTCTAATGAAGTGAGAATAAGAATTCTTTAAGAAAATTTTTAATTTATTTTTTATCAAGGATGGTTTGATAAAAAAACAAATAAGGTGTATGACAAGGATACATGCTATCTCCATCATTATTCATCATCTGTATGGATCACATTATGAAGGAAAACTGCCATTAAATTTGATATCGAAATCAGATATATTTACACACAGATCTAATTTATGTAGATGATGCTATATGTATTTCTTAATAAATTCACTATACGTCTCTTTAACTCGATTATAAACTGTAGTAACAAATTGTTATTGAAATCAACAATAAAAAGACAAAAATTATGAAAATAAGGCTGGAACATGAAAACATCAACTACACATACTGGCCACTGAATTAGAAACCTTGATGCAGATATGCATCATCACTTATGCTGCATATATGCAATTCACTTGATCATTTGCATCACCATGTGTTCTATGCAACTATTTCAAATGCTGCTGGTCAGTAATCATCAACAGTGTTGATCACAATAGTAAAAACAAAGGATATTTTGAAGTTCAATAAAGGGCTTATTGGGTGCCCGTCTGGCTGGACCCATGATTTTGAAAACAGCAGAGCTGACTGGTTTCTCAAAATGTGAGATATCTCAAGCGTTTAATCGGTAGAAAAAATAACCAACATTGCTTGTCTAAGAGGCATAACTGTAGTCCTAAGATTGTCTGTCAGAATGAGATCACTGTTGTCTGACAAGGCTTGTGGAGACAAACAGAACTTCATGTGTGCAGCAATTCACCAAAGCATTTAATGAAAGCTGTTCCTGACCCATATCTCACCAAACTATGTGCAGGGAATTGAAGAGGATCAGTATTGGTAGTCTTATACCTGTATGATTTCTGCAAAGTTTCTGATTCAGTGGCTGGTATGTGTACATTCTCAATACCTATGGAAAAAGTAAAACATTTAGCTTTCTAATACAATTTGTAGTGAAGATGAAAAATATATAAGAATTTTTTTTTCTGTTAATTCTACTAAGGTAAGGTTGTAAACCTGTTTAACTGTAAGAGAGCATAAAGTTGCATAATCTGGTTCACATTCTTTAGAAACCAACTATGGTCATTCTCAAGTCACTTCATGCCTGCAAGTGGGGTGGCGGTTTCACACCAAGCAACAAAAATTGTCTCCTGCCTAACAACTTACACAGATATCCATGCCACAGTAGTGAAATTCAAATCCACAGCTTATTGATAGGAAACTAGAGATGCTATCTGCTTGGCCAACCAGGTTGGCAACATATATAATAGGATAAATATTCTATTATATACACTATACTTCCATAGTGCAGTTGGAAGAATGATAAGACATGCACCTTTTGATTGGAAAAGACCTTGGTTTGGTTCTTGTCATGATAAAAGTAATCTTTATATGGGTTTTGCTTTTTCAATTGAGGGTGAGTTAGCCAATTTCATACAGAAGTAGCAGGGTTTTTCATCCTGCAAAGCAGTAAATTGGGCAGAACATGCAATAATGCATGTTATAGTGGCTGGTAGGGGTGGATTGTGCAGTGTCATGCTGGACAGTCATAGAGGAACCTCTTGCAATGAGTCCTTGAACTCTATGGAGGTGTTGTGTAATAATAATAGTATAGATAATTTATTATTTAAATTGTTATAAGGAAATATGGTATGAGTAGGAGCTAGCTGAATAAATAAATGAAATAAGAGAAAAACTACCCAAAACACTGAACCTTGCAGTATACAAGATAGTATTATGTTCAAATTAATTTTCACTCATAGATCTAAAAGTTGAGTTGGAAATCAGAATAGAGCCATGGGTATAGGGAGGAAAATTAAGAGAATGAACTGATGTTATCAGTGACAGAATCACATATAAAAATGGCAACAAGAGAAAGGAGCTTGGTATTATTAGCATTCACAAATGTGTAAGCTAAGGTAATTAAGATAGTATAGCCAAGTTGATGGAATGGAAGAGGAAAGGCTAGCAAAATAAGTGGTATCGATGCCAGGAAAGTAGAAAAATATCCAAAAGGGAGTCTTAAAAAACTAAGTGGATTGATGCAAGTAGTAATAGTGCTTACAGGACCAAAATGTAAGATCTCACACCATTGGAAGCTGACAAAAAATTTATTTGAAAAAGAATTGGTTATAGGATAGGTTAGAATATGCACTTGTAATGATGTGAACTTGGCTGCACAAAGTAATCATGTGATCTTAATGATAGCATTCACAAATGTGTAGTTTTTGGTGAAGAATGGTACTTGTGGAACTACAGAAGTAGGGAACTTATGAAAGCTTTTTTTTGCATATCACTCCTACACAGGAGAGGTCACAAGGCCTATAGCAAATAAATGCCATGTTTGTGTATATGTGGCCTTGGGGGTTAAGAGCAAGGTAATCTGTTAATATTTTTCTTGAAGAGCTACAGGTTGTAATCATTGGGAACTCTTTCATGGGGAAGGCTACTCCACAGAACTGAGGTAGATGGAATAAAAGACAACTGAGAGTTCAGTTGTCTTTGTTACAGGTTCAGTGAGTCTGCAGTTCAGTTTAAAGGATGTTGGGCAGCTGCTGCTCATTATAATATTCCCCTATTTGTGGGTTTATATTTTTTCTTTAATTCTTTACTTTATTCTACTTCTCTACAGGTTAGTTATTTCCGATACTGGAAGAACTCTGGAAAATTTATTTAGAGTTAATGACTGTGCCACCAGGGTTCTCCTTATGGTATTAGATATAATACAAAACTTCCAGTAGAGTTTGCTCTGGGATTATCCTAAAGCTGAATTAACAGTTGTGGCTAATATTTAATACTTCCGCTCACAGGTCTGTAATTTTTGGAAACAGTGCATTGCATAAAGATCAGGTGATACACTTCTTTAACAAAACAAACATGTTTATTTAAACTAAAAGGGATTTATACAAGATCATACAATATTAAAGGGTTCCCCTCTTTACTCTAAGCATATGATTTTAGCAATTTAACAATTGTATATACACTGAGTCATGCAATATTATAATACTCAAAGAAAACTGTCAGCCCTTCTCAATATGGGATTATCATGCTCTATAAAACTTTTTAACAAGCATCTCCAATTATATTTGTGTACAATTAATTCTTAGATTTATTTTCCAGTCCAGAACACTGAACTATATTAAGTACAAAGAATGTCCCATGGACTCTCAGTCAATTTCCCCATATCTTAAACAAACACAACAAAAATGTACTCGCATATCTTCGTTAACACACAACTCTATACCAGTTCCTTTGGTTGCCTATCCGTTTCAGGCTTTCACTTCCGTACAGGAGTCCAGTCTTTATCGTCATCTTATGAAGATGACTTCTCGGGGCTCAAAGCACATTTCACCAACGTTTCCGAGTCAGCCGAAGGCATCTAACGTCCGATGCACGTTGCAGGCTCTCTCACTGGCAAGGCATGCTGGTCCATCTTTTCTTGGTCCTTCGATGGTTTCACAGCACCCACAGCCGCCTTTCCCCGACTTCAAATGGGCCATCGAACACAACACACGGCGAGAGGACTGGACCCGAAGTTCTCTACTCTCTCTTTGTAACTTAGATGACCTCCTATATGCAATTGTTAAGTTCTGAATAAAACTAAAAGTAGTTAACTTGTAATTTCTTCAGAACTTAACATGCACTTTTAAACTTTGCACATACTGATATGTCAAGCAGGTTAAATTTAATGTAAAGGTGCCAGACAATTTAGTAATTTTAGAATTCTGTTATTTATCCCTTAATATTATAATGTATTTTGTTGTAATTAAATCCACTGCCTAAGCTTTGCTAAAAATAACATGAGTGTTTGTGCACCACTGAGTGAAGGTCTAACGGATCAAAGATCGATTGCCAGAGTACATGTTGACTGTGAAGGAAAGGCACACGACTAACCTCCCCCACACACCAAAGTGATTACTAGGGGAGAATGCGGCACTAGTGAAAGGAGTTGTGCTTTTGAGCAAGGAAGGAAAAGGATATGACATAGTTCGGAAGTGTAGGGGCTCGTAATTTAAAAAGGCAACGCAGCGCCGGACTGGGGCTTTTTTCTCTCGTTTGTCGGATCTCCAGCCAGAGTCCCTTACCCGTCAGTCGTCCGCTTTTGTGGGAGTCCTACTCTCTGTGCCCCGATGTTCATCCCGGTCTCTTGGGCGAAGCGTCAAGCCACAAGCAAGGAAAAAATGCTGAGCAGTCCTTGAGAATCTGCCAATAGAAGATTCATTCAGCGGAGCTGAGGTCCAGTATACAGTATAGACAATCAAGCTTTGCTTAAACCTGATAACCAGTGAAAGGCAAGCACGTGTCTTCTGTGTCCAAGATGCATCCAGCCCGAGCCTGACGAGAAGGAAACTACAGGTCGAACAGAATCAGAAGTAAATCTGAAAGTGAAGCAGTATCGCAATGTGTATGATTTTCCAGCAGTTCCCAACTGGGCGGTAATGTAGAAACCTTTTCTTTGTTCAATGAAAGTGTGCATAAAGAGTGATTGTAACCTTAATAGAACGTTTAAGACTAGAATATTGTGATTTCGCGTAAGGACTCTAGAAACCTAGTTTAGAGAGACAGACTAAATTCCAAGACTTGAATGTAGAAATTAGAGCATGACCTGAAAGTCTGTGAAGTGCATAACCTTAGTAGAATTGTGTCATTTATCTTTGTATTACCTTTGTTTGAGAATTATGTGGATTTGGTATCTATGCTTAAGATAGAATTAGAGAAATTGAGTGTATATATTTTTACTCATATTGGCATTGAAGTTAATGCATGACAGAGTTAATCTTAATAGTGTTGAGACATTAGCCTTTGTTTCACCTTTGTTCGAGTGCCATGTGGAACTGTTACCTAAGCTTGTTAAGAAAGAATTAGAGAGATTGAATGCTTATGATTTAACTGAAATTGATTTAGAAGTGAATATATGTCTGAATTATTCATGATTTGTAATTTGTTTAGTGCATAATTAAATGTTTTCTTTTGATTTAACAACTGCCTTGCCTGAAATCATTTTCTACTGCACCTCCCCCCCCATTAAAATTGAACCACAGCGGGAGGAAGTTTGGAAGGGAGGTCACGACTGTAGACTAAGATAGTGATTAATTTGAGACTTGAGTTATTTTACATAAGATTCAAAAAATAAGGATACAGTTCAGAGTTTGGTACTGGTTCTTTGATTCTTCACTGGTTGAAAATCTAGAACTTAGGGTGGCGCAGCTAAATAGAAATTTTCCCTGAGTTTAAAGTAAGAACCAGCATTAGCTCAGAAACAAAGGAATTGCCACTATCTGGTGGGAATCTCTTTGCTTTCAACCCATGAACCATATTCTTATAGTAAAATACGGCCTCAAGTTAAGAGAAAAAAGTAAGATATAATAGAAGCGAGATAAGGGAAGGAAGAGACTTAATTTAACCATAAAAAAGACAATAACAATAAAAAGGGGGGGATATTACACAATTCCTTTTTTCCCTGGACTAAGGGTCCAGTCTTTATCGTCGTCTCACGTAGATGACTCCCGGGGCTCAAAGCACATTTCACTGACGTTTCTGAGTCGGCTGAAGACATCTGACGTCCGATGCATGGTGCAGGCTCTCTCACTGGCAAGGCATGCTGGTCCATCTTTTCTTGCTCCTTCGATGGTCGGGGTCTAAGGGTTCGATTCTAAGGGTCGAGGCCTCTGAATATTCCTAGGCAAAAATGATCTTGACTTTCAACATTAATGTTCCCTTCTAATTCTCACGGAACACACACACATAATCTTGTTTACGAAAAGCAGAACTGCTTAAGAGCTAAACCACCTTTTGTAACACTGTCCTTGAAGTTTGCATCTGGCTGACTCCGAGCACAATTACAAACACTTACTTTTACTTACTTTGTAAATAATTCCTACATCAATACTGTGCTGATTTCTATGGCTTTGCCCTTGAATCTTACAATTTAAACATTTATCTGATATTTACAGTTTTTGCAGAACTTGCATGTTATTTTCCTTCGAGTTAGCTACATGGGTTTTTCATAATATTTACAATGTTATTGCAGATTTATTTACCTTGTTCACATGTTGTGACCTCTGTAAAAGTCGATGCAAAGAAGAGGAAAAATCCTACTGCATCGAATTTTACACTCATGTTCTTGTAGGTTTAGCAGCAAGAGCAGGGGGTAGAGGCATAATAGATGCCCAAGGCTCAAAAAGCAGCCTGTAGTACTACCAACAAGGGAAAGATTAGTGGCATGTGGACAATGGTCAAGGAATGCTTGAGCTAAGCAAAATTAGACCACATAGGAAACTAAATTGGTGACAGTTAAATGAAGGTTAGCATTGTTAAGTAAGAGCTGCATTGAAAAGAAAATGTTATGGAAGGAATATAAGGATAAATGTGCTGAGCAGACTAATGAGTATCACTATGGACAAGTAATGTGACTAGCATAGTATAGAAGACAAAATCAGATCATGAAAGGATATTATCCCAGCAGGCCAAAGGATATCTTAGAAAGAAAATGAGTAAAAAAAGGCTTATGTGTTGGCAGTACATAATAGTATATTTAATGGTATTAATTCACAATACAGAATATAAGAAAATAATAATTATTTATTAAACTTATTTGTTAATATTTTGCAGGTATTATATCCACCATCTTCAGCCCACGAACATAGTTTATCACAGTACATAAAATTGCAATAATTTGGTATAACAGTGAGACCAGTTTAAGAAAAAATTGTAATGGACAATGCAAGGAACTAAAGTCCTAATTGGTACCATCTATTGTTGATAAAGGGAGAGAAAAAACAAGTATTAATTTGATCTAAAAATGACTGAATCCCAGATCTTTGGTAAATTGATAAAGCCATACTCATTGAGGTTTGGAAAATTATTATTACAGCCAGCCAGTACTGTCGATAGGGTGTAGCATAGAGGCAGCCTGCCTCACAGCACGGCTTAATAAGGGTGCTCGTTCAGCCATATTGTGGTAGATGGCATCGCTACGCTAACAATTCCTGTTAGTGTAGCAAGTGCAGAAAGAAGTTTTTCTAAGCTTAAACTGATTAAAATTTATTTGCAAACAGCAATGACCCAAGAAAGATTGGTTGGTCTAGCAACTATAACAATAGAGGCAGACATAGCTTATAATTTAAATTTAGAAGAGCTTATAAACAGATTTATTGTGCAATATCCATGTAGAGCAAACATTTAATTAATATTATTATGTAATCATTTTGCATTAATGTTTTGCTTGCCATAAAAACAAAATAGCAATTGGAGATTCTCTTATAATCCATCAGGGGCGATATTTAATTGTTTGCCTCAGGGCACATTCTAATTTGGCGACGGAGCTGATTATGGCAACTCTGGGGAGCCCTTAGAATCATCAAGGGAGGCCCTAATTAGATAGATAGATAGATACTATGTATTCACACAGTATCTATCATACTTTGCTTTGAACTCATTCACAATCATGGTGCCTACAACAGACTCTGGCAGCTTATTCCACTCATTCACCACTCTCCAAGTAAAAAACCTAGTTCTAACACCCTTGCTCAGTTTCCAGGAATGGCCCTTAGTTCTCCCATCACCACACCTATTCTGAAAAATTTCCTCTGAATTAGTCTTGTAAAAACCCCTCAGTAATTTGAATGTCTCAATCATATCACCCCTTTTCTGCCTATCAACCAGTTTCTGTTACCCACAAATCTTCAGCCTGTTCTCATAAGGCTCATCCCACAGACCAGCTACCATCTTGGTCGTTCGCCTCTGGATCCTCTTACCTCCTCCCCATCACTACCAAAAAACCCTGGTGCCCAGTAGTCAAGATGGGGATCTTATCAAGGCTTGATAAAGAGGAATAATTACCTGCTTGTCAAAGTATTCTTCAGTAATCAAGTGATCTGATTTAGCCACTTTTGCTATGTGCCCCCTAAAGTTTAACTCCCTATCCACTAACACCTCCCCCTCCCAAGTCTCTGGCTTCATCAATTTCCTGGAGGAATAGTTTAAAGCTGCTGCTGATTCCATTAACAATCTCTTGGACTTTATGATTTCAGTGTAGCACTTTTTTCTTCCATCCTGTGTATCCAAGATATAGTCTGCTACATATTATAGATGATGGGTGTGTTCCCCTTTATAGTAGCCACACACTACATTGATATCACGTGGTACTTCATTATCGCACTGAATATGTAAATCGGGGAGGGGGGTGTTCCTAATACAATGCTAACTCAGTATATGTGTTGAAGGGCACAAGATGGTAGCACTTATTTGCTGTGCTCAATCTCCAGAATCAGCTTCTCTCTCAGCTATTGGTGATGACTACGGATGAAGAAGACTGACTGCCAGCCAATTTCCAAAATGCTTGTTAGGGCTAAAATTCTGTCTGCTCCTTTGGGAGAACAAGAAAAGCATTACTGGATTTTTTTTATTCTTCTGCCTGGGTTAACTTGATATTTCTAAGACATTTCATTGAGGCTAACTAATAAGATTGGTTCTTTCTTAATTGAATTTTAACATAATGCTTCTGCTTTTTTTTTTTGTTGTGCAGATGTTAAGTATCTGTTAATGCCTTTTATTCTCCTTTGGGGAACAAAAGGCATTAACCAATAACAAACATTATATAGCCCTATACAGTGCTTTTTTATAAAAACAATAGGCAGAAGTAGTCATTCTTTACTAGCAGAAAAAATTGAAAATTAAAAGGATATGAAAAGAAAGCTAAAAAAGAAAATCATTTACTGATATTTATACTTCATAATGTGATAATGTTTTTGGAATAAGAATAGCAAATTAAGTATATAACACACAATTTATTCAGCATAAATTTAATGTACACATATATATAGAGAAATAAGTAAAATGTATACTACAATAATTTTTAATGTGAATTTTAATAGCAAATATTTTAACATTAGATATTGTGTAAAAGTGTAAATTTCATTAAATAACTAAGCTTATTTGCATACAAGGTAAAAATGTAAAAAAGAATTAATATTACAAATTTCTAATAAATGTACTGGAACTGTATGTCACACATCATCACCGTTAATAAACATGCATTGTATAATGTCCCAAAAAACATCCCTAAGTAACTTTGTTGAATATCTTTAATATGCTTTAAATGCTATTATATACACTTTTAAAGTGTATGCATAGATTATAAATAGGCTGACTGTATTCTTAGTTTTTCTCAAAAATTTATCATGATGTTAAAACCAGATCAACTGTGTACCTATTTCTTTGGACTTCTACTTATGTTTTATTCTGCAAGTGACAAATATTCTTTTTATACAATAGCAGAAAATGTTTGTAGCATGCAGTCAGCCTTCTTAATTTTTGCATTTGTTTTTGTTTCATTTTTATATACTGGCGTGATTAGTAATTCTATTTTGAGGGCATTTCTGCATCTCATATTAAGTTTATGAGGGTATATATTTCTATAGTTAATTCACAATATTTGATGAGTTTGACTACTATTTTGTCGGTACTTAGCATTGTTGTTTTGGAGTTGCTCATACTTCTTCAGCTAATGATGGGTTTAAGTATTTCTACATATTAGCCATGAAGAATATCTGGTTAAAAAGTTTAAACAGGGTCATCACAGTTCAGCATTAAGTTCAAGCATAGTCTTTATCTGCCAACATTGTTTATTTTATTTTTTTATTTTTTGTTATAGTTTTCACAGGTTGTACTGTTTTTCTGGTTTCTGTTTTTACAGATCAGATTTTTTTTTAGTTATATTTTTTATGGATTTCTTCAATTTGTTCATTATATAGTTTTTTTTTTTTTTTGGTTTCCTTGCTACTGTCTTTGTATCTTTCAGCTGAATGAAAACCAGATTTTTAAGCTTTTGTTCCCCCATCTTCTTTACTTCAGTTTACATTACAATTGAGTTTTCTGATGCTATTTTTATACTGTCTGTGGTATTACTCTGAATATTTTCACTCACATTCATTTTTCACTTTGTTTTCATTGAACCTCATACTTTCTTATATTTCCTGTTTTGTTAAGTTTGTTATTATCTTGGATGATTAGTAGTGAAATATACACACTCATTTCCTCTGTAACTCCAGATACTCTGGTTTCAATTTTGTGTCTTATTCATAATGATAAGATCTATTTAGTTAAATGTTTATCAAGTGATTTCCATGCCTTTTATATTCTTCCTTATAAAAGTATCATACAATATAATAAATATACTTATTAGATTTCTGGATGCTTCCAAATTAACCAATCTTTTTTCCATTATTATTTTTTCAGCTAATTTTTAATTTTTCTATACATCTCTTCCTTTGCAATTTTTGTGTTAAAATCTCAAAGAGAATTCATCTTCTCTGCCCTCCTCTTATGCATTTTCATTGGGTGCCTGTGGATTAACAGAAATTATATTGAACTTGATTTTATTTTTAACTCAATTATCCTTTCAATTAAAGATCAATCAATACACTAAAAACATGCATAGTTCCTCCTCTCATGATGACACGTGTTCCTAGTTCCCTTTATAAGTTAGGATAGTAAGAAGATTTTGTTTGTTCATATTACCTTCTTCTATCCATTTCTTCTCTGTAGTGCTGTTATACCATTTAATTCATGGTCAAGTTCCTGAAATCCTTGAGGAACCCTATTAAGTACTTCTCTGTATCAACTTGTCATGTTTCATGATCCTATTTAGAAATCATTATTCTGAGGATTAGTTTGATGTACATTTAAGTTGATCCGGTTAAGTATCTTTGGTTCTTGTTTCATGACCAACAAATTTTTAGTAGGTGCAGTTTTCTGCCTTCATGTTCAATGTAGAAAGCTAGAATGTCCAGCCAGGATGTGGAGACACCACTGAAAGGACTGCACAAGAAATTGATGAAGCTAGGGATCTGGAATAGTGAGTATGGAGTTGGAGTTTAAGTGACAAACTGCAAAACGAATGTTTGGATTTTAGAAAAATAAACAAAAAACTTGCAAATAAGAATAAAGAAATTATCATCACTCTTCACAAAGCTCTGATGCGACCACTGAACTGTTATGCTGAGATTTAGTTGTCTAGGTTTCATGGGTGATGAGTAAATATCAGAAAGGTTTAAGAGACAGGTAACCAAGGTGGTATAAAAGGTCTGTAAAATGTCCAATATAAGAACAGATTAAAGGTTCACAGATTGCAAAATTTGGCAAAAAAGAGTAACATGAGAGAAACAGTACTTAGTAAGAGAATTTTACAAGATACATGCAGAAGAAATTTTTCAGTATATGACAAGAGGAAAGAAAACGAGACCATCTCTGGAAACTGAGTAACAGTGTAGTTAGCAAAGGATGTGAAGACTAGTTTTTTTTTTTTTTTTTTGCTTAGAGAGTGGTGAATGAGTGGAATGGATGGCTAGAGAAAGTTATGAATATATTATCAATGAACGAGTTTATGAAAACATATAATAATAACCAACGTGCAGGCATCCTGTAATATTAAGATCATAGAACTCTATAGAGGTTTCTTATGTGAATTGCAAACAGGAAAGGCTGTAAACACACATCGTCATCCTTAGCCTACTAATAAAAATATTAAGATTGTGAGTATGCTAAGAATTAGATAATCTAGAAACTCTGCTTTAGAGACCAAACCACTTTTTCAAATACTCAGAAAGAGGGGTACTGGACTCATACTTGGCAATGAAATTCATTACCACTTAAAGACATTCATAAACATCCATACCCACAGCACAATTTGAACCCAAGACTTCTAAGTTGAAAGGAGGAAGTGCTATCCACTTAGTCAACTGCAAATATCAGTGACTGAATTATTCCAAAATAAGATTAGTTCAGGATTAAACATTTTTCTTTCTTACAATTCAATTGGATGTTCTATTTGGACAACAGTGATAATGGGGGTGATGTTCTCATGATGCAAGCTTTCCAAATTTGGGGCAGTCTCATGCACCCAAATTTGTTGAGATTTGGAAAGTTTTTTTAGAGCTGAGGCTGATTCCACGAATTTTGTATTTATATTTGCTGCATTGTAGTAAAGTGGCTTTCTTTCATCGTATTCTGTGGCAGGTATCTAGAGCATGGTCCACAAGCCCAGAATGGCTATACAAGGGTGGTCTGAAAAGTTCTCAGCCTCGACCACAGATGGCAACACTATCGACAAGATTTGTTTTCCTAAGTTGGTACATCTGTCATAAGCATCCATGTGAAATTGCAAGTAATTCTATCAAGTAGCTTGTTTTATACAGCTGTCTGAAGCAAAAGTGTTGTCTGTATCCCTTGAAACAGATAAAATTGAGTATCGTGCAGTTATAAAATTCTTTGTAAAAGAAGGTTTAATGCCAAAAGAAATTCATTCGAAGTTCATAAAAGTTTATGGCCACTCTTCTCCTTCGTTTTCGACAATTAAGAAATGGGCTACCGAGTTTAAACATGTCCGTACCAGTCTTGAAGATGATCTACGTGAAGGATGTCCAAAAAGTGTAATAACACCAGAATTCATTGATCAAGTGCACGATTTGGTATTGGATGACCGGCGAGTCAAAGTATATTAAATTGCTTAGACTATAAGCATTTCAAAAGAATGCACAGGATATATTTTGCATGAAGAATTGCAAATGAAAAAGCTTTGTGTAAGATGGGTCTCTTGCCTGCTCACAGAAGATCAAAAACGTACTCGCATGAAAATCTCCGAACAGTGCCTGGAGTGCTTTAACAAGAATAAAACTGATTTTGTGAGTCGATTTATCACTATGGATGAGACTTGGATTCACCATTACACACCAGAATCCAAACAGCAGTCTGAACAGTGGACAGAAGCCGGTTATTCAGCACCAAAGTTGGTTCACCTATGTTTTGGGATGATAAAGGCATTTTGTTTATTAATTATCTTGAAAAGGGTAAAACAATAACCACTAGGCGAAAAAATTTGTGAGAAAAGACCTGGTTTGCAGAAGAAAAAAAGATCTTTCATCAGGACAATGCACCTGCCCACAAAGGTGTTTTGGCAATGGGAAAATTAAGAGATCTACACTATGAATTGTTGGAACATCCATTCTATTCCACAGATTTGGATCCCTCTGACTTTTATCTCTTTCCAAAACTAAAATTCTTCCTCACTGGTCAGAGTTTTTATTTGAATCAAGATGTGATTGCAGCTGTAGAGGGGTACTTTGCAGATCTTACTGAGACAAACCACTGCAAGGATGGGATAATGGTGCTGCAGCAGCATCATCATCATCAAATTCCTGTCATGTACCCTCAAGGGGTGTACAGGATATGACAGTACTACATGAAAAAATTACATCATTACTAACTTCCTATCTACAATTTTCCTCCAAATCAGTCTGTTACTTGTCAAGACTCCAACATTATCAGATCTTATATTTCTATCATCTAAGGCACTTTGTACCGTATCAATCCACCTATATCTTGGTCTTCCTCTGGGTCGTTTTGCTGCCAACCTGGCAGAGAACACTTATTTTGCTAATCTTTCCTCTCCCATTCTATTTAAGTGACCATACCACCTGAGATTAGCTCTGCTAATGCATTCCTGGATGCTGACAATGTCAAGTTCTTTCCTAATATCCTCATTTTTAATATGATATTGCCATTGATGCCATCTGTTCACGCCTCTAATCTTTCTCAGGACTCTCATATCTGCGGTCTCTAGTCTTTGGTCAAGTGTTTTACTTCTGACCCAGCTCTCAGATCCATAAGTTAAAACTGGTTTGAACACTGTCTTGTATAGCTAATTTAGTGTTCCGACTAATTTCTCTCTTATTCCACATGAATTTATTCAATTGACTTCCCACCATACCAGCTTTGCTGATTCTGTTGTCTATTTCTATATTTAATTTACCATCTTCACTAAAAATCGTGCCTAAGTAGCTGAAATGTTTTACTTGTTCCACAGGTTCTCCATTCACAACGCAGTTGACATTATCAATGATTCTGCCTATTTTCATTGTTTTTGTCTTTTTATTGCTGACCTTCATACCATATCTATTACAACAGCTATTCAATTTAGTCAGAGAATCTTGCAGACTTGTAGCGGATTTATTTAGAAGTATAACATCATCCGCATAAAGCAAAGAGCTGACATTAACATCTCCAATTTTGATATCAGGTTTAATACCACTTTCCTTCATAATGTGATCCATATAGATAATGAATAACAGAGGGGATAATGTACATCCTTGTCTCACACCAGATTTAACATTAAACCATCTTCCTGTACTTCCTTCAATTCTAACTGCAGACTTACAACTCAAATAAAGACTAAGTATTGCTTGATATAATGCCCCATTGACACCATATAACTGCAGCGTATTGAACAGCTTCTCTCTTGGCACCTTGTCATATGCCTTTTCCCAATCGACAAAACTTAAATAAAGATCTTTGTTATATTCCCATGCTTTCTCGACTATTTGTCGTAAAGTGAAGATCTGATCCTGACAGCCTCTATTTGGGCTGAATCCAGCTTGTTCTTCACCACGCTTTTCTTTCACAATTCTTCTCAACCGTTTCTCAAGTATACTTGCATAGATCTTGCCAGGAACACTCAGTAAGGAAATACCTCTGTAATTCTCACATTCAGTTTTATTTCCCTTTTTATATATGGGAACTATGAGAGCTCTACTCCAATCATCGGGAATTCGTCCCTCCTTCCAGGCTTTCTGAACTATGCAGTGCAGCCACTGTAAGACTCTTACACCACCATACTTCAGCATTTCTGGTCGAATATCATCTACTCCTGCTGCCTTTCCACATTTCAAGCCTTTGATGGCTTTTTCCACTTCAAGTATGGATATGTATTCCTGACTGCATGCCTGGTCAGTGTTTTTTACCACTGTGTTATCATCACTGCTTGTTTCATTTAGCAGTTTTTCAAAGTAATTACTCCATACTTCAAGGATATCTTTTTCTCCTGTTTTCATGTCACCTTTATCATCTCTAACTCCTTTTACAGCACTCTTTCCTCCATTCCTAAGCTTCTTCAACAACCTCCAGAATATTTTGCCACCTTCTTGATATTTATTTTCTATATTCTTGCCAAAGTCCTCCCATGACTTTTGTTTAGCTAGTTTTACACAGTGTTTAGCATTCTTGCATTTGTCTCTATATTCTCTAAGAGCACTAGCTGACTTATTTGCCAGGAACTTTTGATATGCTTTCTTCTTTTCCTTCACTGCCTCTTTAACTTCCTGTGTCCACCAGGGAGTTCTGATTTTTTTATGCTTACAGACAACCTCATCACATGCCTCTCTGGCAGAATCAATCAATGTTTTCTTCAGAGTTTGCCACTGAATCTCCAAGGTTTGATTCCTGTTCTCAAACTCTTTCATTTTCTTTTCAATAATCTTTCTGTATTTTAGTCTACAGTTCACATCTGAGAGCTGCTCAACTTTTATTCGATTTAAAACTTTCTTACATGTTATTCTTTTCAATATGAAATTCAATTTTATCCTGCTCAAGACTAAATAGTGATCACTTCCAATTTCAAATCCTCTGTACACTCTGGTGTCCTGCACCAGGGAGAAAACATCACTATTGACAATAACATAGTCAATGAGACTTTTCTTATTCCTTGCCTCTTCTCTTCTCTCCATGTGAATTTGTGCATATTTTTATGTTGGAACATGGTGTTAGTAATAACCAGTCCATGTCCTGAGCAGAAATCCAACAGATATTTGCCATTATTATTAGCTTTGCTCTTTTCTCCAAATTTTCCCAAAATATTTTTGTATGTCTCATAATCATTTCCTACTCTGCTATTTAGATCCCCAACAAGGACCAACTTTTCCTTTTTCATTGTGTCAGTTGCTTTTTCTAAAGCCTCAAAAAATTCCTCCACTTCTACCTTAGTAGAACCTTCTGTGGGACCATAGGCACAAATAAGTCTCATTGTCCAGTTCCCCATTCTGATATTTGCCCAAATCACTCTACTTGAGACTGACTGCCATTCAAGAAAATGATGGTGCTGTAGCATTGCTGGAGTAAATGTATTAGTCTTAGGGGAGATTATGTTGAAAACTAAAAATAATTTTGAAATTATAAATTTGTTTTTTCATTGTTAGGCCGAGAACTTTTCAGACCCCCCTAGTATTTTGAAACCGGATGTAGTCTTTGTGTTCGGATATCCTGATATTAGCTGTCCTGTGTGTTTGGCCATAGTAGGACAGTTTACAGCTGCAAGGGAACTCTAAGGAATACTCCAGGTAGGTCTAGGTGAAGTGACTGGTCTTTGGAGCAGATAAGGAATGCCAATTTTTTATATGGTTTGTAACAGGTGGTCAGGTCATATTTCTTTAGGGTTTTGGTTAACTTTTCAGAGATGCCCAGATGTAAGGAATGGTGGAATGGTGATAGATTTAGTGTAATCTTTGTTATGAAGGAGGGGGGGAGATTGTGGTTTTAATATTTTCTGCATTTTTTGGGGATTGCAGCCATTGGCTAGGAATGTGATTTAGTTCAGTGGTGCATGTCATCTGAATAGATTAATTTTTCCCTGTTATATAGGATTTTTATAACCCCACATTGTTGTAAATGGGATGGTGGTGGGATTGCTGGTGAATGTATCTGCCTGTAAGGGTTGGTTTTCTGTAAACAGAGAAAGTCAAGGATCCATCAGGCTGGCATGTAATCAGAGTGTCTAGGAAAGGAAGATTGTTGTTTTTTTCTTTTTCCAAGGTGAACTGGATTCTGGAGTGTTGGTTGTTTAAGTGTGTTAAGAAGATGTGGAGTGTATCTGAGCCATGAGGCCAAATAGCGAACACACCATCCACATAGCATAGCCAAACAGTGGGTTTTTGTGGGGCTGAGTTTAAGGCTTTTTCTTCAAAAGCCTCCATAAAGAAGTTGGCCAGGGGTGGGAAGAATAGTGAACCCACTGCTGTCCCATCTATCTGTTTGTAGAATTTTCCTTGCCAAACAAAATAGCCTGAGTTCATTATGAAGTGAAATATCTGGAGGAAATTTGGCTTGGATGAGCTCCAAGTTATATTTGAGTGGGACATTCGTGAATAGGGAGGAGACATCAAAAGTGACATTATGTGAGTGTGTTGGAGTGAGAGGTTTTCTATACTGGTTTTGAAGTGAGCTGAGTTTTTTATGTGTGATGGTGTGTTGCCAGTATAATGTGTGAGCAATTTGACTAAATGTTTGACTAATTTGTATGTGGGGGAATCAATGCCATCCACAATGGGATATAATGCACATTTTGTTTACAGATTTTTGGTAGTCCATATATTTGGGGGGGGGGGGGAGGGTCCAGTGTTAAAAAGTTTGTTTAGTAACTTCCTCAGGCTAAGAAGTAACTTTCTTAAGGAGCCTTTGGAGTGTTCTGATTTGGGAGCTGGTGGGATCATATTCAACAGGGAGGTAGGTAGATCAATCTAACAATAAAGAAGTAAGCTTACCTGTATAGTCTGTTTGGTTGAGAACCACAGTGGAATTTGCCTTATCTGCTTTAGTGATTACTATTTCTCTGTTGTTCTTCATTTCTTGTAGAGCTTTATATTCTTATTTGGATAGGTTGGTTTTTGGTGGTTTTGCTTTGGTCAGAACATCGGCTACATCCAGTCTGATATTGTTGGGAAGGTTGTGGATTCCACATTCTATCTGTATCATTATTTCTTTGGAGCTAATGCAAAATTGTGGCCACATGCAAGTGCACTGAGTGCTTCAGGCTTCAAAGTAACGAAAGATAGGTTAGTTACCGTGTTGAGCGGTAGTTGGGGTTCGGAGATAGAGTTCCTTTTCAGATTTTCAAATTTTTTGATGTGCTTACATCGTATTTTTTAAAATTCTTTATCTGCTGAAGCATACGAGACGTCGTAAAGAATTGTCCAAAGGTCGTGGTTTAGAAGCTTTTCTTCTAACACACAAATAGCCAAGAGAACATGGGTAGCAGCAATTTGTTCGCATAGCAGGGCGAAGCTAGTGCGCTTATAAATGCAGAGAGCCTTCTGTGAAGAGAAGCAGGCCAGTACAACAAATTAAAGCTGAAGATATCAAGACAACTAAATTGTTTGACCTTCTTAAAATACTGCCAGGATAATAAGGTAATCCTAAATTGTGTGAAATTAAAGCATAGACCTACCTGGAGTATACCAGGTCCATTGCATCTGTAAACTGTCCTACTATGGCCAAACAGGCAGGACAGCCAATATCAGGATATCCGAACACAAAGACTACATACGGTTTCACCAATATAGTCATTCTTGGCTTGCGGACCATGCTCTGGATACCTGCTACAGAATACGATGGAAGAAAGCACTTTACTACACTGCAGCAAATATAAATATGAAAGACTGTTCATGGAATCAGCCTCAGCTCTAAAAAACTTATCAGACCTCAACAAATTTGAGTGCATGAGACTGCCCCAAATTTGGGAAGCTTGCATCATGAGAACATCAGCCCAACAGCCAAGACAGCCCAATTTACCTGCTAGGGGGCACCTTTAGGACTCTAGGAACAACGTTAGTTACTCTCTTCAGTCTCATTTGCTCACTGTTAGTGCCTGCGTGCACTTATCATAGTTTTATGTTCCCATGAAGATGGCAATGTAACATTACCAAAATATAGGAAGTATTGATTAAGGTTTTCTTTTAATTAATATTTAATATACGTTATAATTTCCAGAAATAATTTAATAGTAACAAATTGCTTCTTTTTCCTTAATCATTTTTCCACACATTACTATTGTGTTATAGGTTTTGTATCATCTCATGTGTGATTAATATACATGTATATAATTAAAAAAAAAAAACCTGGAATTATTCACTGAAGCTATACAAGATATCATATGAAAAAAAATTATATATATATAAGTATGTAGATTTTCAGCCACAAAATGAATGTGATAATATACATAGTTGAACTGACTAGTTTTGCCACATATGCTAGTGGTGCTTCTGGGTTAAGAAGAACAAAAAATTACAAGAAGCAGTAAACATGAATCATTAGATAACTGAAACATGTAGGAACCATTACACAAAGTAAAAAAACAAACATGTGGAAGCTGGCAGAAAAGTTAAATTCTGACTTGTGGAAAGCGACTTCCAAATATCAAAAAATTAGACAAAAAGAGCATATTGGCAATGTCAATAACAACAGAGAAGACAGCTCAGGCCTAGCTTTCCACTTCTCCCACATTCACCACAATATTGAATGGGACAAGAGCTCCATGCCTTAAATAGAAGACAAATTTAGTGCCTACAACATAGAGGCTACGATGGTTATCCACTCACAATACACACCCAACAGAAACCAAGGAAGGATTTTATGTGATATTTGGAAGTCACTTATTAGATCTTTCCATGAGTCAGACTAATTTTTCTCCCAACTATCATGTATACTTACTGAATGATGACTACCTGTGCCAGCTTCCACGTGTTTTGGTTTTTTTTTTTTTTTTTTACTTTTGCATAACGGTTCCTACACATTCAGTTTTAGTTATACAATGGTTCATATTTACTGCTCATTGTATTTTTTTTTGTTCTTCCTAACCCAGAAGCCACTAGCATATATGACAAAACTAGGCAGTTTAGCTAACTATATTATCATGACCTATTAAACCAAGTGTTAGTTATTATTTGTCACATGGATGATAAAAAGTTGTGTATAGAAAATGTTTCATCATTTCATCTGATTCTTTGACTGCTCTTGATAAAAATGTGTAATCTATGTGGAGCATTTTTGTTTGTTGTCTAATACTTGGATGTTATGTTTTGTTGATGTCACATGGATGATAAAAAGTTGTGTATAGAAAATGTTTCATCATTTCATCCGATTCTTTGACTGCTCTTGATAAAAATCTGTAATCTATGTGGAGCATTTTTGTTTGTTGTCTAATACTTGGATGTTATGTTTTGTTGAAACAAAACATAACATCTAGATTTTTCAAGAGCATTCAAAGAATTAGCTGAAATGATAAACATTCTCTACCGTGCAACAAAAAACAAGGGATGATTTTACATCAGGTCTGATCTCTTATTCATCACACACATATTTAACAGTAGTATAAGTCCACAGCATACAGCAATGCATTCTTTCCATTGTTATCCATGTTTAAATATTTTCATTATGTATATATGTTTTTAAACAGCTATTACTTGTTTTTTGTTTACTCGTGGAATTCTTCTGATGTGAAACAAAAGTCAAGTAATCAATATAACTAGTTGACTATCACATCTGATTCTTTAATCATGGAGTAATACTAGCAAAAACATTTCTAGCTTGTTCTCACTCCAGAGAAGCCTATGCAAAAAAAAAAATATATATATATATATATATATTAAATTGTTTATATAATCTCACTTTCATATCCTGTAAAAATCGATTGAAGAAATAATTCTTTGACCTTTACAATAAAGGGAAGAGGAGAATTCCTTACCTGATAGGAAGATAATTATCTCAGAATATCATATAACTAAGACAAAAAAAAAAAAAAGGCTTTAATTTTGCCATTACTCTTAACTATATCCCTATAACTGATTTTATGCAGTGTAGAAAACCCTTTTGCTACCTTACACGGAATGCTGCTTCTCTCTTTATCTTACACCCCAAAAAGCAATATCCCCATTTCAGAAAAGAAACTCTTCAAGTTCAAGAAGAAATAAGGACATCATTATTCTCAAGGCAGACAAAGGCATTCTGAGAGTCATTATGAATATAGTGAACTAAATGTTAGAATCTCTCCAGTTCTTTCATATTCTTCAACTTACTCCACCTTAGACAATAACCCTACTCGAGCGAACCACAAAAAAAACCAACAATCTCCTTCATAATATGCAAACCAGGTGTATTGAGTTAAAGCAAAATCTTGAAATCACTATACCAGTTAACTCCGAGATTGTGAGGTTTACCAAAAATTCACAAGACTGGTATTCCCTTGAGATCTATGGGTGACAGCATAACTCATTCATGTTACACTTCAATGGAATAATTTGCAGCACAAAGAGAAATAATCAAACAACAGGTTAAATCATTTCGATATTTTATCTCGATCACAGCGTCATCTTCAGGAATACAATGTTAAAATTGTATTCCTGAAGAAGACGCTGCGATCGAGAGACAATAAGTGGAAGAACTGAGATTAGAATAAATTAAGATTAAAGTCCTATGAGGGGTGCTGGTGGCTAGCCTTAGATGTTAGGTGGGAGGCCTAAGACTTAAATTATTAATACTTATGGCTATTTTGCCTATTTTCATAAGGAGTACCCCTTTTTTCATTCTGTATGTTTAATATGATAGCTTTTTCAATTTGCAGGGTATTCTTCTGTTCAAGCACGTGGATTACGATTTTACTTTGCTATTAATACTGTAATGTTATTTATTTTATGAAATCTTTGTTGGGGTGTTTCTAGTTTAGCCTGAATTTCGATAATATCTTTGCTTGGTACATATTTTGGGGATATTTACACATGTAATTATCAGTAGTATAAGTCCACAGCATATAGCAATGCCTACTTTCCATTGTTATTCATGTTCAAATATTTTCATTATGTATGTTTTTTAAACCCTTATTTAAAACTGTAATTTCATCAGGTGTGGGCTTATAATTTGATAAATTTATAATTGAATTATTTGATGTAGACTGATTTTAGTAGTGTTATTAGAAGCTGTACTTTTATTTTTATGGGGGTCTGTTAAGGTGTTCCATTTTTTCTTATGGCGAGTTTCAATTAATTTTGTATAATTGTTAATTTGGGATTAGATATTTTATGAAAATTGTGCCCAGTCATTTGGACTTAATATTTTTAGTCTGTTTTTTGTCTAGTGAATGTATAAGTATGTCTGTTTTTTCTTTTAGAATCTCTCATTTAACACCTGCTTTATAAGTGCTTTAGATTCATGACAGCAGATTTTTTTATTTTCAACAATTGATCTATTATCGCGTACTATTGCAAATTTGGGATAATTTTATAATTCAGACAATTCTTAAGAAATCTGATATATAGTTTTTAAGCAGTATATTTTAAAATGTTTTTTTTTTTAAATATAAATCTTTCATAAATTCAATGCAATCATTGAATGCGTGCCATGAGATCATGACAAACTAATGTTGGTAAGAATGTAATATGATGATTATTAAAGCATATTTGATGTGTCAGAGGGATGAAGGGTTGGAGGGTTTAGTAAGAGTCACTGATTGAGGGGGTTGTCGGATTACAAATCACAATTACTATAAATATTTCTGAAAATTTTCTGTGTTATTCCTCTAAGAGTAAAATAGAAAAAGAAATGAATGAGGAACAGTTTGGATTTCGAACCAACAGAGGAACTAGAGAGGCTATAACTTGTCTAAGAATTATTGGGGAGAAAACACTAAACCATGGTAGAAAGTTGTTTTGGGGATTTCTAGACTTTGAAAAGGCATTTGATACAGTGAAACATAAAAGGCTTTTTGACATTCTAGAAAATATTGATATCGACTCTTATGACTTGGAAATTTTAAAGAGATTATATTGGACACACACAGCATCAGTATGTGCAAATGGAGAGGAAACAGGAGAATTTCCGGTGGAGAGAGAGAGAGGAGTTAGACAAGAATGCAAGTTATCACTGTTATTGTTTAACCTTTATAGTGAGCAGATGCTTAGAGAGGCACTTGAGGATGGAGGAGGAGGAATAAAAATAAATGGAAGAATCATTAATAACTTAAGATATGCGGATGATGTAGTGGTGATGGCAGAAAGTGAAAATGGATTACAACAAATTGTTCAAAGAATTGAAAACTTCTGTAAAGAGTACGGACTAAGGATTAACACAAAGAAGACCAAGATAATGATAATGGTTAAAAAAATAGGAGATAATGTAAAGATAGGATGTGGAGGAAAGATTTTTGAAGAAGTGGAAAGATTTCAATATTTAGGTAGCTGGATCTCAGAGAAAGGAACTTCAGAGTTGGACATTAGAAATAGAAAAAGCAAAGCTAAATCGGCATTTATGGAAATGAAGAGAATTTTAATAAACAAGAATTATTAAAATAGGTGTTAGAGTTGGAATAGTTAAAGCAACAGTTTGGAGTACTGCAAGTTATGGAAGTGAGTCATGGACACTCAGAAAGAGAGATATGGAAAGAATTAATGCATGAAATGTGGTGTTATAGAAAGATGGAAAAGATTAGCTATATAGAGAGAATATCAAATCAAGAAATTTTAAAAAGAGTTGGGATGGAAAGAACACTGCTCAAGAATATTATGCAAAAAAAAAAAAAAAAAAAAAAAAGACCAGATTTGCAGGACATCTTCTGAGAGGTTCTTCGGGACACCTGATAAGAACTATATTACATGGGAAAGTTGAGGGGAAGAGAAGACGTGGAAGACTAACTAGAGAGTGGTTCAATGACATCGTGGAATGAACTGGTTTAAGAATGACGGAAGTGACAAACAGAGAGAAATGGAGAAGAACTGTTCATCTGCTGCAATCCTGTTGCTAGAGGATGCTATCGGGCAACGACGATGACTCCTCTAAATTGATATTAATACTTATAGCTATTTTGCCTATTTTCATAAGGGTACTCCTTATGAAAACAGGCAAAATAGTTATAAGTATTAATATCAATTTAGAGGAGTAACATGAAAAATTTCTAGAAATAATATTTGTACTAAGACAAAGTTTCCTAATTTTTGGGAAGTTTAATACAACCATATTTATTAAGATTAGGCTGGTTTTTTAAATCTGCTATTGATTCTTTAAAGAGCCTTTCAAGTTTGTATTTGCTGCAATGGAGAATGTTTGTTTTCTTCCCTCTGATTCTGTGCAAGGTATTGAAGGCATGGTCTGCTAAAACCTGACTGACCATAGTTGTGGCAGCAAATGCATGAGTAGGTGGATGTTGGCAGATCTCCCAGTCTCATGAATGAACATGATTGCAAGTCTAGCCTCACTCCTACGGAAATGTTTGGTTACATGTAGTTCTGAAGATCTCTTCTCACCAGATATTACAAAAATGTTCATGCATCTTTCAGTCTAGTTATTTCAAATGGAATGATTGTGTATATAAGCAACTTTCTGGTCTTGTTAAAGGAAGTCCCTTAACTTGGAACACTTGAGGTTATCTTAATGTAGTCAAGGACATAGCATGAGTGCAGAAATCAGAATTCTGAATAAGTTAACAGATACGAAGCTTATGATATAATAATAATATAAGATATTGCTTATAAAAGTGTTCAAAACCTGCTTATATTTCAGGGTGCTACTAGCTACAGAGCTCAGCTAGGAATAAAATAAGTATAAAGGTATTTTGGAATTGATACTGTAACTATTAAAGCAAAGCCTAAAAAAAGCTTCATTTAGGTGATGTATATTAATAGAGATAAGGAATATTTATAGATCCTTATTTCATAGCTGAATGTATACAAACTTGGAAAGTTTTTCAAAAATAGATTAAAAGCTACCATGCAGTGAGAACTCCCTACTTGCATGCTTTTGATTATATATCTTATTCCTGCTTGAAGTCTGTACTGAAGTATGTTTAAGTATGTGGGGAGGGGGGATACCTCTCCACAAACTCTGAATGATCTACAAGATCATCATAAACCTCACTGAGTGACCCTACAGGATCACCACTAAACTTGAAGTTTGTACTGAGGTTTCATCAGTAGAAGATAAGCCCATGAAAACAGTGAGAGCTAAATGAATAATAAGAATTGTGTTTTCGTATACAAGTAGGAAAATGGTGTATTTCTGTGTTATTAAAGTACTCTAGATGAGACAAAGTTGTAGCAAATTTTTTCATTTAGTTTTCACTGTTTTCATGGGCTTATCTTCTACTCTTCCTAAAGGTCTGGAAGGCTGATTGCATAAAAAACAAAATTTAATGGTTGTGCATCACACAACCATTAGATTTTGCAATAACTGCAATAACTATAATCCATACTCAGTGACCTAAAAATAATATACCAGTCACTGCATTTTACATGTCTGCTGGAATATCAACTAGAAATTTTCATTAGATACAAAGAAATTAAATAAAATTGACTATAAACATACACAGGTGTAAAACGTTCATTGTGACTTTTAAAAAAAAAAATTAAACAAATGATGGTGATTATGTTCCTGTTGTATATCTGTCATAAACAGTTATGATAAATTAAAAGACTTTATTTTCTCTGTACACATAAAGCCACAAGGCTTTCTACACAGTTCAGTACTAAATATTAGCCAAATTATACAAAAAAGTATCACTTCATTTTTTAATACTCAATGTGATAACAAAAATATCACTTGATTTATGCTAACAGTTTTTTTCTCTTAAATTGCACCTTTCACTGCCTTCAACTGTCAATGGTTCCTAGTGCAGGTTTGACTGACAAGCCATCTAAAATGTGGCACTTTGGCATAGTATTATCTACAGTTTTTCCACAAAAAAAGTATTTCAGAATGCTCTGTTAATTGTGTCACGTCATCACTGGATATCCTTAAGTACTTTAAAATTTACAGGTAACCAAAGCAATATAATATCAGTACAAAATTTCCACTGTCTACATCACCAAAAGAATGGGCAAAATTTTCACAGAGAATATTTACAGCATACTTTATGAATAAAGCATGCTTTTAAATGCAAATCAGAGCAAATAAATCATTAACTCCACAGCATATCAGAAAAAAAAAGCATTTAAAAAATGAGGGCAAACAGGTTTTTGGAAGTTTCAGAGCACTATACTGATGCATTCTACATGGGAAAAAAAAAAAAAAATTACTCCATAATAAACGTTACTGTGTACTTGGTATTTCTTTTGAAGGTTCCTTAGCTTGTGTTTTCTCATCAAGAGATTTATTCCAGCCTTCCAGACCTTTGGGAAGAGAAGTATCTTCTTCCAAAGAGCCAGTTCCTTCAACAAACTCTTCATATGTTGATTTTTCTTGAAATGGTCTCTTTCCAAGAAGTTCTATCATATCTTCACGACTTAAAATTTCTTTCTCCAGTAGTCTAAGGGCAACCTATGATCAGAAAGAAGTAAAACATTAAATGCAATCCAGAATACTATTCATGGGCAGTTATAAGAATTTTTTTTTTTTTTTTTTTGCTTTTCTGAAAGGATTCTTCAGGAGCAGCACAACATACATAACTTAAAAAAAAAAAAAAAGTCCAACAAACATTTCCATTCACTCCAGTGATGTTCTATGGTTATTGTAACTGTAAATTGCAACAACAACAGTCAATCTATACTTTGATATGATATGATACATTTTGCCACATAAGTGATATTTTACCAACATATTGCCATTTCAGGTCCAATCCATCTCCCACTTTATGTCTCTTTTAAAACTTATACAATTTCCTGACCATATGAGCAAAAGTGCTTTGACTTTTATGTCATTATTGATTTTAATGTCATTAAGAAACACACATATATATATATCTAGCAAAATGAGTCTGTATTGGTCATACATTATAAGATAAATGAGTAGCAGTTAAAGTTATGCAATATGTTATTTGTGTAACAACAAACAAATGCACAAACTCTTGAAAAAATGTCCTAACTGAAGCCTGCAGGAACAATGTTATTCCACAAAATTCACCAAACTACTCTGTAACTGTAATTCCTATGGCTTCACCAGAGTCACGTTGACAGCACATGTCAAGTGGAATTTGAACTCACAACTGTTGGTAGCATACTACTACTTTTTTTTTTTTTTTTTTTTTTAATGTTGAGCCCATACACAGGAGGTTGGTTGGTCAACCTATAGTACATTATAATAAATTTAGTTTAATCCTTTATCCAAATGTGAGCAAGCAAAGTTTGTGCCTGAAAGTATCTTCAGGACTGAGGTAAGGTGGTACAATACAGGGCAACTCGTTGCAAAGGCGGAGCAAGCTAACATCACTCCTATCTCAGTATCTCCCAACTAGTTTCGACCTTTATTGAGGTCTCTTCAGTGGGAGACAGGCCTAAGTGGAGATACCAGGCAGAAGCATTAGCAAGGTCACCTCTACCTATAGGAGTTGCCAAACGGTGTGCCACCTTTTTATTAAATTACTCTGGATTTAGAGAAAGATGTTGAAAGTTTATTTTTCACTTGGTTAGACTATAATAAATTTAGTTTAATCCTTTATCCAAGTGTGAGCAAACAAAGTTGGTACAACACTGGGCAACTCGTTGCAAAGGTGGAGCAAGCTAACACTGCTCTATAGTACATTAGTACCGCATATGGGTGGTGGGTTAGGAAAGGAGGAATTTGTTTACATTTGATTTGAATGACTTTAAATTGTATTCCTTGGGAAACACAGCAGGTGGGAGACTGTTCCACAGCGCAGCAGTTGCAGGGATGAAGGAAGAGGAAAAGAAACTTGTTCTGTTTGTTTCTAGGTGAACTGTGAAGGGATGTTGTGCAGCAGCTGTACGTGTTCCAATGAGTTTAGTACTGAGTGGAGGAATTATTGATGATATTTCCAATGAGCATTTCCCATGGAAATATTTGTAGAATATACATACTGCAGAGACCATACGTCTGTGTGAAAGAGGGGGAGAGGGAGTTGGTAAGGTATGGATCATTGATAAGTCTTATTGCTCTCCTCTATATTGAGTCGAGCATTTTGAGAGAGCTTTTTGGGGCTCCACCACACATGCGAGAGCAGTATTCAATAATTGGGCGGATTTATGATGTATAATATTAATAACTGTTCGGGGGTGAAGTAATGTCTTGAGCGAAAGAGAAATCCTAGTTTTTTTGAGGCTGAGGATGCAATGTTTGAGATATGTTTATGCCAGGAGAAGTTTGATGTGAGGGTGATTTCAAGAAGTGAGATCTCAAACTGCCTGGAGATTTGGGTATTATTAAAAAGGATATTGGGAAAAAAATGGTTCTTTTTTTTTATGGGAAATAGTACAGAACTGGGTTTTATTGGAATTGAAATTTCTGCGGTTATCTGAACCCCATTGGAGGATGGCTTGGAGATCAGAGTTGAGGGTCACAGTGGTTGATGTTCTGTAGGTTGAGGTGAGTTGTGTAGGGTAAGATTTATCAAATGCAAGCGAAGAGCGTAGTGTGCTGTCGTCTGCAAAACTGTGTATTGAGTTGGAGGTCAATTGCAATAGGTCATTGATATATAGCAGGAAGAGGGTTGGTGAGAGGACAGAACCTTGTGGGACCCCAGAATTAATTGAGTGGTGAGAGGATAGGGAGCCATCCACCATCACACAGAGTGTGCGTCCAGACAGAAAACTAGTGATCCACCTACAGAAGCCCTGGGTCAGACCGAATGATGGTAGTTTGCCTAGTAGGCCTTTGTGCCAGACCCGGTCAAAGGCTTTGGAGATATCTAGTGCAACCACTTGAGATTTGCCAAACTTCTCCATAGCCTTCGTCCAGAGATGGGTGACGTATGTGAGTAGATCTCCTGTTGATCGGCAGTGGCGGAATCCATACTGGCGGTCATTTATTTGGTGAGTGTCTTCAAGATAGTGTAGGAGTTGGGAATTGATGATTTTTTCCATTACCTTCGACAGGACTGAGGTAAGTGAGATTGGATGGTAGTGATTTGTCACCCTTCTTGGGAATGGTCTAAACATAGGTCAAGTTCCAGTTTGTGCAATAGATTCCAGTGGAGTAGGAGAGTATATATAGGTGACATAGGATAGGGGACAGTTCTGGAGCACAAACTTTCAGAACAATTGGGGGAATGCCATCGGGGCCAGGAGACTTTTTCGTGTCTAATTTGGACAGTATTTTTCTGATCTCATCCTGGCAAAAGGATATGGGGGTATTGTATGTTGGGTATCTGGAATAGCTGGGGGACATTTACCGTCGTCAGTTATGCATGCATTTGAAGCCACAAGATTGGCTTTTTCTGTGGGTGATAATGCAGTAGAGCCGTCGGGGTGGGAATAGTGTTGGGCAGAAATTACGGCCAATTGCTTTAGCGAGAGACCAAAAGGCTCAGCTGTGGTTTGGACAGGCTGCTAGTTTCCTGCTTTTTGTGCTCTTTCAAATTCTGTTTTGGAAATGTTGATTGTTTTTTGCATTCATTACAGGCTTCAGTGTAAGCTTTGCAGGAGGATGGGGTTCTTAATTTCAGCCAGTTGTGGTATGTCTGGTATTTCATCTCTACAGCCTTGGCACATCTTTTAGAGAACAGGATTTCGTTAGGGAATGGCAGTTCAGGGTGCTGTGTGGAATGTATGTATTCATGCCAGTGAGGATTACTTTGGTAGTAAGCTCGGTGCATATGTTTGGGTTGGAAAGCCGGAAGCAATAGTCCAACCATGGGAATGCGGCATAAATGTTGCAGATAACAGTACTAAGTGGGACAGCCATTACAATTAAAGGATTTAATTGTAATGTCCAAATATTTAAAGAGACGGAGTAAACACGATAAGCACTACGAACACTCTACTACCAGCACAAACTGCATATAAACAACAGTGGAACTGCACGATGGAAGTGCCACACTAATAGCTCGCGTCTCACTATGACGCATATGCTTGCGAGCGTAGCAATATGAAACTGTTTGTAAACACAGTGCTGCTAGCATCCTTCACCCTCCTAGGTGCTACAAGATGGATTTTTATTATTTTTTATGCAAAATAAGAGAATTGTAAAGGATTGTGATGATAAAATTAAATATTATAAGCAAATATAAATAAATTAATAAATATATTTATATATATCGAGAAAAATTGACTTTTTTAAAGTAAGTTAGAGGAATTCCAAAATAATGTAAGCACAATACTCATATTTAATTGTACAGACATGGACTGGATTATAGAAATTATACACCAATGAAACAAAATAAATAAGAGGCTGATGATATCTTTCTTGATAATGTAAATAGAAAAGTATTAAATATTATGATAAAAAAAATTTCCAATTTTTAATTTCGTTTTACTACTGTGTTTCCCATTTTTCCCTTGTATGTTAGGCTCACTATGGCCAAGTAACTTGACTCTTTGAAAGACTCTCAATGATCCGAGAGATATTTAATCCTATCTGCATAGTGTATATTACAGCTATCAATTATGTGAGTTCTTTTAGCAAGTGTGCATGCTTTGAAAAAAAAAAAATAATAAAAAAATTTTTCCAGAATGAAAAACTCTTATAAAGACTTTGCATCTCAGTTAGGGATATGAACAAGTCTTTCCAATTGAAGGGTGGCATCGAAACTGATTGAGCTTACAGGAGCTCCAGTTCTGTATTTTGTTTATATGCTGCACTTATGTATTTCCTCAGTTATTTGTTTCCTTCTTCATTTCTCTATCTTTATTATACATATTGAAGAGAAGATTATGATGTGCCTTGTGTAGTAGTAGTAGTAGTTAGTTCATGCTTCAGGTTACAATAGACATCAAAATACATGCTTTCAAGCCTAGATGAAATATATCTTAAGCAATAAAATGGCTGCCCTTGTTAAACTTTCTCTGTTACTAGAAACTAGTTTCCTGCACTGAATAAAGTTAAGACATAGCTATATGATTTAAAAAATCAACATGATTGTGCAAAATGATTTATTTTTACACACGCATTTAAATGATATAAAATAAAAATAAGGAAATACGAGGGTGGCCTGAAAAGTTCTCGGCCTAACAATGAAAAACACAAATTTATAATTTCTAAATTATTTTTATTTTTCAACATAATCTCCCTTAAGATTAATACATTTATTCCAGCGATGCTCCAGCGCCATTATCCTGTCTCTGTAGTGGTTCTCAGAAAGATCTGCAAAACATGCCTCTGCAGCTGCAATCACCTCTTGATTCGAAGAAAAATGTTGACCAGCAAGGAAGAGTTTGTCAGAGGGAGCCAAATCTGGGGAATAGGGTGGATGTTCCAACAATTCATAGTGCAGATCCTTTAATTTTCCCATTGCCAAAACATCTTTGTGGCAGGTGCATTGTCCTGATGAAAGATGATTTTTTTTTTCTTCTGCAAACCAGATCTTTCTCATGAATTTTTTCGTCTAGTCTGGTTAAAAGACCGGAATAATATTATTCCCCAGCTGTTGTTTTACCCTTTTCAATATAATTAATAAACAAAATGCGGATGCCATGACTTTTCCTGCTGATAGAACTGACTTTGTCTTCTTTTGAGCTGAACAACCGGCTTCTGTCCACTGTTTTGATTCTAGTGTGTAATGGTGAATCCAAGTCTCATCCATAGTAATAAATCAATGCACAAAATCAGTTTTATTTTTGTTAAAACGCTCCAAGCACTGTTCAGAGATTTTTATGTGAGTGCATTTTTTGATCTGCTATGAGCAAGCAAGAGACCCATCTTGCACAAAGCTTTTTCACTTGCAATTCTTCATGCAAAATATATCCTACATCATCATCATCATACGTATCAAGGATTTAGGCCTAGTATGGCCTGTTCCAGCCTTAGAAGTCATCGTTGAATCGTTTAAGAGGACGTCCTGGTTTTCTTTTTCCTAATGGCTTGTACTTAAAGGCTTGTTTTGGTAATCTTTCTGTTTTCATTCTTTGAACGTGTTACATCCATCTATGTTTATATATATATATATTTTTTTTAAATATCCTATCCTACATGTCCTATATATATCCTACGTTCTTTTGAAATGCCTATAATCTCAGCAATTTCATGCACTTCGACCCACCGGTCATCCAATACCATAACGTAAACTTGATCAATGATTTCTGGTGTTGTTACATTTTTTGAACGTCCTTCACGTGGATCATCTTCAATGCAGGTACGGCCACGCTTAAACTTGGCAGCCCATTTCTTAATTGGCGAAAATGAAGGAGAAGAACGCCCATAAACGTTTATGAACTTTATGTATTTCTTTTAGCGTTAAATTTTCTTTTACAAAGAATTTTAAAATCACACAATACTCAATTTTATCCATTTCAAGGGATACAGACAACACTTTTGCTTCAGATAATAGTATAAAACAAACTACTTGATAGAAGGACTTGCAATTTCATATGGATGCTTATGACAGATGTATCAACTTAGAAAAAAAAATCTTGCAGATAGTGTTACCATCTATGGTCGAGGCCGAGAACATTTGAGACCACTTTTGTACTACATCAGTTTATTAAAAGTGCTACACAACAACAGCTTTGCAATTTAACATTACTAGCTTCAGTGAAAAAAAAAAAAAAAAAAAAAAAAAAAAAAAAAATATATATATATATATATATATATATATATATATATATATATATATATATATATATATATATATTGCGATAAATGCGATACTTGTGATTATTGCGATACTGGTGAGATCTTTCTGAGTAATAAATACAAAATGTTATATTCAGGAAATGACAATCAAGGAAAAGAAGGAGTAGCCATAGTATTCAACACAAAATACAAGGCTCATCTTCTTCAATGGCAGGCAGTGTCAAGTAGAGTGATTTGGACAACTGGACAATGAGACTTATTTGTGCTTATGGCCCAACAGAAGGTTCTACTAAGGTAGAAGTGGAGGAATTTTTTGAGATTCTAGAGAAAGCTATGACACAATGAAAAAGGAAAAGTTGGTCCTTGTTGGGGATCTAAATAGCAGAGTAGGAAGTGACTGTCAGACATATAAAAATATTTTGGGAAAATTTGGAGAAAAGAGCAAAGTTAATAATAATGGCAAATACCTTTGATTTCTGCTCAGGATATGGACTGGTTATTACTAACATCATGTTCCAACATAAAAATGTGCACCACTTCACATGGAGAGAAGAGGCAAGGAATAAGAAAAGTCTCATTGACTATGTTATTGATGATAGTGATGTTTTCTCCCTGGTGGAGGACACCAGAGTGTACATAGGATTTGAAATTGGAAGTGATCACTATTTAGTCTTGAGCCGTATAAAATTGAATTTCATATTGAAAAGAATGACATGTAAGAAAGTTTTAAAGCAAATAAAAGTTAAGCAGCTCTCAGATGTGAACTGTAGACTAAAATACACAAAGATTATTGAAGGAAAAATGAAAAAGTTTGAGAACAGGAACCAAATCATGGAGATTCAGTGACAAGCCTTGAAGAAAACCCTGATTGATTCAGATAGACAGGCATGTGGTGAAGTTGTCTGTAAGGATAGAAAAATTAGAACTCCATGGTGGACACAGGAAGTTAAAGAGGCAGTGAAGGAAAAGAAGAAAGCATATCAAAAGTTCCTGGCAAATAAGTTAGATTGTGCTCTTAGAGAATACGAAGAAAGTGTGTAAAACTAGCCAAACAAAAGTCATTGGAGGACTTTGGCAAGAACATAGAAAATAAATATCAAGAAGGTGGCAAAATATTCTAGAGGTTGTTGAAGAAGCTTAGGAATGGAGGAAAGAGTGCTGTAAAAGAAGTTAGAGATGATAAAGGTGACATGAAAACAAGAGAAAAAGATATCCTTGAAGTATGGAGTAATTATTTTGAAAAACTGCTAAATGAAACGAGCAGTGATGACAGCACTGTGGAAAAAAACACTGACCAGGCATGCAGTCAGGAATACATATCCATACTTGAGGTCAAACGCTTGAAATGTGGAAAGGCAGCAGGAGTGGATGATATTCGACCAGAAATGCTGAAGTATGGTGGTATAAAAGTCTTACAGTAGCTGCACTGCATAGTTCAGAAAGCCTGGACAGAGGGACGAATTCCCGATGATTGGAATAGAGCTCTCATATTACCCACATATAAAAAGGGAAATAAAACTGAACGTGAGAATTACAGAAGTATTTCCCTACTGAGTGTTCCTGGCAAGATCTATGCAAGTACACTTGAGAAACGGTTGAGAAGAATTGTGGAAGAAAAGCTTGGTGAAGAACAAGCTGGATTCAGGCCAAATAGAGGCTGTCAGGATCAGATCTTCACTTTATGACAAATAGTCGAGAAAGCATGGGAATATAACAAAGATCTGTATTTAAGTTTTGTCAATTTGGAAAAGGCACATGACAAGGTGCCAAGAGAGAAGCTATTCAATACGCTACAGCTATATAGTATCAATGGGGCATTATATCAATCAATACTTATTTGAGTTGTAAGTCAGCAGTTAGAATTGAAGGAAGTACAGGAAGATGGTTTAATGTTAATTCTGGTGTGAGATAAGGATGTACATTATCCCCTCTGTTATTCATTATCTATATGGATCACATTATGAAGGAAAGTGGTATTAAACATGATATCAAAATTGGAGATGTTAATGTCAGCTCTTTGCTTTATGCAGGCGATGTTATACTTCTAAATAAATCTGCTACAAGTCTGCAAGATTCTCTGACTAAATTGAATAACTGTTGTAATAGATATGGTATGAAGGTCAGCAATAAAAGGACAAAGACAATGAAAATAGGCAGAATCATTGAAAATGCCAACTGTGTTGTGAATGGAGAACCTGTGGAACAAGTAAAACATTTCAGCTGCTTAGGTAGCTGAAATATTTTTAGTCATGATGGTAAATTAAATATAGAAATAGACAACAGAATCAGCAAAGCTGGTATGGTGGAAAGTCAACTGAATAAACTCATATGGAATAAGAGAGAAATTACTTGGAACACTAACTTAGCTGTATACAAGACAATGTTCAAACCAGTTTTAACTTATGGATCTGAGAGCGGGGTCAGAAGCAAAACACTTGACCAAAGACTAGAGACCGCAGATAAGACAGTCCTGAGAAAGATTACAGGCATGAACAAATGCATCAATGGCAATATCATATTAAAAATGAGGATATTAGGAAAGAACTTGACATTGTCAGCATCCAGGAATGGGTTAGCAGAGCTAACCTCAGGTGGTGTGGTCACTTAAACAGAATGGGCAAAGATTAGCAAAACAAGTGTTCTCTGCCAGGTTGGCAGCAAAACGACCCAGAGGAAGACCAAGATATATGTGGATTGATATGGTACAAACTGCCTTAGACGATAGAAATATAAGATCTGATAATGTTGGAGTCTTGACAAGTAACAGACTGATTTGGAGGAAAATTGTAGATAGGAAGGTAGTAATGATGTAATTTGTTTCATGTAGTACTATCACATCCTGTACACCCCTTGAGGGTACAAGGCAGGAATTTGATGATGATGATGATAAGATTATCTACAGAAAAGTAATAAACCAGGGGGGGAAAAAAACTTAACTGATCCCCTCATAATCAAAATGGCACGAAATCATACAACAATGACAGAATACAAAAGACAGGCTGGAACATATATTTAATTATTCTTTTAATTAAAAAAATTATTACTACTATGTTAATATTAATACTGTATACTGTACTAATTTCTTTAATTTGCAGTTATAAGAGAACAGTATCAACTTATGTCAGCTATCCATCATTAGGTCTCTGTCCGGTTAGTAGGCTGATTTGTTCACACCAGCTGTGCCAATCATATTTTCCCCCTCAGGCTGAACAATGCTGTCCAATGTTCCCCTCCCCCTCATAAATGGAGGTCATCAATTATAAAGTTGACTGCTTACTGAAGTTAGTTATTTTTTATTTTAATGGTACAGGCAGATAACGGTTCTGAGATTGGGTTGTCATCAATTGTCCATAATTCTTTATAGTATTTAAACCAGTCCTCCAAAGGGATGGTATTGATCTTGATTGATTCTCTAATGTTATTATTAATGTGTGTTGCAAATTTATGTTTGTGTTTGAGGTTTATCAATATTGTTTCTAAATTGGTAATGAAATTGTTCCATTGAACTCTGTCTCTTACATGTTTCTCTTTTTGCTATTACTCTTTTGTGTTTATATTCAATTTCATCCTTTATTTTGTCCGTGCTTAACTATTTTTTTTTATAGGCCTTCTTTTTTTCACCTATGATTTTCCTTATTTCTTGGTCCAAGTTACGAAGATCTTTTTTTTTTTCCATTATTTTTTCATTCCCAAGATTTCTCGAGAGGACTGAATCTTAAAATATTGTAGAAATGATTCTGCTCTTCATTAATAGATTCATCTGAGGATAGTGCTGTAATTTTTCATTTATTTTTTTGTTGATATAGTTTTCTTTTATAGGAATCAGATAATGAGTAGACTTTGAAGCTAAGTTCTCAGTTGTCTAATGGATACTGGTACTTTATCCATCTTCAGGGGAACCATATTGATGTCACATAAATAATGATCTAATTCAATTTCAAAACCTCAGAAAACATTAACATCAAGAATGAATCTACCTATTTTATTATTTGCTATTGTATAGTTGTATAGTCTACAAAAGATTTTGATCTTCTTGCTGACCATATGTTGGTAGTTGCAGTTTGTTGTAATTGGTGGATTGAATGGTGGAGACAGAGCTGTAGAGTAGATGCCTTCCTTCGATGAGTCTTTGGACTGGAGGTGTCAACGTAATAATAATAATTGTTGATAGAGAAACTGATTATTCTCTGGCCATTTCTACTTTTTATTAATTCTCCAAAAGTTCCAACATGATTTTGCCTAAGCAAGCATTTAAATCACCTAACAGTATTAAGATGTCATTTTTGTTTATTTTCTCTGTTATATTTTGGAGTTGGTTATAGAAGTCCGAACTTTCTTCTTCTCTTCCCTCCTCTGGAGAGTATAATCTGAGAACTGTGAGATATCCTCTATTAAGTTTCAATCTGAGTTGTAATATTCTTTCATTCCAGTATTTATAGTTACTGATATTGTCTTTAAGGGATTTATGAATCATGATGTAATAACTATGATGATGTTATTAATTACGATTATTATTTCGACCTGTCGAGCTGCACCGTTAGTTATATTCTAAGATTTTATTTATTTATCTTATTCTCTTTCTTATGTCCATTACTTCTACTCATTTAAATCTTTCTGTTAAGTTCTCTTTACCTTTTTTCTATCTTAAGTGCCGATTAATTTAGTCCCCCCGCTTGTAATCCTTTCACTAACAGCGCTAACACTTATAGGTACCTACAAGTGTTAGCGCTGTTAGTGAAAAGATCTCTGAAATAGGCATTTCACAGACCCGTGTTAACTATTTCCCATGCGATATAATTCAGGGAAAATTTGTTTTTTCGACTGCACCACCCTGAATTAATGTTAAGGCACAGGAAGAATAATTATAACACTTATAGAATAGATTACTTTCTAAAATAATACCTTAAATAGTCAGCCGTGGCAATTTCTCTAATAATTTAAGCACACAGGTTGGGTTGTGTTTGTGGGACAGTGCATTGGTCAAAAATCAGGCGATAGTTTTTAAACAAACAAAACATGTTTATTTTACTTTAAGCACAATACAATATTAAACAAATTCTCTCTACTTCCTGCTTTAAACTTAAAGTAGTAACCTTACGATATAGACCTGCAATTCACAATGCTAAGAAAAACTTGCTTTACCAACTCTAGACAATTTCTGGCTGTTACAATCAATATCACTGGCTAACATTCTTCTCAATAAATATACTAGCTAACTTTCAGCCTCAATTACTTCCTATAGCGACTTAACAACTCATTTTAACAAAGTTACGTTCAGTGGACATACAATTCTTGTTCACAATCTCAGCGTTAACATATTAAAATCTACTCACAAATTCGTAGAAACAAATACAGTCCTACCAGTCTGGATGACTCTTGCCGGTTCTGCTGACTGCTTTTCTCGGTCCTATATCCTAGCCTTTGATGAACGGCTTTTAGCAGTCATCCTGGTGTAGTCCTCGTCTGGGATCTGTAGCATAGCTTGCCATCGGTTTTTGGATCTACTGTCGATGCCGCACATCTGGTCGCACGTTCCGCTACTGGAAATACATCTCCGTAGAATGACATTCTTCTCCTGAGCTTTCTACTTCTGCAAGACGAACAAACTCCTCAAACTCCTAGAACAGCCTCCAACCAAAACTTCTGAACAGCCAGCCTCTCTCTAGGTTCTCAAGGCTTCTTTTTATATGATTCAGAAGCTCCTTGTTTTTAGTGTCAGAGACCCCGAATCTTCCGTAAATAAATGACGTCACTGATGTTTTGACCTTCAGAGTTGGCGGCAACAATCTCTACATCTGAACGACCTTCAATATTTTTGTTTACTTTTAAGTCGCCAACATAATCCGGTCTAATCCCCTTAATTTAAAGAATTACTTCTAACATTCTGTTACACACCAAACCAACATTATGCACAAATTTAACCTTTACAATTTTTTTTATAATTTGTGAACAATTTCCATATCATTTCTTTTGATAGTTAGCTTTACAATCAGCACTTCTTTAAAATATAGTAATTTACAATTTTTCTCTTTCCTCATGGTTTATGACCTCAGTAAAATCGATGCCAAAAAATCGTTATATAAAATTTCACTGCATTGAATTTTACAATGATTGATACTCCTGCTCTTTGGTTCTCTTGTACACCACTATAGATATGTATGTAGTTATCGGTTTCTTTGGCTCCCTGATTTTCTTCTTTGTTTCAGTCCATATTGCAATTTTGATTTTCTTTTGATATAAAATTTCATCTATTTGATTTTCTTTGTGAGATAAACTTCTTACATTCCAGGTAGCAAAATGAGTGATAATCTTTTTCCAATCAGTACCTTTAGCCAGTCTAGGGTCATTTCCATTTTAAGCAGACCTTGAATTCTTTCTTTGAGACTTGAAAGTAATTAGAATACTTGTAAATTGGTTACTAGCCAAAGCACAAGGTGTCCCTAATGGTATGGCTGCCACCTTGGTTTCGAATTGCTCTAATAGCACTGGGGAGGGGAGAGAAGTAAGAGAGTAGAGGAAAGAAGAGTAGAAGACCAGTCTAGAGTTATAATAATATACCAAGTGTATATTGTAGGAAGTAATTAGAAGGTCTAGCTCGGGTATCTCGAATTTGCCATGTCTGTACTCACCAGTGCAAGCACCTGAGACAATTTTTTAATTTTTATTTCATGTTATTGCCTTGGGTGCTCTTTGTACGGGTTTTTAACAATCCTTTGTGTTTTGTTGTCAATGTACCATTATTTCCTACCATAATCCTTTGTATTTGTTTTCCCTTGCCATTTCCCTTGTTTACAAATTACAGCTTCTCTTGCAAAATTTAAAATACTGCAACATTGCCAGTATTACTAATTCTTGAACTTTTCAATGCATTGGGAGAACTAAATTAAGGACCAATTAATGTATGCTTGGGGGGGGGGGGGTGATGATCCTGACAAACCTGCTGAAGTTTGGCATGAGATATGTTCAAGAAGCTACAGTTACCAACTAAATGGTCAATGCAAACTACAAGTACTTCTACAAACTATTTCTCCCTAGGGGTTTACTATAGTGAGCATCTACTATAACACCAAGGTAACTGAGATTATGAGGAGGGCAAATGGTTCCTGTCAATTTTAGATATATCATGGCTGATTTGTCTGTTTAGCATGACAAAACATTTGAATTCTTGTAAAGAAATACCCTGTCCCATCTCCTAGGATCAGCTAACAGTTGAAAAAAAAGGACAGAAAATATTCATTGTGTCCTTGGTAAAGGATACATAGAGACATCTATGTTAAAATAAATACTGGAACATTGCCAGTATTACTAATTCTTGAACTTTTCAATGCATTGGGAGAACTAAATTAAGGACCAATTAATGTATGCTTGGGGGGGGGGGGGGTGATGATCCTGACAAACCTGCTGAAGTTTGGCATGAGATATGTTCAAGAAGCTACAGTTACCAACTAAATGGTCAATGCAAACTACAAGTACTTCTACAAACTATTTCTCCCTAGGGGTTTACTATAGTGAGCATCTACTATAACACCAAGGTAACTGAGATTATGAGGAGGGCAAATGGTTCCTGTCAATTTTAGATATATCATGGCTGATTTGTCTGTTTAGCATGACAAAACATTTGAATTCTTGTAAAGAAATACCCTGTCCCATCTCCTAGGATCAGCTAACAGTTGAAAAAAAAGGACAGAAAATATTCATTGTGTCCTTGGTAAAGGATACATAGAGACATCTATGTTAAAATAAATACTGGAACATCGCCATACTTCGAGAAGCTAAACTGCACACCTCAAGGGCCTGACTATGCAGGGTTACCTAAGTTTTTTCTACATCATTTTCCTTAAAACACGATACAAAACAGTAGTATCTGCAGAATGACCTGGTACATTGCATTATGCAGAAATGCAATGTACCATGTTGCTCCTCTGATTAGAAAAGGGATGTAACATGATTAGTTGCTCTATACTACAGACTACGAGTGATCTAAAAAAGTAACAATGTTCCTTATACTGGTGTAGCTTGCACTGTCGACTTAGTTTATGTGCAGCTGCCCTTTTGTAGAAAAGTGACTAATTGTTTGCACATCATTCTATTACTAACTGCAACCTCACTGAACTCCTGGGTTGGTCATTTACACTTTGGAATGCTAAGATTTCGATGCCATCCTTATGAGTCTCCTTAAGCCCCTTGGTATTAGCTTCCTGAATATTCCTGCACATTTCTTGGCTGAAGATATTCTTATGAAGAAATGCCGAAACTTTTATTTTGGAAAGTCTGAATAGCATGTGATCATATGTAATGTGTATTTTTAACATAAACATTTCATGAATAAAATCACTTTTTTTTTTATAATAAATAAGTAATTCTGAAAGATTTGGGTATATTTGTTATCTTATGCACATCATACAAGAAACAGAACTATAAAACTAAATACAAAATGCAGATGTGATGCCACATTAACATTCAAATAAGATCAAAGTTCTGCATTCAAACTGACCTGCTTTGTTGGAAGTTGAGAATAATGGTGAACTTGCTCATATCAGAATTAGAAAACCAGGTCAATTCTGATATCTACAGAAAACCCATGAACGTCAAAACATTCTCTCTCTCTCTCTCACACACACACACACACTAAATCTTTAGCATCCTTGGAGTCAGAATCTGGGCATCCTAAAAAATCCATATATACTACAAAACCACTTACATCTGAGTACTGAAACATATCACTTAAATTCTAAGTGGACCACTTAGAATTTAAGTGATCTCTTGAATTCACCTTAAGCCAATTTTAAATGAAGAATATGGTTTCATCAACCAATAACTGGCTAGAATCACTGCATCAATGCAAACAGCACAAACTACTATACTCCAAACTGCCAACAATCAGTTGGGACAGACCTTTATCTTACTTGAATGTTTGCATAGCTTGTTTTTAGTTTTTTTTTTTTTGTGTCTCTGAAGAATAAAAAATATGATATAATAATAAAAATCAAAGGATTCTCATATAGCAATACTATGCTGAAGGATTATTATGCTCACCTTTTCTACATCGGTTCTGTGTTTGGTAAGCAGAGTCAAAGTATTTTCATATGCTGAGTTCACAAGATTGCGTACTTCCACATCAATAATTTGTGCGGTTTCTTCACTGTATGGTTTATCTAAAACAACATCTCCAGGTTGAGGCAGATCAAAAGACAAATGACCAACCTTTTCATTCATACCAAACTGTACAACCTGCAAAAAAAAAAAAGTGAGATTATTCATTTTCATATATGAATTTCAGAGGGTTTTTTATTTTTTGCTAATAAACTATGAAAAAATATAGCCATATTTCAATTTATAAAACCACTAGGCAAATTACTGATATAAATTACAGAAAGAAAAGAAACAATATGAACAGTCATATTATCAAATGTACCAAATAGAAAATGAGAAATGTAGTTACCTGGGCATAGGCACTTTGGGTGACTTTTTTCAAATCATCCTGGGCACCAGTTGTTATCTTTCCAAAGAATATCTGTTCAGAAACTCTACCGCCTAATGTCATGCACATGCGATCAAAGAGCTAAATAAAATGAACACAATTTTTTATATATAAGCAATAATACGTATATGTGTGTGTGTGTGTGCAGTGCTTAGAAAGAAGTCAATGGATGCACAATGCATCTTGCCCCCAATAGGCAAGATGCACTGTGCATCCTCATCACATAACAAGTCACTTGTTTGTATCTGGTATAAATTGGTGGAACATGATGCTCCCAAGTCAGTGCAACTGTGTCCAGGTGAAATGGCTATAAGAAGGGAAGGAAATTAAGAAGTTTGAAAGAAGCATTGTGATAGGATGCCATGTTGCAAGCACTTATCTGTTCAGCAAATTGTTGACAAACTGGGCCATCCCAGTTCAACAATCAATATTACCAAACTGAAATGGAAGTGCAGGTAGTTAACTACAAGTACTACCTGCAGTGGATGGCCCACCACTCACTGAACATGACCATAGGGTGCTACTAAGGATAATAAGGAAAAAACGACCATTCATTGGCTGACATGTTGAAAGCAGAGTTCCAGGCATCAACTGGAACATGAATCCACACAAAAAAAATTCAGTGTCCAGCGGGATGTGGAAGATTTTGAAAGCTGTGTTACAGAGCAACGAATCACGCTACACTCTCTTCTGATCAGATGGAGGGGTGTGGCAGATGCCTGCTGAACATATCTTACAAGAGTGCGTAACCCTAACTATAAAATTCAGAAGTGGTGGTGGTGTGATGGTATGGTCCTGTTTTTCCTCGTTTGGCCTCAGATCTCTCTTTGTGGTGACATGAACATTAAACTCTGAGAGGTTTCTGGACAATGCACAATGTCATAAGGTTGCTGCTGTAACTGCATGGTTTGTGGACATGAACATCAATACACTTGACTGACCTGTACAGAGTCCCGATCCCAACCCTAATGAACATCGGGTGAGGTCAAGGGAAATCTGCCCAGCAGTCCAGGACTCCATTATATGTCCACAGGAAGAATGATCACTATCATATGTTTGTGGAAAGTATACTCCGTAGGATTGCTGCAGTTATTGCAGAGAAAGGAGACCCTACATCTTATTAAGGTGGGCACCATGGCTGTTTGCTCCTCATAGTATGGTGTCTATTGACTTCTTTTCAAGCAGTGTGTGTATAATACTTATAATATAACAATTTTAACACTTTGATGTGAAAAAGAATACAATAAATATGATAATTTATTAAGCTGCTGACATTTCATTTAATTTCAAACAAGCATCTTCAAAGCACAAAAATAGTTGTCACAGATCACAAGGAACCAACAATCAAGTAATTGTTTTTACCAATTACTTGGTAGAAATAATTCAAAACTGTAATGGACAAAAAAAAAACTAACATCCTATTATGGAACCATCTAAGTCTTGACTTAAAGCAGTTTGCAGCTTTTGTGTTGAAGCTAGTCTCAAAATGACAATCTTCTGAATTCTAATAAATTAATGCAGCTATTTCCAAGAAAGAAACTTTATGATGGTATTTATTAATAGCAAAATTGGGTTTTTAATGTCATTCGTAAATACAGATAGCGCCTCTGTAGCTCAGTCAGTACAGACAAAGCCCTTTGGTCGGAAAGACCTAAGTTCGATTACCATCCATGACATGAGGAACCTTTATCTGTTCTCTTTCAACTAAAGGTGAGTTAACTGGTCTCGTACAGAGCCCTCAGAACAGGCAAATCAGCCCCTCGAACACACACACACAGATTTATCACCATGAATACTTACGACTCAGCCACAGGCCTAATTCGTTAGCAATATCCCGGTCCCAAGCCCAGATAAAATAGGGGAGGGGGAAGCAACGGTGAGATACCCTGTAAAAAGTCTCACCAGAAACACTGTGTCAAGAACACTTGTCTACAAAGTTACCAAGAGTCGGACACGACTGAAGGGTTAAATCATCATCATAAATACATGAGTAAAAAGAAGTCTAGGAGGGATGGTACCCTTTAGATGCAGCTTGGAGACATTAGCTTCATGTGCACCCAGAGATCAGGGGTACACTACTGATTGGGGAGGCTGCTGCACAGTGATTCATGAAGTGTGAAAGGAGGCTTTAGAGTGGCTTTCAACATTGGATATCAAACTATAGTTGAACTCTGCGATAAGAATACCTACCACCATAAATACAAAAGCGAACATTATATAAGTTTCACTATCTTACTATCTGGTAGGTTCCCCAGAGTTCAGATATTGATTTAAATAACTCAAAGAAAACAGCAGAATAAACAACACAAAAACTTAACTGAGGTCTGAAATATTAAAAATCAGATCAGAGACAAACATCATACAAAATCGTTGCTTGTTCTTATGAAGAGCACAAAGTAAGTGAATCATTTCAGTAGATTTTTTAAAACACTGAGATAAGAAATTTTCCTCTGTGTATGGTATTGTAGTTATATTCAACTCCATGTTGTAGTTATTGGAAATGTGTGCAGCAGGGCCTGATTCTTCATTCCTGATATGAGCTTTCATTAATCACAAAATTTCTTCTGGTCTGGCCAAAATTTCTACTAATTCCTGCAGGAATAGTAAATTTTATATACCTTTGAATAATTTTGGGAAGGGCTGTTATCTTTCAGAGACATCAAAGGCTATGTATTTTTTGCAGAGACTTATAGCCATACTAATTTTTCAATAATGAAGCAATATGGATGAAAGTGATATAGAGTCTCTGTACCAAACATCTTAATTTAATATGGTAATTTTTCTTGAAACAATAGCATTTAGACTGTGATTTTAAGATAACCATAAAGGATAAATTAATGAAATGACATGCTCAATTCCTTCTTTCATTTTATTGTCAAACCCATAATATGCAAAATGTTCTGTTCTTCAGAGTGCTAAGGATGCCAAATAGCAGTGTAAAGCTATAGCAAGATGATAATAATAATTTGTGCGAATAGCATTATGTCAGACATCTAGAAAGGAGCATCCTGTTATGGTTTTTGCATTATATATCACCAATATATGAACTAAGAGGAAACTACCAGATATTAACAAGACTTGCGTTTACTTTTAATATTTGTAAACAATATTAAAAATACAGATTTGTTATTAAAGTAGCTATACTTGTCAAGATTTAGGGAAATACTTCACTGCTGATGACATTTCTTCAAAAATAGTCTCTCAGGCATGTAACAGTTCATAGTGATCTAGTTTTCCCTGTATTTAAATGTCCAACATGTGGTCAGTCTGCTATGACTTGCCATAATGATGGTAACATATACGTTTATGTTATGTGTATGGGAAAAGATAAGAACTGCTAGTCTGATGGTGCATTAACAGTACTGTAAAGATTATTTAGTACTCTGGCTATCCTTTCAGATGTATCTCATTCCCATTCTCTATATTATAGAGAATGGGAACGAGGAGGCAGGTAGTATTTTATAGGAATTGTAACTAGTGCCAAAAAAAGTGTGGTTTAGATAACTGAGTTATGTGAAAAGATGTATATCAATAAAAGAGACAGCCTGTTAATGTTTCAAGGATACTGTGCTTTGGACTGGCATGATGATGATGATGTCACTGTTTATTAGTATCTTCTAGTGTGTACTAGCATCCTAAACAGAAAAAAAATATCAAATTATTTGAAAGACACACTTAACCTGTTTTAAAATAGGCAGAGAGCAGTTAATCGGTTCCTTTAGGGTAATGTATTTTAGAATGTTCATCATCATCATCATCATCAAATTCCTGCTATGTACTCTCAAGGGGTGTACAGGATATGATAGTACTACATGAAAAATTTATATCATTACTAACTTCCTATCTACAATTTTCCTCCAAATCAGTCTGTTATTTGCCAAGACTCCAACATTATCAGATTTCATATTTCTATCGTCTAAGGTACTTTGTACCGTATCAATCCACCTATATCATGGTCTTCCTCTGGGTCGTTTTCCTGCCAACCTTGCACAGAACACTTGCTTTGCTAATCTTTCCTCGCCCATTCTGTTTAAGTGACCATACCACCTGAGATTAGCTCTGCTAACGCATTCCTGGATGCTGACAAATGTCAAGTTCTTTCCTAATATCCTCGTTTTTAATATGATATTGCCATTGATGCCATCTGTTCACGCCTATAATCTTTCTCAGGACTCTCATATCTGCAGTCTCTAGTCTTTGGTCAAGTGTTTTACTTCTGACCCAGCTCTCAGATCCATAAGTTAAAACTGGTTTGAACATTGTCTTGTATACAGCTAAGATAGTGTTCTGAATAATTTCTCTCTTATTCCATATGAATTTATTTAAATGACTTCATACCATACCAGCTTTGTTGATTCTGTTGTCCATTTCTATATTTAATTTACCATCTTCACTAAAAATTGTGCATAAGTAGCTGAAACGTTTTACTTGTTCCACAGGTTCTCCATTCATAATGCAGTTAATATTTTCAACAATTCTGCATATTTTCATTGTCTTTGCCCTTTTATTGCTGACCTTCATACCATATCTATTACAACAGCTACTCAATTTAGTCAAGGAATCTTGCAGACTTGTTGCAGATTCATTTAGAGGTATAACATCGTCCACATAAAGCAGATTGCTGATATTAACATCTCCAATTTTGATATCATGTTTAATACCACTTTCCTTCATAATGTGATCCATATAGAAAATGATTAACAGAGGGGACAATGTACATACATGTCTCACACCAGATTTAACATTAAACCATCTTCCTGTACTTATATATAATTGAGAGGGGACCTCCACATAGCCTTTAAAGGAATGCGGAGAACTGACCAGGTCTGACCTAATGTCCAATCCTCACCTACTCGTGGTGTACCCAGTTAGGTATCTACCTGGATACTGAACGAACGAGGATGGTCTGGCAATTTGGGATTTAGAAGACCAAATTGTATTTTTATTGGCTTAAACCAAAATAAAAAATGATGGTACAACATGACAGAATTTCATGTTAGGTGAGACATCGCTCGGTTAAACAAGGACCATGTTGTTTTCAGCAGGAAACCTATGTTATTGTCTGACCTAATGTCCAATCCTCACCTACTCGTGGTGTACCCAGTTAGGTATCTACCTGGATACTGAACGAATGAGGATGGTCTGGCAATTTGGGATTTAGAAGACCAAATTGTATTTTTATTGGCTTAAACCAAAATAAAAAATGATGGTACAACATGACAGAATTTCATGCTAGGTGAGACATCGCTCGGTTAAACAAGAACCATGTTGTTTTCAGCAGGAAACCTATGTTATTGGCTGACCTAATGTCCAATCCTCACCTACTCGTGGTGTACCCAGTTAGGTATCTACCTGGATACTGAACGAATGAGGATGGTCTGGCAATTTGGGATTTAGAAGACCAAATTGTATTTTTATTGGCTTAAACCAAAATAAAAAATGATGGTACAACATGACAGAATTTCATGCTAGGTGGGACATCGCTCGGTTAAACAAGGCCCATGTTGTTTTCAGCAGGAAACCTGGGTAAACAGCGAAAAGTCAGCTACTGGAACAAATTTGAACACACACACCCCAACTCACTCAACATCACCAGAGTTAAAGATCGGTACTATCAACATAAGAAGCCTGAATGGCAAAGAAATGGGATTAGCTAAGGAATTAGATAAGTACCAGATCGACATAACAGGGGTGACCGAAACAAAAAAAGACAAAAACTAGTGAGATCTTTCTGAGCAATAAATACAAAATGTTATATTCAGGCAATGACAATCAAGGAAAAGAAGGAGCAGCCATAGTATTCAACACTAAATATGAGGCTAATCTTCTTGAATGGCAGGCAGTCTCAAGCACAGTGATGTGGGCTTGAGACTTATTTATGCTTATGGTCCCACAGAAAGTTCTACTAAGGTAGAAGTGGAGGAATTTTTTGAGGCTTTAGAGAAAGCAACTGACACAATGAAAAAGGAAACGTTTTGTCCTTGTTATCTAAATAGCAGAGTAGGAAATGATTGTCAGACATACAAAAATATTTTGGGAAAATTAGGAGAAAAGAGCAAAGCTAATAATAATGGCAAATACCTGTTGGATTTCTGCTCAGGACGTGGACTGGTTATTACTAACGTCATAAAAATGTGCACAAATTCACATGGAGAGAAGAGAAGAGGCAAGGAATAAGAAAAGTCTCATTGACTATGTTATTGTCAATAGTGATGTTTTCTCCCTGGATGCAGGACACCAGAGTATACAGAGGATTTGAAATTGATCACTATTTAGTCCTGAGCAGGATAAGATTGAATTTCATTTTGAAAAGAAGAACATATAAGAAAGTTTTAAAGCGAATAAAAGTTGAGTAGCTCTCAGATGTGAACTGTAGGCTAAAATACACAAAGATCACTGAAGAAAAAAGAGTTTGAGAACAGGAACCAAACCTTGAAGATTCAGTGGCAAGCCTCGAAGAAAACCCCGATTGATTCAGCCAGAGAGGCATGTGGTGAGGTTGTCTGCAAGGATAGAGAAATCAAAACTCCATGGTGGACACAGGAAGTTAAAGAGGGAGTGAAGGAAAAGAAGAAAGTATATCAAAAGTTTTTGGCAAATAAGTCAGCTTGTGCTCTTAGAGAATACAGAGACAAATGTAAGAAAGCCAAACTCTGTGTAAAACTAGCTAAACAAAAGTCATGGGAAGACTTTGCTAAGAACATAGAAAATAAATATCACGAAGATGGCAAGATATCCTGGAGGTTGTTGAAGAAGCTTAGAAATGGAGGAAAGAGTGTTGTAAACAAAATTAGAGATGATAAAGGTGACATGAAACCTGGAGAAAAAGGTATCCTTGAAGTATGGAGTAATTACATCGAAAAATTGCTAAATAAAACAAGCAGTAATAGCACAGTGGTAAAAAACACTCAACAGGCATACAGTCAGGAATTCATATCCATACCTGAAGTAGAAAAAGCCATCTAAAACTTGAAATGTGGAAAGAGTAGATGATATTCGACCAGAAATGCTGAAGTATGAAGGTATAAAGATCTTACAGTGGTTGCACTGCATAGTTCAGAAGGTCTGGACAGAGGGACGAATTCTCGATGATTGGAGTAGAGCTCTCATAGTACCCATATATAAAAAGGGAAATAAAATTGAATGTGAGAATTACAGAGGTATTTCCCTACTGAGTGTTCCAAAGATTTATGCAAGTATACTTGAGAAACGGTTGAGAAGAATTGTGGAAATAAAGCTTGGTGAAAAACAAGCTCGATTCAGGGCCAATTAGAGGCTGTCAGGATCAGATCTTCACTTTACAACAGATAGTTGAGAAATCATGGGAATATAACAAAGATCTGTATAAGTTTTGTAGATCTGGAAAAGGCATATGACAAGGCACTAAGAGAGAAGTTATTCAGTACGCTACAGTTATATGGAGTCAATGGGACATTATATCAAGGAATACAAAGACAAGGATGTACATTACCCCCTCTGTTATTCATTATCTATATGAATCACATTATGAAGGAAAGTGGTATTAAACCTGATATCAAAATTGGAGATGTTAAAATGTCAGATCTTTATGTGAATGATGTTATACTTCTAAATGAATCTGCAACAAGTCTGCAAGATTCCCTGACTAAATTGAGTAGCTGTTGTAATAGATATGGTATGAAGATGAGCAATACAAGACAAAGACAATGAAAATAGGCAGAATTGTTGAAAATGTCAACAGCATTATGAATGGAGAACCTGTGGAACAAGTAAAACATTTCAACTACTTAGACACCATTTTTAGTGAAGATGGTAAATTACATATGGAAATAGACAACAGAATGAACAAAGCTGGTATGGTAGGAAGTCAACTGAATAAATTCATATGGAATAAGAGAGAAATTAGTTGGAACACTAAATTAGCTGTTTATAAGACAGTGTTCAAACCAATTTTAACTTATGGATCTGAGAGCTGGGTCAGAAGTAAAACACTTGACCAAAGACTAGAGACCGCAGATATGAGAGTCCTGAGAAAGATTAGAGGCGAAAAGATGCCATCAATGACAATATAATATTAAAAACTAGGATATTAAGGGCAGAACTTGACATTGTCAGCATCCAGGAATGCATTAGTAGAGCTAATCTCAGGTGGTATGGGCACTTAAATAGAATGGGAGAGAAAAGATTAGCAAAACAAGTGTTCTCTGCCAGGTTGGCAGGAAAACGACCCAGAGGAAGACCATGATATAGGTGGATTGATATGGTACAAAGTGCCTTAGGCGATAGAAATATGAAATCTGATAATGTTGGAATCTTGTAACAGACTGATTTGGAGGAAAATTGTAGATAGGAAGTTAGTAATGATGTAAATTTTTCATATAATACTATCATATCATGTACACCCCCTTGAGGGCACATGGCAGGAATTTGATGATGAACAATGGCGCAGACGTATATTTAATTAACACATAATTTAACAATGGCACAGTCAACAGGATTAAAATCACATAATTAGTGTTAAGTAAAGTGAATTGAGAGTTTTAGCTAAAAAACCGGTAGTTAGCATTTAAGCAATTTGTAAAAATATGAGTACTCACAATATTCATTGTGAACTTACTAGCACCGACATAATGATGGATAACAAGGAATTCTTTAGAGCGATAAATTCTCATCTTGTTATTCCACCGTTCTCTGGAGAAGAATGATGAGATTCATTCGTATTTTGGTTTTGTAGAAGAGTTAAGAAAACTAGGGAGATGGTCGGACTTCCAGTTATTGATTCTTCTTAGAAACAAACTGGTTGGAAAGGCCAAGAACTTTTTAAATTCGTCCCCCATTCTTAGACATACCCTGGAATACTATAAATTTAAGGATACGTTGATATTACATTATTCCAAAGTGAGGAACGTAATTCCAATTCCTAATCTTTGGAAGTTACAGAAATGCAAGCAAGGAAACAAAGAAAGTGTTACAGACTTCTATAGTAGATTGCTAAACCTTGCAACTAGTCTGAGTGTTTCAGAGGAAGAAAAGCCGCATTTGGATTGGGCAGTTTTCCATCAGATTCGATTGGTATTAAAGGATGAACTGAAAGAGACAGTGTATATAAAAAGAAAATAAAGAACTTAGAGGAGGCATTAAAATTGCTTATTAGGCAGCAGGTAGAGAGGTACATGAACCAGTAATGGAGTGACTAGAAGTCATTATCAAGGAACTAGGTGAGCTCCAAATGATGACCTCCAAAATTAATCCATGTCAGGATGGAGAGGAATAGCAAAGATAAAAAGGCAGAAGAAAGGCTCCCCCAATATTACAACTGTAACAAATTGGGGAACCTGGCTAGTAATTGCTATAAGAGAAAGTCACCCCCCCCCCAAAGCATGGATGCACAAACTTGTTAAGGTCAAGGGCCACATAGTTCCACTGTTACTTATGAGAGGGCTGCCAAAAAAAAAAAAACCCTGAAAGTTATCTACCATATATTGTTTATTTTATTTATACCTATCATAATTGTTACAAAAAAGGTAATAAAAAGTAAGTGAATTTAATTTGATGCGTGACATTGCATTGATTTGACAATTGTTTTGATATTTGGTTTGAGTTTGTAGTAGCCAACCGCAAAATTAATTCTAAATTTTCATCAGTCAAGCAGTTCCTATTTTTCGATTTCTTAATATTCATGACTGAAAAAGTTTGTTCACAAAGATATATTGAGCCAAAGAGGCTTGCACATTTTAATGCATTATCTAGCAACCATTTATAATTATTTTTATCGACACAATGATAGAAGTTTAATAAATTGCCTCTGTTAAATTTATTTTGCAGGCTCTCATCATTTTGAATGTCGATGAGTTCAAGCTGTGCTGATTTGGGCAAAATGGCAAAAGGATTGCTAAATAAATCTAGCAACGGTTTCACTTTTTTAAAATCAGAAAACCGATCCTTGAAGGCTGATATCAAGTTATCAATCTTTTCAACACGGTTTTGAAGTTGACATTGCACTTTTCAGAAACTTTCTTATAATTAGGAAAATGGATGTAATTCCCTGACTTCAGTTCGATTTGAAATAGATTTAACTTGCACTGAAAAGACAAAATGTGGCTGTAAACTTGAGTAACCAATTGATCTTTGCCCTGAAGTCGCGTATTTAACGTATTTAAATGATTAGTAATGTCAACCAGAAAGGCTAAGTCACATAACCAATCCGGATTTTTTATGTCAGGGATGTATTTGTTTTTTTCAGTCATGAAGATTTCAATTTCATTAATTAAATTTAGGAATTGCTCCAATGTTTGTCCACGACTTAGCCACCTCACTTCTGTGTAAAAAATTAAGTCACCATATTCACTTTCAATGTCTTCAAGAAACTTTTTAAATTGTCGGTGATTTTATAAAATTAATCGTTGAAACCACAACTTTCATGACATGTTCAAATCCAAGTTTCTTAGGGCACAAGCGTTCCTGGTGGATTATACAGTGGAATTGTATCAACTCATTGTCGTGCCGTCCCAAATGCTGTTTCAATAATGTTACCAATTCAGAATTAGCTCCTATCATGGAATGAGCTCCGTCACTTGTGATACCTGATAATTCTGAGAGATCGAAATCAATTTTGGAACACTGTTCCAAAAGCCCAGTGAACATGTCATTACCTTTCGTTTGATCTGACAATGAACTCATTCCAATCAGCTCCTCACTTACCTCAAACTCTTGCGTTATTCCATGTGCAAATATTAACAACTGGGCTGTGGAAGTAATGTCAGTTGATTCATCAATAGCTAATGAAAAATAGGCAAATTTCTTTGAATAAGATGTTAATTGGTCCTTTACATTTTCCGACATTGCAGTAATTCTTCTTTGCACAGTCATCCTGTTTAACTGAATTTTCTCAACATTTTTGGCTGATTTAGAACAAATTTATTTAGCAGCTATCTCAAGGCAATCTTTAACGAAACCTCTGTCAGTAAATGGTCGGCATCTTTTTGCTATAAGGCGAGATATTTCAAAATTTATTTCTGTTGGGATTTCTGAATCTTGAATAGGTTTTGTAAACATCACTTGCTGACCTGTCAATTCTCGTTTCAAAAATGAAATCTTTTGTTTATGTAGTTCTTCTGGTAGATTTGAAAATGTAGATTGCAGACTTTCATAGTGTCTCCTTATATCGTATTCTTTTGGTATGGCTACAGCACTTTTGCAAATCAAGCACATGATATTATTAAATGACTGCACAAAACCATATTTTTCAGTCTCCAGCTAACCTGAAACTGTCGTTTTTTATCCTGTAGTTTTTGTATCCTACTTGGCCCTGCTTTATCCATTGTAGAATTTATTTTTTACCGTTTCCTAGGAGTGATAATTCACTGTAGCAACCGCATCTACGAAAACAAAATACTCATATGACAAATAGACGAATTATAAAATTTGTTAACATTATTACTAACCGATTATCCTAAGTAGACAGGAAATCGCGACGTCACAGCTACTTTGCTTTGCGCATGTACCATTTTTAAAAATTACCTATCCTGTAACTTATTAAAGTTAAAATAATACACAGTGAGGCAGGCACCCAGAAAATCAGTGAAGGGCCGCATGCGGCCCTCCGTTGATTTTCTGGGTGCATCCCTACCCTAGAGGAATGAGATATGAGTCAAATATTATGCTCCCTAGGAAAATGTTTAGTAAATAACCAGAGAAAGTGAAAGGACTACATCAGAAAGAGACCTGATAATTCTCTGACAGTCATTCAAAGCTTGGTAGAAGAGATATCTTGTAACATCCTACTGGATACTGGGTCCCAAGTCTCAGCAATAACCAGGTCAATCTTCAAGAGAGTAAGAACCGTATCATGAATGATAGAGCTGAGAAAGCCGGTCAAACAAATGGGCATCTTAAAGACTGAGATATGTATTCCAAGAAAGATAAAGGTTGATATTAAGCTGCCTGGGTTTAATTTGAACGTTTCTCAAGAATTATTAATTCTTCCTAAATCCTCTTGTCCGAGCCTTCAAATTATTATGGGATTGGATTTCCTCGAGAGATACAACTTCTCCTGTGATTTCAATAACAAGAAATTTCCCTGATGGGAGTTAAATATGCACCTAATGGCGGCAGAAATCCAAAGTCAGGCAGTGAAGTTTGACCAGTGAATAAGAACAGATCTAAGATGAATGGACAAAGAAAGAAGGATAAAGACATATGCCGATTTGACATGAATAACTCTCCTGATAATCTCGTAGTAAATGAAAGTCTCAAAAGGAAATCTATACTGATTCGTACGTAATTTCCCCAGTGGAGCACTAGCAGACCCTGTAAAGGAAGACAGTAATAAAGTCAAGTTAAGCAGTGCTGAGACAATGGGAAGAGTCATATATAAACCTCCTCATTGCCAAAACTGGGATAAGCCCCATATTATAGAGGCCCAGAAAAGGGATCCCGAGAATCACCTATTCCTCAAGACTCTTCACCTAGATGAAGACAGACTTCTCTTGTCCAAGCAGAAAGTCTCAGGAAAATGGAAGGAAAGGGTTCTGATTCCAAAAGTGATGATACCATGGATTATTTATAAGTTCCATGATTCAGATGGATATAAGGGATTTGATCATACGTGGCATCAAATTAGTGGAAAATACACTTGGAAAGGATGAAAAGTGATGTCACAAGGTATGTGACATCACTTTTGGCATGTCTTTGTATCGTGTGTGTCAATCAAAATCTGATGATTGAGAGAAAAGGGCACAAGTTGAACACTGTAGTGAACAAAGATCAATTAAGTAAAGAATAGGAAGTCAGACAAAATCCCAGGGTGAGGAAATATTGAAACTGTAAGTGAAAAAAAAAAAAAGAAAGAAAAAAAGGACTACCTAATATCAATCATGGCCCTCTCCAGAGAGAGAGAGAGAGAGAGAGAGAGGGGGAAGTAATACGTAAGAAAAAAATAAACGTTTAAGTTTATTTTTTTCGAGGAAAGTGTGGCCTGTGTAAAATCTCTTGTGGAAAAATTTTGCTGTACTTATTTTTTGCAACCGATTTTCCAATTTTTTTATTTTTTCGGTATTTAGTAATATTTCAAAAAAAAGTGTAATGATAAAAATATGTGCTAAATAGATGTTACTAAATGTTACTAAAAGTGTAAAGCTGTAAGTGGGGATTATGCTGGATTAGCGATGGTGAAACACCAACCAAAGTTTGCAAGGTCAACTGTTGTTGACCGATCAGGCAGAATTGACGTCATCGCTAGAAGCTAATCTTGAAAAGACAGCAATAGAAAACAAAGGGTGATATGTTTGCATAAAAGTAGATTGTGGCCCTTGGCTCAGGGCTTTTCCAGTAGTCATGAGAGGCTTTTTCTTCTGGTTGTCGGCGAGGCTTTTTCTTCCGGTCATCGCCAAGGCTCTTCTCCCATTGAATGCCGTAGGACCTACGTCTCCAGTTTGTAGCAGACCAATTTCTTCGGCAGTTACATGCAAGCTCAGTGGTAACCACGACTGATTCCATATTGAATGTCCGACAGTGGAAGGACCAACTAGCAACTGCATATGATGTCAAAGCAGCCAGGAAGTTTATCAAAAGAAGACGCTCAAGTCCTGAAGAAGTATGCTGTATATTGGACTCTGTGTTTATGGTGAATATGTAAGTAGGCAATATTTCTGTAATTAGATAGAAAGTGAATCTCGCATTCATGAATGTGCCTACAAGAAAATGTGTGTATGTAAGTGGTAACTAAGTCACAAAGTTTTGTGGGAACATTATTAGAGAACTTGTCTGTTGAGACTGCGAATGTGCACTTAGTTTAATATAGGGAGCTTTACTATTAAGAATTGATATATAGTTAGGCTATATTTATGTCAGTATTTGAGGGAAGGATTCTATTTCATCTGTTTATGCAGTATGCACGTATGTACATAGCGTATGTTTAATGAGCTTACCCAGTAATTGTGAGTTTTGTCATACAGGTTGCATTACCTGTTTGAAAAAGGGTTAAGTAAGTGTGATAATTGCCAAGTCTTTTATAACTACCTGATCTGTTTCTTTGGCTAATGTATTATCTCCAAAAAAAAAAAAAAAAAAGCGAACCTGCAGGTATAATAAGATACTAACAGTCACGTTTCACATATAGAAATTTGGATATATTTAGTGATTAATTCCTGTTGTTCCTCATCCTAACTTTCTAACAAAATTTACCCAAATTAGATGGCACAGACGATAAAATAAATTTTCTAATTTGAATTTATGAGAGTGGGGAACATTAAATTTACTTATAATACAACGTTTACTTTATAGCAGGGGGAGGACAGAAATTGGTCACGGTAAGATTAACCTCGAGAGGTTTATGTTAAAGTAGTTTATAGGCCTAACCTAGTGAAGTTGAAAGAAGTAGTTGGAAAAAGTAAAGTTAAGTTTAAATAATTCACGTTATTTAACAATGGCACAGACATACATTTAATTAACATATAATTTAACAATGTTCCCAATTTCATGGAAATAAGGACAAGGCACAAATTGTAGAAAGTCAGATATAACATAACTAATAAACAGCCTAGAAAATGTATATACTTAACCACAAATTAAAAATAAAGCACAACAACAATAAATTACTATTGCATGGTTTATCACTATTTAACCAATAAGTGTTTAGATCAGCCAAAAATAACTTCATAAATATTTACTAAAAATTAGACCTGTTCTGTGGTATAGAGATACTGTTCTTTTGGAAGGTATTGTGCATATCCTAATCCTTTACCCCTAGGTATAATGGAAACTTTTAAGAGAGGATCAGCATGTTCTAGAAACCAACCAGCAACAGCATGACCTGCTTCATGGTAAGCAACTGTCTTCTTTTCTTCTGGCTGGAGAACATTAGTCTTCTTTTCCATTCCTGATAATCAGAATTTTAATTATACATCATCAAAACTTAATGGAAAGTTATTTTATAGGAAAAAAACAAACAAACTGGAAATAAAATCTTGCTCAACATTTTTACCCGTATATCTCAATCATCAGGAAAATGCATATTAAGGACAACTGAAAAGATCTTGGCAAATTATTTTTTATATGACGTACTGTAGTGTTATGAATATTTTAGAATTTAGAAATGAAAAATCCATATTGGTCTTTTACTAATATTTTCAGAAGGAGCAATACTACCAATGTCTGTTATGGCAGAATCTTTCTGTTCCTCTTAGAATCATTTAAGAGGAACAACAAAGTTTGTAAATTTTGTGGTACCAGAATGACATACTAAGTATCATTAATTTCTCTCCTTTATATTGGCAGATGGCCTTTGTTAAGTTGAGAAATGTCTATCACACTGGACAATAAATTGGTAACACAAAAAGTTCAAACACGGACAGACCGATGTGAACAATAAGGAAAGGTCTGACTGGCCAAGAACGTCAACCACTCAACAGACAATACCAGAAGTGTGCATGATCATTTCAAAGCAGAATGCATGTGAAGATCAAGAACAGTATTCTCAATCTTCACATTTCATATGGAACTGTTTGCATTACAAGATTACAGCACAGTGGAGGACTAAATTCTCAATGATGACTGAAATGTTATGTGCGTGTGCTACATTTAGTGCAGACTGTTTCTGGTCACATCTCCCAGAATGATGAAGGATGAATTTCTGGACTGTATCAGCACAAAAGATTGTGCTTATCAAGAGAATCAAATTCTTGGTTCACCGTTGCACCACAGAGAGGATTAGATCTCTTCTGCAACACCCCAGTACCTGGGAATACGCAAATTTCATATATATCCTACAGTGATCATCACCTAAGCACTGGATACAGCAACTGCACGTATATTACATACACACACACAGCCATGAAGATAACTGTTATTTATTCCATACAGATACAAAGAGACAGAATATATAACTTCCTCTTCATCAGCACAAAGCTGTCATCTATAGCTTCTACCTTAAATGCACATAACCAAACAGAGAGGATTAGATCTCTTCTGCAACACCCCAGTACCTGGGAATACACATATTTCATATATATCCTACAGTGATCATCACCTAAGCACTGGATACAGCAACTGCACGTATATACATACACACACACAGCCATGAAGATAACTGTTATTTATTCCATACAGATACAAAGAGACAGAATATATAACTTCCTCTTCATCAGCACAAAGCTGTCATCTATAGCTTCTACCTTAAATGCACATAACCAAACACCACTCATCAATCGTTGAGCCAGAGCAATAGCTCATGTGGAGCTCACACATGAGAAAAATACAAAGTAGCTTCACTTGAATATTGTTGTCACAAGGAAAGAAATCTACCCAAATTTAGCAAAGAATTGGAGCACAACTCGTACCCTTTTCTGAATTGGGGAAGACAGTATATTCTATGTAGCCGACAGTGAACTTGAACTGTAATATTTCCCTTATTATAAAGAAACCAATCCCTTCTTTCATTTTTATGATTATTTCTCTTTCTTTGTATTTTGTTTAATTAATTTTTTAAATTAATTAATTTAACATAATTAATTTTTTCCTTGTATTGTCAGTCTGGTTGTCCGAGTAGTTACCGTATCCGTTCTCCAGCCAAAAGGCTGCGGGTTTGAATCTCGCTGTGGGCATGGATGTTTGTGATTGTCTGTGAAAATACTAGTGGTGGTAGTAGATGGTAGATGGCATTGGTGTAGGTGATGATAGTAGTTTCGGTTCATTGTAGTTGATGGATTGCGTGGTGGAGACAGAGTTGTAGAGTAGGTGCCCTCCCTCCCTCGACGAGTCTTTGGACTTACTGGAGGTGTCATGTAATAATAATAATTATATATTTCATAATATGTAAATCGTTTTTTTCTTTCAATTAATTTAAAATGTATATTTTACAGAGATTAAATAATAATAATAATAAACTAAAATTAAGAAAGAAAGAAAAGTGAATCAACTTTTCTTTCTCATCATCATCAAATTAATGTCATATACCCTGAGGTGGTGCACAAGATACACACATGGACAAAGAAATTAGTGCACCTAGAAGAAAACATGGTACAACGGCGAAACTAAGCAAATAGCTAAAGTGCAGGGTGGTATACAAACGATCCAAGTTTGGTGAGATTGCGCATGCCCACACACCCTGCGGTGGCGCTGTAAGCACAAACCGGCAGCCTTATAAAGCTGGCGTGTAGTCAATAGCCGATTAAAACAAAAAGCACCGGCTGACGCAAGCACAGAGTGACAATAATGCTAGGTAGACGCCAGAGACATCGATTTAAGCAACTTACAGACTTTGACAGAGGCATGATCATCGGCCTGAAAACCGGAGGGTGGTCGGTGCACCGTATAGGCGTGCACACGAACTGTTCCGACCATACCATCCAATGGTGTTGGGAGCTGTGGACACGTTTCAGCACCAGTCGGATCAGGAGGACCAACGCTAGAGAGGTTCGATGGATCATGCGGCAAGTATGGAGGGATCCCATGGTGACCCGGTCCACTATACAGGCAGATGTAGGGGCTGTGTGCCCACGAACCATTTCCCGACGCCTCGCGGAGGCGAATCTATGATCCCAGAGCCCCTTACGTGTGCTTCCCATCAACACCGCAACATTGCCGACTCCGTTTGCAGTGGTGCCAGGCGAGAGCAAAGTGGAACACTACAGACTGGTGACGTGTGGTCTTCAGCGATGAGTGCCACTTCGTCTTGGGGACAGATGATCATCGTGTCTGGGTGTGGAGAACCCCTTGTCAAGGACACAATCCCGACCTCACTATCGAGTGCCACACCTCCCGCACTTCAGGCATTATGGTCTGGGGAGCCATAGCCTACGATAGCCGATCACCCCTCTTAGTGGTACATGGCGCATTGATGAGGCAGCGGTATGTGGACGACATCCTACGGCCCCACGTTCTCCCATTCCTGGCGGGATACCAGGAGTGCTATACTAGCAGGATAATGCCCGTCCGCTCCCCGGACTTGTCCCCTATCGAGCATGTTTGGGAGCAGCTGAAATGCCAGCTCTCACCGTGTCGCAATATCCGGGATTTGGAGCACAGCGTCCAACACGTGTGCGCCAGTCTGTCGCAGGACAACATCAGGCATCTGTTCGCCACCATGCCGGATCGTATTGCAGCATATAATGCCACACGAGGCGGTGAAGCGTGCTATTGATGATGACTGGATTGCATACCACAGATCCCTTTGTAAATATCCTTCAGCTCTGTTTTTGCCATCATGTGCATCACTCACCTGTATCATTACACCAATAAAATTTCAGTTGAATGCTATGGTTCCTTCTTGGTGCGCTAATTTCTTTGTCTGTGTGTATTATGATAGTACTACATGTACATGAAAAAGTTACATCATTACTAACTTCCTATCAACAATTTCCCCCAAATCATCTTGTTATCTAGAAACATTCCACTATCATCAGATCTTACATTTCTGTCTTCTAAGGCACTTTTTACCATATCAATCACTTACATCTTGATTTTCCTCTGGGTCTTTTTCTTGCCACCTTTTCTGACAAAGAACACTTGTTTTTGCTAATTTTTCCTCTCCAATTCTATTTAAGTGACCAAACTACCTGAGATTAGTTCTGTTAACACATTCCTCAATGCTAACAATGTTAAGTTCTCTCCTAATATCCTCATTTTTAATATAATGCTGCCATCTGTTCAGTCTAATTTTTCTCAGGCTTATTCAGCTGGCTTCCTACCATACCAGCTTTGCTAATTCTGCTGTCTATTTCCAAATGTAATTTGCCAGCTTCATTAAAAATTGTGCTGAAACAGCTGAAATATTTTGCTTGTTCTATAGGTTCTCCATTCAGAATGCGGTTGATGTTTCCAATGGTTCTGCCTATTTTCATTGTCCTTGTATTTTTAATGCTGATTTTCATACCAAATTTATTACACCAGTTATTCAATTTAGTCAGGGAATCCTCCATGCTTGTCCTGGATTTATTCAGAAGTATAATATCACCTGTGTAAAGCAAAGAGCTAAAATTAACATTGCCAATTTTGATATCAGATTTAATACCACTTTTCTTCATAACGTGATCCATATACATGATGAATAACAGTGAAGTTCAATTCTAACTGCTGATTTACAACTCAAATATAGACTAAGTACTGCTTGATATAATGTCCCTTTTCTCTCTTTCTTTCTTAATTGTAATTTATCATTTAAAAAGTAGTAATTAAAAAAATCAGATTTTCTTTTTAATTACTACTTTTTTTAATTTTTTAATCAGGTTGGTGATGTAAACCACAACAGAAGTATCTCTTCTGGCTTAGCACATCATTTCTGTACGTCTAACCACACGATAGAGTGGCAAAACAGATCCATGCCATATCTGGATGACGACTACAGACATCGTTTATTCAAGGAAGCCACAATAGTGTTAATAACCGGCAGAAACCTCAACAGAAATCAGGGTGCAATCCTAAACAGTTCGTGGAAAAACCTGATCCTCTCTCTAAATCAATCTGAACCACAGCTAGCCAGTAATCACATTACATGTTTACAACAAACACGCATGCGTGATAACGAATAAGAACAATGTCCTCTCTGTCACGCGAACATGTAACCTCAGCTACTAGTTGGTTTACAACGTTTTTTTATGTTCCTTTCAATTTGCATTTACTAGTTTTTATGTCTTTCCGTAAACACCTTGAAAAAGCCGGACAGTTTGCTGGCGAAACTGGTAGACTATAATGCAAGTTTGTTTGTAAATGGTCAGTATTAAATAAGTTTGTATTTTAAAAATCAGGTTTTTCATCCCATGCATGTACAGACAAATCTGCCACCATAAGACACACAATTTACAGACAAAAACTACTGTTTTTTTGTCTGTAAATTCTTGTGCAATGGACAACAGCATTGTCATCCATGAAACAAGTCAGCACTGCAGGATGGTCGTCATTGGCAACAATATTCAGATATTCCTTGGAGGACACCCACACATGACACTTCCTCCAAAACCTCGAGTTGTATTTACAAGGCAAGCTGGGTTCATTGTTCATGAGTCACCCACTAAACTCTCTGCCTACCATCAGTACAGAAGAAGGGGTGCCATGACTCCTTGGACCACATGACTTTTTCCAGTCTTCAATCATGGTGTTCCTGACACCACTGTAGATGAACTTTCTGTTCTTTGTAGAAATCAGTGGTTTTTCATATAGGCATGCAACTTCCAATACCTATCCACTTCAATTTGCTGCGTTCAGTGAGATATGGGTCAGGACCAGCCTTCATTAAATGCTTCAGTCAATTGCTGTACACAGGACATTCTGTTTGTCCATAGAAGCCTTCTCAGATTACAGTGATGATCTCGTTCCTGCCAGACTGTCTTAGGGCCACAGTTACGCCTCTTGGACAAGCAACGTGGGTTATTTTTACTGATTAAACACCAGGATATCTTGCCTTTTGAAATTAAGGAATTCAGGGCAACATGAATTTGGAGGAGCATTTATAGGACAGAGACAGACAATGTTTTAACTTTCATACCTCATAAAAGATTATGTGCAATACATCAAAACAATTTTTTAATTTGTGTATTATAAATGCCTGTGCACCACTAGCAGAAAAGGATGATGCAGACAAAAAAAGGCTTTTTTTTGTTTGCAAAATGGAGAGGCTGTATGATTCAGCACCATCCAATGATATAAAAATACTTATCAGAGATTTTAATGCCAAGTGTGAATAAAAAGATACACATAAAGGGACAACCAGGAAAAACCATCTGCATACCAGTCTAATGACAATCAAGAGAAACCAAAAGAGTTTAGAGTAAGTAAAAATATAGGTATATCTTACTACATGTTTTCCCCATCAACACATGCATGATCTTGAATATTCCTAGATGGCATAACATTTAATCTGATTGATCATGTGATTACAATCCCTCATCAGGAGAACTCAACCTCCCCTAAAGGGATGGGGCAGAAAGAGGAGAAATCCCATACAAATGTTATGTGATTACAGATAAAAGATCTGCACCGAGTATTACAAATGTAAGATCACACAGAGGAGCTTGTAGTAATTCAGATCATTATCTGGTTAAAATTAAGTATCAGAGCAGAATCTCAGTGAAGAAACAAGAAATTAAATAGCATTGATGTTTAATTTGCAGAAGCTTAGAGAAGATGAAGATAAAACGAATATCCAACAAGTTAAAATCAGGAATAAAATAAAGAAAGAAGAGGAAACTAGTATACAAAAACAAGTCAAAAGAGAAGAGACTGATCTGATTAAGAATGTGCTCAAGCAATAATGAAAAGAAATAAGCATACAAAAAGAATTTACAATAAAATCAGCTATATTAAAGAAGGAAAATATAAAGAACTGATGCAAGATGCAGATAAAATCTGTTCAAGAAAGAAATACCAGCCCTTAATGAAATAGACAGGCACACAGAGGAACAAGATACGAAAGATACAAAGGGTAATTTTAGACAAGCATATAAAATAAGCAAAGTAAAGGAGGATACAAACGTTGCAAGTTTTTTTTTTTCCCACTTGGTTAGACTATAATAAATTTAGTTTAATCCTTTATCCAAGTGTAAGCAAACAAAGTTTGCACCTGAATTATCTTCAGGACTAAGATAACTCGTGGTAAAGGTAGACCAAGCTCTCATCACTACTTGTCTTAGTATCTCCCATAATGCAAAGCACATCTCCTTGCAGGAAAAAAAAAAAAAAAAAAAAAAAACTTCCAACATCTTTCTCTAAATCCAGAGTAATTTAATAATAAGGTGAGACACCTTTTGGCAACTCGTATAGATAAATATGAGTTCTCTATTGCTTCCACCTTAGTATCACCACCTCTGGGTCTGGCTCCCACTGACGAGACCTGAATAAAGGTCGAAACCGGTCTGGGTTGTTGCCCTTCCCTTAATGCATAGCATTATACATGTCTGCAAGGAGATGTGCTTTGCATTATGGGAGATAAAGACAAGTAGTGATGAGAGCTTGGTCCACCTTTACCATGAGTTGCCTCAGTCCTGAAGATACTACAGGCACAAATTTTGCTTACACTTGGATAAAGGATTAAACTAAATTTATTATAGAGGACACAAACCTGGAATAGATATATCTGGAGATATTCAAGGAAACATTAACAAACAAAAATAAAATTACATTACTTGTAAAACTCAAAATTATATACAAACTACTACTGTAGAAGAATAATAATAACTAATATTTAAGGAATTGACAGCGTATACTGGAAATATAGATTAAATAAACTTTAAGATACACTTTCCGATATTTCGGCGAACGTCACGTTGCCATCTTCTTGGGAACTTACTAAAAAGACACGTGCACACAAGTACTAATACAACAAATGAGACTGAGGCTAGGACGCTAGCGTTTTCCTAAAGTCCTGATGGTGCCCCCTGGCGGGCTATATTGGTAGTTCTTGGCCTTTGGGCTGAAGTTCTTTTGATAAAAGTTTCCCAAATTTGGGGCAGTTTCATGCATCCAAATTTGTTGAGGTTTGGCATGTTCCTAAGGGCCGAGGCTGATTCCATGAATAGTCTTTCATACTTGAACTTGCTGCGGTGTATTACTGTGGCTTTCTTCCATCTTATTCTGTGGCGAGTATCCAGAGCGTGGTCTGCAAGCCCAGAGTGGCTGTACTGGTGAAATCTGATGTAATCCTTGTGTTCTGAGATTCTGATATTTGCTGTCCTGCCTGTTTGGCCAAAGTAGGACAGTTTACAGCTGCAAGGGACCTGGTATACACCAGGTAGGTCTAGGGGAAGTGGTTGGTCTTTGGTGGAGCGGATAAGGGATGCCAGTTTTCTATGTGGTCTGTAACAGGTGGTCAAGTCATGTTTTTTTAAGATTTTATTGATTTTTTCTGAGGTGCCTCTGATGTAGGGAATAGTGATGGATTTAGAGTAATCTTTTTTGTGAAGGGGAGGGGGTGGTGGGTTGTGGATAACTGGGTTAAGTATTTTTTGGATTTTTTGGAGGGGGTAGCCGTTGGCTGAGAAAGTGTCACGGATGTGATTTAGTTAGAGGGGACAGCCATGGGTTCACCACTTTCCCCACCCTTGGCCAACTTTTTCATGGAGATGTTTGAAGAGAAAGCCTTAAACTCAGCCCCACAAAAACCTACCATATGGCTTCTATGTTGATGATGTTTTCGCTATTTGGCCACATGGCCCGGATTCACTCCTCTCCTTCCTAACACACTTGAACAACCAACACCCTAGAATCAAATTCACCCTGGAAAAAGAGGAAAACAATAACCTCCCCTTCCTAGACACACTAGTCACCCGCCAACCTGATGGAACCTTGGTTTTCTCAGTTTATAGAAAACCCACCCATACAGGCAGATACATTCACCAACAATCCCCCCCCCCCCCTCACAACAATATGGAGTTATTAAAACATTATTCAACAGGGCAAAAATAATCTGTTCTAATGATCAAGCCCTAACCACTGAACTAAATCACATCCGTGACACTTTCTCAGCCAACGGCTACCCCCTCCAAAAAATCCAAAAAATACTTAACCCAGTTATCCACAACCCACCACCCCCTCCCCTTCACAAAAAAAATTACTCTAAATCCATCACTATTCCCTACATCAGAGGCACCTCAGAAAAAATCAATAAAATCTTAAAAAAACATGACTTGACCACCTGTTACAGACCACATAGAAAACTGGCATCCCTTATCCGCTCCACCAAAGACCAACCACTTCCCCTAGACCTACCTGGTGTATACCAGGTCCCTTGCAGCTGTAAACTGTCCTACTTTGGCCAAACAGGCAGGACAGCAAATATCAGAATCTCAGAACACAAGGATTACATCAGATTTCACCAGTACAGCCACTCTGGGCTTGCAGACCACGCTCTGGATACTCGCCACAGAATAAGATGGAAGAAAGCCACAGTAATACACCGCAGCAAGTTCAAGTATGAAAGACTATTCATGGAATCAGCCTCGGCCCTTAGGAACATGCCAAACCTCAACAAATTTGGATGCATGAAACTGCCCCAAATTTGGGAAACTTTTATCAAAAGAACTTCAGCCCAAAGGCCAAGAACTACCAATATAGCCCGCCAGGGGGCACCATCAGGACTTTAGGAAAACGCTAGCGTCCTAGCCTCAGTCTCATTTGTTGTATTAGTACTTGTGTGCACGTGTCTTTTTAGTAAGTTCCCAAGAAGATGGCAACGTGACGTTCGCCGAAATATCGGAAAGTGTATCTTAAAGTTTATTTAATCTATATTTCCAGTATACGCTGTCAATTCCTTAAATATTAGTTATTATGTCTAACCAGCGTATAAGCCTCTCAACAACTGTAGAAGAAAAACTTGTAGAGCTACCATCAAGGCAAGATCTCAGTGACAGTACAGGAATGATAAATCTCTAGGAACATAAAATATACCAATTTTATTTTAACTATATGGAAGAAAGAGTAATAAGAATAATGATAAAATAGCTTGCAAAAATTAAAGGGCACCCACAATAAGTACTTATAACATACAAAGTATTTATTTTGAAGAACAAATTAAAATCATTTATGGAGAGTTGGTGTCTACCAAGCAGATTTCAGAAAAGGGAAATCTGTAAATGATCAAATGCATACTGTTAAAAAATTGGATACATTTTGAGAAATGATATAAATATTTCCCAGATTTCCATTGTTTTCCAACAAGTATATGATAGCATTAAGGGAGAAAAATTAGAAATCATGAGGCACCTTGGAATACCAATTAACAAAATTAATAACGGAAAATTCAGACGTACAGGTTAAAGTTCAAAATGATTTAACAGATGTCTTTCCAATAACTTAGGGATTAAAACAACGAGAGTCTAGCTCTGATCTAACCCCATAGAGCAGGGTTAGATCAGCTATCATTGATCCCTCTAGCAAATGAAATTGACTGCATCCATACCAAGTCATGCCTCATGCTTTCATAAAAACACTAAACCACACTACCCTGCATGTTTTCAAAATTTACATACCACAGTAGGATGGATGCCCTGGCATCAGAATCTTGGACATTATATTGCAGCATATAATGCCATCTCTTTTTGACAACCAAAAACATGCCATTATAGCTGCGGACTTTGGCTGCGATCTTGACTAAGAAATAGATGTCTATAGTGCACTGAACATTGGACTTCAGTGATGTATATGCATATAAATATATATAGTTCTGTAGCTCAGTAGGTGGTGATGAAAATGTATGGGAATCGATCTATGATGCAAGGAACCTTTTAATTTAAAAAGGAGTTATGTTACTTGTATTATAAACAGGATTCAAACATATTTTTCCTATGATGAAAGAAACCTTTTCAGCTTTAAATGGGTTTTCAGGATGTCTCCCTCCTGGAAATCAGTTCCTTACCAGAACAGACAAAATTAGATACACATGCAAATGACAAAGAAATGAGATAAGATTACTCATTAAACACCCTATAATAGCATTATTTAGGTTTATATAAAGCTAAATTACTTGGTCACAATATGTTATTTTATCTTTATCTGAACTTAATACATTCAGATAAAGATGAAATGACACATACTGTATACTTGAGCATGGTAAAAAAAACAATGAAACTGTTTACGAATTACTTAAGAAACAAACATACCTGCAACAACTCGTTCTATTGCTTGCTCAAAATGTTTCCATACAATGCTATCATTGAGATCTCTAGCAGCAATTAATGCAGCTTCATTACAGACATTTGCTATATCAGCTCCTGTAGAAAATAAATTTTAAAATTCGTAACAAAAAACTGATAGTCTATAATATATACCATGTGTGTGTACACACACACACGGTTCCAGAAATACAATTTAAATCAAATCTATTTAGCCACAAAAAAATTTTACTTGCCCAAAGTCTACTTTATAAAAATATTATAGGTGATGTTTTAAAAAATTAAATGTTATGAAGACAAAGCCTTTAATGTAGGTTTAAAATGTACACCACAGCTTTATCACAGCTTAGTTTGTGTTTTCTTTTGTTTATTGTTCAAAATGAAGAGCAAATTTATATAAATTATCCATTAGCAATTTAATATAAAAGAGAAATAGCAAAATTCATGAAAACAAGTAGGTAGCACTCAACGTGGAGCCAGACATATTTCACAATGCACTCAGTCACATGGTCTGGTCTCTAACTCACCCTTGTGACAACTGTATTTTTTTTTTTTAAATAATAGTATTAAAAAACATTATTGTTATGTAAAATTTTCAAGCATTTAATTACACTAAACTAATTCATGTTATGAGCTATGAAAATAAGTTCAGGACAATACTATAATGCAACTGAACACTTATTTAAGGGATAAAAGTGCTGGAAGCATAAGATGTATAGATGTACTATAGCATTTAATTAGATTGTGCTTAATTTGTGTTTATAATTACGGTTTATATCAGCTTCATTTTCATATGACATTGTGCAACCTAAATATTTGAATGTATTTACTTGCTCTATTATTTTGTTGTTTATTACTATTTTGCTTCTTATTGGATTAGCATCTTTGAAGGCCATGACTTTTGTTTTGTCGGTTGATATTTTTCCATACCATATGTTTTTATCAGATTATTTAGACTCCGTAATGATTTTTGTAGTTCATCTTCATTGTTTCCAAGGATTATTTGGTCATCAGCAAAAAGAAGAGTAGCTAATCCGGTGTTACGGTTTATCTTGAATCCTCCTTCATTAGTTATCTTCCATTCTTTTATGATTTTATCTATGTATATATTAAATAAAATTGGTGAGAGAGGGCAACCCTGACGTACTCCTCGATTTATTGGTTTCCAGCTTGATGTTGAATTATTGTACTTCACAGATATTTTATTATCTTGATATATATTATATAAGGCTCTAAAGAGTTGGTTTGGTATTTCATATTCTTCTAGGATTTCCCATAGTTTTTCTCTGATAATTTTATCTAATGTTTTGGTGTAATCTATAAAAGCTATGTGTGTTTCTATGTTCATTTCTCTGTATTTTTCAATTAATAATTTTAACGTAAATGCAGAGTCTATACAAGACCCGCCTTTTCTAAATCCATTTTGTTCTTCTATTAATTTTGGGTCTACTATACGTTTAAGTTTATATGCTAAGATTTTTGCATATATTTTATAACAGGTACTAAGTAAGCTGATTCCACGATAATTGTTACAATCAGATTTGTGTCCTTTTTTGTAGATGGGAATAACTATTGCTTTGGTCCAATCTTGTGGGCATTTTCCTTCTTTCCAGATCATATTATAAAAGTTAAGTAACCTGAGTGAGAATTCAAGTCCTGCATATTTGATAAGTTCCAAGTTTATATTGTCTTCTCCTGGAGCCTTTCCTGTTTTGCTTTGGGTTAATGCTTCTGTTAATTCTTCTAGAGTGATGCTTTCAAGTTATCAGAGATGTTTTTGTAATTTTGCCATTCTAATAATACCAATCTATTTTAATGGTATTAATATCTGCTTTTTCTCTAGTTTCATTGCTTAGATCTTTGACGATTTTATATGCATTAGGTCTTTTGAGTGTACAGTCTCTCTCTAATTTTGTTACAAAATCATTCCATCTGTTTCTGTTTATTCTCTTGCATGCTGCTTTTGCTTTTTTTTTTTTTTTTTTTGCTGTATTCGATTTTTGATTCTATTGTTTTTAGGTCGAGTCAGTTTTTATATGCTTTTTTCTTTTCTTCAATACATTTAATTTCATCATCCCAGTCCCTAAGGCATCTTTTTCTTTGTTCCTAAACTTTCTTTTGCAGCTTTTGTCATTATGGTTTTTAGGTTTGACCATTCTTTTTCTATGTTCTGATTTTGTTTTATACTTGTCATCCAGTTCTTTATTCTTTTTTGGTACAAGTCTTTAATACTACTGTCGTCCAAAAGTCTAACTTTGAAAGATTCAAATTTTCTATTTTCCTTATTCTTTTTTGTTGTTTTCCATCTTGGTTCCCATTTTATTTTTCCAATTAAAAGATAATAATCTGATTCTATTTCAGATCCTCTGTATACTCTTGTATCTATTATCATTTCTGACATTTTGATATTGCTGATTATGTAATCAATAATGCTTCTTGTGTCTCTTGCTTCCCAGGTGTATCTGTGGAGTGGATGTCTTTATGTTTGAAGAAGGTTTCATTATTTTAAGGATATTGCTTATAGTAAAATCTCAATCTATTTCTATTACAGTTAAGTTCTCTGATAGGTCCTATGTTTGGTTTATATGGTTTATTGCCAATTCTTGCGTTGAGATTTCCTATTACCAAAATGTTATCCTTAGGATTGGTCTTATTTAATATGTTCTGCAGTTGGATGTAGAAGTTTTCTGAATCCTCCTCTTTTCCTTCTTCAGGTGCATAAGTTCCAATTACTGTCATATAGCTTCTGTCTATTTTAATTCTCATTTCTATTATTCTATCGTTCCAAAAGTTGTAATGGATTATACTGTTTCTAAGAGATTTATGTAGAAAGATCATTACACCAGATTTAGCTCTCTCTTCTGCTTTTACCCCACTGTATATATAGATATAATTTTCAGTTGTCTGTTCCTCTTTGCTTTTTTTTAGATTCTGTAATTACTGCTATTTTTACATTTTTTTCTTCTAGTGCTTAGTCCAGTTTATGATTTTGTGGTGGATACTTCTCACATTCCAGGTGGCTATATTCCAATAGGTGTATTTCTGCTTTTTTTTTGTTTTTGGTAATTTTCTTCTCGAATCCTTATTCCAAGCTGGTTCGTTACCAAAAAAGTCTGTCAAAAATTTTTAAACCCAATTATGTACAAAAACACACACGAATAAGAATCTACAATACAGTAGCTAAACCAACCTTACTTTATGGCAGTGAGATATGGACAATAAAAAAAGCAGATGAAAGAAGAATCGAACGATCTGAAATGAAATTTCTGAGCAGAACTAAAGGAATCACAATAATGGACAAAATGAAAAGCAGCGAAATCAGAAAAAAACTTGGAATTACAACCTCCTTAAATGAAACAGTTATTTGCTATAGAGAAAAATGGAAAGAACACATACTAACAATGAATAGAAGCAGAATACCTAAACAAATTCTAAATTACCACCCAAAAGGTACTCAATGCAGAGGAAGACCCTTATAAAAAATGGAATCGAGTCCGGAACAGGCCACTTGGCCTATAAGCCTGGAAAGGAAGAAGAAGAAGAATTACAGTTTATTCTGTTAATGAAATTATATTGAGAGAACAAGTACAATTAATTTTTTTTTTTTTTAAATAGATCATCTATTACATGTCATGCATACTATATATATATATGTGTGTGTGTGTGTGTGTGTGTGAGAGAGAGAGAGAGAGAGAGAGAGAGAGAAAGGTTAATATTTAATTAAATGAATGCATTAATTTGATTACAAATTTATTTATTGGAAATGATAACTATAATTTAATTTAAATCTATTTCTGATATGAAAAAGTTTACACGTTTTCTTGCATACTTGAAGTGTGCAAGATTTACTGTTTTTTCAAGTAAAGTGCCATAACTATAAAATTTAATGACAGCTTATTCTTCTCACTTCATGACTGAAACTAAATGGGAAGTAGGATGCGTAGTGGAGCAGAAAATATGTGGAGTGAGAGCTATATAGTGCTGTGAGAGCAATGAGGGGATTTTTTAAAATTTGATAGCCAATTTTTTATGAAGTCTTTCACACAAAGAAAAATGTTTAAAAGTTATCAATTGTTATGTTACAATAATGATAAGAGAATTGACAGAAGAAGATATGGCAGATGGAGTTTTAATGACCATCGTTTTTTTCATAGTTTTTCAAATAGAATGAAAAATAAAGTTCTGAACCTTAAAAGAAGATAAAGGGACAGAAGAAAGTTAAGATGACCGGTTCATTATTATTATTATTATTCCAAGACACCCCTCCCCCCCCCCCAATGGAGTCAGACTCATCGCGGGAGGTCCCTTTGTTGGATCCATGCATAACTCATCATACCATGTCTTAAATACATTCAAATTCTCTGCAGACACCACTCTCAGGCAATGCATTCCAATCATTCACAACTCTCCATGCAAAAATCCCTGCTTCCTGCTCACATCATCCTTATACAGCTTCCAGGGGATGACCTCTTGTTCTTCCCTCCCCCATTTCTCACCATTTTATGAAAAACCTCTTCAATGTTAATCCTATAGCAACATCTTACCAACTTGTATGTCTTAATCATATCACTCCTCCTCATATCCACTAAACTCTGCAAATTGCATGTTCTCAACTTTCTTCATATTCAGAATTCCGAGACCATTAACTATAGTCAATAGTTAATAACCACAGTCAATCCTCTAGACCCTTTCTGATAGAAAGCATGCTACACTTCAGACTCTAATATTTAGAGTCGGAAGCGCAGAACAACTTCAGATTTCTGGAAGAAGAGAATGACTCCAATCCATGAGTATTGGCAGACCAGAGTGCTATACTGGGAAAGCTTTCTTTGTGTGTGTGTGTGTAGGATTAGATCATAATAATTCTGCAGGAAAATTTCAATGAAAAACTGTGAACGTAATTTTATCACTAGAGGTCCCGAAATTCATTTACCAGGCAAGTTATCAGAAACAAGTAATAAGTGAATTTTCACTCTCCTTCTAAATGCATTCAAAATATACTGCCTTATTTTCTTCGCACAATTTAAATTTTATTATTTTAAAACATCATCTCATTCACTATCAAGTTATTCAATCACAGCAGCCTCCAATAAATGTAATGAAGAAGTTTTTTTTTTTAACCAGGAGGCAGTTAATTCCTTTGTAGACTGCCACTGCCAAGTTAGTTTGGACAAATACTCTCAAAGATAAGCCTCACAGCTGTTTCAAAAATATGAATGCCAAATGTCAAATATTTTTTTGCCCCCTCTGTTCTAAACTTAATCCTACCCTGCATCTACAGATTAGTTTTGAAATAAACCATCAAATTTTCTCAAACAACATTCTGCATAACTTGCATCTGATAAAAGTAATACAAAGTAAGACACATTTATATTCGTATTCTCCAAACACCCTATTTAACCTTTAAGTGGGTATGCAGTTGAAATGCACAACAGTAAACAAATTAATCCGAACACTCACATTTTAAAGAAAATTTTAAATTTGCAAGAAAATAAGTAGAAAAATTAAATGTGAACTTCTCATAATAATTTATATGTGCTCCTCTATTCCTAATAAGTTCATTAATTCGCTTAGGCATGGACTCTATATAGAACACATTTTTCTTATTTCTCAATCTTGAAACCATACTTTTATAATGGTATTAAGTTATCCTTTGTATCACAATTTAATTTTCCAAGTCTCTTTTTCACTATGGCCCATAAAGTTTTTCTATTGGGTTAATGTCAGGAGAGTTACCTGGCCAGTGAAGCAATTGAATGCTGTGACTTTTGAGGAACTCTTTCACTTTTGTTTTTGAAGTGCAGTACAGAGCAAGTTCCTTCCAACAGGATCTTGCTCCATGTCTTTCTGGATGTGCAGGACCACTCTTTTCTCCAATATTTTTATGTATTAGTCCCTTTTCATCATACTTATCTATCAACAAGATAAGTGATCCTGGACTGTCACTTGTAAAACAACCCCCAGAACATCTTTTTTTAGCTGGGTGTTTAGGAGTTTGTTGAAGATGAGCAGGAAAAGTATTCTCAGTCACTGATTTGCAAACATACGGTACTTGCTCTTCTTGGACAAAGAAATGGCTTTCATTTGAGAATATGACTTTCTTCCACATCTCAACAGTCCAATTTCTGTACACTTTTGTGCACTGGAGCCTCATTTTCTGCATAGCCTTCGTTAATGGTTTCTTTATTTTTTTGTCTGTGGGCAGTCCTCCCTGCTTCCAATAATCTTTGATGGGTTGTCATGTCAGAAACATTAATCCCACTAGTTGCCAAGTCTCTATTTAAGTCCACAGCAGAACAATCCTGGATTCATTTTGCTTTTTGTAACTAGTAAGAGATCTTTGAGTAAGTGTAGTTTTCCTTTTCTATCAGGAGAAATGGTACTTGTCTCCCTAAACATCTTTAAAATTGCATTAACAGTACCCAAACTAATTGGGTACTGTTAATGCTCATTGCCAATTTGTCTTTGAGTCATGGATGTATGCTGAGAAAGACTACATTTTCATTGTTAAAATATATTTGGTCACTCAATTAGATAATTTAAACTGAAATATATTAATTTTTAATTGACCAGTGATTTATAAACATACACTGCCAATAAGTTTCGCCAACAGAGCTGTTCGACTTCTCCAGGGCTTATAACGGTAAGAGAAAACTCAAAGTGGCTAATACAGAGAAAATGGAGTAACATATCGTATATAAATTAAAAAATCGAAACAGATGCATGACATTACACGCATGGAGAATGTTGTATTAGTCACTGTTATGTGAGCATGTTCTGTAGTTATGAGTGGAATGAAATTCAGGCAAACTGAGCGATCTTATGAAGGTTTTCCATATGTCAGCTATTATCATTCCCCAGTTTCTGTTGAGATTTTCTCCAGAACGGAGGACTGCTATGGCTTCCTTGAAGTTTCTACAATGAAAGTCTTCTTCTAGATCAGGCATAGAGCTCATATCCCACTCAATGGTGTGGTTTGTCATTGTGAAATGATGGACCAGAACTGAATTGTCTGTTCTGTTGTTAGTAACATCACCTATATGTTCTTTTTTTCAGATTTCAAGGCTTCTTGACATCTGTCCTATATAGTTTAGGCCACAATAGCATGGGATGTTGTACACTCCAGAGTGTTTGAAGAAGGCATTAATGTCTTTAGGTGATCTTAAAATGTGGCAGACAGTCTTTACAGGTTTGAATGCAACGCTGATGTTGAAAGGCCTAAGAAGGTTTGCGATCTTTTTCGACACTGTATCTGCATAAGAAATAACCATGGAAGATCTGTATTGAGTGGTAGTAAGTTGTTGTGGAGGATTGCTATGAAGAATCCTATTGATTAAATTCCTTGGATAGCCATTGTTTATCAATGTTTCCGAAATTTGAGTAAGTTCATCACAGAGTTCTTTTTCTTCTGAGATGATGTTGGTGGCTCTATTTTTGAGCATATATGTATTATGCTGAGCTTCTGGGAAATATGGCGAGTTGATCTGAAATGAAGGTAGCATCCAGTGTGTGTTGGTTTGTGGGTAGACTGTTAGTTTGATTTGTCCATTTGCTAGTTTCTTGATTAGGGTATCCAGAAATGGTAGTTGATTATCTTTTTCCAGTTCCAAAGTGAATTGTATTTTTTGATGGAAAGCATTAATTTTTGTTAAAAAGTCCAAAAGAGCTGTTTTTGTGTCCCTCCAAATTATGAAGACATCATCTACATACCTCCACCATACTAAAGGCTTGGATCTAATTTTGTAAGGATATCTGTTTCTAGCTTTTCCATGAACAGATCTGCACAGGGCAGTGAGAGGGGACTGCCCATAGCTAAGCCATTTTTAATTGTTCATATATCGTGCCATTCCATTTAAAATAATTAGACTTGAGGCAATGATGAAAAAGGTGAGCCGTATCTTCCGGAAAGAGATTTTATAGGATACCGATAAACACTTCTACTGGTATGTTGGTAAATAAAGACATCACGTCCAAGCTAGTGAGAATGTCTGTCTTTAAGATTGGGATGTTTTTTTAATTTTTCAATAAAGTGTTTTGAATTCTTAATTTAAGTGTCTGATTTTCTGATATGTCCTTTTAGGTGGCTGGAGAGGTGTTTGGACAATAAATATGCAGGAGAATTTCTTCCGTCAAACGATCAGGCATAGCGGAACCCCACTTTTGTGTACTTTCAGGGCACCACAATCGTGACGTCAATGGGTGTAGTGACTTCAGATTCCGTTGCAAGTCTCTGGACCAACTAGTCATGTTCTGTAATAAGTTATTAGCGTCCTTGTGGTTTTTCCATTTTGGGTCCGACTCTAAACTGTGATACATTGATGAATCTGATAATAACTCTGCAATCTTGGCTATGTAGTCCCTCGTGTTTAAAATGACTGTGGAATTACCTTTGTCTGCTTTTAAGATTGTTATTTGTTTGTCCATTTTTCAAGTTTGAGAGAGCTCTTTTTACTTGAGGTGTTATGTTTAGGTTTGGAGGTCTTGAAGTTGAAAGGATAATAGCACGTTTTAATCTAAGATCATTTGCCGTTGTTTCAGGAAGGGCTGAGTGCGCTTTCTCTATGTTACTGATGATGTCAATCTCAGGAATATGATCTGGAGGATGGCGAAATTAAATCCTTTCTTAAGTATGTCCGTTCCTGGTTGTGTCAATATATGGTCCGAAAGGTTAAAAATTACTTTTTCATCAGCGAGGTTCGGCCTGGAGTTGTAGCAATTTTTATATAGCATATTGAATTTTTATTTTGATTTGAATTTTTTTACTAACTAGAAAAGCCTTGTTGAAACTGTTTTAAATCATCTTATCTAGAAGTGTCCATAAGTTGTTCTCTATGTTATTAGAAATAACTTCAAAGTCAGAAACAAGATAGGTCATCATCATCAAATTCTTGCCATGTACCCTCAAGGGGTGTACAGGATATGATAGTACTACATGAAAAAATTACATCATTACTAACTTCCTATCTACAATTTTCCTCCAAATCAGTCTGTTACTTGTCAAGACTCCAACATTATCAGATCTTATATTTCTATCGTCTAAGGCAGTGCTTCCCAAACTTCTGGATGTCAGGGCCCCCTTTACAAAAATTAAAATATTTCACGGCCCCCCTCGAAAAAAAAATCGTAATAGAGAGATATATTATTATAATATTTATTGTATTTATATTCAATACAAAACATACATACACAGCGAATATTGCAAAAATCAAATGCATGTATTATTTTTTGCCTCTTACCGTTTGGTTCTGAAGACGATGCGGGCTGTTCTGGTAAAATATGAAATACTGTCCTTTTTTTTTTTTTTGAATCTATTTATGCTTCTTCTGATTGTTCGCGGGAATTTTATTTTTATTTTTTATCAGCCACTTCTCCATCTTACGGTTAAATTTTTTAACATAGAATAGGTCAAATAATATCACCACTTACCGATACTGGCACACCACAGACTGATAACAGGAAATTAGTGAATATTACCTGAATAAGGAAATTCCCAGACCAGGAACATTTTTCTCTTTTGTGACTTTTCTCCCTTTACGGTAATTAAGCCTAACGCGAAACAGACAGCAAAGGCAGGTTATTAAAACGTGCATATGATTGGTGGGGTATTAACAAAAGATCGCACAACTGAAAGATAAAAGCATAGCTGACAATTGAGTTGAAATGCTAACTCTCTTCAACCGAATTCCATATGTGAAACTGCCATAACATTCATTATATATATATATATATTACTTAGTTTTAACACTTTTACGAATTTTAACACGTTCGGTTGAATTTTATTGTTGCCTTGGGAAATCGAACTCACACACATCTAATTAATAACAATAATTTTTAGTTAGATACTGTGTTTGCCCATGCAACATATGATTTTATTTCAGTCTATACAGCATAGTTTCTGTATGAGGGGAAATGTGATTCATTAATTAGTGTGTTTTTATCCCAGTTATCTGTAATTGCACTATTTGTTGAGAAATACATTACACAGACTCCTCATAACTTATTCACTGGCATAATAAAAGTACTTGTTTTTATTGCCTCTGCAGTATAGTGGTTGTTAGGGAGGGGTGTTGTTTACCACTGGAAGCAAGTTACTGTCTCCCCACATGAACTTGTTTAAGCTTTTTTTCATGTGTGAAGTATATGCGAAACTTTTATTGGTAACAGAAAACTAGCTCGGATGACAGTGATAATATAAAACGAGTTTTGATATGTATATAAGGTCAATATCAACAGTCCCTGATTACGAGAACGCGTAATGAAAGGGACAGGGATATTTGAAGCTTCCCTGGAGAGCATTCGAAGTAAATACAATTAACCACTGCTTTGAAATTAAACATATGAATAAACAATATTTACTAATATTCATTAAGCGCCGAAATACGCAGGAAGCAAAGTTTGTGAACCAACACCAATGTGCGAAATTTTTCATTAAAATATAAAAAAATAACAAAAAACAAATAATAAAAGTTAAATACATTTCTTTTAAAATAAAAAAAAATCTACTTAGTCTTAAAACATTTTAAACTGTTTTCATTATTTCATGGCCCCCCTGAACAAAACCTACGCGGCACACAGTTTGGGAAGCTCTGGTCTAAGGCACATTGTACCGTATCAATCCACCTATATCTTGGTCTTCCTCTGGGTCGTTTTACTGCCAACCTGGCAGAGAACACTTGTTTTGCTAATCTTTTCTCTCCCATTCGATTTAAGTGCCCATACCACCTGATATTAACTCTGCTAATGAATTCCTGGATGCCTGCAATGTCAAGTTCTTTCCCTAATATCCCCGTTTTTAATATGATATTGCCATTGATGCCATCTGTTCATGCCTCTAATCTTTCCAGGACTCTTATATCTGCGGTCTCTAGTCTTTGGGCAAGTGTTTTAATTCTGACCCAGCTCTCAGATCCATAAGTTAAAACTGGTTTGAACGCTTTCTTGTATACAGCTAATTTAGTGTTCCGACTAATTTCTCTCTTATTCCATATGAATTTATTCAATTGACTTTCCACCATACCAGCTTTGCTGATTCTGTTGTCTATTTCTATATTTAATTTACCATCTTCACTAAAAATTGTGCCTAAGTAGCTGAAATGTTTTACTTGTTCCACAGGTTCTCCATTCACAACACAGTTGACATTTTCAATGATTCTGCCTATTTTCATTGTCTTTGTCCTTTTATTGCTGACCTTCATACCATATCTATTACAACAGTTATTCAATTTAGTCAAAGAATCTTGCAGACTTGTAGCGGATTTATTTAGAAGTATAACATCATCCGCATAAAGCAAAGAGCTGACATTAACATCTCCAATTTTGATATCGTATTTAATACCACTTTCCTTCATAATGTGATCCATATAGATAATGAATAACAGAAAGGATAATGCACATCCTTGTCTCACACCAGATTTAACATTAAACCATCTTCCTGTACTTCCTTCAATTCTAACTGCTAACTTACAACTCAAATAAAGACTAAGTATTGCTTGATATAATGCCCCCTTGACACCATATAACTGTAGCGCACTGAATAGCTTCTCTCTTGGCACCTTGTCATATGCCTTTTCCAAATTGACAAAACTTAAATAAAGATCTTTGTTATATTCCCATGCTTTCTCGACTATTTGTCATAAAGTGAAGATCTGATCCTGGCAGCCTCTATTTGGCCTGAATCAAGCTTGTTCTTCACCAAGCAAGCTTTTCTTCCACAATTCTTCTCAACTGTTTCTCAAGTATACTTGCATAGATCTTGCCAGGAACACTCAGTAGGGAAATACTTCTGTAATTCTCATGTTCAGTTTTATTTCCCTTTTTATATGTGGGTAATATGAGAGCGCTATTCCAATCATCGGGAATTCATCCCTCTGTCTAGGCTTTCTGAACTATGCAGTGCAGCTACTGTAAGACTTTTATACCACCATACTTCAGCATTTCTGGTCGAATATCATCCACTCCTGCTGCCTTTCCACATTTTAAGCCTTTGATGGCTTTTTCTACTTCAAGTATGGATATGTATTCCTGACTGCATGCTAGTCAGTGTCTTTTACCACTGTGCTGTCATCAGTGTTTGTTTCATTTAGCAGTTTTTCAAAGTAATTACTCCATACTTCAAGGATATCCTTTTCTCTTGTTTTCATGTCACCTTTATCATCTCTAACTCCTTTTACAGCACTCTTTCCTCCATTTCTAAGCTTCTTCAACAACCTCCAGAATATTTTGCCGCCGCCTTGATATTTATTTTCTATATACTTGCCAAAGTCTTCCCATGACTTTTGTTTAGCTAGTTTTACACAGTGTTTAGCATTCTTGCATTTGTCTCTGTATTCTCTAAGAGCACAAGCTGAATTATTTGCCAGAAACTTTTGATATGCTTTCTTCTTTTCCTTCACTGCCTCTTTAACTTCCTGTGTCCACCATGGAGGTCTAATTTTTCTATCCTTGCAGACAACTTCGCCACATACCTCTCTAGCTGATTCAATCAGGGCTTTCTTCAAGGCTTGCCACTGAATCTCCAAGGCTTGATTCCTGTTCTCAAACTCTTTCATTTTTTATTCAATAATCTTTGTGTATTTTAGTGTACAGTTCACATCTGAGAGCTGCTAAACTTTTATTCGCTTTAAAACTTTCTTACATGTTCTTCTTTTCAATATGAAATTCAATTTTATCCTGCTCAAGACTAAATAGTGATCACTTCCAATTTCAAATCCTCTGTACATTCTGGTGTCCTGCACCAGGAAGAAAACATCACTATCAACAATAACATAGTCAATGAGACTCTTCTTATTCCTTGCCTCTTCTCTCCATGTTTTGTGCACATTTTTTTGTTGGAAAATGGTGTTAGTAATAACCAGTCCTGAGCAGAAATCCAACATATATTTACCATTATTATTAGTCCCCAACAAGGACCAACTTTTCCTTTTTCATTGTGTCAGCTGCTTTTTCTAAAGCATCAAAAAATTCCTCCACTTCCACCTTAGTAGAACCTTCTGTGAGACCATAGGTAGAAATAAGTCTCATTGTCCAGTTCCCCATTCTCATATTTGCCCACGTTATTCTACTTGAGACTGCCTGCCATTCAAGAAGATTAGCCTCGTATTTTGTGTTGAATACTATAGCTATTCCTTCTTTTCCTTGATTGTTATTGCCTGAATATAACATTTTGTATTTATTGCTCAGAAAGATCTCACCAGTTTTTGTCTTTTTTGTTTCAGTCACCCCTATTATGTCGATCTGGTATTTATCTAACTCCTCAGCTAGCTCCATTTCTTTGCCATTCAGGCTTATGTTGTTAGTACCAATCTTTAACTCTTGTGATGTTGAGTTGGGGGTGTGTTTTCAGATTTGTTCCAGTAGCTGACTTTTTGCTGTTCACCCTGGTTCTCTGGTGAAAACAACGGGGGCCTTGTTTAACCGGGCGACACCCCAGCTGGCATGAAATTTTGTCATGTTGTACCAACAATTTTTTATTTTGGTTTAACCAATAAGAATACAATTTGGTCGGCTAAATCCTAAATTGCCAGCCCGTCCTCGTTCGTTCAGTATCCAAGTAGATACCCTACAGGGTGCACCACGAGAAGGTGAGGATTGGACATTAGGTCAGAAGCCCTGGTCGGCTGTCCGCATTCCTTTAAAGGCTATGTGGAGGTCTCCTCTCAGTTATACAGCTAGGTCTATTCTGTAAAGTTTAAATCTGATGTGTTGTATTCTTTCATGTAGTAGAGCCAGGGATGCCTTGATATATATTCGTTTCACTCTTCTTGAGTGGTAATTGGTTAGGAGGCATCAGAACAAAAGCATCATAAAACATACTAAAAGTGGACCACAAAATTAAAAAGAAACATGCCAGATCTTACAAATGATTGCACATAATTTGAATTTGGCTGCTTTAAATTCTAATATAGATGTTCCCTTTGTTGCTAAAATAAAATGGTAGTGGAGGGGGATGTTGTATGCACCTTTTGCTGCAATTCATAGGCAAGTAGAAGTTTTTGTGGCCAGCAGGTTTAAGTGGTATTTCTGGAGACCTGATTATCATGCTTACAAGTTAGCACTAAAGATAATTCCAAAATTATGGTTACAAAAGCCAATCCTGAAAGGTTGTGGTCCTGTAAGTACCACAGATTATTATTATTAAAAAAAAAAAAAAAGCTAGAGCTTCTGGCAACTGTATCATAGCATCACACAGCAACAGCTTGGTAACGTCACTAATAATTAACAGCTGTTGGTAGAATGGTGGCTGCCTCAGATGGTACACCTCAGATTTATCAGTGTCAACATATTCACATGTTAACATTGATAAAACTGATCTTGGTAAATATTACGGAAAAAATTCAGTATCTATCCTTATCTTTGATATCATCCAGATATCTTAAGATAAGATTTTTTTTTTCTAGGTTGGCTTGCATCTTTAGGCTTTACTTGTAGAAATGCAAGGTACCCATGGTATCTTCAGCAAGACAAACCTTTTTAGAATAATGCACTAAAAACTTTCCTAAAAATTCTTGCCACTATACAAGCAAAGGGTAATTTGAATTGTAATGTCATGTCAACATAATGTGTCCTATATATTCTTCCATAATAATGTCCTACTGAACTAATTTCCCATCCTTCCTCTAGTAGACTGTTAGTAATCACTTATTGAGCTTTAAACATACCATAATTCTAGCCTTTTGTATGCACTATTCCCTAAGGAGTATGACTTACAGCTATTAAAATAAACAGATCTTTCCTCTTTTTGATCTCTTTCGCACATATGAAAGTATGGTACAGATTCTGTAACCTTGTGTACATTGAGATTAACACATGTGAGAAACTAATTTCAAAAACTCTCCTTGATCATGAGAATTTTATTGTTTAAATTATTTTTACACATACTAGTTCAAAATGCTCTCAAAGTGTATATATACTAGAGTAAAACAGGATAAACATCACTTAAATGCATATGGTGGTTTTCAAAGGGATTACTAGAATCAATAATACATAAATGGTTATATACAAATATTTTATTTTACACTTGCATATAACTATCTCTTAGCTGTAGCCAAATATACACTCAACCTGCACTACAGCAAATGCTCTTTTACCAAATTCACACACTGTTATGAACTAATAAGAAAGCATGAGTAAACTCCTTAGTAGTTCTACTTTAAGCTCACCACTACAAATAATAATAAGTGCAATAAAACAGGAACCAGGGCAAAAAGTGAAAAGTCAGCTACTGGAACAAATCCCAGAACATGCCCCAACTCAACAGAGTTCAAGATTGGTACTATCAATGTAAGAAGTATCAATGAAAAAGAAATGGAACTAGCAGAAGAATTGGATAAGTACCAGATCGGCATAATAGGTGTGACTGAAACAAAGCAAAGAAGACAGAAACAGGTGAGATATTTCTAAGTAACAAATACAAAATGTTATATTAAGGCAAAAACAAAAAGTAGCTACAGTATTCACATTAATATGAGGACAATCTTGAATGGCAGGCAATACTAATGATGAAGGCCAATATTAGAATGGGGAACTGGAAAATTCCTTCATTTCAAGGAAAAATTAAGGAATTTTTTCAGGAGTAGAGAAGACAGCTGGCTCAATGAAAAAAGAAAAGTTGGTCCTTGTTGGAGATCTAAATAGCAGAGTAGGAAATGTTTTGGGAAAAAAAAAAAAAAAAAACCCTCAAAGCTAATAATAATGGTAAATGCATGCTGGATTTCTGTTCAGGACATAGATTAATTATCACTAAACCATGTTCCAACATAAAAATGTGCCCAAATTCACATGGAGAGAAGATGCAATAAATAAGCAAAGTCTCATTGACTATGTTACAGTTGATAGAAAATTTTCCCACTGGTTCAGGATAAAGAGTATACAGAGGATTTGAAATAGAAACTAATCACTATTTATCACTAAAAACACACATATAACCACAGTCATTAGTTTTAATACATAAATATTTCATCCCAAGTATCTTGGGACATCCTCAGTACAATAATTCGAACAATACTAGGAATAAGATAGAGTTAGGGCATGATTACAATGGAATCTCAATACGCGTGCAGTAATGTGTTATAGAAGTAAATTCAAATATAATTGAAAAAAAAAAAAAAATAAATATATATATATATATATATATATATATAAAGAGACTATTTTACACAATTTTGTATGACAATTTCCCATACTTTAAGAATAGTAAGAACGCCATTGCGGTTTAAATTTGGTCTGTGCAGTAGGGCTTCAGCACTTTCTTTATATAGACTTTCATGTTTAAATAAAGATCTATGTAAAAGTTTCACCTTTTCTCAATGGATCCTATGGTTTGGGTTTTTAACTCCGTGTTGAGAGAGACCAGATTTCTGTGGTTTGAAAAGAGAATGTGGTCTTGATATTCCGAGATGCATTACTGAACAGATCTACCTGTCTGTCCAAAGTAAGACAAATTGCAGGGGCATGGGATCTCATAAACGCCAGGTAACATCAGAGGTGAGAATTTGTCCTTAGGAGAAGGTAACAAGTTATAGATCTGGTTGATGGGTTTGTAAGTAGTGGCAAAATTGTATTTCTTCATAATTTTTGAAAGACGCTCAGAGATGCCTTTGACATGAAGTATGGGAATCCTATGGACTTCTTCTTGTCTAGGTCGATGTGTGGGGAAGTGACTGATGATTTTTTGAGTTGTTTTAAGATTATATCCATTTAGTATGGCTGTATTTTTGATTATTTCTAGTTCTTGGCTTAGAGATTCTTCAGAGGAGCAGAATTTGTGCGCTGTGGTAACTAGTGATTTAATGATGCCAAATTTCTGAGATGGGAAAAGTCAAAACTTTTAATAGATCTTTCTTTGAAGCCCTACTACACAGACCAAATTTAAACCATAATGATGTTCTTACTATTCCTAAAGTATGAGAAATTGTCATACAAAATTGTGTAAAATAGTCTCCTTATATATGTTTTTTTTTCCAGTTATATTTTAATTTACTTCTATAATATGTTACTGCATGCGTATATTGAGATTCCATTGTAATCATGTGCCCTAACTGTATGTTATCCCTAGTATTGTTTGAATTACTGTACTGAGGATGTCCCAAGATACTTGGAATGAAATATTTACATATTAAAACTAATCACTGTGGTTATGTGTGTGTTTTTAGTGATGAATTTACCACAGGTTTCATTATATAAAAAATCCCTATTTAGTTTTGAGCAGGATAAAATTGAATTTCATAATGAAAAGAAGAGTGTGTAAGAAAGTTTTAAAATGAATCAAGGTTGAACAGCTTTCAGAGGTGAACTGTAGATGGAAATACACAAACAACATTGAAGAAAACATCGATTGAGCCACACAGAGAGAGAGAGAGAGAGAGAGAGAGAGAGAAAGAGAGAGAGAATTATTCTAAACATTAAATTATCTGCATATAATGTGTTCAAACCAATTTTAACTTATGGATCTGAGAACTGGGTTAGAAATAAAACACTTGATCTCAGACTGGAGATATCTGATATGAAAGTTCTGAGTAAGATTAGTGGAATGAACAGATAACATCCGTGGCAGTGTCACATTCAAGATGAGGATATTAGGGAAGAACTTGCCATTGTTAACATTCAGGAATTATTAGTAGAGCTATTCTCGTAGACAGGCTTATACGTTGGTTATGCATTATTAAAACACTTAAGGAATTGAACAACGTAGTTAAGGATATAAATTAAATTATACTTTAATAAATATTTTCCGATATTTCGGCAACGTCACGTTGCCATCTTCTAAAGGAACTTACAAAAAAAGGCACGTGCACGTAGGCACTAAAAACACAGTAACTGGGAATGAAGAGATGAAGCTACTGTTCTCCTAAAAGTCCTGATGGTGCCCTCTAGTGGGCTAAATAGGTGTTCTTGACCGTTGGGCTGAAGGTCTGCTGATGCAAGCCTCCCAAATTTGGGGCAGTTGCATACAACCAAATTTGTTGAGGTTTGGAGAATTTCTTAGGGCTGAGGCTGATTCCATAAATAGTCTTTCGAATTTGTATTTGCTACGGCGTATTACTGTAGTTTTCTTCCACTTTATTCTGTGGCATGTATCCAGAGCATGGTCCGCAAGACCAAAATGGCTGTACTTGTGAAACCGGATGTAGTCCTTGTGTTCAGAAATTCTGATATTTGCTGTCCTGCCTGTTTGGCCAAAGTATTCCTAGACACACTAGTCACCCGCCAGCCTAATGGAACCTTGGTTTTCTTAGTTTACAGAAAACCCACCCATACAGGCAGATACATTCACCAACAACCCCCCCCCCCCAACAATATGGAGTAGTGAAAACACTATACAACAGAGCTAAACTAATCTGTTCAAACGACTTGGCCCTAAACACTGAACTAAATCACATCCTCAACACTTTCTCAGCCAATGCAATGGCTACCCCCCCAAAAAAGTCCAAAAAATATTAGAACCTACAAACCACAGATCCCCCCCCTCCACAACAAGGATTACTCTAAATCCATCACCATTCCCTACATCCGAGGCACCTCGGAAAAGATTACCAAAATCTTAAAAAAGCATGACTTGACCTCCTGTTACAAACCTTACAGAAAATTGGCATCCTTTATCCACTCCACTAAAGACCAACCACTTCCCCTAGACCTACCTGGTGTATACCAGGTCCCTTGCAGTTGTAAACTGTCTTACTTTGGCCAAACAGGCAGGGCAGCGAATATCAGAATTTCTGAACACAAGGACTACATCCGGTTTCACAAGTACAGCCATTCTGGTCTTACCCTCAGCCCTAAGAAATTCTCCAAACCTCAACAAATTTGGGAGGCTTACATCAGCAGACCTTCAGCCCAACGGCCAAGAACACCTACTTAGCCTGCTAGAGGGCACCATCAGGACTTTTAGGAGAACAATAGCTTCATCTCTTCATTCCCAGTTACTGTGTTTGTAGTGCCTACGTGCACGTGCCTTTTTTTGTAAGTTCCTTTAGAAGATGGCAACGTGACGTTGCCGAAATATCGGAAAATATTTATTAAAGTATAATTTAATTTATATCCTTAACTACGTTGTTCAATTCCTTAAGTGTTTTAATAATTAGTAGAACTAATCTCAGGTAGTATAGTCATTTAAGCAGAATGGGGGAGGAAAGATTAGCAAAATAAGGGTTCTTTGACAGGGAAAAGATCCAGAAGGTGACCAAGAGCCTTAAACAACAAATATAAGATCTGGTAGCAGAACATGTGGCTATGATGACTCTAAACTCCTATCTAGGTGGTGCACCCACTATGGGCATTTGTAGGAGGCCTAGGATGTAAATTATGACTCCTGACGATTAATTTTTTCCAAATTCTGAAAAGTTTTTTTGCACCCATATTTGTTCAAAATTGGTTGATTTCTGAGTACGCTGGAGATTCAAAATTAGAAAACTCCATAGGCTCCTTAAGGTCACTTCTTGGCCTGTGGAGATTACCAACCGACTAAAACCATATAACTCTAGACCCCCCCAGCATATATGGGCTCCCAAAAATACATAAAGAAAATGTGCCATTACGTTTTAATAGATTTTTCAAATCTATTAATTAACTTTTATATATGAAGTAAAAAAGAAATGTGTTAAACGTGTTGTAAAAAATGAAGGTTCATTTAGAAAAACAAGATTATTCTTTAATCTTTATTTATATATAAGGAGTACATAAAGTACATACAATTATTCTTTCTTGGATAAAAATTGGTGTAGAGTTGTCTGGTGGAATTTTTTCTTTCTTTTTTCTTTGTATAAAACTTGGTAGCAATGGATGAAATTTTCAATTTCCTGAAGAACTTTCGTTGATCACTCGAGATTGGGATTGCCGTTCAAGATTTTTTCTTTAAAATTTTCAGCAATTCTAAACATTTCGTCCATTTCTTCGAGGGTAAATTCCTTCGGTGCCATGTCAATTTGTTCGTCATTATCATCGATTTGAGCATCGTAAGCACGTTCTCTCTCGAGTTTAATTAGGTCTTCATCATCCAGCTCCTTATCATGTGATTGAAGCAGGTCCTGAACATCACCTTTTCAATTTCTTTTAGTCCTAGATCGAAGCCAAGCTTAGTCATTGATAACATGGGTTACTTCATTTTCAAATCCTTTAAAATCATTTGCACAATGAGGAATAATCTTTTGCCACGCCGCTCTCAGGTTGCTAGACGTTACTTCACTCCATGCTTCCTTGACATTCTCAATGCAATTTTTGATATTCAATGCCTTCCAGAATTCTGTCAAAGTCATAGCTTCATCTCCTGTAGTAGTCTTTTCTATTGCTTTTGAAAAAGTTCTTCGTATGTAACATGCCTTAACGGATGCAATTACACCTTGATCCATTGGCTGGATGATGGAAGCGGTATTAGGTGGTAAATAAATAACTTTTACATTTTCAAACAAATCATTCAGTGCTGTTGGATGACTAGGTGCATTATCTAATATTAACAAGATTTTAAAATCAAGATTTAACGACTTGCAGTACCTTTCAGCTTCAGGACAAAAACAGTTTATAAACCAATCCTCAAAAATAGTTTTTGTCATCCAAGCTTTTCTATTGAATTTCCAATGAACAGAGAGAAAACTTTTTATCTAAACTTCTAAGCGGGCAAGGATTTTTTTGGAAGCTGAGGAAGGAAGCTACAGATGCAAAATTTATGTCAGTAGATGGTAATTTCTGTCATGAAACAAAAGTGTGATCTTGTCTGGCCTGTTTCATATTATGGAAGGCAAAGAGAGATGAGATTTTCTTTGTGTAGAACCATGTTTTGGTAGCACTGATGGTGAAAGGTTGTCACCACCTCAAAGAAGAATGGTTTTGAAATCTGTGTAAGAGTATTTGTTGGAGATCTTGATCTAGAATGTTTTCGAACTGCAAGCTTGTTAAATGAGCAACAGGGTATGCTATCATCAGCAAAATTACGGATAGGGTTTTAGATCAGTAAAAGATGGTTATTATGTATAAGAGAAAGAGGGTGCTGGACCACTCCTGCATTTGCTGAAAATTCTGAAGTAAGCAAGCCACCTGCCATCACCCAGTGAATGAATGGAAAGAAAAAGGCTAACTAATTATAGAGGATGAAAGATAGATCACTGAATTGCAATTTGCAAGTGGGCCTCAATGGTAGATATGGTGAAAGGATGGAAATTTAATTGCACCACAGGTTTCTCCAAATATCCACTGGCTGACACCAGATGTGTGTGTGTTGTGGAGAAACCTGTCGTGCAGCAATTGTTCCAGGTCATTTCCAGAATCCACACTGATAGCCATCACTAATTAATTGGCATGCCTTTGGGTGGTGTAGAAGTTGACTGTTAATAACCTTGCTTGCAGCTAACTCTACCAATACCAAACTAATAGAGACCACAGAATAGTTTGTTAATAGTGAAATGTTTTCAATAGTGAATTCTCTTTGGAATAGACTTTTCTGTAGATTGTTAGTGTGTTATAATCAATAGTTCGATGGCTGACTTATCTCTCACTTTTTTTTTTAATGAACTGAATATGAGCTGGTTCTATGCTATGGAGTAGATGTCAAATGACTACAGAGTGACATCTGATCATATATGGGATGGATATTAGTTATTGAGCACTGATTTTAAGTAGAATCGAGGCAATACCAGAACCAGATTTTTTTTTTTGCATCCAGGTAATTTAAGATTTTTCCAAAGTATGTACAAACATCCTGGAGGCATATCTGTTAAAAAAAAGTGATCTGTGTTGGCTAACTATGCAGGAGTCAAAGGAGAAGAACTGTGTCACAAAATCAGCTTTGTTTTTAGGTCTTGTTACAATGATGTCATCTGGATGAGAGAAGTGAAAAATCCAGATGAGTACAAGTTGAATCCCATGCCCATACTCTAGTGACGACTGCTATTTGTGCTGTACAAGACAAGTTTTTTGCATTTGATTGTTTAAAACCTCTGTTTTTTTTCTTTCCTCCCCATGGTTATTTTGCAACTTTTGCATGCTTTAGTATACGCTGAGAATGAAACTGGAGTTCCTGTTCTTAAATTATTTGCAACATGCTACAATTTTTTCTGGGCTATGCCTTGGCACACTTGTTTTTAAACCATAACTTGGATAGTCATTGAGAATTTTAAATGCACATGGGTAATGTAGGCCTTTATTCCACCAAGATAATTTCTCTATCTTGATCAAACCAGGTATTTGCAATTTGTGTAAGATCATTGCTTACACCAAAGTCATATGTATTCGAACATGGTCAGAAGGAGTAGAAAAAGAAAGGTAGTTGGAGTTGTGAACATAAGGGCCCTCAGAAATCAAACCATCATCAACAATGGTAGTTTTTTTTAATATGGAAAGCAGTAAAAGGTGAATGTTACAGAATGGAACAAGAAACTTTAAGGCAAAAAAATGTCAAAATAAATTCTAGAACTAGTAGTGTCTAGCATGGAATATATCACATTAAGACAAAGGCATCATTTTTTACTTTTATCCGGAGAATAAATTACACCATTTGAGCAGTCAATATGTAACGTGGTTGTTATATCTGTTATTTTAAGTTTAGTTAAAAACAGGTCCAGTCTGGGTGTCTGTTACAAACTTGTTTTATGTTTGTGTTTACACCACAAACACTGGTAAAGTGGATGTGAAAGTGATTTATTTTTTGATAGGATTTTTTCTGTTTAAATATATTTTTTGTGGTTTTTTTGAGTTTTTTTTTTTTAAACTACAGCAACAGTAAAATTATATTTGTTTTTCTTTTCATGGAAGACAAAAGAAGAGTTAATTGAAGATAACAGGAACAATGTGAGAAAAGATATGTCTGGAAATGTCACTCACACAGAGGATCTAATCTTCTGGCTTTGTTGTGAGAAAGTTGCATAACAAGGGCAGAAGACTTCCATTCTGAAAGCTTACAGACATTCTTTGTAATAATAGTTGTATTATTTGAACTTTTAAGTGATGCTAGATGTTAGATTTGGGTATCATCACAAACTTGATTCAGGTTTTAACAATATTTCTCATAAGTATTATATAACACAGCATTCTGAGGTGATGAAATACAGAAAATAGCTCAGTTCCAAGATAATTTGATGTGCTTGAAATTCTAAGCTTCACTGCAATTCAAGGAACTATTAAATTTAAAAAAAGTGAATTATTTAGATTCCAATCAAATAGTATAAAAATGCTGGTAGTGCATCACTACTTTTCAGTTTAGTCTAATGCACACTGGATAATGTAAACTATTATGATAGTTATATACCATTTATTCCTTCTTTTAAAATGGAGGCTGAAAAGCATATAGAAATGAGACCATCACATTTTTGGTAAAATCACCCAATTTTCCAAAACAAAAGATAACATAAGATCTCTTGAGAGATGTTATGTGATATTAATGTCTTTGAATAAACTGATTATATTCTTTACAAGCATTTTCACAATGATTCTCAATATAATCAATAGTCCATGTTTTATCTGTCAAGCTATGAAGATCCTTATGGACAATGGCATATTTTCAGATATTTACCTATCTGGCTCATTCTGAAATAAATATGTCCAATTCAGAAAATACTTTTTTTTTAAATGCAAATCCCATCCACAATATGTTGTCAACTTATAGCTCAATAATACTAAATATGGATGGGTTAAATAAAGGTCATATAATCTGGAAATCCTATTCTACAGACAAAACAATGAACTTTTATAAGTCTCTTCAGGATTCCAAAATGAAATTCATTTGTCACCTAAGAGATCCACTCAATCTATCCAACACAAATCCAACTTCAAGTTACTTACACTACTGTTTTTTGCTTTATGCTTTTGTGAGAAGAAAAAAAAAGAAGATGGTCTGAAAGCCAATTTAAAAAAAACAAACAAAACAAACCAATATATATATATATATATATTTTTTTTTTACGATTGTGGTCAGCATATCTGCTCTCCAGCCAAAAGGCTGCGGGTTAGAATCCCGCCATGGGCATGGATGTTTATGAGTGTCTGTGAAAGCCTAGTGGTGGTAGTCGGCGGTAGATGGTGTTGGTGTCAGATGATGAAGGTTGCTGAAGTAGGAAGACGAGGAGTTGTAGAGTTGATGTCCTCCCTCGATGAGTCTTTGGACTCCCTGAAAGTGTGATATAATAATAATAAAATAGAGAGATTGCTTGCTATATGGAGTAGTGATTTCCAATTATGGAATTCTCATACTCATTGCATGAGTGATTATAAAGCACCAATTTCAGCTTTAAAAGAGAGAGAGAGAAAATGAATAAAGACAGAAATCGCATAAGATAAAGGTATCTTTTGGCATGGATCTGTTGTTGATCACTTGACAGACAAAACAAAAAATAGCAAAAATGCCATAATTCTGTATAATTTTGTGGTTCTTTTACAAACAGAAGGTACAGAAACTGGAGAATAATTTACCCCCAATATTATGGTCATTCGTCTTATGTTGTTTGGCCTAAACATATCTAATTAAAAACTTCTTACCTTGTATCACTTTCTCAAGATTTAAAAATTTTTATCCAGTTCCCTGAAAGTGTAAAACCAAGGTTTTATTATGTGCAAATGTATGTATGTATCTTTGTGTGTGTGTGTGTGTGTGTGTGTGGAAGCACATCTATAAATAAATTTCTCAAAATGAATTTAAAGTTTTCTATGAAAACATCAATATGACAGACAAATTAATTAAAATGCTCTCTTTTCCCTTAAGTGTATACGGTGATCTGCATTCATTTTAATTTCCCGACGTTTCGACCTTCATATTAAGGTCATCATGAGGAGATACAGAGACAAGCTATATTATATTTCACACAGTATGCTAAAGAGAGAATGATTTGATCAACGGTTATTCTACTGGCCTGACCTCTAGGAAAAAATTACATTAAATTAAATTTAATTAAAATAAATGAAATGAAATAAAATAACTACAAAGCTATATTCTATTTAAGGCATCAGGGAAATTTTTTTTCTCCCTATAGATAGTTTTATTACAGCAAAATGATGTCCTAATTTAACATGAGAATTGTTATATTAGATTTAGATCCTGGATTAACTATAGTCCTATTTATAATTAACTCTTAACCCGGCATTAGTAAGATGGGGTGTCAGAGATCCCAAAGATATAGAAAGAAATAACTGTGACACCTCACCTTACTAATGCCGGGTAAGATATAGAAAGAAATAACTGTGACACCTCAACCTTACTAATGCTGGATTAAGGAGAAAAGTTATGTGGGTAGAATATGTCCCTTCCATATTCTTGTGATTTTTAAACTATCATTATTGTTAAGATTAAGGTGGTTGATTGAATTTCACAGGCCTCCTTAAATTTACGTTCATGCCATGTTTTGGTGTGATATAAACAACAGGTGCTTTTGCAGTCAATTGTATGCAAAGTATTTAGGGCATGATCAGAAAGGCCAGCTTTACATAGTTATTAAATTTAATGTGTCGTTTATGTTCTTTTTGTCTGACAGGATTTGTGCATCCTGTTTCTCCAAAAAAATTACAGGTGCAGTGAACACAATTCACAATTCAGATTGAAAAGCAGAACACAGACTTCCATTTCTAGATACACTTGTCATACATCTTCCTTCTGGGTCTTTCCTTCACTGTTTACCAGAAACTTACACATACTGGCCAATATATATGCATAAACACCTACCACCACCCAACACAAAAACTAGGTGTCATTAAGTTTTTCTCCAATGAACAAGCACTTAAAGATGAATTAAAAGTTAACAACAATACCTTTGGCTGTAGCCAAAAAAATGGCTACAGCCAAAATACTAACAACAAAATTCTTCACAAGACCTCACTTAAAAACAAAAATAAACTAGACTGCAATAAAACTGTAACCATTCCATACATTAAAGAGATATCATATAATAAAATAAAAGAATACTATAGAAATACAACCTTAAAGCCACCTTTAAACCTCCTACAAAATTAAAGAACTTACTCAATTTATCCAAGGATCCACTTCCCCAACTGGCCTGCCCTGGAATATATCGTATTCACTGCACCTGTAATTTGCCCTATATAGGAGAAACAGGACGCACAATTCCTATCAGACAAAAGGAACATAAACGGCACATTAAATTTAATAACTATGGTGAAGCTGCCTTTCTAATCATGCCCTGAATACTTTACATAGAATTGACTGGAAAAGCACCTGTTCTTTACATCACACCAAAACGTGGTATGAACATAAATTTAAGGAGGCTTGTGAAATTCTTAAATTTCCCTTAAATAGAATATAGCTTTGATGTGGTTATTTTATTTCATTTATTTTAATTTAATCTAATTTTTCACAAGAGGCCAGGCCAGTAGAATAACCGTTGATTGATCAAATCATTGTCTCTTTAGCACACTGTGTGAAATGTAATATAGCTAATCTCTGTGTATATATATATACTCCAGATGATGATCTTAATATGAAGATTGAAACGTCGGGAAATTAAAATTATTATTTCTAACATGGTTATAGAATCCATAATTGTCTAAAATAAAATCCTCTCTACTACATAAAATTCTAAAGTAGCATACCTTATGGGGAAAAATATTATAAGTAACCAAAAAATTACAAATTTGAAATTTTATCTTGCCAACACACACTACTATATATAGAACAAATATGCTACATACAGTAAATCCCTAATTTTTTGAAACCGCAACATAATTAGAAATTCGGTTACTTGGTATTTGAAGTGAATTAAGTGATCCAAAAGATTTTGATGTTTGTGAGTTTTAAAGAGATATTTGAAGCTATTCATTTATAAACATAATCTGCTTTTTATTTTATATATATATATATTTATTTATTTGTATGCAGATTGACTCGGTTTATGAACATGTTCAATAATTTTAATGACTTAAACCCACCAAGATAATTAAGAATAAAAGTTTAATACGGACACAACTAGTTTTGTTGATAAGCCAACTTCGTCAGGTGTCAAATTACAAAGATATATACAAAAAAGACTGACAGAAACATTAGACACTAATATATATATATATATATATTTTTTTTATTTTATTTATTTTGAACCATACTTGCATTAAAAATAAGTTCAGGATGTATACACAACATAATATCAAAGGCTCAATATTAATCTGTTATTTAAACAAATAATCATGAAAATTAGTGTGAGATTACATCCACAGGAACAATTCCCAAGAAGTGATTAAGATCACTGGGCTAAAGGATAAGTCCATTGCATCCCTCATGAAGTTATTCATGCAATGGCAGAATCAAAGCATTTTAGCCTTAAATGGTAGTTATTACTGCCTGTTTGAACAAAAATTACAATTGCTTAACAATGTTTCCTCCAAGCATCTAATATTAAGTTTCACCACAAATAGTTCATCTATTTTTCAGTAGCTTTGCACAGATGGACAGAGATAATGAAGCTAATAAATGATTATTCCTCAAAAAAGAGCTCCTTTTAGTCCTAACTAACTTTTGAAAGCAGTCAGTCAGCCGGTCTGCATTCATCTTTCACCAAAAGTGAGCTCAAGCTATCAACGAATGAAAGCTGTTCAGCAGAAAGTAGACGACTGCTCCCATCTTGTGGCCCTAAACACCAACGCTAGTATCAATGTCTGTAATAATACAAGTGTTACAGAACGTACAGAACTGAATTCTATGGTTGATATTTTGATATTTTTAGATGTGGGATGAAAAACCGAGTTATGGGGGGGGGAATCCACTTACCCTGGCAAAAATTAACTCAGAAATTGGCTAAAGGAAAGCACAGAAAAAGTTTCTCTAGTCAGTGACATGGTTCCTGCATGTTCAAATCCTGCCACTGGTATGGATGTTTTTGATTATCCTAACTCTACATGGAAAGGGATTTTGCAACCCTCCACTTCTTCTATCAGAAGGCTTCATTCCATAAAAAAATTTGGAGGTACAGGAGTGACCATATGACATCAAATGCAAATAACTAATTAAGTCAGTGAGAAGAATTGAACCTATAATAGTCTTTTGTAGCCTTTCATACTGGAAGTTTAATACATGAATGAATGAATGCAGGCATAGACTTCTGTGGCTAATTGGTTCAAAAGACATATTTCAGTGATTACACCACAATTTTTATTATTCAGTTATACAACATATTGAAATAATAGTTCCCAACAAGTTTTGTAAATTGTAGGATTTACATCTTCAGGGGTACATAGTATAACTTAAAAGTTTAAACAAGAGAAATTGATAAATACAAATCATAACTGTCTGGCTATTCATAAACTCAAATAACAGAATGCAGATATAAAACGTTATTGATGTTGAACAATACTGGACGATGTCACATGTTCTTGTACTCGTTCATAGAGTCCGAGCTCAGATTGAGGTAGATTTTTTATTAGAGCTGACCACACTTGATGGAGAATTAAACCTTGATTTTTATTGCATTGGGTTGGGTTTTTCAGCATATTAGCAGCATCTTTAAATTTTTTTATGTAGCAGTTGTTTTCTATGTATGACATCGTCATTTTTTTTGCCAGAGTACATTGTGTCCAGTGGAAGTGGTATGGAAAGCAGTGTCATAATCAAAGCGGATAAAGGCAACGCAACTGTCATTTTAAATGCTACAGAATATGATAATAAAATGAAAAGTCTCCTGGAGGATACAAACACTTACAAACCTTTGGACAGAGACCCAACTTGGCATACACACAAAAAAATAAATGATCTCATAAAAAAGTGTCTCTCTCTGGATGGAAGAACTTAAAAAATACTTACAATCAAAACATCCTTTGATACCAAGAATCTATGGTGTTCCAAAGATCCACAAGACAGATATACCTTTAAGACCAATAGTAGATGGAAGAGATTCACCGACTTCCAACTTGGCGAAATACCTCACCAATATGATCTCACATCGTATAGGAAAAACATCTTCCTTCATAAAAAATAGTACACATTGCATAGAAAAAGTGAAAGATATACATATTGGTCCATCAGACATTTTAGCAAGTCTAGACATTATCAGCTTGTTTACAAACGTTCCGAGACAAGAAACTTTGAATCTCCTAGAAGACCTCTTCCCTCCGGACATCTTAGATCTTTTTAAACATTATATAAATAATACTTTTTTCAAATTATCTCAACAATTTGCACAACACCATAAAATTCACTTTGGAACAAGAAGAAAATAGAAAACTTCCTTTTCTAGATATTCTATTAGAAGTTAATGAAGAAAAACTCTCCTTCTCAGTATATAGGAAGCTGACCAACACCGGAAGATTTCTAAATGCAGCCTCACACCACTACCATCCTTCACAAAAAATAAGCCTAATTAAAACTCTTCAAGACAGAGCATACAATATCTCCAGCACACAAGAAAGATGTAATGAAGAACTAAAATACTTAACACAAATCCTCCAACAGAATGAGTATGAAACAAAAACCATCAAGAGAATCCTTAAAATGCCTCCAACTAACAACACAATAAAACAGGATTACAAAAGCGCAATCTCGCTTCCTTATATCAAAAATGTTACAGATAAGCTGGCCAAATTATTGAACAAACACAACGTAAAAGTAGCCTTCCTTCCTATGGAAAAAATCTCAAGATTCCTACATCCACCAAAACCACCTCATCATCCTTTTAAAAAACCAGGAGTCTACAAAATCCATTGCTCTTGCGGGATTTGCTACGTAGGACAGACAGGAAGATCTGGAGAAATATGCATGGCTGAACACCAAAAAGACATACAATACAAAAGAGAACAAAAAAACGGGTCTTGCTTACCATACCACTTTCAGTGGACACGATGTACTCTGGCAAAAAAAAGACAATGTCATACATAGAAAACAACTGCTACGTAAGAAAATTTAAAGAAGCTGCTAATATGCTGAAAAACTCAACCCAATGCAATAAAAATCACGGTTTAATTTTCCATCAAGTGTGGTCAGCTCTAATAAAAAATCTACCTCAATCTGAGCTTGGACTGTATGAACGAGAAAAAGAACACATGACATCATCCAGTATTGTTCAACGTCAATAACGTTTTATATCTGCATTCTGTTATTTGAGTTAATGAATAGCCAGACGGTTACGATTTGTATTTATTAATTTCTCTTGTTTAAACTTTAAGAGATGTAAATCCTACGATTTACAAAACTTGTTGGGAACTATTATTTCAATATGTTGTATAACTGAATAATAAAAAATGTGGTGTAATCACCAAAATATGTCTTTTGACATGAATGAATGATTTTAAGAAGAGTTGAATTACCGTATTTTCTGGTGTATAAGATGCACTTTTTTACCTTAAAAATTCATCTTAAAAATGGGGTGCGTCTTATACAATGAAGGTAAAGAGTGTTTCCTCTTTTCAAAGTCATACGCACTCCCTTTTATGTTCCAAGATCTTTGCAGAAATTAATGATGATAGAGATGAGTCAGATGACAGTGACATGGGTTTTGCAGGTTTCTGAAAGGTCAGTTTACTATTAAAAATTACCTATTATTTTATCCATGTTTTTTAAAATCATACTTTAAAGTTTAGGTTTTTTCCAGAAAACTGTATTAAATTTCTTGGGTACGTCTTATACACCGGAAAATACGGTACATACAGTAACACTATGTTCCAGAAACCAAAATGGAATATTTCACTATATATATATAGAATATTTTAGTATTTTTTGGGGGTTATAGCCATTGGCTAAGAAAGTGTTGAGGATGTGGTTTAGTTCAGTGGTTAGGGCATCGTCACCTGAGCAGATTAATTTTGAGCTAAACCACATCCTCAACACTTTCTTAGCCAATGGCTATAACCCCCAAAAAATCCTAAAACCAGTAAACCACAACTCCCCCTCCACAATAAAGATTACACCAAATCTATCACTATCCCCTACATCCAGGGCACCTCTGAGAAAATAACCAATATCCTCAAAAAATATGACCTAACTTCTTGTTATAGACCATATAAAAAGTTGGCATCCCTTATCTGCTCTACCAAAGACCAACCACTTCCCTTAGACCTACCCGGAGTATATCAGGTCCCTTGTAGCTGCAAATTGTCCTACTTTGGCCAAACAGACAGGACAGCAAATATCAGGATTTCAGAACACATAGACCACATCCGGTTTCACCAGTACAGCCACTCTGGGCTGGCAGACCATGTCTTAGATACCCACCATGGAATTCGCTGGAAGAAAACAAAAATAATACACCGCAGCAAGTTTAAGTACGAAAGATTATTTAAGGAATCATCAGCAGCCCTAAAAAACGTTCCAAACCTCAACAAATTTGGGTGCATGAAACTACCCCAAATTTGGGAGACTTATTATGAGAACTTCAGCCCAATGGCCAAGACAGCCAAATTAGCCCACCAGAGGGCACCATTAGGACTTTAGGAATATTAGTTTCTTGCCTTCTTCCTCATTTGCTTTTGTTATTGCCTGCGTACACATACCATATTTTTATGTTCCTGAAGATGGCAATGTGACGTCGCCAAAATATTGAAGTTATTCATTAAAACTGCCTTTAATTAATATCCTTTATGTGCGTTAATTCCATAAGCTAATTACCAGTTAGGAGTTTGCCTAAGTAACTATGTATTGCACTTGAAATGAGCAAAGCAAATGCATTCGTCACATGCTCTTGGCCTTTTAGGGCTAAGTAGCAATTGTATCAAGTCATTTACCACATGAGATGAGTCATCAGATCTTCTGTCAAGTCTCTTAATGACTCACTAAACAGGACTACACTGGTATGTTTGTCCTGTAATAGTGTGTTGTTCTGAGCCAGTCAAAATTTAGGTTCACGAAGTGTAAGCATGTGTCTGACTTTTTTTTGATGTTGCTCCCACCAACGAAAGGTTATTTGCAAACCTATAGTACAATTTGTACTATGGGTGGACTAAGGATTTTTTTTTCTATTTTTCTCAAATTTATATAATTTTGTATTTTTAATTTATTTCTTACATAATCCAGAAACCCTGCTATGGAGACCAAACAGAACTTTTTCAAGACATTTCAGACCTCATTAAGTAGGGCAGAGGTCTCAAACCAGGAAATGAAATTCATCTTCCATGTAAAGACAATCACAAATATTCATGCTCGTGGCGGAATTCGCACTTGCAGCCTGTTGGTTGGAGTGTGAGCATGCTTTCCAACCAACAGTTCTAACTACTTGGCCAACCAGGCTAGCAAGACTGAGACTCACTGAGAGCTTAAATACATACTGACTTTGTTTGTATAGGACTGAACAAGTGACTATATGCATTTTATGTATATGAGAATATATCAAACCATATATGGGTGACTAAGTAGTTCAAAGAACATATCAATGGTGTGTGTGTGTGGGAGGGGACCTTAGAGTAAACTGAGTGGCAAAGATTGCTCTAAAGCGCAGAGGTAGAGGGAATAAAAGAACAGGATGAGAAGATGGTTCGGTACGTTTGAAACTGGACAATGAATAAATCTTGATTATCTGCTGCTCATGGTACTGACAGGGAACATGCCCATGAAAATATGAGAAGAGACATAAGGTAGAAACAAAACATTTGTGAGAAAGCAACTTCTTTCTTCTGCATTGCATCAAACATTTTTAGGGAGGATTTCGGTGTCCCAAAATAGTGATAAGTTGCACAGGTGAGAAGTAACATCTTCAATGGAAAAGATTAGGTTTCATAAGGCAGAGGAGGCTATGGAAGTGTACATGCCAGAAAAAGTTAGATGTGTAAGCCAGTCTAAGAAGAGAGAGCTGATCTTGCCTAAGAAATCTAGGTATTATCAAAAATGAGGGGAAAGTGAAGTATGGTCTTTCTTGTGTGAAAGAAGAGAACAACTATGTTTTGGTAGCCATGAAGTTGATTGCTACCAAAATACAGAAATATGGCTACAAGATCAGTGTTTAAGGTACTGATTACAGATGTTGTAGTTTTGGGATATATGAGCACTGCATGGTTTGTCAAAAAGATGGACAGTGTGTACTATCATCACTATACCTTCTTTCACTAACTTATATCTCACCTGTACATGAAATCTGAAGTTAGTGAGAGAAGAACATTTAAACATAAGTGAAAGAGTGGAAAAGATACACAGACATTGGATACTCTAACACTGGTGGGGAAATCTGAAGAAAGGCTGACATGCAGGAAACTGGAATTCAAATGCAAAGGGTGGGCAAGCCTGGTTGGCTGAGTGGCTAGCGTGCTCACTCTCCAACCAACAGGGTTCGAATCCCCTCCCCATGGGCATTGATGTTTGTGATTGTCTTTACATGGGAGATGAATTTCATTGCCTCATGTGAGACCAGCACCCTGCTTATTGGAGATCTGAAGTGGCTTGAAAAAAGTTCCATGTTTAGTCTCTAGAGTAGGGTTTCCAGACTATGTAAAAAATACAAACAAATATATATAAAACTGATAAAAATAGGGAAAAAAATCTTTAGCCCATCCATGGTACAAAATGTACTATAGGTTTACAAATAATCTTTCATGGGTGAGAGCAACATAATAAAGACCATATGATGGTAATTTGGTTAAAAAAAAAAGTCCTTTCAGATCCAATCAAATTCTTGGAAATGTCTAGAGCATAGGTTCCCAAACTTTTTCGGGCCACCGCCCACTTTGCAAGACATAAATTTTGTAAACCCCCCCCTCCCCATTATTACATGCTCTATTTTCTCATTGACATAGAAAATTGACATCTATTTCTATTTGACATGGTAAATTTTCAAATGATTAAATAATTGAAATAGAAAATTGATAAAAAAATTGACTGTGTAAGATGGCATAAGATGAATTAAAATGCAATATTTAAATTTTAAATGATTATCTAATCGCAAAATCACGAAAATAATTAATTTTTAAATATATATTATTAATTTCTTCTATAAAGAGCCACCAATCCCTAGACCGCCTGAATGCCCCCAAATGCTCCTGATCCCACTATAGGATCCCACTCTCCTGACCCCCCCCAGAAGCCTTCAGCGCCCACTGGAGGGTGATACCACCCACTTTGGGAACCTATGGTCTAGAGCAATGAATTTTCTCCAAACTTTGCCATAGCATGAGTCCATAGATGAGTAATGTTTTCAAGGAGGTCTGTTTTGGATCAAGAGCAATGGAATCCACATTGGTAGATACTGATTAAGTGGTGGGCTACTAAGGCAGTGAAAAGGATGGCTGTTAATGACTCTCTATCTCTCCATTATTTTTGAGAAAATTAAAGTGAGTGCAGTGAGACAATAGCTTGATTGCTTGGAGAGTCAGCAATCTCTTTTCTTTGAAATGGATTGATAGGCTTGTTTTCATGCTATGAGACTGATGTTGAATAAGTATGAAAAATTATCAAGATGTGATAAGATGGATGTTAATATTTGAGTAAAGTTTTCAGCATAACAAATGGAATACCATAAGGATTATTTTTTTATGTCTTTCTGGCAAAAGACCATAGGAGGCATGCAGTGAGCTGTTCTTGGTACTGTGTGGGGGAAAAAAAAGGGGAAGGGATGCTTTGCCTGGTTATTAATACAAGCACTGGAGAAGAGTAATTTGTTGAATGTGTTTAGGTAATGTTGCAAAAAGTGGTATCAGGATGTGTGTGTATGTGTGAGAGAGAGAGATGGAAATATGGACGGATAAAAGTCACACTCAGATAGCTTGACAAGGGAGCAGAAGGCAACTGTTTTGCACTTAGCCCAATCAAAGTCTACTTTGATTTGCAGAAATTTCCACTGAAAAAAGATGAGATTCGAATACACACACACCTGAAGAGAATGGATAGTGCAATTAAATACTCATCCTGATTTATCAATATTCACCAATTGCTCTTAACTCTCAATCAACCGTAATTACTTGAATATAACTCACCCTTGAGTATATCTTGCACCCCTGATTTGAATTTATGAAAAAAGAAATTAAAAAGTTTCGCATATACCTTGCACACAAAAAAAAAGTTTAAAAATTTAAGAAATAGATAGTGAACATTGTTATGGCAATTTTAGATATTTTGGAAATCGGTTGAAGAGAATCAGCATATCAACTCAATAATCATTGGCTTGCCTTTGTCATTGAGTTGCATGATCTTTTATTAATACTGCACCAATTGTATGCAAGTCTTCATAGCTGTGCTGTTTCTACCGACTCACCATTGCTGTCCGTTTTGCAATCAGCTTTCACTTCTCATTAGTAATTCACTAATTTCAATCTAGAGACAATGCTAATTGTCACTGAAGATTCAAATATATCACATGATGAAGGTGAGCGGCCGATCGCATAAATAACGGACAATTAAAATTTAAATTAATTCATTTTATAAATAATGTGCACAATTATAAATTATAATGAATACTGAGAATTTAATTATAAATGTCAATTTAGTTTTTTCCTAAAAAAACTTTAGTTTCCAAAAATCCCCGCATATACCTCGCCCAATGATTTTTTTAACTTTAATTTTGGGGAAAAAAGTGTGAATTATATTTGAGTAAATACAGTACTTGTTCATGGTCTAACTGTAACAATGAACAAACGTTATTAACCAGGGAAGCATAGGAAAGTTGTTATAATCAACAACAACATAGAAGACAAAAGTGCAAGTCCCCCCACCTCACATACAAATTCATAAGTAATGTATGATAGCAAAGAGCAATCATTACCATCATCCTGATATGTACCCTCGAGGGGGCATTCATATTTCAAGATATGGTAACTGTACCACTACAAAACACTACCTTAAGCCCCATACTAAAATTATCAATATGCCAATTTACAAAATATTACTGTAATATACTACATTTCTGAGTAAGGTGATACACATTTATAACACTAACAGTCCACTGGTGCTAAACTAATATCATTAGGATGCTAAACATTTAATCATCATCACGCCATTCTCAATTTCTGATACGTATCATGTTACTATGGTAATAGAGCCTCCGTAGCTCAGTCAGTATAGATGAAACGGTCAGAAAGATCTAGATTCAATTCAATTCCCATCCATGACATGAGGAACCATTATCTGGTCTCTTTTTACTAAAGGGGAGGTAGTCAATCTCATATGGAGGTAGAGGGTTTTTTCACCTGGAAACTTGGGTTTTTTATCCCTCAAAACAGGCAAAATACATACTTAATCCCTCACTAGGAGGGCTCAACAAGGGATGGTGGAGGAACAAGAGGGGAATCCCATATGAATAAATAAATAAAAACTATGGTAATACTACATAATAAGTTTACATTAATGTATACTATAATAAACACCATTATAAAAATCTCACATGCCCCAACTGAAGCTCCAGAGATATAATACTAAAGAAAATCACTACGTCTAACTGCGCACAATAACAATATATTCCTGAGGTCCCTACAGTGAGTACTGAATGCATACTAGTTTCCTATCAACCATTTTTTTCAAATTAATTTGTCATTTGTTAGGTACCCAATACAGTCAAGATCTTATACTTCAGCCTTATTTGGAATTACTAACTGCATCAATCTACCTCTCCAAATTAATCATTATCTGTCAATATAACATCTGATATTATCAGATGTTACATTTCTGTCTTCTAGGCACATTTTTTACTGTATCAATCCACCTAGATATTAGTCTTCCTTTGGTTTTTTTCCCTGCCATCCTATCAAAAAACACTTGCTTTACTAACCCTCCTATTCCAATTCTGCTTTTGTGACCGTGCTACTTGAGATCAAATGTGCTCACACACAATTGAATGCTAACAATGTCAAGTTCTTTCCTAATATCCTTGTTTTCAATGTGATGTTCCCACTGGTGCTGCTGCTTGCTCACTCCCCTAATCTTTCTCAAAATTCTCATATCTGTGGTCTCTCAGTGTTTTATTTCTAACTCAGTTCTCAGATCCATAAGTTAAAATTGGTTTGAACATTGTCTTATATACGGCTAGTTCTGCGTTTCGACTAACTAATCTCTCTCTCTTATTCCATATAAATTTACTAATTTGGCTTTCTACCATACCAGCTTTGTTAATTCTGTTGTCACTAAATATTGTGCCTAAGAAGTGAAATGTTTTACTGTTTTATAGGTTCTCCCTTCAGGATACAGTTGATATTTTCAATGTTTCTGTCTATTTTTATTGTCTTTGTCTTTTTATTGCTGATTTTCATACTAAATTTTTTGCACCTGCTGTTCAATTTAGCTAGTGATTCTTGGAGACTTCTAATGGATTTGTTTAGGAGTATGCAACATTGTCTGCATAAAGTAGAGCTGAGATTAACATCTCCAATTGTCATATCAGGTTTAATGCCACTTTCCTTCATAATGTAATCCATATAGATGATAAATAATATTGAAGATAATGTGCACCCTTGTCTCACACCAGATTTACCATCAAAACCATCTTCCTGCACCTTCTTCAATTCTAACAGTTGACTTACAATTCAAACATACTTAGCATTGTTGATATAATTTCCAATTTATCATAAATTTCTTGAGTTTTGAACAGCTTTTCTCTTGGCACTTGTGATATACCTTTTCTAAATTTACAAAACTTAAAAATACAGATCCATTTTATCAATGTTCCCACTAAGCTGTGTGTGTGCACACACACACACCAGTCAAAAAGGGAGCACACTCAGCTAGTAACTGTAAGCACAAAGTTTGCTTTCGGAATTTCTAATTTACAGTCAGCAATTTTTGAATGTATTATAAAACAAATTACAGTCATCCCCCAACTTACTTCCATGATTCCATAATGGAACAAATAACATTTCTGACTATACTTTCGAACAGGACGAAGCAAGTGTAAAGTAAAAAGGTTTTTATTTAGCAACAATGCAGTGGCAACAAAGCATTCAGCAGCAACCTCCCTCGGCAGTCAGCACGTGGCTTCAACAGTTCCTCTATTGATTTTGTGTTAAAAAATTGGTTGTGTATTTATTGTTAAATATTTCAGGATATTTTGTGGAACATGGCTCCCACACGCCCAATTAAAAAACCTAGTGAAGAATCACAGAAAAAGTGGCAAGCAATTGATCCGAAACGAAGTTGCAAGTTCAACGATAGTGACGAAGCAATGACAAGGTCTTATCGGTGATTAGAAAAGTTACTTCCATCATGCATAGAGGACCTGAACCAAAAGCGCTTACCTCCTAGCACTATGACCATAACTGCTAAGGCACTAACTCTATTCAACATGTTAAAGGATAAAGCAGGACCAGATTATGAATTCAACACCTCTTCCGGTTGGTTCATGAGATTCAAGCAGCGTTTTGCACTGCATAATGTGAAAACGTATGGTGAATCTGCAAGTGCCAATCAGAAGGCTGCCAAGGAGTTTGTGGAGAAATTAGATAAAATTATTACAGAGGAAAATATTTTTCATAGCAAACATTTAATATGGATGAGACCTCCTTGTTTCGGAAAAAAATGCCCAAGCAGACAATTCATCTACAAAAAGCTAAAATCTACACCTGGTTTCAAAGCTCTTAAAGACCATATTAAGATTCTGTTGGGGGGGTGATGTGGCTGGATATAAAAACTGAAACCACTTGCGATATGACAGAGTGAGAATCCATGAGCCTTTAAAAACATTAGGAAGCATACTCTTCCAGTTCATTAGCGGAGAAAATCACCAGTTCATAAGAAACCGTGGATGATTCAAATATTGTTTGTGGATGCCTTAATCAACTGTAACGCGAGTGAAATAGAAAGCTATTGTGTGAAAGAAAATGTAGAATTTAAAATTTTATTAATTCTAGATAATGTTCAGGTCATTAGTCTTATATCAGTGATCTTCGCCAAGTTCAAGGTCATGTTTAATTAAAATATAATAATGGAATTAACTCACTTAAAATATTATTTATTAGTAGAATTTTCGCCTGAGTATCACAGGCATCTTCAGTACATGTATAAAGCTAATTCAACTATAACTGACAATTCCAAAAGATAACTAAAAAAGGTCAATAAAATTCCTAACTTATTAAAAAAAAAAAATCACACACACACAATTAACAAAGTTAGGAAAGATTAGCTGATTTATAAAGTATTATATCCCACAAAGGGATAAATGTAAACTATCGAATCTGTTTAAGTTAGGAGAGTGAGTAAAGTTTCACATGTTTCTTTATAAAGCCGTTCCATAAGGAACCAACTTTTGTGAAGGACTCTTGTCTTGTTCCAATAAACGCTATGTCTAGTGTTGATGGCATGTTCTGCAAGTCCAGACTGTTCAGGTTCAAGGTATTGAATATAAGACTGGTGTTCTTCTAGCCGAATAAAGGCATTTCTTCCTGTTTGTCCGAAATAAGATAATCCACAAGAGCAAGGAATCTGGTAGACACCTAGATAACTGAGATGTGGAAACTTGTCCTTTGGAGAAGTGAGAAAGGTGGAGATTTTTCTGAATGGTCGAAAGGCAACAAAAATATTTAGTGGTTTTAAAACGTTTGCTGTGTGTTCACTAATGCCTTGCACATAAGGGATAGGAATATGTGTTATTTCTTCTGTATTTGAAGAGGAAGACATATCAAAGCTCTTTCATCTAAAGAGCTACTTAAAAGCTCTTTAGATGAAGGAATTCTTATATCCATTAAATAAAAAAAAGGAAATAATATATTGCAATTCTTTCTGTAAGATCGTCTGAAGAACAAAAGGAATGGGCCCGATGAATTGGTGTTTTAATAGTTCCTCCCTTTTGACTGGGATGGTGATGAGATTCAGCATTAATATAATGGCCTGTATGAGTCTTCTTCCTATAGACTGAGAAATGTAGGTTACCATCTGGTTGATGAAGATCTAAAAAGGCTAACTGCTTATTTAATTCTCCTTCTAGGGTGAACTGGATCCTTGGATGAAGTGCATTTAATTTAGAAAGAAACTGCTGTATTCATCAGAAGAGCCATTCCAGATAGCAAAAATGTCATCTACATATCTGAACCAATGAGTAGGTCTAGGAGAAATGTTGTCAAAAATACGTTGTTCAAAGTGTTCCATAAAGAAGTTGGCAATAACAAATTTAGTTTAATCCTTTATCCAAGTGTAAGCAAACAAAGTTTGTGCCTGAAAATATCTTCAGGACTGGAGTAAGATAGTGCAACACCAGGCAACTCCAAGCAAAGGTGAACTAAGCTCCCATCACTCCTTGTCTCAGTATCTCCCATAATGCAAAGCACATCTCCTTGCAGACATGTATACTGCTATGCATTAAGGGAAGGGCCACTACCGGTTTCAACCTTTATTGAGGTCTCGTTAGTGGGAGGCAGACCCAAATGTGGAGATACTAAGGCAGAAATAGGAAAGGTCATATTTACCTATAGGAGTTGCCAACAGGTGTACCACCTTATTATTGAATTACTCTGGATTTAGAGAAAGATGTTAGAAGTTTATTTTTCACTTGGTTAGACTATAATAAATTTAGTTTAATCCTTTATCCAAGTGTAAGCAAACAAAGTTTGCACCTGAAAATATCTTCAGGACTGGGGTAAGGTAGTGCAACACCAGGTAACTCCAAGCAAAGGTGGACTAAGCTCTCACCACCCATCAAACAAAGTTTTCAGGGGTAAACTTTGTTTGCTTACGCTTGGATAAAGGATTAAACTAAATTTATTATAGTCTAACCAAGTGAAAAATAAACTTCCAACAAAGAAGTTGGCGATAGCAGGAGAAAGAGGATTGCCCATTGCTGTTCCTTCGATTTGTTATAACTTGTTTTTAAAGGAAAAATAACCAGAATTTATCACAAAATCAAATATTTTTACAATGTCTTAAGGAAATTCTTGTTGCAGTAATTCAATGCTTTCAGATAAAGGAACATTAGTAAATAATGAAACATCTAAACTAATCATAATATCTGAAACATCCAAATGAAGATCCGAAATTTTATTTTTGAAATCCAAAGTATTTTTTATATAAGTATCAGTTCTTCTAGTTGAAGAAGTGAGTAAATTTGATAAAAATTTAGAAATTTTATAAGTGGAACCTATACAATCTACAACTGGTTTTAACGGAATGTCTGGTTTATGAACTTTTGGAAGACCATACAATCTAGGTGGATGACCGAAAAAGGTTTTAAGTTTTTTCTTTTGATCTTCATCCCATGTAGATACATTATCTATAAGAGAATTAAGTCTTTTCAACTGACTCCCGGTAGGATCCGATGTGAGGGGTCTGTCAGTTCAATAGTCATGGAGTAATAGAGACATTTTTCTCTCATATTCTTTTCCATCTTGAATAACTACAGCCTTCCCTTTGTCAGCTTTCATAATAATTAAATTATTATTCTTCAGTGATTTCAGTGTTTTAAATTCAGAGTAAGATAGATTAGAACGAGGAGGCTTGGCATTAAAAATAATTTTTTTCACATTCAAAAAACGCGTTACAATTTTGTAATTGTAATGCATCTTGATGACTGTTTTTTGGGATAAGGATCAAATATGTCTGTATAAATAAGCTAATCTTTCCTAACTTTTCCACCAGATTCCTTGCTCTTGTGGATTATCTTATTTCGGACAAAACAGGAAGAAATGCCTTTATTCGGCTAGAAGAACGCCAGTCTTATATTCAATACCTTGGTAACTGGCATGTTCTGCAAGTCCAGACTGTTCAAGTCTGGACTTGCAGAACATGCCATCAACACTAGACAAAGTTTATTGGAACAAGACAAGAGTCCTTCACAAAAGTCGGTTCCTTATGGAAAGGCTTTATAAAGAAATGTGCGAAACATTACTTCACTCTCCTAACTTAAACAGATCTGATAGTTTACATCTATTCCCCTTTGTGGGAGATAGTACTTTATAAATCAGCTAATCTTTCCTAACTTTTGTAATTGTATATATATAATTTTTTTTTTTAATAAGTTAGGAATTTTATTGACCTTTTTTTTTTTAGTTATCCTACATTAGCTACTTAGGTGGCATCTTTTGGAATTGTCAGTTATTATTTAATTAGCTTTATACATGTACTGAAGGTGCCTGTGATACTCAGGCAAAAATTCTACTAATAAATAATATATTTTTTATTATTATTATTATTTGACACTGCGCTACAACTCCGTCTCCACCATTCAATCACCAACTGACCATAACTACACCAATGCCATCTACTGCTGACTACCACTGGTATTTCCACAGACAATCACAGACATCCATGCCCATGGTGGGATTCGAACCCGCAGCTTTTTAGCTGGAGAGCGGATATGCTATTCACTAGGCCGACGAAGTGGATAGCATATCCGATATTTTACGTGAGTTAATTCCGTTATTATATTTTAATTATATGTCTACTCACGGTATTTCCTTACTGAAACAAAGGGCATGTTTCTCCCTCCAAAACACTACTTCATTGATCCAAACAATGGATCAGGGAGTTCTTGTTGTGTTTAAGGCTTTTACCTACAAAGTACTTTTTCACAAGACATTTCTGTTACTGAAGGAAATGACCTGACTCTCATGCAATTCTGGAAAGCATTCAATATTTATCATGGTATTAAAAATATTGCTGTAGTTTGGGATGAAGTGATCTCTCAATGTATGAGTGGCATATGGAAAAGAACATTAAAAAGGTTTATGCACAATTTTGGAAGTTTTGAAAAAAGTGAAGACCTTTGTAAATTGAGCGAAGAAATAGTGGGCCTAGCAAACAATCTGAATCTCGAAGCGAATGATGACATAGTTCAACTAATAGAAAGTGCCCCTGAAGAGTTGACCAACGAAGAATTGGTCGAACTGGAGGAACAACGTGTTGCAGAAGAGGAAGAACGAGAAAATGAAGAGGGAAAAGAGAAACAAGGAGTGGTAGTTAAGCAATTCACAGTGAAGGGCCTTGCAGAAATGTTCTCTGCAGTTAGCAATGTTCTCAAAATGGTTGAAGACATGTAACCCCAATGTTGAACGCTACTTATTGTGTTTGATGATGCGTTTGCTTGCTATAAGCAAATCTATGATGAAAAGAAGAGGAATAAGCAGAACACATTGGACATTTTCATCGAAAAAACAAAAGTTACACCAGAAGAACTGCAGCCTGATCCTTCACATAGGGAAGGTAATGAAGATGTGATTGTGGGGGAAGATTTGGTGCTTATTCTCCTGTTTTATAGTGGCAGTAATGCACAGTGCAGTTTTATAATAAGGTTTAAAAATTAAAATGACAGTATACTTATTACTGTTAAGTCCCTAACCCCTATAACTCTATTGATTTAATGTATTTACTTACGTCCTGCCGGATGGAATGGAACCCCGACGTAAGTAGAGGGATGACTGTATATGATAAATCATACTTGTCACTTATTTTATTTAGTAATGTCTCTAATGTTTTCACTCCAATATTACTCTAACCCAGGGATCGGCAACCTTTTTGGAGTGAAGAGCCATTTTTTAAATTATATCTGTTAAAAAAAATTAGGGAGCCCCACGCAGTGATGAGCAACCAATGGTCCGTGGGCTGCATGTGACCCTCTCAGGTTTTTTGTGCGGTCCACGGTGTTCGTTTTGTACGACAGAATTAGTATATTTAATTAAAAATCTATTTTATGAATGTTGATTTTTACATTTGGATTTATTTGTGCAGGTTAAAAAATTAAAATATACCTAAATAATGGAAAATAAATTAATACTTTCTTATCAAAGAAAAATAAAATATTCTCTATGCGGAAATTATTTATTCAGTTTTTTTTTTTTTTTACAGTAACACGTTATCATACTTGTAAAACACAAGGGTGACATGTCACATGAAATTATATGATATTTTTAAATATTAAATAATAAAACAAAGATTTCCTCCTCCTTACAAAAACATATGTATAAAATCCAATAACATACCTATTTCTTTAATTTTTTAAATTTAAAATATCGTCTTAGCACAACTTTTGCTGTTGAACTTCTTGAGATAGTTTCTCAATATGCAGCAAATAAGCCGTAATTTTCATTTTCAAACATGATGAAAGACTCGCATTGTTTAGTTGGTTTCTTATCTTACTTATAGTAATCTCAACTTACTTAAATAAAAGTCATATTAGGAAATATTTGCTCACAGAATTATGTCGATCTGAAAATCGATAGAAGTCCAAATGAGCATGTTTTTAACTGAATGTAAGTGTCCGGTAAACAATTCCACGTGTCAAATACAATCCGATCTTGCTTTTTAAGATCTTCTATTTCAGACCATTTGTGTTGTATTGCAAGGGTAGATTTTTGTCTTTCCAACTCCTCCAGGTTTCTAGATTTCTAAATTTTGAATTCCACAAATCCTTGGTTTTCAAGTCCTCTAACTCAAGCTGAAATGCAGCCTCATCAATTCCAGCAAAAGGTGAAAAATTTAATTCGGCAGGATTAATTTCAAGTGGTCGTAATAAAAATGACATAGTTGCCTTGTTCTTTCTAAACTCCTTAACTCTCCCATTAAATTGAGATCGCATATTTACCACAATTTCTTTGAAAAAGGTTAAGCTGATGGAATTCTTATCAGCTTGTTCTTGTTGATATTTCTTCAACATAGGAAAATGTAATAATGTGCCTTTCTCTAAGTCTGTCACAAACAAATATCATTTTGTACAAATGAAATCACTTCTAAAAGCAAAACTGCTGTATTTCCTTTTCCCTGTAGTTTCTTATTTAGTGCGTTTAAATGGGAAGTCATATCCACCATAAAGTAGAATTTTTGTAACCAACGAGTATCTTCTAACTGCATATTCAAGGTCCTTTTGTCTTAGAAACAACTTAACCACTCCAAGGCAGGTGTGCAAATTGCATCAACACCGCACCTCTGGAAAGCCATCTTATTCTGTTATGCAAAAGAAGATCGGAATATTCGCAATTGATTTCTTTAAGAAGTTCACAAAATTTCCGATGATGAAGCGGTATTGCCATTATTTTGTTAACAATTTCTACAACCAAATCCATCACTACTGTTATCTCTTTTGGAAAAGTTTGTGCACAAAGTATCTCTTGATGGATTATGCAGTGAAAGGAAAACACGGCATGCAAAATTTCTTTTTTAAATAAAGAAATAAAACCTTTTTTTGTACCTTTCATGCGTGGCGCCCCATTGCAATAGATATTATTTTGTTAATATTAATATCCTTACTTTTCAAGCAAGTGGTAACAGCAGATTCAATGTCTTCTCCACAAGTTTGTCCTGTAAGTGGCAGTATATCGAGTAACTCTTCCTGAGGTCCCTGAGAGTTTACGTATCTACAAATAAGTACAATCTGTGCAATGTCATCCACATCACATGATTCGTCACAGGCAATGGAGAATCCTGGTGTTGAATTTATCAGAATAGTTCTGTCCCTTACAATCTTAGCAGACAATGGCATGGATTTTATTTTTGTAATTATTTCCGCTTTGTTTTTAAAATCGCAGAAGAGAAATTCAGACATTTTAATAAAATATTCTTTCACATAATCGCCGTCCGTAAAAGATTTTACTCATTTAACAACTTCTTGAGCGGCCACAAAACTAAATATTGAAGAAATAAAACCTTTTTTTGTACCTTTCATGCGTGGCGCCCCATTGCAATAGATATTATTTTGTTAATATTAATATCCTTACTTTTCATGTCGATCTGAAAATCGATAGAAGTCCAAATGAGCATGTTTTTAACTGAATGTAAGTGTCCGGTAAACAATTCCACGTGTCAAATACAATCCGATCTTGCTTTTTAAGATCTTCTATTTCAGACCATTTGTGTTGTATTGCAAGGGTAGATTTTTGTCTTTCCAACTCCTCCAGGTTTCTAGATTTCTAAATTTTGAATTCCACAAATCCTTGGTTTTCAAGTCCTCTAACTCAAGCTGAAATGCAGCCTCATCAATTCCAGCAAAAGGTGAAAAATTTAATTCGGCAGGATTAATTTCAAGTGGTCGTAATAAAAATGACATAGTTGCCTTGTTCTTTCTAAACTCCTTAACTCTCCCATTAAATTGAGATCGCATATTTACCACAATTTCTTTGAAAAAGGTTAAGCTGATGGAATTCTTATCAGCTTGTTCTTGTTGATATTTCTTCAACGTAGGAAAATGTAATAATGTGCCTTTCTCTAAGTCTGTCACAAACAAATATCATTTTGTACAAATGAAATCACTTCTAAAAGCAAAACTGCTGTATTTCCTTTTCCCTGTAGTTTCTTATTTAGTGCGTTTAAATGGGAAGTCATATCCACCATAAAGTAGAATTTTTGTAACCAACGAGTATCTTCTAACTGCATATTCAAGGTCCTTTTGTCTTAGAAACAACTTAACCACTCCAAGGCAGGTGTGCAAATTGCATCAACACCGCACCTCTGGAAAGCCATCTTATTCTGTTATGCAAAAGAAGATCGGAATATTCGCAATTGATTTCTTTAAGAAGTTCACAAAATTTCCGATGATGAAGCGGTATTGCCATTATTTTGTTAACAATTTCTACAACCAAATCCATCACTACTGTTATCTCTTTTGGAAAAGTTTGTGCACAAAGTATCTCTTGATGGATTATGCAGTGAAAGGAAAACACGGCATGCAAAATTTCTTTTTTAAATAAAGAAATAAAACCTTTTTTTGTACCTTTCATGCGTGGCGCCCCATTGCAATAGATATTATTTTGTTAATATTAATATCCTTACTTTTCAAGCAAGTGGTAACAGCAGATTCAATGTCTTCTCCACAAGTTTGTCCTGTAAGTGGCAGTATATCGAGTAACTCTTCCTGAGGTCCCTGAGAGTTTACGTATCTACAAATAAGTACAATCTGTGCAATGTCATCCACATCACATGATTCGTCACAGGCAATGGAGAATCCTGGTGTTGAATTTATCAGAATAGTTCTGTCCCTTACAATCTTAGCAGACAATGGCATGGATTTTATTTTTGTAATTATTTCCGCTTTGTTTTTAAAATCGCAGAAGAGAAATTCAGACATTTTAATAAAATATTCTTTCACATAATCGCCGTCCGTAAAAGATTTTACTCATTTAACAACTTCTTGAGCGGCCACAAAACTAAATATTGATGCTTTTATCCATTTGGAAAATGAACATTTAGTTAGGTTTATTTTGAGTTGCAGCTCTTCTACCTTTTTTCTTTCATCTCCCCGTGGATATGCTTTGTCAAATGTATCGTGTTTATTTAAAAAATGTCTTTGTATATTTTATTTTTTATTGTTTGAAAACTTTTCGTGACATATTAAACACATTGAAAATCCTGCTGTATTTTCTACAAATGCGTAGGTTTTGGTCCATTCACTTTTAAACTTCTGATTTTCTTGTTCCGTCTTTCACTTCTTTGCTGACATTTTAAATACTATAAAAATATTTTTATTTTGTTATTATTTAATTTAATGTTGCAATATTCATGTTACCTAACACAATCATCAGTAAATGAAACCACTGCAACGTACACTACAAAACTTTTACTTATTTTAACAAAGTGAGTAGATTTACAGACCACACCTGCACTATATGCGAAGACAATGGGCACATTCAGACAGGCAAGCACTACTGTAGCGCTACATGTGCTAGCCTAGCGTGACATATTTGGTTTAATAAATTAAAACAACATAAAACATAACTTAAGTAATTTTAACTGGTATGAATAATTAAAACAAATATTTGACAAATCGGTGGGTTTAAGAATTTTTGCATTATCCGTGAATGTAAAGAAGGATTAATGCGTATGATTTCAAAGAGTTCAAACATGAAACATTAAATTTTTCAGCATCGCATGTACTATTTTCAATTGTAAATTATCCTTGACTTAATGTAAAATGTCCTTAATTTATTGCAAATGCTATATTTAGGGTTTTTAGTTCTAATATAATAACATTCATTTTGGGGGTGCTTAAGGGTCAAAGCTGTATAACTGAGAGGAGACCTCCACATAGCTTTTAAAGGAATGCGGAGAACCGACCAGGGCTTCTGACCTAATGTCCAACCCTCACCTTCTCGTGGTGCACCTTGTTGGGTATCTACTTGGATACTAAACAAACGAGGATGGGCTGGCAATTTGGGATTTAGCCGACCAAATTGTATTCTTACTGGTTAAACCAAAATAAAAAATGATGGTACAAAATGACAAAATTTCATGCCGGCTGGCTCGTCGCCCGGTTAAACAAGGCCCCCGTTGTTTTCACCAGGGAAACAGGACGAACAGCGAAAAGTCAGCTACTGGAACAAATCTGAAATCACACCCCAATTCACTCAACATCACCAGAGTTAAAGATCAGTACTACCAACATAAGAAGCCTGAATGGCAAAGAAATGGAGCTAGCTGAGGAATTAGATAAGTACCAGATCGACATAATAGGGGTGACTGAAACAAAAAAACAAAAAACTGGTGAGATCTTTCTGAGCAATAAATACAAAATGTTATATTCAGGCAATGATAATCAAGGAAAAGAAGGAGTAGCCATAGTATTCAACACAAAATACGAGGCTAATCTTCTTGAATGGCAGGCAGTCTCAAGTAAAATAACATGAGCAAATATCAGAATGGGGAACTGGACAATGAGACTTATTTGTGCCTATGGTCCCACAGAAGGTTCTACTAAGGTAGAAGTGGAATAATTTTTTTTGAGGCTTTAGAGAAAGCAACTGACACAATGAAAAAGGAAAAGTTGGTCCTTGTTGGGGATCTAAATAGCAGAGTAGGAAATGATTGTCAGACATACAAAAATATTTTGGGAAAATTTTTAGAAAAGAGCAAAGCTAATAATAATGGCAAATACCTTTGGATTTCTGCTCAGGACATGGACTGGTTATTACTAATACCATGTTCCAACATAAAAATGTGCACCAATTCACATTGAGAGAAGAGGCAAGGAATAAGGAAAGTCTCACTGACTATGTTATTGTTGATAGTGATGTTTTCTACCTGGTGCAGGACACCAGAGTGTACACAGGATTTGAAATTGGAAACGATCACTATTTAGTCTTGAGCAGGATAAAATTGAATTTCATATTGAAAAGAAGAACATGTAAGAAAGTTTTAAAGCGAATAAAAGTTGAGCAGCTCTCAGATGTGAACTGTAGACTAAAATACACAAAGATTATTGAAGAAAAAATGAAAAAGTTTGAGAACAGGAAACAAACCTTGGAGATTCAGTGGCAAGCCGTGAAGAAAGCCCTGATTGATTCAGCTAGAGAGGCATGTGGTGAAGTTGTCTGCAAGGATAGAAAAATTAGAACTCCGTGGTGGACACAGGAAGTTAAAGAGGCAGTGAAAGAAAAAAAGAAAGCATATCAAAAGTTCCTGGCAAATAAGTCAGCTTGTGCTCTTAGAGAATACAGAGACAAATCCAAGAATGCTAAACACTGTGTAACTCTAGCTAAATAAAAGTCATGGGAGGACTTTGGCAAGAATATAGAAAATAAATATCAAGAAAGAGGCAAAATATTCTGGAGGTTGTTGAAGAAGCTTAGAAATGAAGGAAAGAGTGCTGTAAAAGGAGTTAGAGATGATAAAGGTGACACGAAAACAAGAGAAAAAGATATCCTTGAAGTATGGAGTAATTACTTCGAAAAACTGCTAAATGAAACAAGCAGCGATGACAGCATAGTGGTAAAAGACACTGACCAGCATGTAGTCAGGAATACATATCCATACTTGAAGTAGAAAAAGCCATGAAAGGCTTGAAATGTGGAAAAGCAGCAGGAGTAGATGATATTCGACCAGAAATGCTGAAGTATGGTGGTATAAAAGTCTTACAGTGGCTACACTGCATAGTTCAGAAAGCCTGGAGAGAGAGACGAATTCCTAATGATTGGAGTAGAGCTCTCATAGTACCCATATATAAAAAGGGAAATAAAACTGAATGTGAGAATTACAGAGGTATTTCCCTACTGAGTGTTCCTGGCAAGATCTATGCAAGTATACTTGAGAAACGGTTGAGAAGAATTGTGGAAGAAAAGCTTGCTTGGTGAAGAACAAGCTGGATTCAGGCCAAATAGAGGCTGTTAGGATCAGATCTTCACTTTAAGACAAATAGTCGAGAAAGCATGGGAATATAACAAAGATCTGTATTTAAGTTTTGTCAATTTATAAAAGGCATATGACAAAGGTGCCAAGAGAGAAGCTATTCAATACGCTACAGTTATATGGTCAATGGGGCATTATATCAAGCAATACTTAGTCTTTATTTGAGTTGGAAGTCAGCAGTTAGAATTGAAGTACGTGAAGATGGTTTAATGTTAAATCTGGTGTGAGACAAGGATGTACATTATCCCCTCTGCTATTCATTATCTATATGGATCACATTATGAAAGAAAGTGGTATTAAACTAGATATCAAAATTGCAAATGTTAATATCAGCTCTTTACTTTATGCGGATGATGTTATACTTCTAAATAAATCCGCTACAAGTCTGCAAGATTCTTTGACTAAATTGAATAACTGTTGTAATAGATATGGTATGAAGGTCAGCATTAAAAAGACAAAGACAATGTAAATAGGCAGAATCACTGAAAATGTCAACTGTGTTGTGAATGGAGAATCTGTGGAACAAGTAAAACATTTCAGCTACTTAGGCACGATTTTTAGTGAAGATTGTAAATTAAATATAGAAATAGACAACAGAATCGGCAAAGCTGGTATGGTGGGAAGTCAATTGAATAAATTCGTAATGAATAAGAGAGAAATTAGTCAGAACACTAAATTAGCTGTATACAAGACAGCGTTCAAACCAGTTTTAACTTATGGATCTGAGAGCTGGGTCAGAAGTAAAACACTTGACCAAAGGCTAGAGACCGCAGATATGAGAGTCCTGAGAAAGATTAGAGGTGTGAACAGATGGCATCAATGGCAATATCATATTAAAAATGAGGATATTAGGAAAGAACTTGACATTGTCAGCATCCAGGAATGCGTTAGCAGAGTTAATCTCAGGTGGTATGGGCACTTAAATAGAATGGGAGAGAAAAGATTAGCAAAACAAGTGTTCTCTGCCAGGTTGGCAGCAAAACGACCCAGTGGTAGACCAAGATATAGGTGGATTGATACGGTACAATGTGCCTTAGATGATAGAAATATAAGATCTGGTAATGTTGGAGTCTTGACAAGTAACAGACTGATTTGGAGGAAAATTGTAGATAGGAAGTTAGTAATGATGTAATTTTTTTCATGTAGTACTATCATGTAGTACACCCCTTGAGGGTACATGGCAGGAATTTGATGATGATGACATTCATTTTGCATTATTAAAAAATAGATTGTTTAATAATGAAAAGAACCGCAATTATTCATTCAAAGAGCCATATGCGGCTCCGGAGCCAGAGGTTGCCAACCCCTGCTCTAACCCATTCCAATTTAATACACTCTAATCAGTTACTTTTAGCCTGATGCTGAGGTCAGCACACTGAAGAGGCATGGCTGTTTAGAATGTATACTGTCTAGACAGTAGTCACTTGAACTTGTGCAAACAGTGATGGGTTTTGGTAACTATGTGTTACAAAATTAAGCAAATGAATTTCATTTAGTACTTGCAATTTTACGAGTTACAGCTGGATGCAAAGAATAAAACATTAATATGAGAAATATATTAGCATTCACAATGAATCTGAGAGTTGAAACTGGTGCACAAAATGTTTTCACGTGCACAAGGGATGGCAAAAATTAGAGGGAACATTGCTTGTTATATTCCACGGTTTCTCAATTGTTTGTTTTAAAGTGAAAATTTGACCCTGACAATTTCCATTTGGCTTGAATCAAGCTCATTCTTTTCCAAGATTCCCTACCATAATTTTTCTTAGCCTTTTCTCAAGTATGCTTGCATAAATTTTACCAGGAACACTCAGTAGGGAAACTGCTTTGTATTCTCGCATTCAGTTTTATTTCCTTTTTTACAGATGGGTATCATGAGCAGTGGCACACCCAGAGGGGGGGGGCAAGGGGCCTGGGCACCCCCCAAAGAAAAGGAAAAAACACTAGAAAAATTTCCAAAAATCTTTTCCTAATTAAAATTCATTTTTTTTATTTATGTTGTGTGCTACTTATGACTTAGCGATCACTGCAGATGCTCAGTTATAGGTCGTATGCGATGTGTAGTGTGTATTCGCAAAACGTCTACTCAACTCGGCCCCCTCCAAGATTACATCCTGAGTGCGCCACTGATCATGAGAACCTACTTTAATCTAGAAGTTGACCCTCTAACTAGGCCCTCTGAATTATTATAAAAGTTTTACAGTGTGGTTACTGTAAAACGTTTATAATACAGCATATCTGGTTGAATATAATATCTACTCCAGCTGCCTTTTCACAATTTAGGTTGGATAAGCAATAGTTTTAATACTGAAAGGGGACCACAATATGATACATAAATAAACTACCAAAGAGAAAGAAAGAAGAAAAAATGTTGAAACCCATTGAATAATGCACATCAATTTAGACTTCTAAAAGAAGTGTGCTGTGCATTATGGAATACTGAGCTGAAAGATCTGAAGATAAATGAGAGACATTTAAGCCATTTACGTGCTGAATGACATTTTACTTCAAGTCCTGACAAAATGCTAGTACAAGGTAGCTTGAACATACATCTGAAGATCAGAAAACTTATGTATGCCTGGTATATATTAGTAATATCACTAGGATAGGCTAAGAGTAGATAATTCAGAAACGTTTTTCAAGCCACTTTGGGTTTCCAATAACTGGCTCCCCCCCCCCTTCAATGTGAACAACCAGTTCGTGCAATAATAGTGGATGCAACGATCCCGTTTGAATCTGCCATTCCACCACTAGGCATTTATAAAAAGTCCAAGTCCATTCCACAAGGAACAGCTCCAGATCAATACACCTCTGCTACCAGACTTCACAATCGGGATGATGTACTTAAGCATAGACATTCACCAGGGTAGCTACTACAGGGCAGCTACTCATTCAGCAACCAGAAAAGCAATGTAGTGTTGATTTTTTGTTCTGTATCAGGAACTTCCATGTTTTACAAATCAGGTATAATTAATACCAGTGTGGTCTGCACTATTGATTTCCATGGTTGATATCTGGCTTATGTCAGCTGTGCTTCCATAGAAATTGAGTGTGTGCAGCTCATTATGTAATTTTGGGGGTATCTTATCAAAATAACAAGTAAAATAACAAGCCACTATAACACCTCTTTAAAAGTTTGTTGACTTTACTTCAGGGATAGATCAGTTTGCCTTATAGAGCAATATGGGCCATGTGGCAAAAGGAATATACGTTTTGTTTTAAAATGGGGATAACCCGATGTCTACTTCAACACAGTGTATATATTTACTTATTTATATGCCATCTGACCTAGTAGACAGATGCAGTAGTCAGATTCATTAAGATTTTGTTGTGCCTTGGATCACTGTTACTTTTATCACTGATCTTAGAAAGAATGGTTTCACCTTTGAATTTTTCTTATTTGCTATCCTAACATTTAATTATTCTCAATTACCGACATCTCCTGGCACATGGAAATGACTATAATGTGGTAATATTTCATAAGAGCAAGATTCCATTTTTTTAAAATTAAAATATGTATATTTTATTTTGAGAAATGTATATATATATATATATAGTCATTTTGGTATTTTCTTCTTATTATTATGAATGCACTACAGGAGTCCAGCAACCCCATCAAGGAGGATCTACTTTTTTTATGTGACTTCCACCAATGAAAGGTTGTTAACCTATAGTACATTAGTACTCAAATACCTATCATATCTTGAACATACATTTATCAAAGATGCACTCACAATACCAGTAAAAAAAAAAAGCAGGATCACTCAACCAACTGGAGGCATAGTGGTCATCATCCTTATATGGATTCACAAAGACACTATAACCATATCCAACATTCTTGTTCTGCAAGTCCCTTTCATCACATGCTGTTTAAGGCAGTTATCCTTGAGTACTTCTATAAATTTATTTTCCCTCATCTAGCATGTGTTTTCTCCCCCATAGTTAAAATCATCTATAATAGCCCTTTCTTATATTCATAACATTTATCTGTTTATGCTGTTTGGTGAGATAGAGGCTAACATGACAAAATACACAACTGGTGGTGCTACAGATTGGGCGGCACTCTGTAAGAGGACTGTGAATTGCATAAACAGATAAATCTTATGAATATAAGAAAGGACTATTATGGGTGATTTTAACTATGGGGGAGAAAACACACACACTAGTATGAGTAACATAGTACCACCATAGGAAATTTCTCCTCTGGCTGGATTAATTCCTCTGCAATCATTAGCAGCACTTCCCCATCCTTCTTATCTTGTCATCCTCCCTGAATAAAATAACTCACCATATTCTATAACAACAACAATTATGTTCTTCTGTCAGCCAGGTATCATAATTTTTGGTTTCACTACATTTTCAAGAAAACACTCCCTAACTTCCTGTTTGTTTTTTATCTTTTAATATGACAATATCCAAAGAAAAAACAAAAATAATGGCATTCAAAGGCGAAAACCCAATAAGAAGTAAAATAGTGATAGATAATAAAATACTAGAACAAGTAAACACTTTCAGATACTTGGGATGTGATCTATCATACGAAGAAGAAAAAGACATAGACACTAAAATATCAAACTTTGTCAAAGTAAATGGCATAATAAATAGTATATTTAAGCCATCCCTGGTACAAAAACACACTAGAATCAGACTATATAATGTCTTGTCAAAACCAACTCTACTATACGGAAGCGAAACATGGACCATGAAAAGGAAAGATGAAAAACGAATTCAAACAGCAGAAATGAAGTTCCTCAGAAAAACAGCTGGATATACCAAGTGGGACCACAAAACAAATGAAGAAATCTTACAATCCCTAAAAATCAAACCAATTAATTACTACATAAGACAGTATAAACAAAAATGGCTAGAACATTTAAATCGAATGGACAACAGCAGACTACCAAAAATATTATACAGATACAAAATAAGTGGAAAAAGAAGAATCGGAAGACCAAGAAAGAGATGGCATGAGACCAGAACAGGCCACATGGCCTATATTCCATGATAGGAAGAAAAAGATCTTTTTGACCCTAGAAGTTAATTTTATTAGATATAACAAAATGGCTTCATTAATTAATGCATAAATTAAAGATTATACTGCAATTATTAAGCATTCTTTAAAATATTCTTTACTGCTTTTAGTTTGTTTATTGAAAATTAAGCATATAAATCCAATTCATATTTCAAAAATATTCACCTGAATAATTTCTCTATTTATAAACATTTTTCTATTTGATAATACAAAGCAATGAAACAAAGACATGGCACTAACCTGTAAACCCAGGTGTTAATGCAGCCATCTTACGAGACAGTTCAATCTTGTCTATTAATGTTTTCAAGTTCTGCAAATGAACTTTAAATATTGATGCCCTAAAGGTAAAACAATAGTTTAAACATTCTAATATGAGGTTTTGTGCAAGCAAAAAAAAGAAAAAACTTGAATTAGCAAAGCTATTTTCCCAGAGAAGCCAATCAGACCATTAAAGTATTATTTTAAAACGGAATTAAACGTTTGGTTGCTGATATGGTATTTGTTAGAAGTTTTTTCCACTTGGTTAGACTATAATAAATTTAGTTTAATCCTTTATCCAAGTGTAAACAAACAAAGTTTGTGCCTGAAGTATCTTCAGGACTGAGACAACTCGTGGTAAAGGTGGACCGAACTCTCATCACTCCTTGTCTCAGTATCTCCCATAATGCAAAGCACATCTCCTTGCGGACACGTATAATGCTATGCATTAAGGAAAGGGTCATTACCCAGACAGGTTTCGACCTTTATTGACTGTTCAAGTACAGGTCAAACTCCGAAAACTCAGCGTTGTTCCCCTCAGTAGCAGGCTCACCCCACTACCGAGCAGCCGCTCATTTGCTCATATCTCATGTGAGGGGTAACAGCAACAGCCATGGCTCAGTTAACTTCATGGGCTACAGCACTGCCATTCATCCCCCCCCCCCCCACCCCAGAACCTGGGTGACAGCAACAGCCAAGCCTCAGTTAAAACTTCATGGGCTACAACACTGCCATTCACCACCCAAGCTTCCAACCGGTTTCGACTTTTGTTGAGGTCTCGTCAGTGGGAGCCAGACCCAGAAGTGGTGATACTAAGACAGAAGCAATGGAGAAGTCATATTTACCTATACGAGTTGCCAAAAGGTGTACCACATTATTATTAAATTACTCTGGATTTAGAGAAAGATGTTGGAAGTTTTTTCACTTGGTTGACTATAATAAATTTAGTTTAATACTTTATCCAAGTGTAAGCAAACAAAGTTTGTGCTTGAAGTATCTTCAGGACTGAGGCAACTCGTGGTAAAGGTGGACCAAGCTCTCATCACTTGTCTCAGTATCTTCCATAATGCAACGCACATCTCCTTGCAGACATGTATAATGCTATGCATTAAGGGAAGGGCCACAACCCAGACTGGTTTCGACCTTTATTGATGTCTCATCAGATGCAGCCAGACCCAGAAGTGGTGATACTAAGGCAGAAGCAATGGAGAAGTCATATTTACCTATACGACTTGCCAAAAGGGTAGTGGCCCTTCCCTTAATGCACAGCATTATACATGTCTGCAAGGAGATGTGCTTTGCATTATGAAAGATACCGAGACAAGGAGTGATGAGAGCTTGGTCCACCTTTACCACAAGTTGCCTCAGTCCTGAAGATACTTCAGGTGCAAACTTTGTTTGCTTACACTTAGATAAAGGATTAAACTAAATTTATGATATGGTATTTGGTTCTTTATTTATTTTTATTTTTTTGAGAGAAGGGAAAAGGTCAGAAAAAATTGTAAAACTTTCGTACCTCCATATCCTGAGCATTTCTAGTTGAATATCATCTACTTTGGCTATCTTTTTACATTTCAGGTTGTTGATGGCTTTTTTCACCTTGAGTAATGATATGCACTTCTGAGTGCATTCCTCTTGACTATTTTCTACCACTGTTGTCAGTTTGTTTTATTCAGTAATCTTTCAAAGTAATTACTCTAGATATGCAGACTATCTTTAGTTTGCATGTCACCTTTGTAATCTGATTCCTTTTACAGCATTCATTCCTCCATTTCTGAGCCTTTTCAATAGACTCCAGAATATTTTGCCACCTTCCTGATATGTGTTCTTACCAAAGTCTTCCTGTGACTTCTGTTTAGCTAATTTTACACACCGCCTCACTTTTTTTGAATTTTTTCTGTATTTTCTGAGCACATACTGACTTACCAGGAACTTTTGATATGCTTTCTTCTTTCTCATGAGTCCATCATGGAGTTCTGATTTTTCTATCTTTGCAGACAAGCTCACCACATGCCTCTTTAATTGAATCAATCAGTGTGTTCTTCAGCATCTACCACTGAATCTCTAAGGTTTTGTTCTTGTTTTCAAGCAGCTTCATTTTTTTCTTGAATAATATTTACAAACAACTTGCTTCTTTAGAAATTCAAGTACCTCACAATGTAAGGCTTAAAAATAATCACACAATTTAATACCGTGGCATTTATTCTACTTAACCTTCTTGAGAATGCATAGTTTTTTTTAAATGTTGATCTCAGTATGGAAAAAGAACATTCTCGAGCTGAGTTTAGTTATAACAGAATAACTCTTAACAGGTTCAAATGAAAAATTATATACTCTAAGTTTTTCAGCCTCACAGATAAAATGTTTTTGCTATAGAATATGAAATTTCATATACTTTTGTAACTTCAGACATTTTTTTCTTTCTATTTTTGAACTTTCAAAAAAATCTAAGCTTTCATTTTAAAGTGTTTTTGAAGCTTCCTTAATACCAGTAAAGTAAGATAAACACAATGAGTTCAACTGCTAGTTTAGCGAGAGAACTTTCTTTATGTCAGTCCTATCCACAAAAAGGTTGTAAGCTATAAAACATTCAGAACTGCGGATAGGCTAAGGATTAAATATTCCAGGAATCCCACTTTCAAGACTAAAAGTGACTAGAATGTCACCACACCACAAATACTCAGAAGTTACAAAAAAATGTATAATTCACTACAGTTAAATTTCACCTTGTCTTCTACTTAATGCACTAGATTCAAATGTCTAATTATAGCCAAGTAACTGACTTTACATAAATCTCATTAATGTCATGATATTGCAGTTAATCCTAACTATACAGTCTGCTAAATGTGCACTTTCTAGAGATTTGTCTGTTTTGCAAGATGAAGTGTTTCCAGGAGAAAAAATGCCACTGGCAACCACCATATGAAATTGGTTAATGATGAACCATCACTTGGAAAAGCTCTTAGAGATTTTTGTATCCTAGATGGGATTTGAACATATGTCTCTCTAATCAAAAGCCTTTGTTTAATATCAGTTGAGCTATGGAGGCTCTACAGAAATCAAATGTAGAGTATAAATATACAACAGAGTAAAAAACTTTCTTTATCGCACTGAATGTTAGTTTTTATGAAAACATTCAGTGCAATAAAGAAAGTTTTATTTAGTAGTTTGAATAAATAAAATTGTATTTTATGGATTACCGAGAAGATTCTTTGAAAAAACAAAGAAGGGAATTTTAATGAAAGTTAAATAATTAAAATTCTCTAAACAATTACCTATCTAATCTTTTTCAGTTAAACACAAGAAAATATAAGTAACTTGTGTCCAAGAACATAAGCATTTTTACCTTCCCTTAATATCAGGAGCTGGAACAAATATCTGCCTATCAAATCTTCCTGGCCTAAGGAGTGCTTGATCAAGAATATCCACCCTGTTTGTTGCTGCCAAAACTACTACATTCATTGTTGTATTGAATCCTGAAATTTATAAATTTTTTAATTTATAAACTTCACTATGCACATTTAAGTATAATATGTATATAATGTTCCAAATAAAAAAACAATGCATAGCAAAATATCATTATTTGGTACTCAATTACCATACTATGTACATAAATCTCCAAGTCATTTAGTAATTCAAGTAAAATGGGAATAAAAATTGTTACTATTTTCCCGTATCCTACAACAGATTCTTCAAAAAATAAAATACCTCTTTTATAGGTATTATTTCCGGGAAAATTCCCATGTTACTCCTTTTAAAACCTATTATTTTTATGGCTATTTTGCCTGCTTTCGTTTAGGAGTGCCCCTTTTTTTATGTCATTGGCTTTCTACTCAAAAATTCTTAGGCCATTACTGATGTATTATAGAGACAAATATATGCAGAATAATAGAGGAAGAAATTTCGGACATACCTTGCTTAGATGTTGTTGGCTGTCTTCTTTCCGTGATGTGCATACTTCTGCTGTTAGGCTGTTAAAGGAAGGGGGGGGGGGTGTTTGGAAAAAGTGAGTGGAGGGTTTGAGGCAACGTGGCAGAATTAATTTGAAAAAAACCTGTTTTTTTTTATATAACATATATATAATATTGTTATTAAGGGTGGGCGGAGCGCTTTTTTTGGAGGGGGAAAGACATGGAAAAAGGGGGCCGAAAATAGAAATTGGTCTTGTATAGCAAGGGCATCAGGGGAGGGGGGGGGGTTAACAGAATGCAAACCATTTCGAAAGTTTGTCATCTTCGGAACACACGGGGGAAGTGGATGTTATGTCGGCTTGGTGTTTCTGCCTTTGGAGTACTTGTGTTATTGCCCATTGATTGGGATCGTGACCTGATTTTCATATTATGGAGTTTCCAACACTCTGAGATTATTTAGGGGTCAGTGGATGTTGATCGAGTTTTCGCCACATTTTATGGCTATCGTTTCCGATATTCTAAGCATTGTCTTGTCTATTATTATGGCCTTGTTGATTTGAGGGGGTATGTTTATAATATAATAATAATAATAATAATAACAACAGGTCATAATAATAGACAGACAAGACAATGCATCCCGTTAATCCCCTTCTCCCTGAATGCCTTTTCTGATAGATCCTTCCTCTTCCTTTAAAAAACAATTTCTATTTTTAGCCCCCTTTTTCGATCTCTTCCCCTCCAAAAAAAGTACTCCGCCCATCCTTAATAATAATATTATATTATATAATATTACATTATATATTATATAGGGGTGCTTAAGGGACAAAGCTGTATAACTGAGAGGAGACCTCCACAAAGCCTTTAAAGGAATGCAGAGAACCGACCAGGGCTCCTGACCTAATGTCCAATCCTCGCCTTCTCGTGGTGCACCCTGTTGGGTATCTACTTGGATACTGAATGAAAGAGGATGGGCTGGCAATTTGGGATTTAGCTGACCAAACTGTATTCTTATTGGCTTAAACCAGTATAGAAAATTATGGTACAACACGACAAAATTTCATGCTGGTTGGGGCATTGCTTGGTTAAACAAGGCCCCCCGTTGTTTTCGCCAGGAAACCAGGGCGAAGAGCAAAAAGTCAGCTACTGGAACAAATCTGAAAGCACACCCCCAACTCAACATCACCAGAGTTAAAGATCAGTACATCAACATAAGAAGCCTGAATGGCAAAGAAATGGAGCTAGCTGAAGAATTAGATAAGTACCAGATCAACATAATAGGGGTGACTGAAACAAAAAAACCAAAAACTGGTGAGATCTTACTGAGCAATAAATACAAAATGTTATATTCAGGAAATGACAATCAAGGAAACGAAGGAGTAGCCATAGTATTCAACACAAAATATGAGGCTAATCTTCTTGAATGGCAGGCAGTCTCAAGTAGAGCGATGTGGGCAAATATCAGAATGGGGAGTTGGACAATGAGACTTATTTGTGCCTATGGTCCCACAGAAGGTTCTACTAAGGTAGAAGTGGAGGAATTTTTTGATGCTCTAGAAATAGCAGCTGACACAATGAAAAAGGAAAAGTTGGTCCTTATTAGGGATCTAAATAGCAGAGTAGGAAATGATTGTCAGACATACAAAAGTATTTTGGGAAAATTTGGAGTATAGAGCAAAGCTAATAATAATGGCAGATACCTTTGGATTTCTGCTCAGGAAATGGACTGGTTATTACTAACACCATGTTCCAACATAAAAATGTGCACCAATTCACATGGAGAGAAGAGGCAAGGAATAAGAAAAGTCTCATTGACTATGTTATTGTTGATAGTGATGTTTTCTCCCTGGTGCAGGACACCAGAGTGTACAGAGGATTTGAAACTGGAAGCGATCACTATTTAGTCTTGAGCAGGATAAAATTGAATTTCACATTGAAAAGAATAACATGTATGAAAGTTTTATAGCGAATAAAAGTTGAGCAGCTCTCAGATGTGAACTGTAGACTAAAATACACAAAGATTATTGAAGAAAAAATGAAAAAGTTTGAGAACAGGAAACAAACCTTGGAGATTCAGTAGCAAGCCTTGAAGAAAGCCCTGACTGATTCAGCTAGAGAGGCATGTGGTGAAGTTGTCTGCAAGGATAGAAAAATTAGAATCCCATGGTGGACACAGGAAGTTAAAGAGGCAGTGAAAGAAAAAAAGAAAGTATATCAAAAGTTCCTGGCAAATAAGTCAGCTTGTGCTCTTAGAGAATACAGAGGCAAATGCAAGAATGCTAAACACTGTGTAAAACTAGCTAAACAAAAGTCATGGGAGGACTTTGGAAAGAACATAGAAAATAAATATCAAGAAGGTGGTAAGATATTCTGGAGGTTGTTGCTTAGAAATTGAGGAAAGAGTGCTGTAAAAGGAGTTAGAGATTATACAGGTGACATGAAAACGGGAGAAAAAGATATCCTTGAAGTATGGAGTAATTACTTAAAAAACACTCAACAGGCATACAGTCACAAATACATATCCATACTTGAAGTAGAAAAAGCCATCAAAGGCTTGAAATGTGGAAAGGCAGCAGGAGTAGATGATATTCGACCAGAAATGCTGAAGTATGGTGGTATAAAAGTCTTCACATATTATGCAACGTATACGCAAAATACTTGGCCACGTGCATCACCAGGTGTTCTAGGCAAACTATTTAAGAATGCTGCTGCTGGTAAGTAATCGTCAATAGTGTTGATCACAATGGATAAAAACAAAGGATCTTTCAGAGTTCGATAAAAGGGGTGTCCTTCTGGCTGGAACCATGATTTTGAAAACAGCAGAGCTAACTGATTTTTGAAAAGGTGAAATATCTTGGGTGATTAATCAGTGGAAAAATAATCCACATTGCTTGTCTAAAAGGCGTAACTGTGGTCCTAAGACAGTCTATCAGGAATGAGATCATCGACGTCTGTGAAGGCTTGTACGAACAAACAGCGTTTCCTGTGTGAGCGATTTGACCAAAATGTTTAATGAAGGTTATTCCTAGCCCATATCTCACGAAACTGTGGGCAGGAAATTGAAGAGAATCAGTATTAACAGTCGCATGCCTATACAGAAATCACTGATTTCTGCAAAGTAAATAAAATTTTCTAATTCAGTGGTCAGTATGTGTAGATTCCTTAATAAGATATAAAAACAATAGTTGCAAGAAAATATAAGCTGTCAAAACATTGCTAAGATGTATTAGTCTGGGCAATGCTTTCTGTTTGCATACATTAACTTTAAATTTCAGTTACATAAGAGATTATGTAAATATCCCTTATCCCAGACATGCTACATCTATAGTTCACAATGAAAAAGAGGCATTAAAAACATTATATGCCTTTGTCCAAAATGTATGTTATATGCTTTCAGATGAAACTTAAGGATCAAAAGATGCTGAACAAATAAGGAAACGAAAGTGAGGTAAAAAAAAATAATAAAATAAAAAAAATAAAAAAAAATAAATAAATACTTTTTTTTTTTTTAAACCCCAACATGTGAGGCTTGACATATGTTTCAGAATTCTAAAAGTAAAGTTCCAGGGACATCATTTGACTTCATTTTCCTGCTACAAAAGCTGTGCAAGTAAACTGAATTTAGATCCTACTTTTCACAGACAGGTTCAATTATTAGTGTGCTGTAGTAATATTTCTGAACTTGGAACAAACTAGCTTTATATATAGAAATAATATATAACCCAAGATGAAGCTGACGGCACCTAAAAGAAACCTGACAGGTATTCTGCTACAAAATGACAAGAATATTTTTGCTTCTTTAAAGAACATGTTGCATCACCATTAAATTTTTGACAGGTACTTTCATGACAATTACAGCATAATATGATAATCAAAAGCTTGAAAATTTTGTGTTGGCCTCATCTGTCAGGTAAATATCTCCCTAGTGAGGTATCAGTCTGGATGGAGTATCACTATTGCATGTTCACTCCCAAATCTGGTCAAGTCATAAGATTTCATTAATGCTACCAATTTTTAATTTGTGTAATTATCTGGGTTGAACAAAAACGTTAACTGTTTATCAGTGTGTTTATCAGTATATGGGGCATTAAAAAACCGAGAAACACATCTTATCAGTTATGATCAGTTTCTCATGATGTGGCACCTACTAAAAAAAAATGAATGCATGCTCTCAGATGACAGGTTCTGTAAGATTTTATCTAATATGCAGAATTAGTAAAATAAGAGAAAAAAAATGCAATTAGAAAGCAAGAAATTCAATTCCGTATTTTTTCAGGGGCATATGGATAAGCATCTAGAAAAAAATGCAACTAGAAAGCAGAAAGATAGTTTGTGTATTTATTTTGCAATGGGATATGAGGAAGTATACTAAATCTTCTAAATAACAATTACAAGCTGTTATATTCAGGCAATAGTGATCAGGGAAAGGAGTAGCTATAGTATTCAATGAAAACATGAAAATAATGTTTAATGGCACACAGCATGAAGTACAGTGATGTGGGCAAATAAAGATGGAAAACTCGACAACAAGACTTATTTGTGTCTATGGTTCCACAGAAGTTTCGAAAGGAAGAAGTACAGGAAATTCACCCTATTCTTGAATTCTGTCCTTTCAATACCTTTATCACCACCCAAGATGCTGGCTGATATTCATTCCAAAAGAATGAAGATTAGTCAGTATCTTCATCATATGGAGTCAACTAAAGAAACTTAACAGAATAAGAGAGAAATTAGTTAAAAACACTTAAGTAACTCTATGCAAAACAGTCTTTAACCCAATTTCCGCTGAACATTTTTGCAATGTGAGTTAATATCCTACCTAATCCCATGGCTGTATTTGAATCGAGATTTTGCAATATCCAAAGTACAGTTAATTCATTAACTTTTATTCCCACATCAATTCCTGTCACAGCAATATCTTCAATTGAATGACAGACACCTGGAAAGTTGGGATATTTCCTTTAGCCTTTTTGAACTAATTTATGCTAATATATATCTTCCATAATGTTTTTTTTTTCTTTTTTCCAGCTCCTGATTAATGATATTACTCATCCATATAGCTACCACCTGATTTACCCTCCTGACTTTGGGTGTATACAGTCCGATATACCTTCCTTCAGTTAACCCCTGACCATCTCCAATGGACTGCTAATAATTTCTCAGGACTCTCATATCCTGCAGATATGAGAGTCCTGAGAAAGATTAGGGGTATGAACAGATGGTATCAATGGCAATATCATATTAAAAACAAAGATATTAGGAAAGAACTTGACATTGGCAGCATACAGGAAATTAGAAGAACTAATGTCAGGTGGTATGGCCACTTAAACAGAATGGCGAGGAAAAAGACCCAGAGGAAGACCAAGATATAGATAGATTGATAGGGTAAAAAAGTGCCATAGAAGATAGAAATATAAGATTCAAATAGAAACTTATTTATTAATTACTGACCATTTACAAAAAACAAAACTACATTAGAGCCTACCAGTTTCGCCAGCAAACTGTCTGGCTTTTTCAAGGTGTTTACGGAGACATAAAAACCAGTAAATGCAAATTGAAAGGAACATAAAAAAACGTTGTAAACCAACTAGTAGCTAAGGTTACACGTTCGCGTGACAGAGAGGACTTATTGTTCTTATTCATTATCACGCATGCGTGTTTGTTGTAAATGTGTAATGTGGTTACTGGCTAGCTGTAGTTCAGATTGATTTAGAGAGAGAGGATCAGATTTTTCCCACGAACTGTTTAGGATTGCACCCCGATTTCTGTTGAGGTTTCCACCGGTAATTAACACTATTGTGGCTTCCTTGAATAAATGATGTCTGTAGTCATCATCCAGATATGGCATGGAGCTGTTTTGCCACTCTATCGTGTGGTTAGATGTACAGAAATGATGTGCTAAGCCGGAAGAGATACTTCTGTTGTGGTTTACATCACCAACATGTTCTTTTTGTCTGATTTCTAAACTCCGTGAAGTTTGTCCAATGTAGGCAAGACCACAGGAGCAAGGAATGTAATATACTCCTGGATATTTGTAGAAAGGTGCCTTATCTTTTGGGGATCCTAAAACTTGTCTGATGCTGGTGGTTGGTTTGAAGACCACTCTGATGTTGTAGGCTCTTAGTATTCTGGCTATTTGATAAGAAATTGACTTGATGAAAGGGATCACTACAGTAGAAATGTGCTGGGAGCCTGATACGAACTAAATAAAAGTGATATTAATTGCCAGAAGTTATTTGATGACATTTCTAACAATTTAGAATATACCATATGGAATCAATTAGATCAAATGATACAACGCAGTTATGAAAAAACTTTCAAACTTTATAAGGACAAACAAATTAGGAAATTCAATGAACTTTATACAAGTTCATTGAATTTCTATTAATTCCCTTTACATTAATTTGTCAAATCATAGTCTCACAAAAAATGAATCTGACATTCTCAAAAGAGGTTTTAACTTTGTGATTATGCCCAAACACATTCCTAAAATGGATTTCATGTGTGGAATTGAAAAAGGCCTATATCCACTACTGCAAAACATAGCCAACACTATTAGATTCAAAAGTACGATAATCCTAGCCAAAGCCAAACAACCTATTCTCAATACGTCTCCTTATGATAGAAAGGCAATTCTCAACTTGAAGAAAAACAAAGATATCATTATTACAAAGGCTGATAAGGGAAATTCTACAGTTATCCTTAACTCTAAAGATTATTATGATAAGTTAAACGTATTACTATCAGACAACTCCACCTATAAGATCCTAGACAGAGACCCCACAATAAAAAATCATAATGAAACAAACCAACTACTCAGAAATTGTAACATTTGGCCTGAAGAAGTGAAGAGAACACTAAAATCCTCACATCCTATCACTCCAAGACTATATGCAACACCTAAAATACATAAACAGGATATACCTCTCCATCCAATCGTTGATGGAAGTTCATCACCAACCTACTTTTTGGCAAAGCATCTTGCAAACTTATTAAATAATAAAATAAGATCAACAGAATCCTACATCAAGAACAGTCAACATTTTGTAAATAAACTCCAAGCCATTAAGATTGCACCAACAGACATGCTAGCGAGTCTAGATGTTGTATCCCTTTTCACCAATGTACCAGTAGAAGAGGTAATAAACATCATCCAAGATCTCTTTCCTCTAGACATCACACAGATGTTTAGACACTGCCTTCAATCTAATTTCTTCAAGGTTAACAACGCCATATACCAACAACTAGTAGACCTAGAAATGGGAAGCCCACTATCACCATCTTGTGCAGACCTTTTCATGGAAAAACTTGAAAAAGAAATTCTCTCCACCATCTCCCCTAGACCATCTACATGGTGGAGATATGTTGACGATATCTTCATTATATGGCAAGACAGCTTAGAAAACCTAAAATCGTTTGTGGATAAAATCAACTCAATACATAACAAAATTAAATTCACTCTGGAAGTGGAAAACAACAACCAACTGCATTTTTTAGACATCTTGATAAAAAAACAATCAAATAGTGTCAAATTATCTATTTACAGAAAGCCCACAGATACTGGAAGATATCTTCATTATACCTCAAACCATCACAAGACACACAAACTGAGCATTATCCACGTGTTGAAATATAGGGCCAGAAAGTTTATATCAGAAGAGGAGGATACACAGACTGAACTCTCACTAATAGCCAACACATTATCACAAAATGGATATCCTCAAAACATCATCAAAAAATATCTATACGGTGACAACCCCAGACAAGAAGAATCACGTTCCCAGCACATTTCTACTGTAGTGATCCCTTTCATCAAGTCAATTTCTTATCAAATAGCCAGAATACAAAGAGCCTACAACATCAGAGTGTTCTTCAAACCAACCACCAGCATCAGACAAGTTTTAGGATCCCCAAAAGATAAGGCACCTTTCTACAAATATCCAGGAGTATATTACATTCCTTGCTCCTGTGGTCTTGCCTACATTGGACAAACTTCACGGAGTTTAGAAATCAGACAAAAAGAACATGTTGGTGATGTAAGCCACAGCAGAAGTATCTCTTCCGGCTTAGCACATCATTTCTGTATATCTAACCACATGATAGAGTGGCAAAACAGCTCCATGCCATATCTGGATGACGATGACTACAGACATCGTTTATTCAAGGAAGCCACAATAATGTTAATAACTGGTGGAAACCTCAACAGAAATCAGGGTGCAATCCTAAACAGTTCGTGGATCTGTTTAGGATCTCTCTCTCTCTAAATCAATCTGAACTACAGCTAGCATTACATGTTTACAACAAACACGCATGCGTGATAATGAATAAGAACAATAAGTCCTCTGTCACGCGAATGTGTAACCTTAGCTACTAGTTGGTTTATTTACAACGTTTTTTATGTTCCTTTCAATTTGCATTTACTAGTTTTTATGTCTCCGTAAACACCTTGAAAAAGCCAGACAGTTTGCTGGCAAAACTGGTAGGCTCTAATGTAGTTTTGGTTTTCGTAAATGGTCAATAATTAATAAATAAGTTTGTATTTGAATTATATAAATGACCAAATATGTTTAGTTTAAACAGAAATATAAGATCTGATAATGTTGGAGTCTTGACAGGTAACAGACTGATTTGGAATCTGTTACCTGTCAAGAATAGGAAGTTAGTAATGATGTAAATTTTTCATGTAGTACTATTAATATCCTGTACACCCCCTCTGAGGGTACATGGCAGGAATTTGATGATGATGATGATTCTTTCACGAAAAGAGCTTCCTTCAAACACAATTCTCTTAGCCCAGCCTTTTATCCTGTTGAGTGCTACCACATGATCTCTTTGCAAGCTATTCAAAAATTGAATGCGTACCTGCGTTCTACTCGAAATAGTCAATTATACAAACTGCCACAAGCTGATTTGTCTGAAATTGTAGTTGTAATCTTCAGAAATAGTGTTTGTTCTTAGGTTTTGGACACTAGTGTCCACGGAATGAAGAGTGAGCTGCATGAATGAGAGGATGCCAAATATTTGTCATATTTTTGAAATGAATGATAGCAAAACTGGGCATGCATATAATGCCTGAGGACCACCTATAAACATGCATAATAAAAAAAGAACCAAAAAAAAAGAAAAAAAAAGAGAGATATGATTGTTATTTTAGTTGCACAAAGGGTTAGCATCCTGACAATCCCTGGGGTTTATAAGATCTCTTGCACTTGTGATTTACGTCACTCTGCCTGGTACTCTAGAAGATGTGATTGATTAATTTTCCAAGATTATGCTACTGTGAGAGATATCCTGATTCTAAAGTAAAAAGATGTTATATTTTTCGCCTGTTCAGTTGATTAAGCAATTATGGACAGTAATAAATTAAACCAATAAAATTGACACTTAAATTAGGCAAAACAATCCTAAGTTTCAAAAAAACTTTTGCAACACTTTCAAATCAAGTCATTTATTTTTTGAAATTTTGAAAAACACAATCATTCAATGTTTAAGTTTTCACTTTTAATTGAAATATTTTAACAATGCTATGGCCCTTCAGTTAATAAAAAGTACAGGTATCCCTTGATTAACGTGATTAATTAAATATAATATTCAATAGTAAAAATTACAATTCGTCCATGAATCGATTACTATATTAATAATTTGTTTTATATGGTACTATTTTTGAAAGATAAAAAATGAATGCAAAGTAAATGTTTAATAAATACTCATACATACATCAGTTACTACAATTTTTTTCAAAAAAAAGTTATCAAGAGTCGTTTGAACAGTTTTATTTTTTTCTTATCAGCATATATAAATTCTATGATAAAAAGCAAAATGACTCTCTAGACCTCAGCAAACAAGCATTCTTCGATTAACATCTGGATCCATATCCATTACTTGCTGCTTAAGTGATTCTAAACTGTGAAATATTCCATCCAGTTCTTCGATTATTATCTCATTTGGAACCTCATCATCATAGTCCATTTGTTTGTTGTCTTCATATGTGCATTGTTGTTCAATTTCAAGAAGATCATTGTCACTGAAATCTTTTGAATTTGAATCCAATAATTCTTTAACATCTTCTGCATCAACACCATTAAAACCAAGGTCTTCATCAATTGTAACAATTTCCTCAACCATGTTGTTCACAGGATTTTAAAAACCACCTAAGTCATTAGCACATTCTGGCAAGAGGTTTTTCCAAACAGCTCTCATGCAGCTAGAAGATACTTGCTTCCACAAGTCATGAATGTTTTCAAATGCATGTTTTTCCAAAATTCTTGGAACACAATTGCATTTTCTCCCGTTGTTGTTTCTACTGCCCCTGAGAATGTCTTTTTGAAAACAGGCTTTGAAAGTTGCAACGATGCCCATGTCCATAGGCGTCTTTGCAACTGATGTCGTATTTGGTGGAAATTTGGTAAATTTAAAGGAGTGTTAATTAAAACTCTTACCGCATATATAAAGGGACTGTCACAATTAATTTTGCCACGCTAAGCAAAGGATACATGTATCTCTTATTTCCTCAATTTACATATAATTTGGATGTTTTTATATATTTTTCCTAAAAAAAAAAAAAAAAGTACAATTTTGCAATGATTAAGCAAATTTAACTTACCATCCATTTCTACTAATAACTGGTTTAAAGTATTTTCTTGTTCACTATGTCCTCCTAGACTTCTTGTCCCTCTTTTCCTTCCAACTGCATCTATTTCGTCAATAAATAGTATGCAAGGCGCATTCTTTCGGGCCATTGCAAACATATCCCGTACCTATAATTAGAATAATGCATTAATACACATCTTACATGCAAACATATTAATGTTTTCAGGTTGATTCACTATACATAGGAGCAGAGTACATCCTCCCCTCATCCCACTAACAATCTAACTTAATTTTTTTTTTTTTTTCAAATATCAATTCTACATAACCATTTAGTCAATCAATGGATAAGAATCTGAGAGTCCTAATACACAACTGAAAATGATTATTCATGATCTGTTGAAGCTGCTCAGCTCACCTTCTGATCACTGAGTCTACTTGATAAGAAATGCTCTGTATTTCTTCTATTTTCCTGTTTTTTTTTATTTATTTTCCGCCCGCCCTCCACTACTCATCATCAAATTCCTGGTACATACTCTTAATAAGGTGTACAGAATACTATGAATGTACTACATGATTAAATTCCATTATTGTAAACCTATCATCAATTAATCAGCTATGTGTCAATCCTGCAATACTGTCAAGATCATGTATTTTGGTCTTTTGGAGCACTTCAAACTGAATATCAATCTATCTTCAATCTGGTCTTCTTCTTCTTCTTTTGGGTCATTTTCCTGCTATCTTCTGTTTTGCTAACTTTTCCTCTTCTACTATTTAAATGACTATACCACCTGAGATTAGCTCTATTCATACATTCTTAAATGCTAACAATGTCAGGTTCCTTGAATATCTTCATTTTCTAATCATTCTACCACAGATATCTGTTTACTCTTCTAATCTTCCTCAAACTCTCATATCTAACCACTACTGATTTGATCTGCTGCCTTATTTCTAACCCAACTCTCAGATCCATTAGTTAAAACTGGTTTGAACACTGTGTTATATACTGCTAGTTTAGTGTTTTGGCTAATTTCTCTCTTATTCCATATAAATTGATTCAAATGGCTTCTCACTATGCCTCTTTGCTTGTTCTATTGTCTATTTCCATATTTAATTTGCCACATTCACTAACAATTGTTCCTAATCTCAAAGACATCCAATGGATTTATACCGGTTACTGGTTTTTCCTTTCGGTTGTTTCCAACTGTAAGTGACTTTGTACGAATTGCCCGCAAAGTATTCTTGGTGGGATTTTTTACAGGACAGTTTACCGTTGCTTTCCCCAACCCTCCAATTTTATCTGGAATCAGGACTGGCATATGGCTGGGACGTAATCCATGTGCGTTCACAGAGCTAGTTTGCCTGTTCTGGGGAAAGGGAGACGAAAAACCCGAGTTTTTGGGTGAAACCCCCCCCCCCCCACCTCCGTATGAGACCGACTAACTCATCTCTTTAGTCAAAAGAGACCAGATAAAGGTTCCTCACATCGTTGACAGGAATCGAACCCAGGTCTTTTTGACCAAAAGGCTTCATCTATTCTGACTGAGCTACTGAGGCTTGATGGATTTATTTAGAGCAGAGTTTCCTAAACTGTGTTCCACAGAAAGTGAATAAGTGTTCAGTGAAAAATTATCACAATTAATATGAGCCTGGAATGGTTTTTAATGCCATTCCAGGCTCCTGATTTTCAAACATGTTTGAAAATCAGGAGCTCCTCACTCTACTTCTGTGGTAAAGCCAGTGCGCACTAGCCTTGACTCAGCCACCCATGGTTGTCAACACCTCCAAGTGTGAGTGAAGTACGAAGGTATCTATTCTAGGGAACATGCAGTCACAAGCAAGGTCAATGTGATGCAATGTAGCCTGGCATGACTGTAGTGTGAGCTGTCACATTTTTGCGATGCGATGCGCTTAGCTTTACATTGAATATGAGAATGATGATACTCGACTAACCAAGGTGTTCCATTAAAATTTCAGGATTTGTGAAGTGTTCTGCCATAGGAAAAGTTTGGGAAACACTGATTTAGAGTATAATATTGGCATAAACGAAAGAGTTGAATATTTCCAATTTTGATATGCTTGATTAACACTTTCCTTCATGATTGTGAGCCATTACATGAATAACAGTGAAGTTAGTGTATGCAAACTTATCTCACACCTTATTTTACAAACCATCTTCCTGTACTGCCTTTACAGCTGTTATCATTTATACATCAAATGTATAACCAAATGCAAAATATGCTTAAACACACCAACACAAAAAGACACGAAGATTCAAGTTTTTTCCACCCCTGCCATATATCCATAAGGGGTAATAGTACAATGCAATAAGATCATTATTTTATTCTTATCAACACTGCTCTTATAGCATGTTGACATACTGACATGCTGGGGGGGATTGACAAATGCTAATCATTTATTGAAAACCTCCAAGATACGTCCCAGCTCTATCAAGAAAATTACTGTAATCTTCCATCAGACAAATCCTAAAGACATGAACTGAGCTTCCTGAACTTGTACACCCAGTATCTCGGGAAGAGGTACAGGAAGCCTTAAACTCACCAAGAATGGCAAGGCTGCAGGAGTGGATGGTATCTTCTGGTTTCTAAAACATCTCGGTCACCAAGGCCAAACATGGCTGGCCACCCTTTCCTCAGAAATTATAATGACGGGAAAACTACCAAATCTGTGGCGAGAAGCCAAAATAATTGCCATGCCCAAACCAGGGAGAGATCCAAATGATGTGAAAAAGCTACAACCTATCTCCTTGCTTTGTTCCACCTTTAAGCTCTTTGAAAGAATTCTCCTTAAAAGAATTTCGCCACTCATTGAAAGAGCACTCCCGATTGAACAAGCTGGCCTCAGGCTGGGAAGAAGTTCCTGTGACCAGGTTCTGGACATGACAGATTGAAGCAGGCTTCCAGAAGAAACGTAAATCTGGAGCCACTTTCACTGACCTAAATCAGCTTATGACAGAGTCTGGATCAGGAGCCTCCTCCTAAAGCTAGGAAATATCATAAGGTGGAAAAAACTTTCCAGCTTTTTGAATCCATTCTCTCCAACAGAAAGATCTAGGTCCATATTGGCGGAAAAAAGAGCAGTCCCAGATTCCTTCACAACGGTCTCCCACAGGGCTCTGAGTTATCCCCTTTACTTTTTAACATCTATGTGTACGACTTACCACATACCAGCTCAAGCAAGTATATGTACACTGATGACCTAGCAATCCTACATCAATCTACCTCCTTTGCCAACCTGGAATCAACCTTGAACACAGACCTGAACATCCTGGAAGAGTACTTCAAGCAGTGGTACTTGAAGCCAAATCCAACAAAAACTGTGTCCACATTATTTCACCTGAACAATGCAGAGGCGAATCGACACCTCAACCTTTCTTTTTGTGGAAAAATGGTAGAACATGAGCCTCACCCGAAATACCTTGCAGTGAGCCTGGACAGAAGCCTATAAAACCTGTGAGGGCTACCTTACAGGTAGCCCTCACATTCTCTGCAGCAGAATATTGTGCCCCTGTCTGGGAAAGAAGTGCACACACTAACATTATAGACACCCAGCTAAACTCTACCATGCACACAATTAGTGGGACAGTGAGAAGCACCCCCTCTCTCCTGGCTGACTGTCCTATCTAACATTGCTCCACTAAACATATGGAGAAGACAAGCCTCGATTAAAGAATTTAATAAAGCAACGAGCAACCTACTCCTGCCCCAGACTCTCATAAATCCACCTACTCTTCGCCTAAAATCTAGTAAGCCTTTCTGGTCTATGGATGAACTCTCTTCAGCTGCCCTGCCATCAACACCTGACACGTGGAGAGAATACTGGTCCAACAATCTCCCAATAAATGGCTTCCTTTCCCTGTTTAACCAGGCTGCAAAACCTTCTGCAGCCTGGTTTTGCTCTTCCCAGGTAGTAGCAGGTTTTGACTACCTACTACATAAATGGGAGCTGTTAGACCACCCTTATTGTGATTGTTCTCCCGTGGCTCAGAAGATTACTCATATTGTGAATGACTGCCTAAGGCACCAATTTCACGGTGGTGGCCTACAGGACATCCACAAGGTGACGGATGAGGCCTTGGATTGTTTTCCAGACTGGACATTGACCTGTAGCTGTTCTGTATTCCTTTTGCCATAAGAATAAATAAACAAATATTGACATGCTGCTCTTATAGGATAATCAATACTAGGCAGGACTATTATTTAAGATGAACTCCTTTTAATTAATTATTTAATTATTATTATTACACCCTCCATAGAGTTGATAGACTTATCGTGAGAGGTTCATTCAACTGACAGCATATTTATTGTACTGAATCTTAAAATCCTTAGCACTCCCCGCATCAACAACATATTCCGGTAATGCATGCCATTCACTCACATGTTCCATTCTCCACATAAAAAAAAAACTCCTCTCACCCTTCTTCACCACACTCTTACATAACTTCGAGGGATGGCCTCTGGTTCTTCCCCTATCACCTTCTACTCTTTTTATAGTGTATAATTCCCATTAAAATAAAAATTAAAGAAATAAACATTACAAGAAAGATGTACTGGTGGTTGGCATACTATGAAAATAGGTTATACAGTCATACCCCGACTCACGCGAATCTGGAGTTACGCAGTTTCTTATATGTACGTATTCCCATCCTGCTTCACGCCTCACCACTAGTATCTTTCCGGTGCTTGCCGCATTCGCCAGTGTCGCACATGCTGTGAACAAGCACTGACGTGTTTCATGCAGTTTCCATTCATACACGATTTTTATAGTCTACAAACCTTGTGATTGTTTAATGTAAAAAATAATAATGTCGTCCAAAAGAAGCAAGTCCGATTCTTCTAAAGCTAGCAAGAAAAGAAAAACATTGAATTTGGAAACAAAATTCAACATTATTAAGGATTTTGAAGGTGGAATGAAAATTTGTAAGCTAGCAAAGAGGTTCGATCTACAGGAATCCACAGCAAGAATAATCATAAAAGAAAGGTTTACAGATTTTGGAGGACATAGATTCTAACGAGGAATGAATTGTAGCCACAAGGCAAAGAATAAAAAAAATCATTATGCTGTCAGACGAATCTATTAGATTTTATGAAACCATCATCATCATCATCATCATCAAATTCCTGCCATGTACCCTCAAGGGGTGTACAGGATATGACAGTACTACATGAAAAAATTACATCATTACTAACTTCCTATCTACAATTTTCCTCCAAATCAGTCTGTTACTTGTCAAGACTCCAACATTATCAGATCTTATATTTCTATCGTCTAAGGCACTTTGTACCGTATCAATCCACCTATATCTTGGTCTTCCTCTGGGTCGTTTTCCTGCCAACCTGGCAGAGAACACTTGTTTTGCTAATCTTTCCTCTCCCATTCTATTTAAGTGACCATACCATCTGAGATTAGCACTGCTAACGCATTCCTGGATGCTGACAATGTCAAGTTCTTTCCTAATATCCTCATTTTTAATATGATATTGCCATTGATGCCATCTGTTCACGCCTCTAATCTTTCTCAGGACTCTCATATCTGCGGTCTCTAGTCTTTGGTCAAGTGTTTTACTTCTGACCCAGCTCTCAGATCCATAAGTTAAAATTGGTTTGAACACAGTCTTGTATACAGCTAATTTAGTGTTCCGACTAATTTCTTTCTTATTCCATATGAATTTATTCAATTGACTTCCCACGATACCAGCTTTGCTGATTCTGTTGTCTATTTCTATATTTAGTTTACCATCTTCAGTAAAAATTGTGCCTAAGTAGCTGAAATGTTTTACTTGTTCCACAGGTTCTCCATTCACAACACAGTTGACATTTTCAATGATTCTGCCTATTTTCATTGTCTTTGTCTTTTTATTGCTGACCTTCATACCATATCTATTACAACAGCTATTCAATTTAGTCAGAGAATCTTGCAGACTTGTAGCGGATTTATTTAGAAGTATAACATCATCTGCATAAAGCAAAGAGCTGACATTAACATCTCCAATTTTGATATCAGGTTTAATACCACATTCCTTCATAATGTGATCCATATAGATAATGAATAACAGAGGGGATAATGTACATCCTTGTCTCACACCAGATTTAACAGTAAACCATCTTCCTGTACTTCCTTCAATTCTAACTGCTGACTCACAACTCAAATAAAGACTAAGTATTGCTTGATATAATGCAATACTTAGTCTTTATTTGAGTTATGAAACCATCAGTTATGAAACAAAAAATTTATGAAACCATCGACATCGAAATAACTTTCTTTTTTTTTATGTACGAAAAACTACAATTATGATTATATTTCTTAAAAAATATAAGTGTTTTTGTAAACCTTTGGTCCCAATTAACTAATATTTTGTATGTTTGTATATATAAATTACATGCAAAATTATAACCCGAGTTACGCGAATTCAACTTACGCACTTTTTGTTGGTCCCACCTAATGAGTAACTTCAGGGTATGACTGTATTTGTTATGTTGACTGATGTGAGGATACTTTAAAGAATTATTCAGTCTTCACTGACCTGTTTGGCCGAGGAAGTTAGCATATTCACCCTCCAACCAATAGGCTGAGGATTAGGATTTGAATCCTGTCAGTGGTATGAATGTTGTGATTATTTTAAGGTAGGAGATAAATTTCATCACCCAGTGTGGGACCACTGGCTTGCATGCTGGAGATCTCAAAGTAACTTGAAAAGTTCCATGTTTGATCTTCTAAAGCAGGGTTCCAAGACCAGATTAAAAAATAAAAAATAAATAAATATATTTTTTGATTTAATATATATATATAAAAAATTGACATCCCATATTTCTACCCACTGTAGGGTGAAGACCTGTATACTGGGTGATTATAAAATAACGTCAAGTGTTCAGTAGCCCTCTAGCGAGTAATGTATTGGACAAAACACACCAATATTCCGTAGACATACACAGTGGAACATGGGGATTCGATTTAACGAAAAAAAAAAAAAAAAATCCGCTAAAAGGGGAAATTTTGGTGCTGCCAAATTAATTTTAGTAGATGTGACTAATGAATGACTAAATGGCAAATGAGACACAGCACACATCAATTTCATGATGTTTATTGTTAATTACAAATGAGGTTCAATATGGCCACTATTCTGATGCTCCAGGAACTGCATAAGGTGCACGACATTTTCCACAGTGGCTCGCAACACATCGGAATTGATTTGTTTCACGTGTAACGTTATTCGATCTTTCAAAGTTGGAATATCGGGTACATGTCCTTGATACACAATGCTTTTAAGAAATCCCCACAGCCAAAAGTCACAAGGATTGAGATCAGGCGATCTCAGTGGCCGTGGCGTGGGAAATGCACGATTGATGATTCTTCTGTCAGAGAAATGTTGTCGCAAAACACGTTGTACCTGAAGTCCGATGTGGGGTGGTGCACCATCCTGCATGAAGATGGTCAAATCGAGACATCCTCTTTACTGCAGTTGTGGAACCACAAAGTTCTGTAGCATATTGACATACCTGTTAGCATTGACGGAACAGGTCACTGGTCCATTTTGGCAATTTTCCTCATAAAAGTATGGACCGATGATAAAAGATGCCGTAAATCTGCACCACACTGTGACTTTGGGCGAGTGGATAGGCATCTGCAGACACATGTGCAGATTAGTTGCAGCCCAAATGCGACAGTTGCGTGTGTTAATATTGGCGTTCATATAAAAGTGCGCTTCGTCACTCCATAAAATCTGCCACGGCCATGCATCATCCACTTCCATGCACGCTAAGAATCTCAAAGATAAGCCAATTCGTGTGGTCGCATCACCAGGGCGCAATTCTTGAACATGACTGATTTTATGGGGGTAAAACTTCAGCATCTGATGTAGGATTTTCCACACCGTTGTGTATGTGATATCCATTTGCTGGGATATTGCTCGTGCACTGCTGGTACCTTGCACGTCCGTGATCTCCTGTTCCACAATAGCAGTTGCAACTTGTTCAATCTGTTGGTGATTGATTGCGTCCCCTGCCTACCTGCACTGCTAGAGTTCCAGTAGTTTCAAATCGCCGAATCAATTTTTGTAAGTTTGTTACGCTAATCGGTCCTTTTTCGTAAATTTTTCATATGCTGAAAATCGCAGGCATTATTGTTCCACTGATAATAGAGTTTGACTAACAAAGCACGCTCACGTAAGGTAAGAGGCATCGAAAAGCAGTTCATCTACGAATGATAAGAAATCTCACAGGCTTTCCTTTTATTGCATGATCGCTCACAAGAAACGCGATAATGCAAACGAATGCATTTTACTCGGTAAACAGCACCAAAATTTCCCCTGTTGGCGACTTTTGGTACTTTTTTTTTCATTAAATCGACTGCCAATGTTCCACTGTGTATGTCTACCGAATATTGGTATGTTTCATCCAATACATTACTTGCTAGAGGGCTCTGAACACTTGACGTTATTTTATAATCACCCGGTATATATATATATATATATATATGAAGGGGTACCCAAAAATAAATGGAATCTGAACTTGGAGTGCGTGCCTTTTCTATTTATGGTTGATGCCACTAGGTATCGTGAATGTGCAGCTTTCCATGCAGGTCTGGCAAGTGGCATCATCCTGTGTGAATTGGTTCATTGTTCTGGTTACAATTTGGTTAGTGCTTACAAGCAAGTTTGACGATTTTGTGATAGCTGACAAGGAACAGAAGTGAGCCTGAAAAATTTTGTTTTCTTTTGGGTAAACTGCAGATGAAACTACTGTTGTGCTTCAGCAAGTCTTTAAGGTTGATGCATTAGGTAAAATGCAGTGATTTTTCCATTTCAAAAACAGAAAAACCACTCATAGACCTGCGTTTTAGACATGTCAGTTGAAGACTATCAAAAGACCATTGAGCAAGTTTCTGAAGTGACAAATTTGCCATGGAGTTTGTACCAGCAAATTTTAATAGAAGATTTGAAAATGAAATGTGGGTCTGCTAAATCGTGTGTTTGCTGCGATTTGAGAGTGCAAGTTCTTAATGACCAGAACTTTCTTTCAAAAGTTGCAACTAGGGATGAGTTGGAGGTTTATTTTTCACTTGGTTAGACGATAATAAATTTAGTTTAATCCTTTATCCAAGTGTGAGCAAACAAAGTTTGTGCCTGAAAATATCTTCAGGACTGAAGTAAGGTGGTACATCCCTTCAAGATGGTATATACCACCTTACCTCAGTCCTGAAGATATTTTCAGGCACAAACTTTGTTTGCTCACACTTGGATAAAGGATTAAACTAAATTCATTATTGTCTAACCAAGTGCAAAATAAACCTCCAACATCTTTCTCTAAATCCAGAGTAATTTAATAATAAGGTGATACACCGGGATTAACTCGTATGGGTAAATATGACCTCTCCAATGCTTCTGGCTTAGTATCACCACTCAGGGTCTACCTACACTGACGAGACCTCAATAAAGGTCAAAACCAGTCTGGGTAGGTGGCCCTTCCCTTAATGCATAGCAGTATACATGTCCACAAGGAGATGTGCTTTACATTATGGGAGATACTGAGAAAAGGAGTGATGAGAGCTTGATCCACCTTTGCTACGAGTTACCAAGGGATGTACCACCTTACCCCAGTCCTGAAGATATTTTCAGGTGCAAACTTTGTTTGCTCACACTTGGATAAAGGATTAAACTAAATTCATTATAGGGAAGAGTCTTGGTGCTACAGTTATGATCAAGAAACAAAACAAGCGTCAAGCCAATGGAAACATGCAAATTCACCGAGACCCAAGAAGGCATGTCAAGACAATGGTGATTTGTTTTTTTGATGTGAATGGAATTGTATACAAAAATTTGTTCCTCCTGGAAAGACAGTGAACCTACATTTTTTTTTATCTCTGCATGATAGTGTGCGAAGAAAATGGCCAGAAATGTGGAGTAGCAGAGATTAGGTGCTGCACCATGACAATGCCCCAGCATACACAGCCTTGTTTGTCCAACAGTTTTTGACAAAAGACAACATGGTGGTTGATCCACACCCTCCCTACTTGCCTGCCTGATTTCTCTCTCTATCTGTGTTCTTTTTTTTTAAATTTTTTTTAAAAATTTATCCCCATGGTTAAAGAAAACCATGAAAGGGGAGTGATTCAACTGTTCGACTGGGGGGACATAAATAGTATTATAGTTGAACAGTTCCAGAACTGTTTTCAACAGTGGAAAAAATGTTGGGACAAGTGCACTGACTGACACGGAGAGTACTTTGAAGGAGATTAGAATATTGTATTACAAACTTTAATATAAAATGTCTTTTAAAAAAAAAAAAAAAAAAAAAAATTCTGGTTATTTTTGGGTATCCCCTTGTGTATATATATATAAATGTATTAAATTAATGAAAATAATCTTTAGCCCATGGTATGAATATACTATAGGTTTATAACAGTCTTTCATGGGTAGGAGCTACATAAAGAAAAAGTCTGAGGTGATCACAGCAGAGTGAGCTGACCTTGATTTTTCTTAAATTGTCACCATTACTATTTTTCATTGTTTAATTCAGACATACAACAATATATATATATATATCTTAAATGCAAAATTTATCATTTGAATTTTTCCATGACAGGGCATTCATCATGTTTTTAAAAAAGAGCAGATTTTTTTTTATTACTGGTGAAAAATTTCAAGAACATTAAATCATTAGCAATTTTTTGAACATTTATAAGAAATTTCTTTGATTTACATTTAAATGATGTAATCCTTAATATTCTCGTCTTAGTTTTGTTAGTGCAGATTATGAATCACAGGCATAATTTTCAAGTGTCCATGCTATCTTAGTCTACACAAAAATATTTCTGGCTGGTTTTACTATCTGAGCAAGTACAATTTTTCTATGGGCTACTTCTGTTAAATTTATGCAAGTTACTTTAGATAAATTTACATTGAGTGGCCTAAGAACACTTATAAAATATCTAATATTTACAACCAAATAAATTTTAACTCACCCTTGATGGACCTACACCAACAAACATTTCCAAGAATTCTGAGCCTGAAACTGATATGAAAGGAACATTAGCCTCTCCTGCCGTTGCTTTAGCTAACAATGTTTTGCCTGTTCCTGGTGGGCCTGTGAGAATAGCACCCTGAAGACATTGAAATATAAACATTTAATCAATGTAATCAATAAATAGGAAATGCAATTTTATTAAATAACATGCATAGAATTGATGAATAATAAAAAAAGAAATAATAACGATGTTTCATGCCCAATTCTGATCCCATTTCACACAGATGCTTCAGCTGTAGTTTTAGAATTAGTACTAAAGCCATAAGGGATTAGTAGCATGCCACTAATGATACCAAGGTTGAGCTAGCCACTCTAACCAGTTCAGCCTTCTGTTTAGTGGCACTCCCATTATACGTGTCCAAAAGGAAGTGTGCTTTATATTATGTGGATACTGTGGCAACTGATGTGAAGTCAACAGCTTCTATTATACAAGTAGTCCAGTCATGAAGATAAATCCATAAAGTCGTGTAGACAAAGTTTGCATACACTTGGATAAAGAATTAAACAAGAATATAATTTCTTCTCAAGTTGAACACAGCTGTGTACTGCTCCGAAATGTGTAACATGTTTTACACTTTAGTTTCTATGTTATAAGCAGAATAGGACATGAAAGATCTAGAATTTGAGCAAAACTGACAGAAAAAGATTCCATAACCAAGACGGAGATGGGTTAATACAATTTGAGTTTTATAAGAGCAAATTAAATCAAAGACTAATTTAGAAACAAAGTTGATCAGAAACTACTCAAGAAAGTTTAATAGTGTTAGACTGTCATAATATTCAGTATATTCCATGAGGATGTACACCAGAAAATGATGACAATAATGTAAATCTATTAATATAAAATAACATAACATGATAACTAAATGCTTAAGGAATTGACAGCATACACTAGAAATATAAATTAAATCAACTTTAATATATACTTTCTGCTATTTCGGCAATGTCTCATTGCCATCTTCATGGGAACTTAAGATAAAGACACGTGCACGCAAGCTACATAACAGCAAATGAGAAACAAAGCGAGGAAACTACCGTTTTCTTAATGTCCTGATGGTGCCCCCTGGCGGGCTATATTAGGTGTTCTTGGCCTTTGGGATAAAGTTATGATATACAGAAACATATATCAGAAGAACTTCAGCCCAAAGGCCAAGAACACCTAATATAGCCTGCCAAGGGGCACCATCAGGACATTAGGAAAACAGTAGCTTCCTCGCTTTGTTTCTCATTTGCTGTTATGTAGTACTTGCGTGCACGTGTCTTTATCTTAAGTTCCCATGAAGATGGCAACGTGACACTGCCAAAATATCGGAAAGTATATATTAAAGTTGATTTAATTTATATTTATAGTATACGCTGTCAATTCCTTAAGTATTTAGTTATGTTTAACCAGCGTATAAGCTTTTCTACAAGAAAAAAAAAAAACATAACATTTCATATAATTCAAGAATGCTCTATCCTTCAAGATCATATAAATTTTCAATATTTTAAACATTTATTTTTAATATTTTCAATAATAAAAATAAATGCATTTAAAAATATGAAATTCATAAATGTGGTTTAGAAAACACTAATTGCTACAAATTCAGTGTTAAAACAAGCCAGTAAACTGCATTTTTATTACACAGAAGTAATTATCCCAGTAGAAATTACTCTTGCCAAAACAAGTACATATGAGTTATGATGTCCATCTCACTTCTTAGCTGTACAGAATAATCAGATGTTAAGATGGTAGGTTCAACATTCAGATATAACTAGTCAAATTGCAATACTATCACAACTATAATTAACAATTCCAGACTTTTCAATGTTAAACAGGACGCACTTGATTTTCAGATAATAAAAAAATTGTGTGCAATGGACAAAATAACAATTAATTTTCAGACTGTTTCACTATTAGATAAGCCTATTAAAGGGGGGGAAAAATCACTGAATATATCAATATATGTATTATGTGTTTACTATGTTATTACATGCTAGCAATTCTTCATGAGGCTGACATATGTCAATGAGCACTCAAATGTTAAAAGAATACCCATCCTAGTGAAGTATTCATCCTACAAATCTCTCATGATATGAAATCATGCAAGAATCACTTCACTTATATAGTATCATTCACTATTATAATAAGATGAGCAGGTTTTAAATCACATTTATTAACAAAAATATTTCAAAGAGTTGCATAAGGAAGTTTTTGGCAATAATAAAAAAAAAAAAGAAAAGAAAAATAACTATAATTCAAACAAAACTGTCACCATAATCACATGTTACCTTTGGAATCTTGGCTCCCAGATCAGTATACTGCTGTGAATTTTTCAAGAAATTGACAAATTCCATTATTTCTAATTTGGCTTCTTCACATCCTGCAACATCTCTAACATAAAAATAAATAAATAAAATAAAAAATACATATACATAACTGTGAAAAACAACAACTCTGTCTTAGCTAAATGCAACATAAAGTGTCAAAAATATCACACACATTATAGTACTAATCACAAAATTAAAAATACCAAAGTTCAAGACATTCAACCATTTCGTTCATCACATAAAACATCTCTCATCTTTCTTATTCGTGTCTTACTCACATAAGAACTAAGAACACACCTGCCTTATGTGATATGTGCTACTGTAGCCTTTTCTGCAGACAATCCCCTCACTATGGCATAAGTAATACATCTATTAAATTTCATTATTAAATTAATGATATATTTTATCAGAGTACTGCTACTTAATTATGTAAACAAATTATAAATCATTGTCCTAATTAAAAGTTAATGCATATTAAAATTAGCCTGTAACAATATGGATTGTGGCAGTCTTTTCTAACAAAGGGGTAAAAAAAAAACTTTCTTTCCATTGTTTAACCACGGAAAGAAAAAGATGAAGTTTTTTTTCCCCACCTACATTATTAATGTCCTCAGCAAAGATAATCTTACAAGATGCATGTGCTGCTGACTCATCACCATCTCTGGCACTACTGTAGTGATACCAATAGTTATTATTATTATTTAGAGAGACCAGAGACCTCCAGGGAGTCAGGAGCTCATTGAGGAATGCCATACTATTTGCATCAGCTGTCATATCTGTTCTCGAATTCATTCACGCTACTTGCAGACAACACAACCTCCAATGGCAATCATTTCAATAATGCATCACTCTATGAGAGAAAAAGCCAGCCCTCACCACCTTCTTGACAGCATTCATTCTACACTTCTAAGGATGAACTCACATCCTTTCCCCACTCTCCACAAAATGAAAACTTCCATCTGAAATTGTGTATAATCCTTTCAGAAGTTTGTATGTCTCAATCATATCACTCCTCTTTTGCCTGTCTGCTAGTTTCTGCAGTCTACACATTCTTGATCTACCTTCATAATCAGTATTCCACAATTCCTGATATTATTTTTGACACTCACCTTTGCTCTCTCGCCACTGTATCTGAATCACGACAGAAACCAGGGAGACCAGACCTGTGTGCAATGTTCCAAGTGCAGTCTTATCAAGGCCTTGTAAAGTGGCAAAATGACTTCCTTACCTTTACATGTCCAGGTTCGTTTCAGCATTGCAATTATTCTCTAAGTTGTATTTCCATTTTTGCTATATGACTTGAACTTCAACTTCCTGTCTACTAAAACTCCAAAGATCCCTAGCCTCATCAGTTTCTTTTAGCATAATCCAATTAATATAATATGACATTGGATATCTAATCACCCCAAACTGTATGTATGACCTTACATTTATTAACTTTGAACTGACAGCCAATTTCCCATGTCGACAATTCCAGCCTCTTCAAATCATTCTGCAAGTATTGCATATCAGCAGCACTTTTGATTACCTTACCTATCTTTGCATCATTGGCAAATATCTGCAAGTCACATATCAAATTCTTCCCAATGTCATTAATGTACAGATTGCATAACAATGGACCAAGGACTGATCCTTGAGGCATGCCACATTGGTTCCAAAAGTTGAATATAGGAGGTGTGAATCTTGCAGATTCATATCCTCATATGCATTTTTGATATCTGTCATCCAGTCATCCCATTATCCATGGATTTGAAGTTATATTTATATTGTGAGGATTTTGAGGTTATACCATGAGTGGGTGGCCTAATTTTGTGCTCGTGCAAAATTGGTGATTATCTGATTCATTGTTTTTTCCTTAGAAAATTAGTGTTCTATAGTGTATTAGAGTAGATTTTCATGTTTTTAGAGTATTTAGCGTCTTTAAAGATATTTTTATTGTAATATTTTAATATTTACAGGTGTAAAATGGCACAAAGATGCAGAAGAAATGAGGCGCTAAACAAGAACAGCAAAGTAGCGAACAAGAAGGCTCTCTCTACTAAAGGCGATGTTAAAAATAATTTAATTTCCAAATCACTAGGGTAAAGCAGATTATTAGACAGACTAAGGGATTACGACAAGTTGAGTGACATTTAGAGGAACATACAGTAGTGAACAAATTAATCTGAACACACATTTTAAAGAAAAATTTTAATTTTGAGAAAATAAGTACAAAAATTAAACTCTAACTTAGCTTATAATTTATGTGCTCCAATGTTTAATAAGTTCATTAATTTGCTTAGGCATGGATTCTACCAATGTAGAACACAATTTTCTTACTTTTGTATCTTGATCCCTTACTTTTATAACAGACTGCATTAAGTTATCCTTTGTAACATAATTTAATTTTCCAAGTCTCTTTTTCACTATTGCCCACAAATTTTCTTTGGGTTAATGTAAGAGAGTTACCTCGCCACTAAAGAAATTGGATGTCGATTTTTGAGGAACTCTTTCCCTTTTTTTGAAATGTGGCATGGAGCAAGATCCTGTTGGAAGATGAGTTCTTTGTCTTTTTGGATATGTGGAGCACTCTTTTCTCCGATATTTTTATGTAATGATCACTTTTCACCATACCGTCAACAGGCACAAATGATCCTGGACTGTCGTGTAAAACAACCCCAGAATATCTTTTTACCTGGATGTTTAGGAGCTTGTTGAAGGTGAGCAGAAGAAGTCTTCTCAGCCACTGATTTGAGAACATTAGGTACTTGCTCTCTTTAGAAAAAGCTCCCATCTGAGAATATGATCTTCTTCCACTTCTCAACAGTCCAATCTTTGTACACTTTTGCCTACTTGAGCCTCTTTTTCTGGAAATCCTTCATCAACGGTTGTTTCTTTATTGATCTGTGAGCAGTCCATCCCACTTCGAACAATCTTCGATGGACTATCATGTTGGAAACATTAATCACACTAGCTGACAAGTCTCTATTTAAGTCTACAGCAGGCAATCTTGGATTCATTTTGCTTTTCCTAACTAGTAAACAATCTTGAGTAAATGTAGTTTTTCCTTTTTCATCCACATTTTCCTTTTCTGTCAGGAGAAAAGATACCCGTCTCCCTAAACATCTTTAAAATCGCATTAACAGTACCCAAACCAACACCATACTCATTGGCAATTTCTCTTTGAGTCATGGATGTCTGCTAAAAGATTACATATATTTTGAATGCTTTCTTGGACATATATCCATTTTATGGCTACATAAAATGAATAAAACACTGAATATCAACTTGTTTAATATTCGTAGTCTTTGAGTATAATAGTTGAACAAGTTGGACATCAGCAAACTGCATCATGCATTCAGAATATGGCCGTAACAGAGTAAATGATACTGATTAAAAATAGAGATGGTTTCACTAGACAGCATTCTGTCAGATGCGTTACACAATAAAAAGATAATCTGTTCAAAGGGATTAGTATTCAGACCCCACAGTATTCTACTTTAGTTTAAACAAAAAACAAACAAACACAATCAAGTCTCTTGGATATGATTTCTTAATTTCAATAACTCAATAAATAGACTAAATTAAATGATTATATCAGGAAAGTCTCTCCACAGTTTGATATATGTGTGTGTCTAAACATTTATATTTCAAAAGAACAAGATTTTTTTTCCAAAAAATTACTATTCCTCTATCACACTGGCATTCTCTTCAAGGCTTCAACAATGAAAAAATTATTATTAAGAGAGTCCTCCAGGGAGTCAGAGACCCATTAAGGGAGGCCACATACTACATACACACACACCAGTTATCATACTTATTCTTGAATTCACTCATTGCTTGCACTCACAACATCCAAAGGCAATCACACTACCCGTTTGAAAGAAAAATCTAGCCCTCACACCCTTCTTGGTGGCCTTCATTCTCAGCTTCCAAGGATGCCCTCTTGTCATTTTCCCACCCTCCATAAATTGAAATCCTGTATGACCCTTTCAAAAGTTTGCAAGTCTCAATCATATTACCTCCCTTTCTACTGTTTCCTAGTGTATGAAGTCTACAAATTCTCAATCTGTCGTCATAATCAGTATTCCACAATCCCGATATCATTTTTAACACTCTCCTATGTACTCTCTCTCTCTCTCCAATATATCGGAATCACAACAGAAACCAGGAGACCAGACCTGTGCACAATAGTCCAAATGAGGTCTTAAAGACCTTGTAAAGAGGCAAAATAACATCCTTATCTTTACATGGGAATGTTCGTTTGAGCATTGCAATTATCTTTTCAGTTAAAGTCAAATTATCATCATCAAATTCCTACGATGTACCCTCAAGGGGGGGGGGGGTGTACAGGATATGATAGTATTACATGAAAAATTTACATCATTACTAACTTCCTATCTACAATTTTCCTCCAAATCAGCCGTTACTTGTCAAGACTCCAACATTATCAGATCTCGTATTTCTATTGTCTAAGGCACTTTGTACCATATTAATCCACCTATATCTTGGTCTTCCTCTGGGTCATTTTCCTGCCAACCTGGCAGAGAACATTTGTTTTACTACTCTTTCCTTCCCCATTCTGTTTAAGTGACAATAACACCTGAGATTAGCTCTGCTAACGCATTCCTGGATGCCAGGAATACCTTCATACCATAACTATTAAAACAGTTATTCAATTTAGTCCGGGAATCTTGCAGACTTGTAACGGATTTATTTAGAAGTATAACATCGTCTGCATAAAACAAAAAGCTGACATTAACTCCAATTTTGATATCATGTTTAATACCACTTTCCTTCATAATGTGATCCATATAGATAATGAATAACAGAGAGGATAATGTACATCCTTGTCTGACAACAGATTTAACATTAAACCAACTTCCTGTATTCAGTTTTAACTGCTGACTCATAGCTTAAATAAAGACTGTGTATTGCTTGATATAATGCCCCATTGACACCATATAACTGTAGCATACTGAATAGCTTCTCTCTTGACACCTTGCCATATGCCTTTTCCAGATCGGCAAAACTTAAATACAGATCTTTGTTATATTCCTCGACTATTTGTCGTAAAGTGAAGATCTGATCCTGACAGCCTCTATTTGGCCTGAATTCAGCTTGTTCTTCACCAAGCTTTTCTTCCACAATTCTCTACCGTTTCTCAAGTATACTTGCATAAATCTTACCAGGAACTCTCAGTAAGGAAATACCTCTGTAATTCTCACATTCAGTTTTATTTCCCTTTTTATATATGGGTACTATGAGAGCTCTACTCCAATCATCGGGAATTCAATCCTCTGAACTATGTAGTGCAGCCACTGTAAGACTTTTATACCACCATACTTCAGCATTTCTGGTCGAATATCATCTACTCCTGCTGCCTTTCCACATTTCAAGCCTTTGATGGCATTTCCTACTTCAGGTATGGATATGTATTCCTGACTGTATGCCTGTTGAGTATTTTTTTACCACTGTGCTATCACTGCTTGTTCTTTTTAGCAATTTTTCGAAGTAATTACTCCATACTTCAAGGATATCTTTTTCTCCCCTTTTCATGTCATCTTTATCATCTCTAACTGTTTTCCTCCATTTCTAAGCTTCTTCAACAACCTCCAAAATATTTTGCCACCTTGATATTTATTTTCTATGTTCTTGCCAAAGTCCTCCCATGACTTTTGTTTAGCTAGTTTTACATAGTGTTTAGCTGTCTTACATTTGTCTCTGTATTCTCTAAGAGCACAAGCTGACTTATTTGCCAGGAACTTTTGACATGCTTTCTTCTTTTCCTCCACTGCCTCTTTAACTTCCTGTGTCCACCATGGAGTTCTGATTTTTCTATCCTTGCAGACAATCTCACCACATGCCTCTCTGGCTGAATCAATCTGGGTTTTGTTCAAGGCTTGCCACTGAATCTGTAGGGTGTGATTCCTGTTCTCAAACTCTTTCATTTTTTTGCATCAATAATCTTTATGTATTTTAGTCTACAGTTCATATCTGAGAGCTGCTCAACTTTTATTCAAAAGTCAAATTATACCCACATTCAAGTCCTAAACCATTTATATAATAAAATTTTATATTTAATCAACTATGACATAATGAATTAAACCCGGGGTACCAGATGCTGGACCATGCCTTACTTCATGTAATATACATCTGTTATATTATTCTGTAGACTGATCCCTCCTCTTCTTTCTCTGCTTCTTTCTCCTCTCCTTGCTCCTTCCCCCTGATGCTATTAGAGTATTCGAGGGCTAGGGGTGAGTCTATCCTATCTTGCTAAGTCATTTCGTCTTATGCAGCCACTGAAGGAGGCAAGCTAGCCTCAATAGGTGCAGGTCCGAAGCCCGGATAAAAGGGTTGATGTCAGGAAGGGCATCCGGTCGTAAAACTTCAGTGCCAGTTCAAACTATGATATGAGCCAAAGAGAAAATGATACAAGGTCTAGGGCGTACCCCTTAAGCAACGCGCAGCCACATTGCCCTACAGCTGCGCGAAATGGACGAGGGCTACCGCATCAAGGGCGGGTGCAGTTAAAGAAGCGAGCCCAGCAGGTGGAGAGGATGTTTCGAGTGGGAACACTGAATGTTGGAAGCATGACTGGAAGGGGAAGAGAGGTGGCAGACATGATGAGGAAGAGGAAGTTGGACATTTTATGTGTGCTGGAGATAAGGTGGAAGGGAGGAAAGGCAAAGAAACTGGGAGATGGATATAAATTGTTCTACTCTGGAGCGAATAACGAGGGAAGAAATGGTGTAGGAATTGTGGTGTGTGGCAGAATGAAGGGCGAAGTATTGGAAGTGGGTAGAAGGAACGACAGGATCATACAAATGAAATTGGGTCTTGGAGAAGAGCGGGTAGTCGTATCATGTGTATATGCCCCGCAAGTTAGTTGTACAGCAGAGGAGAAAGATGAGTTCTGGAACGTGTTAGATGAAGAAATGAGGGAACTGGAAGAAAATGAGATGGTGATTGTCGGAGGAGACTTGAACGGACACATAGGGAGACAGAATAGAGATTGTGCAAGGGTGCATGGTGGCCACGGAGTGGGAATAATGAACCAGGAAGGAGAGAGGGTTGTGGACTTTGCAGTAGCGTTTGATCTGGCAATTGTGAACTCGTTTTTCTACAAGAGGGAAGAACATTTGATAACATTTAGGAGTGGTAACAACAGTTCACAAATTGACTACATTTTGACTAGAAGAAAACATCTTAAGGTTGTGACAAATTGTAAAGTAATTCCAAAAGATCAAGTCGCACAGCAACACCGACTGCTGTGCAAAGACTTTAAAATAAAATTTAAGATAAGAACCTCTGGATGCCATGGGATGAAGACAATTAAGTGGTTTCGCTTAAAAGAAGAGAGTGTGAGGAATCGTTTTAGGGAGAGGGTGTTAGGATTTCGGATGGACTGGAAAGTGTACAAGATTGGTGGAAACATAATTCAAAAGTAATCCTGAGCTGTGCAATTGAGGTGCTTGGTGAGACATCTGGAAAGATTAGAGAGCAGAAGGAGGGTTGGTGGTGGAATAACAATATACAAGTGGCAGTGACAGCTAAGAGGAAGGTAAAGCAGAAGTGGGATGAGTCAAGAGTGGAAGAGGACAGAGAGGTGTACAGAGAGAAAAAGCAAGAAGCCAAGAGAGTTGTGGCACAGGCTAAGGCCATGGCATATCAAGATCTGTATGATCAATTAGAAACAAAGGAAGGACAGAGAAAAATTTATCAACTAGCAAAATGTAGAAATAAAGCAGCAAAGGACATCTTACATGTGAGGGAGATCAAAGATGCTGAAAGAAGAGTATTATGGAGGGATATAAGAAACAGATGGAAAATATACTTTGAGGGACTTTTGAATGAGGAAAATGCAAGGACTCACAGAAAAGATGGGCAGCCTTCTGAGGGGATGGTGCAGAACATCAGTAGAGTGGAAGTGACGGAGGCCATGAAGAGGAAGAGGGATGGAAAATCGGTGGGGCCTGACAGAATTCCAGTGGAGGCATGGAAGGCACTGGGGGAAGAGGGAATTGACCTGCTGTGGGACCTGTTCATGAAAGTTTGCCAACAGGAAAATATACCCGAGGAATGGAGGGAGAGTACTTTTGTCCCCATCTACAAGGGTAAAGGGGATGCACAAGACTGTAAAAATTACAGAGGAATAAAGTCGATGTCCCACACAATGAAAATCCTAGAAAGGGTTCTTGATGGTAGATTGAAGAAGGAGGTGGAGATTGCAAAGGAACAATTTGGCTTCATGCCTGGTAGATCAACAACAGATGCTATCTTTGGGTTATGGCAGATGATGGAAAAGTATCGAGAGAAACAAAGGGAGGTACATCTGGCATTTATTGATCTGGAGAAAGCATACGATAGAGTGTCAAGGCAAGAAGTCTGGAGGTGTCTGAGGGAGAAGAAGGTTCCAGAGAAATATGTCAGGTTGGTGCGGGAAATGTACAGAAATGTGAAGACAAGTGTTCGGACCTGTCTGGGACAGACAGAAAGTTTTCAAGTAACAGTTGGCTTGCATCAAGGGTCAGCATTAAGTCCATTCCTGTTTAATATTGTGATGGAGGTGGTAACAGAGGAGGTGAGAGAAGATGCACCTTGGACAATGTTGTATGCAGGTTCAAGAGAAGAAGCGGAAACTAAACTGGAAAGATGGAGAAAAGTACAGGAAGAGAGAGGTATGAGACTGAGCAGAAGTAAGACAGAGTATATGTGTTGCACAGTGGGTGGCAGACAGGAGACAGATCTGGAGCTGGAAGGAAATGTCATCAGGAATGTGAGAGACTTTAGATACTTAGGTTCAACAGTGGAAGAAGATGGAGGAGCTGAGAAGGAAGTGGGATGTAGGATACAAGCAGGTTGGAGGAACTGGAGGGAGATGGCTGGAGTGTTCTGCGATAAGAAGGTGCCGTTCAATCTGAAAGGCAAAATCTATAGGACAGTAGTGAGGCCAGCTATGACCTATGCTATAGAAACTGTGGCCCTAAGGAAAAATAACATCCGCAGGATGGAAGTAGCAGAGATGAGAATGCTTAAGTCGATGTGCGGTGTGACCAGAAAGGATCGTCTGAGAAATGACTATGTCAGGGGAACAGTGAAAGTTACGAACTTAGGAGCAAAAATACAGGAGGCAAGGTTGAGATGGTTTAGTCATGTGATGAGGAGGGAGGACGAATATGTGGGAAGAAGGGTCATGCAGATGGATGTGCAAGGAAGGCGGAAGCGTGGGTGGCCAAAGAAGAGATGGAGGGAGCTGGTAGAAGAGGACTTAAGGATTAAGAACTTAGATGTGGTGACAGCCCAAGACAGGAAGGTGTGGAGGAGACTCATTATCAACAGTGATCCCACTTATGTGGGAGAAACTGCAGAAGAAGAAGAACAAGAAGAAGAAGAATATCTCAAACCAATTCCTTTAATTATTGTTTTTACCTATACAAAATGTACATTATAATTCCATTCTATAACAGACAAATTTAATATCATTATCATCATCAAATTCCTGACATGTACCCTCAAGTGGTGTACAGGATATGATATTACTACATGAAAAATTTACATCATTATTAACTTCCTATCTACAATTTTCCTCCAAATCAGTTTATTACTTGTCAAGACTCCAATATTATCATTATCTGATCTTATATTTCTATCGTCTAAGGCACATTGTACCGTATCAATCCAACTATATCTTGGTCTTCCTCTGGGTAGTTTTCCTACCATCCTGGCAGAGAACACTTGTTTTGCTAATCTTTCCGCGCTCATTCTGTTAAAGTGACCATACCACCTGAGATTAGCTCTGCTAATCTCAGGTGGTATGGTCGGCACTCCTGGATTCCGACAATATCAAATTCTTTCCTAATATCCTCGTTTTTAATATGATATTGCCACTGATGCCATCTGTTCATGCCTCTAATCTTTCTCAGGACTCTCATATCTGCAGTCTCTAGTCTTTAGTCAATTATAATGTACTTTAACTCAGATCCATAAGTTAAAACTGGTTTGAACAGTGTCTTGTATACAGCTAATTTAGTGTTTCCGACTAATTTCTCTCTTATTCCATATGAATTTATTAAATTGACTTCCTACCATACCCCTTTGTGATTCTGCTGTCTATTTCCATATTTATTTTACCATCTTAATTTACCTCACTAAAAATCGTGCCTAAGTAGCTGAAATGTTTTACTTGTTCTATAGGTTCTCCATTCAAAACACAGTTGACATTATCAACGTTTCTGTCTATTTTCATTGTCTTTTTAATGCTGACCTTCACACCATATCTATTACAACAGTTATTCAATTTAGTCAGGAAATCTTGCAAACTAGTAGCGGATTTATTCAGAAGTATAACATTGTCCGCATAAAGAAAAGAGCTGATATTAACATCTCCAATTCTGATATCATGTTTAATACCACTTTCCGCCATAATGTGATCCATATAGATAATGAATAACACAGGGGATAATGTACATCCTTGTCTCACACCAGATTTAAAATTAAACCATCTTCCTGTACATCCTTCAATTCTAACTGCCGACTTACAACTCAAATAAAGACTAAGTATTGCTTGATATAATGCCTCGTTGACACCATATAACTGTAGCGCATTGAATAGCTTCTCTCTTAGCACGATGTCATATGCCTTTTCCAGATCGACAAAACTTAAATACAGATCTTTGTGATATTCCCATATTTTCTCGACTATTTGTCGTTAAGTGAAGATCTGATCCTGACAGCCTCTATTTGGCCTGAATCCAGCTTGTTCTTCACCAAGCTTTTCTTCCACAATTCTTCTCAACCGTTTCTCTAGTATACTTGCAAAGATCTTGCCAGGAACACTCAGTAGGGAAATAGCTCTGTAATTCTCACATTCAGTTTTATTTCCCTTTTTATATATGGATACTATTAGAGCTCAACTCCAATCATCGGGAATTCGTCCCTCTGTCAAGGCTTTCTGAACTATGAAGTGCAGCCACTGTAAGACTTTTATACCATCATCATTTCTTTTCGAATATCATCTACTCCTGCTGCCTTTCCACATTTCAAGCCTTTAATGGCGTTTTCTACTTTAAGTATGGATATGTATTACTAACTGTATGCCTGTTGAGTGTTTTTTTACCACTGTGCTATCACTGCTTGTTTCATTTAGCAATTTTTCAAAGAAATTACTTTATACTTCAAGCAAATCTTTTTCTTCTGTTTTCATATCACCTTTATTCAATACCAGTTATTCAATTTAGTCAGGAAATCTTGCAAACTAGTAGCGGATTTATTCAGAAGTATAACTTGTCCGCAAAAAGAAAAGAGCTGACATTAACATCTCCAATTCTGATATCATGTTTAATACCACTTTCCGCCATAATGTGATCCATATAGATAATGAATCATCTCTAACTCATTTTACAGCCCCCTTTCCTTCATTTCTAAGGTTCTGCAACAACCTCCAGAATATCTTATCACCTTCTTGATATTTATTTTCTATGTTCTTGCCAAATTCGTCCCATGACATTTGTTTTGCTAGTTTTACACAATGTTTCGCTTTCTTACATTTGTCTCTGTATTCTCTAAGAGCAAAAGCTGACTTATTAGCCAGGAAGTTTTGATATGATTTCTTCTTTTCCTTCACTGCCTCTTTAACTTCCTGCATCCAATATGGAGTCCTGATTTTTCTAACCTTGCAGACAACCTCACCACATGCCTCTCTGGCTGAATCAATCAGGGCTTTCTTCAAAGCTTGCCATTAAATCTCCAAAGTTTGGTTCCTGTTGTCAAACTCTTTCATTTTTTCTTTGATAATTTTTGTGTATGTTAGTCTACAGTTCACATCTGAGAGCTGCTCAACTTTTATTTGCTTTAAAACTTTTTTACATATTATTCTTTTCAATATGAAATTCAATTTTATCCTGCTCAAGACTAAATAGTGATTGCTTCCAATTTCAAATCCTCTGTATGCTCTGGTGTCTCCTGCACCAGGGAGAAAACATCACTATCAACAATAACATAGTCAATGAGACTTTTCTTATTCCTAGCCTCTTCTCGCCATGTGAATTTGTGCATATTTTTATGTTGGAACATGGTCTTAGTAATAACCAGTCCATATCCTCAGCAGAAATCCAACAGGTATTTGCCATTATTATTAGCTTTGCTCTTTTCTCCAAATTTTCCCAAAATATTTTTGTATGTCTGACAATCATTTCCTACTCTGCTATTCAGATCCCCAACAAGGACCAACTTTTCCTTTTTCATTGTGTCAGTTGCTTTTTCTACAGCATCAAAAAATTCCTCCACTTCTACCTTAGTAGAACCTTCTGTGGGACTATAGGCACAAATAAGTCTCATTGTCCAGTTCTCCATTCCCATATTTGCCCACATCACTCTACTTGAGACTGCCTGCCATTCAAGAAGATTAGCCTCGTATTTTGTGTTGAATACTATGGCTACTCCTTCTTTTCCTTGATTGCCATTGTCTGAATATAACATTTTGTATTTATCGCTCAGAAAGATCTCACCAGTTTTTGCCTTTTTTGTTTCAGTGAACCCTATTATGTCAATCTGGTTCTTATCTAATTCCTCAGCTAGCTCCATTTCTTTGCCATTCAGGCTTCTTATGTTGATAGTACCGATCTTTTACTCTGGTGATGTGGAGTTGGGGTGTGTTTTCAGATTTGTTCCAGTAATTGACTTTTCGCTGTTCACCCTGGTTCCCTGGTGAAAACAACAAGGGCCTTGTTTAACCGGGTGATGCCCCAGCCGGCATGAAATTTTGTTATGTTGCACCATCATTTTTTATTTTGTATTTTTTTTAATTTTTATTTCATCATCATCAAATTCCTGCCATGTACCCTCAAGGGGTATACAGGATATGATAGTACTACATGAAAAAAATTACATCATTATTAATTTCCTATCTACAAGTTTCCTCCAAATCAGTCTGTTACTTGTCAAGACTCCAACATTATCAGATCTTATATTTCTATCGTCTAAAGCATTTCGTACCGTACCAATCCACCTATATCTTGGTCTTCCTCTGGGTCGTTTTGCTGCCAACCTGGCAGAGCACACTTGTTTTGCTAATCTTTCCTCACCCATTCTGTTTAAGTGACCATACACCTGAGATTAGGTCTGCTAATGCATTCCTGGATGCTGACAATGTCAAGTTCTTTCCTAATATGATCATTTTTAATATGATATTGCCATTGATGCCATCTGTTCACACCTCTAATCTTTCTCAGGACTCTCATATATGTGGTCTCTAGTCTTTGGTCAAATGTTTTACTTCTGACCCAGCTCTCAGATCGATAAGTTCAAACTGGTTTGAACACTGTCTAATTTAGTGTTCCGACTAATTTCTCTCTCATTCCATATGAATTTATTCAATTGACTTCCCACCATACCAGCTTTGCTGATTCTGTTGTCTATTTCTATATTTAATTTACCATCGTCAGTAAAAATCGTGCCTAAATAGCTCAAATGTTTTACTTGTTCCACAGGTTCTCCATTCACAACACAGTTGACATTTTCAATGATTCTGCCTATTTTCATAGTCTTTGTCTTTTTATTGCTGACCTTCATACCATATCTATTACAACAGTTATTCAATTTAGTCAGAGAATCTTGCAGACTTGCAGCGGATTTATTTAGAAGTATAACATCATCCGCATAAAGCAAAGAGCTGATATTAACATCTCCAATTTTCATATCAGGTTTAATACCACTTTCCTTCATAATGTGATCCATATAGATAATGAATAACAGAGGGGATAATGTACATCCTTGTCTTACACCAGATTTAATATTAAACCATCTTCCTGTACTTCCTTCAATTCTAACTGCTGACTTACAACTCAAATAAAGACTAAATATTGCTTGATATAATGCTCCATTGACACCATATAACTGCAGCATATTGAATAGCTTCTCTCTTGGCACGTTGTCATATGTCTTTTCCAAATTGACAAAACTTAAATACAGATCTTTATTATATTCCCATGCTTTCTCGACTATTTGTCGTAAAGTGAAGATCTGATCCTGACAGCCTCTATTTGGCCTGAATCCAGCTTGTTCTTCACCAAGCTTTTCTTCTACAATTCTTCTCAACCGTTTCTCAAGTATACTTGCATAGATCTTGCCAGGAACACTCAGTAGGGAAATACCTCTGTAATTCTCACATGCAGTTTTATTTCCCTTTTTTATATATGGGTACTATGAGAGCTCTACTCCAATCATCGGGAATTCGTCCCTCTGTCCAGGCTTTCTGAACTATGCAGTGCAGCCACTGTAAGACTCTTATACCACCATACTTCAGCATTTCTGGTCAAATATCATCTACTCCTGCTGCCTTTCCACATTTCAAACCTTTGATGGCTTTTTCTACTTGAAGTATGGATATGTATTCCTGACTGCATGCCTGGTCAGTGTTTTTTACCACTGTGCTGTCATCATTGCTTGTTTCATTTAGCAGTTTTTCAAAGTAATTACTCCATACTTCAAGGATATCTTTTTCTCCCGTTTTCATGTCACCTGTATAATCTCTAACTCCTTTTACAGCACTCTTTCCTCCATTTCTAAGCAACAACCTCCAGAATATCTTACCACCTTCTTGATATTTATTTTCTATGTTCTTGCCAAAGTCCTCCCATGACTTTTGTTTGGCTAGTTTTACACAGTGTTTAGCATTCTTGCATTTGTCTCTATATTCTCTAAGAGCACAAGTTGACTTATTTGACCAGAACTTTTGATATGCTTTCTTCTTTTCCTTCACTGCTTCTTTAACTTCCTGTGTCCACCAGGGAGTTCTGATTTTTTATCCTTACAGACAACCTCACCACATGCCTCTATGGCAGAATCAATCAATGTTTTCTTCAGAGTTTGCCACTGAATCTCCAAGGTTTTATTCCTGTTCTCAAACTCTTTCATTTTTTCTTCAATAATCTTTGTGTATTTTAGTCTACAGTTCACATCTGACAGCTGCTCAACTTTTATTCGCTTTAAAACTTTCTTACATGTTATTCTTTTCAATATGAAATTCAATTTTATCCTGCTCAAGACTAAATAGTGATCGCTTCCAATTTCAAATTCTCTGTACACTCTGGTGTCCTGCACCAGGGACAAAACATCGCTATCAACAATAACATAGTCAATGACACTTTTCTTATTCCTAGCCTCTTCTCTCCATGTGAATTTGTGCACATTTTTATGTTGGAGCATGGTGTTAGTAATAACCAGTCCATGTCCTGAGCAGAAATCCAACAGATATTTGCCATTATTATTAGCTTTGCTCTTTTCTCCAAATTTTCCCAAAATATTTTGTATGTCTCACAATCATTTCCTACTTTGCTATTTAGATCCCCAACAAGGACCAACTTTTCATTGTTCATTGTGTCAGTTGCTTTCTCTAAAGCCTCAAAAAATTCCCCTACTTCTACCTTAGTAGAACCTTCTGTGGGACCATAGGCACAAATAAGTCTCATTGTCCAGTTCCCCATTCTCATATTTGCCCACATTACTCTACTTGAGACTGACTGCCATTCAAGAAGATTAGCCTCGTATTTTGTGTTGAATACTATGGCTACTCCTTCTTTTCCTTGATTGTCATTGCCTGAATATAACATTTTGTATTTATTGCTCAGAAATATCTCACCAGTTTTGGTCTTTTTTGTTTGTCACCCCTATTATATCGATCTGGTACTTATCTAATTCCTTAGCTAGCTCCATTTCTTTGCCATTCAGGCTTCTTATGTTGATAGTACCGATCTTTAACTCTGGTGGTGTCGAGTTGGGGTTTGTTTTCAGATTTGTTCCAGTAGCTGACTTCTCGCTGTTCGCCCTGGTTCCCTGGCAAAAACAACGGGGAGCCTTGTTAAACTGGCCGACGCCCCAGCCAGAATGAAATTTTGTCATGTTGTACCATCATATTTTATTTTGGTTTAACCAATAAGAATACAATTTGGTCAGCTAAATCCCAAATTGCCAGCCCATCCTCGTTCGTTCAGTATCCAAGTAGATACCCAACAGGGTGCACCATGAGAAGGTAAGGATTGGACATTAGGTCAGAAGCCCTGGTCGGTTCTCCGCATTCCTTTAAAGGCTATGTGGAGGTCTCCTCTCAGTTATACAGCTTTGACCCTTAAGCACCCCTTTCTTTCTTATTTATAAATTTAATATGTAAATGTAAATTGAATTCATCTATTATAGCTCTCTCTTCGGAAATTTTGTGTAGCATACTTACTTCAATATATGAACTTATGATTGTTCTTGTATATGGTAGGCAAAGTATAATGAATAAACATCAAAATAGAATTTACTGTATCTGCTCTTGTTATAAAAGATTATAAGTTATAAAAACTATAAAGTTCATAATTTAGAGAAGTTAACTACATTTTTTAATTTCATTCCTCATATGATAATAAAAGTAAGCTTTATCACACTTTTTACACAATTAATTCTTCAAAAACCTATAAATCTGACCTCATTTAGAATGACTGTCACTTAATGCAGGCCTGGTTGGTTGAGTGAATGGCAATATCTACTCTCCACGGATATAAGTTTGAATCTTACAGTGGATGAATATTTGTTAAAGTCTTTAGGTGATAGATGATTGTCATTACCTGATTGAAACCATTATCCTGCCTAGTCTCCAAAACCAGATTATCTAACCATTAGCATCCTACATTTAGTTAGTTAGAGCACTAAAATGTATGACATATTTACAACCTTATGAGGGTGTATTCACATAAAAAATAAATTATAAATTCCAATTTTTAAGTTAACATATTATATTTCTGCACATTTGACACATGCTCTAATAATTGTCACAAGTATGAAATTTCAAATAAAACTTACTTAAACTTAACTTCAATATCACTAGGATTAATCAGCTTTGCAGTTGTTTCACCCACACCAAAAATTCCACCACCTCTGCGTCCACCACTACTACTCATAAAACCTGCAGACCGCTTGAATGTCCAGAACAAAAATCCCATCAGAAGAAGTGTAGGAAAGTAGCCAACAATGCTAGAGCTAAAAATAAAATAAGTTAAGGAGTGAACAGTTTGTTTCATTATATATCTGAACTCCAAAATATATATCCAAATATTGAGCATAAATGATATACATTGGTTACACAAAGACATTAGAAGATAAAATGAGATTAGCTGGGTATATGCATATCTTCTTCCTGTGTCCTTATGAATGGTGAGAATGTGCAAGATTTTTCTAGATCAGGGATGCACAAACTTGTTAAGGACAAGGGCCGCATAGTTCCACTGTTACTTATGGGAGGGCTGTCAAAAAAAAACCTTGAAAGTTATCTACCATATATTGTTTATATTATTTATGCCTATCATAATTGTTACAAAATAGGTAATAAAAAGTAAGTGAATTTAATTTGATGTGTGACATTGCATTGATTTGACAATTGTTTTGATATCTGGTTTGAGTTTTGTAGTAGCCAACCGCAAAATTGATTCTAAATTTTCATCAGTCAAGCGGTTCGTATTTTTCGATTTCTTAATATTCATGACTGAAAAAGTTTGTTCACAAATATATGTTGAGCCAAAGAGGCTTGCACATTTTAATGCTTTATCTAGCAACCATTTATAATTGTTTTTATCGACACAACGATAGAAGTTTAATAAACTGCCTTTGTTAAATTTATTTTGCAGGCTCTCATAGTTTTGAATGTCGATGAGTTCAAGCTGTGCTGATTCGGGTACATTTTCGGGCAAAATGGCAAAAGGATTGCTAAATAAATCTAGCAACGGTTTAAACTTTTTTAAAATCAGAAAACCAATCCTTGAAGGCTGATATCAAGTTATCAATCTTTTCAACATACACAGTTTTGAAGTTGACATTGAACTTTTCAGAAACTATCTTATAATTAGGAAAATGGATGTAATTTCCTGACTTCAGTTGGATTTAAAATAGATTTAACTTGCACTGAAAAGACAAAATGTGGCCATAAACTTGAGTAACCAATTGATCTTTGCCCTGAAGTCGCGTATTTAACGTATTTAAATGATTAGTAATGTCAACCAGAAAGGCTAAGTCACATAACCAATCCGGATTTTTTATGTCAGGGATGTATTTGTTTTTTTCAGTCTTGAAGATTTCAATTTCATTAATTAAATTTAGGAACCGCTCCAATATTTGTCCACGACTTAGCCACCTCACTTCTGTGTAAAAAATTAAGTCACCATATTCACTTTCAATGTCTTCAAGAAACTTTTTAAATTGTCGGTGATTTTATAAAATTAATCGTTGAAACCATAACTTTCATGACATGTTCAAATCCAAGTTTCTTAGGGCACAAGCTCTCCTGGTGGATTATACAGCGGAATTGTATCAACTCATTGTCGTGCCTTCCCAAATGCTGTTTCAATAATGTTACCAATTCAGAATTAGCTCCTATCATGGAATGAGCTCTGTCACTCGTGATACCTGATAATTTTGAGAGATCGAAATCAATTTTGGAACACTGTTCCAAAAGCCCAGTGAACATGTCATTACCTTTCGTTTGATCTGACAATGAACTCATTCCAATCAGCTCCTCACTTACCTCAAACTCTTGCGTTATTCCATGTGCAAATATTAACAACTGGGCTGTGGAAGTAATGTCAGTTGATTCATCAATAGCTAATGAAAAATAGGCAAATTTCTTTGAATAAGATGTTAATTGGTCCTTTACATTTTCCGACATTGCAGTAATTCTTCTTTGCACAGTCATCCTGTTTAACTGAATTTTCTCAACATTTTTGGCTGATTCAGAACAAATTTATTTAGCAGCTATCTCAAGGCAATCTTTAACGAAATCTCTGTCAGTAAATGGTCGGCATCTTTTTTTGCTATAAGGCAAGATATTTCAAAATTTATTTCTGTTGGGATTTCTGAATCTTGAATAGGTTTTGTAAACATCACTTGCTGACCTGTCAATTCTCGTTTCAAAAATGAAATCTTTTGTTTATGTAGTTCTCTGGTAGATTTGAAAATGTAGATTGCAGACTTTCATAGAGTCTCCTTATATTGTATTCTTTAGGTATGGCTACAGCACTTTTGCAAATCAAGCACATGATATTATTAAATGACTGCACAAAACCATATTTTACGGTCTCCAGCTATCCTGAAACTGCCATTTTTCATCCTGTAGTTTGCGTTTCCTACTTGGCCTTGCTTTATCCATTGTAGAATTTATTTTTTAATATTTCCTAGGGACGATAATTAATTGTAGCAATGCACCTACGAAAACAAAATACTCATATGACAAATAGACGATTATAAAATTTGTTAACATTATTACTAACCGATTATCATAAGTAGACAGACAATCGTGACGTCACAGCTACTTTGCTTTGCGCATATACCATTTTTAAAAATTACCTATCGTGTAACTTGTTAAAGTTAAAATAATACACGGTGAGGTGGGCCACCAGCAAATCAGCAGAGGGCGCAGCACACGGGCCACGGTATGTGCATCCCTATTCTAGATTATGATATGCAAAATGAAGCTGTCACTGATATGAGATAAGAGTACAGATACTCTGAAAAAAGACCACAGAATTTGTTAATCCTTGTTCTTCAAATTAATAGTTAACATCATCAGAGAATTATTTACAACAATATGGTAAGAAATATTGATTTAGTGCAGAAAGTGGGAAGAAATGGTCAGAGTAAACAACATATGAATATATTTTAATGTAATTAGACAACATACCTACACATTCTTATGTGTGTACACACATCTTACACATATTTACATACACACACATCTTACATACATAAATTATGTGTGAACACACACACACACACACACAATAATGTGTAGGTATGTTGCTCAATTACATCAAAATATATTCATACATTGTTTACTCTGATCATTTCTTCCCACTTTCTGCACTAAATCACTATTTCTTACCATATTGTTGTAAATAATTCTCTGATGATGTTGACTATTCATTTGAAAAGGATTAACAAATTCTGTGGTCTTTGTCTCCAAACTACCTGTACTCTTATCCCATAGCAGGTGATCAAAATTAAAGTATCCATGTTCAAGGCCTTGTGGAGTGCCAGCCAGTGATCCAAATACCGCAAAACTTTGCAGGAATACATTATGCGTCATGCCGATATGATATTTGAGAGAGAGAAAAAAAAAGTAGTTCAAAAATTCACCACCAAGAGGTAAATACCAAATGCATGGAATTTGCATATCATGCAACTTGACAAGTGATAGGGTGTTTGAAAAGATGGATATGGGATTTTTGCAAAGCTCCAACGGGCTTTGCTCGTGAAGCTGTACTACCTGAACAACTGCAATGATGTTGCTGCACTCCATAAATTTTGTTGCCTGAACAAATGTCGACGAAGTCCATTATTTCCATGTGTTCTGATATGAAGGATTAGTCATTTTTGAAGAAATGGGATCATTGAGACCTTGCAGAGGTTGCAAACCAATCAGTAGAAACTTCATTCAAAACAAGTGAATGAAGTTGCTACTGCATTGTAGAGCAGGCCATGAATAACAATATTGGTTCCTGCAGTGCATGTGCTATATCAAGACACATGGATATACTTATACAACTATCTGGAAAATTCTACAGACGATTCTGAATTTCTACTCATTCAAGATAACCCTCACAGGAATTGCACCAGGAAGACTTTGAAAGTTGATTGACTTTAACATTCCTTGCTTGAGTAGAGTTGGATGCTGTGTGGCTGTGGATGATTTTGTGGGTAGATAAGGCTCACTTTCACCTGAACGAAGCTGTGAATATCCACAATTGCCAGGTATATGGACTATGCAAAACCCACATGCAATCCAACAAATTTCTTTGCATTCACCCAAAGTTACTGTCTGGTGTAGATTTACAGCTTCATTGGACCATTCTTCTTTGAAGGCATTCACTTGGGTGCTGCAACATGATAATTTTGTTGTTCCACAGCTACACCAGCTTCTGTGCATGGATTCAGTCATTTTCATGTAAGATGGGGCCTCTCCACACATTAATCAATCCATATAGGATGTTCTTCGAGAACTTTCACAGAAGCCAGAGTGAAGCCATGTGTTTCCCACTGCATGGCCACCTCGTTCACCTGATCTGACCCCCTGTGACTTCTGGCTCTGGGGATTTCTGAAATACAGGGTTTATCAGGACTATCCAGATAACTTGCAGTGCTGAAAGACAGCATAATGCAGTACAGGAACATGTTATGAACATGCTGCGTTAGTCCTGACCAGCTATGTTTTGCCACTGAACATACTGTGCAAAGGATGCAGTCTGTAGTATACTGGGAAGGGCAGCACATTGAACCCTTTCTTTTAAAAATGAAGGCAGCACATTGAACAGTACAGCCTGTGGATGATTAATGATAGAAGTGAATCAAAATGTGTTATTTATGTTTGCTTTTTTCCTTACACAGAGAAAAATTACTACATTTACATTTGGAACACTATACAGTACCCCTGGTGGTGAATTTTGAAACTACCCCTCTCCCCAGACATCACTTCAGTATGATGTATTCCTGCAAAGTTTTGCAGCAAATGGATCATTGGGTGGGTCTCCACAACAAGGCCTTAAATTCTGGTACTTTGATCATACTGTATTATTCATAGGACAAAAGTGATATAAAAAAACCAGAATCAAATGTGATTTATTGTATTGTAACAAGATGATCACTTCAGATAAATCTCCAGATTTATCTGAAGTGATCATCTTGTTACAATGATGCAGGGATACTGTTTAGCATTTCTAACATCATTCAAACCCATGTACAGCAGTCATGCATTATACAGGACACTGTTATAATGCAAGGAAGCTCCATAAATAGGAGAGTGGTCTGAAAAGTTCTTGGCCTCGACCATAGATAGCAACACTATCGGCAAGATTTTTTCTTTCTAAGTTGGTACACCTATCATAAGCATCCATGTGAAACTACAAGTCATTATATCAAGTAGTTTGTTTTATACAGCTGTCTGAAGCAAAAATGTTGTCTGTATCCCTTGAAATAGATAAAATTGAGTATCATGTGGTTATAAAATTCTTTGTAAAAGAAGGTTTAACGCCAAACAAAATTCATTCGAAATTCATAAAAGTTTATGGGCACTCTTCTCCTTCGTTTTCGACAATTAAGAAATGGGCTGCCGAGTTTAAACGTGGCCGTACCAGTCTTGAAGGTGATCCACGTGAAGGACGTCCAAAACGTATAACAACACCAGAAATCATTGATCAAGTGCACGATATGGTATTGGATTACTGGCGAGTCAAAGTGCGTTAAATTGCTGAGACTATAGGCATTTCAAAAGAACATGTAGGATATATTTTGCATGAAGAATTGAAAATGAAAAAGCTTTGCACAAGATGGGTGCCGTGCTTGCTCACAGCAGATCAAAAACACACTTGCATGAAAATCTCTGAACAGTGCTCAGAGCATTTTAACAAGAATAAAACGGATTTTGTGCATCGATTTATTACTATGGATGAAACTTGGATTCACCATTACACACCAGAATTTAAACAGCAATCAAAACAGTGGACAGACGTCAGTTGTTCAGTGCCAAAGAAGACAAAGTCGGTTCCATCAGCAGGAAAGGTCATGGCATTGGTGTTTTGACATGTTAAAGACATTTTGTTTATTAATTATCTTGAAAAGGGTAAAATAATAACCGGAGAATATTATTCCAATCTTTTAACCGGACTAGACGGAAAAATTCGTGAGAAAAGAACTGGTTTGCAGAAGAAAAAAAATCATCTTTCATCAGGACAATGCACCTGCCCACAAAGGTGTTTTGGCAATTGAAAAATTAAGAGATCTGCACTATGAATTGTTGGAACATCCACTATATTCCACAGATTTGGCTCCCTCTGACTTCTATCTTTTTCCAAAACCAAAACTCTTCTTCGCTCGTTTTTCTTCGAATCAAGAGGTGATTGTTGCAGATGTAGAAGGGTATTTTGCAGATCTTACCGAAAATCACTACAGGGATGGGATAATGGTGCTGGAGCATCGCTGGAATAAATGTATTAGTTTGAAGGGAGATTATGTTGAAAAATAAAAATAATTTAGAAATTATAAATTCGTTTTTTCATTGTTAGGCCAAGAACTTTTCAGACGATCACCCTTGTATTCAACCAAAGTCTCATAATGGCAATGCTATTTTTAATTTGATAGTGTGAAGTACAGGAGATGCAAATATTCAACTTTACTGATATGACATATATGTATTAGATTGGACAGTGGCCTCATTTCTGCAGTTAATGACTACTACCAACTACTACTCAGAGTACAGTTCATTATGAATTCAGTTAAAATTAAAGAGTCCCTGCTCTTAAATGATTAGGCAAAAAACACAAGTCTGAATGGATAATGCAGAGGGGCCAACCAAACTCTTTCATCTATAAGAGAAAATCGTATATACCCAATATACAAAATCTACAAGAGTTGGGGACCTCATGAGTGTAGAAGAGCCCAATGATCATTGGTTATAAACAAAGTAGTTTATAACCAATTTGGTGGTTCTAGTTCTTGGTTTTTTTAGATAAAATCTGCAAGATTAAAGATTGAGAGCTCCAGTGGTGAAGGGAAGGATACCCAACAAAGCACTTACACTGATTAAAAAATAATAGTAATAATAAAAAAAAACAAAAAACGAATGCACAAAAAGAAGACATGAAAACCAGACTGCATTTATAATGTAGATTATTTTGTAAAGAAGGCAGCTGGTTCTTGAAAGTTTATTTTTCACTTGGTTAGACTATAATCAATTTAGTTTAATCCTTTATCCAAGTGTGAGCAAACAAAGTTTGCACCTGAAAATATCTTCAGGACTGGAGTAAGGTATATTATAGTCTAACCAAGTGAAAAATAAATTTTCAACATCTTTCTCTAAATCCAGAGTAATTTAATAAAAAGGTGACATATCTTTTGGCAACTCCTATAGGTAAAGATGACCTTGCCATTGCTTCTGCCTGGTATCTCCACTTCTGGGCCTGGCTCCCACTGAAGAGACCTCAATAAAGGTTGAAACTAGTCTGGATAGTGGCCCTTCCCTTAATGCATAACATTATACATATCTGCAAGGAGATGTGTTTTGCATTATGGGAGATACTGAGATAGGAGTGATGTTAGCTTGGTCCACCTTTGCTACGAGTTGCCTGGTGTTGTACTACCTTACCCCAGTCCTAAAGATATTTTCAGGTGCAAACTTTGTTTGCTCACACTTGGATACAGGATTAAACTAAATTTATTAAAGGCAGCTGGTTCCACTTGCATGACAATGTTCAAGTGCTCATGGTTAGAAAGATTTAAGCCAGGAGGGGGGAAAAAAAGCTGTAACCTACTGCATCCATTATATGTATTTACCAAGTGAGTTTTGTAACTCCTCCTCAAAGTAGTACCACTGAAAAGTCACAATTTTGATAATGGGATGCCATTCAAAGAGCTATGATGAGAATTTCTAAACATATACCAAAAAAGGAGTTTCATAAATCATTGCAGATGCTTTATGACTGTTGTTTTCAGTGTTTCAGCTCCTAGAAGGATGAATGAAACTTAACAAATTTAAAAATACATGCCATCATTTATTTTTTTTATTGTACCAGGTTTGTTTTCTAAACATCATACTGTGTAAACAATTCTTTAAGCACGTCTTCTCTCCAGGTTGTAGAGTATTTCCAAATAAGGTATTGTTCAAGTTTAGGAGAACAAACAGCACAGCAAAGAATATTCGCTCCTACCAATCATCTCTCGAGTAGGGTAAAGAGAAATATGTTGCAATATACAGTAACATGTTGAAAATAAATCATTTAATTTCAAGTCTCACAAATTATTATTATTACCTAACACCTCCAGGAGTCCAAGGACTCATTGAGGGAGGGCACCTGCTCTACAACTCTGTCTCCACCAACTAACTGCAACTACACCAAAGCCATCTACCGCCGACCACCACCATTAGTATTTCCACAGACACTCACAAATCCATTTCCAAGGCAGGATTTGAATCCACAGCCTTTTGGCTGGAGAGTAGGTACTCTAATCACTTGGCCAGCTAGCCTGGCTGGCCGAGTGGTTAGCATATCCGCTATGGTAGTTCAAATATGGTAGATATTTACCAGATATGGTAGTTCAAATGATAAGTGCTCACTTCACCAATAGTATACACTGTATACCATGTAACATAGCACACAGTGCTACCACTACACTGAATGAAGAGATACAGGTGCATGAGGACAATTAACTCAGAAAAAAAATAAAAGGAAAATTATCCCTTATACCTGAAAATAATTATCCCTTTTCAGTTATCTTCAAACTTATTAAAAGAAAGTCGTTGAAAGTTTATTTTCCACTTGGTTAGAGTATAATAAATTTAGTTTAATCCTTTATCCAAGTGTGAGCAAACAAAGTTTGCGCCTGAAAGTATCTTCAGGACTGGGTTAAGGTGGTACACACCAGGGCAACTCGTTGCAAAGGTGGAGCAAGCTACCAACACTCCTATCCTTATCTCCTATAATGCAAAACACATCTCCTTGCGGATATGTCTATTGTTATGCATTAAGGGAAGGGCCACTACCCAGACCGGTTTCGACCTTTATTGAGGTCTCTTCAGTGGGAGCCAGGCCCAAGTCGAGATATCAGGCAGAAGCATTTGCAGGTCATCTCCACCTATAGGAATTGCCAATTGGTGTGCCACCCTTTTTTAATAAATTACTCTGGATTTAGAGAAAGATGTTGAAAGTTTATTTTCCACTTGGTTAGAGTATAATAAATTTAGTTTAATCCTTTATCCAAGTGTGAGCAAACAAAGTTTGCGCCTGAAAGTATCTTCAGGACTGGGTTAAGGTGGTACACACCAGGGCAACTCGTTGCAAAGGTGGAGCAAGCTACCAACACTCCTATCCTTATCTCCTATAATGCAAAACACATCTCCTTGCGGATATGTCTATTGTTATGCATTAAGGGAAGGGCCACTACCCAGACCGGTTTCGACCTTTATTGAGGTCTCTTCAGTGGGAGCCAGGCCCAAGTCGAGATATCAGGCAGAAGCATTTGCAGGTCATCTCCACCTATAGGAATTGCCAATTGGTGTGCCACCCTTTTTTAATAAATTACTCTGGATTTAGAGAAAGATGTTGAAAGTTTATTTTCCACTTGGTTAGAGTATAATAAATTTAGTTTAATCCTTTATCCAAGTGTGAGCAAACAAAGTTTGCACCTGAAAATATCTTCAGGACTGGAGTAAGGTATATTATAGTCTAACCAAGTGAAAAATAAATTTTCAACATCTTTCTCTAAATCCAGAGTAATTTAATAAAAAGGTGACATATCTTTTGGCAACTCCTATAGGTAAAGATGACCTTGCCATTGCTTCTGCCTGGTATCTCCACTTCTGGGCCTGGCTCCCACTGAAGAGACCTCAATAAAGGTTGAAACTAGTCTGGATAGTGGCCCTTCCCTTAATGCATAACATTATACATATCTGCAAGGAGATGTGTTTTGCATTATGGGAGATACTGAGATAGGAGTGATGTTAGCTTGGTCCACCTTTGCTACGAGTTGCCTGGTGTTGTACTACCTTACCCCAGTCCTAAAGATATTTTCAGGTGCAAACTTTGTTTGCTCACACTTGGATACAGGATTAAACTAAATTTATTAAAGGCAGCTGGTTCCACTTGCATGACAATGTTCAAGTGCTCATGGTTAGAAAGATTTAAGCCAGGAGGGGGGAAAAAAAGCTGTAACCTACTGCATCCATTATATGTATTTACCAAGTGAGTTTTGTAACTCCTCCTCAAAGTAGTACCACTGAAAAGTCACAATTTTGATAATGGGATGCCATTCAAAGAGCTATGATGAGAATTTCTAAACATATACCAAAAAAGGAGTTTCATAAATCATTGCAGATGCTTTATGACTGTTGTTTTCAGTGTTTCAGCTCCTAGAAGGATGAATGAAACTTAACAAATTTAAAAATACATGCCATCATTTATTTTTTTTATTGTACCAGGTTTGTTTTCTAAACATCATACTGTGTAAACAATTCTTTAAGCACGTCTTCTCTCCAGGTTGTAGAGTATTTCCAAATAAGGTATTGTTCAAGTTTAGGAGAACAAACAGCACAGCAAAGAATATTCGCTCCTACCAATCATCTCTCGAGTAGGGTAAAGAGAAATATGTTGCAATATACAGTAACATGTTGAAAATAAATCATTTAATTTCAAGTCTCACAAATTATTATTATTACCTAACACCTCCAGGAGTCCAAGGACTCATTGAGGGAGGGCACCTGCTCTACAACTCTGTCTCCACCAACTAACTGCAACTACACCAAAGCCATCTACCGCCGACCACCACCATTAGTATTTCCACAGACACTCACAAATCCATTTCCAAGGCAGGATTTGAATCCACAGCCTTTTGGCTGGAGAGTAGGTACTCTAATCACTTGGCCAGCTAGCCTGGCTGGCCGAGTGGTTAGCATATCCGCTATGGTAGTTCAAATATGGTAGATATTTACCAGATATGGTAGTTCAAATGATAAGTGCTCACTTCACCAATAGTATACACTGTATACCATGTAACATAGCACACAGTGCTACCACTACACTGAATGAAGAGATACAGGTGCATGAGGACAATTAACTCAGAAAAAAAATAAAAGGAAAATTATCCCTTATACCTGAAAATAATTATCCCTTTTCAGTTATCTTCAAACTTATTAAAAGAAAGTCGTTGAAAGTTTATTTTCCACTTGGTTAGAGTATAATAAATTTAGTTTAATCCTTTATCCAAGTGTGAGCAAACAAAGTTTGCGCCTGAAAGTATCTTCAGGACTGGGTTAAGGTGGTACACACCAGGGCAACTCGTTGCAAAGGTGGAGCAAGCTACCAACACTCCTATCCTTATCTCCTATAATGCAAAACACATCTCCTTGCGGATATGTCTATTGTTATGCATTAAGGGAAGGGCCACTACCCAGACCGGTTTCGACCTTTATTGAGGTCTCTTCAGTGGGAGCCAGGCCCAAGTCGAGATATCAGGCAGAAGCATTTGCAGGTCATCTCCACCTATAGGAATTGCCAATTGGTGTGCCACCCTTTTTTAATAAATTACTCTGGATTTAGAGAAAGATGTTGAAAGTTTATTTTCCACTTGGTTAGAGTATAATAAATTTAGTTTAATCCTTTATCCAAGTGTGAGCAAACAAAGTTTGCGCCTGAAAGTATCTTCAGGACTGGGTTAAGGTGGTACACACCTTAACCCAGTCCTGAAGATACTTTCAGGCGCAAACTTTGTTTGCTCACACTTGGATAAAGGATTAAACTAAATTTATTATACTCCAACCAAGTGGAAAATAAACTTTCAACATCTTTCTCTAAATCCAGAGTAATTTATTAAAAAAGGGTGGCACACCAATTGGCAATTCCTATAGGTGGAGATGACCTTAACCCAGTCCTGAAGATACTTTCAGGCGCAAACTTTGTTTGCTCACACTTGGATAAAGGATTAAACTAAATTTATTATACTCCAACCAAGTGGAAAATAAACTTTCAACATCTTTCTCTAAATCCAGAGTAATTTATTAAAAAAGGGTGGCACACCAATTGGCAATTCCTATAGGTGGAGATGACCTGCAAATGCTTCTGCCTGATATCTCGACTTGGGCCTGGCTCCCACTGAAGAGACCTCAATAAAGGTCGAAACCGGTCTGGGTAGTGGCCTTTCCCTTAATGCATAACAATAGACATATCCGCAAGGAGATGTGTTTTGCATTATAGGAGATAAGGATAGGAGTGTTGGTAGCTTGCTCCACCTTTGCAACGAGTTGCCCTGGTGTGTACCACCTTAACCCAGTCCTGAAGATACTTTCAGGCGCAAACTTTGTTTGCTCACACTTGGATAAAGGATTAAACTAAATTTATTATACTCTAACCAAGTGGAAAATAAACTTTCAACATCTTTCTCTAAATCCAGAGTAATTTATTAAAAAAGGGTGGCACACCAATTGGCAATTCCTATAGGTGGAGATGACCTGCAAATGCTTCTGCCTGATATCTCGACTTGGGCCTGGCTCCCACTGAAGAGACCTCAATAAAGGTCGAAACCGGTCTGGGTAGTGGCCCTTCCCTTAATGCATAACAATAGACATATCCGCAAGGAGATGTGTTTTGCATTATAGGAGATAAGGATAGGAGTGTTGGTAGCTTGCTCCACCTTTGCAACGAGTTGCCCTGGTGTGTACCACCTTAACCCAGTCCTGAAGATACTTTCAGGCGCAAACTTTGTTTGCTCACACTTGGATAAAGGATTAAACTAAATTTATTATAAAAGAAAGTCATTTAAATAAGTGAAATGTGAGCAGACATTTCATGGAAACTTGTTATACTTGTTCCAATATTTTGGAACAAATATAGCAAGAAATAATAACTTACTGACTGCAGATCATAGTATTGGAACCAGATATGGTAGTTCAAATAACTACTATTGACTATTAAATTATTTAAGGAATTTACAACGTATACTGGAATATTAATGGGAACATACCACTATGACACGTGTGCAAGCACCACAAAAAACAAATGAAGGAAGAGAGAAAACTACTGTTGTTCCTAGAGTCCTAAAGGTGGTCCCTAGCAGGCTATATTGGGTTGTCTTGGCTGTTTGGCTGAAGTTCTCAAGATGCAAGCATCCCAAATTTGGAGCAGTTTCATACACCCAAATTTGTTGAGGTTTGGAAAGTTTTTTTAGAGCTGAGGCTGATTTCATGAACAATCTTTCATATTTAAATCTTTTTATCTTTTTTCTTTTAATTTTATTTAAAAATATTTTAATTTTTATCTTGCTCCTACAGAACATATTTTCACACGACATCATGGCCATCTTTGCCCACGTACTCTGCTCTAGATATTTCGTGTGGCAAAACAATTTTTACCTTCAAAAAGAGGGTACAGCCATGGGCTCACCACTTTCCCCCCCAATAGCTAACTTTTATATGGAAGATTTTGAGCAACGAGCTCTAGAGTCAGCGTGCCTAAAGCCCAAAATTTAGCTCAGATACGTCGACGTCATTTTCGCCATTTGGCCCCACGGCCGCGAAGCACTAATACATTCCTTAGCCACCTGAACAAACAGTACAAACGTGCCCAATTCACCATTGAAATGGAAAAAAACAACTCTCTTCTGTTCCTAGACACACACGTCTTCCCTCAGGCTGTCACTCCTTCTCAGTCTACTACAAACCTACACACACACACACACACACACACACACACACACACACACACACACACACACACACACACACACACACACACACACACAGGCCAGTACATACACAAAAATTCTTATTACCACCCAACACAAAAACCAGGGGTCATAAGCACCCTTAACCACAGAGCTTAAATGATTTGTTCAAATGAACAAGCTCTAAACCAGGAATATGAGATCACCAACCATACATTTATGAAAAATGGATACAGTAAAAAACTATTCACAAGATCCTCCACAGAGATACCACTAAAAACAAAAACGATTTCAAGAATGCTATTGCCATATCTTATGTTAGAGGCATTTCCAAAAAAATAGAACACTACACAAATACAACATCAAAACCATCTTTAAATCCCTGACAAAATTAAGACACCTACTCAGTTCTTCCAAAGATCCTCTTCCACACCTAGCCCACTAAGGGGTTTACAAAATACAATGCACATGTAACCTACCATACATAGGGGAAACAGGGCGAACATCCCAATTAGAAAGGATGAACACAAACGACACATTAAATACCTCCATTTTGGAAAAACTGCCCTTTCTGACCATGCACTCCAAACATACCACAGAATTGATTGGAAAGGTACCAAGTCCGTACACCGCACCAAAACCTGGTTCGAGAGGAAATTTAGAGAAGCATGTGAAATGCTCAAACATAATCCAAATGTGAACAGAAATGACGGTCTAACCATTCCAAGGATGTGGAGGATCCATTTGCAACCTTTATAGCAACCAGAAAAAGCCAAAGAAAAATTGCAATACAAGAAGACTTGGTGACATGTTTTTTTTTCCCCCTTAACATTCAATAGCAACTTGAACTGTACAAATTCAGAAGAATCTTAGTACAGGAGGATTTTAGCAAAGTTTATTGTAGTTTTTTATTTAATTAATTAATTATTTATTTATTTATTTTATTTTTTATCACTAGAGGTCAGGCTAAGAAGAAGATTAATTAACAGCATAGATTTAATTTACCTTCATAGAGTGCAAGAGCATGTAGCTTGGTTTCCTATACACATGTATCCTTCTGATGATGACCTCAATACAGGGGTCGAAACGTCAAGCGTTATTTTATTAATAATAAGTAAAATATCATTTCAACACGTTTTTGTCCCTAAATTCGGAAATATAATGTGTTACCAACGTATAAGCCTATCTACAAGAAAGATAGTTCAAATAATAAGTGCTCACTTCACCAATAGTATATACTGTATCCTATGTAACATAGTACACAGTGCTACCACTACACTGAATGAAGAGATACAAGTGCATGAGAAGGACAAACAGCACAGCAAAGAATATTTGATCTACCAATCACTTCTTGAGTAGGGCAAAGAGAAATGTGTTGCAATATCCTGTTCAAAATAAATCATCTAATTTCAACTCTCACAAATTATCTCAGAAAAAAATAAATAAAAGAATATTAAGAGTTATAAAGAATTATAAAGAAATAAAAGAAGATTCTAGAGCCGTTGCATAACCTGAATAAGAATTCAGCAATTGGGACAGATGGGATATCAGCACATGTGTTAAAGGAATGTTTAGCCAAACTGGCTAAGCCCTTGACATTTTTGTATAATTTGAGTCTTAGCTCAAAAAAGATCGCCCCAAGAATGGAAAGAATGTATAACCCCATTGCACAAGAGTGGTACAAAGACTGATGTGTCTATAGACCTATCAGTATCTCTGGAGTAATTGTAAAGATTTTAGAGAATATGGTAAGAATGTGCATACCAAGATGGGTGGACAAACAAGATATACAGTAGACGGTTGTCGAAAGCCTCTGTTCTCGAACAATTCGGTTCCCGAAGATATTTTCCGAACAAAAAACACCCCAGTTTCCGAACATGGCAAACAGCAACCACGTGCAGAGCTGTAAGGCGGGAAAGCATCAGTTAAGTGGCAGCCTTCGTTCAGTGCAGATACCTGCTCGAATTTTCTGTTTTTTTTTTCCCATAAATTATTATTAATTAAGCCACCATGGGGTCGCAGAAGAATAATGATAGCAGCAAAGCAAAAAGAAAAGTTGTTAGAACCACGATAGAGATGAAAAGAGAAATCATATCCAAACATGAAAATGGCGTTCGTGTCTCGGATCTTGCTATACAGTTGGTATGGCAAAATCAGCGATCTGTACAATACTCAAAAATAAAGAGGCGATCAATTTTCGTCTATATTTTATCTATTTATTGTGTTTATTCTTTTTATGTAAGATTTTATGCATTTTCATTATGTTTATATACGATCTCATCCATGAAGTACTGTTATAAAGGTGTAAATAAACAATCATCTGGGGTTCAGGAACGGATTAATTCATTTTACATTAATTCTTATGGGAAAATGGTTTCAGTTTTCGAACAGCCTTTGGGAACGAATTAAGTTCGACAACAGAGGTTCCACTGTACTTTATAAGGAATAGCATAGGTTTGTTAAAAGGAGGTTATGTCTTCATGTCTGAGCAATTTGCTCATATTTTATAATAATGTTACAGCAGAGTTGGATAAAGGGAATGAATATGATACTGTTGGACTTTGTGAAGGTATTTGATAGAATACCACATAAAAATTTGTTGCATAAACTAGAGAATATGGGATTGGAATGTCAAATATTAGCTTGGATGAGGTGATGGCTGACAGAAAGTGGTATAAGAGAGAGATGTGAATCTGAGAGATTTAAGGTGACCAACAGTGTGCCTCAAGGATCAGTCCTTTGATCATTGTTTAATCTATACATTAATGATATTGGAAAGGGATTGGCAAGAGATCTTCAGTTGTTTGCTGATGATGCAAAGATAAGCAGGGCAATCAGAGATGCTACTGATATATATAGCATCTACAGGGTAATCTGAATAGGCTGGAAGTGTAGGCAATGGATAATGGTTATCAATTCAAAGATAGTAAAGTCATGCACTTTGGCGTAATGCGATATTCAGAATGAGGCTAGAGATCTTGGAGTTATGGTCGATAGAAAGTTGAAGTTCAAAAGTCACATAATAAAAATTGCACAGTTCAAACGAACAATGGCATGTAAGGATATGGAGGTCATTTTACTTCTTTACCAGGCTTTGATACAACCACATCTGGACTACTTTGCACTGATTTGCCTCCTCCTAGGTTCAAAACAAGATAAAGGAGCTGTGGAAGATAGAAAGTTGAAGTTCAAAAGTCACATAATAAAAATTGCAAAGTTCAAACGAACAATGGCATGTAAGGATATGGAGGTCATTTTACTTCTTTACCAGGCTTTGATACAACCACATCTGGACTACTTTGCACTGATTTGCCTCCTAGGTTCAAAACAAGATAAAGGAGCTGTGGAAAGGCTGATATCAGGATTACAGAATGTAGATTACGAGGATAAATCGAGAATATATAAACTGCAGGCACTGGTAGAGAGAGAGAGAGAAGAAAGAGGGGTGATATGATAGAGGTCTATAAAACTTTTGAGAGGATGTTATAGGATATTGGTTGATAACATTTTTTGTTATATGCAAGGTGGGAAGAGGACAATCAAGCATCCATGGAAATTAAGTTTGAATGCAGTTAAGAAAGGGGTGAGAGCTAGAATTTTCTCACATAGAACTGTGAGTGAATGGAACAGTTTGCCTGTTGAAGTAGTAAGTGCATTTAGTGTAAATGAGTTTAAGATAAAGTATGACAGCTGGTAAATGGGTTAGATCAACACAGAACTGTAAGGCCTACAACACCCCTCTTTCTTAACTCAGATCACAGAGTCATTAGTGCTCACATCAAGCTTTGGTTAAAAATTACCAACTCAAAGAAAACAGCGACAAGAAATATAAATGGAACAGTTTAGAAGATTCCTGAATCCAAAATAAATATAAAGAAGCCATTTACAAATGACTAAAAAACCTAGTGCTTATGAGTAATAATACTGAAAATAATAACTTCAATAATCTAATCAAAGAAGTCAATAGAAGCGCTGGATAAATATATCCTTAAAGTAGCAGAAAAGTGAGTATCACAGAATTCCATAAAACTGATTCCTCAAGCAAAGAATGAGACAACTTGAGAGTGAACAGATAAAGCAAAACTTCGAGATAACAAATAACCAAATATATGATTCCCTAAAAAAAAAAAAAAAGACAAAGAATCCACATACAAAACATGTCAAACTTTGGAGGATCATCATAGATACCATAAGACCAAAGAAGCTTTTAAGAATGTGAAACATCTTAGTAACAAAGAAAGGAAACCCCAAAAAAATTAAGAATTAAAGATAAAGAATTATCAGAATAGAAAAACTACTTTAGAAGTTTACTTAACATTAAGAACACTTCACAAACTTCAGTGTCCAGAATCAAAATAAGTGAAGAAATACCTATAAATTGCAATAACTTCACTCTTGATGAATTCAAAATGGCTCTGAGCAAGCAAAAAACGGGTAAAGCTGCAGGGACTGATAGATCACAGTTGAAGCCATACTCCACGGTGGCATCCAACTACAGAATATTTTCATCAATATATGCAATAACACTCTCAGGATAGGAGAAATACCTCCCCATTGGAAAGAAAGTATAATTATATCGATACGGAAAAAAAGGAAACATAAATAAACCAGAAATCTACCGTGGAATAACCATTACCCATAGCTCTGAAACTTTACAATAAAATGATTCTTAATTGTATAGAACCTTATATTTTCCCACTGTTACAGCAAAATCAAGCAGGATTCCCAAAGAACAGAAGCACATTAGAACAATTCACAGTGTAAGAAAATTATTGGAAGGTTCCAAAGACAAGAATATTCCTCTTATCCTCAATTTCATAGACTTCATAAAGGCAGTTGATTCCATTAGTAGAAACATTAACATGTTTAGCATTCTTTATCATTACAAGATTCCCACACACGTGTTCTTGTCAATAGAGAATTGACAGAACTTTGTAGAACTCCTATAACAACAGGAGTTCTACAAGGAGACACCTTGGATACCTTCCTCTTTATAATAACTCCAGACTACATTTTCAGGATGCTTGAGGAAAGATTCGGAGCAATGCTAACAACCAACAATAAACAACTCTGGCTCGGTGACCTTAGCTATGCAGACGATATAGTATTAATAGATTCATCTTTATCCAAAGTACAACAACACTTTGACAAACTATGCTATGCTGAAAAAATATTTGGATTGACAGTTAACTCAAATAAAACTAAAATACTCACAAATATAGCACAAGGCTCCTTTATTACAGAACACAACCAACTATTAGAAAAAGTAGACTTCCAATACTTAGGTTCAGATATAAATAATACTGTAAATGACATAATATTAAGAAAATATAAAGCTCTCAATCAACACAGAAATCTAAGAAATACATGGAAATCGCCCCTCATCACCATGGAAACAAAAATTAGGCTTTATAAAACAACCTCTCAGGCTATCTTCTTATATGGTGGAGAAAAATGAATGTTTTCATTCACAAAACAATAAAAACCATTAATAGCTGTAAATACAACCTGCTTAAGACTGTTATTTGGTTACTCCTGAAAGGATCATATTCATAATTCCACTATTTTAGAAGAGGCAAACCCAAAACCATTGAGTGAAACCCACCGCAGATATCAACTCGATTAGTCTGGACATCAACTGAGACAGCCTCCTTCTCCATACTTTGACATCTTAGTTTTATATGCTCCTTTAAAGGAAAAGATGGAGAGGGAGACAAACTAAACAATTCTGGCAGTATATTAACCACCTTATCAGCACAGATACTCTCTCTCTCTCTCTCTCTCTCTCTCTCCATGCGAAATAACTCAACTAGAAAATACACGTACTAACCACAGATAAGTTTTAATACGCAAATCTTTCATTCCAAATACCTTGGAACATCCTCAGTACAGTAATTCCAACAATGAATTATTTGCATGATTACAATGGAATCTCAATATGCGTGCAGTAACGTGTTATAGAAGTAAATTAAAATATAATTGAACAAACAAACAAAAAAAAAAAACATCAAATTCCTGCCATGTATCCCCAAGGGGTGTACAGGATATGATAGTACTACATAAAAAAAATTACATCATTACCAACTTCCTATCCACAATTTTCCTCCAAATCAGTCTGTTACTTGTCAAGACTCCAACATTATCAGATCTTATATTTCTATCATCTAAGGCACTTTGTACCGTATCAATCCACCTGTATCTTGGTCTTCCTCTGGGTCGTTTTCCTGCCAACCTGACAGAGAACACTTGTTTTGCTAATCTTTCTTCGCCCATTCTGTTTAAGTGACCGCACCACCTGAGGTTAGCTCTGCTAACGCATTCCTGGATGCTGACAATGTCAAGTTCTTTCCTAATATCCCCATTTTTAATATGATATTGCCATTGATGCCATCTGTTCACGCCTATAATCTTTCTCAGGACTCTCTTATCTGCAGTCTCTAGTCTTTGGTCAAGTGTTTTGCTTCTGACCCCGCTCTCAGATCCATAAGTTAAAACTGGTTTGAACATTGTCTTGTATACAGCTAAGTTAGTGTTCCGAGTAATTTCTCTCTTATTCCATACGAGTTTATTCAGTTGACTTTCCACCATACCAGCTTTGCTGATTCTGTTGTCTATTTCTATATTTAATTTACCATCTTCACTAAAAACATTTCAGCTACCTAAGCAGCTGAAATGTTTTACATGTTCCACAGGTTCTCCATTCACAACACAGTTGACATTTTCAGTGATTCTGCCTATTTTCATTGTCTTTGTCTTTTTATTGCTGACCTTCATACCATATCTATTACAACAGTTATTCAATTTAGTCAGAGAACCTTGCAGACTTGTAGCGGATTTATTTAGAAGTATAACATCATCTGCAAAGAGCTGGCATTAACATCTCCAACTTTGATGTCGTTTTTAATACCACTTTCCTTCATAATGTGATCCATATAGATAATGAATAACAGAGGGGATAATGTATATCATCAGATTAAACATTAAACCACCTTCCAGTATTTCCTTCAATTCTAACTGCTGACTTATAACTCAAATAAAGACTAAGTATTGTTTGATATAATGCTCCATTGATACCTTATAACTGTAGCATATTGAATAGCTTCTCTCTTGGCACCTTGTCACATGCCTTTTCCAGATCGACAAAACTTAAATAAATACAGATATTTGTTATATTCCAATGCTTTCTCGACTATTTGTCGTACAGTGAAGATCAGATCCTGACAGCGTCTATTTGGCCTAAATCCAGCTTGTTCTTCCACAATTCTTCTTAATCGTTTCTCAAGTATACTTGCATAGATCTTGCCAGGAACACTTAGTAGGGAAATACCTCTGTAATTCTCACATTGTTTTATGTCCCTTTTTATATATGGGTAATATGAGAGCTCTACTCCAATCATTGGAAATTTGTCCCTCTGTCCAGGCTTTCTGAACTATGCAGTGCAGCCACTGTAAGACTCTTATACCACCATACTTCAGCATTTCTGATCGAATATCATCTACTCCTGCTGCCTTTCCACATTTCAAGCCTTTGATGGCTCCTTCTACCTCAAGTACGGATATGTATTTCCGACTGCATGCCAGGTCAGTGTTTTTTACCACTGTGCTGTCATCATTGCTTGTTTCATTTAGCAGTTTTTCAAAGTAATTACTCCATACTTCAAGGATATCTTTTTCTCCCGTTTTCATGTCACCTGTATAATCTCTAACTCCTTTTATAGCACTCTTTCCTCCATTTCTAAGCAACAACCTCCAGAATACCTTACCACCGTCTTGATATTTATTTTCTATGTTCTTGCCAAAGTCCTCCCATGACTTTTGTTTAGCTAGTTTTACACAGTGTTTAGCATTCTTGCATCTGTTTCTGTATTCTCTAAGAGCACAAGCTGACTTATTTGTCAGGAACTTTGATATGCTTAGTGAAAAGCTTTTGAAAACATTACAATTATATGGAGCAAATGGAACATTATACAGAACAATACACAGCCTATATTTAATTTGTAAGTCAGCAGGTATCATTCAATTTTAATGGAGAACCTACAGAAATGTGGTTCAATGTCAAATCTGGTGTTAGAAGAGAAGGATGCCCATTATCTCCACTCTTGTTCATCATTTATATGGATCACAATATGAAAAATGTGGCATTAAACCTGATATTAGGATTGGAAATATCAAATATAGCCCATACAAATCACCAGGATTCTCTAACTAAATTGTAACAGCTGTAACAAGTTTGACATGAAAATCAGCAATAAAAAGACTTAAGCTAACAAAATAGGCAAGAACATAGAAAACTTCAGCTGCATTCTCAATGGAGAACCTATAGAACAAGTAAGACATTTCAGATATTTAGATACAGTTTTTACTGAAGATGACAAACTAAATTTGGAAAGACAACAGAATAAGCAAAGCTGGTATGCCAGGAAGTCAGTTAAATACATTTATATGGAATAAGAGAGAAATCAGCCAAACACACTAAACTAGCAGTATACAAGACAGTGTTCAAACCAGTTATGAATCTAAGATTGAGATAAAATAAAGCATTTCAAAAACAAAAACCAGAGCCCACAGATATGAGAGTTCTTAGAAAAATTATGATTCTGAATAAATGGCAGTGGAAGAATCATAATAAAAATTCAGTCATTATGAAGGAACTCGACACTGCTAACATTCAAGAATGAGTTAGTGCTAATCTTAGATGGTATGGTCACTTAAAACAGAATGGGTGAGGAAAGGTTTGCAAAACAGATATTTTATGACAAGATTGCATAAAACAGATCCACAGGAAAACCATGGTCCAGGTGGATTGATTCAGTCAAGATATATGTAACAGAAAATAGAATCAATCCATTAACTAAGTTCAGGAATCCACAGCTGACTCATGTTTACAGCTTTCTGTAGATGAAATTAATGGTAAAAAAAAACTGAGATGAATGCAAGTTTAATTAAAAGAGCTGTACTGTGTAGGAAAAAGGAAGTTATGATGCCACTGTGATGTCAACTTCTCACTACAGCAAATATTATAACTAACCACTGACAAAGTCCCTAGTGAAGCCTCGTACGTATGTCTTATCACCAGACTTTAAGCCTTATATGTAAAATGCTATTATAATGGAAATTCACTAAGGTAATCATTCACTATAACAAATGATTTCTGCAGATCTTAAGCATTTGCTATAGGCCTGACTGTACAAGTCTCTGGTCACAGCAATATTGGCTTATGGATTGCAGCTTTACTCACCCAGATTTATAATGGCTAGCAAGAGAGTTTAAGGCAATCAGAAAAGATTCCCTTAGAGGTTGATGGGATTGTATCATGGCATTTAGATAGTTGCAATTTTGCTGAATTTGTATAAAAGAAGAGAAAAAAGAGCTTTAATTGGAGTTTATAAATTAGTTCAAGGCAGGCGTTTATAAGACAGACAGTAAAACTGCACTGGGTTGAAACAGAGGACTAGAGAAAATAAAAAAATATAATTATAAACCAATATACCTAATTTAGTTAGGGGGTGCTTAAGGGTCAAAGCTGTATAACTGAGAGGAGACCTCCACATAGCCTTGAAAGGAATGCGGAGAACCGACCAGGGCATCTGACCTAATATCCAATCCTCACCTTCTCATGGTTCGTTCAGTATCTACTGAATACTGAACGAACGAGGATGGGCTAGTAATTTGGGATTTAGCCGACCAAATTGTATTCTTATTGGCTTAAACCAATATACAAAATGACGGTACAACATGACAAAATTTCATGCGGCTGGGGCGTTGTCCGGAACAAATCTGAAAGCACATCCCAACTCAACATCACCAGAGTTAAAGATCGGTACTATCAACATAAGAAGCCTGAATGGCAAAGAAATGGAACTAGCTGAGGAATTAGATAGGTACCAGATCGACATAATAGGGGTGACTGAAACAAAAAAGACAAAACTGGTGAGATATTTCTGAGCAATAAATACAAAATGTTATATTCAGGCAACGACAATCAAGGAAAAGAAGGAATAGCCATAGTATTCAACACAAAATACGAGGCTAATCTTCTTGAATGGCAGGCAGTCTCAAGTACAGTGATATGGGCTAACATCAGAATGGGGAATTGGACAATGAGACTTATTTGTGCCTATGGTCCCACAGAAGGTTCTACTAAGGTAGAAGTGGAGGAATTTTTTGATGCTTTAGAAAATGCCACTGACACAATGAAAAAGGAAAAGTTGGTCCTTGTTGGGGATCTAAATAGCAGAGTAGGAAATGATTGTCAGACATACAAAAATATTTTGGGAAAATCTGGAGAAAAGAGCAAAGCTAATAATAATGGCCAATACCTGTTGGATTTCTGCTCAGGACATGGACTGGTTATTACTAACACCATGTTCCAACATAAAAATGTGCACCAATTCACATGGAGAGAAGAGGCAAGGAATAAGAAAAGTCTCATTGACTATGTTATTGTTGATAGTGATGTTTTCTCTCTGGTGCAGGACACCAGAGTGTAAAAGGATTTGAAATCAGAAGTGATCACTATTTAGTCTTGAGCAGGATAAAATTGAATTTTATACTGAAAAGAATATAAAAAGCAAATAAAAGTTTAGCAGCTCTCAGATGACAACTGTAGACTAAAATACACACAAAGATTATTTGAAGAAAACCCTGACTGATTCAGCCAGAGAGAAAGGTGAGGTAGTCTGCAAGGATAGAAAAATCAGAACTCCATGGTAGACACAGGAAGTTAAAGAGGCAGTGAAAGAAAAGAAGAAAGCACATCAAAAGTTCTTGGCAAATAAGTCAGCTTTTGCTCTTAGAGAATACAGAGACAAATGTAAGCAAGCAAAACACTGTGTAAAACTAGCTAAACAAAAGTCATGAGAGGACTTTGGCAAGAATATAGAAAATAAATATCAAGAAGGTGGCAAAATATTCTGGAGGTTGTTGAAGAAGCTTAGAAATGGAGGAAAGAGTGTTGTAAAAAGAGTTAGAGATGATAAAGGCGATATGAAAACAGGAGAAAAAGATATGCTTGAAGTATGGAGTAATTACTTCGAAAAATTGCTAAATGAAACAAGCAGTGATAGCACAGTGGTAAAAAACACTCAACAGGCATACAGTCAGGAATACATATCCATACTTGAAGTAGAAAAAGCCATTCAAAGGCTTGAAATGTGGAAAGGCAGCAGGAGTAGATGATATTCGAAAAGAAATGATGGTGGTATAAAAGTCTTACAGTGGCTGCGCTGCATAGTTCAGAAAGTCAGGACAGTGGGACAAATTCCCGATGATTGGAGTAAAGCTCTAATAGTATCCATATATAAAAAGGGAAATAAAACTGAATGTGAGAATTACAGAGATATTTCCCTACTGAGTGTTCCTGGCAAGATCTATGCAAGTATACTTGAGAAACGGTTAAGAAGAATTGCTAAAGAAAGGCTTTGTGAAGAACAAGCTGGATTCAGGCCAAACAAAGGCTGTCAGGATCCGATCTCCACTTTACGACAAATAGTTGAGAAAGCATGGGAATATAACAAACATCTGTATTTAAGTTTTGTTGATCTGGAAAAGGCATATGACAAGGTACCAAGAGAGAAGCTATTCAATATGCTACAGTTATATGGTGTCAATGGGGCATTATTTAAAGCAATACTTAGTCCTTATTTGAGTTGTAAGTCAGCAGTTAGAATTGAAGGAAGTACAAGAAGATGGTTTAATGTTAATTCTGGTGTGAGATAAGGATGTACATTATCCCCTCTGTTATTCATTTTCTATATGGATCACATTATGAAGGAAAGTGGTATTAAACATGATATCAAAATTGGAGATGATAATGTCACTCTTTTTTTTATGCGGACAATGTTATACTTCTGAATAAATCTGCTGCAAGTTTGCAAGATTCCCTGACTAAATTGAATAACTGTTGTAATAGATATGGTATGAAGGTCAGCATTAAAAAGACAAAGACAATGAAAATAGGTAGAATTGTTGAAAATGTCAACTGTGTTGTGAATGGGGAACCTGTGGAACAAGTAAAACATTTCAGCTACTTAGGCACGATTTTTAGTGAAGATGGTAAATTAAGTATGGAAATAGACAACAGAATCAACAAAGCTGGTATGGTAGGAATTCAACTGAATAAATTCATATGGAATAAGAGAGAAATTAGTCGGAACACTAAATTAGCTGTATACAAGATAGTGTTCAAACCAGTTTTAACTTATGGATCTGAGAGCTGGGTCAGAAGTAAAACTTGATCAAAGACTAGCGATCGCAGATTGAGAGTCCTGAAAAAGATTAGAGACGTGAACAGATGGCCTCAATGGCAATATCATATTAAAAACGAGGATATTAGGAAAGAACTTGACATTGTCAGCATCCAGGAATGCATTAGCAGAGCTAATCTCAGGTGGTATGGTCACTTAAACAGAATGGTGAAGAAAGATTAGCAAAACAAGTGTTCTCTGCCAGGTTGGCTGGAAAACGACCCAGAGGAAGACCAAGATATAGGTGGATTGATACGGTACAATGTGCCTTAGACGATAGAAATATAAGATCTGATAATGTTGGAGTCTTGACAAGTAACAGACTGATATGGAGAAAAATTATAGATAGGAAGTTAGAAACGATGTCAATTTTTCATGTAGTACTATCATATCCTGTACACCCTTTGAGGGTACATGTCAGGAATATGATGATGCTGTATACCTAATTTTATTTTTAAAAGTTATGGTGAAAATGTGTAGAACTACCTTCAGCAACAAATGATAGAAATATCATCAATTTCCTGATATATAGGGGTGTTCAGATTATTATGACAGCAACTACATGATTAAGTTTACATTATTATTAATCTCCTATCCACAATTTTCCTCCAAATTAGTCTATTACTTGTCAACACTCCAACATTGTCATATCTAACATTTTATGCTTCTAAAGTTCTTATGACTGAATCAATCTGCCTAGACCTTGGCCTTCCCCTGGATCACTTTCTTGCTATCAAACACCTGTTTTGCTAACTTTTCCTCTCCCTTTCTGTGCAAGTGAGCATACCACCTCATCATCATCATCGTCATCAAATTCCTGCCATGTACCCTCAAGGGGTGTACAGGATATGATAGTACTACATGAAAAAAAATTACATCATTATTAATTTCCTATCTACAATTTTCCTCCAAATCAGTCTGTTACTTGTCAAGACTCCAACATTATCAGATCTTATATTTCTATTGTCTAAGGCACTTTGTACCATATCAATCCACCTACATCTTGGTCTTCCTCTGGGTCGTTTTGCTGCCAACCTGCCAGAGAACACTTGTTTTGCTAATCTTTCCTCGCCCATTCTGTTTAAGTGACCATACCACCTGAGATTAGCTCTGCTAATGCATTCCTGAATGCTGACAACGTCAAGTTCTTTCCTAATATCCTCGTTTTTAATATGATATTGCCATTGATGCCATCTGTTCACGCCTATAATCTTTCTCAGGACTCTCATATCTGTGGTCTCTAGTCTTTGGTCAAGTGTTTTACTTCCGACCCAGCTCTCAGATCCATAAGTTAAAACTGGTTTGAACACTGTCTTGTATACGGCTAATTTAGTGTTCCGACTAATTTCTCTCTTATTCCATATGAATTGATTCAATTGACTTTCCACCATACCAGCTTTGCTGATTCTGTTGTCTATTTCTATATTTAATTTACCATCTTCTGTAAAAATCGTGCCTAAATAAGTGAAATGTTTTACTTGTTCCACAGGTTCTCCATTCACAACACAGTTGACATTTTCAATGATTCTGCCTATTTTCATTATCTTTGTCTTTTTATTGCTGACCTTCATACCATATCTATTACAACAGCTATTCAATTTAGTCAGAGAATCTTGCAGACTTGTAGCAGATTTATTTAGAAGTATAACATCATCCGCATAAAGCAAAGAGCTGACATTAACATCTCCAATTTTGATATCATGTTTAATACCACTTTCCTTCATAATGTGATCCATATAGATAATGAATAACAGAGGGGATAATGTACATCCTTGTCTCACACCAGATTTAACATTAAACCATCTTCCTGTACTTCCTTCAATTCTAACTGCTGATTTACAACTCAAATAAAGACTAAGTATTGCTTGATATAATGCCGCATTGACACCATATAACTGCAGCGTATCGAATAGCTTCTCTCTTGGCACATTGTCATATGCCTTTTCCAAATCTACAAAACTCAAATACAGTTCTTTGTTATATTCCCATGCTTTCTCGACTATTTGTCGTAAAGTGAAGATCTGATCCTAACAGCCTCTATTTGGCCTGAATCCAGCTTGTTCTTCACCAAGTTTTTCTTCCACAATTCTTCTCAACCGTTTCTCAAGTATACTTGCATAGATCTTGCCAGGAACACTAAGTAGGAAAATACCTCTGTAATTCTCACATTCAGTTTTATTTCCCTTTTTATATATGGGTACTATGAGAGCTCTACTCCAATCATCGGGAATTCGTCCCTCTGTCCAGGCTTTCTGAACTATGCAGTGCAGCCACTGTAAGACCTTTATACCACCATACTTCAGCATTTCTGGTCGAATATCATCTACTTCAGCTGCCTTTCCACATTTCAAGCCTTTGATGGCTTTTTCTACTTCAAGTATGGATATGTATTCCTGACTGCATGCCTGGTCAGTGTTTTTTACCACTGTGCTGTCATCATTGCTTGTTTCATTTAGCAATTTTTCGAAGTAATTACTCCATACTTCAAGGATATCTTTTTCTTCTGCTTTCATGTCACCGTTATCATCTCTAATTCCTTTTACAGCACTCTTTCCTCCATTCCTAAGCTTCTTCAACAACCTCCAAAATATTTTGCCACCTTCTTGATATTTATTTTCTATATTCTTGCCAAAGTCCTCCCATGACTTTTGTTTAGCTAGTTTTACACAGTGTTTAGCATTCTTGCATTTGTGTCTATATTCTCTAAGAGCACTAGCTGACTTATTTGACAGGAACTTTTGATATGCTTTCTTCTTTTCCTTCACTGCCTCTTTAACTTCCTGTGTCCACCAGGGAGTTCTGATTTTTTTATGCTTACAGACAACCTCACCACATGCCTCTCTGGCAGAATCAATCAATGTTTTCTTCAGTTTGCCACTGAATCTCCAAGGTTTGATTCCTGTTCTCAAACTCTTTCATTTTTTCTTCAATAATCTTGTGTATTTTAGTCTACAGTTCACATCTGAGAGCTGCTCAACTTTTATTCACTTTAAAACTTTCTTACATGTTATTCTTTTCAATATGAAATTCAATTTTATCCTGCTCAAGACTAAATAGTGATCACTTCCAATTTCAAATCCTCTGTACACTCTGGTGTCCTGCACCAGGGAGAAAACATCACTATCAACAATAACATAGTCAATGAGACTTTTCTTATTCCTTGCCTCTTCTCTCCATGTGAATTTGTGCACATTTTTATGTTGGAACATGGTGTTAGTAATAACCAGTCCATGTCCTGAGCCGAAATCCAACAGATATTTGCCATTATTTTTGTATGTCTCACAATCATTTCCTACTCTGCTATTTAGATCCCCAACAAGGACCAACTTTTCATTTTTCATTGTGTCAGTTGCTTTTTCCAAAGCCTCAAAAAATCCCCCCACTTCTATCTTAGTAGAACCTTCTGTGGGACCATAGGCACAAATAAGTCTCATTGTCCAGTTCCCCATTCTCATATTTGCCCACATAACTCTACTTGAGACTGACTGCCATTCAAGAAGATTAGCCTCATATTTTGTGTTGAATACTATGGCTACTCCTTCTTTTGCTCGATTGTCATTGCCTGAATATAACATTTTGTATTTATTGCTCAGTAAGATCTCACCAGTTTTGGTCTTTTTTGTTTCAGTCACCCCTATTATGTCAATCTGGTACTTATCTAATTCCTCAGCTAGCTCCATTTCTTTGCCATTCAGGCTTCTTACGTTGATAGTACCAATCTTTAACTCTGGTGATGTTGAGTTAGGGTTTGTTTTCAGATTTGTCAGTGTTTTGTCATATCTAACATTTTATGCTTCTAAAGTTCTTATGACTGAATAAATTTGCCTAGACCTTGGCCTTCCTCTGGATCACTTTCTTGCTATCAAACACCTGTTTTGCTAACTTTTCCTCACCCTTTCTGTGCAACTGAGCATACCACCTTAGATTAGCTAAGTTGATATTCTTCTCTGTATTCTTTTAGGGCATCTTCCAACTCATTTGCTAGGAATTTTTGGCATGCTTTCTTCTTTTCCACAACTGTTTAACTTCTTGTGTCCACCATGGAGTTCTCATTTTTCTATTCTTATAGACAACTTCACCACATGCCTTCTGATTTAGTTAATGTCTTCTTCAGAGTTTGCCACTAAGACTCCAAGCTTTGTGTTTTCAAACTGCTTCAAATTTTCTTCAATAATATTTGTCTATTCAAGTCTATAGTTTACTTGTAAAAGCTTCTCAACTTTAACTGAGCAACAATGAAGTTAAAAAAAAAAACATTGAAGAAAGAATTAGACAACTGATATGGCTGGAGGATTAGTTAATTAAAATTTATGTAGGTATAATGATTATCTAATTTAGTGTTATAGAATATAATTGCATTAAGCATTTGTGTATCAAATACATAAAAAAACTAAATAAATTTTAAAAAAGGATGCGAGAAAATGAAGGAAAGGCAGAAAATAAGCTATGAGTGAATATGCACAAGCCAACCTATATGCAGTGTGATCAATCTCCTTAAAAATATCAGTTTGGACACTTTACTGATTACTCACTATATAGTTCATCTGAATTTATTATTTATCTGAATGTATGTCTCACAATCATTTCCTATTCTGCTATTTAGATCCCCAACAAGGACCAACTTTTCATTTTTCATTGTGTCAGTTTCACTGATGTCAAAGATATTTGTTAATACAACCAACTGTCACTATAACCAAGTCATAAGATCAGATAACCAGTTCATTACAATGGATAGCTTGGCTGTAGCAAATTTTTTATAGCATAGCATGGTTCCTATCAGTCTTTGTTGAAGACTTCTCAATAGTTTGTTGTAGTGAGCAAGTCTGTTATAAGGATGATTGTTATAGCGAGAGTTAACTCTAGTTATATATACTGTAAAGTTATAAATATAAATTTGGACAAATTGTGAGGTTCTTGCTATTCCCATCCCAGATGGACTTAAGTCTAATGGTAAAAAGCTGATATAAAGAAGAGCAACAACTCCCACAACCTAAACTAAAACAACAGTTTGGTTGGATATTGTTATGAAAGTTTGGTTTAGGGGTGGACCCAAACCAAACTTTTGCAGATTTTAACTAAACCGTAAAAGCTAAGACTTTCAAATTACTACTTAAGAACCACAGGAGTGATTCTTAAGTAATGCAATGCTACTGACCATGCTTATTACAAATACCATCAGAACCCAAATGCAGTATGCTGTTAACCCCAATTTTAAGTTGAATATTATAAATCTGCTGTGCTTATTAAGGGGGGTGGTGGTATATAACAGCACACAGGTTGCCGAATTTGAAGCATTACACCCAATTAACCAACGAAAAGTATAAATATAATACATATATAATACATAATATGAAAAATTGAATTTTTTTTTTTTTTTTTTTTTTTTTTTTTAGAAGAGCAGGTAGAAGGAATATGTCTGCACTTATCAATGATTTTTTGAGCAATTTACTTGCTATATAATGACTGAGATACCGATACCCAAACGGGTATTCAACACCATATGAAACCAACATATTACTATTGGACGTAATCTATTTTTGTTTGTAAATTGTGTATATTCTACTGGCTGGTTTACCTGGTTGCCAGAGTTTCCGGGAAGTTTTTTCTTCCTGGACTTCCCTTGCCAACTCCATATGAAGCCAGCTAACTTGCCGCCAGTTGGAAAGCCATAATAAAGGTTCTTCACATCCTAGATGGGTTTCAAATCAAGGTCTTTCCAACGTAAAGGCTTCGTCTATAGTGACTGAGCTAAGGAGGCCCCCCCCGAGTGATGTTAGGATTATAGCCATTGAGACACTTTCCAAAAGTGCAATATCATCATTGTACTTTTGAAAAGGATAGTGTGTATATGTGTACAGGGATGATATACGTACTCATCTACAAATACAGATTTTTGATACGGAATTAGTTGGTGCACCATAAGTTTCACACTGGATGTGAGGATCAAGAAAGGAAAAATATAACTTCAGATCCTCTTTTTTAAGGTAAATTTAACTTTAGGATGAAGCAGTTGATTTTTTGCAGAAATACACTGGGTTCCTTATCTGAATACTGTCAAACTACAAAATTATTATATCAATATTAAGGAGTTTGGAAGGCTGAGGATGAATTGAATGATTTTGGATATTGTTCAAGATAGTAAATGGCTAAAGAGGGAAAACAATATCCATGGTCTTTCAAACTGTTTGTGGATTTTGTTTGTCTATCTAAAATAACTCAATTGTATGATAAACCTGAAAAAATTTAATTGTATAGTTTCATGGCCTGTTTTCTGCTTTTATATAGCAAAAAGCAATGTTCTTCACAGACTGATGTGTATAACAATCACTGACTTTTGTTTTTCTGAGGATTTACTTCAACTAAAATCAAATAATGCCAATGTCACAAATATCTATAATCCTATGCTAAAAAAATCATTGACATGTACAGATATATTCCATCTTCCTGCCCTGACATGTGAAGACTTCCAATTCAGCATGCTAAAATGTTTTGAATGTCTGTTCTTTATAATAAAAAAAAAAAAAAAAAAAAAAAAAAAATCACTTTAAACTGCTATACTAAACTACTGTACAGAAGTGCAATTGAATATGATTGTTTAATAAAACAAGTTTAGAAAGTTTATTACACCATTGAAATCTTAACTATAATGATGGACTTTTTATACCCAACTCTGTGGAATTTTTATCCTCAATTGACTGAAATAATGCTACAATTAGTGTTTTTAGGGACAGTACACAACGATACTATGTACTGGCATCTTATTAACAGGAACATGTGGCACATGAAGGCAGATGCAGTACAATTAGAAATTTGTAACATTCAGCAATTTTACACATTTACTCAATATACAAGTAAGCTTGGTTATTTACATTTTCACTATATCTGTTGTTAAGATATTTGATATATAAAACTTTTTTTTACAAAAAAGTTTATATTTCCTATATAAAATTTTTATTAAAAATTATATACATTTTACTTATTTCTTTATATAATTGTAAAAAAAAAAAAAATTTATGCTTAATAAACTGTGTGCAATTGCTTATAATAAATAGCAATTATAATTGCTGTTCCAGAAATATTATCATGCTATGAAGTAAAAATATTGCTAATAATTTTTATATTTCCTTTTCATATCTCTTTAATTTTCAATTTTTTTTTTCTGCCATCAAAGAATGAGTATCAGCAACTATTTTTTAAAGAAAAAAAAAACACTGGGTACAAATTACACTGAACTGAATAATTAATATAACTTTAGAATTACATACACCTAATCTATATAAATAACTTCAATTTTTTAAAATTACATATTGCAATTGCACTTCTCTACTATGCAAGTTTGCTAATAGTGTATATTTTAATCCCTAGCACGTACGCACTGGCATCTAAATGTATGTATCCACAACTATCGTTACTCGTTTGTTCTCATAAGAAAATACAACACGTGAGAGCATATAAAACTCACATTATCAATTATACAGTATATGATAATACTGCATTCCATAAAGATGGATTCTGTTGTGTAAAAAAACTAAATCGATATCTTTAACTGAACTTCCAAGAAAAATCAAACATGGGCAAATCTCATCATTGGAAAAGAGATTTTTTTTCTTTTTTCCAATTTAATTCTGCTGTGTTGTATTTAACAAGTGAAAGGATATTTATTACATCTGCATATCTTACAAAGACAGATATTAATCATGTATGCATGAGTGTATATACATTACACAATACTACTAAAGATCAAGGGATGGAGACAAAAGAAAAATAAGTATACATTAAAATTTTTATAAAAGAAAAAATATAATGACCAAATAAATATGTTCTTATGTACGTATGCACAAATGTATATACTTTACCCATCCATTTCACTCTTGTAAACCACAGGGATAAAATTAGGAGGCTCAACATTCATTTCCAACTGTACATTTTCAAGATTTCTTTCAAATGTGTCAACGCTTCCAATATTAAACCATAAAACATTCTAAAAGAAGACGTATGAACTTAGTATTATGATTTCATGAAATAAACAGAATAATCAAAGCTTTAAATTTTATTATATTAATTAAACCAATTACTTAAATATGCTAAATGGAATCATCACATACCTAATTTACCTTTAATTTTTTTCTATAAGGGTACAGTCCTCCTGGCTAGATAGATTTTATGTAATGTGACATTTTGGATCATTATTGACACTGGTGGAATCCCAGTTGAAATGTAATAATTTCAACAGATGTAAGAAACTAATTTCCAAAATCTGCTTATTTCCTTTTCTTTTTAACTGTCTATCACCTTCATCAAATTCCTGATATGCACCATTAGGGAGGTGTAATGATATCATGATAGGTACCACATGAAAAAGTTACATCATTACTAATTGTCAAGACTCCATATCTCTCACATTTCTGATTTCTAAGGCAATTCTTACTGTATCAATCCACTTAGACCTTGGTGTTCCACTGGATTTTCCCCCTGGCATCCTGGTAAAGAACACTTTACTAAATTTTCCTTTCCCATTCTGTTTAAGTGACCATATCATCTGAGATAAGCTCTACTAACACATTCCTGAAAGTTAACAATGTCAAGTTCTTTTCTAATATCTCATTTGTAATATGACACTGCCACAAATGCCATGTCTTCATTCCCCTAATCTTTCTCAGAACTCTCATTTCTGTGGTCTCTTGTCTTTGATCAAGTGTTTTGTTTCTCAGATCCATAAGTTAAAATTGTTTTGAAAACTATCTTGTATATAGCTAGTTCTGTGTTTTGACTAATTTCTCTCTTATTTCATAAAAATCTATCCACTTGGCTTCTTACCATAGCAACTTTGCTAATTCTGTTGTCTATTTTTATATTTAATCTGCCATCTTCATCAAAAATTGTATATTAAATAGCTGAAATTCAAGATTCAGTTGATGTTTCTGTTCATTTTCATTGTCTTTTTATTGCTGATTTTCATAGAAATTTATTACAGCAGTTATTTAGTTTAGTGAGGGAATCCTGCAGCCGTGTTCTCAATTTATTTAGAAGTATAATGTCACCTGCATAGTAGAGAGCAGAGATTAATATTTTGAATTTTGATATCTGGTTTAGCATGAGTTTCCTTCATAATGTGATCCATATAGATGATGAATAACAGTGCAGATAATGTATACACCCACATCTTGCACTCGATTTAATGTCAAAACATCTTGTACCCTAGTCTAGCCATAAATACTGTTACAACTTGAACAGTACCTTTAATTTATCAGTAATGCAGCTTTCAGCACATACAAAATCACATGTATAATGTGCATATAGCAGCATTGCATGTTCAAAGTTTTCCCTTTGGCTTCATGCATACCCAAAGTCTGTGACCACATATTGATAGCGCAATGCACAACATCAAACAAAAATGCCGCTACTGCTCGCTCCAAATCAACCTCCAGGCTGGTGATGCTGGGATATCATTTCTTGCAGGCTACTCTCGTAAGCTCCAACCATAATTTGAAGTTCAACAGATTTAGATCGAGACTTCCAAAAGGCCAATCTGATGGTAATATGTGGTCAAGCACATTTGCCTCCAACCACTGTGGTGTAGTCCTAGCTATGTGAGTAAGGGCTGAGACCTGTTGGAAGGTCCACTGCTTCCATGAAACAAGGTGTTCAGGGTCTGTACCACTGGCTTCAGCATGGTCTTGATTGTTTACTGAGCATACGGCACATGCAACATATACTTGATCATTTTGGTGATTAAATGACTATTCAATAGTGAAAATCTTCTCATCAATGAAGAGCATATCTCTGTGTCTGTTGTTCACATACTGCTGGAGAAGCGCCTTTGATGTTATCAACCTCTGACGCACAAATTGTGGTATTAGGAAGTGTCCAGTACAATGACGATAGGCTCTCATTCCCAGGTCATCAGTCAGTACACGTGATATGACATTCTCTGTGAAACATTCATCTCTTGTGACATCACTTTCTGTGTTCTCACAGGATTACAGCAGAGGCATGCCTTCACAAGCTTTAATGAAGAGTGGTCGACCCATTCTTTGGTGGTTGTATATGACTTCTGTATTGTTATAATGGTTAATAGTCTGATACGCAAACATCCTACTGATACCGAGTGTTTTTAGTGTGTTGAAAATAACAGGTAGTTGCATTCCAACCTTGTGAAGCCCTATTATAGCTACATGGTTCTCATAATCTCCCCCACTGCATGTTCACCCTCGCAGCTAGATCTCTCTCTCTCTCTACTGATAAACATGAGAATGTTGGCTGCACAGCTCTACTAACGCGGCTTGCGCAATGCTGTGGGCAGCATGGGGAGGGGATGCAGAATTTGTGACAGTGTTTATTGGCACGACTGTGTACATTACTTACTCCATTCTAACTGCTGATTTACAACTCAAATATAGACTAAGTATTGCTTGATATAATGCCATACTTATACCATATAACTGTAGCATTTTGAACAACTTTTCTCATGGAACCTTGTCACATGCCTTTTCCAGTTCTACAAAGCAACTGTCTAAATTTAAAACTAAAATTTAGACATAGTGATAAATTTTAAGATATCAAAATCAGATTTAATATATAAGCTATCAGAAATGTTCAAAAGCAGCTAGATGATATTCAACCAGAAACATCAAAATATAGAGGTATGTCATATTTGGGTTCGTTGAGTTGGATAGTACCTCATTCTCCAACCAACAGGTCATGGTTCGAATCTCACTGTCAGCATGGATGTTTGTGAAATTCATGAGGTGGTAAGAGGAATTCCAGTTCCCAGTGTGAGACTTCCTATCCTATTAAGTAGAGATTAATCAATTTATTTAGTTTTTAACTTTGCACTGAAAATGGCACTATATACTATGGTCCCACATGTAGAACCAGAAGAGGCTCATGCCTCCAACAACATCCCTGTGCTATCCAACTCCAGACCTGGGGATTCAAGAAGTCATTTTCTGTTAAGTCCTCCATGCAGCCAGCATGCCCTGCAAATGTTGAAATCAGCTTGAGAGTCCAAAGCTTAGTAAGTCCATGTCAATTTGCTGACACCACATCTTTAAAAGATACAGTTACAGAGGTAAATTTTGGTATGATATGGTGTTCTTCCTGAAGTAAATGCATCAATTTACTTCAGGAAGAACACCATATCATACCAAATTTGAGTGTATTCAAATTGTGAATACAAATTGTATTCACAATTTGTATGTCAGTAACGATTAACTCATCTCCTCTCTTTACTACAAGGTCGGGCTTCCTCAATCCAATGTTAGTGTTATAGTGTGGTTCTACTCTTGTAATCCAATCTTTGTTCTTCAACTTATTAGCAATAACCTTCATTATTGTAACACATACTCCATGTATGCAATAACAATACTGAGCATGAGTTGAAGTTTCTATACTCTGACAGCCTGCTCTACAGTTCTCATTACTTTTTCCCCAAGTTGTATGGCTTGACTCAGTACAGCACTGATTCTTGTCCTAATTACATCTGTATATTCAAATCCAGGAAGGAAGCAAGTCCCATCTTTGACTCATGTTTAGATTCTTATAATGCAGCTCCAACGACTGAATGATGCAGCATTAAGCACTTTTCCTTTGTTCAGCCAAAGCAGTCGTAATCAGTGTCCTTCCATCAAGCACCCATCCAGAGATACATTGATAATCATCCTTAATTCATGAAGTTCTAGAGGTAGCAAGACAATTCTGAAAGAAAATTTCTGTAATCATCACAATGAGGGAATCCCAAGACCTGCATGGTTTAGTGGCATGGAAAAATGCTAATGGCAAATTGCAAGGAGGATGTAACCATAAGCAGACTACTGAGTGAACTGTTATATCCATCTGAGAGAGTACTGAAAGAGAATTACCTAGGACAAGCATATGGTAGAATCTTGGAAGAAGGAAATAATTCCAAATGAAGAGCTTCTGTTGAGGTTTAAGTGGAGCTTTTCAGAGAGAAGAGAGCATCAAGGTGTCTCCACTCCTCCAGTACCGAGATAGAATGCAAGGCCATGCCATGAAGAGAAAACCCAAAATTTTCTAACTTAAATTTCTTGTCTCTACCTAAGGGGACAAGAGAAAGCATACTCAACTTTGTCACACTGATGTTTAAGAAGATTAAGAAGAGCACACACACACACATGCACCACACGGGCTGTCTACCTTGAAGAAGACTACTTTTGGGTGGTGTGTGAGTAACATAGGCACATTAAATAAAATTTTTATAACTCAAAATTATTTCCATGAGCCTTTCAGGATAATTTACATAAGCCCAAATCTATTAATTAATAATGTTAATTTAATTTTTTACATTTTTTTAATACAGTTTTGTAACTGAGTACACCATTTGTTCATTCTTCTTGAAATTCATATCTGTAGTCAGTCTTTCATCAACTATGATATATCAAACTGCATTTCAGTTCTGTTATTTTTTTTTCTAACCATTTGGTTTGCTCTATATCTCACTTATTTTAATTTGAACGTGAAATGCAGCTCATTAACTATTTAATTTCAATTAGGTAGAATTAATTTGTCCTGCAACTTAGATGGGAATTTTATCTACACAAATAAAATTGACATTTTGATATAAATAAACAGAGTATTTTGTTGCTTCCTTAATGTCGTTGACCTTCCTAAAGATATCTTCAGAGTAATTACTGCGCATGAATTGCTACCTGGCTGCTAACAATGAAGCAAGCACCTGTGAAATAGTGGACAATTTTATTTCTAACAATAAAATTGTAACAAACACAAATAGTGACTTTCAAGTTGATAGTTACTCACTAAAATAAAATAAAAAAATGAACTTGCAGTTTTTTTATTTATTTATTAATAAAATTAATAAAAAGGTGGACTAAGAGCTAGATAATCTGGAAATCCTTCTCTAGAGATCAAACATGGAACTTTTTCAAGCCACTTCAGATCTCCAATAAGAATCCATCTCTCACTTAAAGATATTCACTAAACACCCATGGCAATATTGAGATATGAACCATACCTTGTTGGCTGGAGAGCAGCTACTAACATCATGGCCAACCAGGCAAGCTAGCTCACATATAAAATAAGTTTTTTTTTTTTTTTAATCTATTTTGAAGAAATGCAGCTGTTGCCAATCAAGTCCATTGCTACATCTCATGATACAAATCAAAATGAATCCAATCCATTAAAATTCTTAAAATCTGTTAGCTGCAATATTCAATGCAAACTACTAGGCTGGGAGGGGAAGGAAGAAGATGTATTATTACCATGCTAGCTCAAATTCAACTGCAAAATTTGTTACCTCTTAGAAATTAAATCTGCAGTTTTAAAAGGTGAGATATCCTGGACATTTAATCAGTAAAAATAACCCACACTGCTCGTCTAAGAGGCATAACTGTGGTCCTAAGACAGCCTGTCAGGAATAAAATCGCCATTGTCTGAGAAGGCTTGTACGGACAAACAGAACTTTCTGAGTGAAGCAATTGACCGAAGCATTTAATGAAGGCTGTTCTCAACCCATATCTTACTGAACTATGTGCAGGGAATTGAAGAGGATCAGTATTTGCAGTTGCATGCCTGCATGGAAACCACTGATTTCTGAAAAGAACCAGAAAGTTTGTCTACAGTGGTGTCAAGAACACTGTGACTGGACATTGAAAAAAGGTCGTGTGGTCTGATGAGTCACAGTACACCACATTCTGTACTGACCGCCAGCAGAGAGTTTGGCAGAGCTTCATGAAGCAATGAACCCAGCTTGCCTTGTAAAAAAAACTCAAAGTTCTTTGGGTGGTGTCATGCTCTGCTGGAATAGAACAGGTCCCCTGATATTGTTGGAATGTTGGGTGTCCTCCAAGAACTGAACATTGTTGCCAATCAAGTCCATGTTGACTTTTTATTCAGCAGGTTATGGTTTTTTCACAGATGACAATGCTACTATCCAGCATGCAAGAATTGTTCAGCAGTGGCTCAGCAAGAATGAGCGACTTCCACCATCTTCCCTGGGCAGCACAAAGCCTGGATCTGAACCCCATTGAGAATGTATGAGTCATGTTAGAAAAACAGATCTGGGAGCAAAGTCCTCCATCAAATCTGAGCCAGTTAAAGGACTGTCTGGTGAATGCCTATATGTAGATGCAATCTAACACTTTATGGAATCTATGCCAAACCTCATATATACTGTAATTCAGACTAAAGGAGGTCCAAACACAATATTAAATAGAAGTTTCTAAATCATTAACAATTAGATTTCAATAGAGCTTTTCAAATGGGAAGAATTTTTTATGTATGATGTGGTATGACCAGTAAGGGAAGCAAGAGATTTTGCTAACTGTTTGGATAATTTTATAGCAAAGGGGACTGCAACTGAAGGTTTTGAGTTTTTTTGTGAAGCTTTTATGAGTAGGCTTCCTTCCTGGCCTCCTGATATTACAAAAAAACTTAAACCCTTTAGCTGCCACCAGAGAATGTATGCTATCATCTCAAGGGATTAGGGGTCATTTTGAGAAATAAGATACAAATTTTTGGCTCCTATTGTGACTGTTGGTGAAACATGGCTTCATCACTATGAACCAGAGACCAAACAACAGTCAATGGAGTGGAGACTGTTCAAAGGTTGTCCATGACCAAAGAAGTTCCAATCCTAAAAGTCAGCAGGGAAGATTCTTGTCATTTCTTTTGGGATATGGATGGTGTAAATACTTACCAAGTACCTCAAAAAAAAAAAGGTGAAGCTGTTACAGCAACAGTTTATTCAGCAACTCTGAAGGAATTGAAGGAGGTACTGCAGGAAAAACACCATAGGAAAATGAAAAGAGGCATGTTGCTTTTGCAAGACAATGCACCTGCTCATGAAACCCAACAGATGATACACAACTTGGGCTTTCAATGTCTGCCTCACTCACCCTATTTGCCAGACCTGGCCCTACCTGATTATTTCCTATTCCAAATTTAAAGAAACACTTGAAATGAACAAAATTTACCACAGATGATGTAGTCATATCTGCAGCTGAGGACTGGTTTGGGCAATGAGGGAAAGACTTATTCCAGAGAATTGTAAATGATGCAGCAGCGTTGTAAAAAGTTTATAACACTTCGTGGGGGAATATGTAGAATAACGTGTAAATTACATGGTTCTACCTCAATTTCCTTTCAAGGTGATTATCACAACTTTTCAGTTCAGCACACCCTCATATAATACAGTGGGTTAATGATGCCTGAAAAGTCTTTATGTCTGTATTTATGATTCATATTTATGATTGTTTTTTTAAATTATTAAATGGAACCTATGAGATGAATATACTAAGTAGTTTTCTTATATATAAAAATAATGCCAAAGTTGCAATTTCAGCATAATTCATGGAAAATCTGGAGTATTCTATCTCTAAATTTTGCCAGTTTTTGGTTGGTAGAGGGCTTGAACTGTATTTAGGGCATCACCTGGTGTGAGATCACCATCATCACCATTACAAAGTTCTACTCCTGGTCTCTAGAGGAGATTTCTGGATTATCTAATCTTTGAGAAGTAACAATGTAAATAAATTGCCCTTGAGGCTACAGCCCAAGACAGGAGGTTGTGGAGAAGACTCACCACAAACAGCGACCCTACTTAAGTGGGTAAAGCTGCAGAAGAAGATTTTAATGCTGAATTTTTTTTGACAAACTAAATAATTACACATGAAAAAACAAGGGATTAACTTACATTACCATCAATATGCTGTCCTGAGAGAAGTCTTATTCTTACCCATTTTTTATTAATTACTTCCAATTTTTCAACCTATGAGAAAAAAATATGCATGCAGATTTATAAATTTGTATAATTTTCAAAGAGTACAAAAATGCTAATTTTTTACAGTATATTCGGTGCACTTCTATAGGTGTACAAAACTGTAGCAGAACCACTCCATTTTCACTGATTACTTCCTCATTAAATCTTTGGCATATACCTAAAATATCTGCATTGCCAATTCTTACATTGAAATCCCCAATTATTATTATAAATTCCATTTTATATATTTTGTCTATCGTATTTTATAATTTCTAGTTTTGGTTTCCCTTCCTTTAATTTTATAGGTAGTATTCCACTTGATATATATAATCATATTCTTATATTTGTTCTGTAATACTTTATGTATCATTATTCCAACTCCTTTAGATGCTCTTTTGTGTTTTTTTTACTCCACTAAATATCAATACAGAGGGTCCTCGACATGTGTTGTTTCGACTTAACGGCGGTAATCCCTTAAATAATTTAAAAAACAAATTTCTTGAAGCAGCGCGACGTAAAATTCAAACGTCACGGGTGAATTTGTGAGCACGGCAGAAGAATATGCCGTTACGCGCCATTTGTTTGGGAGAAGTGGTGTCGCTTGGGTCCCAGCACACACTCTTTGGGTAGTATCGCGTGCTTTGTTTACATCTGCTCTCTCTCTCACATTTATGTTTGTGTTTTTTTGTGACTTTTTACCCTTCAATATGGCTCCCAAACGTAAGGCAGACTCTTCTGATGGCAGTGTGTCAAAGAAAAGGAAAGCCATTACATTAGAAGTGAAATTCGACATTATTAAAAGGGCAAAAAAGGGAGAAATGCAAACGAACATCGGCCGCGCATTGAACTTAAGTCGTACCACAGTTGGGACTATTATCAAGGATAAAGTTCGCATCCTTGAACACGTGAACATCTTCTTCAGTTGCACCTGCAGTATCTCTTGCATCTTCTGCAGCATGTCCTGACTCTCCTCCTTCCATTAAGTCAGTCTCTCCCTCTTTGCAACACCCCTTCCAGTGTGCAAGCCAACCACAGGATAAAAGGTAAAGAATTGTTTTCATTTTTGTTTTTAATCACCTGTACAGAATGTACAGTTTCATTTGTCATTTTGGGGATTGTTCTCATTTTTATGTTTTTTTTATTTTTATTTTTTTATTACAGTTTCATTTTTGTCATTTTTCTGTACTATATAGTAATTATGTTCTCCCTTTCATTTTCCTATGGCCTAGTTCTATTTCTTGATATATATACGTATGACTTTAGGGTGCTTTAGGTTAGATAAGTAACTTAGGCTATGGTAATTCCGACTTGCATCGAAAATCACCTTTCTTCAGTCCGTAAGAACGGATCTCCGACATAACTCAAGGACCCCCCCCTGTATATAGTTTTCAATTGCTTTATACCTTTACTTTTTTTCCTTGTTTCTGATATTACACAAGTTTAATCTTATGATTTTCATGTTGTTCAACTAATTCTTCTTTCCCTGTGAGGATTGCACAATCCAGGTGTCAATTCTCTAGATAAGGTCCAGTGTTGCCAGCTTGTCTTTTAAACTTTAGTTTCTTTGAGAAATTGGGTTCAATGTTCTCTGGCAAGCTGCTAACCCAACCAGAAATCACCTCCTATGTTAGCTGAGTATATTGATGTAGCCTTCCAGAAATATACACTTCCAGTGTGCTTCACCTACCTCACCTGTTCACCACTGCACCACGATGAGGTACAGGTAGGATTTGTGAAGCTTTTTCCTGCAAATTTCAAATGAATGATTGCCATGATTTTCCTGAAATGAGAACATATAGAAAAGGAAGGAATTTGTCTTTTTCTACTTCTAATGTAAACTGGATTTTTGATTTAAAACGATTGAGGAGTTCTGTAAATTTGTAGAAGGTGTCTTCTGAGCCTGGCCAAATGATAAATTGTCATCAGTATACCTTAGCCAAAGTCTTGGTTTTGTGTGATACATGTTGATGGCTGTTTGTTCAAATATAACTGCATGTACATATTTGATAAGTGCAGTGAAATGGATGCGCCCATGGCAAGCCTTCATGTTTATTCATGACTATTATTGAACAGAATTAATGCCTAGTCATGGGTACATCCATTTCATCACACTTAGCAAATGTGTATGTGGAGATATCTGAACAAACAGCAGAGTTCTTGAAGAAAGTGTTCTCTACACAATGTTTAAAGGGTTGTACAGTATCAGCTGAGAAAATATCTTCTAGGATTGATATTATTACATTATTATTATTGCACTGGCACCTCCATGGAGTCCTAAGACTCATCGTGGGAGACCCAAAATATCAACACAATCCTTTAAGTAACTTAAATGTTTTCTATTATATTCCCCTCCCTCCTCTTTTTGCTTATTGACCAACTTTTGCAATCCACAACCTTCATTCTATCCTCATAGGAAGCATTCCACAGACCACTCACCTCTGGATCCTCTCCACCACTTCCTCATCCCCCAAGTGACAAATTTGCTAATAAAACTAACCAAAACCTAATATCTTCTTCTGTAGTTTTGAAACCATGAAATTCTTTTAGTTGGTATCATGCAAGCCAGACTTATCAAATGATGAATTAAGATGATCAGAAGAGCATTCTGCTACTGACTTAATTGCATCCTACTAAGAAAAGTAACAATCTTCAATGTGCTATTAATGACTGCACTAAAAAACAGCATTACAAAAAATAAATCCAACACATCCTTTATTTGGATGTGTTGGATTTATTTGGAATATTCACAAATCAAATACATTCATTAGAAGACAACTCAAATGCTTTGATGCTTCAGTTTCTACATGAGGACCTATATGTCTTTCACCACTGCTCCTAATTACCATGCATCTATGATCCCCCCCCCCCCCAAACCAAAAAAGTTTCTCCTTTTACCTTCACAAACAATCATAAATAATAAACAAATAATACTGCCAGTTACAGTACACATACATTTCTTGTGACTGATTTTTATTTAAAATATTTTATTGTCATAACAGTCTTCCTTTCAAATATAACATTCTAAATACATATCTCACCATGCAAGATATTTCAAAAATAAGTTTTTAATTTAGTAATTCTGACTACAAGAGGTACTACAACTATATACTATAAATTACTTACAATTCCTTTAGCTAAGTAAGTATGGACAAATTCTTTCCATGTGATCTCTTTATATCTCATTTCATTATATACTAATAAACCAAGAACGCCAAGGGTGGTTACTAATGCTATAGTCATCATTCTATTTTGATCATCTGGACTTCTCGCACCCCTGCAGGGAAAAAATAATAAATAAATAAAATAAAATTTCATGTTTAGTGAACTAGAATGGCTACAAAGTGATAACATAAAACAACAGCAATCTAATTCAAGTTATGCATGTTCAGTTTAATGTAATTTCATATTAATGCAATTTTTGTGTATTTTTCTTTTTAACTGGCTATAAGTAACATTATTCATTCGCATGTGTCAATATGTCTAGAGGTATAATAAATTTAAGCTTGTATAAAACACAGGTCCCTCTAAATAGTGATCATTCAATTGCATGGAAACAAATGTCTGTGTACATTGGAAGTTTGTGTGTTTACTTTCATATTTTAATTGATTTGATTTTTAATACAGTGAACTGTGCAATATGAGTTCTAATAAATCACAGAGAAAAAAGCTTCCAGCAGTAGGAAGATATCAGAGGGGATAAAGTTAGGACATAAATTGAATGGACTCTCTATTTTGGAAACACATATCCAGGTATAACATTTGTTACCACTGCAGAAAAATCAGTCACATGTTGTACCTAACATGTGACTGATAATACACTTTTGTTAGGGTCTACCTTTGCTGGTTTTAACTATAAATTTTTTAAACTTCCAAAGTTTAAATTTTTTTTTTAAAGATTTCGTTTAGTTTAAGATTTAACTGAAATGAGAGTTTGAGAACAGGAATCAAACCTTGGAGATTCAGTGGCAAACTCTGAAGGAAACATTGATTGATTCTGCCAGAGAGGCATGTGGTGAGGTTGTGTGCAAAGATAAAAAAATCAGAACTCCCTGGTGGACACAGGAAGTTAAAGAGGCAGTGAAGGAAAAGAAGAAAGCATATCAAAAGTTCCTGGCAAATAAGTCAGCTTTTACTCTTACAGAATACAGAGATAAATGTAAGAAAGCTAAACAGTGTGTAAAACTAGCTAAACAAAAGTCATGGGAGGACTTTGGCAAGAATATAGAAAATAAATATCAAGAAGGTGGCAAAATATTCTGGAGGTTGTTGAAGAAGCTTAGGAATGGAGGAAAGAGTGCTGTAAAAGGAATTAGAGATGATAAAGGTGAAATGAAAACAGGAGAAAAAGATATCCTTGAAGTATGGAGTAATCACTTTGAAAAACTGCTAAATGAAACAAGCAGTGATGACAGCACAGTGATAAAACACACTGACCAGGCATGCAGTCAGGAATACATATCCATACTTGAAGTAGAAAAAGCCATCAAAGGCTTGAAATGTGGAAAGGCAGCAGGAGTAGATGATATTCGACCAGAAATGCTGAAGTATGGTGGTATAAGAGTCTTACAGTGGCTGCATTGCATAGTTCAGAAAGCCTGGACAGAGGGACGAATTCCCGATGATTGGAGTAGAGCTCTCATAGTACCCATATATAAAAAGGGAAATAAAACTGAATGTGAGAATTACAGAGGTATTTCCCTACTGAGTGTTCCTGGCAAGATCTATGCAAGTATACTTGAGAAACGGTTGAGAAGAATTGTGGAAGAAAAGCTTGGTGAAGAACAAGCTGGATTCAGGCCAAATAGAGGCTGTCAGGATCAGATCTTCACTTTACGACAAATAGTCGAGAAAGCATGGGAATATAACAAAGATCTGTATTTAAGTTTTGTCGATTTGGAAAAGGCATATGACAAGGTGCCAAGAGAGAAGCTATTCAATACGCTGCAGTTATATGGTGTCAATGGGGCATTATATCAAGCAATACTTTGTCTTTATTTGAGTTGTGAGTCAGCAGTTAGAATTGAAGGAAGTACAGGAAGATGGTTTAATGTTAAATCTGGTGTGAGACAAGGATGTACATTATCCCCTCTGTTATTCATTATCTATATGGATCACATTATGAAGGAATGTGGTATTAAACCTGATATCAAAATTGGAGATGTTAATGTCAGCTCTTTGCTTTATGCGGATGATGTTATACTTCTAAATAAATCCGCTACAAGTCTGCAAGATTCTCTGACTAAATTGAATAGCTGTTGTAATAGATATGGTATGAAGGTCAGCAATAAAAAGACAAAGACAATGAAAATAGGCAGAATCATTGAAAATGTCAACTGTGTTGTGAATGGAGAACCTGTGGAACAAGTAAAACATTTCAGCTACTTAGGCACAATTTTTACTGAAGATGGTAAACTAAATATAGAAATAGACAACAGAATCAGCAAAGCTGGTATCGTGGGAAGTCAATTGAATAAATTCATATGGAATAAGAAAGAAATTAGTCGGAACACTAAATTAGCTGTATACAAGACTGTGTTCAAACCAATTTTAACTTATGGATCTGAGAGCTGGGTCAGAAGTAAAACACTTGACCAAAGACTAGAGACCGCAGATATGAGAGTCCTGAGAAAGATTAGAGGCGTGAACAGATGGCATCAATGGCAATATCATATTAAAAATGAGGATATTAGGAAAGAACTTGACATTGTCAGCATCCAGGAATGCGTTAGCAGAGCTAATCTCAGATGGTATGGTCACTTAAATAGAATGGGAGAGGAAAGATTAGCAAAACAAGTGTTCTCTGCTAGGTTGGCAGGAAAACAACCCAGAGGAAGACCAAGATATAGGTGGATTGATACGGTACAAAGTGCCTTAGACGATAGAAATATAAGATCTGATAATGTTGGAGTCTTGACAAGTAACAGACTGATTTGGAGGAAAATTGTAGATAGGAAGTTAGTAATGATGTAATTTTTTCATGTAGTACTGTCATATCCTGTACACCCCTTGAGGGTACATGGCAGGAATTTGATGATGATGAAGACTTTCCTATCCATTAGAGAGCAAACAAAAAAGATTGAATGACAAATACTTTGTTTGTGAACTATTTTTCCAGTCTACTTATCCTTATTCCCAAACTGGAAAGACACTGTGAGAAGGATAAGATTCCTTTTAAAAATTTAATGTTACCTGACAATGCACTGGAACATGGAGCATTTGACAATCATTGAAGATATTAATAAGGATGTGAAAATGTAATTCTTGCCCATAGATCAGGGAGCAAAATGGCTCTGTATTACCTTTGAAGAATATCAAAGAAAATAGAGAACTGGATGAAGAAAAAGAGAGAGAGAGAAAAATCAAAGAATTTTTAAAAACGTTTATTATTAAAATGGTCATAGACGTTATTGGAGAATTCTAGGATGAGGTAATACAACTGTTTTAAGAAGCTTGTGGATGAAACATTGGTGTGATTGAAGTGGAAGATTTCATATTACTAGTAAACAATTTAACGGAAGTGAAAATGTTCATCATCATCATTATCATCATCCAATTCCTGACATGTATATACCCTCAAGGGATGTACAGGATATGATAGTACTACATGAAAAGCTTACATCATTGCTAACTTTCTATCTAAAATGTTCCTCCAAATCAATCTGTTACCTGTCAAGACTCCAACATTATCAGATCTTATATTTCTGTTTTCTAAGACACTTCTGATCAAATCAATCCACCTAAACCCTGGTCTTACTCTGGGTCTTTTTCCTGCCAAACTGGCAGAGAACATTTGGTTTGCTAATCTTTCTTCTCCCATTCTGTTTAAGTGACATACCACCTGATATTAGATCAGTTAACACATTCCTGGATGCTGACAATGTCAAGTTCTTTCCTAATATCCTTGTTTTTAATATGATATTGACATTGATGCCATCTGTTCACGTCTCTAATCTTTCTCAGGACTCTCATATCTGCAGTCTCTAGTCTTTGGTCAAGTGTTTTACTTCTGACCTAGCTCTCAGATCCATAAGTTAAAATTGGTTTGAACACTGTCTTGTATACGGCTAATTTAGTGTTCCGACTAATTTCTCTCTTATTCCATATAAATTTATTCAGTTGGCTTCCGACCATACCAGCTTTGTTGATTCTGTTGTTTATTTCCATATTGAATTTACCATCTTCACTAAAAATTGTGCCTAAGTAGCTGAAATGTTTTACTTGTTCTATAGGTTCTCCATTCAAAACACAGTTGACATTTTCAACATTTCTGTCTATTTTCATTGTCTTTGTCTTGTTATTGCTGATCTTTGTACCATATCTATTACAACAGTTATTCAATTTAGTAAGAGAATCTTACAGACTTGTAGCAGATTTATTTAAAAGTATAACATCATCCGCATAAAGCAAGGAGCTGACATTAACATCTCCAATTTTGATATCATGTTTAATACCACTTTTCTTCATAATGTGATCCATATAGATAATGAATAACAGAGAGGATAATGTACATCCTTGTCTGACAGCAGATTTAACATTAAACCATCTTCCTGTATTTCCTTCAATTCTAATTACTGACTTACAACTCAAATAAAAGGATGGTGAAAATGCTGGTCTGATGAAATCAGTAGGTTTTGGTAGTGAATGAAAAGTTGAAAACTTTCTCAAGTTCCACTGCAAAAACTAACTGATGAAAACTTAAATTTTTATAAAAAGTCAGACATAATGAAAAAGTGGAGATGATGACGAAGTAGTAGTTATAATCAGGACTTATCACTGGAATGACAAAGGCTTTCTGATATTTGGAAAGTTACTTATATTTTACTGAAAAAAGAAAGAAGTGTTGAGGTTTCAAGGATGTTGAAGCATGAAAATGAATTTTGTGAAGAAGGTTAGAGCTAAATTGGCTGTATACAAAAGACAACATTAGACAGTATTAACAAAAATACTCCAGTCTTCATGTCAAACATTCAACCAAGATAACGAATCAGTGTCTCATGTCAGTTTACTATTTCATTCTTTACCATTTTTTACCTGCTGTTAAATTGTCATAATTTCATATCATGATAAATTATGATACATTTATTTTTATTATCAGATTACATCGAATAAATCTTCCTTTTATGAAACAAATTTTGTGCCCCTTCCATTAATTTTGAAAATACATGGTGTTTCAAAAGAGTGCATACGACTTTGCAGAAGAACAGAGAATAACTTGGAAGATGTACAAAAGCTGAGTGAGTGTCATAATGCAGTGCAACACATAAATTTTTGGTCATGTAACTTTCTTACCAAATGACAACTTCTGATGGTGCAGAGCAAGCACATTGTAAGTTTTGATTTCAGAAAATGAAATCTGCAACACTAGTTCAGAGGAATTTTTGCACACAATACAGCAAAGAACTTCCTAGTAGGCACAATCTAATTCTTGTTGACTTTCCAGAGAAGTCCTGAAAAGCCAACAAGAATTTGACGAAGGGAAAATCCACATGCCATTGTAGAACGTGTTCACGGCATCCAAAAGGCTCAGATTTTCTGTGCCATAAGCAAGAAGAAAGTGTATGGACCCTATTTTTCAGAATCTATCATTAATGGTGGTGTAAAATCTCACGAGAAATTATTTTTTTAGAGAATTTTCACTTAAGATTTTCCAATTGTTTCTGTCTGAATTTATAAAGAATGTACTTAGTGAGATGCAAAATAATAAAAAAATAATTTGCTGTTTGAATGCATCTGCCCTTTAGACTTGTTGGTAAAAGCTTAATAGGAGTTAAGCCAGATTAGCACTGAATACCACCAAAATCGTAAGTTCAAGTGGCCAGCGATGACGTCAATTCTTTCACTGCTTTTGGCTAATCCTGAAATACTCTTAATTAAGAACAAAGGACTGAAAATGGAATAAAAGGCAATGCAGCACACGTGGTTCTAGGCTTTTTGGTCCATGGTCTCTTGCTTGGCTTTTCACCTACGACTTTTACGGGGGTTCCTTTCTTCAATCCAGGAGGATCGTTCTTCCCGCCGCCGATGCCCGATGTTTCTGTGCCACCAGCTCTCTCTCTCTCTCTCTCTCTCTAGGCTCCTGGTAGCTACAGCAGAACCTCAGCACGACCAATGAAGGAAAACTCTCGAGGATTGACCAGACGGAAGATGCTCTAGTCTCAATGTGTGTTACAGAATGTAAATCGGACTTTCCTCTCGAGATTTTTAGCAAGTAAGCAATTATTTTGTTGCAGTATGTTATGTGAATGTAACTTGAAATCGTAAAGGATTAGGAGAGGTTACTTGTTAACTGATGGTTAAACTGAATCTGAAATAAGGGAAAAATATGTATTGTTAAGTATGTCTAATTCACAGCTTGCTTGTGATAGTGTCCGAATTAGTATCAATTAAGTATTGAATGTGCTTGAAGAAAGTTAATGTAATCCCAATTTGAATATTTATGCATGCTTGCAGGCCAAATTTTGTCATAGAAAATACTTTATGTCAAGGTACAATAAGTTTTCTGATAGTGAACGCACTATAGTTTATGTTGCTTAGATACAAAAATTGTTTTGTGTGTTATAGTGCTTTAGATTAAGTTAATCTTTTATTAACTTTTATGTGCTCTGTATCATATCCTTCAGTTTGATAATAAACATGTTTTTGTTTTGTAATTACCTGGTTCTCATTCCTTAGCGAATGAACTATCCCAAAAATATTAACGAACCTGCGGGAATAGAATAAAGTAATGAGCCACGACTTGCATGTAAAGAAATTGTATAGAAGTATTAACTTATTTTTGTTATCTTCTCGCCCTGACCTTTAAACATTAAAAGGTCAATTAAGTGGCACAGTCGTTATGAAGAAATAAATTTCTTAATTGATATTGCGCGATTGCTCAGGGACTGTTATGTTAGACAGACCTACTACACGAGGTCTAACTAACTGCAGAAAAAGGGGGTCAAGAATAAATTTAAGTAAGGACATAGACAGATAGATAGCTAAAATGAAAAAATAAAGTAAAGCAAAAAAAAAAAAAAGGAATATTTTACAGTGGTGTTTGCTTGGACATGCTACTTGGGTACCTAATACTACAATTAGTTTCTAGCATTGATGATAACCACAACGGATGCTTACATTTCCAGCAAGATGGAACACCTCTTCGTTACCTGAAAGATGTTACATCGTACCTCGATACCTGTTTTCCAAGCAGATGGATTGGTTAGAGAGGCATCTATAGCGTGGCCACCGCATTCCCCTCACTGACCTTACACCGTTAGATTTCTTCTTGTGGAGCCTTGCAAAATATTGAGTGTTTATACCTTTGATACTCATCCAAATTGGCTGGTAATTCTAGAACACAGCTCATCCAGCCAATTTGGATGAGCTGTGTTCTAGAATTACTGCCGCCAATGCTGAAGTTACGCCAGCTATGCTCTGACAGGAAATTGACTGCCAATGGGACATCTGCAGAATTACTGGAGGCAGTCATACTGAACTTTAACTGTCTGTGTTGAAAAATCAAGTGGTATGCTATATTTGCACGGTAATAAAAATTGTTCATCTATCATTATTTACCTTCTATTGTCGTTCAAAGTTGTATACCCCCTTTTGAAACACCCTGTATAATCTCTCAATTTAAACCGATGTGGAATTGTACGACTTTATTACAAAATGTATTAAAACTTTAGGTATTACTGTAGTAATACCTAAAGTTTTAATACATTTTGTATTTATCTTTTGTAGTTATCTTTACTAAAAATTACATTTAGGATTAATTATATACAAGTTATTCCATAGTGGCTCTAATAAACTGCATGCAATTATCAGTTTTTAGCATTTCATATAGATCACAAAAGTTCAAATGAATGTTTACTTAGGACAAACGCTCTTAGTAGAGACAGGCTCAAAATAAGAAGAAATTATACATGGAATTCAACTTGGTTGGATAGCCTTTAGAAAACACTATGAAGTGCTCAAAGGAAACATTTCTATCTGTTTTAAAAGAAAAATATTTGACAGTTGCATACCTGAGGTATGCAACTGTCAAATATCAAGTATGTAACATACGGAAGTGAAACATAGACTTTGACTAAAAAAAAACAACAACCAACAAGTTAAAGATTACCCAGAGGAAAATCGAAAGATCATTACCTGGTATTCCAAAGTATTGCACTTTCTGCCTAGAATGGTAATAACCAGGGCTCTAGAAATATGACTTAAATCTACTAGCCACAGAAAAATCTTACTTGCCCGAGGTATCTCTGGTCTACTTTATATAAATATTGTTATAGGTGATGTTTTTTTTAAAAAAAAAAAAACCTAAATATTATGTTGACAAAACAAAGAAATACATTCTGTAATTCTCACTATACATTACACGTAATTATACAGAAATATACTTTCCTTTAATGTGGATTTAAAACATACGCCACAGCACAGTTCATCACAACTCTGTGTTCTTTCATTTATTGCTCATAATGAAGGATGAATTTATATAAATTATCCATTAACAATAATTTAACAGGAAAAACAATAAAATTCATGAAAACAAAAAATTAAGGTGGCACTCAACATGGAGCCAGACTCACTTTTCATGATGCACTCAATCATGTGATCAGGCACTTCAATTTGTCTTTGCAAGATAATTGTATTTTTTAAATAACAGTATTAAAAAGAATGTGCATTATGTAAAATTATCAAGTATTAAATTACACTATGCTAATTCAGGTTGTGAGCTGTGAAAATAAGCTTAGGACAATACTATATTACAATTGTGCACTTGCTGAAGGGGTAAAGGTGTTGGAAGAATAAGATATATAGATGCACTATAGTATTTAATTATAGAGTGCCAATTTTAATTTTTGTGTTTGTAGTTACAGGTTTATTTTGCTAATGAAATTATATTATGAGAAAAGCACAAATAACTGTCTTTAAATAAAGTGTAAATAAATAAAATAAATTTAAATAACAGATTGTCTATTACATATGTTGCATGTACTGTATATATGTTTAAGGTTAATATTAAACTAAATGAATGCATATGATTTGATTAAAAATTAATTTATTAAAATGATAACCAAAATTTAAATTAAACACATATATGATGTGAAAAATTTACATGTTTTTGCGCATACACTTGAAGTGTGCAAGATTTACAATTTTCAACTTTATTACAAAAGTGCCATAACCATAACGCCTGATGGCAGCTCATTTTCTCACTTCATGACTGAAAAGAATACTGTAATATTGCTGTGAGAGAAATGAGATTTTTGGAACTTGAAAGCAGATATTTATGAAGTCTTTCATATAGAAAGAAAAACATTTAAAGGTTATCAATTGTTATGTTACAACAATGACAATAAGAACAACTGTTGGTGAGCTTGGGAGGGAGGGGGGGAGGTATGGCCAGTTCAATTTCTAATTACTACAAAAAGTATTTCACATACATAAAGAAAAATAAAAGGAGATAAAAAAAGAGGGAAGAAAGTGATGATGATTGGCTTAAGTTATGACTTCTGGAGAAAAACAGCAATTAAAATTGAAAGTATTTCTGTAATTCTTTAAAAGTGAATGCTGTAGTGTTCAAATTAAGGATTTCAGATCCAGAAGTTTTATTTCCAACTCTGGAAAATAAAACTTCTTTAATAAATTTGTTGGCAACTGCACATGATCAAATAACTTGATAGTAAATTAGATAATGTTTTAAAATGACAAAAAAAAGTGTAAATTATGCAAAAAAAAAAACAATATACAGTAAAACCCTTTTTTTTTTTTTACACTTTTCAGGGGACTGATGGAAAAAAGTTTAAATAGCAGGAAATGTAAAAAAAAAACATTTAAAAAAGGCTAAAAGATGACTTACTGCTAGTATGTAAGTCTATCTACCCGATTACAAAATTTAATAATTGAAAATAAATGAATTTACAATTACTTACATTTATCTATTTAAAAAAATCTTTAATTGTTGATTGTTTTTGCTTTTCGTTTTTTTTTTTTTTTTTTGAATAGTGCCAGATTGCTTTGCATCGAGTTCAATGCTTGACCTGTTTTTTACTATCGTGTTCAAAGTGGACAAGGTGAGTCCAAGATCTTTTGCTAAACGCACACGTGTTCTGGCATACCAATCTACATGTCGCAGAATTGCCATCTTTTCTTCTACCGAAATACATTTTCTGTCTTTTTTCTCCATGGATAATCCACCACTGCAACTTGAAAGCAACTTTCACACACGCTAAATTATGTAGCAGAAATTCTGCAATATCAATTTGTACTGTGATTGAAAAATCACGGTATCGCTCATCACTACATTACTGCTGCAAGCGTGCAGGTCACCGTGATGGTGGAAGCGAAACTACGGCCGAAAGCAACGCCATCACGGAACAGAAATGTGCAGATTTCTGCAGAAGTCGATTCAAAAATCAGGATTGCCACCCAAGAAAAAAACGCAAATCACGGGAAATAACGTCCACATCAATTTGTTAATGGCGGAAAAACAATATATTGTAAGAATAGGTCTTAAGATGGCACCAACGGAAAATGACGTAAATGGCAGGAACATAAAAACAGGGTTTTACTGTATATATTAAGCAAGATTTATAAATAAAACTACTTTGCTGTGAAAATATATCTACAAACATAACTTTTATAAAAAATAGAAAGTCCAAAACTTTATCCAAACTTCTACAAATACTTCATGGGAATGGTCTCTTCATTCAAATGCAATCTATATTTCAAAAAATATAACAAAAAAGAAGTTATATAGTAAAAAGTTTCTGCAATATATAACAAGAGACTTTCGACCAATGAGTATAATACAAAAAACTGGAACTTTTTTTTATGGTCATAAAAAAACTCTACAGCAACTAATGAACCTACCAGTTTCACCACTAAATCTTCATCATTGTTATCATCATCAAATTCCTGACAAATATCTTTAGGTGCTGTTGTTCAGCATTTTTTTGCAGATGGTTGGCTGAAAAGTTGAACTCTGATATATGAAAGGATCTGATAAGCAACTTCCAAATGTCATACAGGATCATTCCTTGGTTCCTATTAAGAGTGTTGTGTCCAAGGGTGACTCATAGTAGATTCTTTTATGTTACAAGTGATGAAATTGTCTTTATGTAGAGCACAGAGCTCTTATTCCACTTAATACCATAGTGTGTGTCAGAAACATGACAAGCTAAACTCGAGTTGTCTTCCCTGTTGTTGCCAACATCTCCAATATATTTTTTCTGCCTTATTTCAACTTCTCAGTCTGGACTATGTGTGAAAGAGGCCACAAGAGCATGGAATTCAGTATACCCCAGGATATTTGCAGAAGGGGTTGGTCTTTAGGAGAGTGGAATAAACTTTGTACTCTCAGAATAGGTTTATAAACCACTAATATTATGAAGTTTGAGGAGACTAGCAATCTTAATAGAAAGTTTATTGATGTGAGGAATGGAAACTGAGTCCCTGTAATGAATGTCAGGATTTTCCTGTGGAGCCAGATTAGAGAATAGCAGTTTTTGTACGAGTTTATTTCTTTTTATTTTTTTTTTATATCAGTTACAAACAATTGCAGAAGAATTTGTAGTTTCTTCGTTAAGTTTTTCCTCATCCTTTAGGATGAAAACAGCCCTTTCCATGAGCATATGAATGATATCAAGTTTTTGTGAAACATGGTGTATAGAAGATGAAAAAAGGTAACAACTGGAAATTCAAGATGCCAAGAAATTATATTCTTAATTTGATCATTTATCCAATTGTAAGCAAATAAAAATTTGCACGTGAAATAACATCACAACTGGGCTACTTGTATATAGAGGCTAATGACTTCAAATTGCCTTAGTATCCCATAATGCAATGCATTATGGTAAGGGCCACTACCCAGACCAGTCCTCACCTTTACTGAAGTTTCATCAGTGGGAGACAAACCCAGTAGTAATACCAAGGTTAAAGTAATGCAGAAGTCATAATATTGCACTATTTCAAACATCTTTCTCTAATCCAGAGTATTTTAGTAATAAGGTGTGATATCTTTTGGCTATTTGTATAGGGAAATATGACTTCTGCATTAGTTCAACCTTGGTAGCACTACTGAGTCTGGCTCCCACTGATGAGACCTCAATAAAGGGCGAAACCAGTCTGGGTAGTGGTCCTTCCCATAATGCGCAGCATTATACATGTCAGTAAGGAGATGTGCATTGCATTATGGGACACTAAGGCAATTAATGCAAAGTCATTAGCCTCTATATACAAGTAGCCCAGTCGTGATGTTATTTCACATACAAATTTTTATATGCTTAAGCTTGGATAAAGGATTAAACCAAGAATATAATTTCTTGGCATCTTTAATTTATAGCATAACCACCAAGTGGAAAAACCTTCAAATGAGGTAACAACTGATGTGGATAGGCTTGTAATATCCAACACGTGTGAAGCCCTTATCAACATTTTTGGCAATTAAAACATCTAGAAAAGATAGTTTTCCTTCACTTTCCAGTTCCAAAGTAAATTTATTTTATGGTAGAATGAGTTAACAGAAGAAAGAAAATTATTTACTGTTTATATCAGCAGTGCTATATTTCCAGATCATGAAAATGAGTTGTCAATGCATCTCTACTAGACTGAAAGCTTAAGGTTTGTTGATATAAAAAAATGTTTTTTCAAAATTTTCCATAAATAAACTGCAAATGGTAAAGATAATGGACAAATTTTCAATCAGAAAATTGCTTGAAAATTTGCCCATTCCATCTGAAGTAATTAGAGTGGAGACAATGCTGGAATAGCTGAGAGACATCAGGAGGGAGGGAACAGATCATCTATAAACACTAGGACTTCATCTACAGGGACAAAATGGTGAACAAGGAAATGATATCTAGACTAGCTGGGATGTTCGATGGCAAGATTTAAATTCAGATAGTTTCTGGACAAAGCATGCAACGTTTTTAAATGAAAAAATACGTGTCACATATGGTTCTTTAATAGATTTGAAAGGTCTTAGATAAAAGATATATAGGTGAGCTAATTCTGTCCACTATTAAAAATAACTTTTTTCCAGTTATACAGATTGGTTGAAAGTCTCTTGTCAAATATTACAGAAACTCTTTACTATATAACGTCTTTACACACACACACACACATATATATTTATTTATTTATTTTGAAATATAGATGGCATGAACAGACAATGAAGTATTTGTAGGAATTTTGTGAATAAAGTTTGACACTTTTTATTTTTTTGTAAACACACACACATATATCACAGGAAAGTAGTTTTATTTATAAACCTTAAAATATGTTATGTTCAAAAAATATAGACAAAATAAATTCGTGATAATTTATATTTATAAGTGTTGCTAATTTATTAAATTTTTTCTTCTAAAAGGAAAATTTACCGTCCAGATTTATCTCCTCCAAATGACCAGGACCACTCATATTTTGAAAATGGTTTTGCACCTTGACTTTCCCTACTTGAAGGAGTCCTCGAAGGAGCATCTTTTGAAGGCATATCTAAAAAATTTATTAAATTAACTAATTAAACAATGTGCCAAAATGGAACAGTTAAAAAAAAGCTCAAAGCCTATTTACATAATTTAACTAATATATATGAGAATTAAATATCAATAGTATAAATATGAGAAAGTTCACATCCTAAACAGTGTAAACTGTTTAGACTATATTTAATAGATATAACTTTAATTAACCAGACTACTTAAAGCCATTAGGTTTTAAATTTGCAAATAAAATAGTTTGCCCAAGACAGTGCTTACAGAAGAGTTGACCATGTAAATTTTACTTTGATTTTGAGCAACAAAATTGTCACTGAAGCCAATAAATTTAAAGTCATTAGACAAAATTATCAGACTGTAAATTATTTGTTATCTGGGTACTCATCACTATTTGACTTCAGCTGAAACACTCTTAAAGGCAAAAACAAATATCACAAGAAGTCAATCTTCAAGAAAATTCACAGAAATATTCACCTTGGGAGTCTGTTTCAGAATGAACAAATTGTTTTCCTTTAGCATATGTGAAAGTTTTATCCAATTTGAACAATCAATGGCATAATTTTGCAATGTGCTTCATAACAAATTCTTTTTTTAATGCTATCACCAATCTTATGGCTATATAGTGCAAAATCAGTATTATCATTGTGATCTTTCTATAAATGGGCATTTTAGCTCCATCTAAAAATTGCTAAACACAATTTGCAACAAATACAGTAAACTAAAAGGCAATTTTCTCCTTTTATGTATTAAACTACTTTTAAAACACATTAAAAGATCTGATGATATTATTTATGATTATGCAAAAAAAATAAAAAAATAAAATAATAATAAAAAAAATCTAATTCTGTACAAGGCTAGCTAGCCCACTTTTACATGAAATCCTCTCACAAAGACTTGGGTTCCATTCTAGATGGAACCCAAGTCTTTCCAAACAAAGAACACAATACTGTAATGCTCTTGGAGATGCATCTTATTTCATATTATTTAAAGCAGTGGTTAGTAATCAAGAAATAAAGTTTTCTTTAAAAAGGACCCTAATTCGGCCTGGTTGGGTGAGTGGTTAGCATATCTGCTCTCCAGCCAGAAGACTGCAGATTTGAATCCCACCATGGGAATGGATGTTTGTGATTGTCTGTGAAAATGCTACTGGTGGTGGGCGATAGATGGTGTTGGTGTAGATGATGATAATTGATGGAGGCAGAGAGTTGTAGACTAAGTGCCCTCGCTCGATAAGTCTTTGGACTCCCTGGAGGTGTCACGTAATAATAATAATTCACTCAAACAAAGATACAATGGTGTAATCCATTTCAAAAATATGAGTAAATAAATTAAATAATGAAAACTAAAATATTGCCAATGAAAAGGTAATTTTATAATTGGTGAAACCTTCCCAAGCTGATAGCTTGCTATATTATACGGTATGTCAAAAAAAGTACTGAACTTCAGAGTCATAGGCTTTTGTAGTTATCCAGTACACTCCCCCCCCCCACCATACTGTATTAATATTATTCTGGGAAAAGCATTAAATTTAAAATAAAAAATTCTTGAACTACAAAGGCACACAATGAAGCTCAACTTTATTTGAAGTAAGATATGTGGTAAAAAATGACACATGGTCCTTAAGTATTTCATAGAAAAGACGTTTATGAAATTTTCAAGTGAAGTATGTGGTAAAAATGCATTACAGATATTCCAGTGCTGTTTTACTTTTTTTTTTTTTTTTACTGTCATGAAACCCACTTAATCTATTCAGTGCTGATTCATAACTATAAAAGTACCAATATTTCTTCCAACTCAAGAATATAAAAGAGACAGTACAATTTTTCAAAACAGCCAAAGAGAATTTTTTTTGGGGGGGGGGGGTAAACTTCAAATTTTTATTTGGCTTAACCTTACCAGTGAATGCAACTACAGTTAATGTTTATTTAGAAATTTTTATAAGTCATCTAAAATAATGCATTGTTCTTTGCCATCTTAAGGAAACAGTAAATTGCACCAAAGAATAAATGCAGTAATTTGGAAGATAAACATGAACTTTCACTATTAAAAAGTTTTTTCATAAAAAACTATTTAAGAATGGAATAAACTGTACTTATCAGATGAATGAGTCAAAATCCAGGAGCATTCATTTACATGCACCATCTCTAATAATTCAAATCTTCAACATTCAAACATCATACCCAATATCACGTATGATGGAAATAGCATAATGGATATTCTGCAAGTTAGTTGAAATGCTATCATATCTATTAAATTCAATAACTTAACTTCAGTTCATCCAACATTAATGTCAACTTGTACTACTAGGAACAAATCCAATTTTTTCTGCATGCATCTGACTTCTTCAAATTATCTACAAGGGTGGTCTGAAAAGTTCTTGGCCTAAAAATGAAAAAACGAATTTATAATTTCAAAATTATTTTTATTTTTCAACATAATCTCCCTTAAGACTAATACATTTATTCCAGCGATGCTCCAGTGCCATTATCCCGTCCCTGTAGTGGTTCTCAGTAAGATCTGCAAAATATCCTCTACAGCTGCAATGACCTCTTGATTCAAAGAAAAATGCTGACCAGTGAGGAAGAGACAGAAGTTACAGGGAACTAAGTCTGGGGAATAGGGTAGATGTTCCAACAATTCATAGTGCAGATCCCTTAATTTTCCCATAATTGCCAAAACACTTGTGCGGCCAGGTGCACTGTCCTGATGAAAGATGATTTTTTTCTTCTGAAAATCGGGTCTTTTCTCACAAATTTTTTGTCTAGTCTGGTTAAAAGATTGGAATAATATTCCGCGGTTATTGTTTTACTCTTTTCAAGATATTTAATAAACAAAATGCCTTTAGGATCCCAAAACACCTATGACCTTTCCTGCTGATGGAACCGACTTTTCTTCTTTGGTGCTGAACAACTGGCTTCTGTCCACTGTTTTGATTGCTGTTTAAATTCTGGTGTGTAATGGTGAATCCAAGTTTCATCCATAGTAATAAATCGATGCACAAAATCCATTTTATTCTTGTTAAAACGCTCCAAGCACTCTTCAGAGATTTTCATGCGAGTGCGCTTTTGATCTGCTGTGAGCAAGTGCGGCACCCATCTTGCACAAAGCTTTTTCATTTGCAATTCTTCATGCAAAACTTATCCTACATGTTCTTTTGAAATGCCTATAGTCTTAGCAATTTCACACACTTTAATTTGCCAGTCATCTAATACCGTATTGTGCACTCAATCAATGATTTCTGATGTTGTGACACTTTTTGGAAGTGGATCATCTTCAAGGCTTGTATGGCCACATTTAAACTTGGCAGCCCATTTCTTAATTGTCAAAAACGAAGGAGAAAAGTGCCAATAAACTTTTATGAACTTCGAATGAATTTTTTTTGGCATTAAACCTTCTTTTACAAAGAATTTTATAACCGCACGATATTCAATTTTATCCATTTCTGGGGATACTGAACAACACTTTTGCTTCAGACAGCTGTATAAAACAAACTACTTGATAGAATGACTTGCAATTTCACATAGATGGTTATGACAGATGTACCAACTTAGATAAAAAAAATCTTGCCAATAGTGTTGTCATCTATGGTCGATGCTGAGAACTTTTTCAGATTACCCTCATAAATATCAGACTTCTATCTAAAATCAGAAAAGTCTGAAAACTGATCATTCCAATGGCATTATTTGGAGTTTAACCTATTATCTGAATACCGATTTGGATGCCATATAATTTACTATAAAACTTTAGGTAAGCCCTCTTTTAATATGCTAATAAACAAACTCTGATTAGGTTATGATTTATGTCATTAATCCCCATCTACTCTTTTTTTTTTAGCTCTGATTTTCTAACCAACCCAAGTGTTCAATATTACGTTTCATAGTACAAACAAAATTAGGCAATTTAAAATGGGCTGCTTTTTAAATTGCAATTCTTACAATTCTACTTAAGAAAAAAGCAACTAGCCTACTATGCACCGAATTGTTCTTTTCTTAATTTTATAATTAAAATTTTTATTATTTTTTTTAATAATGACCTCACACATGAAGTTGCAAAACCTATAATATATTAGTGACATACATGCATGTACAAGGTTGAAGTAGTGGCCTGTTGATATATTTCTTGCAATCAGTGTGAAAGGAGTTATAAGAACAAAAGTAGAGAGAGAGAGAATGAAAGAAGTTGGTTTGCCAACTTTAGAGCTGGAGTGTAAATGTTGTGAGCAGCAGTAGCTGCTGGTGTTTTCTTTACAGGCTTAATGGGAGAAGGAAGAATAACAGTGGCTAGTTCAGTGGAGCACTGGCCATGAAAATACTTTTTAGATGGACAAGACAGAAATAGAATGTCTGACATCTTGACTTGTTACTATCAGATTTAGTCATGTGTCAGGCAGGCAGCATTACATTAGTCAGGCAGCATTACTACTGAACATGCATAAGAACACACTCAGAGGTCATATTCTAGAATACTGTTTCCCTATAGTATGCTAGGTATATCTTCTGAGGGGAATCATCTACAGTGCAGGTAAGAAGGAAAGGACAAAAAATCAAACCTTGCTCTGGAGACCAAACATGGTAATAGTGTCTGAAGTGCCACTTCACGCCTCAAATTAGCAAGATGACTGTTTTATTCGATGCTTTTTATCACCTACCACTTAGATCAAGTTGACATTACCTCCAAACCATGGAAAGTATGCATTTTACTGACAGCAATGTTCATCTGGTTTTTCAGGGTCCCATTTGGGGAAAGAGGTAACATTGCAAAAAGATTCAAATGGCTTAGCTGAGAGAGAGGCTATGTTATTCATAGTCCATTAGTGAAGCCCCCCACCTCCTTCATATGCTATTTTAGGCCAGCCACAGCTAACAGGAAATTTGATGATCCTTGGCTTAATCTATTCTTATTATTATTAAGAGAGATCTACAAGGAATCAGGGACTCATTGAGGAAAGTCACATAACTACATGCACCAGCTGTCATGTTTGTTCTTGAATTCAATCACACTTCTTGCATAAACACACAATCATCCAATGGCAATCCATTCCAATCAAGTAGAGATAAAAATCTAGATCTCACCCCTTTCTTGAAGGCATTCATTCTAAGTTTCTAAGGATGCCCTTTGTCCTTTCCCATCCTCCATGAAATGAAAAATCCCATCAACTGTAATCCTGTATGATCTTTTCAGAAGAAGTTTGTAAGTCTCAATCATATCACCCTACTTTCTCCTGTTTGCTGGTGTCTGCAGTCTACAAATTCTCAATCTGTCTTCATAATTACTATTCCACAATCTTGATATAATTTTTAACACTTTCCTTTGCACACACACTCTCTCTCTCTCCACTGTATCAAAATCACCAAGGAGACCAGACCTGAGCACAATAGTCCACATGAGGTCATATCAAAGCCCTGTGTAGAGGCAAAATGACATTCTTAGTTTTGCAAGTCAAAGTTCATTTAAGCATCGCAATTATCCTCTGAGTTATATTTGCAATCTTTGCTACCTTGAACTTCGACTTCCTATCTGCTAAAACTCCAAGATCCTTCTTCTACATAATTCCACCAATATAATATGGCATTGGATATCTAATCACACTTAAGTGCATGACTTTACATCTGTTACCACTGAAATGACAGCCATTGTACAATGCCCACAATTCCAGCCTATTCAAAACATTCTGCAAGTACTGCATATCAGCCACATAGCTGATTACCCTGCCAAATTCTTCCCAATGTCATTAATGTACACACTGAATAGCGGTGAACCCAGGACTGATCCTTGTGGTACACCACCAGTTACCTTAAATCTTGGACAAATCACTTTTTTGATATATGTCGGTCAGCCATCCTCTTATCCATGCTAATATTTTATCATGGCAATCCCATATTCTCCAATTTATGCAACAGGCATCCATGCTGCCTGTCTTAGTAAAATGCAAAAGCACGATAGCGTATCCATTCCCCTTGTCTAACTCAACAGTAACATCAATATAAAATGTGAGAAAGTTGCTAAAACATGACCTTCCATTAGTAAATCCATGCTGTTCATTGCAAAGTAGATTCTCTGTCAACCCATTTCTGAATGCAAACCCCAACAACTTTTCCAAAATCTTCACCACCACTCCAAGATACTGATTGGCTGACAGTTGGATACATCAGTCTTTGCACCATCCCTTGTGCAATGGGATAACCATACATTCTTTCCTGTTCTGAGACTCAAATTATATAGCCTGGTCAAAAGAATAGCCAGTTCAGTTGGACACTCTTTTAGCATCTGTGCTGACATCCCATCAGTCCCAATTGCTGAATTCTTATTCAGTTTGTGCAACAGCTCCAATACCTCCTACTCATACACAAGTTTCTTCATTCAGTGAAGAGGTAGAAGTGAACTTAATGTTGTATATACCAGATTGATAGCTTTTAGCAAAATGGGTACTCATATGTTGAACAACTTCTTCTGCATTTGTCACCTTCACCATCCACATTCAGCAGAATTATTCTCTCAAATTCATTCTTATTCACTGGAAGATGATTTTTCTTACAACTACAGCAGTACACAAAAAAGGTTTACATTTTTACTTTATAGTATGCTCAATTATGCAGTATACAATATATTGTTCAGTGATAAATTTTCCTTTCTAAATTAAATTCAAACTTCCAGCTTTCTTTGCCATGGAACAAACTTTCCTAATGTTTTTCAAAAGAGTAGTCTCCAGGAATATATTCTTGTATTTAAATTTCTAATAAGATAAATTCGTGGTTTGCCATGATATATCTCATTATCAACATGATTTTCTAGAGCTAATTTTTTTTTTTTTTTTTTTTTTTTATGTGATGCCCACCTTTGAAAAGTTGCAAACTCAAAATACATTAGTACTGCATGCAGGTTAATTGTTATTAATGTTTTTTAATTATTTCAACAGTCTGTTCTTTGGAGAGCAAATATGCTAACCACTCACTTTTACTATGCCAGATTAACAACATTGGTGATATACACTGCTTGGAAAAAAGTCAACGAACACTTCCCTCCATGGACAAGGTGCATCATGCCATGTAATAATGTACCTTGTCCATGTAGTTACATGTTTGTAGTTCACATTTCGAAACACTGTAACTGGTTACAGTGTTACATCATGGTTAACATGATATGTGTGGCAATGGAATTTTATTTTGCGCAAAAACCAATGTCAGTTCTAAAATTTTCACTCGGGTGATACATGGCATTGAAACACCATAGTAGGTAATTCAAAAAAAAGAGTACACATGGCACACCGTGTAGTTACACAACATGTTTGATATGCTGTTCTCCATTGTCAGCAAAGTGCTGAAATTGCAAAATTGTAGGCTCAACCACAGAATGTCAAGTTTCACTGGAAATGCTGTAGATCACAGCATGTAATGCTAGTCTTGAGGGCCACTAAGTTGGCTATGTGTCCACAACAGACAACAACTTAGAGATGTCCCTACAACCAAAAGTCGCAGTGGTTCAGATCCAGCAAGCACACTGGCCACATTATACAAAAATGGCAGCTGATAATTTTGTCCTCAGTAAAATGTGTCTGATGCAACCACTTGACAGGGGTGACAATGTGAGGAAGGAAACCATCTGCATAAAAACTCTTGAATCCAGGCAATGAAGCTGTTGAAGTGTTGGAATCACCTGATTGGCTGAGAGAGAGAGAGAGAGAGAGATGCATATTGCTGGACATTAACTGTACAATAAGAAAGATCCAATAATAAATTCCACTGTAAAACCACACCAAATGGTGACTTTGGAGAATGAAGCAGAATCTGTCGCATGACATGCGGACTTGCAGTTGTCCAAATTCTGCTGTTGTGCATATTCACAGCACCATCCAGATGGAAGTAAGCTTCATCAGTCCAGAAAATGTTCCACGGCCAGTTGTTGTCCAGTTCAGTCCTGAGCAAGAAACTGAAGGGCAAACATTTCTCATGCACCCTGGTCAGGATTAAGCAAATGCTGAACATGGGAAATCTTGTAAGGATAACAGCGCAGAATTTGCCTTACGATTTTGTGAACTTTGAGACTTTGCATATGGGTGTTGTCTAAAGACCGTTCAATATGCTGTGCATTGCTGCTTTCTACAACATTTGCTATCCTTTCTTCCTCTAATGCTGTGGCTACTTCCTCTATTATCTGTCATTTGATCGGCTTCTGTCCTCTGCCAGGTTTGACATCTAAGGAACTTATCTCTTCAAATTTTGGGATCATTCTGTGAAAACCACTTGCAGTCATAGGACCTGTTTTTAATCCCTTTAATGTTCTGAACTTCCACAATGCGGTCAAGGCATAGTTGCTATTTTAGTAAAACAACTCCATGAGAAATGCATAATCCTTCGGTAATGATGAGCTTGTGCTTCAACACTGTGTTCTGGTAAAGTTCCAAAGCAGTGGAAAGAAGGCAAAATAATTCCCTTGCATAAGGGAGGTTCTAAGACTGCAGTAGAAAATTATAGACAAATCAGTATCTCAGGGGTGGTGGTAAAAGTACTGGAAAAATTGGTCAAAAAGATAATTCAATAATGAGTGGATAAAAATATGATATTGTATGAAGGAAAATGGCTTTGTGAGGGGGTCGGTCATGCCTTAGTAATTTATTATCTTTTTATAATGGATTAACAGGAGAGTTGGATAAAGGAAATGGCTACACAATGATTCTGCTGGATTTTGCAAGGCATTTGTCAGAATAACACATGGAACTCTGTTGTGCAAATTAGAACAAATGGGGATGGATAAGAGGGTGGCTGCTGGACAGATATTAAAAAGTGGTATATGGAGGGGCAGAATAGAGGCAAAAACAGGTGATTGGTGGTGTATCAGAAGGTTTGGTGTTAGGACCATTGCTGTTTAATTGTACATAAATTATATAGGAAATAATCTGAGAGGAAATTCAGTTGTTGGCTGATGATGCGAGATAGGTAGGGTAACAGTTAATGAAGGTGATTTTGCCCATACTGACAGTCTATTTAAATCATCCTGCAAGGATGATTTAAATAGACTGTCAGTATGGACAAAAGATTATGGGTGTCAGTTTAATGTTGAGAAATGTAAAGTTATGCATTTTGGGATAAACAGATTACAAGCTGTGTATTACATTGATGGTACTGTACTCCAGGAAATAGATGAAGCTAGAGATTTAGGGATGGTGATAGACAGAGAGTTAAAGTTTAGAGAACATACTGCTAAGGTAGCCTATAAGATTAGGCTATTGAAGAACACATTACCAAGTAGAAATAAGGAAGTTGTTATTCCTCTTTATAAGGCCTTGATACACCACATCTGGATTACCATGTTCAAGTCTGGTCTCCTGGGTTTCTTGGAGATGAGGAAGTGGTGGAGAAGATTTAGAGGAGAGTGACCAAGATGGTGAGTGGTCTGTGGAATGTTCCCTAGCAGATCAGCATGCATATACATATACTCAAAAAAAAATCCCTCTAGAACCACAGCTGAATCAATTCAAATAACAAACTGAATAGTTTTATTATTATTATTAACATCTGACTCCATGGAGTCAGAGACTCATCATGGGGAGGTACACACTACTGCATACATTGTTCATCCAACCGTGCTTTAAACTGATTCAATGTGTCTACATTTAAACACACTCAGGCAACGTATTCCACTCACTAACCACTCTCCATGCAAAGAACCTACTCCTCACACCCTCCTTACAGTTTCCAGTGATGGCCTCTTGTTCTACCCTACCCCCTTTCCCATTCTATGAAAAATCTCTTCCATGTCAACTTGATAACAACCTGAAGCTTCTTTTAATGAAACTTAGCATCATCTGATGCTGAAATCCAAATAAATCAAACCATTCACTCCTATAAAGGATAACATGAGTATAAATCACAATTAAACTTTCCATCAGTAATCCACGCAATCCTTGTAAGGCCTGACTAGCATATATGTCTCAATCACCCCTCCCCTTCCTCCTACTCACAAGGCTTTGCAACTTACATTCTCTCAATCTGTCCTTGTACTCCATATTCCAAAGACCACCGACCAACTTTCTCAATCTTCTATGGACCATTTTCAACATATCCTCGTCACAATGAAAGCCCGGCAACCAAATCTGTGCACAATAATCAATGAGGCCTGATCAACGGCATCATAACCTCTCTATTTCTGCATGTTGGGGCCCTCCACATCATTGCCATTATCCAATGTGATGTCTTCTCATCTTGTGCAATGTGGCCCTCGAATTTCAGGTCCATCATCCTTGTCCACCATCACTCCTAAATCTCTCATCTCCTCTACTTCCTTTAAAGTTTCCCCGCCAAGTGTATACTTTGCATCCCATCATTGCTTACCAAATCTTAAAACTTTACACTTTGCAACACTGAACTGATAGTTCCACTTACCTGCCCATTCATGCAATCTATTCAAGTCCTCTTACAAGGCTATAACATCATCTTGACTCTGCTTTGCTCTCCCCAGTTTTGCATCATCTGCAAACAGCTGCATATCACTAGTTAAACCCATCTCAATATCATTAACATACAAATTGAACAATAGTCCTAAAACTGACTGACCCCTGTGGTACACCACTAGTGACCTTCCTCTTTTGGGATACTGCACTTCCCCAGTATACAACTTTCTGATATCTGACAGCCAGTCACTGATTCAACTCAGAAGTCTGTAATCCAATCTCATCTGTTTCAATTTATTTATCAGTTTGTCATGCGAAAGTCTAAAAGCTTTTTCAAAATCTAAGTACACCAATGTATATGCATCTCCCCTGTCCGAGGTATTTGTCACCTTGTTAGAGTATATAAGTTAGTGAAAAATGATCTCCCTTTAACAAACCCATGCTGATAACCACACAGAATACTGCTGTTATCAACCCATTTCTGTATTCTACTTCTCACCAACCTCTCCAATACCTTCACCACAACTCCAGATATACAGATTGGCCTATAATTTGAAGCTATAGCATTATCAACACCTTTATGCAGTGGAACAATTTTACCCTCCTTCCACTCCCTTGTTTATAGGTTTTTTTATTTATAAACTTTCTTTTAAATAAAAAATAAATAAAATTATCTATTAAATTATCATTGCACAATGGATACCTTTTTTAGCATTTCCAGCAGATTTTTCGGGCTTGACTGGAGGTGCTTTTTTCCCATCAGGGAAGTACTTTTCAAATCCTCTAGGAGGTTTTTCACAAAGGTTTTTCCAATGATGCAAAAAAAGAGAAAACTGAGGACAAGTAGGACTGCCTAAAATTTTAAGTCCTTGAGTCTAAAAAAAGAAAAAATATAGGGATGAGTTTATCTTTAATAAAATTATATAAATATTACACTTTTAAAATTTTTAAATAAAACAAATAAAAACTGTCATCATAATATCCTATGCTGCTAGTTAAGTATAACTGTATATAAAGGATAATTATATTAGACAATAAATTATATTTTTTTATTAATCTTGTACGCAGATGAGTAAAATCTGTGCAAGAAGCATCTTTATAACTAGGCTACTTGTATATTGAAGCAGATGACTTCACATCAAACTGCCCTAGCCTCCCATAATGCACAGCACACTTCCTTTTGGACATGTATATTGCTATTCATTATGGGAATACCTTTGATTCTTTTAATATCCAGATGATCAACCTGTGAACAAGCCATAATCCAATACTGGTCAGAACAAACTTAGTGTATCACGATTAATTTCCAAGCAGACGTGAAGTCCTCTACACTTTCAATCACCACTTCTTGTAAATATAGTATAACATTATGAAAAATTATGGAGAAAATTGGTGTAGGGTGTTGAGAGCATGAATACACCAAATTGATTGGAAAAGTACCTGCACTTTACATCATACAAAAACCTGGTATGAAAGAAAATTTAAAGAAGCCTGTGAAATTTTGATTAACCACCCTAATCTCAACAATAATAGTGGCATAAAATTCCAAGAATTTGGATCATCCAGTGAGTGGAGCACTCACTGGATGGCACATATTCAGCCTACTTAGTTTCCAGCATACTTTAGGACATGAAGCAATTTTCAGGTTGTATTGGAAACTATTCCATACCAATTGGTTGAAATTTATATGTATAATCATATATATATATATATATAAACAAACATGTTGCTCTCCAGCCCAATTTAATTTTGTAACCTAATAGATAATAATAGGACTCTAGATTTGGTGCAGTAAAGTTTTTTTTTTTTTCTTCACCAGAATTCAGGTCAATAATTGTTGTAACGGTTGGTCAGTGACTTTAGCAAACCATGTAGATTAGTGCAGCTTGTTTCTTTGTATATATGTGTATGTTCCAGATGATGACCTTGATATGAAGGTCAAAACGTCGAGCGTTCATTTTGGTTTATATTAAACTAAAGTTTTGCTCTAACACGGTAGTTGTCTCCGTAATTTTTCATAATGTATTCTGATCACTGTATAAGCAAGAAAGAAAGGAAATATATAGTTCGCCCACCGTTTGTAGGTCCCTGCTTCGCGTCTTTCCAAGAATAGTCGATTTATGCTGAAGGGGAGAAAGAAATGAAGGACGTCCAAATTGGTCGGCAACACGCGAAATCACGTGCTTTATAGGTAAAATTTTCCAACTGTTATACAAGCAACATAGTTAACTACAATAATCATAACAGAGAATTTAATTTTCCGACTGGTAATAATAAACAACTCATCCCACAATATGGATTGATTAACCTATTATCGGAATGGATTCTCCTTTTTCTGAGATGCGCAGAAGTGTCGAAGGATCTCTAATCGGTGGGCGAACTATAGTATAATCAATTGAAACAAACAAACAAAAAAACTCCACATAATTTCTTATTTAGAATAATTTACTTCATAATCAAGTCAAAAAATAACTTTCTAACAATCTCTATTAGACACTGAATGTAAACATGAAGAGTGCACTAAGTATTTAAATAATGTTCAACCATTACTACTTAAAATGTTTGAATAAATTCAAGCAGTACATGTCAGGCTAACGAGTATTCCTATCAGCTGAGTGAATAATATCTCCACTATGCTCACAAGTTATTAGATGGCACAAGACTTTCACTGCCCAATGTGAGATAATCACGTTACTTATTGGGAGCCTAGGGGAGCATAAACATAAATTGATTAGTCTGAAGAAAAATTATTATTATGGGTATTATTTCTGGGAAAACTCCCATGTTACTCCTCTTAAAACTATTATTTTTATTTTTATACTTTATTATCTCAACACAAAAATAAAAAAAACTAACACAGATTTTTTAAAATCGCAACTATCCCACAAAACTAATAAATTATGCACTATCCCACACAACTAATAAATTATTACAAACAAAAACTCATCAAAACAACCCAATAACCAAAACAAACTTCCCAACACAAAAAGTTATCAAACTGCCATACATCCAGAACACATACAAAGCCTACAAATACTTTTTCAAACATACTGACTACAAACTGGTATTCAATACAAACCAAAAACTGGCAAATCTTCTAAAGCCTATTAAATCTCTCACACACAAAGAAACATTTGAACACCAACAATGTAGCCTACAAATTTCCCTGCCAAAAAGATTGTGATATCACCTACACAGGTTCTACCATCAGGTCTTTATGGGCAAGACTACAAGAACATTTCCGTGACTGTAGCATCCCTATTCCAGAACATTTAAACACTAAAAAACGCAACATCAAAAAGAAAAATAGAATACAAAGTACAGGGAAAACAGAAATAACAGTTCACGTCCTTGAACAGAAACATACCACGCATATAGACAAGGCCATCATAATAGACAGACAAGACAACGAAACAATACTTAGAATATCGGAAACGATAGCCATAAAATGCGACGAGAACTCAATCAACGTCCACCGACCCTACATAATGTCCGAGTGTTAAAAGCTCCACAACATAAAAATTAGGTCACTGTAAATGGGGGAGGAAAGGGTTATTTTTTTTCTCTATCTGTATTTATATATCTTATCTTACTATATTTATCCTTTATTATATCTTCTTTATATCTCTATTTATATCTTCAACATCTCTTTAAGCTATACTGCCATCCACGCTTGCCTTCTTTTTCTTTGAACACCAGAAAATTTATTTGAAAAGCTGCACCACTGATGTCCGCTTTCTAGTAACAAGAAGTGTTAAGTGCGTCCAGTAGTTTTCCCATTACATTCAAATTATCCCTGAAAGCTCTACATAAAACAATCAACTTAAAATGCCCTTTCAATTCACGAAAATTATGTCACATAAATAACCACTCTCTTCCAAATACAAGTTACTTCCCTAAGCAATGGTACCTATTAATAAACTGTTACTTCTTAACTGTTATGCACATAAAAAAAAAATCATCACATACAAAATCTCTTTCCTTCCGATACTAAGATAATTCTATAGGCAAAATGCACCATTGACAAACAGTTATTCTCTGACTGTTACACATATAAATTTCTATTTATTATTAAACATCTAATTTTCAACCATTAACTCTGCTCAATTTCATCAGCCTCAACTTAACAGTCCACTAATAAGTTCTCCTATAATTCAAGAAAATTGAACAAACGGATCAACTCACTTTATGGCTGCTACCCACTGTTACTTGGCTCCGAATTGGAGTCCTCATCCTTTTCTCCCGCGTCAAGTTTTCTCCCCCTGCTTATGCCAGCATTAGACTTGTTGACGACTTTCTGAGATGGTGTCCTCCTGGTGCACGGGCGAAGATTCTCGGCTTGAGAAGTATTTGCATGCGCGTTGAACGTAACGGAGCAATTCTTTCCTGCTCGAAAATTCCTTCTCGGAGAACAGCTCCTGGCGAAGAGTTGTCATCAGGTCTATGCATTGCCTGGCAGATTGGCTCCTATCATCTTTTCTTTCAGGCCTTTGGCATGACTTCTTCTGAAGTCGCGTCCTCGATGGCTTACATCTGACGGACAACTGCTGGCGACTTCTCAATAATGACCTCTGGACAACCGATGAGGAACTCCTGGAACCGATGACGACCTATGGATAACTAATACTAGATATTGCGGCCAACACCTTTTATTCGCCTTCTTTCGTATCCCTGCACGAAGATATGGGACCCGGAACATTTCGAGGTCCCATATCTTTGTGCGGTCCCTTGTTCTTCCACTCATGCCGACCCTTTCTTTGTTATTCTCGTGTACTCCTTTAATCTTATTTGTTTCGGGCAGCGGACATTCGTCTGAAGTTTGTCGGTCCGTTTAACACTGACCTTGAGTATTTACAGGTGGACTTCACAAACAAATTTTATGTCCTTATAAGGAGCTAACATATACGTTTTCTGGTGGCAAGGTATTGCCTTAGTTCAACACATTCTAGAATTTTCGTTTTAGGGCAGCAAGTAAGGACAATTCCCATAGGGATTATTTACATTACAAACTGTTTTAAATATACATAGACACACAGGTTATTTTTATAACATCCTTACAGGGCTTGACTTCTGTAAAAATTGATGTAAAGCTCTCTGGCATTATTAAGCTACACCAAATTTTTACATCACAACTCCGACCAATAGGCGATAACACAAACACTTCAAAGGCAGAAACACCAAGCCAACACGATATAGCATCCACTTCCTCCATGAGTTCAGATGATGACCCACATGATCGAAATGGCTCGCACTCGGTCAACCCTCTCCCTGGTCCCCTTTTCCCATAGACCCGTCCCCTAAAAACAGTTTATTTTCATCTTCCTTTTTCATCTTTTCCCACCCTACAAAAAAGTGCTCTGCCCACCCTCAAAAATAATACATGTATTATATATATTATATAAAAAAAAATGGGTTTCTTCAAATTAATTCTCCCACATTGCCTAAACACCCCCCACGCCCCTTTCAACACCATCACAGCAAAAGTATGCACACTGCAGAAAGAAGACAGGCAACAACATCTAAGAAAAGGCATGTGTGAATTTTCTTCTATTATGCTCATATATTTGTCTCTAAAATAGATCTGCAATGCCCTAAGAATTCTTGAGTAAAAAGCCAATGACATTAAAAAAGGGGCACTCCTAAACAAAAACAGGCAAAATAGCCATAAAAATAATAAAAATTATGTTTTCCTAGTTTTCATGAAATTCCATGAACTTATTCTGTACTTTATTATTTCAATCCTGCCCAATATCAATACAATTTCCACTCTCTCTCTCTCCCCCTCCCAGTGTGCTCCATTCACTGGATGCTCTTCAAAAACTACTCATGTCCACTCATCTGACTTCCAGGAATCAAAGATTCTCTCCCATATCATACCATAATATATGAAAAATTCCTCCTTGTATGTGTATCCTGTAATATCTTTTCAATTATTTATTCTTATAATATTTGCATTGTTCAATAGTTGCAATATTCTTATAATATTGATTCCATTGAATTTTTCACAACTGTTGAGCACTGTGTGAGAGGTATTATTACTGATTATGAGGATTTAAAAAGAAAATGCTGGTCAACAATTTGAGGATATCGTGTAAGATAGATGACAAAAGGACAAAATATATAGTCTGTTGTTATTCTATTACCTGGAGATACAGCAAAAGGTGCAGATGGCATAGAGTAGCAGATTAGCTCAGAGAGACTGGAAGGAGGAAAGGACATGGAATCTATGTAACTAATATAAGATACATAGATTCCATGTCCTTATATAATATAAGATAACATAATATAAGAGAACTCAGTTTGAAAGCAGTGAATGTGGCAATAACCTCAGAAGATTTGTTCATTACCAAGGGGTAGTTACTTTGCATCCAACTGAACATGATGACGATGCAATTTTGATTTTTGATGTGACTAAGCACGAGAAATTTTCAGTTAAGAGGTATACATGTGGAACAACAGAGCCAGTGATTATGACAAAGTTCAGAAGTATCTTGTAATATGCACCACAAAAGTGGAAACTGCAAGGGAAGGACATTGGTGCTCAGAAATAATCAAGGATGTTTGTCTGAAGTGGAAACCAGAGTGCACACTAAGGTCAGGCAGATACATCAGGTGAGAGTTAAGTGAAGTATATGATTCAGCAGAATCTGCAAAAAAAATGTTGTGAGGAAATTATAAGGAGAATTGTGATCAGCAAGCTTGTGAATAGTCATAAGCAAAGGGTGATATGACAAGCAAGGTGAGGAAAGCAAAAATCAGAATAAGTTTCTAGAGGTAGTTGTGATGTAGAAAAAAACAATATGTGAACATAAAGATGCAAGACTTACTGAAACTTATAGATCATGCTTAGTGAACAGACAATTCAAAAATGTAGCATAGCAATAATCGCTTTCAAGAGACACAAGCTGGTAGTGGTATAACAGAAATAAGATTGATGAACATATATGAGGGGGAAGGAAAAAACTCCTTGTTATAATAAGGATCAAACTTTCCTACATTTATAGTAAAGAAAGACAGTCATTCCAGTTCAGTTAGGACAATGCAGTAGCATTTTGGTACTTGCTTTGAATAAGCCCTCAAATTTAAAATAGTAGCAATGTAAAAGACAGTTCTTCAATCAAAGATTCTATGGTCCACATCAACTTTGTATGTCAAACCACACTTTTTCAACTGAGTATAAAAAAAAATATATTATTATAAGGAACTTGATAAACATCTTAAAGGAAAAAAGAGGAGACTTTATTGATGAAAAAGAAAGTAGGCACCAAATTATATTTTTATGAACCCTGAAAAGGACAACCCTTTTAGGACAAAACAGGGTGTATATTAGTGAATATATATTGCAAATGGCTGATTTGGATAAAGATCCAGCAGGAATTAAGGCTGGAGATTGAAAAATTAATAACTTGAGATATGTAGATGAGAGAACCCTCACAGCAGAAAAGTTGGTAAAATAAATGATGACATCTGGCAATCTGGATGAATTTAAGAGGTGGTTGAAAGTTATGAGATATTGGTATCCAGAATAAATAATGATGCTCAATGTGAAAATGAATTTAAAAGGATGGCTTTTTTTGGGGGAGGAGGGGGGAGCTATGTTAAACTTGACAATTAGGAAAAATGGATGTTAAGTTAGAATTGCGAAAGCAATAATCTTTCCGATGTTGATGTTTGGATGTGAAAGCTGGATCATTAAGATCACTAAAAAAGACAGAAAGCAAATTGATTCATCTGAATTATGGACATGGAGGAGACAAGCAAGAATGACTGCTAAATAGAAGTTAATGTACTCGGGGTGTATTATGCAAGGATGAATTATGTTAAAGAAGGTTGGAAGCATGAGAAAGGAGGGAAAGACAGCAAATGAGCTGGATGGACAAAGGACAAGTACAAATGATGCCATAGGAACCAAAACTTTTTTTTTTTTAGTGTCTAAGCTATTTATCATGTTAGAGGCTTAAAGGAGTGAAAGAGCACCGAGAATGTGTGTACTTTGGACAGCAATGTTGAACTGATGGTTGTAAGTGAAATCATTTTTGTCAAGAATAGGTGGTCTGGTCTATATGCCTACAATTCAAAATAATGCCTAACGGTATAATCAACACTAAGAAGAAAAAATATATTTATTAAAGTCACTAATATTTTGCTCGTTTTCTACCCAGCAGCATCATAACTGTGACAGGCACAGAGCACTAAACTAAGTAATTGTAGAAACAATTTAATTTGTAACTGATACCTAATATGGTGCCCTCTATGGATCAGATAACTACAAAGTTAATTAAGAGAAGTCTGGCTATTAGGTCTTAAAATGATAGTCTCTCAGATCTTTGGTAAATTAATACAACCATACTTGTTGAGGTTGGGAGAGTGCTTCATGGGATTAAACATATTATTTTAATGCCAGATGCTGATTCTAAGAATGGACTCTGAAACCTGTAACAACTTCTATGTAATACAGATGAGAGCAAACTCTACAGTCCATGTGCCCTCGGGGTGGATAGAACACAAAGAGGTGATATGATTCACACATAACTGTTGAGAGGTAGTTGGGCTGCAGAATGTCCTACTTGAGAGAGAGTGGTGAAATCAGGAACAGTGAACAAGCTTAAAGAGTGCTATGACAGACTTTGTGTTGTCTAAGATGGATCTTGCATGATGAATCTTGTGACTTCAGGGTAATGAAAAATAATGTGATAATGAGGGAGAAATGCTGTTGGAATGTAGTGAATGTTTACTATGGCTAAATCTTAATTTTCTACTGCAGAAGAAGATAAGCAACTCAATACAATGCACAAAGTATTTCTTTTTTAAAAAGTCACAAATTTAGCTAAGGACTAATGAAGAACTCCTTCAACTAATAACAGAAATAGAAGAAATATTATAAGTAGAGTTAATTATTATGATATGGCTACTATGGAATTAGATGAAAGAAATAACTTCAACATCATATTTGGATTTTACACAGTGTTTTGATATTGTATCTCACAATCATCTTATTTACAAACTGGGAAAATAAGGTGTTAAGAGTAAGACACTAATGTGGCTAGCAGTACAGTTAAGGGAGAGTGATTAATAGCTATTTTAGCTATAATTATACATTATAGCTATATGATATTCAAAATGGGACATCTAAATTTGCAAACAGTATTTAAGTGGAAAGGGTGGTAATAACAATAAGATCATGGCCTCTTGATTCAGGCAGACTTAAGATATTTCATTAGTCAGAGAAATGGCAATTGCAGTGTTAAACTACAATTCTTAAAACATATAAAGTCTGCCTAGGTAGCAAAAATTCAACGATAAACTCAAAATCTGAAGATGATTAAAAAAAATAAAAAAATCTAGAAATAGTAATATAGTACAATACAAAATTTTCTCAACAACATACTAGGCAGGCAGGGCTTAAATGACATTCTTTAATTCATTTGCGAGAACTCTGCTATTAAACAGTATAATATAAAAAAACAACAACAATGGTTAGGTCTCATTCAAAGTACTATGATAAAGCTAAATGCCTGCCTTAGGATACTGACAATGCAGAGGAGAGTGAACAGAATGATTTCTGATATGAGTTGATCTGATATATATATATATTTCATTAGTCAGAGAAATGGCAATTATAGTTGTTAAATAAAGCAATTCTGAAAACATATAATTTGTATGTTTTCAGAATTGTTTATATGTTTATAAGTCTATAAAATATATAAACATACAACTCTTAAAACATATATATATATAGTATATATATAAACTAGGGGGATTCATTCCCCCCCCCCAAGTTCTGGGCTGGTAAGCCGGTAAGACAAAAACGTTTCAAATTTCAGCCGTATGTGGGCAAGAGGAATAGAAGAAAGGAGGAGTCTGTTCACATTTTGCTTGAACAGCTAAGATTGTAATCTTTTGGGAAGGCAGAGTGGGGAGACTGTTCCAAAGGACAGAAGTAGATGGAATAAAAGAGGCAGTGAAGTTGGTTCGATGAGCTTGAAGATGGACTGTAAAAAGGTGTTGGTTAGCAGTGGCTCTTGTTTTAATGATTTTGGAGGAGAGTGGAAGAATATTAGTAGCCATTTCAGCAGAGCACTATCAATGAAAGTATCTGTAGAAGAGGCATAAACTGAACATGTATGAGAGAGGGATTGAGTGGGTCTGTGGAAGAGAGAGAGAGAGAGAATTAATTAGTTGGACTGTGCTCTTCTGGATAAAATCGAGCAATCTTAGAGAGGATTTTGGTGCACCACCCCAAATATGAGAGCAATATTTCATGTTATGTATGAAAAAGTATACCAAGTATTTTGGAAGCTGCAGAAGCTATAGTTAAAATATGATTGTGCCAAGAAAGATGGGAGGTGCAAGTCAAACCAAAAGAGAAATATGATCATGTTCAGATATCTCAGTATTACTGAAGATAAGAGGGACAGATGCAAGATCTTTCTTGTAAGGAAAGGTTAAGTAAGGAAGTCCTTATATGGAAGTGCATATAATAAGGCAGTCATAAGAAGTACTTGGAAGCCACAGATTTAGTATGACTAGTACTTGTGGAGTTTTTACTTGAGTATATTGGCTTTATTTACTTTTTTTTTTTCTTTTTGCAAAAACTTAATATTTATTATACTTGCTGTTAAAGGTTGTTTGGAGACTATCAACAGTTTGCTCTTCAGGATTTTTGTGTTCTGAATGGATGTTATATAAGCAGTGATACCAAGAGAGCCAAGACTTTATATCAGTTTTCATGGTCTAATAATTGCAAATGCAGATACAATACAAAACTCATTAGACAAATTCTCAAATTATCAGAACTTATATCACGTTCCATTTCGATAAAAATACAGCGAAGCTCCTAATTTAAACTATACAGAGTTGAAAGTTATGTTAGTCAGCAGTCAAGAAACAAATATGATATTGGGCAAGATACAATATATAACAACAATAAAGCAAAAGACGACGGCATGTCAAATATAAAATTGACATGTGCAATTAATTTTTTTCTATAACTCTTCTGGTTGGAATTGACAAACGTAACTAAGACTACTGAAGTCGCATATATCCTGCTAACTGCATGTCCTGAGATTGATTTTCCTGGTTTGCTGGAGGTAAAATAATCCACCTTAGTATGAAACCGGCTAACACACTTTCAGTTGTTTCAATACGATATGACAGCACTCAGCTTAACATGAACAACTACAAAGTACATTAAAATTTATTCAACTTACTTGTCCTTTCAAGACATGACTACGGAGAAATGATCTACAAAACAGTTTAAGGGCCCATTTGTCCAATTTTAAATGTGTGGTTGCAAATCTGTAGGCCATAGTTTTTATTAACAATAAGCTATGTATTCCTTAAAAATAATTCGATGTACAAATGAAAATGGCTAATTAAAATCTCTCGATGAGTTAGAAAATTCGTTACATATTTCACTTGGAGCATTTTATCAGAGGTAAACCTCTATCAATAACACAACGAAGCACTTTATTGAAAACCAAACGTAATCCTTACATCACATTTCTAAGACAGAATATACACCATCATTGCAACATGACTATAAATTGTTGGACGATGTTCACACATTAGAAATTGTATTTTAAGTGAGTATCGTATAGCTTAAAACCCGCCAAATTAAACAGGAGTAGAAAAATTATTTTCGTTTTTGGACTGTGTGCATTATTGCTAAGTCGGATGAAGGGAATGAATGCACTATGAAACTTGCTAAAGCATTTGATAGAATTTGACACGAAAGGCTATTGCATGAAGTGCAGAATTTGCATTTAAAATATAAACTTTTTATTGGTCGGTTGGTTGATTTATTGGTGCAAGAACAGCAAAGGTCATACTGTGCCACAGCAAAGGTCATACTGTGCCACAGCAAAAGTTACAGCAGTACACAATTATTATTATTATTATTACTATTATTACGGGCAACTCCAGGGAGTCATTAGACTCATCGAGGGAGGCCCCAAATCATATTCATCACAACTATTTGACATTCATACAGTACCTATCATACCTCGCCTTAAACTCATTCACTGTCACAGCATCCACCACAGACTCAGGGAGCGCATTCCACTCATTCACTACTCTAAAAGTAAAGAACCCAGCTCTAACACCTTTACTAACCACACTTTTGCCCAGTTTCCATGGATGTCCCCTAGTCCTCCCACAACCAGCCCTGTTCTCAAAAATATCTTCTGAATTAATTTTATAGAAACCCTTCAGTAATTTGAATGTCTCAATCATATCTCCCCTCCTCCGCCTATCAACCAATTTTTGCAACCCACAAATCCTCAACCTGTTCTCATACGGTTCATTCCACAGACCTGCTATCATCTTGGTCACTCGCCTCTGGATCCTCTCCACCTCCTCCCCATCAAGAAGAAACCTAGGTGACCAAATCTGAGCACAGTAGTCTAGATGGGGTCTTATCAAGGCTCGATACAGAGGAACAATAACCTGCTTGTCTCTGCTTGTCAACGTATTCTTCAGCAACCAAGTGATTTGATGAGCTGATTTGGCCACTTTTGCAATGTGTCCCCTAAATTTCAATTCCTTATCTACCAACACTCCTAAATCTCGTGCCTCATCAATTTCCTGGAGCACGGTTCCACCAATGCAGTAAACTGCCGCCAATCTTTTCACCCCAAAATGCATAACCTTACATTTTGCCACATTAAACTGACATCCATTCTCCTTAACCCAGACCTCCAATCTATCCAAATCATCCTGCAAAATTTTGATGTCATCAGCATTCACTATTGCCCTACCCAACTTCGCATCATCCGCAAACAAATGAACTGTTCCTCTCAGATCCTTTCCTATATCATTTATGAACAAATTAAACAGCAGTGGTCCAAGAACAGATCCTTGTAGCACACCACTAGTCACAGGCCGTCTTGTGGACTCTACTCCTGAGTAAACCACTCTCTGATATCTCTCCGTCAACCACCCTCCTATCCATCTCACCAACCCTATGTCCATCCCCATATGCCCCAATTTACTGATTAGAATTCCATGTGGTATCCTGTCAAAGGCCTTGGCAAGGTCCAGTAGAATCACCGTAAACCCATTACCCTTATCCAGTTCAGCCGTCACTGTGTTATAATACGTGAGCAAGTTACTGAGGCATGACCTACCCTTCACAAAACCATGCTGTCCCCGATACAGTATCCCATTTTCTTCAATCCAATCTTGTATTTTCCTCTTGACTATTTTCTCTAAGACCTTGATAATGATTCCTGTTATGCTGATTGGCCGGTAATTTTCAACAGCAGCCTTGGAACCACCTTTGTGCAGTGGAACTATTTTCCCCTCTTTCCACCCCCTTGGGACTGACCCAGTCCTGAGGCTCAAATTAAACAAAATGGTCAAGGGCACTGACAATTCTTTGGCCGCTTCTCGTACGACACGAGCTGGTATACCATCCAATCCCACAGATGTATTGACATTGAGGTTCTGTAATAGACTAGTTACCTCTACTTCATTCATCACAATTCCAGTATAAGCTGTTGGTTCTTCCATTCCTGCAAAGTCACCACCTTGATGATATACTCTTGCAAAGTGCTCGCTCAGTAATTCCACAATATCGACTGATTCGGTTACCTCCCTACCCTCAGCATTTTTTAAGATCATTCTACCATGAGCATTTTTCCTTTTACTTGCAACATATTGAAAAAACTGTTTGGGATTCTCTTTAGCCTGCGTGGCCAATTTCCTTTCGTAATCTGCTTTTGCTTTTCTTACCACCCTTGTTACCATCCTGGCCAGAGCTTTATACTGTTCCTGCGCCTAATGGTCACCTTTCTCCTTAAATTTCCTCCACAATTGTTTCTTTTTTTGCAGCTCAAGCTTAATAGTGTTATTCATTCATTTAACCCCTGATTGATTTATTATTCGGACTCTTGGTATACAGTCAACCATTGCCTCCTGCAAACAGTTCTTAACCACCTCCCATGCACTATCAACATCCAGCCCTTGCAGTTTTACATGCCATGGCATTGAGCCAAGCACACACCTAAGCTTGTCATACTTACCAGCCCGGTAATTCCACATGTACCCTGTCTTAATTGTAAATTCGACTCCTTTAGCCACCTCCCAAGTCATGACTTTATGGTCACTCTCACCAATTGGTGGCAACATGGTCATGTTCATTACAGCCACATTCTCGGTTGCAATTACTAGGTCCAGCACTCTCTGCCCCCTGGTATTTTCCAATACATGTTGCCGTAGATAGTTGTCCCTTAATAATCGCATAAAATCCAATTCCTTCCTCCCATGTGCCCTCTCCTCTTTCCAGTCAATGTTACCATAATTGAAATCACCCATAATGATTACCCTCCTTCCACTCATTTCTTCTATTTGCTTATGCATACTATCCCCACCATCCACTCCATCACCTGGTCTATAGCAGCACCCAATTGTATATTTTGTTCTGCTGGATTGTATCTCACACCAAACAGCCTCAAATGTGCTTTTTTCCCCATCATGCAGTTCAACTTCTATACTCCTTGGCTGAAGATCATCAGCTATCATCAATAACACTCCTCCCCCCTTTTTATTCACCCTGTCACTCCTGAACACGCTATACCCGTCGCATTCAATCCCACTAGCTTTATCATCTTCTGTCAGCCATGTTTCACTAATACCGACAACCTCTGGCCTGGAAGTGCCAACCATGGCCAAAAACTCTTCCTTCTTGTTCCTAATACTCCTGGCATTAGTGTACATGAATCGCAGAAGCCCATTTGTCCCATCCTTACTTTGATGCCTTATACTAACTAATGGGATAGTTAGTATAAGGCATCCTTACTTTGATGCCTTATACTAACTATCCCATTCTGATTTGTTGTCCATCGTACTCGCTCGGGCATAATATACTCATTCGTACACTTAACTGCCCCCCCTAAAGTCAGCATATCTACTCCCCCCTCTTAATAAATCTAGTTTCCCTGAGTCTGTACATCCACTTCCACATCATTCATCAACACTCTTTCAAGTCTCCGTACACCAACTCTATTCAAATGCAATCCATCCATCTTATATAAGTCCTTTCGCCCATCGAACTCATTCCACACATCCACAAATTCCACACCACTCTCCATGCATAACCCACGCATAAAGTCATTGGCAATTATGGCCCTCCTTCTAAACACTTCACTGTCATACCGCGGTAAGATACTCACCATCCTAACTCTCTCACTCTTCTCTTTTGCTACCTCAAACATCTCCCTCACATCCTCTATCATTTCCATTTTGTCCTGTTTCAAATCATTCGTTCCTGCCACGATTATCATCTCTTTCACCCTCTGTTTTTGCAGTCGAATAGATTCGCTGACGTCCTTTATGATCGCACCCGGCTGGTACGACTTCGTTAAACTCTCAATTATTACGCCTCTTAATAGCGAATCCCCATACAGCACTCGCTCCTTCATTTTATTGACGTTTGCAAACATTCTATTATTTGCCGTCACAGACTTCCGCCGGTTATTTGTCGGTACGTTCAACACACATTTTTCCATACGCTCCAGTTGTCTTTTAGCTCTGTGTATGGCACCATTCAAACGGGCAATTTCGCTACTCGCATTTATCTCACCATTTTCATTATCGATCAAATCATCCATTCTTTCTGTGTTTCTACCTTCAATTACATTTTCGGCGACGCTCTCACACCTATCTGGCACTACCACGCAATTCTCTAGCACACCGCCATTTTCTACATTCTGACTATCGTTCACGATATCGCTCTCGACACACGAAACACGCTTGAAGTCCTCATTCTCTTTACACTTTTTACACATATTAACTCCACTATCACTTTCTAACCAGACTCCCACCGCTCTTCGCAAGGCATACATCTCACAGACAGCACAATATCAAAGGTTACAGCAATACATAAATAGTCAACGATAAATTAGTAAATAATATGTATGTTTGTACAAAAATTAAGTTAAGCAATGCATATAAATAAAATTACAGCAAAGGCTAAAGCAGTAGTACAAAAGGTCAACACTTTTGATTGGATAAGTGGGCAGTTAAGTGTACATGTATGAGAAAGTAGCATTCTACGTGTGTGAATCTGCCAGATTGAAGTTGACCAGTGGTCTACCTCAGAGATCAGTCCTTGGATCATTCTTGTTAATATCTACGCATTTTTGATATTGGGAAGGATTGACAGATGTTCAATTCATTGCTGATGGTGCACAAATAGGCAAGGCAATCAGTACTGCTACTGATATATAGCACTTAGAAAATGATTCGCATGGGCTGACACACTAGTCCGATCATAATAACTCTCAGTTCAACATTAGCAAGTTTAAAGTTATGCACGTTTGCGTGATGAGATTTCCAACGGCATGGTATATTGGTGGAAATATGTTACAAAACACTGAAGAGGCTAGGGAGGAGGGGAGATATTGAAGTTACAATGGATAAGGAAGTGAAGTTCAAAGGTCACAGAAAAATAGCAAATACAACTCAGGGGATAATTGTGATGTCGAAAACAACACTGACATATAAGGATTATGTTAGTCAGATTTTCTCTTTAACAGACCTTGATATCACCGCTCTTGGAATACAATGCACAGATTTGGTCTCCTGGGTTTGCGGGAGATAATAAAGAACTTATGGAAAGGATGCCAAGAAGAATTATAAAGAGTATATCAGGATGATAAAATGTAGATTATGAAGACAAAATTGAGAGCATGTGGACTGAGCATATTCGTAAACAGGAGAAAGAGGTAATATGATGGAGGTCTATAAATTTCTCAATAGGAATTATAAGATATCGTCTGATGGAAATTTTCGTTATATGGACGGTGGAGAGAGAACACGAGGGAAGCCAATGGACGTTAGTGCACGATTAAGAAAGGGATAACAGCTAGATTTTTCTCTCACATAGTAGTGAATGAGTGTAACAGTTTGATGAGTCCTTGATTCCTTGCTGGAGCATTCAGATATAATAACAATAATAATCAGCTAACGTCTTTTATTTCCTTACAGGGAGTAGGTCAGGCCTTTTAACCCTGAGTGGGTAGTTTTATCTCCACTGGTAACCAATTAGAGATAGCTGGCTCAAGATTATCACTAATTATAAGCAGTAACTGATGAAGAGACAGGAAAACAAGTGCACCCATCTCTTGGTACCTACCCTAACAAGATATGCTTTTGTCTGAAATAGTGTTTTTTCTACGGTCGATTTTTTGTTTCCAGGACGAAAAATCCGAGTTTCCAGGGGGAAAACCCTCCTTATTGTGCCAGAGATCGACTGACTCGAGAACCGGTCAAAGAAAGGATTAGAAAAAGTAATTTCAGTCGGGGACTAGATTTGAACCTAAGTCTATCTTTGGCCTAGGATAGAGAATGTAAGCACCACTTCCACTGAGCTACCCCGACCTACTACTAATAATAATAGGCTTTGGGACCACGAGATGGCAGCACTTGTTCTCCAGTCTATTTATCGGTTTCCGCTTATAATTAGGGTTATTCAGGGGTCAGCTATCTCTGATTGGCTACAGTGCAGAATGAACTTCCCCAGTAGCGCACTCAGGATTTAATCTTGGGAGGGGGGGGTGAGCCGAGTTGAGTAGACGATTTGAGAACACACACTACGTATCGGCATACGACCTATGACTGAGCATCTGCAATGATAACTAATTCATAAATTCTATAAAAATAGAAGACACGACGCAACATAAATAAAAAAATTGAATTTTATTAATTAGAAAATATTTTTGGAAAATTTTCTAGTGTTGTTTTCCTGTTTCTTTGGGGGGCCAGTATCCCTCTCCCCTCTAGGCACCACTGAACTTCTCACTTAGTCTCCAATAGTTAGATAGGACTAAAACAGTTTTTCCTACTTCCTATAAGGTATTCCCTTATAGGAAAGGTCTTAGTTGATTTATAATAATAATGATAATAATAATAAAATAAGACCCAATGGGTCTAAAGGGAGTTAGCTGTGATTAAATTTTAATTGTATTTCTGAAATCGGAATAAATGCTTAATATTTTCTTCGAGGTTTTCTGCAACAGTAAGTTTTTCATCTTTGTTCAGTTTGGAAAACTCATATACAGTATTTTTTTGCAGTTATACGGTAAAAGAGGAAAACGAGAATCCTCAGGATTAGAAGTCAACAAGAAATTGATCATCTCATCCTGAAGATTACCATGCAATAGAATGAAATTATTTCATATGATGTAAAGAAATAAAAATTCTTCAAAGTTTTCATGATTGATGAATCACTCAAAAACTATGTTTCTAATTTTTATGATATTATAGTTCATATATTCAAGAATGGTCCTTACATCCATTTAGTACATTTGCAAAAACGAAATCGGTTTTGAGCACACATCTCTTCTTATTGAGAAAATATTAACTGAATATTAATTTTATGTCTATTTAGTTATATTAACTGAATAAGTTGAAGAAAAGAAGACCATCTTGCTTAGTGTAGCTCAGTGGAAGTGGCACTTACATCCTCTGCGCTAGGATGCACAAAGATAGACTGATAGTTCGAGTCTAGTCGCCGACTGGAGAAACTTTTTCTAAGTCTTCTTCGACCGATTCCTGAGTTACTCGATCTCTGGCACGGGTAGGCGGATTTTTCTCCAGGAAACTCGAGTTTTTCATCCCGTAAACTAAAGAAAAACGACCATAGAATTCACATTATTTCAGACAGTAACATATCCTATTATGGTTAGGTACTAAGAGATGGCAGCACTTGTTTGGCAGTTTCTTCATTGGTGACTGCCTATAATTAGTGATAGACATGGGCCAGCTATCTCTGATTGGTTATCGGGGTGGAGATTGAATGTTCACTCAGTCTCCAAAAGCTAGATAGGGTTTAAAGGCCTCGCCAACTCCCTATAAAGGAAAAAAAAGACACACACACACACACACACACACACACACACACACACACACACACACACACACACACACACACACACATATATATATATATAATCCTAATCACTGCCGCCATCACGATTCTACTCTAAGAATCCTCACCTTTAACAGGAAAGAAACACCCCAAACTGTATTGGAAAATTAGTCCTGCCATCTATAGACATCCAAAGAGAAAACTTGACGATAATGACGGATGAATGTCACCCTGGGAAAATTCCAAGATATCTTATCTCAAAAACCACCCACAATTCCATAGGAAAACCAAATCATTATGTGATATCACAGAGAGACATATGTTCCCCAGAAATTTCCAAACACATAACGTTACGATTGCTTCTCTCTAGGTTCACCCACAATGCGAACGCGAACCCAACACACCACATGATGTCCCTGACAGAAGGGGGGGGGGCAGCGAAATTCCAAACATATCAAACCTTGTCTTATCACTATCCATCACCCATAATGCCATATGCAAACCATTTACTTATCTATAACTTATAACAATACACATCCAAGACACTAACGTCGCTTCTCCCATTCACCCTACCCTGTTTTGTTCATAGTATCCCACCAATCACGACACGAATCCTTATCCACTAATAATATCTACCTTTTCATGTTAAAAAACGTTTAATTTTCTTGACCAAAGAGTTCTAGAAAGACTTATTGGGATTATATTGATCAAGTGTATATAATAAACAACTAAGTTATACCAACTAGTTTCACCAACTAAGCCTGTTGGCATCTTCAGGGTACATAACTGATGTAAGGCAATAAAAAGTAAAAAACTGTTACACACTATAATCGACCGATTCCAATTATATTAAAAAAAACAGAGCGCCTACAATACATTCATAGAGCATGGATAATATCACTTGTTGTTACGTAGGAACGTTCTATAGTTGGCACTATAATTCAGTTCTGGCAAGTTCAAGGATCTGATAAGGGTCTTCCAGATCACGGGCAAGATTAGTCCTTGGTTCCTGTTAAGGTTTTGTATACAGCGGGCAACTGTTGTGGCCTCCTTAAAAATTCGGAAGCGGAAGTCCTCCTCCATGTAAGGAATTGTGCTTCTATCCCACTCTATGGTATGGTTCGTTCTTGAGAAATGAAAAGCTAACCCCAATTTTTCTTCTCTGTTATTATTGACGTCACCAATGCGTTCTTTTTGCCTAATTTCAAGGCTCCTTGAAGTTTGGCCGATGTAATTCAAGCCGCACGAGCATGCTATGTTATAAACTCCTTCAAGTCTCCAGAACTGAATTATAGTGCCAACTATAGAACGTTCCTACATAACAACAGATGATATCATGCACGCTCTATGAATGTATTGTACGCGCTCTGTTCTTTGTTTAATATAATTGGAATCGGTCGATTATAGTTTGTAACAGTTTTTACTTTTTATTGCCTTACATCAGTTATGTACCCTGAAAATGCCAACAGACTTAGTTGGTGAAACTAGTTGGTATAACTTAGTTGTTTATTATATACACTTGATCAATATAATCCCAATAAAAGTCTTTCCAATATCTACCTTTTCCATTCAAAACAATAACATCACTTATTTACAACTAACAAATTATGTCACTTATCTACATCTGATAATAACAAACATTCATATCACGATTCCTTGTCTTATCTTGATCTTGATCTGGTTAAAAGTGTCCCACCAATCACGACACGAATCCTTATTCACTAATATATGTCCTTTTTCCAGGAGCCTGTGTAGCTCAGTGGATGTGGCGTCTGTCCGTCAGAGGAGGCTGTCCGTCAGAGGAAGAGCCCGGGTTTGCAACATCTACTTAACATCTCGCCTGTGGTACAAGATACACAATACCCCGTATCACGGAAGGTGGGCCGAAAAAATACACAGGCTATGCGCTACATACATCTGGGGCTCTCAGTATGAACCCATGCGCAGATCAACACTCTTCCATAAAGTTGAAGCTGAAGGTTTAGCATTGCTAAACATCCATCTGAAAACTCTCATCGGCAGGGCAATAACAGCAGCCCGAGCACACACAAAAACCTATCATACCTATGCGGCAACATTCTTACAAAAGTGTTTGCCGCATAGGTTTATAAGCTCACTTCCAGATATAAAAAAACCAAGCCCGAGAATGTTCAAAGAAATAGCCGAAGGGTACACATATATAATGAAACACTCAGATACCGAAACCTTACTGACAATTAAACCAAGAAAACTATATAAAACATTAAGTCAAGAGACATTCCCACCTCCCCAACACAGGGAAATAAGAAAAGGAGAAATTAGGCTAAGTCCAGTGCTTAGCAAAGTTTTCCGACTTCCAATATCACCAAAATACAAAACATTCTTCTATAAAGTACACCATGCCTGTCTCCCCACAAAAATGTGGTGTGTAGCAAAAAAAATCCCACTACAAGGCCCAGCGAAGTGTCATTTCTGTCCCGACCCAGAAACAATATATCATATTATGATGTTCTGTAGCAAAACGTCCACAGTATGGAACACCATACAGAAATTCCTACATAAGACACAACCATTCTCTGAAAACACATTATTTTGGTTGGAAGACCAAAAAATGAAAAAAACAGAACTAATAATCATAATAATAACAATGTATGCAATATGGTCCCACAGATGTGACAAAATACACGGAAGAGACACCAGACCAGACATACTAGCAAAAATTAACAATTATTTAAAGGAAATTATCATAAACACTACACAAACCAAAAGCATAACAACACAGCAATGGAGGAAACTCGGCCTAATTGAAGAAGGCGAAGAAGAAGGAAAAATAAAACTTATACCGATAATGGAACCCCCATAGTTAGTGGTAGACAATAATGATAACCCACTATCTGAACAAAAAGCATAATCCCAGACAAAGGTGCTGTTAACGTAGGCTCATTCGCCACAACGAAAGGAATAATGACAACAAGATATCAAATCTAATAAAAATAAATAAAATAAAAATAAAAAAATTAAAAAAAAGTATATATGTATATAAAATAAATAAATAAGTAAAAGTTTAAAAAAATAATAAAAATTATTAATAATAATATATAGGTACGCCTATATATTGGGGATAAGAATGTTATATATATATATATATATATATATATATGTATATCTAATTGGGTAAAAAAAAAAAAAAAGTAAATAGCAAATTACTCCTTAAGATAAGTCAGTACTACTCTAGTAATAAATATGTAGATTAAGATATACTACCAGACATATGTATATGTTCTTGTATATACAGACACAAGGACGGTAGAAATGTCAATTGTAAGAAATGCAGATAACATAAGTTCATAACATGATAATAACCCAAAATGTTAATAGGATATATTATCCATTTATAGACCTGTAACTAATTCTGCAATTCAGAAAACTTTGTATATAAGAAACTACAGATTTACCTCTTAAGTTAAGCAAACAATATAATGTTAAAGCAAGATGGAATTCTTTTTGTAAAAATAAGAGTGCCTACAAAAAAATAAAATCTGCATGAGATATAGAGATACTACCAAAATATATGCATATATAAATGTAAATAAAAACATAAGCAATGTATGTATTTTAAGAATAAGATGTGCATTTAAATTAAGTTAATAAAATAGTCTTCCAAAATATGTGAACAAAGATATAAAATGAAGATATATGTAAAACGAATTGTACATATGGAAAATGTCAATGCTAACATATATATGTATGGATATGTATATGTGGGTGTGGGTGTATATGTATGTATATATGTATATGTATGTATGTGTGTATGTATGTATATATAAACGAGAATAGACTGATCTGATAATGGAACTTATAGACTGAAATCACTATGTAACATATACCAACAAAAATAACAGCTCAAGCAATTCAATAGGACAATAAGGAAAATAGAAATTGAGCATGTGATGTTGTATCTTATTTAAACAGTGATTGTAAAACAGGTGTCATAAGTATATTGTAACGAGTAAATGAAAATGCCTAATAGAATTAGCAGCCTATGTACAAATTGTAAATAGCTGTATATATATTTATTTTTAAATGTACACAGCTGCTGTTGTTGATACAAATAACCTCAGTAGAAGTAGCCTCAAGAAATGTAAATCAAAATGTCAATTAGAATAAGCATTCTATGTACAAATGTATATATTGTAAATAGTTGTATATATATTTATTTTGATTGTACATAGATGCTTTAGTGTTAATAAAAATATACTCAGTGGATGTGGCGTTTGCCAACCATGGCGCTTGGCCGCACGAAGGAAGACTTGGTTTCGAGTTAGTCGGCGACTAGAGGAAATTTTTCTAAGCCTTTTTTCGACCGGTTCCCGAGTTAGTCGATCTCTGGCACAGGCAAGCAGGTTTTTCCTCCCGGAAACTCGGGTTTTTCGTCCTGTAAACTCAAGAAAATCGACCGTAGAACCCACATTATTTCAGACATTAAATATATTGTGTTAGGGTTAGGGACCACGAGATGGCGGCACATTTGAGCCATCTCTCTTCACTGAGTACCGCTTAATTAATGATAGCCTTGGGCCATCTATCTCTGATTGGTACCAGTGGAGACTGAACTGCCCACTCAGTCTCCAAAAGTTAGATAGGTCTAAATGGCCTCGCCCCGTATACGGGAATAAAAAGGCGTTAGCTGATTTTTTTTAATGTCCTTTTTCCATTCAAAACAATAACGTCACTTATTTACAACTAACAAATGACGTCACTTGTCTACATCTCATAACAACGCACACCCACGACACGATTCCTTATCTTATCTTGATCTGGTGAGAAGTGTCCCACCAATCACAAGAGGAATCCTTATCTCTACCATCACCCATAATTCCATACGCGAAGCAAAACAAAAGAACTGAAGCCATTGGCGCATATGCCCCCCAGGGAAATTCTAAACATCCCAAGCTCATGATTTCACACACAATGCCGTCATCAAATGAATAACCAATCACGTTGCGATTCCTTATCTTATCTTGATCTGCTCAGAAGTGCTACCATACTACTACCGGAGTAGAGTTCTCAACGGTCCTTAACTTTTCTCAACATGTTTTGCTCATGTCACACTGAAGTATGTCCGTAACGCACAAGGAAAGTTAGTAGTGGCAAAGTTCACCTGTATCGCAAGGTCAGTGCACACTTTTAATGTTACAACTTATGAAATTTCATAGTTTCTTCAAACATTCAGTTTTGAAATATTGCTGGATCTAGTCTCCAATTTGCCCATGTAATTTTACATCGCGAAATGAAGCTTTATGGCTCTTCCTTTAGTAATTGCTGTGAATTAATTATATATTTTTTTAAAAAAAATTACATAACTATATTTATTTCCATGGAACTAAGTGTTTCCTTCTAGTCGTGCAGCTGCGACCGAGACATGTGGAAGTATGCACATGCTGTATGACTCGATTTTGGGTTCATAATTTAAATGTTCTAGCCTATTATTTTGCCTTCTCCCTGAATGACGTCCATGATATATTGAGTGAAATATTCAGGAGTATTTAATAATTTCTAGTTTCCTTTTCATGGGTGGTGCTGTTATTTATTTATTGTTTAATGTATTATGTCTATTACGCATGTCACTATTAAACTCCTACTAACAAGAGAGCGCGCTGGCCACTCGATTCGATTAATATCCTCGGTCTCTACTGCTCGTGTACCATGCTGAGTAGCATTGTCATCCGTAAAAATGAATTCTTTGCCTATAGCACCACGGAACAATCGAACATGACGTTGAGGAACTTCGTTGCAATATTGTTCACCAGCCATAGTCCCTTTTTCCAGTAGCTCGGTGCATCCATTATTCATAATGCCCCCCCCCCCCCCCACACACACACCATGATCCCATCACCGCCATATCTATCCCATTGAAGAACATTCTCGCGATGGTGAATACCACTTCCACGCCAGATCAAGTGTCGTCTAGAATCGAAGGAAGGACTAAAACGGCTAATGTATTCTGTAAAGAATATGTTAGTCCATTTGTGCCTTCTCCAATTTTTATGATTATAACAATACTGAAAACCTGTTTTACGATGAGCTGTGCATATACTCAGACGACAGACCTACTTGTTTCAAGCATCTTGCCACATCGGCGCACCTGTGCTTGATGGAGCCGAGTTGCAAGCAGACCTGCCGTGATGTGTCGATTATATTTCGCTGTTATAACTAAAAATCTGTCTTCATTCACCATGGTAGTGCAATCGCAACCTATTAGCAAATGCCTGGAACACATTCCATTGGTTTGAAACGTTGCCCAGAGCCTGGATACAACGATATATGAGATTCAAAACTTCTGTCAATATCAGTAAATTCTGCGGCCTTCTTCAAGCGTTCTAATGATTGTTCCCTGCGTGAAATTATCCAGATGTTCTCTTCGAGGCATTGCAAGATATCGAAGTTTGCAACTTTAATTCCTTCATGAAAAGAGCTTCCTTCATCATGTTTCGCCTTTTATCCTGTTGAGTGCTACTACGAGTCCCCTTTGCGAGCGATTCGAAAATATCAATATATATCCGCTTTCTACTTGAAATCGTCAGTTATACAAATTGCTGCAAGTTGATTCCTTTGAATTTTAGGTTGTAATCTTCAGAAACAGTTTCGTTCTTAAGTCTTGGACACCAGTGTACATAAATCACCAGATAGGACTGGATTACTCTTTTGAGTCTGATATTTAACTCTAATCGTTTCTAGCACAAGCCCATCACATCAATTTCTTCCCCAGTCTCCTGAACCTATCACCCACCCTATTTAAACTAATTAGGTACAAATCACAGATGAGCTAAGCCTTAAAATCTGTTCCCATGTTTCTAGCTTTTTACGAACGACCTACCTGAAAATTTTTTTGAACTGCAGAGAGGAGTGTGGTCCGGCTAGGTGATCAATGATCTCTTTATGTTACGGGTATTTCTTCTGACGATGTTCTGCTGAATGCCATCAATCATCCTCGTTTCCACTAAGCCTGTTAAGGCACAAGTAGTAAATACACAAATACCTTTTCAATTCTACCTTCAAGCGAACAGGACTTACTTCTCCTCTATCATTCAAATTCTCTCTTTCTGTTGAATAGATTCTTCACAAAATGTTCCCTACCCATTAAACCTCCATCTCTTCAAGAATAAATAAATGAATAACATTTTCCCTTAAATATTACTTTCATGTGGCACTATTGTATAATTGGCACTGCCGAATTTCGTATTTCAGAGTTGTGACTTCTAAATTCATGAAAGGTTATAAATCTGAAGTGTCGAGTATAATTGGGCTAAGGATTTGTATTTCTTTTATTTTTGTTTTTTTATATATATATTTTTTATTACTTTGCATTTCATTTACATAATCCGAAAATACCATGCTCTAGAACTTTTACAAGCATCTTCAACTCTCTCTCCAATAACCGAATATACTTACTCGAATATATATTTTTACTATACTAAAGAATTAAATCTTAATAACCTTGTAATAAAAGTCATGGTCATCCTTTTTTCAGTCTGATTAAAGTGAAAAATTTAATGTGAAATATCTCCAACATTTCACCTTTTTCTCAGACATAGCACAACGAAAATTACTTTTGAGATGATCCATGCGAGTTTCATGTCTTCTTACATGTTGATTTAAATGATTTAACTGCATAAACGGAGCTTTAGTTTTAGGCTGATAGTATTCATTGACCGAATCTCCTTAACTCAGATTTTAGCTCCCTTTTCATCGTAACTGAGTGCATTTTATAGTGTTACAAGTCAGTTTCGACGATGCCCTTCGGTTGCAATAACCTTCGTTCGAATCCCATCTAGGATGAGGACATTTCTGAGGGCTTTTCAGCTGAAGAAGACTTAGCCCATATTATATAATATAATATGAAAGTTATTTTGTCTCGCATTCAAACAAACCAGATTGGAGAGCAGACTCAGTTTACGAAGGATACTTAGCGGCATCAGCTGAGCAAGATTTTAGCTCCCTTGTCATCGTAACTGAGTGCATTTTATAGTGTTACAATTCTCGATAATTGGTGAAATATCCTGCCACTGCCACCCTTATTCTACTAGGGTGGTGGTCTGAAACGTTTGCGGCCTCGACTATAGATGGTAACACTATTGGCAAGATTTTTTTTCCAAGTTGGGTTGGTACATCTGTCATAAGCAGATATGAAATTGCAAGTCATTCTATCAAGTAGTTTGTTTTATCCAGCTGTCTGAACCAAAAGTGTTGTCTGTGTCTATCCCTCGAAATGGATAAAAATGAGTATCGTGCAGTTATAAAATTCTTTGTAAAAGAAGGTTTAATGCCAAAAGAAATTCGTTCGAAGTTCGTAAAAATTTATGGGCACTCTTCTCCTTTGTTTTCGACAATTAAGAAATAGTCTGATGAGTTTAAACTTGGCCTTACCAGCCTTGAAGATGATCCACATGAAGGACGTCCAGAAAGTGTAACAACACCAGAAATCATTGATCAGGTGCACGATGTGGCAGTGATTAAATTCAGCCATGGCCCTCCGGTGCCTGGTCTCGGAACTTTTTTATGCACCCGGCCCGTACACGGAACATTTTTCTGTTTTGCGACTTTTCTCCCTTTACGGTAATTAAGCCTAATGTAAAGCCTAATGTCCATATGAGTGGTGCGGTATTAAGAAAAGATCGCACGACTGAAAGATAAAAGCAAGCCGACAATAGAGTTGAAATGCTAACCGAATTCCAATAATATGTTAAACTGCCATAACCACATTCACTATATATATATATATATATATATATTTGTTAGGTTTAACATGTTTAGGAATTTTAACACTTTGTTGAATTTTATTGCTGCTTAGCGGCGAGCGAGCGAGCGAACTCACACACATCTAATTAATAACAATAGTTTTTAGTTAGATACCGTGTTTGCTGGTGCAACATATGGTTTTGCTTGAGCCTATACAGCATAGTTTCTGTATGAGGGGACATGTGATTCATTAATTAGTATATCGTTTTTATCCCAGTTGTCTCTAATTGCACCATTTGCTGAGAAATATCACAGAGTCCAAGCGTTTAGCCTAGTGGCTGTGCGCTTCACAACCATATGTCTGGGGAAGAAATGTCCTTGGTTCGAGTGCTTGTACCTTATTCGCTGATATAATAAAAGTACTTGTTTTTCTTGCCTCTGCAGTACAGTGGCTATTGGGGAGGGCATGTTGTTTACTACGGAAGTAAGTTACTATCAGTCTGACGTGAACGTGTTTAAGCTTTATTCATGTGCGAGGTATATGCGAAATTTTTTAATTTCTTTTTTCGAAAAGTAAAATCAGGGGTACGAGATGCAAGAGCAGGTTATATTCGAGTAAGTACGGTATTTCAACTATGGATAAGTACATTGGTACCTTCTTTAAATGGAAAAATAGCTCGGATGACATTGATAATACAAAACGAGTTTGTAATGACAATTTGTGTGGCACAAAACAGAAAAATGTTCCTACAAAATAACCAATTGTATTTACCTTTGAATGCGATCCACTGGTCGCGTGTCCAGCAAGTCAGCAAATCTTTCCTTTCATTCAGCGTAGTAATATTATCGCATTGCAACTGATGGGAATTTTGTGTTTCTGTGGATTCGTTGCAGACCTCTTTCTCTTCAGAAACTATTTGCTGACTTGCTGGACACTCGACCAGTGGATCGCATTCAAAGGTAAATACAATTCGTTATTTTGTAGGAACATTTTTCTGTTTTGTGCCTTTTCTCCCTTTACAGTAATTATGCCTACATAATTGTGTTATTATTCAACAATTGTTTAAACATTGGCAGTTTGAACATTGGCAGACCCAGAGGGGAGAAGGGGGGGCCCTGGCTCCCCCAAAGAAAAAGAAAAAGAACGCTAGAAAATTTTCCAAAAATGTATTTCTAATTAATAAAATTCATTTTTTTTAAATTTATATTGTGTCGTGTCTTCTGTTTCAATACTACTTATGAATTAGCGATCATTGCAGATGCTCAGTCATAGGTCATATGCGATGCGTAGTGTGTATTCTCAAATGGTCTACTCAACTCCCCCCCCCCATCAAGATTAAACCTTGAGTGCGCTACTGGTTTTGAATGTGTATATAAAGTCAATATCAACAGTCGCCTGGTTATGAACGCGTGACGAAATGGACGGGGAGGTTTGGAGCTTTTCCCGGATAGCATTCTAAGGTAAATACAATTGATTATTTTGTATAGGGCTCTGGAACTTATTCGTTTAGAATTTAGCCACTGCGATATGGTATTGGATGACCAACGAGTCAGAGTGCGTGAAATTGCTGAGACTATAGGCATTTCAAAAGAACGTGTAGGATATATTTTACATGAAGAATTGCAATTGAAAAAGCTTTGCACAAGATGGGTGCCGCACTTGCTCACAGCAGATCAAAAATTCACTCGCATGAAAATCTCGAACACAGCTTGGAACAGTTTTATTAACAAGAATAAAACTGATTTTGTGCATCAATTTATTATTATGGATGAGACTTGGATTCACCATTACACACCAGAATCCCAACAGCAGTCAAAACAGTGGTTCAGCGCCAAAGAAGACTAAGTCGGTTCCATCAGCAGGAAAGGTCATGACATCGGTGTTTTGGGATGCTTTTATGTATTAATTATCTTGAAAAGGGTAAAACAATAACCGGGAAATATTATTCCGATCTTTTAACCAGACCAGACGAAAAAATTCGTGAGAAAAGACCCAGTTTGCAGAAGTAAAAAAAGCATCTTTCATCAGGACAATGCACCTGCCCACAACGGTGTTTTGGCAATGGGAAAATTAAGGGATCTGCACTATGAATTGTTGGAACATCCACCCTATTCCACAGATTTGGCTAGCACTGACTTCTATCTCTTCCCAAAACTAAAACTCTTCCTCATGGTCAGCGTTTTTCTTCGAATCAAGAGGTGATTGCGGTTGTAGAGGAGTATTTTTGCCGATCTTACTGAGAACCACATGGGCGGGGTAATGGCGCTGGAGCATTGCTGGAATGAATGTATTAGTCTTAGGGAAGATTATGTTGAAAAAGAAAAATAATTTTGAATTATAAATTCGTTTTTTCATTGTTAGGCCGAGAACTTTTTAGGCCATCCTGGTATGTTCCAATGCCAGAACGTTCGTATTCTACTGCTTGTACGCGTAGGTTTAACCGCCTTATGATAATTTTTCCTTCCTCCCCTTCCGAAAGTAAGTGGTACTCTTTCATTCCTAACAATTTGAAAATCGGTCGTCATTCAGTCTGTACTTTTATCATTGTTAGATTTGAGTGTTTAGTAGCAGAGATGGATGAAAAGAAAACGCGAGAATGTTTAAGACAACTACCTCCATGTTATGTACTTAATTTTAATCAGTATATTATTGTATGTACTCACGAGCTCTATGGTCGCTTTCATAAGAATTAAATATTCAAATTTCTTCTGGACGAAATCACCCTGATTAACAGCCTTGAAGAATGACTAGCCAAGAAACCAACTGAGAGATATTTAGAAAAGTTTCTGATGTAATTTCTAGGATCAAACTTTTATTTTTCTGCTATCTGGTCACAGATGTTGTCATGAGGCTATGCAGGTACGAATTGTAATTTTTGATTACCGTAATGTAAAATCTAGACACCAAGGGGCGCAAATGAAAACGGATCACATATCCAGAATGCATAATCATGATTCAGTCAGTCGATTATGAAATTGATGTGCTATCGGATGTCATTACTCAAATGATTGCATCTCGTTGACCGTCCATGTTTCTTGTTTAACGTTTCAGTAAATATGGCTGCAAGATATCCTAATGGTGATTTAAATCCGCTGTGATTCAGTTGGGCTTATCTAGAAAAGAGCATTCATTGGCATAGCAAGAAACAATTTACCGACGTCACGAAGTAGTCTAATGTCATGTATTAATAACTATTTTATAAGATTATACCAAAATAAGAAGGCTGTATAAACACGCGTAGCACACAATTTATGTTTAAAGAAACTTTTTATGGGCAAAACGTTATCCAGACTTTTTGCCCGTAAAATCGTGAGTCTACTAAGCTCTCAGGTTATTTCTCAGGTTATTTGAATACAATCATCGGTATCCCTGAGTTGCTTTAGCTTGCATACTTAAAAGATATAGGCGCTGCCCAAGCGTCCATATATTCGCCTTTATTAGTGTCAACTTACGAAACTTTCATAATTTCTACAAACATTCGGCTTTGAAATAATGTTGGATCTAATATCCACTTTGCCTATGTTTGACAGCAATTATTCCCAGAACTTTGAGATATGTGTACAGTCTGTTTGATTCAGAGTAGTACATGGCGTAGTGCCGCACGATTCAAGATAACAGACGATCAAATTTAAACTTACTGAGTGTAGCATCTTGGTATGGTTCCAGTGAACTCTGTGTCTAGTGTCGATGGCACGAAATGCAAGGCCTGAATTGCAGAAATCTTATATAATCTTGATGGTCTTGGATTCTAATCTCAGTAGAGTGGCAGTGGTTAAATTCAGCCGGGCCCTCCGGGGCCCGGCCGCGAAACTTTTTTCTGCACTGGGCCAGGAACATTTTTCTGTTTTGTAAATAGTTATGTAATTTAAAAAATATATAAATAATTGACAGCAATTACTAAAGGAAGAGCTATGAGGCTTCATTTCGGCGATGTAAAATTATATAGGCAAAGTGGAGACTAGATCCAGCATTATTTCAAAGTCTAATGTTTGTAGAAACTATGAAACTTTTCTCCCTTTACGGTAATTATGCCTACATTGTGTTATTATTCAACAATTGTTTACAGTTTTGAATGTGTATATAAAGTCAATATCAACGGTAGCCTGATTACGAATGCGTGATGAAAGGGACTGAGGGGTTTGGAGCTTTCTGTAATGCGATTGACAAGCAAACATTATTGTAGCGTAGTGTAGCGAAATTCTGACAGAATCGTAGCGATATTTTGTCTTTCCTGGTTGGCAATACTGTCAGCAACAACAACCAACAATAGAACAGCAGATTAGCAGTTGTTTATCAGAGTTTGTGATTGTGAGAAGCTCAAAGAAAATCGTGTAATATTTTTGTGTAGGCCTACTATTTAACTATGGATAAGTACATTGGCACCTTCTTTAAACGGAAAAATAGCTCGGATGACAGTGATAATACAAAACGAGTTCGTAATGACAGTTTGTGTGTAGTTTCTGAAGAGAAAGAAGTCTGTAACGAATACACAGAATTCCCACCAGTCTAACTTCATCTTTTAAAAGTACAATATTATTTTACAGCATATTCATTCAAATATCAATAAGACAATAATTGTTTAATGTTTCTACAGCCTAATAAGTTAAATTAGAAATTTACCAAGGAATGCTAGTTATTTATTTCATCATTATTGTATTTTCATTTTTTTTCTTTTCTGCATTTCCGTAACAAACTGAATAAGCCTACTGTTTTTTCATCGCTCATGTAACCTAATGTTATCTTAAAATGAATTATCTTTCAATATGTTAGAAGTATTATATTAATTTTGTATTCTTATTTGTATTTAATGTTTCTTGTGGTATGGAAGAGAAGGCCTGATGGTTTTAACTCCACCAGAATAAATAAATAAATAAAATTTTAAAAAATGTTGCGACAATCTAGCAATAGCCTCACATTTATGATCCTTACTTTCAGGGCCCCGCGGCTTATTCGTTTAGAATAACCACCGTAGAGTGGCCAGTCTACCCAAATAGCAAGGGCTCTCCGCAGATACATTTCTTGGAAAAATCAACGGACACCACAATGTGAGGAACAAACAGCCATGGCACCCATCTTAATAAGTTGTAGGACTTCTGATATGACTGCAGCAATCTAGTTCTTTAAATTTAATCTTAATAATTTTTTTCTCCTTCACTTTCTGCTCAGTTATGGTACTAGTATATTAAGGCTTATATTCTAGTATTTATTATTATATTATATTATTTGACTTAAGTATAAAGAGCTAATAAGCTTCATTATATTATTCTTATATTATTTGTATTAGTATCATATTATTATATTACTATATTATAATCTGTTTTCTTTCAGATTAACTGAACTTTAGGACACTAGATGTCAGCAGAGTATAGGCACTGTTGAAAGATTACCCAACAAAGCAACGTCTAGAACAGTGCTTCCCAAACTTATGGGTATAAAGGCCCCCTTGGAAAAATTAAAATATTTCACGGCCCCCATCGAAAAATAAATCATAATACAGACATATATTATTATAATATTTATTGTATTTATATTCAATACAAAACGTACAAAGCGAATATCGCAAAAATCAAATGCAAATATTACATTTTTAGCATCTTATATAGACATTTGACATGGCACACTTAGTCTTAAAACATTTTAAATTTGTTTTCATTATTTCACGGCCCCCTCAGCAAAACTAACGGCCCCGAAGGGGGCCGCGGCCCACAGTTTGGGAAGCGCTGGTCTAGAAGATAAGATAATGACTAACTTTTTTTTTTTTTTTTTTAGTATTCATACAATTTCAAAAATTATAAAGAAAACTTCCTATATTAAACAAAATTAAGTAAAAGATTGCTATATATAATACTATCGTATGAAACAATAAAAAAGAAAATCAAGTTAAAGATTTTGGAGAGAAATATACGTTCTTTTCCGTTATACAAGACGATCTCGCTATGATGCAGTGATATGCTGACGATTTAAAAAAAAAAAAAAAAAAAAACGATGTCAGGAGAAAGTTCAAGTGACTTATTATGCCTGAATCCCAAATACCAAAGTTGTCTTTTTTATAAGTAAGCAAAAAAAAAAAAATAAAATAAAATAAAATAAAAAATCAAATTTTGTATATAATAATAATTATTTTAGTAAATAATGTTAAATTATTTGATATAATTGTAACATAATTTCAAATACTTAAATTTATTACAATTTTAAAAAAATATTATGGATTATTATTATTAACATATATATATATTTAGAAAGCCGACACACACGGACAGATATCTAAATGCGTCCTCACATCACCATCCAGCGCAGAAGTTGGGTATTATATCTAGTGAATCGTGCAAGATCTGTACTGTCAAATGAAGAACTAAAAAAAAAAAAAAAAAGAACTACAACATCTTAAATGAACCTTTAAAAGCAATGGCTACTCTTTAAAAAGTATCAACAAACAATTATCCCACCGTCAACGTAGCAAAGTAGAGACACAGAACGACGACTCCAAAGGTTATATATCCTTGCCATATATCAGCACACTATCCAAAAAACTGAGTAGAATCTTAAAGAAATTCAACATACAAACGTGCTTCTCGACTCTTCCAAAAATAAGATCAAGTTTCAGCAATTACAAAGAAACTCACAACCTTCTACAATTTCCAGGTGTATACAAAATCACATGTGAGTGCGGAAAACCTTACTATGGCCAAACGGAGAAATCTATCCTCCTACGTCTCGAGGAACACCAGAGAGACATTGCTTACAAGAGAACCAGAGCAACTGCCCTATCAGGCCATGTCCTGTTTTCAATAAACACAAATAACGAAAGCCGCCAACATGAAGTAAATTGGACAACAACTTCAAACCTGCACATTTGCCACGATGAGGCAAAACGCCGCATTGTCGAGTCAAAAGAAATCACCTTGGACCCTCTTCATATGAACAATAATCACAGCTATAATTTGCCTGACTCTTTCAGCTCTGCTATCAGATACTGGAGATCGCGTGGTTCCACACACGCACAAGTGTACAACAATAGAACTTTAACAGGGACTATAGCTCAAGTTCATAATAACTGTAATTTACAGTCGAATTTATAGCTTTATAATTTTATAGCTTTAGAGTGTCTCAATGTTTTTTTCAGTGTCTTTTAATAGCTTTCTATGTAACGCCTGATGAAGTCAATCCCGACGAAACATGTTGCGTATCAAATAAATCTCAATTTGTTATAATTCTCGGATTTTTAGTCAGTTTATATAAAAAATGAACATATCCCAACTCCGAGTTAATATTAGTAGTCACACACACACACACACACACACACACACACACACACACACACACACACACACACACACACACACACACACACACACACACATATATATATATATATATATATATATATTATTTTTACGCTTACTAGATATTACGTCGAAATAACATATAGTTATCATATCTGTAAATGAAAAAAAAATCACTTTGGAAAGCACTGTTCATGAATACCAAATACTTCAACTTTCCTTTGTGAGCTGAAATAAAACTGAATAAAACATAAGCGAAAGAAACATTAGGAAACTTTTAAGAGAGTGTCTCGCATGAGCGGTCTAATATCATCTGAGTAGGAACAGGAAGTTCACAGTCAATTACGATGAAGAGATAGCTGACGAAAGAGACACTTCATTCTATAAATAATTTGCAGTTGTTAATATTATCATGACAGATTGATACTTTTTCGTGTCTTAGATTATTTGTATTTAAAACAGATGCACTTTTTTTTTCTCCTTTCGATTTTTCTAATTTTCGCAACTGTGTTTAGTTCCTGCACTACTTAACTAATGCTCTTGATCTCTAGTAAGCCTTGACCCAACGACTGTTTCATGCAATCAAACGCCATCCAGAAACGTGGTAGCTGTTCTGGCTTATTGCCATTAAAGGAAGGGTAAGCTGAAATGCTTTTATATTGAACTCTTTTAGTGTAAATAATTAATTATTAATGATGCCTCGTGATAAAATGCTTTCCATTTCGTACCATAAAAACTCTTTAAGTTTCATTTAATCAAAAGTGTCTAAATGAAGACAGAATAGTGCAAGAAAAATTATCTGTTGTTTTTCATGGCCATATACAAAGTAGCGCCAGCAGTTATTTTGCGGAGCATTGAAGTTAGCGTAGATTACATGCGTTTTACTCAAACTTTTGTAAATAATTTTTATTTCGTTATTTTCTTATTGATATCTTCTTATAAATAATTTTAGTGTTTTCCCACTATTATTTATAATCGTTCTGTGTCAATAAGTACAAAGAAATATGCAGACGACGTAGGATGTTATATAACGCCACCTTGTTTCCTTTATTGTTATTATTATTATTTTTTTTTTGATAACAAAGCATTCAATTAATAATATTAATGTATTAAATAAATCATTTATGCAGCTGTTTCCCTAAATAATTCTGAGACAGTTCAAGCTCGTCAAGTTTGGGGATGATATTTATTCTCTGTATATATCCCAGCTACTATAGGCATAATTAAAGTGCTATTAATAAACCGTGCTATTTTCACAATTGTTTTTTTTTTTTTTTTTTTTTTTTTAAATTCCAGAAGCGATATTAGATGTTTCAAAGGTCAACTCAAGTAAAGTATTCTGAAATACATTTAGATGACATAACTTGTCATCTAAATATAAGTAATTTTTTAATACAATTTAAATATTCAGTAAAATAAAAACTAGTAAAGGCAGTAGACAAAAAACAAAACAAACCAATAATATCAAATTTTATAAATTATTTATTAATATTAAAGAAAAATTCTACTCTGAACTAATTACATATAATTAAAAATATTAATAATCCAAATTTTTAACAAAGTCTATGAAGGTCTAGACTGTTTTATAGACATGGTGACGAGATTAGATCAGCATCTAGTAAGAGCAGATATCGGAAAGATAAAGAAATTACTTGCACATTCATTTGCCAGTTAGCGTGTTAAGTTCACCCTTATTACGATAACGGTAGAATCCTAGGATTTGTTCACAAATTCCCTTTTTTTGGGGGGGGGGAAGAGGGGGAAGATTGTGACAGGTATGAGAGCAGGCTTAAGAGAGTTATGGAACAAAAAAAAATTCTCGCGTTTTTTTTTTTTTTTTAATTTAATCAAAATGTGGCTTGTTAGATCAACATTGCTTTTATTATAAAGTGATAAAAGCTCTTAACAACACTGACTGGGGCTTCATTTATTCTGAAATGCCAGTTTAGACATTCGTATACAATTGATAGTTATAGATTACACATGAGCAAAATTTAATTCTAAAAATGTGTGCACTGCCACCGAACTAATACTTAAAACTGGATTATAAGTTTCAGAAATAAACAAAAAAAAAAGATATAACAAAATAAAGAGAATTAAAATTTTGAGAAATAACTAATATTTCTCAAAATTTCGTAAATATACGAAACATGTAGAACAGGTTTCACTTCATATGTAACTGTTTAAGTCAGAATGTTGTTTTATTATTATTATTTTGATATTTTTCTAAAATATCCCAATAATTAAGCTTACATGTAATTAATGCTCAGGATTAAAATGAAGATGTAGAATGAAATTATACAAAGAACCTGATATTCTGGTTTATCTCTCACATGGAATGACTGAGCATTCTGTAGAGAGAGATCACTAAGGTATAATAATCTAAAGATAGTAAAATAAATATTATAAATTACTAATATCTTATTGATATACATTAAAGTTAAAATTCTGAAATTTCTCGCCAATTTCAAATGCTCTGCCTATCGGGCCTTGCTTCTTTCAAACATTTATTATAATTAAGGCCACTTAATGAAATTTTGTACAGGGAGTAAGAAGCCACGGTAAGAACAGGTGTTGGATTAACTGATTGGCTTCAGATTGGAAAGGGAGTTAGGCAAGGATGTTTACTTTCTCATCACTTGTTTAGTATATATGCTGAGGCCATCATGCGTGAAGCATTGGATGAGCTAAAGACAGGAATTAGGATAAGTGGTACATTGATCACTAATCTGAGGTATGCTGATGACACCGTACTCCTCTATAATGACAAGGAAGAACTAGGACAAATTCTTAATAAAGTTAAGAAGATCAGTAATAACAGAGGACTTCAACTCAATCCTAGCAAGACACATAGGAAATATAAACAGAGAAGCTCTTGAGAAACAAGTGTACCTTAATGGAGAAAGAACTGAGGAAGTCAGCAAGTTTAAATACTTGGGATCCATTATTAATGCCACGAATTGCTGTTCAGAAGACGTCAGAAGAAGATTAGGAATGGCTAAAACAATAGTCAGAGACTTGTCTAATATCTGGAAGGATGGAGCTATCTCCATGGGAACAAAGTTGAGGATTTTGGATACAGTTGTTTTTCTAACTGCACCTTATAGATGTGAGACTTGGAACTTAAAGAAGTCAGATGACAAAAGGATAGCTGCTTCTGAGATGCAGTGTTACAGAAGGATGTTGAGGATATCGTATACTTGGACACATTGAGAAGATGGAGGACTTCTCAAAACAGTAATAGAAGGTAAAGTTCCTGGAAAAAGAAGAAGGGGCAGACGGTCAATGTGATGGATGAATTGTGTGTGTGTGTGTGGAGTGACTGATCTTCAGAGAATTGAAACTTCCAGAAAAGCATACAACAGGACTACATGGCGAGGCCTGGTGTGGCACATCGCCGAGCATCGGAGTGACCATACGGCATCATATGGGTGTCCAATGAACAGATGATGACGAATGAAATCTTAGATAACGAGTACCAACTGTATTTGTTCAAATAATTTAAAATATATCCATTTCAGTATTATTTATTTGTTTTTTGAATTTAACCAATAGACTTTGTTGTTCATTTTTGTTTCTTCATCACAGATACTAATGGAATTAAAAGAAAAAGTCTGCATCGTAACAGGGGGCGCTAATGGCGTCGGGAAAGCTATTTGCGAGACACTCGCTTGGAGAGGCTGTAAGGTAGGCGATTACATAATGTACATCAAATATCTATACGAACCCAATTTAACATGTTACATATACATTTATGTAATTCAATAACTTTTGTTTTTCAGATATGTATATTGGACGTCGCCGTTTCTGACGGAGAGGCCGTTATGGCAGCATTAAATGCCACCCACGGCAGAGGAACTGCAATTTTTAAGAAATGTGATGTGTCCTCAGAAAAAGAATTTGAAGGTAAAAAAGACAAATTTAAGGTAATTTCTAATATTACCTTAAATCACATTTCAAGTAAATGAAATGTGACTGCATCATAGATGCGACTACATCACAAGTTCAATTTCATCCTATTACAATTTTCTGTTACAGTGAATGTAAAACATTACTAAGGCCCCCCCCCACCTATTCCCAGATTTTCATCTTTATTTCAAAGATAATCGTAAATTTTTTCTAATCCCAAGATTTTCTAACATAAAGATACATTCCAGCGATGCTAAATATACAGTATTTAGTATCACTAATTCAAAAATCTATACTAAATATACTTGAGAGCTTAATTAACAACCCCAAACGTATAATTATTTTAATGGAATGAATATCTTAATTGCAGATGCTTTCATATACACGCTTGCAAAACTGGGAAGAATAGATATTGTAGTTAATAATGCGGGAGTATTTGGTGAAAGTAACTGGAGGAAAATGATTGACGTCAATTTGGTAAGTACTAATTAATTTATCGTTCTTGCTTCTTCAGGAGTTTTTCTGAAAATTGTTATATTTCATTATAAAGTAGAACTGAATAAGATAAACTTACAAACTGGAATTTTTCTCCGACGTGCTTGTTTTAAAAGTTGTCAAAAATCATTATTGATAGCCATAATATTATGCTTTTTATATCTTTAATATCCAGCAGTTACAATGGGAAGTTCACAATCCATTGTTTTTCCGAGCTATTTACATTTTATGCGATACAAATTTAATATTACTTTGAAATTGTATCTTTACAGGCTGGCTGTATCCACGGTTGCTTTTTGGGATTTCGTTTCATGGGTAAAGATAAAGAAGGACGTGGTGGATCCATTATAAACATCGCTTCCATGGCAGGTATCGTAATGCCACATTTGTTCGTGATTTCTGCGCCAGCATAACTCACAAACTGAAACATTGAAGTAATCTAATTCCTATAACCGCTTCAAGATTTTTTATTTGTTTAATTAATGATCTTCAATAGCGTGAACAAACCACGTGTGTTTACAATACCTTATAATCTATTTAACTTCTATCCCATTGTATCGTATCCATAAGATAAGCCATTGTTTAATCCAGATAAGTGTAATGGTGTTTGCGTAGGGGAAAATATGCTTCATACCTATTACACAACCCTGGATTAATCAATCAATATAACTGTTAGTTGTTATTATTTCATGAATTTATTTTAAAAATCATTTTAGGTGTCCAGCCTTTAATTTACATGCCGTTGTATTCTGCCACGAAGTATGGAGTGGTTGGATTAACTCGGAGTATTGGGGTGAGTAAAACGAACATTCCCAGAGTATAATTTAGTAACAGATTAAATTGCAGTGTTTTAAGTCCTATTGTTATTATGTTAGTGCTAAAAGAGACATGAGTATATTCCCTAAAACTCTCATAATGTAAAAAGTATTGCGTAATCGAAAGTGTTGCCTATCTGTCGACGCACATCCTTTCAGCACTGAAACCAAAGATCCAATATCCGGAGAAACAGTTCTAGACCATTACACCTTCGCCACCCACATTTACAATTGGTACGATGCATTCGGGTATAAGGTGTTCCTCAGGCATTCACTGCATCTACACTGGTCCTAATCAGAAAGGATGTAGAATGATTTATCACGAACTTTCAACTCTACAAACCATTCAAGATATTCTTTCACCAGTGTAGTCTGCACACCGTTGGTTATGGTTGATGTCTCGGCTTATATGCAGCTGCCCTTTCAAAAAATGAAGACATAAAACTTCATAGTGTCCTATTAATAATCTGAATCCGTCTAGACTTTTTGAACTTTTCTATTATTATTTCCACATTCGGAATGAAAAGATTTCTGAACTACCCTCTCCTGCACTTTTTGGTCACTTGGTAGTAGCTTCTAGAGTCTTCCTTTGTGTTTCTGGGTTGAGGTAACATCCAGGCATTCCCACCGGCTGATCATGTTGCTTACAGTTGATTTTGGATGACGCAGTCTTTTTACTAATGCTATGAACGGTTAAGTCACTGCAATAGCATTCTATAATAAAACTTTCGAAGTGTGAGTCTCCTCTATGTGCTGAGCCTACGTAGATTCTTCCCCTCATTTAAGAGGGGAAGAATCTTTATAAGAGTTTTTTTTTTATCTAAAGGTGAGTTAAACGTTCTCATGTGTGTGTGTGTGTGGGGGGGGAGAAGTGGAGGAGGGTTTCCCCCAGAAATTCGGTTTTTCTTCGTGCAAAAAACTACAAACTGGCCAGAACACACACGATTAGCAGACAACACACTAGCATCGCAGCTGCTTCGGCTGTAATTCCAAATAATATATTTCATTATTACTTTCAATGGGTTTTACGATCTGCACTGCTACATAGGACTAGTAAGGTTATTTTAAAGCAGTCTGTCCTAACTTTAGAATATAATCAGTATGAACAAGAAGAAGTCAATTTTTACTCACCGAGAGTGCATGCAAAAAATAAAATAATAATAAAATAAAATAAATCAATAAATCCGGAAGTTCATAAAGCCATGCATATGCAAAACATACAAAACAGCCTCGTTCGAGTTGGTAACATTCGTTAGTTTGAGTCAGTAGTGTAGGAAACCTACGACATTGAAACAGTTGCCAAGGACAACAGTTTGCCAAGGCCTCCACAAACAGAATATTTTACCAATCACGAACATTGTCATACTACAAAAAGCCTATAACTCCCAATTTGTTAAGGCCGCCAAAAAGTAGCTATGCTACTGGTTTGAATGTCAAGAAATCGTCTGTCAGTTAAAAAGTGGGTAAAGCCAGCTCTTCAACTTTTAAGGAAGTTAAACTGATTTCATTATTCTAACTTATTCTATCTGAATCCTTAAGATCTATATCGCTTCCACATGAGAGGCTTCTAAGTCTCAAGTTGTATTGAGACTTAGAAGTTCTAAATGTATTCCTAATAGGACAAAAATGAATTGTCTTGGAATCCATATATGGTTGAATGAATAAATAAGTAATTTATTTCAGAATGACTCTTTTGTCCAATAGGACCTAGGTTGGAAAAATATCGCTATACACCTCTATCCAATTAATGATCTCTATTTTTATGATTGTAATACATTTTACAAACATTAAATTTGTTTTTTCTGTACACAAGTTATTGCCGGACTGGACTGGAAATTCTGTTTTTATTCAGAATCCAAAACTGTTTGGCTAACTGCTCTACTGTTACATTTGTTTAAACAAATCACATACTGTATAAAGTTTTTAAAAACAATGTAATACTGTAATACAATTTATGTAGCTTGTTCGTAAGTTTTGCTTCGTTGTATTTTAATGATATCACATTGTTGATCTGTTCAGAACAAGTAAATTCGTGAATGCATTACTATAGTAACATTCTGTACATACACACGTAATTTTAAGATATAAACTGAAATTGAGTTTTAAAAATGCTTTGACTTGAGTCAGCCATTTTAGAAATGGTTATTATTAATGTAGTTTCACATCTTTCAGAACTTCCTATACTTTGAAAAGAGTAGGGTGTCTGTGTATGCTTTATGCCCCAGTGCGGTTACAACGAGGCAGTTTTATAAAATGCCACAAAATTCTCTGTTCCCAGAAGAATGTAAAAAATTTGTTGATACCGTTACACCAATAGAGTAAGTACAATTTTAACTTTTTTTTTTTGAAATACATTAAATTAATTTCTCTGTAATAAAAATGTAAAAGCATTTTCAAATGTCACTAAACTCCTTTGATTTTATTCCTAACTATTTTACAATCCGTAAATTAATCATTCAATCCACTATTCTAATTTTGAATCTCACAACGTCACTAGCAGAGCAAACACCTACTTTATTTGGAAGGAAAATTAAAGAAAGCGCGTGGGGAAGGAAAATATTTAAATTTTGTTTTATAATATGCTACAGTTTTTTTAATGAACATATTTTTAGTCTTGAACGTCTAAAATTATAGGTATTATTTCTGAGAAAATTTCCATGGTACTCTTCTAAGTGAATATTATTTTTATGGCTATTTAGCCAATTTTGGTTTAGAAGAACCCCCTTTTTTTATAATGTCATTGGCTTTTTAATCAACTTTTAGGGCATTACTGATGTTCATATCATCAGTAATGTTTTATATGAACATCAGTGGAAAATTTCAGTGGCATCCCGACGTATGGCGATGTACATTCATTGCTGAAGAAACGAAGTCTGAATGGAAGGGGATCGGAAAAGTGGGGTTTGAGAGATGTGGGAGAATTATTGGTGAGGCAAGAGGTATGCGAACTTTTTTTTTTTTTTTTTTTGAAAAACCTGGGTTTTTTTATATTTTTTAAATTATTAAAAAGGTAGGCAGAGAATACTTTGGGATGGGGGTGAACATAGAAATTTTATGGAAAGAAGAAGGATATTATGGGATAAGATCAGGGGTGGGAGGCGTTTCGACAGTGCGTCGTCTTCGGAGCTTGTGGGGGAAGTGGAGGCTATGTCATGCCGGCTTGGTGTTTCTGTTTTTGGTGTATCTGTGTTGTATTCCATTGGTCGGAGTCGTGACCTAATTTTTATGTTATGGAGCTTCCAACTTTCGGAAATTATGTAGGGCCGGTGGACGTTTATTGAGTTTTTGTCCTATTTTACGTCAACCACAATAAACATCCACCGGCCTCATAAAACAAATTAACAGCATCCTACACGTTCTAAAAAATCAAAACAAGATAGACAAAATAACAATGAAAAACACAACACGCGCACCACACGTACCCCTTCTATGTTCGGACAAATTAAAACCCATAAAGACGGTTACCCGTACGCCCAATAGTCTCATACAAAAACACCACCAAATTACCCTTATCGAAATTCGTAGCCAAACTACTTAAACCATTATTTGCCAAGTCCAAATCTATGATAAAAAACACAGACGACCTTTTCCAAAAAATAAAAACCTAACTCTATGCCACGAAGACGTCCTCACTTCGTTAGACGCAACTTCGCTAAACACTAACGTAGACGTCCCCAGAACATTAGACATCGTACACACACTACTCACAGATGACCACACCCTAGGGTCACGAACAAAATGAACGCCCAGCGATATCATAAACCTAATCAAATTAGTAATTTCAGCAAATTTCTTTAATTTTTATATCCAAATTTTCGGACTCCCTATGGGCCAAAATATCAGCGGACAATTAGCTGAATTATTTCTATCACACACAGAATCGCACATACTCATCCCTCTTCCCCGACGCATCACCTTTTATGGCCGATACGTGGACGATATTCCATGCATTGGAGAACTAATATACATCACCACTTTACAAACATCCCTTAGCGACTTCAGTAACAGACTAAAATTCGCCATAGAAACAGAACATGAAAAATCCATCTTTTTCCTTAACCTAACATTAATTAGAACAAACAACAAAATAGCCACAAAAATATTCCACAAACTACCTCCTCTTCAGCTCATACCATCCTTATTCTATTAAGAAATCAGTCATCCTAGCATAGTTTATAAATGCTTACAAGTCTTCGACTACACACAATTATCTCAACACTGAGATGAAATTAACAGATTTTTAAAAATTGAAATTACCGAACACAGCTGATAAATTACGCCAACAAAACAGCAAAAACACGTCAATACAATCCAACACCCAAAACAAACTTCCCAACACAAAAACTCATCAAACTGCCATACATCCAGAACACATACAAAGCCTACAAATATATTTTCAACCACACCGACTATAAGTTGGTGTTCACCACAAACCGAAAACTGGCAACACTTCTAAAAACCTAGTAAATCTCTCTCTCTCTCTCTCTCTCTCTCACACACACACACAAAGAAATACTAGAACACCACAATGTGGTTTACAAATTTCCTTGCCAATAAGATTGTGATGTCACCTACACAGGTTCTACTATCAGATCTTTGTGGTCAAGACTACGAACACTTCCGTGACTGTAACATCCCAATTCCAGAACATTTAAACAATAAAAAACGCAACAACCAAAAGAAAAACAGAATACAATATACAGGAAAAACAGAAATAGCTGTCCACGCCCTTGAACAGAAACATATCCCACAAATCGACAGGGTCATAATAGTAGACATACAGGAAAACGAAACAATACTTAGAATATCTGAAACGATAGCCATAAAATATGACGAAAACTCAATCAACGTCCACAGACCCTACTTAATTTCCGAGTGTTGGAAGCTCCACAACATAAAAATTAGGTCACAACTCCGACCAATGGAATACAGCACAGATACACAAAGCCGGCATGACATAGCCTCCACTTTCCCCACGAGCTCTGAAGACGACGCACTGTCGAAACGGCTCTCACCCCGTTCTCCCACCCCTGATCTTATCCCATAATATTCTTCTCCTTCCCGAAAAATTTCTATGTTCACCCATCCCAAAGTATTCTCTGCCCACCTTTAATAATTAAAAAAAAACCCCGGGTTTTTCAAAAAAGTTCGCATACATTTTGCCTCACCAATAATTCTTCCACATCTCTCAAACACCCCACTTTTCCGAACTTCCCCACCTTCCGTTCAGGCATACTTCCTTCCTTCAGCAATGAAGGTATATCGCCATACGCCGGTATGCCACTGAAAAAAAAGACAGCCATATAAAAAAGGGTGCTCCTAAATAACAACAAAAAAAAAGGCTAAATAGCCATAAAAATAATGTCTAAAATTATTGTATTATAGTATTAAAAACAGAATTAAAATCCTGTAGTATTAAAAAACAAATATATATTTTAAATTTCTTCAAGATTTAGGGTCGAGAGTTTATATGTCTTCTTTTGCTCCATCGTTTTTTTCATACTACGTTTTAAGGACCGAACGAGAAGGTCAAACAGTTTACCTGGCCGTAGTGCCATGCTATACCAGACACTGACGTCTGGCTTTAAGTTCTATGGCAGCATTTTTAACAAGAGGTGTTTATTTATAATGTTATTATTAGGAATGGAAGATGAGGAGTGGATGAGGGGGGGGGTAGTCAAGAAGTTAAGTACTTTTTAGCTATTTGATCAGATGTACGTTGGCACTTTCACTGGAATTCTCTCACATCCTTATTTAGGCCATCTACATTAAGAAAGACCGCACTCAACCAGTTCCTGACCTTCACTAAAAAGTCAACTTTATCCTTATCTTAAAATGAACTCTTCTTCCTCTGCTTTCCCAGCAATTTACAGGCATAATACACTGCTCTTATGGTCTTAGCTGCTTCGTGCATAAATCCCAAACAAAGAAACCATCTAAAACGAAACAGCCACGATTTCAGAGTCGCATCGGCTGAAATAATTCCACCGACTTTTCTCGGTTAATACAAGCATGCTAACTTAAATCTGATTTTATTAGAGGTTTAGCTATCTATGTATAAAATGTGGGAATATGAACAAATAATTAAAATGTGAGGAATGTGTTTATTTGTGGCATTTCCGAGACATTAACCATCAACTCAGAAGAAAAATCGGACCATCACAACATTATACACTAGCACCTTATTCAAATGACATCTCGTTCTACAAAGAGTCCTTTATACGACTTAAACTGAAGAAAAAACATTATTTTATTAATGTGAAGAATTGCAGTAGTTTAACTCAGGTCACTTAACATGATCTTTAAATGTATATCCTAAAATTTCTGAAGATAGGTTAGATTTAAATAAACATTCAATTTGAATATGTTGCGAAGCAATATTATCATTTGAAAACCTCGAACTGAAAGCTATTATTTTGCTTACAGCTTATTAGAAAGTTGTATGCACAAAAATCTTCAAATTCTTTAAAAAAAATGAAAGATTTTTGTTTACAGAGAATACAAATCCATTCTTCAGGGTGTCCATGGACAAAGAAAGCTCTGTAAATAACAAATTGAAAACATAAAACGTTTGTACAGGGTGTCCCAAAATTCACGCAAGATTTAAACTTAGCGCCAATTTGTGCGGTAAAGTGTTGCCAACGAGAAAAAAAAGACAGCGTGACAGCTGACAGTTCAGGGTTATTAAAAATGACCACACACAGCGAAGAGAGTTCGTTGAATGGATTATGGAACAACAACAAGTGGATGCTTATTTTTCAAAACAAAATCATCTTCAGCGATGAGGCTCATTTTCATCTTGATATTTTCGTTAATCGACAAAATTGTCGCATTTGGGGTTCAGAAAATCCACGCGTGATTGTTGAGAAACAAATGCATCCACAACGTGTCACTGTTTGGTGCGGATTTTGGGCTGGAGGCATCATCGGTCCATTCTTCTTCGAAAATGCGGCTGGTAAGGCAATAACAGTTAATGGTGCTCGCTATCGCGACATGATAATCCAGTTTTTTGTGCCTAAATTGCAAGATATGGATGTGGAAGACATGTGGTTTCAACAAGACGGCGCCACATGTCATACAGCCCGAGAAAGAATTCAATTACTGCATGAGTCATTTCCTGGTCGTGTAATTTCCCGTTTTGGTGATCAGAATTATCTGCCCAGATCATGTGACTTAACGTTGGACTTTTTTTCTTTGGGGTTTTTTGAAGTCTAAGGTTTATGCCAACAAGCCCACGAGCACCCACGCCTTGAAGGAGGAAATTGAGCGCTGTATCAACGAAATTCAGCCATATTTATGCAAAACGGTCATGGAAAATTTCGACAAAAGAGTGCATATGCGCCAGCAAAGCCGTGGAGGCCATTTACCCGATATGCTATTCCATGAATAACCCTATACTGTATACTTTATGAATCAATAAGAAATTACAATTTTTAATTAAAAACCTGTGTTTTCTATCAAAATTACTTCTTGCGTGAATTTTGGGACACCCTGTACATATTACTTAACTGTTTTTTCCTCATTTTTTGGGGAAAACAGTTAAGTTTTTGAATTGAGAAAGTCTAGGCGCAAGGATAAATTTTTGATTTATGATTTTCATATGAAATTGAAATAAAAGCATGACAAACACTATGTGTATAACATGCCTGCAGGATATATGAAAAAAAAAAAAAAAACGTTTCCAACAGGTAAAACCACGCCACAGCTGTACTTCTTCGTGTACATTGTTCTGAGAAGTGTTATTAGATGTTGAGACTAACGCACGTTGATTTGCAAACATGTAGAACTGGCAGATGCCATTGGAAGTAAGGACTTGCCAACAACAATTGTAACTCAAGTTGCACTTCGAACGGCTGCGTTACGTATTAAATAGGTACCCACATTTCGATGTTTATTCCTCAATACATCAATATGACTTCCAAAATATAGTTTTTGGATCATCAAATGAATGAATTGCGATGTTTATATACATAACTGATTTTAATATATAATTAATATTTGTCGATTTACAAGAAAGTTTTAAATTTAGTCTCGAATTTTTTATATTTAAAGAAAAACTTTTTTTTTTTTTTTCAGTCCTGAAGTCGTAGCCCAAGCAGTCATTCAAGTTCTGGAAGAAGGAAGAAATGGCTCTGTTTTAAGTGTGACAGCTGACGGAACGAGTTATGTATAAAAAGATCTTTAGAAGTTCCATACACTTCTGGATGAGCCACTAATCAATACTTGGCGAGAAATAATGACAAAAGTATTTTAGATAGGAAAAAAAACAAGCGAGAATAAACAAATAATATTTACGTATCTTTTAAAAGTTGTCTTTATTTTATGGCTCAGATCTGACAACATAAACAAGACGAATTGAATTTTATCTAAACCAATATTGCAATCTAAACTCGGCATTTCTATATATAAAAAAGTAGAACAGGGACATCCTCTAAATGATTAAGTAACGATCGTTTCCACATTTTTAGACTTCCCTATTGTCACAAGCCCGCAATAAATCACCCCCATAAAATAATCAACAAACAGGTAGTACACAAATGAAAATTTTGATGAGTATTTTGGCATTTATATGATTGTCTCTATAATATAAAAATAAAAATAAATGAGAATTATCTTGTCACTCTCTCTCTCTCTCTCTCTCTCTCATGGTTAAAAGCTCTATTATTATTATTATTATTATTATTATTAATAAAACACTTTCCCCCACTCACTACGAATGTCATCAGGTAATTTAACAATTTTCACACCATATACAATTTTTAATCCTTTCTATTTAAAGTATAATTTACTTTCATAGATAGTGCCTTTCTTTACATTATTCTGGAGTGGTCGTACATACTGCAGCAACTCTTAGCGAAGGAGACTTGAGTTGCAACTGACGCCATTCGTTTTCCTTTGCTTCTTTTCAACTTATGGTTACTTATTCTGCTTTACTAAATAAACATGCATAAAGTCAGCCAAAAATATGAAGCATTCAAGTCAGAGATTTGGAGAGCGAAGCGAGCAGAGGATGGAATCTTCTTGTTAATTAATTATGAGGAATCATTATCTGTCCGCGCGGTTAGCCTAGTGGCTGTGCGCTTCGCAACCACATGCCTGGAGAAGGAGTGTCTTGGGTTCGATTCCCGTCGGTGACCTGAGGAGCAGAAGGATCTTCCTCAGCCATAGCCAAGTTAACAGGTCTTTGGCGTGGACAGCAGGGTTTCTTCCCCCAGTTTATCCTGGGGTTTTTCCTCCCACAAAGCAGGCAAACCGGCCTTGAGAACTCAACACTACGGACATAGGATATACCGGATCGTAGGGCTAACCACCTTATCCTGTGAACGGCTTGAGGTCCGATGATTAATAAACCCTTGACACTGCAAGGTAAAAGAGGGTAAAAGGAAGATTAGATGAAATTAATCTTTATCTGGACGTTTTTCAGTTGAAAGTAGTTAGCTGATCTCATATGGAAGGTAGCAGTTTCTTTCTTTTTTTTTATTTCATCCCTCATAGAGGCAAATCGGGCAGAGAACACACAATTTACAGATAAAAATATTATTATTACCGGGCAGTACATGATGTTGTGGGGAAATGGTGGATACCACCATTGTATGTTGATGGAGGATTAAGTAGAGTCTCCGTAGCTCAGTCGGTATAGACGAAGCCCTTTGGTCGGAAACATCTGAGTTCGATTCTCGTAAGTGACGCGAGGAACCTTCATCTGGTCTCTTTCGACTAAAGGTGAGTTAGCCGGTCTCATTCGGAGGTGGAGGGTTTTTTCAATCGGAAACTCAGGTTTTTCGTACCTCAGAACAGACAAACCGGCCAGTAGAACACACGCAATTTACAGACAACAATACTTAGGAGGCATAGGAATAACCGCCTTATCCTCGTATTATGGTTAGGAAATCCAAAAGGTGCTTGGAATGCTATGGGTGTTTAAGTGCCTGTTAAAGCCACTGATGGAATGAAGTGGAGGATTAAGTACTAGAGACGGTGGATTGAGTGCCCTCCCGCGATGAGTCCTTGAGCTTCATGGTGGCGTCATGTAATAATAATTATCATTAAAATAATAATAAACTAGACTATTAGTGCACTAAATAAGCAAGTACATCACTGCACAAAAAAAGTTTAAAGCTGTTGCAAGTATGTAGTTGTTTATTTCAATTTTTAAATGATTATCTGAAGAAGGGATGTTTAATTTTTATGTACTTGTTATCGGCAATATTAAATAATTTTCTAAATTATTATAAAAAAGTTCAATATTTTATTTGCTAATTAAAATTATCAGAATTATTTATTTCAGACATCTTGCTTCCATGACGTCCCATCCAGTTTATCACGTGGCTAGACGATCGTTTTGAACAACTTCAACGCGCCCTAAAGAAGTAAAACATTACTCTAGGTCACATGATGAACTGGATAACACATCACGTAGGCAAAATGTTTCAAACAAATAAATATTGAAACTGAGACAGAAAGAGCTGCGATCAGTTTGAGTAGATCGATTATTGCATATTCATGTGACCATAACTATATTGGATAGATGAGAAAATATTTTTAAATTGGAAAAATATATATATCGCCTCCCCCCGTTCCAAAGAACGCCATGCGGTTTATGGATGAGTAAAGAATTTTTTTTCCAACAAGCACTGCTGACGAAGTGATAAATTTTGTGCGTGTAACAACCCTCATCACAAAATGACTATTTCGTACTTGAATTCCAAAACAAACACAGCACTGACTTTCAGCCATGATATACTCGTGCAATTGATGAAAAGTAAAACATTTATTTCAAGAAGCTTCATATCACATCATATGATAAGTTATGATAGGCAGTAATGGTCGCTTTCTTTCGTTAGTTGCAATCGACTCAGATAAGATTAATAACTGAGGAGACAGCATTATAAATATAACTAAATATAGAAGTTGCTCACAGTGACAGCACCACAATTCAATGGAACGTCCTCAATTCTCACAGTTTTCTTCAATGTTCATTGCACAAAGATTTTTTATGTTGATGTCAACTGAAACGTATTAGTTAGAATAAGTAAAATTTAAAGGGCATACAATTAAGAATTTTTAGCACGTTTTGCACTTGTTCTTTTAATTTTATTTATTGTTATCACATTTTGAATAAATCGTTAATCCGATCCACAACGAACCCAAAATTGTGACTATTCTCATATAGAATAGAAAAAGCGCAAGTTACCGCACCATAATGACACACGTATAGAACCATACGCTAACGCACTTGGTAACGTTCGAAATGGGGATGACTATTATGGTAGCAGTGTCGGGCGAGTCCATCTCGGATACGAGACGTTTTTATGGATGCTCCAGACCCACAGTGCTTAAAGTGTGTACAGAGTGGTATCGTAATCTTGTTGGATTCTGTCTATACTTTAACCACTATGGATTGAACACCTAACAAAGAGGTAAGGTAATGTTGCAACATCTGACGTCAAAAAACAACGAAAGGAGAGAAGGGACAATATTCTCTAGTGTCCAAGTGTAGTATTGATACATCAGTAACTTCTTTTAGCGATGACCATCAGTGAAGAAATGATATTTTACGAGCATTCGAATTCAGAACTAGAACTTTCGAATTTATAAAACTAAATGTTACTCTATGTGCGAAATGAGTGCAAAAAAAAAGGTACCTGATGGTTGGGCGAGTAGGAATTCTGCTGATCTATGCGCACAGCACAATTTAACGCTTTGGAGGATCCATCGTGCATATTTCTACTATCTAAGTTTGTGGAAGTGGTATCACGGTATGTTTTATTAGAAATAGGAGCTCTGTTGCGTATTGACCAATGAATGATAGGCGTGGTCCACAGGCATCTCGGAGTAAAACCATTATGCCATGTTGCACTATTCTACAAGGAGACGTAGTTTTCTGAACGAAAATTTACTATGGCGACAGGTTCACATTATAAAGAATTAGTTCGGAGGAACATCAATATCACCCATCTTGAATAGCCGAAAAACTCGTCAAATCTCAATCGGATGCCTGTGGAACAGACACAGACAGTGAACCCTCTTCAAACCAGGGACTGTGAGATGGCTTGCAGACATTATGGCTACAAATGTACACCAACATTATCAGCCATCCAGTGAATGTCTGCAAATATCCGCCGTGCCATCAATGTGACGGTGGATATTAGTTTTCCTTGCGATAGATGGTCCAGCATAATGTTAGGAAAGTGGTCACAGGAAAATCGCAAGCCCTATGATCTTGGATGGAATTAATCATTAAAATGTACGAAAAAAAATCACACGAACAACTAGCAAACATTCTGAACAAAGGATTCCGAATACATTTATGAAGTGCAGTAGATGAAAAAAAAAGTGTCACGTGCTCGAGCATTTCTGATGTTAATGGTAAATAATGTTAATGGAAAATAGTTTTCCAATTTTTCGATAAAACACTGCATTGTAGACACCATCACAGTGTGGAATACTGTAATCCGGGAATATCAGCTGATATCATGTGATCGCGATTGCCAACCTATGAATATAGTTCTTGGAGTGAAATATTCGAGGTACATTAAAGTGACATTAAGCTCCAGAATACATCTACTAGCAAATAAACTACCGCAATAACTCTCACGAATGAAACTTAGCCGGACTGGTTGGCCGTGTGGTTAGCGTATCCGCTCTCCAACCGAAAGGCTGCAGGTTTGAATCCCTCCTAGGCATGGATGTTCTCCCATGCCCTAGGCGAGACTTCTCCCAGTACGGAGTGGATCATCATGGGAAAAGTAGACCCAACCCTCCAGCAATGGGGGAGGCCTTTACTAAGCACTGGGAAAGACATAGGCAGAACATAATGGAATATCAATGAAATTGAAAAGATAATGTAATAATGAATTAATGGCAGATTAAAATGAACAGATAAAATGTTATTGTCCTTCTTTGATGAAATCAATAGATAAACGATGAAGAAAAGATAGAATAAAATATAGTAAATAGGAAAAAATTCGTTACTTTGCAGATAACTTAAAATTAAATTGAAATTGAGAAGGGAAAATAAAGAAATCACCTGGAAGCAATGTAAACTTGATATTTGCGTATTGATAATTTAAATATTTTGCAATATTCCCTCTCTCGCCCTAACTGAATATGGGTTATCTGATCTCTTCATGAAAATCCTCTGGAAGACCACTAGAGAACAAAGATAGACGGAATGAAAGATGAGAAGAAGAAATAGATTGCTTCACTGTACTCGCAGATGGATGGTAAAAAGACGTTACTAAAATATCGTAAAAGGTTTTGTCGGTAAATTGAGTGGATCAGGGCCGATGCAATCATCTTAAAAGACGGAAAGACCGTCTCTAGTGATTCTGTAAGAGAAATTATCGATCAGCCGAACTGCCTTTTCTGAACTGCATCGAGCATTTTAGGAAGGTTTTTTGATGTATCACTCAAATGTGGATGGGATTTGGGATTAGTATGCACCACACAAGCTACTGCCTTGAGTGGCAAACGTTACCAAGATTTTTGGATGCTGGGAGAAACCATGGATGTCATTCTTGTGTGTGGGTGTCAAGGAAAGCCAGAAATTAAAATCAGTCTCCAAAAAAAGAGAGAGCTTATCGTATCTAGATCTAGTATCAAAAATAAGGGAAGGAGAATTCAGCTCTATTTCTCTGTGAGAAAGAATACAGACTATGCTTTGGGATGAAGAGATGATTAAGCTGTTCTCATCCCACTAAAGAACGACATGTGCATCAGTATTTGAGGCACTGCTTATAGCATTTCTTGAAGCTTGAGAGGTGACTGCAAGGTCAGTGAGAGAAGGTCATTTCGGTTTAGGAGATAAACCGAACAGACAATATAACCGAGTCCAAAGCACTCCTGCATTGATGGAGAAATCTGAAGAGAGAGAAAACTGCCCACTCAGTGTTCAAAGGAATGGAAGACAGCCATGGAAAGATTTCCCTAGTTAGACTTAATCAGATGTCTTAGATATGTCAAGAGCAACCTGCTCATCGCAACATGTTCATGGGTGGACATGTGATGTAGATATGAAATGGGGAATGCATACACACAGTGAAAAACTAATATGACTTTCTTCATGATTTTAGAAAGGAATGAGGTGAGTGAAATACGTCGAATAGACGCTTGCATCCATTTGATGGGTAAATGGTAGAGATAATAGAAGATGGTTTTAGTTCTGGAGCAAACCTTAGGGTATTAGGACCAAGTTACTTGGTCCTAATTCCGTTTCTACTTGAAAGACGATATTAGTGTTTCTATATAAGCTTGAGAAACGTCTGCGTTTTAAAAGGATCAAACTTGTTATTTTTATTAGTATGCTAAATATGCGAGTACTGCTATATAAAAATTCGTGATATCCTTGGCTCTGATTTCTTTTTTTTATTTCATCATATTTATTTTATTACAGTCTTGTGATTTGTTTTAATCTACTGGGTTTGATTTCGCATTATATATTATCTAACCACTTTGATTCGTATTGTTATCATGAGAAAGATAACATTGTTTTCCATGTGATAGCTGAAAAAAGGCAAATATATGAGGTTACTTTCCTTATTAGGTTACTGTGTAGAAATCGTATATTACAACCACAGGTAAGTTTGTTTCGCTTCTTTTTGTCATGTTCTTGTACCAATCTAGAATAAGTCAACGGTTTTGTAACTGACATATACATATATAATAATCTACGGTACTTATATATCCTTATAACCCAGACCCCCTCCCCTGATTAGTTTTCGAAACCATAATTTCGAAAACCATAGGAAAATATGTTAGTCTTATGCCTAAATATATATTCTTTTATTCTCTCTCTCTTTATATATACTGTATATATATATATATATATAAACTTTCAATTATGGACCATTACTTTATAATCTCATAATTTATAAAATGCCGAGAGTATGATTAGTATAACTGGCTAGACCAAAGACTGATAAAGTGAAAATGAAGCTAGACAAAAAAGCTTTATCGTGATATTACATTCTTGACAATTTCGAGATATTGCGAAGAAAAAGCTTATAATTTGGTTTAGCTAGTTCATAAAAATGAAAAGATAATTATACCAAGTTGATTCATTTAGAGATAAATCATTACACTTTAACAAAACTTGGCAAGATAAAAAGATGAAAAACCAGAATGTATAATAGCAAAACATACAAATTCTGCTATATTTTTATAATGAAATAAAACCAATCGATGTTAAAAATTGTCACTTAACAATTCTGCAAATTTCTTCCACAATTAGCAGAGCAAATTTTCAGAACTGCACCCATAGCCGATGAAAAAGAAGGATTTCTAATATGTAAGCAAAGTGAAGGATGCTTGGCAAATAATATCTAATCATAATATAAATAAATAACTTTTATTATTAAAAGACCAGAAGATAAATGATAAAATATACAAAGAGCCAACAAGTTTCACTAGCCACTGTCTAGCATTTTCAAGGCTGAACTGGTATGAAAACAAATGCATCAAGTTACATTTCAAACATACACTTTAGTAACTGTTAGGCCGTTACATTTGATCATTCTGTTTGAAGGCGTGCATGTGTTGGAAAGCTTCAGTCAGATTCCGGTACATGACCACGTGTTGTGTAGTTTTTTGCATATTGTAATTCTGTCGAACTGAGAGAGATGATGAGATTTTTCCATATGTCTTTAAGAATAATACCTTGATTGCTATTTAAATTATTGCCTGTGCGTAGTACCACAGCTGCTTCTTTGAAAGTGCTGTGTCCGTAGTCATTCTCGATGTAAGGCATAGAACTGTTTTTCCAATCTATAACGTGATTTGATGTTGAGAAATGATGTGCTAAACCAGATGTGGTGATTCTATCATGATTGACATCCCCCACATGTTCCTTCTGTCTTATTTCGAAACTTCTAGAAGTTTGACCAATGTAAGAAAGGCCACACGTGCATGGAATTTCATGTACTCCAGGACATTTGAAGAAAGGTACCTCATCTTTAGGTGATCCTAAGATCATCTCTCTCAGTTCGACAGAATTACAATATGCAAATAACTACAAAACACGTGGTCATGTACCGGTATCTGACTGAAGCTTTCGAACACATGCACGCCTTCAAACAGAATGATCAAATGTAACGGCCTAACAGTTACTAAAGTGTGTGTTTGAAATGTAACTTGATGCATTTGTTTTCACACCAGTTCAGCCTTGAAAATGCTAGACAGTGGCTAGTGAAACTTGTTGGCTCTTTGTATATATTTTATCATTTATCTTCTGGTCTTTTAATAATAAAAGTTATTTATTTTAATACATCAGACCAAATATGTACAATTTAAGTTCACAAATGAAACATAAAGTTCGGTGCTTAGAAAAGGACAAATGCAAAAAAGCTGAGTTACTAAACCACCTTACTTTTCTGAAGAGATGTAGAGATTTCGCTATCATCCTGAAGTTCTTAGTAGTAAAAGGGCATATCCAATCTACAACAGCAAAAAGAATATATCACAAGACTTCGTTAGTGTTATTAAGAGAAAGGATACAACATACCAGGTATGAGTATGTTGTATCCTTTCTCGCGAAGTGTAATTTGATGACATATCGAACAGTTTAGACTACACGACTTGGAATGATATAGACCAAGTATTACATCGGAGCTACGAAAAAACTTTCACAACGAGTAAAATTAGACAAATTAAAAAATTCGAATTTCTATATAAGAAAAAATTCCAGTCGCATCACAGTCTGCCTAACAACAAAGTGATTTTTAACTTTTCAGATTACAAGCTTTCTAATCACGAATCAGAAATCCTAAAAAAGGGTTTCAATTTTGCCATCTCCCCTAATTTTATCCCTAAAATGGATTTCATATGTGGGATAGAAAAAAGTCTTTTTCCTCTTCCGGAGGCTACAGCAAATGCTATCAGGTTCAAGAGTACGATTATTCTTGCTTCAGCAAAACCACCAATACCTAATATCACTCCTTATGATAAGAAAGCTCTCCGCAACTTACGCAACAACAAAGACATTATAATAACAAAAGCTGATAAAGGAAATTCAACGGTCATTCTCAACTCGAAAGATTACTTCGATATGATTAATTTGTTACTAGCAGACATTTCCACTTACCAAGTTTTAGATAAAAATCCCATCATGAGTAATCATCTGGAGACTAATGCTCTTATCCGCAATATGACCGGTTGGTCGGATGAACTTAAAAACAACTTAAATCATTACATCCTATTAGTCCACGCCTTTATGGGGCTCCCAAGATTCATAAAGAAAACGTTCCTCTTCGTCCAATAGTTGATGGAAGATCATCACCTACGTACCAACTAGCAAAGCATCTGGCAAAATTAATGAAAGGAACAATTAGACATACTGAGACCTACATTAAAAACTCTCAACATTTTGTAGAAAAAATCAAGAGTATTAAAATATCAGAAACGGACATTATGGCTAGTCTTGATGTAGTGTCCTTATTCACTAATGTACCGATCGTAGAGGTGGTTAACATTCTGAAAGATCTTTTCCCTCAAGACATCACACATCATTGCCTGAAATCAAATTTCTTCAAATTTAGCAACACTGTGTACAAACAATCGGAAGGTCTAGTCATGGGTAGGCCTCTGTCACCACCATGTGCAGACCTTTTTATGGAAAAATTTGAAAAGGATATTCTTTCCACCATTGTACCAAAACCATCAATTTGGTGGAGATATGTCGCTGACGTGTTCATCATCTGGAAAGACACCATGGAAAACCTTCTTATTTTTCTGAACAAAATCAACTCACTACACAATAAGATCAAATTCACTATAGAACTAGAGAAGAACAAAGAACTTCCTTTTCTTGACATCCTAGTGAAGAAAGACGATAACAATTTCCAACTGTCCATTTACAGGAAACCCACAGATACTGGTAGATATCTACATTATTCGTCCAACCATCATAGATCACAAAAACACAACATCATTCACATGCTCCGTAATAGAGCCTTAAGGTCTATTTCAAAAGAAACAGATGTGCAGAGAGAACTGTCACTAATAGCTAACACTCTATCTCTTAATGGATACCCTTCTAACATTTTAAACAAATGGCTATTTAAAGACAACCACCAACAACGTGTTACAGTACCCCAATATGTGTCCACAGCTGTCATTCCATATATTAATTCAGTTTCCACAAAATTGGCGAGAATGTTAAAAGCTCATAACATCAGAGTGGTTTTTAAACCAACTACCATGATTAGACAAATCTTAGGATCACCTAAAGATGAGGTACCTTTCTTCAAATGTCCTGGAGTATATGAAATTCCATGCACGTGTGGCCTTTCTTACATTGGTCAGACTTCTAGAAGTTTCGAAATAAGACAGAAGGAACATGTGGGGGATGTCGATCATGATAGAATCACCACATCTGGTTTAGCACATCATTTCTCAACATCAAATCACGTTATAGATTGGAAAAACAGTTCTATGCCTTACATCGAGAATGACTACAAATACAGAACTTTAAAAGAAGCAGCTGTGGTATTACGCACAGGCAATAATTTAAATAGAAATCAGGGCATTGTTCTTAAAGACATATGGAAAAATCTCATCATCTCTCTCAGTTCGACAGAATTACAATATGCAAAAAACTACACAACACGTGGTCATGTACTGGAATCTGACTGAAGCTTTCGAACACATGCACGCCTTCAAACAGAATGATCAAATGTAACGGCCTAACAGTTACTAAAGTGTATGTTTGAAATGTAACTTAATGCATTTGTTTTCACACTAGTTCAGCCTTGAAAATGCTAGACAGTGGCTAGTGAAACTTGTTGGCTCTTTGTATATTTTATCATTTATCTTCTGGTCTTTTAATAATAAAAGTTCTTTATTTTAATACATCAGACCAAATATGTACAATATAAATATCTAATCATTTTAAGAATTCTTACTAGATGGTGGGAATTCTAGTAGACGTCACACGCCAGTAGGAGCCCAAACATAAAATTGAAATTAATGAAATAAATATTACGCAAAAATAATGAAACATTTTGGTTTAAATTTTGCATTCATTACTTTTAACAGTATTAGTTTTAAGTTTAGTAGTTAAATATTGAATTAATTACGTTTAGCTCAATTGTATTTTAGATATAATTTGCTTAAAAAGCACGTATAATCACAAACTTCATAATTATTGAATCAAATCATAAGAATTATTAGGCTACTGGTGGTGGTGGTGGTGGTGTGTGTGTGTAGAGTTTTCTTTGACGGATAGAATCAATCGTGATGCCAAACGCATCTTATTTAAATCAGGCGTCTGAAAGTTTAAATGGCGAAACCAAACGAATAGAAAATATCAGTAAAAGTAATAGGCGCAGCTCGTGGTATCGGGTTTGGTGTTCGACATCCCTATTACACTGCAAAACGAATGATGTGGCTGAACTTGAAGGAGACTTCCGAGAATGCCACTAGATTTTTAAAAAAAAATGTCACTGCCTCCATCATTGAAGGAAGCATGTTTCCAGTAAGCTATATAAATTCATTTGCTTGTGGTGGATTTTTCACAATAACATCTAGATTTAAAAATAAGTAATTCATTTGCAATCGTAGACTGAAAATAAAAACTTCAACGTCGCTTGTTTCCTGTCTGATTCCAACAAATCCTAAACGATTACTACTACTACTAGCTAATCCTGAAAGATAGAGAACCAAACAATGATACTGGCGAAAACTGGATTGGAAATAATCAAAACAGTTCGTTTCGTGTCAGGGGGCTCAATGACATTCGCTAACTTTGTGGGGAAAAAAATAAAGACGTACAATAGCTGAAAATGTATTCTTAGTTCAGCTCAAGCTTGTAGATTGGTTACCGCATATTAAACAGCAACGAGTGTGATTGCGACTTTCATGTGAGCTGTTGCAAATATACAAATTCTCTTGTTGGTTCTAATGTTATTTAACAAATATTTCACTACTTTTGGATCGAGCATAAGGCTTAGATTCATCCCCTTTCTACAGAATAGCCCCTTTCCCCCAATATCTAAGAAGAAAAAAAAGTTGAATTCAAATCTAGATGAATAATTACTATTAGGAAAAACGAAAAAAAAAATTATTTAAGTTAATCTATAAATCCAATGAATGTTGCAGAATACCCAAGAATGGCTCTTCAAGGAAAAGTTGCTATAGTGACTGGTGCAGCGCAAGGAATTGGAAAGACGACCTGCGAGGTGTTTGCAGAAGAAGGCTGTAAGGTATGTTGATTCAAATGAACCCCGCTTGAAGAAGGAATATGAACGGTAACGATGTACTATAGTGATTACCAGAATAATATTCCATTTCAAAATTAGTATCTGCTATCCTTTTGCAAATAATATATTTCAATCCACACAGAGAGAGAGAGAGAGAGAGAGAGAGAAAACAAATATTTCACAGAATAACGAAATAGATTCAGATTATTCAATTTTCATTGGCTGGTCTGATATTAAGAGAGTTTCATCAGCATAAAGTGATTGCATGGAACTGGGTGATTCACTAGCACTAAGAAGGAATCCTAGAAAGATATCCTAACGAGCGGATCCTAAAAAATATCTTCTCCTAAGATTCAAATTATTAAGAGAAGCATGCATTTTACTTCTTTCAAACCAAACATATTCATTACCCATTCCAGATCAATTTGAAGTCAATATTTTCACGATTGTAAACAACAGCAATTCACTACTGAAATGATTACGAGACCTTCAACTGCCTACAGTGGATAGATGAAACTATATTTTGCATTCATTAGCAACCCCCCCCCCCTCCCATCTTTTATAATTGAGGCTATGTTCAACATTCATTATGCATGAAATGGGAGTGTTATCCAGGCAGTCTGTTTTGGAGGAATAAACACGGAAGTTTATTTTATTCCTAAGAGACAACTTTTTATATCAGACCGGCTAACTGCATTTCGCTTGAAGGGCTCTTATCAGTTTCATGTCTTAGATAGGATTCGAGCCAAGATCTTTCCTCTAAAAGGCATATCATGAGTCATCCATTATGAATGCTGCTTCAAATTTAGCAACAAAATGCACATTTAATATGATGGTATTTTGCATTCATCCACAAAAGAAATAGAATCTGATATTTAATATTACTCGCACTGTTTCATTTATCTGTTTGCTTGAATTCGTTAAAACTATAGTAAAATACTGTGGGGTCTGAATACTAATTCCTCTGAACAGATATTTTTATTATCTTTTATTGTGTAAAACACCTGACAGCATGCTGTTTAGGTAAACCATCTCTATTTTTTAATCAGTATCATTCACTCTGTTACAGCCATATTCGGAATGTATAATGCATTTTGCTGATGTCCAACTTGTTCAACTATTATACTTAAACACTACGAATAATAAACAAGTTGACATTTATAGTGTGTTATTCATTTTGTGTAGCTATAAAATGGATATATCTCCAAGAAAGTATTCAAAAATACTCTTCCTCAACACACATCCATGACTCAAAGACAAATTACCAGTTAGTGCGGTGTTGGTTTGGGTACTGCTAATGCGATTTTAAAGAGGTTTAGAAAGACAGGTACCTTTTCTCTTGACAGAAAAGGAAAATGTGGGCTAAAAAGACAAACTGCACTTACTCAAGATCGTTTACTACTTAGAAAAAGAGCCTCCGTAGCTCAGTCAGTATAGACGAAGCTCTCTGGTCGGAAAGACCTAGGTTCAATTTTCGTCATTGACGTGAAGAACCTTTATCTGGTCTCTTTCGACTAAAAGTGAGTTCGCCGGTCGGGTTTTTTTCACCCAGAAACTCGGGTTTTTCTTCCCTCAGAACAGGCAAACCGACCGTGAACACACACGGATCTACAGTCATAAAAAACATACTTAATCCCTCACTAGGAGGACTCAACCAATCCTAAGGAACGGTCGAGGAACCCCACACGAATAAATAAATAAATAACTACTTAGGAAAAGCAAAATGAATCCAAGATTGTCTGCTGTAGACTTAAATAGAGACTTGGCAGCTAGTGGGATTAATGCTTCTGATATGATAGTCCATCAAAGATTGTCAGAAGCAGGGAAGACTGCCCACAGATGAAAAAAGAATCAATTGTTGACGAAGGCTGTGGACAAAAGTGTACAAAGATTGGACTGTTGCATATTCTCAGATGAGAGCCATTTCCTTAGTCCAAGGAGAGCAAGTACCCTATTTCGCAAATCAGCGACTGAGAAGACTTCATCCACCCAAAAGATGTTCTGGGGTTGATTTACACATGATAGTGCAGGATCACTTGTGTCTGTTGACAGTATGATGAAAAGTGACCGATGCATAAAATATTGGATAAAATAGTCGTCTCACAGATCCAGAATGACAATGTACTCATCTTCCAACATAATCTCGCTGCATGCCACACTTCAAAAAAAGGGAAAGAGTTCCTCAAAAATAATGAACTTATGTAATGTAATACGAAGTAATGAACTTATTAAAAAACGAGGAACACATAAATTATTAAGTAAAGTTGGAGTTTAATTTTTGTACTTATTTTCTTGCGAAATGAAAATTTTTCTTTAAAATGTCAAAATGTTCGGATTTAATTTGTTCCCTACTCGTATTCATAAGCTTTATTCTGAATGTTCACTTTAACACAGCTTTTTATTTATTCATCAAGAAAAACATGACTGATATTTTAATTCTTTAGGTATGTATCGCTGATGTGAACCAGGAAAAAGGTCTGTCAGTAGCCTGTGAGATTAATGAGAAACATGAAGAGGGAAGAGCAATATTTGTCAAATGCGACGTTACTTCTGACGATGATTTCAAAGGTGAGGACGCTCACGTGCTATTCTAGAGATTCATTACAGGAAGAATTTATATTTGTTTTCGTTATTTTTAAAACAACAAAGCTCACTAGAGACCGCTTTTAAATAAGTGAAATGCGCACTGTTATCATTGTTGCTATTAATGATACGTCAAGGTAACTAAAGCTATAAGGCGAATATATCATGCATATGAATGGCGTGTGTTCTGCGGCTGGTTTGTGGAAGCAAAAAAATTCATCCTTCCGCGAGAAAAAAGAAAACTGTTTTACTTCCACAAGAGAATGACTAACTCAATTGCTAATAAAATCTACATAAATATTCTCATTGTGGACAGATTTGAAACGAGAGATTTCCATCTAAAGGTGTCCGCTTTTCCCATTAGTTCTACAAAGATTCGTGTTGAGTAAGAGCTTGAGTGTAAAAATCTCAACTTTTAATTATTCAGAAATGAAAATTTGATAATGTTATTGATTCAAGGCAAAATAAACATGCCGAGTTAAGTAGACAATGCTTCAATTTCAGAAATGAGTTCTTATATTTCTTTCTCTAATTGAGGAAAAACCTTCATTCAAGACAACAGGAAAACTATCTTGTTCTATAATTCGAACCTGCAGCCTTTTGACTGCGGGTTTGAATCCCTCCGTTGGGCGTGGATGTTTACGATTGTCTGTGAAAATACTAGTGGTTGTAGTGGGCTGTAGATGGCGCTAGTGTAGACGATAATGGTAGTGTGATTGAGTGCTGGAGACAGAGTTGTAGAGGAGGTTCCTTCCCTCGATGAGTCTTTGGACTCCCTGAAGGTGGCAATAATAATAATAAAAATAATATAATAATTCCCTAGTAATGTAGCATTGTTACTCCACCAACCATTAGGGGGTGAGGGACAACGCACACACCCATTACAACAAACCTCCCCCCCGTGATTATTAATGTTTTAAAATAAGCCTTCGCTAGCTTTTTCATCTCATCTTCTTTTTACGTATCTGGTTGTTACAGCCGTATAATCGGACATCGTGTAAACTTAATCATGCTATGACAGGATTTGTTTGTATTTGTGGAGGAGAGAATAACTCCTCTTTTTCCGTGTAAGTCTTGGGTAACATGCCTTTAGTTAAAAAATCCTCTTCAGTTAAAATATTCCTGACGCCCTGAACAGGATTCGAGGAAAAAAAAAAAGCCCCCTTTTTTTTTTTTTTTTCAACTAACGGTCATAATACGGACTGTAGCATAGTGCCAAGCATACTTTCCATAGTTGCCAACCATGCTGCTTAACAAAGAGGAGATTCTCTACATTCATTTTGTTATTATTACGTTTTCACTAAGAGACATGAGACCAGCTAGGGTGGTGACGGCACGAAGATCACGAATTTCCAAATTTCAAATTTATACCAGAATACGAGCGTAACTGGTGTTCTAAGTGGGGCATCTGGAAGAGGGGGATGAAGAAGTTGGGTGTAAATGTAGTTTCGCAGGTCTCAAATCTGAATGGGGAAATCGTTAAAAGACGCACCGGTACTCGTGAGCTCAAAAAAGGGTATTAAAATGTATCTATATATACCAGAAATATCAGGAATAAGAGGGTGAGAAGTGTTTTGACACTGGTTAGTATGACTTGGCCAAAAATTATTAGCATTAGTGAGACTTTGTTAAAGAAGGACATAGTTAAAGTGATGGAATATAAAATATACTGTTTTTTCGGAGAGGAGACAGATAATGGATGAGGGATATGATAATGGCAGATGAATTGCTACCAACAGTAAAGGTCGTCAAGAGGGCAGTATTATCAGATTGTGGGAGACAGGGTATGTTGATGATGTCTTGTTTAAGGTTGCCTTGTATGAAGTTAAGAACGAAATATAGTCGATTGCTGCTACAGGCCTAGGAGTGCAAATAAAAAGTGAGATGATGATGCATAGATAGATTAGTTGAATGACTCATGGGGAGTAATATTCACCATGGACCAATTATAGAGATATCAATTGGAAGGAGGCAATGCGAGGACACATGGAGGAAAGAAACGGAAGTTGTATAGATATTGAGAGATAATTACCTGAAACAGCACTTAACGGAAGGGGGGGGGTTGGGATTTAGAGGGTTGGATTTGGTGATAACATCAGACTATCTTTCTCTATCCAAGGAGGCATTTTACGTCTAACTGAAGAGAGAAAGTGATCATGCATTGTTGGTTAGGATGGTATTCCACACGTTAGAATTTTCGGTTAGGAAGTTGAATTGGTGCCTCCGGAGCTCACGTGGGTATTTGGGATGGCCATTGGTGGAAAGACCTGGTCCGAATCCGTCTAGGAGGCAAAGAATATTTGTAAGGACTTTTCAGCTGAAGATGAGTTAGCAGATCTCATAAACTCAGATAACTCATAAACACTTCCAGAAACTCAGATTTTTCATCCTGCAAACAGAAAAAACGGGCCAGGAGAACATATGCGATTTAAGGACAAAAGAATTCAGTAAGTATAAGGATAACCACCTTATCCTAATAAACCAAGTTTGGGAAAGCCAAGAACACTTGGCCGGTCGTGGGCTGTAGAAGACTAAGTATTAGTGAAGATGAAGATATGTGGAATACGGAAGATGATTATGATAAATTTAGGAGGCAGCGAGCAGTGCCACGGCATAAGAAACTTCAAGAAAGGATGACATTGGATGGGAAGAGATCAACAGATATATGAGGAATCTGATGGGAGTTAAATGGATGAATAATATTATTAAGAAGACCATCCATAAAAAAAGGAAATGTTGTGGGGAGAATTTATAGTGAAATGAACTCAGGAAGTTGATGAATATAAAACAAATGCGAGAAAGACGAACAGTACAATAAGGAAGAAAAATATCACTTTACAAGAGAAGAAATAAGAGTTAATTCTCTATGTGAAGAGCAAAAGGAACAATGATTATGGAAGAATATCTTTAATGGATGCATATGGTATGAAAGAGGCTGAATCATTTTGCCGATGATGTATCACTCACGTAGATATATTATAGTAACCGATGTGAAAAGAATCAATGTGTGTGTGTGTGTGTGTGTGTGTGTGAGAGAGAGAGAGAGAGAGAGAGAGAGAGAGAGAGAGAGAGAAAAAATGAGTAATTCCTATAATTTGTGTAAAGGTCGGTCTAAAGTTTTTTGCTCGGATGATGATGAGCGAGCCAGTAAATGAATTATGACAGGCATCGTGGAGGAAAAAATGGGGATGTATGAGCATCCCTCGATGAGTCTCTCGAAGCCATGAAGATACGCAGGAAATAATAATATACTTGAGAACTATTTGCTAGTTAAACTTGTCTAGACTAATCCTTCTTTATAATTCGTCAAAAGTTCAACAACTTCTGTGATTAGTGAGGAGGGCCTCTTCCCTCTCTTAATGGGAGGGTAGCTCTACTTTTTCCATGACGACCCAGTCCATCTTGGGAGAATGCATATCTGCATGTATGAACGTGTATGAAATGAAGAATATCACAAACATATGAATAATATAATATAATAAACAAAGTCTGAACTGTCTTTCTAATTAAACATGATAATAATAATAACGAGTTATAGCAATCCTTATAGAGCTTGTTCAAAATTTCTGACATCTAAAGAGGATGTGGAATGTTGAGGAAATCCTCTAAGAAGGTGAAGAATCTTTGACTATTGAGTAAATTACAAATTGACTATCCTTTAATAAAAAGTTCTGTTGCGAAAGCACATATACTTATTTTTATTATTATTTAAGGTCTGTTTCGAGAAGTGATTTCCAAAATGGGTCACGTGGATATTGTTGTCAATAACTGTGGAATACATTCTGAAGAAAAGTGGGAACTCATGTTAGAAATTAATGTGGTAAGTATTTTAAATTCCGTAAAGAATAATGTCTTGTGTGTGTGTCAACACTCTTTCTCTTTTAAATCCATCAGAGAGAGAAAGTAGAATGATCGATTGCTCTCTGATATAACTTAGATGTAAAATACTGAATTAGTAAGTATTTAGGAGCATTTAGTTTACTATGAGATGTAAACAAACAAACAAACAACTTGCTTTCTCATCCTCGTCTTTGAGAAAAGCTTCCGTAATATGTAAATGCTAAAGTTACATTTTTATTAAATAATACTTAACATTATTATTTAATAAAAATTAGTGTAACAATGTCATTCAGTAATCAACAGGTAATTCCGATATTTGTAATGACTTAAAAAAGTGCTTCCACTTTGTGGTATGCTTTGTCAATCAAATTTTCTCTAAGAACGAAGAGCACCTCCAGTTTAATGGATTTAAAATAACCACGTTTGACAATCATTTGATATTAAGAATGAAACAGTTTAAATTGCCCTTCAGATGAGTAAATTATGATGAATGGAACGAGTTAGTTTCAGCAGCAAGAACATGAAAAATGGTTTGATCTCAACTAAGGCTTTGGCATATAAAATGCAAATAATCAATGAAGTTGGTATTGACTAGTAGTGTTCTCTGACAGCTGAAGACAAGTCTCGGAATAGATCAGTTTGTAATACTTGCATAACTGATTAGATTATGCTAAAATGAGTAAGATCTAATTTGTAGAAGTAAACATTCATGGTTCCTAAAGGAAAAACTTCCCCCTTTTCATATTGAGACCACCTAATTCATTAAAGGAAGTGAATTAACCGATTTAAAAGTTCTTTATGGATTCGAACAGACTTCTTTCCAATAAAAGGATACGTCGTGGCTAATCTGTAAACTCTCATGGTCTGTCCAAACAAAATTTTCACTTGATGAACTTGTTGGTATATTTTATAAATGCTGAATACTGTAATTCCTTGTAAGACGCATTTACTTCAGAAAATCTAAATTCATTTCTTTTCAGGCTGGCGTTATCCGTGGGACGTTGCTGGGCTTCCAATATATGGGCAAAGACCAGGGTGGTCGTGGAGGAACTATAATAAACATTGGATCAATAGCAGGTAAACTATTCATGAGAAAAATAAACACTGGGGATTTCCTATAGAATAGCATCATCATCATCATACATATCAAGGATTTAGGCTTAGTATGGTCTTCCGGCCTTAGAAGTCATCGTTGAATCGTTTAAGAGGACGTCCTGGTTTTCTTTTTCCTAATGGCTTGTACTTTAAGGCTTGTTTTGGTAATCATTCTTTGAACGTGTTCCATCCAACGTGTTCTGCTATAGAATAGCAGAAAGTTAAAAATGACTATATGAAATTCAGTCTGGTATTTAGTCACCACACAGCTTATATTCATTAATAATGCAGCTAACAAAACTATCGAAACTTGATTTTTTTTTTTTTTAATAAAAAAATCTGACATACGTGAGTATAAAAATTCCTCAGATGGTGAGCGAGTCCGATCGTTGAATCTTGTCCATTTTAGACGAAATCACTAATTTGAATCTTGTACACACTTTGCTGTTGACATTATATCACTTTTACTTCAATTTTATGTTATACTAAAGCTGAATATATTCAAATAAGTTATTCGGATCCCAGACGACGTGCTTATATTTATGATAACCCAGTCCATGATTAGAAACATGTAACAACGTGCGTTAAGGTTAATTTAGGGATCTTACCCATCGACCAAACATGCTTCGTACCATTTCTGGCTAGGTGGGCTGTACCAAAAAATGACGATAATTTCAAGCCATTTTATTACATTTAATATCATAAAATTTGCACTCGCGCATGTACAAATTTATTGAAGTATTTCTTCGATTGGGAGAGTCTGGTGTTTCACCTTCAGCGTAAAACCTTGGGAAGACTATAATTAGCATTTTTTTTCTCCATGTACAAAAATACCTGTTCATCGTAGTGACTACAAAAGCTATCTTAAAGTTATTGAATCCTTTGAAGTTTTTCTCACAGATATAAAAACAACGGCGCAAAATAATTTTGTAGTCTGATATTTTGTCACTAGATGGCGGGCTAATCGATATCACGGTTGGCAACTTAAAATTCTGTAATTGAAGGAAATAGTAATGCTTTTTATGGTAAAGAGCTGCCTCTGTGTTACAACCTGTAGGATAAATATTATGATATTTATCCTGCAGATTTATTTATTTGTTATAAATTTATAACAAATAATTTTATTATATTAGAATATTAATATGACATACGTGAGTATGTATGTCCGATTAATACTGAAGGGTGGGACAACACAACATACAATATAAAAAGACACGGAAATATAAAACTGTCCAGTTATCTTAGGTCACAAGGAATGACAAATTTTTTTTGTCAAATCCAATTATGAATTATTAGTGATTTCTGCATAATTGATGAGCATCATAAATATATATAATTTAAGAAAATGGAATAACATAACAATTTTATTAATACCAACTAAGATGACCTACCTGCTTACCTTCCCTCCCTCAACTTCACTTCCTCCTCGTCCGAAATTGACAAAAGCAGAGCGTTTTTAGTTCGGGCATAAATCTAGTTATGCGCGTTCTCTGGACGAAATACAGGTGTGAAGCGAATGGTTAAATTTTACAATTTCCCATAGAATTTTTTTAAAGGAAATAATGTATTATTGAGACACAAACCAAACTTTAGCTGGCCTGGTTGGCTGAATGGTTAAGGTAATCGTTCTCCAACCAACAGGTCTCGGATCGAATCCCCCGTGGGCACAGATGTTTGTGATTGTCTTTAGGGGGAAGATGAATATCATCGCCAGGTGTGAAACCACCTTCCCGCTTATTGGAGACCTGAAGACGCTTATAAAAATTCCATGTTTGGTTTCTAGAGCAGCGTTTCTAGACCAGGTAAGATTAAAATAAAAAATTACAAAAAATATATAAAGTTGACAAAAATGAAAAAAAAAAATCCTTGCCCACCCACGACAGAAATGTACTGTAGGTTTAGTAATAACCTTTCGTGGCTGCTAATCACATAAAAAAAAAAAATAGAAAATGATCCCTAAATAGTAAGACAATTCCAAAACGAAATCTCTCCCCCACCTCTTTTACAGACTATAAAAATTTATGTAAACAACCCTAATATTATTATGACTAAAGAAGTTAAAGGCAATATTACTGTCACAATTGACAAAGGTGATTACTAACACAATAAACTTTTAATCGTTACTGTAAAATTATTATAGAGGAACACATCTGAAATATCGAAATACTTATATCAGTTCGAAGAGGAGGAAGAAGAAGAAGAAATAGATAAATAATCACTCCTCGTCTATTCACCGTCTTTGGCCATGTGCCATACGCCCCTTCATTTCATACAAACACACGATAAAAGTACCTTTACCAAAATTTATCTCACAACTAATGAGGCCATTACTAAAATCCGAAATTTGCGATTCAATATAATACCAACGAACACTTTAAGCATAATAAACAAATTACCATTTCGCACGACATCAGTCTCTATTCTTTTGATATCTGTTCTCTTTATGTATCTGCATATCGTCCATACATTTCTTATAAATGACAACAACCAAAATTATCCCCTTCAGATATCCTTTCGCTGATTAAAGTTATGATCTCATCTAATTAATTTAAATACAATAACTATTAAGGGCAAATTTTCGGTCTTCCCATGGGACAAAACATTAGCGATAAACTCGTTGATTTTTTTTCTCTCCCCCGTATGTAATCACATTTCCCCCCCCCCCCCCCGCCGCCAATCCTTTGCCCATTGGCCTCTCTCACTACAGTAGATATGTGATAATATCCTATGTATCTGTAACAGAATATAATACAAAAGCTATTTCGTTCCTTGAACACCTTTAGCGACAGATTACAATTCTCTATCTCTATATTAAAACCAAATTGCATTGCTCTGAATATTTACCGATAACGATTAGATAAACCAAGATAAATTATTCCCTCTTACTCTCTATCCAAACCAAACTTCACTTAATCCCTCATAATGTCACGAAGCTCGCGGCAAAATCCGTATAAAATCTGATGACAGATCCAACGAAACGACCAGCACACCTCATTCATGTTGATGGCTGCTGTGTATATTACAAGTTTTTTGTTCAACAATTTCAGTGCTTTAATTTTTAATTCTTAACCTTTTAAAATCTATAATTTTTTAAATTCCTTATCTTCGTTATTGGTTTCATTCATTTAAAAAAAACTCCTATTTGATTTCTATGCTCACTTATTGGTTCTTCATTTGTTCCTGCAACTCTTGTTCCAAATCTCATAGCGGCTCAATCATTAAGTTCGGTTCCAAATACCATGTTATTCCTTCTTTTAAAATACATACTCATATATATGATATTAATACTCGAATATCATAAATTTATTTCTAAAACTTAAATTTAAACCCTTAGGTTGGAATACAGAGGTAGCTACATTACTATAAAAGTCTTGCTATTTCCTCTTTTTTTTTTTTTTTCAAAAAAAGCCTAAATACCAAAATTAATATCTGCTTTGTAGGTTTTAAAACTTGATTTTGTAAAAAAATATTAAGTAAAAATGTTGTTGAGTAAGAAGCTTTTATTCCCCTCTAAAATTATAAAAACAATAAAGAAGAGGAAATTAGATTAATAATGAAACAATGGAGTAATTCATATCTGCCTTCTTTCATTCTTTCCTCTCTGAAGAATTACGAACATAAAGCAGTAATCTTAAAGAAGGAAATAAACAGGAAATGCACTCCACTGTACCAGTAATTAGAATGATCTTGATCTGCTTAAGCCACAACCGACTTTCCATTGCTACATCTTGATATTTAATCATTTTTTCGAGTTCTTTCCATTAAATGTCATCACCGGGTGCTACGATGTCCATAACCCCAAACCCGTCGATGTTTATTAATTGTGATGTCAGGTTTATTGAGGTTCCACAGGACCCTGTACCAGAATTAGTGTTCACCCCTTATATCAATGATAGCATCACTGGAATTTAGAACGATATTGTTGCTGGGAATGATGTAAGTCAGGGAAGATTATCAATTGTAGTGCTGATATGGCGACTCTTCAAGAGGATCTCAATAAGCTGGAAAGGTAGGCAGGAATCGGATACCAGTTTAACGTTGTTGGGTGTAAAGACCTGCAGATGAAGCACTAAATACTCATATATGGAAATATATTGTAGGAAATGGAGAAAGTAAGGGAACTTGGAATGATCTCGAAATCTGAGATTCAAGAGGCGCGTTGTAAAGGTTGTTAAATCTCCAAGGATTGCTGCGAAGTGGTAGCGTGACGTTTAAGTTGTTGCTAGGTATTTACCTAGCAACAACTTAATATGAGAGAGACTTTTACGTGGAAAGTCTGTTGACTTTTGAAAATATCTCGAGGAGTCTTTGACTCCAGGAGTGTTAATATACTACTACTACTACTAATAATAATAATAATGTGGTTCAAAGGTCAATCAGTATGCATTGTAAAATCTCAGAGAATTTGCGCAGTTTCGTTTTCTATTGCTTTCTGATTTTTTTTCCTGCCATCAGTTGTCAGTTGGAAAAAAGGCCGCATATTTGGCATTACATACCGATGAATTATCTTAGATACTTGATCATGAAGATACCAGTAATTACTTTAAGCAATTTTGCGGCAGGCAATGGCCAGATTCTATATTTTACTCTTTTTTGATTTCACAATCAGCATTTGCTGTTTATTATTGACGCGTTTAATTTTTTGCTTCAATTACCTTAGTTTGTAACAGCTGTTCTTGAGCTAGAATTAAATCTTCAGTTTCTTTCTTGATATATCCAAACTGTAGCCAATGTCATGTTTTGGGCTTGTCGATATATTCTTCGGTATCTTGAAGTTTATTTCTCCATCGCCCACAACATCAATTAATCTGCTGTTCTGTTGCTTTTAATTTGTTGAATTTTGAATATATTACTTTAAAAAACCTTACTGAGTAATGGCCTGGAATATTTGCTCAGTGCTATTGTCGATGTCACTTTTAAAAACCAATTTCGTCATATTCAACAATTTGTCTCGCTTACGGTAGACAAATTACGCCTATAATTTTTGGTACTAGTCGATGAGCATCACTTCGTGGATTTAATACAATTATGTACAGTCATTAATTTTCGAATCCTGCGGTGCAATATGTCTCGGTCTATTGTTCGATATACTATGAACGCTTCGCAAAACTTCATTGCTAGAATTGTGTTCAATCCATTAAGTTTTGTTTTGTTCTGGCTTCTAATATTCCTACGTTTTTATAGTATTCATTTGTAGAAATTGCTTTTGCAGTTCTTGTGGTTAAAATTAACTTGTTTAGCGTGCGTCTATACATAGTTTTTATTTTTTCTCATTTAATAGATAAAATTGCACATTCAGACCAACCAAATGTCATCTTGATGTCCTGTCTGAAAATGAGAACAGTAATGAGTCAATTTGTTATGCCGACTTTCCTTATACAGCAGATTAGATTGTTTTTTTTTTAGAAATTTCAGACCCAAGTTGAGTTTTCTTCAAAATGATGGACCAAGATTATTGGAATCTTCCACGCCTAATGCAAAGCTGACGTCTCCAAATTGCTCATTACTGACGAAGAAAGTTGTTTTCCATATTTCATAGTAGCGGAACATGTTTTTGCTAATTATAAATATTAGAAAACGTTTGGCGTACATTTATGTAGGACTTTCAAAGTTGGTAGCCTTTGTTGATTATTTGGTATTATTAGAACATATTTTTCTTATTTTCTTTTATAATCCATTTATTTTTCGTTTGGTTTCTTTCAGTCGATTTTCAATTTCTTGCTCTGGTTGTCCAGCAAAAAAAGCCAGGTCCTGTAGCCTGCTTGTCTCATGCCAGAACTCCAACATCTGACGCAGCCCTTGATGATCGGGGCGCAGACTGGTCCGGTGCTCAACCCAGAGCAACAGTGGGCCACACCCATTTTATGTTGAAAAGCAAAAATAACCGGATCTTTGCCATGACAAACAGTGTGTTTTCCGGTGGTATTATTATCATAAAACTTCCGCAAAATCAAAAGGTGAAATCTAGATGAATAGTGATCGATACGTAGTAATCCATATATGGCCTGATAAAGGCCTTATTCAATGGACGATAACTTCCTCACTTCAGCATGTCAGTGTCCTCCACATCATTGCCATAAACCGTTGTGCTGTTCTCACGTTTTAGCAAATATGTCCCATACAGTTTAGGTCCTTATCTCCTCCTTCCCAATCTCTATCTCCTGTAAGATATCGTCACCAATTGCACACTTCACATCTCATCGCTGCTTCCTGAATTTTAAAACCTTGCATTTTGCAACTCTGAAATAATAACCCTACTGATTTGCCTATTCCACGAGACTATTCAAGTCCCCTTGTTAAGTCACAACATCTGCTCCACTCCTCACAATTCTTCCCAGTTTTGCGTCATTCAAAAACAACTGCGCATATGAAGCAGCCAGTCTCCAATCCAACACATTAATCTACAATCCAACCTCATCCGATACAATTTAATTATTCGCTCATCACTTGTCAATCTATTCAAAGGTCTTTGCAAAATCTAAATATACCACTCCATAGGAACTCCTTTGTCCAGTGCATTCGTTAATATTGTTGTAATACGTGAGCAGATTGCTGAATCGGGATCTCTTTAGCAAACACGCTATCCGACAAGAAAATGCCGCGGGCCGATCTGAGGAAAGAAAAATTCTGCTGCCAGTATATAGTGCATTCCAGGGTAAACCTATGGTGTTGCAAATCTATAGTACACTAATATGAGATAGCTAAAGATGTTTCTTTTTTAATTTTATTAACTTTATGTATTTCTTGTAATTTTTGTAATTTTTTTTGCATAATTTATTGCAAACTCACCTTCAGTTGCTTTGCAAAGCCCTTAGAGATTCTTTCTATCTTAGATGGAGTGAAAGTCAAGTGTTGCCAACGAAAGGGCATTGCTACGGAGTCTCACTTTTACAGCATACTAAGAAAGAAAAAAAAAAAGGAAAATTTATTCATTTATTTTTACTTTCTGTTTTCTTTAATTAAATAGGAATTTATATAATTTGTAATGGTTGCGAAACGGAAATTTTTCTTGTTTATTAGGCGGCTTTAAGCAAAGCCGCCTAATAAACTGGAATGAAATTTGGCAGTGGAAGACTACTCTAAAACATTCGTTTTCAACATCGGTTGAAATTGGTTTATTAGACAAACTAAGGAATCATTTTTAGAAAAAAAAATCCATCTGACGAAAATAATAACCAAAATGTCTCAAGCAGTTCAAGAAAGCAGTAGGATTAAGTAAAGAACTATGATTATATTCTAAACGATGTAATTTGATTTGCACTTCTTTCACACCATTGAATATATTTTAATGGATATTATACACACTTCCTTCGATGATCCAAATTGCTCCTTTTCTTTTTTAGGAATCAATCCACATCCTATAGGTCCGTTATACAGCGCAACTAAATTCGGAGTAGTGGGGATGTCTCGCAGTTTTGGGGTAAGCGCTTCTGTACGAATTCGCTTTTTATGTATGTTCTTTTATTTCGGATATCTAACTAGAGATTTTAGATTTTCATTCCTAATTCATACTAAAAGCATAATTTGACTAAGGCTGCTATAATCCTTGTTTCGATACTAAGAAAATAAAATCATTATAAACAAATACGTTTTCTCTTACAGACTCCAACTCACTTTAAGAAATCTGGAGTAATGGTCAATACTGTTTGTCCAACTGTTGTCGACACTCCAATGTATCATTCGAGCCTTAAACTTGACAATAGCGAGGAGGCTTTGGCAATAAAAAAGGAATACCCGATTATCAGGTTAGTTTCGAAATGTTAATAATGTACTAATCATATCGATAAAAACTAAATGAAAGTAACCAAAATATGTTTCTTTCTTCACCCTTCAACTGGTATAATTTTCAAAATTTATTTCCACAGAATATATTCTATGATCTTAACATCATTAATAAAACCATATCAGTTTTATTCTCAAGTATCACGAGAATGGATTTCGCCAATTCAGATACGATACGTAATAACAAACTGCTTTCCCTTTTTAAAAATGGAAGTAATGATCTATGCCAGAAAATAAAATTATTATACACTTACAAAAAAAATAAGATATCATAAAAGTCTTTTATAGCGTACTAAACTACATTTTATTAGAGTATATGTATTTGCTAATTGCTGCATTTCATATAAAGTAATTGAGGACAAGTTCCTCATTCTACATATACCGACCACTGAAGTACAAACCTTCATGCAGGTATATGTAATCGTCAATTACGCAGCATATATGCAAAATACTTGGTCACGTGCTTCACCAACTGCTCTAGACAACTCTTTAAGAATGTTGCTGGTCAGTAATCGTCAACAGTGTTGATCACAATGGGAAAAACAAAGGATCTCTTAGAGTTATTTTTTTCTCCTGGACTTTACGAGGGATGCCAAATGTGGGGGTTGTCTTGATGTGTTAGCTGATAGCCGCGTCATCGTCATTGCAATTAACAACCTTATTGTTATTATGACAGTTTCTTGTTTATTAAGTCCCAACATCGTATGGTTGGTAATGTGAATCCTCCAAGAGTATCCAAGATGAGGTTCTACAGTTGTTGATAGAGTCCACAAAATATTTTTCCATATAATCCCATTGTAGGAACCAAGAGGAATATTAATTGCATAATTTGGTCTGTAATTAAATTAGGAAAGATTTAGGGGTTATTTAATCCGTTATAAAATATAAAGGCCTCTTGTTTTCTGTCTTAATTCTTTTATAATACTACTTATAACAATCTAAGATTTTAGAATTCTTTAACAGTTTATAGGATCTCATTGTCATCGTAATATTTTGGCAATATTTATAAAACATATAGCTACTACTGTCGGTTTGCTAGAGTTTATATACAGTCCGGTTATTACTTGCTTATGTTTCTAATTGCTTAGTTGATTTTTTGTTTATTCTGCATTTCTATCTATCAATACAACTTCAATGTGCCACATTGAAATCAGTAAGAATGGTTTCGTCCCCAAGAATGAATTTTAGTTTATGGTTATTCCAAAATCATTATTTCTCATGGTCTGAATGAAATACATAGATTATAAAAATAAAAGTGCTAACTCGTCACATTGGATAACTATAATGTTTTTTAATATGAATCCGCCCAAGAAAAGATGCAAACGTATCGTACATTTATTAGCGTGGGTAGTTTAAGGATTGTATAATCCAAATCCAGAAGTCCTGCTCTAGAGACCAAGCCCGAAGTTTTTGTTTATTTTTAAAGCCAATTCGGACCACTCGTAAATAGGGGTGGCGGTTTCACACCAGCAATGAAACTGATCTTCCACTTAGATACCCTCTGAAAATACCATGCCCACAGTGAGATTCTAACCTACAACCTACTGGCTGCAGAGTGGACGCTCCATCCACTCGGCCAACTTGGCCAGCGCAAAGATGGCCGACGTGAGAATTGTAAGAGATTCTAGCATATCAGTGTGTATGAGGAAGCAATGACGTGATTTATTTTCCTTGGAATTGCATCTCTCTCACATAATAAAACTCCCCCCTCTTTATATTATTTTTTAAAATTTTAAATTATTGATGATAATTAGTTTCCTTTCATCCATACGGATGGTAGAGGCAGCTGTGCTACCATACTGGGGAAGTGACTATGAGCATGATGGTTTCCCGTTGCTTTCTTCGCCATGTCCTATGGCTGTATCCCTACGTGTTCACGGTTTGTATCCGGTTTGCCTGTTTGTGGGATGAAAACCCTCCAGGATAAACTGGGGAAGAAACCCTTCTGTCCACGCTCAAGACCGGCTAACTTGGCTATGGCTGAGGAAGATCCTTCAGCTCCTCACGTCACCGACGGGAATCGAACCTAGGACACTCCTTCCCCAACCACATGGCTACGAAGAGCATAGCCACTAGGCTAACCGCGCGGACAAATTATTAATAATTAATTATAATAATAAATAATTTAATAATAACGAATAAAATAATAATTTTTTTATTTTACTACTAAAATAATGATAATTATTTTAGTAGTAAAAATAGATAATCAAATAAAATCTTAGTTCTATCGTTTCTACTTTTTTTTTATTTAAAAATTAATCCGATTATTTTCGTTTACTATTTTCAGCCAGCGTTCTGTTGCTGAAGGCCTCTTACAGCTGTTAAAAGACAGGAGAAACGGAGCAGTCATGATAGTGAGCAGCCATGGTGCGGAATATGTGTAAAACATGACGAACTTCAGATATACATGAAATATTAAAAAAATAAAATAAAAAAATCCGTGTTGGTGTTTTATGATGTAATACAAATAATAAGAAAACACAAGCCCCTACCAAGAACTGAAAATCTAAGAAATATCTTCATTTCGTTATTTTTGCCAAAATCAAAAATCAGGTGATAAATTGCGCTCAAGTTCCCCATGTCTTTTTTTAATGACATTCCCACCAATTCACCAATTGAACAAACAATATCTCATATTTGCATTCCAAATTTCAAACTCTTACACTTCGTAACATTAAATTGGTAGCATACTTGCACACCCACAATAGGGGTAGTGTATTCGAATCCTCTTGACAGCCAGAATGTTCAGTATTGACTAAACGGATCATTATTGTTCAACCCGTATATTAAGAATAATGCTTAAATGGGGATGTTCGGTTGTTTTTCATATGATTCCGAATGGAAAGAGCCAATAACAGATCCCTGGGGCATAAAACTAGCAATGTTTCTTTCCTTGGGCATGCTTTCCTGTTTATTGGCATAATAAGGTTCAGACATGTCAGAAGAATTGTGTTTTTCTCTCTACAGAGATTTACTTTAATCAATTAGCACTCGTACATTTATTTTAACGATGCATTTTCATTCGCCACATCGGGCCGGATTCATCGGAATCCTGCCCGATAAAGGCCGGATTCCCCATCCAATAACAAAAAATATAAAATACATGGGTATTTATTTTAGTGTGTTCATCAAAGTAGACACACTTTTGAACTGCATTTTAAAGTGTAATCAGCATCATTAATTAATTCCAAATGATTGCATTTCCACAGATGGAAAACTTTGGATTTTTGGAATCCATAAATGGAAAGCTGTGTATTCTATTGTTGAGATTCCAGAAGTAGAACACAATGAAATTGGGATAACAGTGGACAGGAAGCTGAAGTCAGAAAATCTACTGCAAAAATAGAGCAGACCATTGATAGGATGGCTTCAAGCTATCTCGAATAAGATTCCAGCTGGACTACTGTCGCCCACATTTTAATGGATCTAGTGATGGTTAACAAAATAATAAACATTATATCAGGACTGTGAAACGCTCGGTTGGTAATACAGAAGTACTTAGATGGAAGGACTAGATTGTATGTAATCCAGTCTAAGATGCGATATATATATATATATATATATATATATATGTGTATGAAATAAAAGTGAGTTAGCTGGTCTCATCTCATAGGAAGGTGATCTGTGCTTTCCTCTCTGGAATGTCGAGTTTGTCATCCGACGTGGCAGTTATAAGAACACAATTTATAGACATAATACATTGGTCTCATAGCCTTAGCTCTTTCTGCCTTCTGCTGTAATTCCAATCAAGCGAGTCCAGCCCAACTTAATTGTGAACAGACTGTGTAATGGCAGAGCTTGGTAGATAGAAAGGATAATACGAATTAGTTTGTTGAGAAGTATTTGTTCGATAGAGGTTGGAGTTTTTCAAAGGATGGAACAAGGGGAAGGAAGCAGGGACCATCCCCAGTAGTTACTCATGGTATGGGGCGGAACAACTTAGCCTTATAGCCTTAGTTGTTTCAGCAACTAAGGCTATAAGGTATTATGGCTTTATATCACCAAGATTGTACCTCCCCATCCGAGATGACCCTCCTGACACTGTGAAAATATTTTTTTAAAAAAATAATAAAAATAATATTCTTGGAAATCTAAGCGCTAATATTTCATTCTCAGTGAGAAGTTTCTTAACCATTGGCTGGACAAAAAAAACATTCGAATGCTAAATGCTAGAGTCCAAACGTACTTAATAACAATCTAGTAACTTCACTTGATTTAATAATTTCTTAACGATAAACCCAAGCAGCATATACTTGTTATACATTGTCACCAGGAGAATGTTCTATCGAAACGACTCAGTTGAGGATCAGTATGCTAATGCATTGTGTCAAAATACAAGAATTGAGCAACATAATTTGAGGAAATGAGAGCGCAAAGATTAGACTGGCCATCACAGAATCCTGTATGAACCATATAAAGTACCTTTGGGAAGAGTTAGAAAGTCCATTTAAAGTGAAGTCCACATACTTATCCTCATTACACAAACCAGTGCCATTTTGGTTGTGGAAAAGGAAAAATATTTATGTCCATCGATCAATGTTTAATGGGAAGTCTAAATGAGTGGCATCGTCCGCAGTTGTTGTTGCGAAGGTATTTGAGAATGAAGCATTTAAGTCTATGAAGCCAGTTATTTGCATGTTAATCAGAAAACACGTAATTAACTGCGTGTGTTCTGGCCGATTTAAACGTTTTGCTTCTAATACAGAATTTAAATCGCAGTCATGTGCTAACAATGAACCGAGGTTTATAAAAATGAAAGGAGTATGAAAAACTCGTGTCTACAAATAATTTCTCCCCATCATAGTTTTGATTGTAAAAATTAAATGATTCAAGATAATCTTTAAAAAGGTGCATTTAATAACATTCTAGTAGAGCGAAGGCATTCATTATCACCATAAATGAGTCCATAGTTGTTTTAGTTGATGCAGGATAAAGGTTTTATTTATCGTAACCAGAAAAATGTATTTTTTGTATCGCTTGAATCATTTTTGTATAAAAATTGTCCGATTTAAATCAAAATTATGATCGATGGTCAGAATGATTTTAATACGCATGCTATTAATCGGATAAAAGAAGAAAATGATTTATTACATGTTGTCTAAAGAGTGTCCATTTTTCTTCAAGAGCTTACTTTTTTTTTTTTTTTTTTTTTTAATGGAGCACCATTCCACTAGGGTTGATTAACCAATAGTAGCTAGCATCGTAGATGAAACTACGTTTGCACTTGACTTGAAGAGTTGTGGATTGTATTTCTTTGGAAATACATAAGATGGGAGACTGTTCTAGACGGTTGTAATACAGAGTGGCCCATAAGTCAAGAAGGAGTTTAAAATGTGAATAATGTTTTTAATCGCTAATTTCTTTTCATTTTTTTTCAGGTATTCCAAGGAACATTTCTGGTAAAAAGTTTACAACCCAAGAACGAACCAAAAACGTGCAATTTTATTTTGAAAATTAGCATTCGATTGGCTATCTCGTTCTCCGATTTGTAGGCTCCCGAAGTTTCCTTATGGGGGTTACCTGATCGAAAGGTGTATGTGAACAATCCTCAGGCACTTCACTAGCTGAATGATTACAGAAATTAGGGCGTTGCAGCCAGAAACATTAACAGCTGTCATGGAACATTCCCGTAGAAAGGACCTCTCTTTGTGAAGCCGAAAATAGAAGGCATTTACGTGATGTGGTTTATTATAACAAATAAAAAAGGTTACAGGTTTTCTATTTCATTATAACAATTTTTTTTATTTTTTTATTTTTTTTACTAAAGTAAAGAGCCAAAAGGCTTCAGTTCGGCGATGAAAATTATAAAAATGAAGTGGATATCAGATCCAGCATTATTTCAAAGCCGAATGCAGAAATTATGAAAGTTTCGTAAAAATAAGTTGACCAGAAAGCTTATGGGAATAACTCGCAGGCATTTACGAGGTGCCCTAGCGCGGACCACCTTAGAAAACATGAACGCCAAGGCGTCTACATGGTCGCTTTCTAATTTGGTCCATATTTTTATAAGGTTTCACTGGCCTGATAGCTATTTCGAACTGGTTGGTTCTCTTCGGAGACCACTCAGCTTGTTTAAGTGCGGGTCTACCTCTCCAAAAACTCGTGCAATCCCTCAGATCGCCCAACAGTGAGCGACCTGAAGGATCATTTAACTCAGCGGTAGCTCTACTCAGTGACAAGCTCACCCTACCACTGAGCAGAAACGCTCATATTCCAGGAAAAAGCACCCACCGACACGGCCCCACACGGAAAACACTTCCCCCGGAGATTCAAAATTCAAAACTATTACGAAATCTTAAGCCCACTCAGCGGAGCAAAACTCGCTGTTTAACACTTTCATTGCCAAGCTGAAAATTGGAATTTCGTGTGGTGGCCAAATTTTTTTTATTTTTTTATTTAGTTAGCGACGTCAACGCGATAACACGTGATCGGCCGTTTGGTAAGAACTCGCATCGCGCGATATCACGTGATTGGCAATGAGCGTGTTAAGCGATCGCCCAACAAGAGCAACCCGAAGGATCTTTTAACTCAGCGTTGTTCTACTCAGTGACAGGCTCACCCCGTCACCGAGAAGAACTCTCAGTGTTGGCTCTACCCAGTGGCAGGCCACCCCACCACTGAGCAGAGCCGCTCATATTTTATCTGTGGGGGTAACGGCAACAGCCGAGCCTCAGTTAGAACTTGGGCTGCAGCATTACCATTCATTACCCCTCATCCCAAGGGTAACACCAACGCTGAACCTCAGTTAAACTTCATCAGGTTCAGCATTGCCATCCGTTTCCGCCCCTCTCCTCCTCCTCAGGCAGAAACCTAAAAGAGCGAAAACTCTCTTTCAATACTAAGGAACTTGAAACGCCTCAGAGGTGTATTTTTCGTAAGCAAACTCTCGGTCGGTGCGTGAAAGTATTTACTGAAATAAAGAGCCAAAAAGGCTTCAGTTCGGCGATGCAAAAATTATAAAAATCAAGTGCATATGAGATCCAACATTATTTCAAAGCCGAATGTAGAAACTATGAAAGTTTTGTAAAAATAAACCAGAGAGCTTACGGGAATACACCGGCCAGCATTTACGAGTCGCCCTTACGAAACTTTCATAGTTTCTACATTCGGCTTTGAAATAATGTTGGATCTGATATCCACTTGGTTTTTATAAGAATAAAAATTAATTAATAAATAAAAATGTTATTAAATGTTTAATCCTTTCATGACTTGTGGGTCATGAAAGGATTAAACTTAAAGAAGGAGAAATTTGTTCTGTGGGTTTCAAGGTAAACTGTGAAGCAGTGCGAGTGAGTAAAGTATATTAGCAGATATCTATCTATATATTTTTTTTATTATATTTTTTTTGAGGTGCTCAGGGTCCTTGTGGGGTGGTCTATAGGTCATAAAGTCCTATATGGTCGTCACTACGTGATGATGATATATCACCTGCAGTTTTACAGACGAAAAATAACAAAATGGCGCTACGCTACTTTTTTGCAAATACGCACAGATATGAATCATTCTCCTCAATAGTACTTTTTTTTAATTTTTGTGTTATTAATGACAAGTTGAACGGCAGTCTCAGCCATTGGTAGTAGTATTTTAGCAATACATCGACAAATATCAAACATTTAATCTACAATGAATGCTATTTTCCTACAAAGCAAAACTAAAATCCAGAAACAGAGTTATTATCGATGACAACTTGCTTCCTTGTTCTTATGATGCAGAAAATACTAGAAGATTTCATCACGGCAATGAAAATTGGAAATTATAAAAAGTTAAGATAATGATTCTTCTAGGAATGGGTTACAAGCCCCAAGCTACATTTTTTAAGATAGATGTATTTTACTTTTGACCTTGGTGTATTTGTTGTTATTTCCTTCTATTCTAGGTATCCTTGGGATTACGTGTGTTTGGCATTCTGTTCAACCTTTTACTTCTCTCATTGGCTACGCAGAAACGTGTAGTAACTATTTCAACATATAATTAGCTATTTCTCTCCTTCGCACTTACAGACTAGGTTGTGACTGGAGTATTCCTCCTCTTTGTGGATTTAAAAAATAAACGCAAGCGATTCAGGTATGTTTGGAGACGTTACCTGCGTATTGTACGATAATACTTAATATAACTATAGAACTAAGTATATTGCAGAGTATTTTATACGGCTGGCTGGTAGGTAGTAGATTAATTTTATTGACTGATACTGAAAGGAAGCTAATATCCTGTTTACGCAACCTGAAGTAGCTTGTAAATAACACCACTTTAGTCTGTAGAAAACAGTATCAAGATGATCTGATCCTTAATCCATTCACAGTACTAATGTAACAACCTTTCGTGGATGTAATGCTCATGAAAACAAAGCGAGGGATTTTCAATTAAAGGTGAGCTCGATGGTCTCGTACGGAGCTGGAGGGTTTTTCTCTCGAAAACTCGGGTTTTTCTTTCCTCCAAATAGGCAAATCAGTCTCGTGAACACACATATTTACACTAACATAAAACATTCGTCTTAGAGAGGAATGGCATGCCGGCTGCATTGCCCATAACCCTAATTAGGGGATTCAATCCGTCTTGGAGGGACAAGAACTGAATGGATGGATGGATTATCGGGTATCCAGAACAGAAATACTGTAGAAGTTGTAATAGAATAAATAATGTAATCCCAGCAAAGTCTAAATGAAGATAAAGACCAGCAATAAAAACATATTGGCAATTTCAAAATTTCTGCGCTTTTTTTTTTTTTTTTTTAAAGTAAATATGAGTCTCAACATGAATGTTTGTAACCCAGTCATTCATTTCTAGTACCATAATTAAGGATAAGATAAACGATTAACACTGCTTTAGAGATAGAACATGACACATGATAGTTTAAACCACTTCAGGAAGGATCACACTAAACGAATGAAAATTTATAACGTAAACACTCACAAACATCTTGAATAATGATATTTAGATAAGCCATTAATACTTAAATAACACCACTTTAACAGAAATATATCAACTTCAGAAGATAAGAAAAATAAAAGATAGGTCGAATTTATAGACGATAAATTGCATGTGTCCATTCATAATTTCATTAGACGTCAGCATACGAGGTGTGGTCACTCCAGACTTTGGTGATGTTTTCCAGGTTTTCCTATGTTGGACTTTTCTTGAACCTTCAACTCCATGAAGAGTTGAAGGTTCACTTCTGTCCATCCATCCATCCATCCATCCATCTCATTGAAGGTCTGCCAATCCCCCCACCCCTTTTTTCCCCCAGATGATCGGCTTTCTGTTACTGTTCTAGAAGTCCTCCGTTCTTTTTTTACTTCTATATGTGTTCATATATTCTTCTAAATGTTGATCATGCTTACCGGAACAAAACGATATATAAAGTATTTCAAGTACATAAGCCCCAAACAACTCTAGGTTTAATTTTTGCCCTAACGAGGAGATATTATACAAGAAGGCTATAGCGAAAACTAACTTTTTATTATTGTACCGCATCAATTTCATATCCCTCATGCACGTTTTATCCACCGAAATCAAACAGTGGCGATATTCTTTTCGTCCCGCAGAGTTAAACCAAGCCTTACAGCAGACATACAAAAGTCAATGTTCGAATGAGCGTCCTGACATCCGAAGGCTAATGCAACAAACTACAGAAAACGTACAAGAAGAGATGTTATTATGTATATTGTTAAATACAGAAGCTACATTCAGTATCTCATTGTTCTATGTAATGGCCTTATTTTTATCTTTTTCAGAATTACATGGTGCAATGGAGCTTCAAGGGAAAGTTGCCATAGTAACAGGAGGAGCTAATGGAATTGGAAAAGCGATATGTGAAGCCTTTGCCGATCGTGGATGCAAGGTGAGCTTATGAATGATATTTTGTGATTTTTAAATGTTTTACTAAGCCATGTGAATATTTACTTAAATTACAAGTGGTTTAACCTTATCCAAGTACTGAAGGCTGATAAAAAAAAAATAGGAAAATAACCGTAACAGGCCACGTTTGAATTTAATAGTTCACTATATATCTGCTGAATCTGCAATACTGTCACCTATCAAAATCAAGTACGGTAAATATATTTATTTAATTTAATTTTTTTCTACATTGGCTTAACTTAATCATATAACTTCGGTATAGGATTTTTCAATTGTATTTATAATTCTTGCTAGTAAAATTGCAATCACAAACCGATTAATTAGAGGTTTGTTGATCCAGATTAAGAAGCTAGCCAGGTGAATTAATGTTTTCTTTTTGTGAGTTTTCTAAAGAATAAGACGACTGATGCATACAAAGGAAGCAGTTGGTAAAAGATCTGTATATTTCAGATGGATATACACTACACTTTTTTTGATGTCAGTCACCCCCCCCCCCCCCCACGCTGTCTCTCTCCCAAGAAAGGTTGCAAACCTATCACACATCAATACAGATACAGTGGATAAATTTGGATCAGTCAATTCGGGAACCTATACTAAAGACCAAACGGAACTTTTTCGAGCTACTCCAGGACCCCTATAAGCAGGGTAGTGGTCTCCGTGAGGGGGGGGGGGATAAATTCATCTACCATTAAACAATCACGAACATCCTTACTCACAGTGTAATGGAAGCCACGGCTTCCTTACATTATTACAGTGCAGTGCGCAGCGCTATACGTCGTCTAACCAGGTTGGCAATTACATACAATGAGTATGGAAATACTGTTTTATATTGGTACCAGTTACACCAGTCTAATATGGAGGTGGCCGGGTTTTTCATCGCAGCCACCTCGATCGCACAGTTCACCGAAAACACATCAGCGCCTCATCGAAAATGAATTAAAAGGCAATGTCCTAATAACAGGGCTCGATTTGAACACTCAAATGAAAAGAAACTGTGATGGATATATATATATAAACATTACAGTTTATATATATATAAACATGTATATATATATATAAACATGTATATATATATATAAACATATATATAAACATATGATATATATATATATATATATATATATATATACATATTTTAATGTTCTTCTTATTATTATTCCTTCCCTCCCGTACTATAGATTTCCAAAACCTATAGTATATCTAGAGATACTAATCATTTATTTCTTTTACATCCATCAGACTGAATACGATGACAATGGAATGTACCGACAGTTATGTTTCCCATTTTTAAAGTCTAGACACGTTGGCGTTTTTCTATCACGCAATTTACATGATAAAAGATAGAAATCAGTTTACAGTAATGCTAATAAAACCACACATACCTACATGTGTGGTTTTATACGAAGTTTACGATGAAATACATCATCGTAAACTTCGTATCCATGTTATTATTGCAATTTTCATAGACCACATCTGTTGCAGCCTTGATGTGTATACACGTAAAGGAGTTGCGATCTTAAAACCACTTGACTTAAAATAAACTGCTTTACATGGAATTTCCTGTATCACAAAAATCATCTTCCACTCTTGTAACTTTCTCTTTTACCTTTTGTTTATTTTGTTAAGAAGGGATGTAACATGAATTGAACTTTGGGAAGTATCATTCAAAAAATTAAATTTCCGCCTCAAAAATGTGACATCAGATTGGTGAATTATTATTATTATTATTATTATTATTATTATTATTATTATTATTAGATCTTTTCATTTTATTGGAAAGGATGGGGAACGTATATATCCGAACAAATATTTCAAAAACTTACCCTTGAAAATAATAAAATTTTAATTAAATAATTAAAAATTTATGAAAAAAAATGATGACAGGAAACAATATTTATTTGAAATGAATATGAATGAAAAAGATTTTTTCTGTTCTTAACAAATACGAACATACAATAAATGCTTGGCATCGTAACATATACATACAGATTTTAGAATATAATGTTGAATTGCTTTTATAAACTCCGATGATGTGGAATTACAGCAGTTTATTTCCGATTTTGAGAAATCATTAAGAAAATATTACAAATACTTCAGAAGAATCTCAATTCTGGCAAGCGGCCAGAATAACACATGCAATTGACCGCCATACATTGGATTAACTGTCCTTCGTGGAGTAGTTAATTAGCTTTCCAAGAAGCCAAGGTTATTCGGTCATAACAAGCCTTTAAGCTTAACATGCAAGGGTACATGGGAAGAATCTCAACTTTAATTCGATAACGTAGTTGTGAATATCGTATTTCAATAGTAATGTGGAATGCAAAATCGCATTTAATATACATTTTGTTCATTCGGCCATTTCTATTTTCAATCTGACTATTTTCAGGACTACAACAGGACAACATGTCCAAAATACATATTGTAATAACTCTAATCTGACAGTGAAATTTAATAATTTTCGAGATCTGAGAAATAACCATTCCTCGTGGTTCAATGTTGATTACAATCAGTGCATTTTTATTAGAAAAAGATGACAATTGTTTTTTCGAATTGTGGTTATTAATTTCTCTCTAATCAAAGCTGATTTCCATCAGATCGTTGGGCATCGAAAGAGTAGCAAATTTAAAAAATTTTTAAATTAGCGAAATTTTATGTAGAGAATTCATAAACGAAAAAGTTTGTATTCTGCACGATGGTTTACCATCTACCCTATGAAGCATATATTATAGAATAATGCTCTAAAATATAACAAAATACGATATAGGTGGGCTCTGAGACGATATCTGATGTCAGAAAAAAATTGATGAAACTTGGGATGGTCTTACTTCAAGTATAAAAGTTAAACCTTTGAATTTGGGCGACGTATATGCAGCGATGTTATTATTATTAAACAAGACCTCATGGAGTCAAAGACTCATCTAGGAGTTATGTTAGGCTCATGTACCGTGTTCCTATAAGCTTTTATATTATGTTAATTAGAATAGTAATATACAGATATATTAATGTATTCTGTATTTAAATATTTCTATTTAATAAAGGTATTCATTAGGGTAAGCATGTAGATGTTTTGAGATCATATAAAGGCTTCTAACGTCTTAGAAAGTATATGCTATTCATCCTTGCGACTGCGCTATGGAGATGCTAACAGTTGTGATGAAGAGTGACCCTATAGGTATTTGCAAAAGATGCAACAGCAGTAAGTGAACGTCTGCGTAAACAAGAGAATGGAGTGTATTTAGCGAGAGAAGGATCATTAATCAACCTAACTGCTCTCTTCTGTGCTGACTATTTTTAGGCAGCTCTTAAGAATATTGCATCAAATATGGAAACAGTAATCAGCGGTTGGAGAGAGTTCTTAGCTCAGTCAGCTTTGAAGCTTTGAAGAAGAAAAACCTGGTTTCGAATCTCGTATATATATGACACGAAGAACCTTTATCAGGGCTTTCCAATCGAAAGTGAGTTAGAAGTTCTCACACGGAGGTGGCGGGGTTTATCCTTCGGAAACTCAGATTTTCACTCAGCAAATTAGTCAGGAGAATACATGCAATTTATATTAACGATATTTAAGAATTACTAACCACGTTATCCTAAAATTGTTTCGAAAACCAAAATTATGTCGTGGGTCTTAAACGCCTACAAGTTATTGTTGTTATTAATGAATGGTTGACATATTTTGTGATTTGTACAGAATTCATAGTTGCTAAGTGGTAATAATTCCTTGACCTAGAAGAAAACCTAATGTCTTGATTCATGGGGAGCCACTACATATAAATATGTTCATGCTAAGAAAGATTAGAGGCTGAATATCATCTCAAGAAGAAAAATCTCATTTTTTCGAGAGATTTGAGTGTTGCTAAAAGTAAGATGGGAAGAAAAATATTTTTTTTTGTGTGAGAAATAAGACAATCTTTAGTTTTACTAGCACTGAAATTAGTAAATTATGAGAATCCCACTGAAGAATGATTTGAAGATCAGACTGCAAGCTCGAATAAGTTTTTATTGTTCAAGTTTTGGTGATTCCTGCAGTGTAAGGTTTTTCACATGAGAAAGATCGTGTACTCGATAAAGGGCAGGAATGGGCGAAACAATCCAAGTACACGTGATGCGACACAAAGAGAAAAAGCTGGCAATCGAATGCAGAAGTCAGAAGACAGTTAACACAAAGGTTCCTCAATAGGCCTTTGACTAAATTCCATCAAACGGTTAGAGAATATCAAAATTTTTTTTTTTTTAATTACCGCGGCAGAAACTAAGGGTACGAGGCTACAGTGTTATGTCTGTTAGAAAGAAAGCCTTTGTAAAAATTCTTCGCGTTGCAGACGAGATTCGAACCCAGAACAGAAGAGCATCGCACATATCAAGTAAGAGACCATTTGGGTTTATCTGAACTTTACAGTGGCATGTTTAAAGATATACTGCACAAGAAGATCCGTTGACCATTAATGAAGGAATCCGTATTGACAGTTGCTCATTAAGAAGTTTCTATGTAGTTTAGAAATTCACCTACTAGTGGAATTTTGCATAAGAAACAAGATGATAAACATTTGTTCTTCTTCTTCTTCTTCTTCTTTAGCAGGTTAAATATGTCTTTATTTCGAAGGCCCAAGATAAATATATGAAATAGTGAAGCAAAGCATTAAAATGTTTTAATACTTTGCAAAATATTAAAAAGTATTAAACGTATTAAGCAAAGTATTAAAAACGTTAATTTGTTGACACAAAACAGTTGTAACCTCTGTAGCAGTTATACTATTAGAACAATTGAAAACAAAATGCCATGAGGACCTGTAAGCCTTTGGTATCCAAAAATAGACAAGATAGTTATCTCTCTCTCTCTCTCTATCTATCTATCTCTCTGATGAAAACCAAAAAGAGATTGAATATTGAAAATTTCACCTGTTAGATCTGATGAAAGTTTATTGCATTTTGTTGTTTCAAAATCAGTTTTAGGTGTGTTCATCATTTGCTTGCAATTACACATACCGGACTGAATTAGAAATCTTTATGAAGATGTATAAACGTCACTCACGCAGCGTATATGCAAAATACTTGGATTTTGAAAACAGCAGAGCTGACTGGTTTCTCAAAAGGTGAGATATCCTGGGTATTTCGTCAGTGGAAAAATAACCCACATTGCATATTTAAGAGGCGTAACTGTGGTCCTAAGACAGTCTTTGAGGAATGAGATCGCCGTCGTTTGAGAAGACTTAGGACAAACAGAACTTCCAGTATGCAGCAACTGACCGAAGAATTTAATGACGACTGTTCGCGACCCATATCTCACCGAACTATGCACAGGAAATTGAAGAGGATCGGTATTGGCAGTTCAGGCTTCAGTATAGGCCTGCTGAATGCCTATAAAGTTTATAATTCAGTGACTGGTATGTGTAGAACCAAGTCAGAAAAGTCAGTTGTTGTTGGGACATCAACGTAGACAGAACTGTACACAGACAGGGTGATCTGTAGCAAGAGCACCGATGTTGCTCTTGCTACAGACCAACTTACGGAAACTGAGGAAAGCCAAGAAAACAGTTTTGGCAATACATAAGTGAAATTCGTGTAAGACGAAGGTCAGTAACCATCTGGCATTTATCAATTCACACATGACAGTGTTGCTTATCCGGATTATCTAACCCTTAGTCCATCCTGCAGCACCGTATGTGCGATACGATAGGATAAGTTTTACAACCTTTCTTCGATGAGAAAAAAAAACGATTATCGCCCAACTTGAAGTTGGAAGTAACTGAAGAGTTACCATTTAAGACAAGCGGGTGGTAATCGAAAAAAAACAACAACTTTAGTCAGTCATACAGGATCTTAGTTTTATATAGAACCGGGACCCACGAATCGATTTTGTAACTTCTTACACCTCGACTATGTTAAATTGCTTAAAATATGGTAAATATTCTAAATAAAAAATAAACTTGTATAAATTTGTTGGTTTCACATTCCACACTTAAACTTTAAAGTCAACTGAAATTCGTAAACGAAGATAGCGCTTAAGAGATTGGATTTAAATGCAATTTCATGTTCTAAAATGATTCCACAATTAAATACACATATGAGTTGATCAGCGAGTTTTGTAGATGTACAAAGTAAGCTTAGTTTTACGAGAAATGAAATCGCTAAGAAGTTTATAAGATGAAGAGATTTTTCTCCATCCAATAAAAATGAGTGCCGAATGTTGTTACTTGTAGGTGTGTGTAGCGGACATAGACGTGCAGAAAGGTCAGTCTGCCACTGCCCAGATGAATGACAAACACGGAAATGGGACCGCACTGTTTGTCAAATGCGACGTCAGCTCGAATGATGAATTTGAAGGTAAATCATTTTAGTTGTTTTAAAGGGTATTTTTTAATATAAATAGCAAATTCAGGGCATAATTATTATCTAGGTACCTTCAAGGATTTCGCGGTCTCGTAGAAGGGGAGTGAAACGCTAATAGATGAACACCGAGACTACTCAGCCATTTGCTAGCTAGGCATTATCTTCCAGGGTTAATCCTAGCTTTCTCTCTTCCTATTGATCGAGATCCCCCCCCCCGTATATATCTTACAAAATACCTTTGCTAGTCACGTGTTTATCACACTCCTGTTTTCTGTCTATCTACCATACTATGCAACCCACAGTCTTTTAATCTATTTCCTAAACATGTGGTAGTTCTTAAAATACAGAATAGAACAAATGTAATAATTGTTTATCCTAATATTTATATCTCTACCGTTCGTTTGAGCATCACAAGACGTAATGGTCCACAATAACATTATTTATAGCAATGCGTTCGACTTGACACTTACTTCAGAATATCACCAATGGCGGCTCGTGGCTTGAAATCGTGGGGGTGCTGCAACTTTCGATATATACATGTATATACATACTCACTGTAAGTACAGTGTATACGTGTTGGGATAAAATATCAAAATTATGGTAAAAATTAAAAAAAAATTAAACATAAAAAAATTGTTTATTATCGATAAAATTATACAGTTTAGTATAATTCAAAATTACTTAAAAATTGTGAGGTGATAATTGTCAATAACCCCAATAATGTTCTAAAATAAAAACTATAACAAATGTTATGCCTTTAATTGTAATGTCCAAGTATTTAAAGAGACGGAGTAAACACGATAAGCACTACGAACACTCTACTATTGGCACAAACTGCATACAAACAACAATGGAACTGCGCGACGGACAGTGCCGCATTGCGCTAATAGCTCGCATCTTACTATGACTTGCATATGCTTGCGTGCGTAGCAATATGGCACTGTGGCAAACACAGTGCTGCTAGCGAGCTTCGCCCTCCTAGTGCTACAAGATGGATTTTTATTATTTTTTTTTTTTACAAAATAAGAGAATTATATAGCATTGTTGATGATAAAATTAAATCTTACAAGCAAATATAAATAAATTAATAAATATATTTATGTATCGAGAAAAATTGGAAGTGCTGCAGTTCCTATGCACGAGTCGCCCCTGAATATCACTGCAATAAATGTAAGGCAAAAACCTATATAGAATAAAGCCCATGATAATAATGAAATGCATAAGATACGAATGATTATCCGTTTGTTAATATTTTAAGGCCTTTTCAAGGATGTGATTGCAAAGATGGGCCCAGTGGATATTCTTGTTAACAACGCTGGAATATGGTCTTCGAAAAACTGGCTCAAGATGGTGCAGGTGAACTTCGTAAGTTTCTTTATGATTCATGCGACAATTACAGATATTTCATAAATGTTAAAGTCGACTTATTTTAGTGTTAAAGGCGATCTAGGTTCGGCTGCTGGACGAATAACTGAGATGTGTTACCATGGTCTTCCATCTTACTCGTTGTTTGGATTCTTAGCATAGTATCCCTCCCCTCTCCTTTGCAGAAAGACTGCGCAATTTTGTGTTTCAAAAGTTATTATAATCCATTAGGTTTTTCATTTTTTCATCTTTTGGTGCTGATAACATTAATTTATATCTCTTGGTTTCATGCAATGTAAAGCAAAATACTTTAATAATAAGACTTATTAAATGTTTTTTTTTAATAAAAATGATTAAATAAACAAATCTCCATAGCATTATTAAATAATATTTAGAATATTAAATTATTTAACAAAGATTTTTTAAATGAGAATTTCACTTACGAAAGATTTAAAAATACTAATGGCAAAGTGTGAAATAAAATTAACAAATAAAAAAATTAAAAAAATAAATAAATAAAGATTAAAAAAATAAGGAGAATAAACTGAGCTTTTTCAAGTCACTTTCCCCTTCAATAACACTGGTCAACAAGATATTTTGAATTAGATTCAAATAAGATAGATTTTTCAGAAAGATAGGAAAAGTTTGTTTTTCATACAAAATTCGTCTTATAAGGTGGGCTTCATGCTGTTTGTTCCTCACACTATGGCGCCTGTTGACGTTTTCCAAGCAGTGTATAGTGTTAGAGTTAGGGAGCGACAGTTGCCTGCGGTACTTTGCTCTCCGGATGCCTATGAAATCACTGATACCCTTGGGCAACCATTAGTGACAGCCAGGGATGGAAGCTGCCCACAGATCTTCAAACAGTTATTTATTTAAATAATTACAAATCGTCTCATATTTATTCTTCACATAGAGTGTCTGAAGTTTCTAATTTGTTATTTATGAATTTCGCATGTACTGAGCAAATTGTCTCATCAGGAATTCAGATATAATAATTACATAACAAATAATTAAAAGTTATCTTTAACCACATTCTGTTATTTACAGATTGGCGTTATTTATGGGACACAACTAGGTTTTCGTTTTATGGGAAAAGATTATGAAGGTGGTCGTGGTGGAATCATCATAAATATGGCATCTTTATCAGGTAATGGCTACAATATGTAACGGATATATAAATGCTATGATGTATACATTTTATTGTATTTATTGTTAACGAGGTAGCAGAGCTTCTGCTACCTCGTTAACTGTTATTTCAAACCATATCTGCTTTGAAATAAGTTATGGAGTAGGTCTGATTTACTGACTACCTATTTCAGGTGCAACAAAATGTGCATAGTTTACCTATTTAAAGAAGCCAATAAACGTGGACGGTACTGTATAAACTTTGTACTGCTTAATACTCAAGCAGTGGACGGGAAATTGTTTACGGCTTTCTTGTTATTACTTAGAAGCAACAACTGTGACCATGAGGTTAGTGTAATATGCCTCGGAACTTCATCCGTTCTCTGGCTTTTCACAGTTGAAAAGTCGATATAAGGACGCCAGTTAAGGATATGGCTGATTTACCATCGTATGTTGACAATGATCATGCTATAGTGATCATTAAAAGATTACATGCTGAACTACAAACAGAAACTTATCACCGTCTGAGGAGAATACTAGCGGCTGAGTCATATGGTATCAGTTGCTGGATGGGAAGGATATCGACAGTGCATGGGAAGTATTAAATATATATTGATGATGCAATATCAGAATGTATCCTTAGAGTTCGAAGAAATAAACAAGATGGGAGTGAAATGGATGTGCGTTCTTATTAAGAGATTCGCAAGGAAATAATGTGAAGGGAATACCTTGCGTATAAAGGCGTCAGTTACGAAAATTACAAAGCTCAGACCAGAAGAGTTACAAGTATTGTTACAGAAAGCAAAATCTGAATCTGAAAAGAAACTGGCTCTGCATGTCAAGAACAATCAAAAATGCTGCAAGTAAAAGAAAGAATGATTGTGAAAGAATAACCATACTGAATAAGGATGGTGTGCAGCTGCTAGATGCAAAAGCGTGTGTGTGTTCAGCTAATGAGTGCCCACTTCGCTAAGATGAGCTATCAAAGCGAAGTAAAGGAGATGGAGCTCGGTTATATATTTACGCTGAATGACCAGGAGGATAAACTCAATAAGAATTTAGTTAAATCCTATCTTCCTCTACGGAATAGGAATCTGATGTTCGGCCATATAATAGCCAAAATGGAAAATACAATTCAAAGAATAATTTCAATGTTGAAAAAAAATTAACACGTAAGAAGTCATTTTGTCACTTTAACTCCTTTCCCACTCGGGCTATTGTGTGCAGATCTGTCTCCTTGTTTCCGAGGTGATTCAGATATTATGGAATGAGTGCAGAGAATTGTGTTAAAGGGGGATATTAGGAATGCAGAATGTAGAGTATGAGGAAAGATTGATATTTTGTGGAGTGCAGACACTTAAATACAGGTGAAAAGGAGTGACATGATAGACACACATTTCTGAAAGGTCATATAGGGTATTAGTAACTGGGATTTCTCACTTTATGGAGTGCTGGGAGAGGACGAGAGTGCTTCTGTGGAAGTTTGGCATGAAAGCAGTCAAGAAAAGGGGGCGAGAGCTAGATTTTTCCTCTCATAGAATGGTGCGTTACCCTGAATGGCTTGCCTTTAGAGGTTGTGAATGCAGATAATGTGAATTAATTCAAGATATACAGGGTGTTCGGGATAAATTTGACATATTTATAATTAATTATATTTTTCCGTAAGTTACATGTATTAACACACACTTCTCTTCATTTAAAAGTTTGGACCCTTCTTCATTCACATACAAGATGTCAGAAAGGATGGATAGCTGGAACCCACCTGAATCATGGAAGAGAATAACTTGTATCATGATGATTCGTGCCCGCCATCAAAATAAGGATATTACGACTGCTGCCCAATGCTCCCTGAATACAGTAAAAACAATCAGGCATGAACTAGAGACTTGCAATGGTGACTACGAGGATGTAGCAAGAAGAAAGATCCCTAGCAGACGATCTGATTGCGTTCGTACAGCAGAATTCCTCGCAAATCTGCAGGAACAGGTGTTGAAGAACCCAGGCATTGGAATTCGGGCTTTGTTCGTGGAGTTGCTAACTGTAGTCAAGCCCTGGATAACAAGGGTAGCCAATGGTAGGCCGTATGTATGGCAGCAGGATTCGGCCCCTTGCCACACCTCTGGGAAAAGTCAAAAATGGTTGTCTGAAAATTTCTACGACTTCACCAGTCCAAATGTTTGGCCTCCAAACTCCCCAGACCTTAACCCCATGGATTATTTTGTATGGGGCGCAGTTGAAAAAGACACCAATCGCACTTCCAGTAATACAAAAGCCCAGTTAATGGATAAAATTAAAACAGTTTTTGCGGCCCTTCCCAGGGAGACTGTAGCATCAGCTTGTTCGAGGTTCCGAAGCAGAATTGAAGCTGTGATCGATGCTAATGGTGGTTATTTTGAGTAAATCTTGTTGATAGTATTGTAATTAACTCTGCCTGTAATGTTTTTTTGTCAATTCATTAAATTTAATAGATACAAAGAAGATTTTCTTTTTCCTTACGAAACTGTCAAATTTATCCCGAACAACTTGTATGACAGCTAGTGTGGGCGATGTGTAATCTCCCTATTAGTCCTTGACTTCCTAGAGGTTTCTAACAAGCTCACAGTTTATTAAGGAATTTTGGTCACGTATTTATAAAGCACCAAATGACAGGGAAAAGGAATTGTGTTTGTAGCAATTATAGTACAATCTGATTCAGGATCAATTCTGAGATCGTTGAAGACATTTTGGCACTGCAAGAAAGTTCAATTTAATTCATTCATAAACTGGGTATTGCATATGAATTAATTTTTTTTTTAAATTTAATAAGCTGTAATTACAATGACAAAATAATTAATTTTGTCACATGTATAAAAATGGACGGATTAAATTGATTTTGATCTATGAATTCGAAAACAACCTCGCCATTTTAAGTGGAAATCACGAATTTTGAGAGTGGATAATACCTGGATTTATTTAAAGATAGTAACCACATCGAAGAATAAATTGTGTTATGAACTCACTTAATTTTAATATCTAATGAATAAATTCTATTTTCATTCAACACATTAGCCTCAAAAAATTCGCAAGAACTGCGGCTGAAAATACCTGGGTTTGATGTATTCGTTTACGAAGTAACATTACCGCTACTTAATGCAAAACAGGCCAACAGCGTACTTGTGCAACCTTCGTTTCCTGTTTAGGAAGTTCTCGATACCACAATGCAGTTCCGATTAACTATTATTAGACCAGAAAACTCAAACCGAAAGGCAGCTCAATTTTAATATAAATTTAATTAATTTATAAAATCAATAAGGTGCTACTCAGCTACTTAACGGTTTTTCTCTTGAGAAATATACAGAAAGAGAGAATGAAACAAAATTACTTCTTGGTTACGTTATATTACATACTAACGGGAGAATGTTTGGTACATAATCTTCCAATCCAAATACGTTTCGAATCTTCCACATATAACTTTTTTCTCTAATATCTAAAAGCAATATATAAATGTATCTGCAATTTTTCTTAGTAACGGTACATAGAGTTACCTGGAGCTGATACGAAAAGTGAATCCAAACAGGTAATCTGCTGTTTTCCTGGAAGAGTATGGTATGGGTAAATTGTAAGTGAATTTTCTGTTTGAAAATGGGAAGAGAAAATTTTAAAAATTAAAATATCTGCGCCGGGGACCCAGTAAATTAGTATTATGCGATAATATCTTCACTGATTTCAGAAATGTAAATGACAGCGGTTAAAAATTAATTGTCTGATTTTATTTTCCAGGCTTAGTTCCATTTTGTCATGGCCCAGTCTATTGTGCAACTAAGCATGGAGTCGTTGGATTGACACGCAGTTTAGGAGTAAGTGTTTCTGTGTCACGATTTATTTATGGCAGTGAATTGATTGACTGATTAACCTATCAATAAAATGCAATCTATATTTTATTAGGAGGTATATAAAAATAATAAAGAATAAGAACCGTTTTTAAAACTGCTACCAAAATATTAACGAGAATTGCTAGTTTTTCCTCCAAATCATTTCGTTAAGGTATTTACTGCAAAATATGTAAATCAGTTTTAGTCGATAGATGGTCATTATTAATCTTTGAAGCTCCAAAGACAACACGGTTGGCTTAATAATTTAGATGAAGATTCAAGTTCCTTCGTGTCAAAGTCACATACCCTTCCTCAAGCTATTTCAACTTTAGTAGATTATTCATGACAGCGTATATCCGTTAAATATAAATTTCATTAGTGGTTTTTTTTTATCATCGTCGGACTTTCGAGAAGAAATACATGTTGAATAATTACTTAATTTTTTCCTTCTAGTATCTTCTGTTAAATATGGTTAAGTTACAAGAGTTCATTATTCGCCAGCCATGTCGATGAGTGGTTAGCGTATCTTCTCTCTAACCAACACGCTGCGGGTTCAAATCCTGCCTTGGACATCGGTATTTGTGATTTGTCATGAGCAGGGGAAGGAATTTAAGAGATATGAAATGGTTTGAGAAATTCCATGTTTGGTCTTAAAGCAGGGTTTCCCGATTAGATAAAAGTGAATAAAAAAGTTTAAAAAATAATAAAAAATAGAAAAAACTCCTTACTCCACCTACGGTACTAATGTACTATACGTTTACAACCGTTCGTAGATGGGAGTCACATAAAAAATACAGTGGCGTAGGATTTCCTTCTCCTCCTCTGTCCAATTGTGATGATTACGATAGTAGATCATTTACTTTCGAACATAAAAAAAAACCCCGAAACAACCACCAAGAAAAAAAACTAACAATGCAATCATTTCTAAAGATGGAAAAATCTCCCAAGTAAGGAGTCCAAAATCAATATCTAAATAAAGAATGGATTTACATCAAACAAGTCACATGGTACGTATAAAGTTTAGTTAACGACAAAATATTAGATGACAAAAACCAGGATGCTTTTTGTCTAGAGACTCTAAAAAAATCCAATATCAGAATGATTGGTATATTTCATATTTTATAAGAAAGTAGAACGTGACAGAATGCATCATTCTTTCCACAGAAAAGTAGTGACAAAGCATGGACTAATGCTATATTTGTCTATTACTGTAAATGCGAATACCACAGAACGTATAAAATGCCGACAGTCGTGAAAGCAAAGATGTTGCCTTCATCTGTGAAAAACAGCAGACTAATTTCTAGGAGACAGGAGAAATCTTGTTCCATAGGACTTGTAGAAAGTATTTTACTGTTCTGCGTCCTGATCGGGTCCTCGGATTGGATACCATAATATCTCAATTACTTGGGGACTTTCTTAATCAGGTTCTCATTATTATGGTCCATTAATTAAGGTTCCAGATTTATTCTCTCAACTTCAGATTTCGGATATTATTAGCCCCTAATTCAAAGTCGTTCCTAGCACCTGGTATTGCTAGTTAATCTCCCTGTCCCTTTATTTTCTCCAGTTTTGATGACTGCACTTCATGTATGTTCTCAGAACGACATTTCCGTTTACGGAATGAAAAATTAGTTATTCGTGAAGAAAAAACCTTTCCACGCCGTTATGAAACCAATTCAGAAAAGCTCTTTGATTTTAAAGAAATGTTCCTCTCATGACGACGAGATTGGAGTCTACAGCTTTTTCAAAGGGGCGCATGGCGTAATCATCAGACTACATTTTGAAAGCGCTGCTGCACAGTAGCTAGAGAGTTTGAGGTTAGACTGATAACGGATGTTGCTTGATTGAGGTTCAGTTTTTCACATGACTTTCCTCAAGTGATGCACTCAGATTCAAGTTCAGATAAACAACATACCAAAGAATCTAACAGTATCTGCAAGTTGGACTCGATTGGCTTTTTCAGAAGTGAAAGCATTTTCTACGGTTCTTCTCTCAACTGTATAAGATTACTGACCAATTTTGTTTTATAAAAATCTCTTTCTTTTGAGACTCATAGCTCGAATGAGTATTTGAAGAAGCCCAGAAGAGGGAAAAATTTTAAAGATAAGCCAGAAAGTGGAGTGCATTGCTACGAGAGAAGCATCATTATCAATCTAATTGAGATCAGAAAGTACCAAAGACTATCTGGGATTTTTATGAGGTTTTTAATACCTTCAGGATGGGGAGTCATTATCGTTTAGATCATTCTCTGAGATGACGATATGAAACTAGGAAGTCGCATGTGAAGGTGGTGTATTGGCTTAATGTGTAACGAAATGCCTTCTCGGTACTACGAATGCAGTTTCAAGAACTCTTACAAGAAAAGCTAGTGTCTCTAGAGGGGTACGTCATGAAAAGAGACCGCTATCTCGCTCTTAACAGCAGCATGTATCATCTGGTTCTTAAGATGACCTGCTCTTGAGGCTGTTGCGACACAAGGGGTCACATGCAACTTGGAGCTTTACCAAATAGGATACAGGTCTTCTCTGATCAGTCCTGTTTTAGCCTAAAGTCGGATTCTAGACTCTGTTTAACCCGGAGGGAAAGAAGAATGCGGTACTCTCCCTCCACCATCCAAGAAAAGACACTTCTGTGGAAACAGTGTTCTCATGTGGGGTGAAATAATGATTAACGGCCGTACCATCTTCATGTTTTGATAAAAGATGCTGTAACTGTGCAGAGATACCGAGAATAGATTCACAAAATCTATGTGCGAATTTGCATGCGTGCGGTTGGTCTAGATTTTATTGGCGTACCTGATAATATCACAGGCCCACAGAGGTAAAGTATCTTGAAATTGAAGATATCCAAAAACTACCGTGGTGGCATGATTGGCATGATCATTACTCTTAAATCCGATCGAATATGCACGGGACGCCTCTTTGGCATCGTAATGCACACTAAAAGATAATACTGCCTCGATCACTTGATGAACTAAAGACTGCTCTAGTGGAATAATGGGATTTGTTACCGCAGACCTTATTGACACACTTATATCGAACAACCTTTGTTCGAGTCTGTTTAGAGATCATACGCCGTATTGATGTTATGTGACCATACTTTCGTGTATGTTGTGTCGATTTCTGCATTGTCATCTTTTCAATAATCCTTATACACCCCTGCATAAAAAAAGGTTATGCTTAATCGCAAATTGTACGATTTCCACCCCATTTTCTGCGTGTTTTTGATAGTTTTGTCGAGAAAGGTAGATATATGAAGCTGGGATTTGTACAGTACTGGCTAAGCAAATGTTAAAGTGAAATGCGACGGGGAAATAAAAGATCAATCCCAGATGATTGGATTCTGAGGCCGTTAGCGATAGATAATTTTATATCATGAGGAGTTGGAGCATATCCTCAGGCGGTAAATGTCTTTGAGGATCTGTATATCTTCAACGTTAAGATCACGTGACCAAGTGAAGAAATTTTTCTGGAAAAAATTAGATTAAAATGAACAATAGGATTTGTTTTCTGATTTTAATCTCATTCCTGGGGGAATGAGCCACAGGAGAAGGATATAAAAAATCAGAAAGTAAGTGAATTGATAAATGATGGTTTGACTACCGTCTAGAATGTGAAGTGTTGTACAGAAGAAGTACAAGATTAATCTCCAGGAATCCGAGAAATATGATAAATATGATCTGAATAGGTTGTAGGCCTGATTGGCCAATGGATAGCGTAACGACTCTTCAACCAACTAAGTTCGATCCCCACGGTGGATTTGGATATTTCCAAATGTCTTTTATGTGGTAGACGTTCATCGCACGGTATCAGGTAACCACTCTCCTTATTGGGGAGGAGAGGGGCGGGGGAAGTAGCTTGAAGAAAAAAAATACAATGTTTGGTAACTAAAGCAGGGTTTCAGAATTGCAATAAACCTTAGCTCATACAAGATATTCATGCACTATATGTTAGCAGCCTATTGTGGGAGAGATTCACTTAAAAATGGAAGTTTACTTGGACAGTCCTTGCAGATTAAGGACAAAGTGATTACGCAACTCAACAATATCTACGGGGAAATAATATTCTTGAGATCTTGCTTGTTTTGGTACATTGAAAAGTTCCCAAAATAACAAGACGGGAGAACATTGTCTGTGAATCCATGAAAGGTATTTTTATGTCAGTAGCAATCTTTCAGTAAAATGTATAGAAGGAAGAAAATTGTGAAAGAACTTCAGACTTTAAGCACTTCGACATTAGCAAACAGGTTTGAGGATAAAGTCATCTATTTTCGCATACGTTGAATATAAGCGTATTTCAGAGACATTTTGTAAAAATGCCTCTGAAATACGAATGGTAGTTTATTCAGGAAGTTTTGAGCCATACTTGTTCAAAGAATTTTCAGATGTCAAGTGAAACGCTGGCTTTATCTAATCCATAAATAGCATTTATCCAGACATAGGTAAGGAAGTTCTCCTGCAAAATGACCTCTTCCTTACCTATTTCGGAATACTAGCTGCTACCTACTAAATAAATGGAAAGTACGCAGTTGGCGCTCAAGCCGACTATTCTGCTTTATTTGGAAAAGGATTTAACGGTAATGAGATGGTAATGCAGCAACCAATTGCAGAATTAAAGTAGGTAATGACAATACATGTTTGATTCCCTTTTTTTGTAGATGAATATAAATGAGTTTTAAAGGATATTATCCTAGTGCAAGTGTAGTAGGAGAATAAAGCATGGGGTGGTAGTAGTTAGTATTGAAGCACATATTTTGAGAATCCTAGTTGCTTAAGATTTTTCCTTTTAAATTTCACGAATGATGAAGGAAGGCATTGAACAGATGCAAATAAAACTAAGACTGTAGAGTTTAGAGAAAGGAGTAGGCAATACTAGATATTATATTCTAGATTTTATATTAGATATTACTAGATATTATATTATATTCTGTTTATCTTTCAGTAAAATATTGCTATTATTAAAAAAGGTAAAGAAGCGAAGTATTCTTAGGATGACTGTCTTTTAGTTATTATCGTCATGTAATAAAATAAATGGAAAGTAGAAATTCACTTGAATGTTTTACCTATTGCAGGATGATTTATATTTTGCCAAGTCAGGAGTGTACGTTTGTGCTGTTTGTCCAACATTCGTAGAGACCGATATGTTTCATAGCGTAAAGGAATCCGCTCGTGAGGTTCTTATGCCTTTTATAGAAGAGTACGCACTTATTAGGTAGGCATTAGACCAATAAATACAATTGAACTTACCAATATTTTGTTCACATATTCGTAGACCTAAGTCCAAAATTAGTTAAGTCTTCTTAAAATTGTTTAGTATGAGTAAAATTAATGTAATGTGACCAGCAAAAACTATACACGAGTTCTAGACATTTATCCAATGATGCTATGTTAAAGGACTACTAAATAATCCAATTTCTTTATGAAATGACAACTTCTTTAATCTAAAAAAAAACATGAAAGAGATTAATTTTTCACAAAATATTTCCTACAATTCTATTTTCTCAAGCCATTGATCTCTTATTACTTCTTTTCAGTATGGATGAAGTTGTTGAAGGCGTGTTGAAGATATTAAAGGACAGAAATAACGGAGCAGTTTTACAACTGAAAAAGAATAGTTTACTGTATGTTTAAATATATTTTCTCTGATTGCTGCTTATGATTAAAAATAATATTCCAGATGTTATATTATATATTTCTGAAATAAATATGCACGATACAAACACACAAAAAAAGGAAATTTGTTTGCCGAAATTAATTCACGCATTATTCATACAATTTAGGAAGTCAAATAGTAATTAGATTATTCTCTAAACAAACGAACACGAAATGCCAACTAATAAAGAGATTTTTGATGTCCTGTGCACAGTACTCTTCAATAACCAAGTTCCTACACGTCTAAAGTACACAAATTGAAGAAAATTACATTAAAACTTGCCACATTTGTGTTTTCTATAGCAATGCATGCCAAAATCGTTTCCCCTAATATACTACCCCCCCTATACTTCTCATTCGAGTCATGTAGACTGCAAGTTGATAATCACATCGATGTTTCACTTGCTTTATTATTAGTTTTTATTATTTTGTTTATTACTATGCACCATTGCCTACAAAATCTTAAAAGAATTTGGTATGATAGATCCTGCGCATAAAAAGCGTACTAGCTATAGACTGGATGTGAAAAATGGATTTTATGAAACGTAGACAAAATGATTAGCGAGTAATAGGCATTGCCCACGCCCTAGGTATACCAGAAACTACAATTCAAAATTGTTCTTAAGAATGCTCTATAGTACGAAGCAGAGGCTATGACCACGTTGAATAAATCAGACAATAGAGACTATACAGTGTCAACTAGCAAGATAAGAAGATCGTTATAGCCAGAAATTACCATGAGTTCAACCCTAATCCAAGAAAATATTTAAGTTTACACGGATGTATGGAAATCAACAAGAGATAAACAAGGAGAGGAATGGGTTGCCTTCAAAAGGTAGGTTTCATCGATTTCAAAATTGTCAGGAATTTAAGAACGTAGATGCAAGGAGAGATCGTTAATGGCAATAATGCAGCTGAAGCTTTTCCAGAAACATAAAATATTATATCGAACAGAAAAATAGCTCTAAAGAGATTTTCAATGTTAACAACTCGGATGTAATCGAACTAAATGCTATCAAGAACGTATATTTCGGACAAAGAAATATCTGCGCCTGGTATCAAGACATCAAAAGATCTTGTGCCATTGCTTCTTTTCACTTTCTGCTTGTTACAAATGGTGAAAAAAAGAAGGGAGAAGAAACAGCCATCGATTCCTTCTTTATAAAACCAGCCAGTTAAAAGTAAATCATGGGAAAAGTCTCATGGCTGTCAATCCTGTGATTTCCGGACACCTCTAATAGAGCGAAGGTGATGAGATGAATGGATGATCCATTTTGTTTTTCTACCTCGCCTTCATTTTCAGACTGACCCTAACTAGCAGTTTATATGGTTCTTTTACATATATTTCACTATCAGGGGGGTCACTTTGGTCCCCCCTTACTCCACGTACAACGAAAACCTGCTTGTAGTGTTAAATTATTTCCCTTTCCCTCGATAGAAAAATGTACCTTATAATGAATGTTTAATTAATAGTGTTTTTCTCCTTCAAGCAAAAAGGAAAAAATGAGATGAGGGGAAATAAGAAGGCAAAAATGTTACTTTATGGCAGTATCGTCCTCGAATGGTGAATGCAGACAAAAGTGGATTCCACGTACAGAATTCAAGGTATTGATTGTATCACTGACATTTCCAAAGAGTGGAAATATACACAGCAATGTCTGTGAATTGAGAGCTACTTTATTTACTTTATATATCATGAAATGTCATGGCATGCGTACATTTAAATGTCATGACATTTTTGGAGTTTAATGAAATTTATTTGTTTAATACAATTTTCAGAGGTTTATTTATTTTTTGATGGTTGCTGTTTTAAGACAAGGAGTTAAAATCCGAAGAGCTGTACAAGTTTGTACAGAGCACGCTTTTGTTACAAACATGTAGCCTCTGGTGGGATTTGAATCTACAGCTTATGCGGTACGCTTGGTTGGCTGAGTTGATAATACATCTGTTTTCCAATCAACTGGCTTCTGAGTTCTGTCATGGGGGAAGTGCTTCTGAGTTTCATTAGATGGAGAGAAACTAAATTTCATCTTTCAGTGTGAAACCACCTCCGTGTTTATTGCAGGCCTGAATTAATTAGAAAATAAGTACCACGTAGAGTGGTACTTATTTTCTAATAAGTAGTTATTTTTAATAAGTACTTATTTTATCTTATTATTAGAAAATAAGTGGTACTTATTTTCTAATAATAAGAGAGAGTGGCGCTATGTACTGGGAGACGTAGGGCGACTCGGGCAAAGGGGAGTGGAAAAGCAATGACGTAGAAAGAAAGATTGGCGCGCAATTTAAAAACAGTAGCAGCGCCTAAGAGGGGGCTTTTTGGTCGTCTTTTCGCTTGGTGTTGGAACCTCCTTGTGGCACCTTCTCGCCCAATGCTTCGACGAGGTCATCGAGACAAAGACCGAAGGAGCATGCCGCGATGTTCGTGAAGGCTTGCCGGTCAACATTTAGCCCAGCGGAAGGCAGTTTCCGATTCTCCAGGAAATAGCTGAGCCATGTTGAACCAGTTGACGAGAAAACAACGGGCAATTACTTTCGTCGGCGGAGATATGTCCTGTCTGGACCACCAGTGGAACCCTACAGAGTATATAGAATGAGCCAGGAATCAAGAAGAGAAAGTTCAGTCGTGATGAATGAGATGGCCAAGAATAGTCCCCCAGCAAATGGTAATGTAAACCCTATGTTTTGTTAAGTAATTGTGTTATGGGAGAAAGCTTGTAAATTTAGGAAGGACATTAAGTTTTTTTTGAGGTTATTAATTATGCTGAGGACCTTAGAGATAGTTAGATATTGAAGTAATGATAATATATGAGTTTTAAAGGAATTTGTACAGAAGCACGTGGAGGTTACTTTGTGATTTGATAAGTGAATAATCCTTAGCCAAAGAAGTGTATAAGAGTGCATGGCTGTTCATAGCTGGAATTGCATACTTGAAGTGATGTGTGTTGCATACTGTAAGAAATTTAGAAGGTTTTGATTATTATATTCATTCTTTGATATCAGTGAAATTAAATGTCAGAGTCTATTTATAATGTGTAAATATCTGAATTGAAATTAAATGTTCCTTTCTTTAAGTTGAACTAGTGACTTGCCTGATTTTTTATTTCTCTTGCACCTTCTCATAAAATTCGAACCACAGCGGGAGATAAATGGTTAGGGAGGCTACGACTGCAAATTAAGCTTCAGTGATTTAAGATAGTGTACTTAACTGAGTTCTGGTTCCTTGATTTTGCGCTATTCAATAATCTCGGATTCAGGGTGGTGCAGTATAATAGAAATTTTCCCTGAATCCGAAAAAGGAATCAGAACCAATACTGAAACAAAGGGGATCGGCACTGTTCAATAGTAACCCCCTTTGTCTTCAATAACCACGTGCACCATTCTTAAGAGTGAATAACGGCCCTGAGCGAATCTTAAGACGGATAGAAAAATATAGCATATTATTTAGACGAAACTAAGCTAGAGAGATTTAAGAAAAGAAATTAAGTAAAAGAGCAAAGCAAAAGTAACAAATAACATAATAAAAAGTAAATAATAGAAAATAAATAATATATAACAATGGCACAGCAGATATAACGGCATCCTATTTAGGTTTTTATTTTTGTAGACAGAAGACGTTTTAAGCTTGCGTGGTGTATCGATGGTCGATGTTTGCTCGTCTAGTCAAAGCTACCTTGGCTTGCTCGGTTGTCGGAGCTTCCAGGTCCTTGCTGCAGCAGCACTGTGATTTCATACGCACGCATAGCCATTTCCGCTCCCTTCACGTCATCTCACCGTGTTTGCTTAAACACAGGCCATACGCAATCAACGTAGCTCTAAGCAAGTGAGCTTCAGCAGCCTTTACAAGTGTGCGTGTTGCTTGGGAAAATTAAGTTACAACTAACTTTTTATGACGATGTTATTGACCAGTTCATAGAGAAGAACTGTAGAGTAGAATTTGTATTCAAGTAGCTAAATTGAAAAGATAGAATATCATTTGTAAAATAAACGTTGTATTTGTATGATTAAATGTACATAAATTTCTAAATCTATAATTTTAAATGGTCAGTAATTTATTATTCCGCTAATCAGACTTCAATCACATCTCTCACTCCTTGAATGATAACAAGAGCAAGCGTGAATTTCAAGACCAGCATTCACCCTTGGCAGAGTTCCGGGCATCGACTGGAACACGAATCTGCATAAAAACATTCAGAACCCAAGCTCACAACATGCAAGTCCCACGTTACCCGAACCAAAGAGTATGTTACAGGGGACGCGGAAGCCTGAACAGCTGTGTTATGGAGCGATAAATCACGCTACACCCTCTGTCGTGCAGATGGACGTGTGAGGCGGAAGCCCGACGAATGTCTCTTATTAGAGGGAGTAACCCCAACTATGAAATTCGGAGATGGCGGCGTGATGTTATGGTCCTTTTTTTTTCCTGGTTTGGCCTCGGACCTCTGTTTCAGACGCCACAAACATTGAACTCTGAGAGGTATCTGAACATTCTTAACAATGCAAAGAATCCTCCTTTATGGCGTTTCTACGGAACTGACCATTGTCTCTTTCAGTATGACAATGCACTCTGTCATAAGGCTGCTGCCGTAACTGCGTAGTTTGTAGACATGAATGTCACTAAATGATTGGACTCCCCAGAGCCCTGATCCCAACCCTTTTGAACATCTGTGGGACTAACTGGAGCTTCGGGTGAGGTCAAGGGACGTCCGCTCCACAACATTCCAGGACTTCATTAGAAGAATGGTCCAAAATTTCCGTTGATGGCTATCGTACGCAAGTGGAAAGTAGGTCCCGTAGAATTGCAGCAGTCATCGAAACGAAAGGTGGTCCTACGTCTTATTAAGGTGTGCGCCGTGACCCACAGTGTGAGAAACAAACAGTGTTTGTTTCTCACACTGTGGGTCACGTGAGACTTCATTCGGGTGAGACTTTTGCTCAGTTTATGTTTATTGGAGACTTGAAGTAGCTTGAAAAAATTTCCATGCTCGGTTTTTAGAGCTGCGTTTCCGAATTATGTAAAAGATTTAAATCATTTACATAAATTAAAAAAAAATAAAGATTTAATCTAATTTAATTAAATTATTATGTTTCTAAATCTAATTTAAGCACTTCCGTTATTAATTATGGTTCGTAATGTTCATTAATATTCCTACTTCTCAGTTAATCTGTGAAAGGTAAAAAACTGCTGTCGAAAACAAGAAAATATGCTAATTTAAGAAATTTGATGATAAATGCCTTTTTTCAATCTTCTTCCATTGAATTTAACAACGAAGTTAATCGTAAAAACGATTTGATGCCTTTCTTAAATACGTGTAATCTGTGGAAGCACAAGAAAAGCTAAGGATAGTCTTTTTTAAAAAAAGTACAAAAATAATTTTCCGGCAAATTCCTAATTTCCTTCTGATGTGTTCTGAAGAGGAATTCTTGTTGATTATAAATCTTAAATACTCAAATTTGCAGATCCCTCAATTACGTTTCCATTAAGATGCATTTATTTTGTAGATCTTTATCTGATTAGATTACTTTCAAGAACTATAATCGTAGTCTTACTAGGACCGCGTTCATTTCCTCTGCTCTCCTTCTCTCTCTCTCTCTCTCTGATCTCGTCTTAGCATTCCTTCCAGCTCTTCCCTGTCTGTTCAGAAGAGTGCTGTGTCATCGGAATATCTCAGGTTGCTAACTCACTTTACACCAATCTAATTCCTGACTCAAGCTGATCAAATGCCATATGCACGTAATGTAATTAGAAAAGTGGTGAACAGCTAAGAAGAAGGTAAGTATCCTTAATTCGCTCCCCTGCTCACCGGAAATCCAGTTAGTTTAATCCTAGAAGTGTTCTTATGGTGACCATTTTTACAATCTATGGCTAAACTGTCACCCTAATAGTGTATACTGAAAGCCATTTCTTTCATTACAGCCGCGAGTGTGTGTGTGTGTGTGTGTGTGTGTGTGTCCTGGCAGATCTGTCTGTTTTGCTATGTGAATCTTCTAAGGGATGCACCATGTAGGAGTTCGCTCTTTCCCAGAGAGAGTTCGCTTCTACAAAGAATGAAGCTGATTTGCATTTTTGTATATTCGAGTCTTTCATTAAAGAACGTGTGTTGTTCCGGTTATGTAATGGAAAAATAACAAAAAAATTAGTAAACTGTGTGGTTTCTTTTCCATTCAGCGGAGCGCTAAATAGGGAGAAGATGGATTTGCGCTCTCTCAAAGTATCTGGTACTATTGCAATAGTTGAGAATTGTGATGTTACGTAAAATGTGGCAATAAGTAATGCCTGCATGCTTACTTTTTATGACAAACACTGGAGGACTAATTTCTTTCAAACGTCTTTACACAGATCGGTAAACATTCAAAATTTTTTTTGTCATTATCCATGGAAGAATCCCGATCCAGCAATGAATTACCTTTCCCATCTAGAAGACATTTTTCAACTTCATAGCAGTTGAAATACTTTAACAAAAAACTAGTATTAATCAGACAAAAATACAAAATGATTTGAAAAAACAAACAAACAAATAAACTTTAATTTGAAGCAAGGCTATGATTTTCACGATCCAAACTGTTGCGAGCATCTCTATTGCTACGAATAGCACAAATGTATCTGAACTGCTGATACGGAGCAGTTACTAATTTAATAGATTTTAAAAATCTATTGTGGGAATAGCGACGTTGAGGTAACAGCAATTAAAATCAGCGTACTATGTAAACGAAGGGCAATATTCCAATTCAAACCCCCCCATCTACTTTTGTAATAAGCAGAAAGAAGGGCAACATTTCAACTTTTATTCTCATTGCATAATTCTACATTAAATATGCTACAAAAAGCTGAATTTATTCGTGTCTGTCAAAAGCTAAATTTATCAATATCTGTCAACATCGTCACGTGAGTTTTCAAGCACCAATGCTCTTCTTGATGTTTTCCTATCGACGACCTTGTCTTTTATACCTGTTTTATCACACTGGAAAAAATAAAATAAAATACCAGTACGTAAGTTTTGACTTTGCGGCTGAGTGCTGAAGCGAAAGGTAAGCAGACCTTTATTCATTTTTATGGCATTCGTTTCAAATTTACGTAGTGTTCAATGCCAGGCGTTCACATAGCTCTGTAGTTATACTATTTTCGGTAATATATATTATAAAATTCTGAAAATATATTATATCGGACTTCCTGCATTACGAACTGAAGATTACCGATTAAACTCGGGGTTCAATGTAACGAAAGATTTCAATAAAGTCGGGATTGCTTAATTTCTTAACAAAATTACAAGCTTTCCTCGTATTTTGTTGAAAACATCCAATTGTCCGCGTTTGGTCGGTTATTTTGAGTATTTACCAACAGAATTATGAGGTTTCCATATAAAATATATTTAGAATTTGGTCTCAGTTTGAGAATTACAGCGGTTCTACTGGTGACAAGTGGTATCTTTAGAGGGAAAGGTCCATTTTCAGAGGCCAGAAGACGTACGACCGGGATGTGTTTATGCTAAGAATGGCGAGATGTGAGTAGACACGGAAAAGATCTGAACTTGTTTGGAGATCAGGGTGTTATGAAAGATAAGGACAAGCGAAGTGAGATATTTCTAAAGAAAAATCAGGCAGAAAAGTTTAACTTTTATTTAATAAATTTCTTCACTGTTTTTACAATTCTACAGTAATTCTATCTATTTCAGAATTTTTCTCAATATTTAAATTTTTCAATAAAACTAAGACCAATAAACGAAAGGTTTTAACTAATAATGTAAAATGATTAATCTTTTAAGTAAACCTTTCTGTGAAATATTCTGTCTTGCGGATTTCGGCATCGTGGTTAAATTATCTTATTATTTATTTTTATTTTTAATTTATTTTTCTTCGGACTTTTCACAAATTCTTCTAATATTTATGCGGAGTGAGCCATGCTGGTAAAAAAAAAGTTTAATGCGGACTCCAAGCTAAAACCTTATTTAGACGAACTAATTAGGAAAGCAGCTAAATACATTTTTAGTTTATTGGGTATATACTAAACAGGCGTTTATTATCTCTACGTTTCTTATGTGAATAAATAGTACGCAGAATTCAACACTGTTATTGAGTTTGGCTGCATTTCAAACATTCAACTGCAATTCTCAGGTAATAACAGAGGCAAGAGGAACTCAAGTCGCACGAAAGACTCCTTTGTTTTACTATTCGGAGAAGTTGAATAATGCTTACCAAAGGATCTATGATGTACCTGATGTAGTTAAAAGAGATAATTAAAAAGAGAACAAAAGGTTTTTTATTCGTTATCCATACGAGTAGTTCATGGACAATGGTTTATCCATCATTCAAAACGATTGTCGTAAGAGAAAGCAATCAGCCTTATCCACTTATCAAACACGTTACTTTTTTCAATAGATAACAGGGTTGAGTAACATTTCACCTCGCAACGGCAGGTTGCGAGAATCGTGTATTAAGAACGAGTCATACAAAATACGTGTGTACTTCAGTCTGTCGGTTATGCATAAAGCGAAACCTCAGTTGCGAGAGCAAAATTCCTCCCACACGTTACGAGACCGGCTAACTCATCTTCGACTGAAAAGCATTAATAAAGGTTATTATTGAGGTCAGTCAAATACAGTTCTATCCAACCAAAGGGCATCTTGGAGTCTCCTAGTTTCAATTACACCAACTTTATCCAGTAAAGAACAGATAGTGCTAATAAAACAACCGTACATTATAGAGGATAATTTAAAAAAAAAACTAGGTTATTTTATTTCCTCGCATCTTTTATATATATTTATATGGAAACCTCATTTTACATTTCCATCTGTAGAGCGATGTGCTGGAATATCAGTACGAAAGTTTTAACAGCTCATTTCATTCGCTCTACCTATATATATATGTTGCTGAGGTTATAGCCTTTCGGCTCTTTATGGGCAGCTATATATACTCCACCGTTGCCTTTCTTGTCGTACTATATCCTAAGACTGTGTCCTGTGAAATCAGGGTGGGCCGGCTTTCGGGATGAAAACCCCCGATAAAGTGGCGGAAAAAACCCTGCTGTCCTGTCCATGCCCAAGACCGGCTAACTTGGCAATGGCTGAGGAAGATCCTTAAGCTCCTCATGTCGCCAACGAGAATCGAACCTAGGACACTCCACACACAAATTATATATATATACATATACGCGTAAATGATCCACCTCGTAAAGGCCACAAGCCTTTATGAGGTGCCATGTGTGGGCAAGAGTTAAAGAAGAAAGGAGGAATATCTTCACATTTTGTTTGAATAGCTCAGGATAGTAATTTTTAGGGAAGGCAGAGTGAGAGAGAGATAGAGAGAGAGAGAGAGAGCGAGAGACTATTCAAAAGGACAGAAGTAGATGGAATGAAAGAGGAGTCTGGGAAGTTGGTTCAGTTAGTTTATAGATGGACTGTAAAAGTTGTTAATTAGCAGTGGCTCTTGTTCTAATGATTTTGAAGGAATTATCGAGGTCAATTCAGCAGAGCACTTTCTATGAAAGCATCTGTAGAAGAAGCACAGAGCTGAAACGGAACGTCTGTGAGAAAGATACTGAAGTGGATATGTGAGATGATTAATTAAACAGAGTGCCCTCTTCTGGATAGGATCAAGCAAACCTAGAGACTACTTTCGTGTACCAATACAAACATGGGAGCAATATTAGCGATTCATAACATTTTAGCAATAATTTGGAATATGTACAGAGTTAGCAGCTGCGAAAGTGAAGTAGTGTCTTGTGCGAAAAAGTACACCAAGATTTTTGGCTGCTGCAGAAGCCGTAGTTGAAATACGTTTGTGCCAGGGAAGTTCGGGGTATACGTCATTTCAAGAACGGAAATCTGATTTTGTTTAGAAATCTCAGTATGACTGAAAGTAAGGGAGGGATGCGAGCTCTTTCTTGTGAGAGATCAGTCAGCACTGCGTTTTGGTTGCATTGAAGTCTACAAGGTTGTCCTTATCCACTGGGATATCGTTAGGAGATCGGAGTTCAGGCGGCCGCTGGTCGTGGTGCATCTTGAGGTTTCTAATACTTCAGCACTACAAGGTTTGTCAAAGGAAAGGAGGAATGGAGCATTCCGTCATCAGCAAAGCTATGAATAGGATAGGATCGAACGCCTGTGAGAGCAGGTTATTTATATACAAGAGGAAGAGGAGAAAGAAGGGAATTCTCTGGGATACTTCTGCATTGATGGAGAAATCTGAGGAGAGGAAACCGCCCACCATGATACTTAGCAACCAGTTGCAGAGTGTAGAAGGCAGGCCATAGGATGGCAATTTGCTAAGTATACCCCTGTGCCAAACCCGATCGAATGCCTTTGAAATGTCAAAGGCAAACATTTGAGTTTTTCCAAATTTTTCCATGGCTTCATTCCAGACGGGGGTGGTGAAAGCAAGAAGATCAGTTGTAGATGGCGAGTGGCGGAATCTGTTACTGCGGGTCACTGATTAGTTGGTAGGTGGTTCAAGAGTTGGTTGATGATGACCTTGTCCATAATTTCAGAGAGAAGTGACAGCAATTGGACGGTAGTTTGTTGGACCTTTATCACGTTTCTTTGGGAGGGCTGTGTATGGGCCTGTTTTCATATTGTAGGGTAGATGCCAGTTGAATAGGATAGATTGAGTAGGCGATACAAGGTAGGTGTTATTTCTGGGGCAGGCACAATTTTTAACACAGAAGGTGGAATACCATCAGGACCAGATGGCTTGTTTTTGTTCAGGTTACTAAGGATTGTTTGGATTTCTTTATGAGTGATATGGGAAAGCTGTTCTTGTGAGAGTGGAGGGAACTTTGCCCAGGTCGTTAATGCAGGAATTGAAAGAGAAGAGTGATGCCAGTAATTGTTTTTAGGTGAAGTAACTACGGTACCATCCGGATGTAGAGTGGTGAAAACGTAGGTGGGCAAAAGGTACTCCCAGTGGCCTCGACAAAGGGGGGAGATAGAAGCAGTGACTGCCTTTGGGAAGGATGCGAGTTTGCAGCATTTGGCCTTTCAAAGTTCTGATTTGATTTAGTAATGATTCTTTTACAGCTGTTGAGAGCTGCAGCATAGGCAAAGTAAACAGCTGGCGTTTTGGTATCGAACCGTTCGTGGTATACAGAGGTTTTTTTTATTTTACTACGGTGGCACATTTTTAGAACGAAGACTTGGATGGTAGTTGAGGATTTGAATAAGGGATGAAAGTCTTCATTTATGTGATGGTGATTTCTGTTATTAGGTCAGAGGATGTCTTTGGATTACAGGAACTAAAGCAGTAGTTGGACTTGGGAAGGAGGAATAGAAGCCACAGAGGTCGTCCAATTTCGCGCCCTTGTATTCCCAAAGAACAAGAGATTGAGAACTGGTGTTTTAGTTACATTAAAGTCTGTGAGTGAAGGCTGTTATGTGACAAAAGAGATTTGTATGAGTTTGTAGGGAATTGACATCCACAGTATACTTAGAAGGGGAGCCTGTTAGAGGTTAAGCTCGTATGCAAATTGAAGGGAAATGTCAGGTATTCTGGAAGGAAAATTGATGATCTATGATGGGTCATTGCTAATGGCAAGCCCCGTTATCCCAGTCTGCTTGATTGATGAAACTGGAGCTAATATAAATTGTGGAAGCTGAAGTCCCAAGCAGGATGACCTCACTTTTGGGATATTTTGACTGTAGAAAGTTGAGCTTAAAGAGAGATAATTGAAAAGGTCAGAGTGGTTAACGAAGTTTGTGGAGCGATAAACAGAAAGCATATGAAAAGGGCAAATGGTTTGATAGGGACATTTTGAGCCAAAGTGGATCAAACAGTGGAGATTCGTGGTCTTGCCATCTCTCGTATAGTGTGTCAGTTCTGATTAATGCACAAGTGTTGACCTTGTGGCGTCAAGAATTGTGTAATGTGTAGTTTCGGCAGTTGAGATGGACAGTCGTTATTGAGGTTAAAATTGGGGTTCTGTTAGGAATAGTAATTTTGTTTTAGACGATTGTAGGTGGTGGAGCACACATCGTTTGATGTTGCTGCTTAGGTGAAGTGGATGTGGAAATTTTTTTTTTATAAGAATTAATTGTTGTTGGCTGGCCAGTGCATTAAACAGGGGCAGGCCTGCGGAACCATTTTACTACTGTGCCTTCTAATGGGATAGAGTACGGGCCCCTTCAGTGTGATTGGTATTTCATTGAGAATATCATTCTTGCCCCATTTGGGAAGAGAGAGTAGGAAACAGAATCCTGAACACTAGCTCTAGAGACAAACATGGCTTTAGTCACTTCAAGTCTCTAATAAGCAAATTTCATATATAACTGAATATTCAAAGTATTCTACTATTTTCAGAATTGCACGGCACAATGGAGCTCCGAGGAAAAGTCGCCATCGTCACAGGAGGTGCTAATGGAATAGGGAAAGCAATTTGCGAGGCTCTTGCCAATCATGGTTGCAAGGTAAGCTCACAAAATTTTATGTAACAGGAAATTGTAGTAAAGCAACTGAGTATTTAGTTATTTTTAAAGTGGATGTTTTAACAATAATGCTAAATATATTTGTACTGAAATAGAAGAATTTTTGTTTCAAACGAAGATGGCTTGAAATCAAAATAGTTTCGATTCTTTGCTGAAAGATTATAGGGTGCGTTTATTTTCCTTATTTGCTAGTGGGAGTTCTTGTGTAATACATAGCAAAGAAATCTGAATTCCGGCCAACACAATTATTTTATTTGTTTAGTCATTTTCAAGGAAAACGAGCCCATCGGGTTATTGAACTTGAGGCAATAGGAACATAAACAACAAGGAAAAGTATATTTCCCATCGGATTTTCTGTATACAATTAGACTACTTAATAACAAGTAATAGGCAAGTTCACTTGACTCTTATGAATCCAGTTTTGACAACGATTGGGCGATCTCATAATCACAAATTACTCGAACTGCAAAACTTATTATTTTTTTTTTAATTTAAAAAAAAGATTTTTATTGATTACAAGTAAAGAAAACACCGACTATAATGGTGAAGAAATCAGTACGAATTTATAATTTACGGAAGTTCGAAGAGGGTTAATGTTCAATGTATATACAAAAACCATTCGATAAATAAAAATGAAAATAATTAAAAGCAATGGCGACCATTAATGCATTGATATAGTTCCATCACATATAGTATAGAAGTAAGCTATACAGAGGATTCTTACTAACAATGTAGTATACAGTAATATATATCGTAGATATATGAAATATGCAGATGTATACAAAATCACCCCCCCCCACTTTACACACTGATTCTCCACATTTGGCCCTACAGAATTCGCTTATTTCGGTTGTAATCAAAACCAAAACAAACCCAAAATTTACCAGAAATCTTCGAAGATTCGCTACTAGTTTGAATACAAACAAAACAGTTTACATACAAATTCTTACGTGGTCATATCCGTACTCTGGCTCATCGATCATTGTGGGAGAAATCTTAACTTGTATCAGGCGCACTTTTGATAATGGTTAACAAATGTGTACTTGCGTCATTGGATGTGGAGATTCCTGTTATGGTGAATGATCAGGCTTCTCCACACAGGCAGTCAATTGTGAATATCCGGAATCAAATTTAAGGAAAGAAAGAAATCGATTTAAGTAACAAAAGATACTTTAAAAATGCTTTTAGCTGTGCAGCTATGAAACAAATATACACTCAGTGACCAAAATATTCGGAGTGTTATCCTAATAAATGGAAACTACCAGAAACAGGCGAGTGACGATAATGCAGAAAGCAGCTTATTCAAATCGGCAGTAGACTGCCTCGAAGCAACACTCAAGTGCAATCGTAATTAATAAATCCTGTGGTCTGAGTAACTTCTAAGACCATACATAGTGGCATAGTTGGTTATTACCACAGAAGCAATTAACGTTTCGAGGGTATAATGTTTGCAAAGGTGTGGTTTGTTGTCAGTATTCTGTGATTAAAAAAAAAACAACAAGGATTTCTGGGAAAAAAAAAAAACGTCCGCAATTCTCGCATGAGAGCAGCTGACTCTGCTTCAAGTGTTATATGTAAGATTTCAGTAGGGAAAAACCTTACACTTCTAAATGATAGGCTAACACATCCTCAGATGAGTTAATTTGTAAGTTGTACCAAACACAGACGGAACTCGTTTAGCCGTATCGACAACTGATGATGATCATCAATATCGGGTGAACTACGGAGTATGAACACTTATGATGCTGCAACAAGGAATTAAGTGTTTATCTAATAGGGTTAAGCGTTAGTGTAAAAGTGCGTCTTTAAAATACAACTGAAGAGTTAATAAGTAGGACAAGGTTTTCAGTTAAAAATAAACGGGGTTTTGTAAATCACACATGATTATTGAGGTTGAATCCGCTAAGGTTGGAACTGAGTTCTTCTACAAATATTTTTGAAAAGAATATGGAATTTTAATGGTTGTAAGCAAGACGTAGTAGTCTTCAACCATCCTAGTAGTAAATAAAATGTTATTATATTAATTATTCTTATAAATTTATGCGATTTCGTCACATTAAAAAAAAGCAAATCTTATCTCATCTTGTTCTTAAGATGTTAAGTGTTAAGTTTGGACACGATACGTTCAAACAACTTAGTTTTATCATAAGCATAAATCATGTCAAGATAGAGCCGATTATTTCAATCTGCCTAGGTGTGCCAATTGGAGATTCTTAGACAGGTGGCAGATTTCCCTATTTTCGGGGACGAAACACCCAAGTTTCTGGAAGTAAATCCTTGATACATTCATATAACATTGGCCTAGTGTTAGTTGAAAACACCTTATAAACGTTCTCCGCCTCCTAGATGATATCCGAATACAGATCTCTAATCAAAAAATTTTGTACCGCCGATACAAAACGAGGCTACTTAAGCTCTTTGTAAAGATAATCTCGATAATTCAAAGTGAAAGAAAACATTTCACTTCAACGAAATGATAGCCATCCTCTTTACTGAGGAAAGACTGTCTTGTATCAATATAATCTGTCCTGTAAATTCACAACGTGAGAGGGAATTTTGTAAAAAATAAAAATAAAATAAAATAAGGGTATAAAATCACCTTCGATTTCGAAGGTGATTTGTACCTTTATATGCCAACAGATTATTTCTTTTTTTCATAGAAACAAAATAAATATTCGATGTTAATTTAGGTGTGTATAGCAGACGTGATCGTGGAGAAAGGTCAGTCCACTACTGCCGAGATCAATGAAAAACACGGAAAAGGAACTGCAATGTTCGTGAAATGCGATGTCACCTCCGACGAGGAATTCGAAGGTAAATAATGCTTTAGCTATTTAATTGTTTTTTTTTTTTTTTTTTACTAAATAACAAATTGATAAAATACACACACGGACAAAGAAATTAGCGCACCTGGAAGAAAACATGGTACAACGGCGAAACTAAGCAAATAGCTAGAGTGCGGGGTGGTATGCAAATGATCCAAGTTTGGTGCGATTGAGTATGCCCACACACCCTGCTGTGGTGTTGCAAGCACGAACCGGCAGCCTTATAAAGCCAGCGTGTAGTCGATAGCCGATTAAAGCGAAAAGCACCGGCCGACGCAAGCCAGAGTACAGAGTGACAATAATGTCGGGTAGATGCCAGAGACATCGATTTAAGCAACTTACGGACTTTGACAGAGGCATGATCATCGGCCTGAAAACCGGAGGGTGGTTGGCACGTCGTATAGGCGTGCACATGAACCGTTCTGACCATCCGACAGTGTTGGGAGCTGTGGACACGTTCCGGCACTTCCACATGGCAGAGCGGCACCGGTTGGATCAGGAGGACCAACGCTAGAGAGGTTCGACGGATCGTGCGGCAAGCACGGAGGGATCCCACGGTGACCAGGTCCACTATACAGGCAGATGTAGGGGCTCCTGTGTGCCCATGAACCATTTCCCGACGCCTCGCGGAGGCAAATCTACGATCCCAACCACCTTACGTGTGCTCCCATTACCACCGCAACATCGCTGACTCCGTTTGCAGTGGTGCCAGGCGAGAGTAACGTGGAACGCCACAAACTGGCGATGTGTGGTCTTCAGCGATGAGTGCCGCTTCGTATTGGGGATAGATGATCATCGTGTCCGGTTGTGGAGGACCCCTGGTCAAGGACACAATCCCGACCTCGCTATCGAGCGCCGCACTGCAGGCATTATGGTCTGGGGGAGCCATAGCCTACGATAGCCGATCACCCCTCGTAATGGTACGTGGCGCATTGACGGGGCAGCGGTATGTCGACGACATCGTACGGCCCCCACGTTTTCCCATTCGTGGCCGGGATACCAGGAGTACTATACCAGCAGAATAATGCCCGTCCGCACATGGCTCTGGTTGCCCAGGCCTGCCTACGTCGTGGACAGACACTTCCATGGTCTGCCCGCTCCCCGGACTTGTCCGCTATCGAGCATGTTTGGGAGCAGCTGAAACAGCAGCTCCCACCATGCCACAATATCCGGGATTTGGAGCACAGCATCCAATACGTGTGGGCCAGTCTGCCGCAGGACAACATCAGGCGTCTATTCGCCACCATGCCGGACCGTATTGCAGCATGTAACTCCCCACGAGGCGGTGCAATGCGCTATTGATGATGACCGGATTGTGTACCACAGATCCCTTTGAAATTGTCCTTCAGCTCTATTTTTTGCCATCATATGCATCACTCGCCTGTATCATTAACCAATAAAATTTAAGTTGAATCCTATGCTTCCTTCTTGGTGCGCTAATTTCTTTGTCCGTGTGTGTCTTAATTTCTTATCAGTAGAGCAATTAGGGATGAGAAATAAGATATATAATAATATATATATATATATATATATATATATATATATATATATATAAATACTTGCTGTAATAGTGGAATCATGCATACAGAGGAGTAATTATTCGGTTTTTTTTCCTTTTTCATCTGAAGGTGTGTTTCAGGAGGTGATGGCAAAGATGGATCGGGTGGACATTCTCGCTAACAACGCTGGAATATGTTCAGAAAAGAACTGGCAAAAGATGGTGGATGTTAATCTGGTAAGTAATGTTTGATGTTGCTTTCAACCACGAAAGGTTGATTTGTAAACCTTGTAATACATTCGTGCCGTGTTAAGGGTTTTTATTGATTTATTTTGAATTTTCTACATATTTATTTTTTACATATAACTTTTTGATTTCACTTCACGCCTCTAATAAGCTGGGTAGTGGTCTCACACGGCCGATGAAATTCATCTCTGTCTAAAGACAATCACAAGCATCCATGTGCACAGCAGGATTCGAACCGACAGCCCGTCGGTTGGAGAGTGGATACGCTAAGCACTTGGCCAACCAGAATGGCATAATACTAAATATATGAACGTTATGAAAGCACTATTGGCAGGTCTCATCTGTTAAGTTTAAATGTGCTCTTAATAGAAAGTCTCTTTCACAGTTATCTGAAACAACACGTTCATAAATCTAACAGAGAAGATTGGGTCTCGGATGTCTACAGAAATTAATAAGGGATCGTCATCACTACCTAGACGCCCAATGTGATAGTAATTATTCGACCTTGATGGAGGAATTAAACCTGTCCTAAGGGGCGAATGCGGAGGAAAGAAGGGAATTTAAGCCTAATGGAAGATAACGATTAGGCCATATCAAATTGGAATTTTGTTGTAAAAAAAAAACAACTTACACGAAATATTAACAGAATTCGGGAGTGCTACCTGGGAATCTTCACTGCATAATGGAAGTAATCACGCTAATACAAAATCCACAACGCTCGGATTTATTAATCCGACAACACGTGTTCACGAACAAAAAGTAGATATGCCTACCTGCTACTTATGATCCCAAATGATTAAAGATGTTATCGATTTCCTTCTATTATTCATTAGATTTGATCTGATTCCAGTGTTTGATGAAAATTTAGGTATTAATTTTTTTATAAAAAGTAAATATTAAATTATGCAAGAATATCGCATAATATGTTTATTTAAAAAATATTCTGGTCTTTTAAATGAATTCCAAGCGCAATGTTTTATGAAAATAACTGGTCGGATACATTTAGACATTCAATTATATAAGATGGTTTGAAGGAAATCTTGTCTAAATCTATTCCGTGAAGTAATTTTCATAAAACTCCTCAGCCGCCTGAATCAGTGAACAAGTTCGCAAAGAAATCATTTGTAAGGAGACGCAATGGAATTTTGGAGTTCCGATAACTATAAGCAACAACCATATTAACTAAATTGTTAATTAAAGCATAATTTGATTACAGATTAAATATAGCATATGGATAATTTTATAATTTACACTAAACTGCACTACAATCACCATTATTTACAGATAAAATTACTTTAATGATATAGATAGGAAATTTGTTGACTTGTATGGAAGGTATTAATACTTACAGGACAGTCTTTTAAAAACCATCTTCTCAAAGGTAATTAGGCGACTTGACCGGAAGATATTATGAATTATTATTATTAATAGTAGTAGTAATATTTGAATACAATGATTTAGGTCGAATGGATAGATGCAGTTTGCTGAAGATGTTAGTACTGTTGTGAGTTTTGTATATAAACGTATATGTGAACAAATATTTAAAAAATGAAAAAGAAAGATCTAAGAAGATGGAGGAAAAAGAAAATCTGTCAATGTGAACTTAGAGAAGCTAACCCATACGAACAAACCAGCCAACAGGGAGTGCGTTGGGAGGTAAATTTTGTATACTTTGTACATCGGCGGCACAGCGGCAGTTAGAAGGAATAAGCTTGATGCGCAAGTCAACTAAAGCTCAAAAGAAAACAGATCATAAATCTGGAGATCGCAACATTATCAAAATGTAAGAGGGAGCAAAGTAAAGATCTTTCTTTATAGAAATAAACAGGACTGTTTTCATATCGTTGAAGTTCACTCGCACTCTGAGAGGATCTATTTAAGATATTGGTTAAGGAATATCTTGAAGCTTGAATTATTTGAGTACTCCGTACAAGGTTTCTAGAATGAAGAAGATTGGAGAAAATTGTCGTCAGCAAAACTACGGAGAGGCTTTGCATTTAGAGAGAGAGAAGAAACTCGATGTACAGAAGAAGAAGAAGAGCGTAGGCCAGAGGCCCGGGCTATTCCTGCACTATTCATATTTCGGTCTGTATCTTGAGAAGCTCCAAAATACTAAAAATACTATTTTTCTATATCCCGAAGTATCAGTTGTGGGAAGCTTTCCGATTCTTGCGATACATCATTCGCTCATCATCTGAGATATTTTATCCCTTGGAGAATTTTGGTTTTCCCCTCTTATATATAAACCGACGTGGAACACATTTTTCGTAGTATGACATGTAAGTTATACATAAAGTGGAATTTGTGGTAATTCGTGCAGTTCATAAGGTTTCTCCATGTGATGAACTGAAGGCTTCTGGAAAGTCAATAATAGTAATAAATGATTATTTAATACACACACACACACACACACATACATACATACATACATACATACATACGAGTAGAAGTCATAAATAAAATTTATTGTTAATACTATATGATGCACTTTTTGAAAAGAGAAGTCAATTTTGTTTGTTAAAAGTAGCATCCCCCCCACCGTATTCATAATGTATATTTACATAGACGTATTTGTCTTCCATCACCCCAAAATGGACCCCTCTTTATAGGAAAGTACAAATTCAAATTCCACCCTATAACTGTCTCTCTCTGTTATTTTCAGAAAGGTGTGGTGCGTGGGACTCAGCTGGGATTGCGATTCATGGGAAAAGACCAAGGTGGACATGGTGGAAGAATAATCAATACAGCCTCCCTGGCAGGTAATACTAACGAAATTTGACATTTTTCTGATGTCATTCAAATTCTTACTCAAGTAAAAATACAAGGAAACCACATTCCTTTCAAATTCCACAAGGAAATTTTGAACACCTACTTAACAAATTAAAAAATTGAGGCAGTGGTAGAATGGAAAATCGAAAATCCAATAAATCCAGCATTCAAGCTCTTTAAGTCTTTGAATTCATCCAAAAATTTAACGACACTTCTATTCTCAATTAATTAAAAAAAATAATATTTGCAGGCATAGACAAGCGCCTTTTGTCAATGGCCCATTATCAAATATTCCAAATGCTTAAAAAAAATCAGCTAACGCCTTTTATTCCCTTATAGGGAGTAGGCAAGACCATTATACCCTATCTAGCTTTTGGATACTGAGTGGGCAGTTCAATCTCCACCGGTAGCCAATCGGAGATAGCTGGCCCATGTCTATCACTAATTACAGCAGCCACTGATGAAGAGGTTGGCAGACAAGTGCTGCCATCTCTTGATATCTAACCCTAACAAGATATGTTACTGTCTGAAATAATGTGGGTACACATTATCTTGAGTTTATGGAATTATTTTCTTGAGTTTATGGAACCAAAAACTCGAGTTTCTGTGAGGAAAAACTCGCATGCCCATGTCAGGGATCGACTAACTCGGGAATCGGCCGAAGAAAGGCTTAGAAAAAGTTCCTCTAGTCGGCGACTAGACTCGAACTTAGTCTGACTTCGAGCGACCAAGTGCAGAGGACACAAGCGACACTTCTCACTGAGCTACACAGACCAAATGCTTTTAATTGACTTGTTATCCATAAATACTACCACCAGTATTTCCTTTTCTCACATATTTCTAGATAGTTATTATACGGAGCGCAGAGATGCTCAACTCAAAGAATTCCACTTTGAAATGTTCAACTAAAGAGTTGTCGAAATCAGCCGCTTCATAGCAAAATTCAGTTAACTTAAAAGCTACTTCAGAGGAGGGAAGGAGGGAGAGTCAATTAAGGGAAGTGGCAGACTGAGAGGGGAGCCAAGAGGCCCCAAAGAAAAAGAAAAAAACTAGAAAAGTTTCAAAAAATCTGAGATAAAGAGTCAAAAGACTTCACTTCGGCGATGCAAATACTAAGAACAGTGATTAAAGCTTCTCCACCTTTACTACGAGTTGCCACGGCAAGTACTACTTGGCTTACGCGTGGACTCGCCAAACCTTTATAGGTTTTAAATTCGGCATGGAACTGTTAGATTTTCTATCTTAGAGTTTCTTAATCGACTAAGAAATAATGTTGGAGTCAATATCCACTTAATTTGAATAATTTTCAAAAAATCTTTTCCTAATTAAAATTCTTTTTTTTTATATTTATGTTGTGTCGTGTCTTCTATTTCTATACTAATTATGAATTAGCGATAATTGCAGATGCCCAGTCATAGGTCGTATGAGATACGTAGTGTGTATTCGCAAATCGTCTGCTATACTTAGAACCCCATCCCTTCCAGTTTAAATCCTGAGTGCGCTACTGGTTAGAATATATATTTAAGTAGATAATCAGTTATTAAACACGATAAGTGCTGTTCCGAAAGAAATATTTCAGATTCCAGTTTTGATTTTTTGAAAGTTAATAAGATATTAAGAGCTGGAGTTGACTTTCTATAGACTCCAAAGTACAGACAATTAAGTAGTATCGTTTATATGTCGCGTGCGTGTATAATATCTGTGGTATACGTAGAAGACTCTAGTGGATCCACGAATTATATTTAACGAACTGTGCCCCCCCCCCCGTAGATGGGATCATCATTTTTAAGGGAAAGGACGAAATTATACCAGGATCACCTCATATATAAAAAGTTCGTGTACTTTTTTTTAATGCCAATAACAAGCAATGCCGAAAGAAGGCAAAATGTCGAGAAATAAACGTAAATCCATTGATAAATGGAAATGAGAAACCTTCACCCCTACAGTGTTTCATTCAGAAAGTGTTCAAAATAACCTTCGTTTGCTTGCAACACAACTGTTTTAGGCTTCTGATTGGTAGTCTCAGCAGCAGAAAATTTCTGGCTAGTGTCTGATGGTACTGCATGCATGTTCAAATCCTGCACTTTAAGAACATTCCCCACTGGGAGTAGAGTACACCAATAATTTCAAGTTGCCTCACACACCAGAACAAAGAATTTTGATCAGATGACCGAAGCTGGTGTAATTGTTTAATTAATTAAGCAGGCAAAATGTTTGTTGCCAGATTTCTCAAGAAGTCAGGGTACGAAGGTATTGCAAGTGTATTTAGCACAGTCGTATTAAAATCTGTCTCTAAGGATTCTACCCGTACGTTCATGGTAGGTATCATTGGACAATTCTCACTAAATAACTTCATGTGGATTTTGATTGGCGCCCACTGCTTGGAAAGAAGTCAATGGACACCCTCCCCCCCATAGGCAAGATGCATCGTGCCGTGAAACAAGTTACTCGTTTGTAGTCAGTATAATGTGGAGGAATACGATGCTCCCAAGACAGTACAACTGTGTCCGGATGAAATGGCTGCGAGAAGGGAACTGACAGAGTTTGAAAGAGGCATTGTGATAGGATGCCACGTTCGGAACATTGTTGACATGTGATAGCCGAATTTTTCAACAACCAGTGATACTGTACTCTGATAGAAGCGAAGGGAGTCAAGTGCAAATATTTACCGCAGTAGACGCCCCATCACACGCACCAAACATGACTATAGGATGCTACGAATAATATGTAAAAGCCATCATTCGTCAGCCAAAACTTATACTACGGAGTTCTGGGCATCAACTGGAACACGAATCTATGCACAAAAAACATTCAGAAGCGAGACTCACAAGATGGGTTTCCATCGTAGGAAATATGCAATATGTACGTCCCACCATGTAGCGTCGTCTCTTTAGTGGTGCCAAGAGCGCATACAGTGGTGTGGAATCTTGAAAGATTTGTTATTGAACGACGAATCACTTTACACCTTCAACGGAGCAGATGGCCGGGTGTGAGTGGTGTTGCCGAAACCCGGCGAACGTCTCTTATTAGAGTGCGTAATCCCAACTATTCAATTCGGAGGTAGCGGTGTAATGGTACGGGTCTGTTAGTTTGACCTCGGACTTCTGTTTGCGATGCCACGAATATTGAACTCAGAAAGGTCCTCTAAGTTATTTATGGGAACGTCAAATACCATCCTCCATGAACAGTGCTTCGTCTGTGAAAAGCACTCGAGAGAGAGAGAGATCGTTTGTCCAACCTATACCTGTAGAATCTGCATACAAAACACTACTCGAGGACTTGCATTTCTAAGTAGGTATTTCTGAAGTTTCCTTTAGTTCAGTTTTCTTCAGTTTCCCATTGCAAAAAACTGAAGAAAATGGACATTTCTGTAGCTCAGTCAGTATCGGCGTGTGTCTCTTCTGTTTGGAAACGCCTTGTTTCCAAATCCCGTCCAGGACACGAAGAAGCGTTATAAGTGTTTTCACTTAAGGGTGAGTTAGTGATCTTACATGGACGTAGATGGATTTTTCCTGCTCAAAACAGGAACACTGCCCGTTTGAACACAGCAATTAACAGGACGTGATTCGGACATAATTTCAAATAACAGCATGAATCCAATGCCAACTGCCTTACTCACATTGAATCTGAAAGCAAGTCCAGGCGAATCCTGTATGAGATTCTGGTTATTTATCTCAAGTTATTTATCGAGTCGTGTCCATGGCGATGTTTCGAATAAAAGCACCAAAGTACCTCGTTATACTGCGTGTGTACTATTGCTGCGTAGTTTGAGGAGAATGTTGTGGGAAAAGGTTATTGGCCAGCAGAAAATGGTTATCTATAATAAGTCACCCCTGAAATTAATTTGAAAATCAGGTAGGATTCATGCAAAAAACAGCGAAATAACAGTTATTAAAGAAGACTGGTTCGAAATACTTGACTCATCTGATATCAAACTGGTGGAGGGTGTACTAATAAAAGTTACAAAAGAAGCACGTTAAATTTAGCTTTTTACACTGATCTACTATTTATTTTTAATACAATGCAATATTTAAGGTATTTGTATATATATAAATGGTTGATGCTCTCTTGTTTTTCTGGATGAGAATTCCATTTTTATAAAACGACACTTAAGATTCCTTAAATTCAGATTCCTATTAAACCCTTCAAGGATTTTCGTAGGAAAGTGAAAATGCTTACAAAGCAAACGTTTTAATTTATTTTTAGGTTTGATTCCATCTCCTAAGCATGCAGTCTATAGTGCAACTAAGTATGGCGTGATTGGAGCGACCTACAGTTTCGGAGTAAGTAGTTCAATATGTAGACATTTTCAAGTGTTTATTTATTCATCAATCTATCAGTAAACTGCAACCCGTATTTCATTAGAAATATTTGTAAATTAAATTAAGAACATACACGTTACAGACAAAAATACTGTAGGGTTGTATGTAGTTTGAGAACTGAACACTAGGAGAGACGGTTGGATGTATTTAGCGAAGTAGAGTAGAGTGCCCTCTTGCAATGAGTAATCGGACCCCTTGGAGGTGTTACATAATAATAATAATAATAATAATAATAATAATAATAATAATAATAATAATACTAATCTTGAAATTTCCATAGGTGACAAGAAGTGCCAAGTTTTCACATAATATTATCAATATTCTAAGATTATATGTCAGTATTGTTTAATTCAAAAATATTTAAAAACAGCATTTTAAAAAAAGATTTGCTTGGATTAGAATCGAGCTTTGTTAAAGATCAATCTATGATGATGTAACTTTCTAATTAAACAGCAAAAGAACACACGTAAAAATAGGACCACATATCTCCAATCGAGAAAATGATAAGTGAAATGATGGAAGAAAGATGAAAATTGCAGAATCCAATAAAGATATAATCAGTCTAAACAAAACAACCTGTAAAATGGCGTAAGCTAGATGCAGAGGTGAAGCTGTGGATAACAAAAATAATGGAATTTGTGTCTAGGACTATGATCATTTTTTTAAGCGAGATGTTTGATGTGGCACACGATGTCGCTGACTTTGCTAGAAAAAATTTAGATTTAGGAAAGGGCATGAAGTAGGCATGTAAAATAAGAAATCAAAATTTGCGATGGGTGAAGAGTGCATTAGGAGTATGTGAAACCCAAGAAAAATCCAAAGTTTTTAAAGAAATGTGGAACGGATTGGCAATTTGATGGTATGAAGATGATGAAGATGTACTGTTTGAAGGATGTTCGACTATAACAATAGTAATGAGCGTGATAATAATGATACGCGTTTTAAGGCAAACCTCACATGATATTTCCCTGTGTTTTTTTTTAATAAAGTATTTGTGAAATTTTGCTTCATAAGATTCAGGTGAATGTGGATTTATCAAAATAAGACAGAACGATATGATTGTGGTATACACCTCCATTCCGCTCAAAACTTATAAAAAAAACTTTATAAGTTTTTTTTTCTTTCCATCTGAATTTCCAGAGTTTCCTTAACGGAAAGTAGTCGAATTTTCCAAAATTATCTCAGTCGGTTCAGAAGAACACACACAATTTACAAACATAACATACTTCCACATAGCTCGAATTCGACCATAATTCCAACTGACCTACTACGATAACAGTGCAACTCAGAGTACAAGATCTGAGGACACTTCAGGATTCCAGACCGAAGTGTAAGCAGTCCCGAAAAATATCTTAATCACTCCCATTTGCAGCAATGACAGAAAGAAAAATTAACTAGGGGATAATAATGTGTAGTTCATCCTGAACTGTTTTTTTTTTTTTTGGAGGGGGGAGGGGTCGTATTTTTCATACAATACTAAAGTAATCGTACGCTATTATTTAAGTAAAGTGTTCTCAATATGACACTTATTAGCTGCTATCGTCGTGCAAAATTAATAGAAAACCAACATATTTTAACTGTTTTCTTTTTTTCTCTCTTTGCAGAGTGATTTTTACTTCGCCAAATCAGGAGTGTCGGTGTGCGCTGTTTGTCCAGGGGGAGTAGAGACCAATATGTACTGGGAAGGAATAAAGGAGTTCAGCAGTGAAGAGGTTGCATTTATAGAAAGAGAATTCCCAGTTATTCGGTAAGCCTTCGAGAGCTGAACAGTTTTACAGTGAGAGTGCGCTAAATGCAAAGTCAGTATTCTTTCAGAGAGCGTTCGATGGTGCTCAACCACCGAACGCTCAAAATATGCATTTTATATTCTATTTCTTGTTCTCATTATCATAAATCTTAAAGGTTATTAATGAAATAATGTTAAACAAGATAATATCTGAAACGGTGTATGTTTGCGGTACTAATCAAGTAATTTTACACATTAAAAATGCAGCAATTCACTTAATGAAGTAACTTGCCTTAACCATATTAAAACAATACTAATGAGATTTTTCACACATTTCATGTGATTATGCTATTCTAATTTATTATTTTTTCCAGTCCCTCTGATGTTGCCGAAGCCGTGCTGAAACTATTAAAGGATGGCAAAAATGGAGCACTTCTGAAAGTGGCCAAGGACTGCGTCGAATATGTGTGAGAGACATTTCTTCTTTTCCTAATGATGAAGGATTAAAGAAGAAATTTCCTTGTCTTATTATTTACTTTTAAAAGTAAATACGCATTGTAAGAACCACAAGACAAATTAGTATTTCTTTAGAATAATTAATTATTAAACATTAACCTCATATTTCTAATAAATTTAATTTTCAGTATTATCCAAGGAATTAATTTATTGTATTTCTACGATACTTACTGATTATTAAGCCCAAGCCCAATAAAGTTAAATTACATACAAGACATTAACATATTTTTGAATAACGTTATTAGTGGAACTTTCATAAAGGTAATAAAAATTACCTTTCACTATAATCTTGGCAACTTACTAATACAGTGTAATTGTGTAAATATACACTGGTAAATGTGGATAAAACGAACCGCTAACCTATTCTGCTTATGAGGCTACTGGTGTAGCGAAGTCACAAAGGAAGGGCTGCATGGACATGGCGTATAATGTATGGAACACGTGTTGTGTGTGCAAGTATTCTGAGGTAAAGATTAGTTTGCGAAGTATATTTGCGTGTAGTTAAATATGCTCATATCGATGATGTCGATTAGAATATTATTTAAAACCAATCCATGTTACAAATCAAAAATGTTATAGTAAAATAGACATTGAACTGATTAAAAAGTATGAATAGATTTTATATCAATTCGATCGAACGTTGAATTAACCTTCTAAATTTCCTATTTATGCACTTCTTAAACCAATACATTTCTCTCCCATAGTCTTTGATTCATACGATTATTCGGTAATCTAATCTTACGACTTCACTAGAATTATTTAGAAGTCTCAGGTGTCGAGTCAGTGGAACAACAGGCTTAAAGTATCTTGATGAACCCAAGTTAAAGGTACCACTGACAATTACTGATTGTCAGTGGTTCCTTGATTTACTGACAATTCATAACCTGCAATATTCGGTTGCCGATGAGTGGAAAAAAGTTTGGAGAAGGGTTAAAAAGCCTTATAGCATCTATGGGGACATTCAAAGTATTTCTCTAATAGGCAGAACCATTTAGTCTCGAACCCAATGTGCGACACTAACAGATTCGGAATCAAGATGATATATACATTAACTGGACAAAAATGAGAAACTCACAAGGGTTTAAATTCGGACTCATTCGCCCTGTCAATGTTTCAAACACTTTACACTAGTAAAGTGTGTTTGAAGTTTTGTATGAATTCAACGAGCAATGTTCCATTTAAAACTGCGCATGCGCTACCAAGTAGCAGTCACTCGCACGCATACAAGACTCATTTGTACCGCTCACGACTCACTAAAAAAGTGTTTGTTATCGTAGGATGTATCAATAAACAAAAGAGGAGATACATTTTAGTTTGGAAAAGAGTGGATACCAATCAAACACGATGTTACTAAATGGCAAACTTATAACCGCGATGGAATTCGTTACAGATTCCAAATAGATTTGTGAAATCTCTTCGGAATAGAAAATGAATCTTACTTATTCAGGTAAGAACCTCCTTAACTCAGTCGATATAGACGAAGCTCTTTGGTCGGAAAAACCTGGGTTGGATTGCCGTTCTTGACGTGAGGAACCTCTACCTGGTCTCTTTCGACAAAAGGTGAGATAGCTGGTCTCATACAGGGTTGCGGGGTTCCACCGGAAACTGGGGGTTTTTGGCCCACAGATTGACACACGAATCTGCACAAAAACATTCAAAACTGAGTCCCACAACGTGGGTTTCCACGGTATGACCGCAATATGCAAGCCCCCCACATTACCCGAACCAACGTCTTCTTCATTTGTGCATAAAGCGTGTACAGTGGGACGTGGAAGTTTAAAAGCTGTGTTATGGACCAACGAATCACGCCAGGCCTTCTGCCGAGACGATGGACGGGTGTGGCAGATATCCGATGAACGTCTCTTACCAGAGTGCGTAACCCCATCTACGAAATTCAGAGGTGGTGGTGTGATGGTATTGGCCTGTTTTCTTGGTTTCGCCTCAGACCTCTGTTGTGCCACGAACACCGAATTCCCAGAGCATTCGGAACAATGCAATTCATCCTCCTTCGTGTCGTTTCTACTGACTTCACCATTCTCTTTATCAGGAAGACAAAGCACAATGTTAAAGGTGTTGATGTAACTGCGTGGTTTGGGGACATGAACGAACCAAATCATTAGACTCGGCGAGCCCTGATCTCAACCCTATTGAACATCTGTGGGTGAACTTGAGCATCAGGTGAGGTCAACGGACTTCCGCTCCATAACAGTCCAGGACTTCATTAGAAGAATGGTACAAAATTTCCGTTGATCGCTATCGTACACTTGTGGAAATTATGTCCCGTAGAATTGCAGTAGTCATCGAAACGAAAGGTGGTCTTACGTCTTGTTAAGTTGTCCGCCGTGACTGTCTGTTTCTTACAATATGGCGTCCGCTGACTTCTTTCCAAGCAGTGTATACCATAAAGCGAAATCGACCAAGAGATTGCGTTTCGATTCCGCTCGGTGGCCAACGGTGTCTTCGGGGTGTGACTTTTGCTCAGCTTATTGGAGACTTGAAGTAGCTTGAAAAAATTTCCATGCTCGGTTTTTAGAGCTGCGTTTCCGAATTATGTAAAACGTTGAAATCTTTTATGTAAATGTAAAAAAAAAAAAAATTAAAATAATTTAATTAAATTATTGTTTCTAAATCGAATTTAAGTACTTCCATTATTAATTATGGTTCGTAGTGTTCATTAATATTCCTACTTCTCAGTTAATCTGTAAAAGCTAAAAAACTTCTGTTGAAAACAGGAAAATATGCTAATTTAAGAAGTTTGATGATAAATGCTTTGTTTTTCATTTTTCTTCCATTGAATTTAACAACCAAGTTAATTGTAAAAATGTTTTGATGCCTTTCTTAAACACTTATAATTACAAATTTTTAATTTTTAAAATTTTTAATTTTAAAAGCATTTTTTAATTTTTTAAGAGTACAATAATTTTTAAAATAATTTTCTGGCAAATTCCTAATTTTCTTCTGATTTGTTCTGAAGAGGAATTCCTGTTGATTATAAATCTTAAATACTCAAATTTGCAGATCCCTCGATTACGTCCTTCCCCATTAAGATACATTTCTTTTGTAGATACCTTCTTTGACTAGATTAATCTAGTCAAAGAAGTTGCTGATGTGTTGAAATGAAAGGCAATCCTAGTCTTACTAGGACTGCCTTTCATTTCCTCTGCTCTCTCTTTCTCTCTCTGATCTCGTCTTAGCATTCCTTCCAGCTCTTCCCTGTCTGTTCAGAAGAGTGCTGCGTCATCAGAATATCTCAGGTTGCTAACTCACTTTACACCAATCTAATTCCGGACTCAAGCTGATCAAATGCCATGCACGTAATGTAATTAGAAAAGTGGTGAACAGCTAAGAAGATGGTAAGTATCCTTAATTATCCCCAATGCTCATCCAAAATTCAGATAATTTAATACTACAAGTATTCTTATGGTGACCTTTTTTACAATCTATGAATAAACTATCATCCTAGCAGTGAGCTTAAACGCCATTTCTCTCATTACAGTGCAGTTTGTGTGTGTGTGTGTGTGTGTCCTTCTGGCAGATGTGTCTATTTTGCTATGTAAATCCTCTAAGGGATGCACCATGTAGGAGTTGACTCTTTCCCAGAGAGAGTTCGCTTCTACAAAGAATGAAGCTGATTTGCATTTTTGTATATTCGATTTTCCATTCAGTAGCGCACCAAATAAGGAGAAGATGGAACTGCTCTTTCTCCAAGTACTTGAATCTAATAGTAGAGAACAATTGCACTGTTCCATACAACGTGGCAATAAGGAATGACTACATTTTATAAGTCTGAAATACTGGAGGACTGATTTCTTTCAAGCATCTTTACAGAGATCGGCAAACATTCAAAAAAAAAATTGCTATTATCTAAAGGACTAAGAAATGAATTACATATTCCCCCCTCTAGAAGACCTTTTCGAGTTCACAGCGGTTGCAATACTTTAATAAAGACTATATTCTATTGATCAGGCAAAAATATAAAATTATTTGAAAAATGCCGTTAATTTGAGATCGTCCTATGGCTTTCAAGCTCGAAACTGTTGCGAATATCGAGTATAAATTGGTAATGCAGAATAGCACAAATTTATCTGAATTGCCTGATGCGAAGCAGTTATTCATTTAATCCTATCCTATCCTAATTCACGGTCACGCGTCGACCTACACATTTTACCGTGTCGGCTTTCGGTACCGAAATCCTACGGAATAGGTTGGTTACTACTTATTCATGGAGGTGTCGTACGTCTGTATAAGCGTGTGGTCACGGGGCGGTTTTGCCTGTTCACGGGGACGAAAAACCTGAGTTTTCGAGTTTCGAGTTTACTTCGTCTATAACTGAGCTACGTACCTTCATTATTTTAATAGAATTATAAATCAATTGTGGTAATAGCAACTTTGTGGTAACAATAATTAAAATCAGTGAACTAAGTAAAGGAAGGATAATATTCCAATTCAGCTCCCTCCAATATTTAATTTTGTAATAAACAGAAAGAAGGACAACATTTCAACTTTGATTCTCATTGCATAATTTTATATTAAATATGCCATAAAAAGCTAAATTTATCCGTATCTGTCGACATCGTCATGTGAGGTTTCAAGCACCCAATGCTCTTCGTGATGTTTTGTTATCAGCGAACTTGACTTTTAAGCCGGTTTTATCGCACCGAAGACAACAGAAAACAGGAACACACACGTTTTCACTTTGGAGCTGAATGCTGAGGAGAAAGGTAAGCGGACATTTATTTTTTGATTGCATTCGTTTCAAATTTACGTAGTGTTCACTGGCAGGCGGTCAGAAAATATAATATCTTTTATATATTATACAATTCTGAAAATATATTATATCGGACTTCCTGCATTACGAACTGAAGATTACCGATTAAACTCGGGGTTCAATGTAACGAAAGATTTCAATAAAGTCGAAATTGTTTAATTTCTTAACAAAATTGCAAGCTTTCCTCGTGTTTTGTTGAAAACATCTAATTGTCAGCGTTTGGTCGGTTATTTTGAGTATTTATCAACGGAATTATGAGGTTTCCATATAAAATATATTTAGAATTTGGTCTCAGTTTCAGATTTGACAGTGTCAGCAGTTGTACTGGTGACAAGAGGGTATCTTTAGAGGGGAAAGTGCATTTTCAGAGGCCAAAAGACGTACGACCGGGATGTGTTTATGCTAAGAATGGCGAAGTGTGAGTAGACAAAGAAAAGATCTGAACTTGTTTGGAGATCAGGGTGTTATGAAAGATAAGACAAGCGAAGTGAGATATTTCTAAAGAAAAATCAGGCAGAAAAGTTCAACTTTTATTTAATACATTTCGTCTCTGTTTTACAATTCTACAGTAATTCTATCTGTTTCAGAGAATTTTTCTCAATATTTAAATTTTTCAATAAAACTAAGACCAATAAACGAAAGGTTTTAACTAATAATGTAAAATGATTAATCTTTTAAGTAAACCTTTCTGCGAAATATTGTGTCTTGCGAATTTAAGCATCTTGGTTAAGTTATCCTATTTTTTTTTAAATTTATTTTTCTTCGGGCTTTTGACAAATTCTTCTAATAATTTATGCGGAGAGAGCCATGCTGGTAAAAAAAAAGTTTAATGCGGACTCCAAGCTAAAACTTTATTTAGACGAACTAATAGGAATGCAGCTAAATACATTTTGAGTTTAACTATGCGTGTGTACTAAACAGGTTTTTGTTATCCATGCTTCTCTTTTTTGAATAAATAGTAAGCAGAATTCAACACTGTTATTGAGTTTGACTGCATTTCAAACATTCAACTGCAATTCTCAGGTAATAACAGAAGCAAGAGGAACTCAAGTCGCACGAAAGACTCCTTTGTTTTACTATTCGGAGAAGATGAACAACGCTTATCAAAGAATGTGTTGGCGATGTGTTGGCGGCCATCATCTGCGTTGATGGAGAAGAGAACATGGTTAGAGAGAGAGAGCTGGCTCTGGTTCTGTTGTAAGAAATGTCTCTTTGATGTTCCTCCATGCATAAAAGGATGGATTTAGCAGTTTGGCCGTAATATGGCTTGCCACAATCACACAAAATTTTATAGACATTACCATACATCAGCTCTCTCTCCCCGAAACTGGCAAAAATGCTTCAGAAATTCAACATTACAACTTGCTTCACTACGTTCCCTAAACTTCGCTCCATACTAAGCAGACCTAAAATGAAACATCTTCCTACTCAATATCCAGGAGTCTATAAAATTTTGTGTGATTGTGGCAAGCCACGTTCTCTTCTCCATCAAAGCAGATGATGGCCGCCAACATGTCGTTGACTGGCAAAAACCCTCTAATATCCATGTGTGCTATGATGAACTGGAAAGAAAAATAATTGAATCTAAAGAAATATCACTTGATTCATCTCATATTAATAACAGCCTCAGCTATAATATTTCTGATGCGCACATTGCCACTGTCCGATACTGGCACTAATAGCAGCTCACACACGTAGTTAACTTCAGTTGGAACTCTAGCACGCATTTCTTTTAAATGTACTTGTTTTATACTAGATCTGTTAATGTATTTTTCATGTGTCTGTTATATTTTATTTTATTCTTTGCCCATGATACCTGAAGAAATTGTATTTCAACGAAACTAGTTGAATCTTAACAATAAATTTGGCATTCTCGGTATAAAGTCATTTAATTTTCTTTTTTATATACTGTTCTACCGAGTAAATAATGAACATTAATATATACAGGGTGTTCGGGATAAATTTGACATATTTATAATTAATTATATTTTCCCGTAAGTTACATGTATTAACACACACTTCTCTTCATTTAAAAGTTTGGACCCTTCTTCATTCATATACAAGATGTCAGAAAGGATGGATAGCTGGAACCCACCTGAATCATGGAAGAGAATAACTTGTATCATGATGATTCGTGCCCGCCATCAAAATAAGGATATTACGACTGCTGCCCAATGCTCCCTGAATACAGTAAAAACAATCAGGCATGAACTAGAGACTTGCAATGGTGACTACGAGGATGTAGCAAGAAGAAAGATCCCTAGCAGACGATCTGATTGCGTTCGTACAGCAGAATTCCTCGCAAATCTGCAGGAACAGGTGTTGAAGAACCCTGGCATTGGAATTCGGGCTTTGTTCGTGGAGTTGCTAACTGTAGTCAAGCCCTGGATAACAAGGGTAGCCAATGGTAGGCCGTATGTATGGCAGCAGGATTCGGCCCCTTGCCACACCTCTGGGAAAAGTCAAAAATGGTTGTCTGAAAATTTCTACGACTTCACCAGTCCAAATGTTTGGCCTCCAAACTCCCCAGACCTTAACCCCATGGATTATTTTGTATAGGGCGCAGTTGAAAAAGACACCAATCGCACTTCCAGTAATACAAAAGCCCAGTTAATGGATAAAATTAAAACAGTTTTTGCGGCCCTTCCCAGGGAGACTGTAGCATCAGCTTGTTCGAGGTTCCGAAGCAGAATTGAAGCTGTGATCGATGCTAATGGTGGTTATTTTGAGTAAATCTTGTTGATAGTATTGTAATTAACTCTGCTGTAAAGTTTTTTTGTCAATTCATTAAATTTAATAGATACAAAGAAGATTTTCTTTTTCCTTACGAAACTGTCAAATTTATCCCGAACACCCTGTATATATATATATATATATATATATATATATATATATATATATATATATATATATATATATATATATATATACAGGGTGTTCGGGATAAATTTGACATATTTATAATTAATTATATTTTTCCGTAAGTTACATGTATTAACACACACTTCTCTTCATTTAAAAGTTTGGACCCTTCTTCATTCATATACAAGATGTCAGAAAGGATGGATAGCTGGAACCCACCTGAATCATGGAAGAGAATAACTTGTATCATGATGATTCGTGCCCGCCATCAAAATAAGGATATTACGACTGCTGCCCAATGCTCCCTGAATACAGTAAAAACAATCAGGCATGAACTAGAGACTTGCAATGGTGACTACGAGGATGTAGCAAGAAGAAAGATCCCTAGCAGACGATCTGATTGCGTTCGTACAGCAGAATTCCTCGCAAATCTGCAGGAACAGGTGTTGAAGAACCCTGGCATTGGAATTCGGGCTTTGTTCGTGGAGTTGCTAACTGTAGTCAAGCCCTGGATAACAAGGGTAGCCAATGGTAGGCCGTATGTATGGCAGCAGGATTCGGCCCCTTGCCACACCTCTGGGAAAAGTCAAAAATGGTTGTCTGAAAATTTCTACGACTTCACCAGTCCAAATGTTTGGTCTCCAAACTCCCCAGACCTTAACCCCATGGATTATTTTGTATGGGGCGCAGTTGAAAAAGACACCAATCGCACTTCCATTAATACAAAAGCCCAGTTAATGGATAAAATTAAAACAGTTTTTGCGGCCCTTCCCAGGGAGACTGTGGCATCAGCTTGTTCGAGGTTCCGAAGCAGAATTGAAGCTGTGATCGATGCTAATGGTGGTTATTTTGAGTAAATCTTGTTGATAGTATTGTAATTAACTCTGCCTGTAATTTTTTTTGTCAATTCATTAAATTTAATAGATACAAAGAAGATTTTCTTTTTCCTTACGAAACTGTCAAATTTATCCCGAACACCCTGTATATATATATATATATATATATATATATATATATATATATATATATATATATATATATATATATATATATATATATATATATATATATTGTACACACACATACGTATACGCTATATGCATACGATATACATTCTCAGAAGAGGTGCTTAGATTAATCGGAAGAGGTTATCAACTACTAAAGAGGAAAGAACGACCTGGAAGAGTGATCTCTCCATAGCGAAGGGACGGTCGTTTAGAATGATAATGATTCATCAGCAAGTAATTTTATAAACTTGGTTATTTTTACTCCTAATCCCGAGTATGCAAACAATTAAGTTTGCGCTGAATCAAAGTTCAAGTCTAAAGATGGTACAACACCAGGGCAACTCATTGTAAAGGTGGTTAAGCTCTGATCACTATTCTTAGTATTTTCCCATAATATAAAGCACATCTCACTAGAAGATGTATACTGCAATACATTACGGGTGGGGTCACTACCCAGACCGGTTTCAACCTTTTTTGAGGTTTCCTCAGTGAGTAGCTAGACCCTAAATACCAAGGTTTTAGTAATACAGAGCCTTAACAACTTTACCTATAGAAGTTGCAATAAGGTGTTTTTATTTTTAATAAAAATCTATGGAGGAGATATAGATGTAATAATTTTTTTTTAACTTGGGGATATTGTATATTAGGATAACCAAGTAATTTTATAAACTTGGTTATTTTTACTACTAATACTAAGTATGCAAACAATTAAGTTTGCGCCTGAAACAAAGTTCAAGTCTAAAGATGGTACAACACCAGGGCAACTCATTGTAAAGATGGGTAAAGATCTGATCACTATTCTTAGTATTTTCCCATAATGTAAAGCACTAGAAGATGTATACCGCAATACATTATGGGTGGATGATGTATTGCATCATAATGTATTGCAGTTTATATATATGTGTGTGTGTGTTTGTTAAAGATACCAAGCTATTTTAAACCTGGTTTTTCTCCATTTCCCAAGTAAGCAAACAGACAAATAAGTCAAGTTTATGCCTGCACGTTTTTCAAGCGCATATATTATACCCAAGGTAAAACACTTCCTACATCTATCTCTCATCCTCAGAGTTTTATTTAATAAGGTCAAAGCACCTTTTGGTAACTTGTTTTGGTAAAATACTTATAAGCTGGGTATCACTTAACCTTGGTATTTCTAAGCCTGGCTTCCACTGACGGGACCTCAATAAAGATCGAAACCGGTTGGAAACTTGGGTGATGAATGGCAAAGTTGTAGCCTGTGAAGTTAACTGAGGCACGGCTGTTGCTGTTACCCTTCTAGATGAGCAAATGAGCGTTTCTGATCCTGCGGGTCGCTCATTATTGGATGATCCGGGAAATTTTACGAGTTTTTGGAATGGTATTACCGCACTTAAACTAAGGGAAACCGGTCTGGGTAGTGGCCCCTTGCCTTTAATGCATAGCATCATACATCTCCTCAAGGAGATGGGCTTTGCATTAAGGGTAAATATTAAGAATAGTGATCAGAGATTATTCCACCTTTACCACGAGTTAGCTAGACTTCCACCACTTTGCGGGTCACCATCATCATAATCATTATCAAATTCCTGCCGTGTACCCTCAAGAGGTGTACAGGATATGATAGTACTACATGAAAAATTTACATCATTACTAGCTTCCTATCTACAATTTTCCTCCAAATCAGTCTGTTACTTGTCAAGTCACGAATATTATCAGTTCTTATATTTCTGTCGTCTAAGGCACTTTGTACTGTATCAATCCACCTATATCTTGAACTTCCTCTGGGTCATTTTCCTGCCAACCTGGCAGAGAACACTTGTTTTGCCAATCTTTCCTCGCCCATTTTGTTTAAATGACCATACCACCTGAGATTAGCTGTGCTAACGCATTCCTGGATGCTGACAATGTCAAGTTCTTTCCTAATATCCTCGTTTTTAATATGATATTGCCATTGATGCCATCTGTTCACGCCTCTAATCTTTCTCAGGACTCTCTTTTCTGCGGTCTCAAGTGTTTTACTTCTGACCTAGCTCTCAGATCCATAAGTTAAAACTGGTTTGAACACTGTGTATACAACTAATTTATTGTTCCGACTAATTTCTCTCTTATTCCATATGAATTTATTCAATTTACTTCCTACTATACCAGCTTTATTGATTCTGTTTTCTATTTCCATATTTAATTTACCATCTTCACTAAAAATCGTGCCTAAGTAGGTGAAATGTTTTACTTGTTCCACAGGTTCTCCGTTCACAATGCAGTTCAAATTTTCATTCTCTTTGTCTTGTTATTGCTGACCATCATACCATATCTATTGCAACAGTTATTCAATTTAGTAAGGGAATCTTGCAGACTCATAGTGGATTTCTTGATAAGTATAACATTGTCCGCATAAAGCAAAGAACTGACATTAATATCTCCAATTTTGATATCATGTTTAATACCATTTTCCTTCATAATGTGATCCATATTGATAATGAATAACAGAGGGGATAACGTATATCCTTGTCTCACACCAGATTTAACATCAAACCATCTTCCTGTACTTCCTTCAATTCTAACTGCTGACTTACAACTCAAATAAAGACTAAGTATTGCTTGATATAATGCTCCATTGACACCATATAACTGTTGTGTATTGAATAGCTTTTCTCTTGGCACCTTGTCATATGCCTTTTTCAGATCTACAAAACCCTAAATGGAGATTATTTAAGTTAAGGGATAATGTATCCCATATTGTTTCTTAGCCGAATAAGAAACTCGAAGAGTTTCATACCGCATATAGAAACTATATAAAGTTCGGCGATTCCAAGCGTAAGCAAATACCTGGATAGCAGCACCTGATCCTTTTCGCTACAAACTTGGTATTTTAACTAGGTCTACCTACTCACTGATGAGACCTCAAGAAAGGTTGAAACCGGTCTGGGTAGTGGCCTTCACTCATAATGTAGAACAGTAATACAGCTCCTATGAGCTAAGTTCACATTATGGGTAAATATCAAGAATAGTGATCGGAGCTTGCTCCACCCTTTCTATGAGTTGCGTCAGTTTGTACTACCTAAGGGACAGGTGCTGCTATCCAGGTATTTATTTGCTTACGCTTGGCATCGCCGAACTTTATATAGTTTCTACTATATTCGGCATGAAACTCTTTGAGTTTCTTATTCGGCTAAGAAACTATATGGGATACATTATCCCTTATCTTAAATAAGTTCATGTCGCCGAATTGAAACCTTTGGCTCTTCATATAATTAGTCAAATAGAGATCTTTGTTTTATTTCCAAGATTTCGCCACTATTTGTCGTAAAGTGAAGATCTGCTCCTGACAGCCTCTATTTGGCCGGAATCCAGCTTGTTCTTCACCAAGCTTTTCTTCTACAATTCTTCTCAACCGTTTATCAAGTATACTTGCATATATCTTACCAGGTACACTCAGTAGGGAAATACCTCTGTAATTCTCACATTCAGTTTTATTTCCCTTTTTATATATGGATACTATGAGAGCTCTGCTGCAATCATCGGGAATTCGTCCCTCTGTCCAGACATTCTGAACTATGCAGTGTAGCCACTGTAAGACTTTTATACCACCGTACTTAAGCATTTCTGCTCGAATACCATCTACTACTGCTGCCTTTCCACATTTTAAGCCTTTGGTGGCTTTTTTCTATTTCAGGTATGGATATGTATTCCTGACTGTATGCCTGTTGAGTGTTTTTTAACACTGTGCTATCACTGTTTGTTTCATTTCGCAATTTTTCGAAGTAATTACTCCATACTTCAAGGATATCTTTTTCTCCTGTTTTCATGTAACATTTATCATATCTAACTCTTCATACCACTCTTTCCTCCATTTATAAGCTTCTTCAACAACCTCCAGAATATTTTGCTACCTTCTTGATATTTATTTTCTTTGTTCTTGCCAAAATCTTCCCACGACTTTTTTTTAGCTAGTTTTACAAAGTGTTTGGAATTCTTACATTAGCCTCTGTATTCTCTAAGAGCACAAGCTGACTTATCTGCCAGGAACTTTTGATATGCTTTCTTCTTTTCCTTCACTGCCTCTTTAACTTCCTGTGTCCACCATGGAGTTCTAATTTTTCTATCCTTGCAGACAACTTCACAACATGCCTCTCTAGGTGAATCAATCGAAGCTTTCTTCAAGGGTTGCCACTGAATCTCCAAGGTTTCATTGCTATTCTAAAACTCTTTCATTTTTTTTCAATAACCTTTGTGTTTTTTAGTCTACAGTTCACATCTGAGAGCTGCTCAACTTTTATCCGCTTTAAAACTTTCTTACATGTTATTCTTTTCAATATGAAATTCAATTTTATCCTGCTCAAGACTAAATAGTGATCACTTCCAATTTCAAATCCTCTGTACACTCTGGTGTCCCGCACCAGAGAGAAAACATCACTATCAACAATTACGTAGTCAATGAGACTTTTCTTATTCCTTGCGTGTCACCTGGACTTGCAATTCGTGCAGGTGCAAACTCGACTTATTTGTCTGTTTCCTTACTTGGGAAATGGAGTAACACCAAGTTTAAAATAGCTTGGCATCTTTAACATATATTATTCCCAAGGTAAAAAAACTTTCTATATATATATATATATATATAGAATTAACCTAATATAAAGGCCGCATGTCCTATAAGCACGTGTCATGTGTGGTAAAATTTAAAGAAGAAAGGAGGAATATCTTCACATTTTCTTTGAACAGCTGAGGATTTTAATCTTTAGAAAAAGCATAGTGGGGAAGAATTCCAAAGAACAGAAGAAGATGGAATGAAAGAATCCGGGAAGTTGGTTCATGAGGTTACAGATGGACTATAAAAAGAGTGGTGGTTAGCAGCAACCCTTGTTTTAATGATTTTGGAGAAGAGTGAAGGAAACTTAGTGGCCATTTCAGCAGCTCTCAGTGAAAGTATCTGTAGGGGGTACAAACTGAACGTCAATGACAGAGGATCTTTAATAGGCCAGATGGACCTCTTCTAAATAGAATCAAGCAATCCAAGAAAGGATTTTGGTGTGCCATGCCACCCCAAATGTGGGAGCAATATTTAACGATCTGTAATATTTTAGCAATAATTTGGGATTTGCATAGAGTTAGCAGCTGTGAAAGGGCGAAGTAGTGTCTTCTAAGGAAAAGTATACCAAGATTTTTGACTGCTGTAGAAGTTATAAGAGAAATGTGTTTGTGTCAGACCAAGAACGGAAATGTGATCTTGTTTGGATATCACAGTATTACTGAAGGTAAGAGAGGGATGCGATCTCTTTCTTGCAAGAGACCAGAGAGGACTGATTTTGGTGGCATTGAAATCTACAAGGTTGTCCCTGCCTCACTGGGAAATTGCTAGGGGATCGGAGTTCACGCCTCTGGCCGCAGTGCATCTTGAGGATTCTAATACTTCAGCACTACAAGATTTGTCAAAGGAAACGAGGAATGGAGCGAATTTCATCATCCAAGCAATGAATAGGATCGTTCATCTGTGAGAGCAAGTCATTTATAAACGAAAGGAAGAGAGTGGGTGAAAGAAGGGAATACTCTGGGATACTTCTGCATTGATGGAGAAATCTGAGGAGAGAAAAAACCGTCCACTATGAATCGTCGTCAGCGACCAGTTGCAGAGTGTAGTAGGCAAGCCATAGGCTGGCAGTTTGCGAAGTATACCGCTGTGCCAAACTGTGCCTTTGAAATGTCGAAGGCAATCATTTGAGTTTTTCTGTATTTTTACATCTCTTGAGTTCAGACGTGGGTGGTGAAAGCGAGAAGATCAGCTGTAGATGGCGAGTGTGCAGAATCAGTACTGCTGGTCACTAATTAGTTGGTAGGTCTCTAGGTTGCTCAAGAGTAGATTGATGATCACCTTCTCCATAATTTCAGAGAGAAGTGACAGCGATTGTACGGTAGTTCGTTGGACCTTTATCACGTTTCTTTTGCAGGGCTGTATATGGGCCTATTTCCATGTTGTAGGATTTGATGCTAGCTGATCGGCAAGCCTCTAGATTCGTTACTAACTTGTGTGGTCCCGAGCGGTAGGGTATGACCCCCCCTACAGTTTGATTTGTTTGCTATTGAGACTATCACTCTTGCTGAATGTGGGAAGAGAGAGGAGGAAACAAAAATCGGAACACTTGTTCTAGAGACGAAATATGGCCGCAGTCACTTCAATTCTCTAGAATTGAAGATTCGAGTATAATGTTTTCTTTTCATTAAAAGCGGCATTGCATAAAGAAAAATTGAGCAGAAAACACACCAATGAACGTTAGATTGGCACTTAAAAAACTGTACTTAAAGAAAAAAATTACAATTTCCTAGAATGAAAACAAGCAGCTCTAATAATGCTTGTCACGAAAGGAAAACGAAGCATGAGCGCGCGCACACATACACACATACATGCAAATCTGCACATACCATACATTGGCTGTCCCATTATTCAGAAAAGGTACATTTAATATAGATCTGAATGTTCTAAGCAATTCTACTATTTTCAGAACTGAATAGTACAATGGAGCTCGAAGGAAAAGTAGCCATCGTCACAGGAGGTGCTAACGGGATCGGGAAAGCAATATGCGAGGCTCTTGCCAGTAATGGTTGCAAGGTAAGTCCACAAACTAACATGTAGAATTGTTTAAGAAACTGTAGTAAAGCAACTGCGTATTTAGGTATTTTTAAAGGTAATATGCTAAAAATAATGCTAAATATATCCGTGCTGAAATAGAAGAAATTTTGTTTCAAACGAAGATCGTTTGAAATCAAAATAGTTCCAATTTTTTTTTATGACAGATTATAGGGTTGTGTTTATTTCCTTATTCGCTAGTGGCAGACACAATGCGTTATGCAGTTTAAGTTAAGATAATGTAATGACCATTATAATATTATATTGAGCATGTTGAGTTGCACAGATATCTTATTGATTCCATCGCTGTAGTATAATGTTTTTATCATAAATTACAGCGATGGACAGGAATCGCAGGTATATTTAGAGGGGCTAGTGACATGAGCATTAAGAAGTATAATAGCGCATTACAATATTATCCCTTTTAAAAATATCTGGCCCTACAACCTTCAATTACTTCTTTTGTAATCAAAACCAAAGCAAACACGAAATACTCGAGAAGACGAAGTATTGTCTATTAGTTTGAATACAAACAAAACCGTTTACATCCAAATCCTAATTTGGTCATATCCTCCGTACTCTGGCTCAACGATCATTGCGGAAGGGATTTTAACTTGTATCAGGCAACCTTTTGATGATGGTTAACAGCGCAAATGTGTACTTGCGTCATTGGATGTGGAGATTGCTGTTATGGTGAATGATGAGGCCTCTCCTCACAGGCAGTCAACTGTGAATATCCAGATTCGAATTTAAGGAAAGAAAGAAATCGACTAAGTAATAAAAAATGCTCTAAAAAGGCTGTTAGTTATGCATGATATGCTGCTATGAAACGAATTTATACTCGGTGACCAAAATACAAGCGGCTTATTCAAATCGGCAGTAGAATGCCTCGAAGTAAGACTCAAGTGCAATAGTAATTAATAAATCCCGAGAAGAACCACAGAAGAAATTAGGTTCCGAGAGTATCATGCCTGTAAAGGCGTTTGATTTGCTGTCAGTTTATCTCTTGGCTGAGATAAGGAGTTTATCTCAGCAAACAGACAAGGTTTTCAGTTAAAAAATAAACGGGGTTTTGTAAATCACACATGATAATTGAGGCTGAATCTGCTAAGGTTGGAACTGAGTTCTTCTACATATATTTTTGAAGAGAATATGGAATTTTAATGGTTGTAAGCAAGACGTAGTAATCTTCAACCATCCTAGTGGTAAATAAAATGTTATTATATTAATTATTCTTATAAATGTATGCGATTTCGTCATCTTAAAAGGCAAATCTCATCTCCTGTGGTCCTTACGATGTTATCTGCGTAGGTGTGCCAAGTGGGGATTTTCAGACAGGTGGCACATTTGCCTATTTTGGGAGACGAAACACCTAAGTTTCTGAAAGAAAATCCTTGATTCATCTATACAGCATCAGCGCACCGTTAGCTGAAAATAAATTCTAAATGTTTTTCGCCTCCTAGATGATTTTCAAACCCAGATCTTCAATCAAAGCAAGGTGTCGATACAGAAGGAGCTACGAAGGCTCCTTCGTAAAGATAATCGTAAATTGAAAGTAAAAGAAACCACTTGACTTCAACAAAATGATAGCCATCCTCTTTACTGAAGAATGACTACCTTGTATCAATACAATCTGAACTGTAAATTCACAACGCGAGAGAGAATTTTGTAAAACATAAAACGTAAATTAAATAAAGGTATAAAATCACCTTCGGTTTGGAAATTATAGGTTAGCAAGTTATTTTTCTTTTTCATAGAAACAAAATAAATATACGATTTGTTAAGGGATATTACATCCCATATAGTTTCTTATATAATCTAGTAAATATTCGATGTTAATTTAGGTGTGTATAGCAGACGTGGTCGTGGAGAAAGGTCAGTCCACCACTGCCGAGATCAATGAAAAACACGGAAAAGGAACTGCAATGTTCGTGAAATGCGATGTCACCTCCGACGAGGAATTTGAAGGTAAATATGCTTTAGCTACCTTGTATTCCGGCGTAAAAGTCGACCTGGATATAAGTCGATATTGGAATTTTTTGAGTTTATTTGAGTTTTAATTGTATACTCGTCGTATAAGTCGACTCGAAAAATTTATTTAAAAATAAAAATTATGACAGTTTTTAAATAAAATTTTTATACAGGCGTCAACCACTAGGATCATAACTTCCTTTTTAGTCCTTCCATTCTTTGTTTTAGCAAATGATATAAAATACTTAGTTGACAAAAGAAATTTTATTTTGTATTGACCAGTTGACTAACAGTGAACTAAAGTGCAATGGCTCCTTTTAAAAGAGTGAAATATGACGCGAGTTTTAAGTACAAAGTGATTAAATTTGCAAAAGAAAATGCTAACTGTATTGCTGCACGTCAGTTCGGAGTAAACGAAAAACTAGTTCGCGATTGGAGAAAAAATGAAACTGTAATAATGAAAATGTCAAAAAATAAGTGCGCATTACGGAAAGGAATTTGTAAGTGGCCTAATGTGGAACATAATATTACCGTTTGCTTTGAAGTGGGGCAATGCAAATCAAACGGACAGCGAAAACTTCAAAGCTACAGTGAGTTGGTGTAGCCGGTTTATTGAAAGGAAAAATTTAGTGCTTCGACTAAAAACCAAAATCGTACAGAAGCTGCCAAAGGATTTGGATGATAAGTTATTAAGTTTTCAAAGATTTATAATTGCTAAAAGAAAGCAAAAAAATTACTTATTGTCTAAAATCGGAAATAATTATGAAACTCCAGTTATGTTTGACATGATCGGGAATAGAATAGTAGAATTGAAAGGAAGTAAAATTATTATTTTATAAACAACTGGACATGAAAAAAGCCGTTTCGCAGTTGTACTTGCTTGTATGGCTGATGGTACTATATTAAAACCGATGATAATTTTTAAAAGAAAAACAATGCCAAAGATCAAAATTCCAATGAGAATGGTTGGATGGACGAAGCAGGAGTTAAGCTGTGGATAAAAAAATGTTTGGAATACACGACAAGGTGCATTAAAAAATCCAAACAGTCTTTTAGTGTGGGACATGTTCAAACCCCATTTAACGGAGAGCACAAAATCCTTATTAAGATTATTAATAATACCAATATGGCAGTGATTCCAAGTGGGTTAACCTCACTAGTGCAACCGTTGGATGTTTTTATAAACGAGCCATTTAAAGACAGTTTACGAAAACAGTGGAATGCGAGGATGCAAGAAGGAGAGAAAAGCTCCGCAAAAGGAGGACAAATGCGACATGCGTCTTTGGTAACTATGTGTGAATGGGTAGCGAAAGCATGGGATGAAATAAAACCAGATGCAGTAATAAAATCTTTAAAAATATTTGTTATATCTAGCAAATTAGATGAGGAAGATGATTTTGTTTACAATGATGACGAAACTGATGGTAAATCTGATGGAGAAAACGAATACAATTTATATGACGATATACCGGAAGAAATTAAAGAACCAGAGTACAATGAACTTTTCCGACATTCAGACAGTGGAAATTAAATTTTAATTATGTAGTTATCTACCTATTTTCGTTTGTAAATAAATAATTATATAACATGTAAATAATTTTTTCTGTAAATAAATTTGATATAAGTTGAAATATTTTTACTTATTTACCCTTTTTGTATAATGCTAATAAATTTAACAGAGTGTGATACGTACTAGTTTTTACTTGGAAAGCAATCAATTTTTGACCGGGCGTATAAGTCGACCTAAAAAATTTAGTACTTTTTTTCAATGCTGAAAAGTCGACTTATATGCTGGAATATACGGTGTTTCATTTTTTTAAAATATAAGAAATTGGTAACACATTAATTTCTTAATCGGTAGAGCAATTCGGGATGAGAAATAAGATATATAATGGAAACACTGAAATTTTGTTTACGTCAAATCTTGCCAACAATAAAAGAGTAGCTTTGGAATTATTTTAATACCATCAAAAAATATACATATACATATATATATATCTGCTGTCATAATGGAATCAAGCATAGAGATAATTATTTATTCGTTTTTTTTTTCTTTTTCACTTGAAGGTGTGTTTCAGGAGGTGATTACAAAGATGGGCCGAGTGGACATTCTCGCTAACAACGCAGGAATATGTTCAGAAAAGAACTGGCAAAAGATGGTGGATGTTAATCTGGTAAATAATGTTTGATGTTGCTTCCAACCACGAAAGGTTGATTTGTAAACTTGATAGTACATTCGTACTGTGAGCAAGTTACGGATTTTTATTGTTTTTTTTATATTTTTTACATTCATATTTTACATAGAACTTTTCATTTCACTTCACGCCTCCAATAAACTAGGCAATAGTCTCACACTGCAGATGAAATTCATCTTCGGCCTAAAGACAATAGCAAGCATCCATGTGCACAGCACGATTAGAGAGTCTGTTGGAGAGTGGATACGCTAAGCACTTGGCCAACCAGAATGGCATAATACTAAATATATGAACGTTATGGAAGCACTATTAGCAGGTCTCATCTGTTATGCTTAAATGTGCTCTTAATAGAAAGTCTCTTTCACAGTTATCTGAAACAACACGTTCATGTATATAAGAGAGAAGATTGGGACTTGGATGCATAGCTACATTAATGACGGATTATCATCATTACATAGACGCCCAATGCGATAGTAATTGACCTTGATAGAGGAATTAAACTAGTCAGCAAAACTACGGAGAGGATTTGCATTTAGAGAGAGAGAGAAGAAACTCGATGTACAGAGTAAGAAGAGAGTAGGGCAGAGGACGGAGGCCTGGGATATTCGAACACAATGCATATTTCGGTCTGTATCTTCAGAAGCTGCAAAATACTTCTTTTCCATATCCCATCGTATCAGTTGTGGGAAGCTTTCCGATTCTTGCGATAGATCATTCGCTCATCTAATGCGAATGTTCGTCGATTCTGTTCAGTACTGAGCAAATCTGCCTCGATATCTGAGATATTTTATTCCTTGGAGAATTCCGGTTTTCTTCTCTTATATATAAACCTAGCAGCAACACATTTGTCGTAGTATGACATGTAAGTTATACATAAAGTGGAATTTGTGGTAATTCTTGCAGTTCACGAGGTTTCTCCATGTGATGAACTGAAGGCTTCTTGAAAGCCAATAATAATAATAATAATAATAATAATAAATGGTTTTTTAATATGTGTGTATATATATATATATATATAATGATGAGCCTTTTTCTGTAACGTTTTTGTGTCAGGTTTTTTGTCAAGTCATTTGAAATGTTTCGAAACTCAGGAATTACCTTGAGTGTCGGGTCTTCAAAATTCGCGTCATCGGAATTCAAGGAGAACCGGCGTACCAGTCCAGAACACGGGGGGGGACGCCGTAGGCGTCAGGGGGCAAAGCCCCCTAGTATATGTATATATATATATATATATATACACACACACACACATTTAAATAGATGCATACATATGAGTAGAAGTAATAAATAAAATTTATTATTAATACTGTGTGATGCACTTTTCGAAAAGAGAAGTCAATTTTGTTTGTTAAAAGTAGCATCACCCTCGTATTCCGAATGTATTTAGATAGTCGTATTTGTTTTCCATCACCCCAAAATGGACCTCTCTTTATATGAACATAGAAATTCAAATTCCACCCTACAACTGTCTCTGTTATTTTCAGAATGGTGTGGTGCGTGGGACTCAGCTGGGATTGCGATTCATGGGAAAAGACCAAGGTGGACACGGTGGAAGAATAATCAATACAGCCTCCATAGCAGGTAATACAAACGAAATCTAACATTTTTGTTATGTCGTTGAAATTCTTACTCAGGCAAAAATACAAGGAAACCATATTCCTGTGAAATATTTCAGCGAAATTTGAACACATACTTAACAAATTAAAAAATTGAGGCAGTGGTAGAATTGAAAATCGAAAATCCCAAGAATCAAAAATTTAAACTCTTTAATTCCTGAAATTCCTGCAACAATTTAATTACACTTATATTCTGAATTAAGTAAAAAAAATAAAATAAAATAATATTTCTTTACGAAATTTTCTTCATGCTTTCAGTGTGCACTCTTCAGCTTCTAAATCACAAGCGCCTTTTGTCAATGGCCAATAATCAAATCTTCCAAATGCTTCTAATTTATTTGTTACCCATAAATACTACACTAGTATTTCCTTTTCTCGCACATTTCTTGAAAGAGTTATTATGCGTTCGCGCAGGGATGCTCAACTCAAAGAATTCCACTTTTAAATGTTCAACTAAAGCTAGTTCAGAGGAGAGAGGGAGGAAGAATCGATTACGGGAAGTAGCGCATAGAGAAGGAGGCCAATGGACCCTCAAAGAAAAAGAAAAAAACACTAGAAAAGTTTTAAAAAATCTGAGATAAAGAGCCAAAAGGATTCACTTCGGCGATGGAAATACTAAGAACAGTGATTGGAGCTTACTTCACCTTTACTACGAGTTGCACCGGTAAGTACTACCTGTAGGCTTACGCCTGGACTCGCCGAACCTTTATTGTTTTTATATTCGGAATGAAACTCTTAGATGTTCTATCTTAGAGTTTCTTATTCGGCTAAGAAATAATGTTGAATTCAATATCCACTTAATGTGAATAATTTTCTAAAAATGTTTTCCTAATTAAAATTCTTTTCTTTTTATTTATATTGTGTCGAGTCTTCTATTTCTATACTACTTATGAATTAGCGATCATTGCACCTGCTCAGTCATAGGTCGTATGCGATGCCTAGTGTGTATTCTCCAATCGTCTACTATACTTAGAACCCATCCCCTCCAAGATTAAATCCCGAGTGCGCTACTGGTTGCTGAATGTATATTTAAGTAGATAATCAGTTATTAAGCACTATAAGTGTTTAATAACTAATTAAACAGCCGGAGTTGACTTTTTATAGACTCCAAATTACAGACAATTACTAGTATATTTTATATGTTGTGTGCGTATTATACTTAACCACGAATTATACTTAACGAACTTCCGCCCCCCCCCACGTAGATGGGATCAGCATTTTTAAGGGAAAGGACGAAATTATACCAGTATCTCCTCATATATAAAAAGGTCGTGTATTTTTTTTAATGCCAATATCAAGGAATGCCGAAAGAAGGCAAAATGTCGAGAAATAAACGTAAAACCTTTGATAAATGGAAATGAGATACCTTCACCCCTACAGTGTTTCATTTAGAAAGTGTTCAAAATAACCTTCGTTTGCTTGCAACATAACTGATTGAGACTTCTAATTGGTAGTCTCAGCAGCAGAAAATGTCTGGCTAGTGTCTGATGGCACTGCATGCATGCATGTTCAAATCCTGCACTTTATGAACATTCCCCACTGGGAGTGGAGGACACCAATAATTTCAAATGACCCCACAAATCAGATCAAAGAATTTTGATCAGATGACCGAAACTGGTGTAATTGGTCCACCTCGATCAATCCATGTTTCCGGAAACATTATATGAAGATACCTGCGCGCCTGAAGTGTGAAGTCTGGGGAAGCACAGTCATGCATTTACTGCAATTTTTTTTGGATGGGAAGAGAAAATGTTTGTTGCCAGATTTCTCCAGACGTCAGGGTACAAATTTCTTGCAAGTCTACTTACCACAGTCGTATTGAAATCTGTCTCCAAGGATTCTACCCGTACGTTCATGGTAGGTATCATTGGACAATTCTCACTAAATAACTTCATGTGGATTTTGATTGGCGCCCACTGCTTGGAAAGAAGTCAGTGGACACCCCCATAGGCAAGATGCATCGTGACATGTAACGAGTTACGCGTTTGTAGTATAATTTGGAGGAATAAGATGCTCCCAAAACAGTACAACTGTGTCCAGGTGATGTGGCCGCGAGAAGGGAACTGACAGAGTTTGAAAGAGGCTTTTTGATAGGATGCCACGTTAGGAAAATTGTTAATCTGAGATGGCCCAATTTGTCAACAACCAGTGATACTATACTGTGTTAGAAGCGAAGTGAGTCAAGTGGAACACGAATCTATGCATATAAAACATTCGGAATCGAGGCTCACAAGATGGATTTCCATGGTAGGAAATATGCAATAAGTACGTCCCACGTTATCCGGATCAACATGCAGCCGTCTCTTCAGTGATAATGCCAAGAGCCTGTACAGCGGTGTGGAAACTTGGAAAGATTTGTTATTGAACGACGAATCACGTTACACCTTCTACGGAGCAGATGAACGGGTGTGAGTGGTGTTGCGGAAACCCGGCGAACGTCTCTTATTACAGTGCGTAATCCCAACTATGCAATTCGGAGGTGGTGGTGTAATGGTACGGGTCTGTCAGCTTGACCTCGGACTTCTGTTTGCGATGCTACGAACATTGAACTCAGAAAGGTTCTCTAAGTCATTTATGTGAACCTGAAATGAACAACGATGAATAACGCTTCGAATGTGAAAAGCAATAGAGAGAAATCGTTTGTCCAACGTACACTTGTAGAATCTGCATACAAAACACTAATCGAGGACTGGTAGTTCTAAGTTTTCTGTTGTTTACTTTACTTGAGTATTCTTCAGTTTCTCATTGCAAAAAACTGGAAAAATTGGACATTTCTGTTGCTCAGCAGGATCGGCGTGTCTCTTCTGTTTGGAAACGCCTTGTTTCCAAATCCCGTCCAGGACACGAAGAAGCTTTATAAGTGTGTTCATCATTGAAGGGTGAGTTAGTGATCTTACATGGACGCGGATGGATTTTTCCTGCTCAAAACAGGAACACCGCCTGTTTGAACACCCAATTAACAGGACGTAATTCGGACATAATTTCAAATAACAATATGAAACCAATGCCAAATGCCTTACTGAAGTTGAACCTGCATGTGACTGTGGTTGTTTATGATCACGTGATTTATCGAGTCGTGTCTATGGCGATGATTCGAATAAATACACCAAAGTACCTCGTTATACTGTGCGTGCACTATTGGTGCGTAGTTTCAAGAGAATGTCGTGGGAAAAGGTTATTGGCCTGCAGAAAAGGGTTATCTATAATAAGTCACCTCTGAGATTAATTTGAAAATTGAAAATCAGGTAGGATTCATGCAAAACACTGAGAAATGTGGACTGACAGTCGTATTAAGGAAGACTGGTTCCAAATACTTGACTCAACTGATATCACACTGGTGGAGAGTGTATTAATAAAATTTACAAATGAAGCACGTAAAATTTAGCTTTTTACACTGATCTACTATTTATTTTTAATACAATGCAATATTTAAGATATTTTTATATATATAATGGTTGATGCTCTCTTCCTTTTCTGGATGAGAATTCCATTTTTGTAGAACGATACTTAAAATTCATTAAATTCAGATTCCTATAATAAACCATTCAGGAATTTCGTAGGAAAGTGAAAATGCTTACAAAGCAACGTTTTAATTTATTTTTAGGTTTGATTCCAGTTCCTAAGCGTGCAGTCTATAGTGCAACTAAGTATGGCGTGGTTGGAGCGACCCGCAATTTCGGAGTAAGTAGTTTAATATGTAGATATTTTCAAGTGTTTATTTATTCACCAATATATAAGTAAACTGCAACCGTATTTCGTTAGAAAAAGTATCTAAATTAAATGAAGGACACACAAGTTACAGACAAAACTACTGTAGGGTTGTATGTAGTTTGAGAGCTAAACACTAGGAGAGACGGTTGGATGTATTTAGCGAAGTAGAGTATATCCAATCGTCTCTCCTAGTGTTTAGTTCTCAAACTAAATACAACCCTACAGTAGTTTTGTCTGTAACTTGTGTGTCCTTCATTTAATTTAGATAATTAAATAAAACTGACATGTAATCTTATAATATAGTTAATACTCTGTGAAAACTTGGCACTTCTTATCACCTATGGAAATTTCCAGATTATTATTATTATTATTATTATTATTACGTGACACCTCCAAGGTGTTCGAGGTCTCATCGCGAGAGGGCACGTAATAATAATAATAATCTGGAAATTTCCATAGGTGATAAGAAGTGCCAAGTTTTCACAAACTATATCTGTATTCTTAGATTGCATGTCAGTATTATGTATTTCAAAAATATTTAAAAACAGCATTTTAGACAAAGATTTGCTTGAATTAGAATCGATCTTTGTTGAAATCAATCTATGATGATGTAACTTTCTAATTAAACAGCAAAAGAACACACGTAAAAATAGGACAACATATCTCCAATCGAGAAAATGATGTGAAATGATGGAAGAAAGATGAAAATTGCAGAATCCAATAAAGATATAATCAGTCTAAACAAAACAACCTGTAAAATGGCGTAAGCTAGATGCAGAGGTGAAGCTGTGGATAACAGAAATAACGGAATTTGTGTCTAGAACTATGATCATTTTTTAAGCGAGATGTTTGACGGGCACATGATGTCGCTGACTTTGCTAGAAAAAGATTTAGATTTTGGAAAGGGCATGAAGTAGGCATGTAAAATAAGAAATCAAAATTTGCGAGGGGTGAAGATTGCATTAGGCGTATGTGAAACCCAAGAAAAATCCAAAGTTTTTAAAGAAATGTGGGATGGATTGGCAATTTGATGGTATGAAGATGATGAAGATGTACTGTTTGAAGGATGTTCGACTATAACAATAGTAATGAGCGTGATAGTAATGATACATGTTTTAAGACCAAACCTCAGATGATATTTGTTTTCACATGACATTATATTTCCCTGTTTTTTTTTTAATAAAGTACTTGTGAAATTTTGCTTCATAAGATTCGGGTGAATGTGGATTTATCGTAACATAGCAGAAAGATATGATTGTGGTGTAGTCCTCCATCCTCCTCAAATTCTAGCTGCCTATAATTTTTTTTCTCTCGAGTTAGGATTCAGAACCTGCAAAACTTTTATAAGTTTTTTCTTTCTTTTAATCTGAATTTCCAGAATTTACCTAAAGGAAAGTAGTCGAATTTTTCATCTTTTTCTCAAAACAGGTAAGTCAGTTCAGAAGAACACACGCAATTTATAAACATAACATACTGCCACATAGCTCGAATTCGGTCTGGATTCCTGAAGTGCCCTCACTATGATAACAGTGCGACTCAGAGTACGAGATCTGAGGGCACTTCATGAATCCAGACCGAAGTATAAGCAGTCCCGAAAAATATCTCAATCACTCCCATTTGCAGGAATGACAGAAAGAAAAATTATCTAGGGAATAATAATATGTAGTTCATCCTGAATGTTTTTTTTTGGGGAGGAGGGGCTCGTATTTTTCATACAATACTAAAGTCATCGTACGCTATTATTTAACAAAAGTGTTCTCAATATGTCACTCATTAGCTACTATCGTCCTGCTAATTTAATAGAAAATCAACATATTTTAACTGTTTTTTTTTTTTCTCTCGTTACAGACTGATTTTTACTTCACCAACTCAGGAGTGTCGGTGTGCACTGTTTGTCCAGGGTCAGTAGAGACCGATATGTACTTGGAAGCGATAAAGGAGTCTAACAGTGAAGAGGTTGCATTTATAGAAAGAGAATTCCCAGTTATTCGGTAAGCCTTCGAGAGCTGAACAGTTTTACAGTGAGAGTGCCCTAAATGCAAAGTCAGTATTCTTACAGAGAGCGTTCGATGGTGCTCAACCACCGAACGCTCAAAATATGCAATTATATATTCTATTTCTTGTTCTCATTATCATAAATCTTAAAGGTTATTAATGAAATAATGTTAAATAAGATAATATCTGAAACGGTGTATGTTTGCGGTACTAGTCAAGTAATTTTACACATTAAAAATGCAGCAATTCTCTTTATGAAATAGCTTGTCTTAACCAAAATAAAACAAATCGAACGAGATTTGTCACACACTTCATGTGATTCTCCTATTCTAATTTATTATTTTTTCCAGTCCCTCTGATGTTGCCGATGCCGTGCTGAAACTAATAAAGGATGGGAAAAATGGAGCCGTTCTGAAGGTGGTCAAGAACTGCATCGAATATGTGTGAGAGACATTTCCTCTTTTCCTAATGATGAAGGATGGAAGAAGAAATTTCCTTGTCTTATTGTGTACTTTTAAAAGTAAATACGCATTGTACACAAGACAAATTAGTATTTTCTTTAGAAGAATTAATTATTAAACATGAATCTAATATTTCTAATAAATTTAATTTCTTTTTCTGTATTTTGCATTGAATTCATTAACTGTATTTCTCCGATACTTACGGATAATTAAGCCTAAGCCCAATAGAGTTAAATTACATACAAGACATTAATATATTTTTGAATAGCGTTATTAGTGGAACTTTCATAAAGGTAATAAAAATTACGTTTCACTATAATTTTGGCAAACTACTAATACAGTGTAATTGTGTAAATATAGCACTGGTAAATGTGGATAAAACGAACAGCTAACCTATTCTGCTTATGAGGCTACTGGTGTAGCGAAGTCACAAATAAATACACCATATGATAATTAAAAATCTGTGATTAGACTACGCAATGAAATGTCAAATGCAGCTGTACAAAAGAAGAAACGAACCAAGGTAAATAAATATGAAGAAGAGAATATTTTAGTAACTGTCGAAGAGAGGGAAGGACTACAAGCAAATGACGTAAAATGTATGGAACACGTGTTGTGTGTGCAAGTATTCTGAGGTAAAGATTAGTTTGCGAAGTATATTTGCGTGTAGTTAAATATGCTCATATCGATGATGTCGATTAGAATATTATTTAAAACCTCTCCATGTTACAAATCAAAAATGTTATAGTAAAATAGACATTGAACTGATTAAAATGTATGAATAGATTTTATATCAATTCAATCGAACGTTGAATTAACCTTTTAAATTTCCTATTTATGCACTTCTTAAACCAATACATTTCTATCTCATAGTCTTTGATTCATACGATTATTCGGTAATCTAATCTTACGACTTCACTAGAAATATTTAGAAGTCTCAGGTGTCGAGTCAGTGGAACGACAGGCTTAAAGTATCTTGATGAACACAATTTAGAGGTACCACTGACAATTACTGATTGTCAGTGGTTCCTTGATTTACTGACAATTCATAACCTGCAATATTCGATTGCCGATTAGTGGAAAAAATTTTGGAGAAGGGTTAAAAAACCTTATAGCATCTATGGGGACATTCAAAGTGCTTCTCTAATGGGAAGTACCATTTGGTCTCGAACCCACTGTGCGACACTAACAGATTCGAAATCAAGATGATATATACATTAATTGGACAAAAATGAGAAACTCACAAGGGTTTAAATTCGGACTCATTCGCCCTGTCAATGTTTCAAACACTTTACACTAGTAAAGTGTGTTTGAAGTTTTGTATGAATTCAACGAGCAATGTTCCATTTAAAACTGCGCATGCGCTACCAAGTAGCAGTCACTTGCAAGCATACAAGACTCATTTGAACCGCTCACGACTCACTAAAAAAGTGTTTGTTATCGTAGAATGTATCAATAAACAAAAGAGGAGATACATTTTAGTTTGGAAAAGAGTGGATACCAATCAAACACGATGTTACTAAATGGCAAACTTATAACCGCGATGGAATTCGTTACAGATTCCAAATAGATTTGTGAAATCTCTTCGGAATAGAAAATGAATCTTACTTATTCAGGTAAGAACCTCTTTAACTCAGTCGATATAGACGAAGCTCTTTGGTCGGAAAAACATGGGTTCGATTGCCGTTCTTGACGTGAGGAACCTCTAAATGGTTCTTTCGACAAAAGGTGAGATAGCTGGTCTCATACAGGGTTGGGGGGTTCCACCTGAAACTGGGGGTTTTTGTCCCCCAGATTGGCACACGAATCTATCTGCACAAAAACATTCAGAACTGAGTCCCACAACATGGGTTTCCACGGTATGACCGCAATATGCAAACCCCCACATTACCCGAACCAACGTCTTCTTCATTTGTGCATAAAGCGTGTACAGTGGGACGTGGAAGTTTAAAAGCTGTGTTATGGACCAACGAATCACGCCAGGCCGTCTACCGAGACGATGGACGGGTGTGGCAGATATCCGATGAACGTCTCTTACCAGAGTGCGTAACCCCATCTACGAAATTCAGAGGTGGTAGTGTGATGGTATTGGCCTGTTTTCTTGGTTTCGCCTCAGACCTCTGTTTGTTGTGCCACGAACACTGAATTCCCAGAGCATTCGGAACAATGCAATGCATCCTCCTTTGTGTCGTTTCTACCGAATTGACCTTTGTCTTTATCAGCAAGACGATGCACAATGTCATAAAAGTGCTGATGTGACTGCGTGGTTTGTGGACATGAACGACACCAAATCATTAGACTCCGCGAGCCCTGATCTCAACCCTATTGAAGATCTGTGGGGTGAACTTGAGCATCAGGTGAGGTCAACGGACTTCCGCTCCATAACAGTCCAGGAATTCATTAGAAGAATGGTACAAAATTTCCGCTGATCGCTATCGTACGCTTGTGGAAATTATGTCCCGTAGAATTGCAGCAGTCATCGAAACGAAAGGTGGTGTTACCATTGTTTAGTTGTCCGCCGTGACTGTCTGTTTCTTACAGTATGGCCTCCGCTGACCTCTTTCTAAGCAGTATATTCCGTAAAGCGAATTCGACCAAGAGATCGCGTTTTCATTCCGCTCGGTGGCCAACGGTGTCTTCGAATGTCTACGGGGTGAGACTTTTGCTCAGCTTATTGAAGACTTGAAGTAGCTTGAAAAAATTTCCATGCTTTTGTTTTAGAGCTGCGTTTCCGAATTATGTAAAACGTTTAAATCTTTTTTTATGTAAATGTAAAAAAAAAGAAAGATTTAATATAATTTAATTAAATAATTATGTTTCTAAATCGAATTTAAGTACTTCCATTATTAATTATTAATCTTAATGTTCATTAATATTCCTACTTCTCAGTTAATCTGTGAAAGCTAAAAAACTGCTGTTGAAAACAAGAAAATATGCTAATTTAAGAAGTTTGATGATAAATGCCTTTTTTCATTCTTCTTCCATTGAATTTAACGACCAAGTTAATTGTAAAAACGTTTTGATGCCTTTCTTAAATACTTCTAATGGCGGGGAATTACAAATTTTTAATTTTTAAAATTTTTAATTTTAAAAGCATTTTTTAATTTTTTAAAAGAGTACAATAATTTTTATAATAATGTTCTGGCAAATTCCTAATTTTCTTCTGATGTGTTCTGAAGAAGAATTCTTGTTGATTATAAATCTTAAATACTCAAATTTGCAGATCCCTCGATTACGTCCCCATTAAGATACATTTCTTTTGTAGATCCTTCTTTGACTAGATTACCCTCGCGTAATCTAGTCAAAGAAGTTGCTGATGTGTTGAAATGAAAGGCAATCCTAGTCTTACTAGGATTGCCTTATCATTTCCTCTGCTCTCTCTTTCTCTCTCTGATCTCGTCTTAGCATTTCTTCCAACTCTCCCCTGTCTGTTCAGAAGAGTGCTGCTTCATCAGAATATCTAAGGTTGCTAACTCACTTTACACCAATCTAATTCCTGACTCAAGCTGATCAAATGCTATGCAATTAGAAAAGTGGTGAACAGGTAAGAAGAAGGTACGTATCCTTAATTATCCCCCATGCTCATCCAAAATTCAGATAGTTTAATACTACAAGTATTCTTATGGTGACCTCTTCACAATCTATGAATAAACTATTATCCTAACAGTGTGCTTAAACGCAATTTCTCTCATTACAGTACAGCGCAGTGTGTGTGTGTGTGTGTCCTTCTGGCAGATGTCTATTTTGCTATGTAAATCCTCTAAGGGGTGCATCATGTAGGAGTTGACTCTTTCCCAGAGAGAGTTCGCTTCTACAAAGAATGAAGCTGATTTGCATTATTGTATATTCTAGTGTTTCCAATTAAAGAACGTGTGCTGTTCCGGTTATGTAATGGAAAAATAACAAAAAAAAAATTAGTAAACCGTCTGGTTCCTTTTCCATTCAGTAGCGCACTAAATAAGCAGAAGATGGAACTGCTCTTTCTCCAAGTACTTGAATCTAATAGTAGAGAACAATTGCACTGTTCCGTACAACGTGGCAATAAGGAATGACTACATTTTATAAGTCTGAAATACTGGAGGACTGATTTCTTTCAAGCATCTTTACAGAGATCGGCAAACATTAAAAAAATTACTATTATTTACTGGACTGAGAAATGAATTACATATTCCCCCCTCCAGAAGACATTTTCGAGTTCATAGCAGTTGCAATACTTTAATAAAGACTATATTCTATTGATCAGACAAAAATATAAAATTATTTGAAAAACGCCGTTAATTTGAGGTCATCCTATGATTTTCAAACTCCAAATTGTTGCGAATATCGAGTATAAATTTGTGCTACAGAATAACACAAATTTATCTGAATTGCCTGATGCGAAGCAGTTATTCATTTAATCCTATCCAATCCAAATTGACGGTCACGCGTCGACCTATACATTTTACCGTGTCGGCTTTCGGAACCGAAATCCTATGGAATAGGTTGGTCACTCCTTATTCTTGGAAGTGTCGTACGTCTGTATAACCGTGTGTTCACGGGGGGTTTGTCTGTTCTGGGGGACGAAAAACCTGAGTGTCCGGGTGAAAAATTTCCCTACCCCCGTATGGGACCAGCTAACTCACCTTTCGTCGAAAGAGACCAGATAAAGTTCCTCACGTCATTTACGAGAATCGAACCCAAGTCTTTCCGACCAAAGAGCTTCGTCTATAACGACTGGGCTTGGAAGATTCATTATTTTAATAGATTTTAAAAATGAATTGTGGTAATAGCAACTTTCTGGTAACAATAATTAAAATCAGTGAACTACGTAAAGGAAGGATAATATTCCAATTCAGCTCCCACCAATATTTAATTTTGTAATAAACAGAAAGAAGGGCAACATTTCAACTTTGATTCTCATTGCATAATTTTATATTAAATATGCCATAAAAAGCCGAATTTATCCGTATCTGTCAACATCGTCATGTGAGGTTTCAAGCACCCAATGCTCTTCTAGATGTTTTGTTATCAGCGAAATTGACTTTTAAGCCGGTTTTATCGCACCGAAAACAATAGAAAACAGGAACACATAACTTTTGACTTTGGAGCTGAATGCTGAGGAGAAAGGTAAGCGGACTTTTATTTTTTGATTGCATTCGTTTCAAATTTACGTAGTGTTCACTGGCAGGCAGTCAGAAAATATAATATATTTTATATATTATAACATTCTGAAAATATATTATATCGGACATCCTCCGTTACGAACTGAAGATTACCGATTAAATTTGAGGCTTAATGTAACGAAAGATTTCAATAAAATCGGGATTGCTTAATTTCTTCACAAAATTGCAAGCTTTCCTCGTATTTTGTTGAAAACATCCAACTGTAAGCGTTTGGTCGGTTATTTTGAGTATTTCCGAAACAGAAGTAGGAGGCTTCAATATAAAATATATTTAGAATTTGGTCTCCGTTTGAGATTTGATAATTACATAGTGTTAGCGGTTGTACTGGTGAAAAGGGGTATCTTTGGAGGGAAAAGTCCATTTTCAGAGGTCAAAAGACGTACGACCGGGATGTGTTTATGTTAAGAATGGCGAAGTGTGAGTAGACAAAGAAAAGGTCTGGATCTTGCTTGGATATCAGGGTGTTATGAAAGATAAAGACAAGCGAAGTGAGATATTTCTAAAGAAAAATCAGGCAGAAAAGTTTAACTTGTATTTAATAAATTCTTCTCTGCTTTTACAATTCTACAGTAATTCTATCTGTTTCGGAGAATTTTTCTCAATATTTAAATTTTTCAATAAAACTAAGACAAATAAACCACAGGTTTTAACTAATAATTAAAATTATTAATCTTTTAAGTAAACCTTTCTGCGAAATATTGTATCTTGCGGATTTCGGCATCGTGGTTAAATTATCTTATTATTTATTTTTATTTTTAATTATTTTCTTCCGACTTTTCACAAATTCTTCTAATATTTATGCGGAGTGAGCCATGCTGGTAAAAAAAAGTTTAATGCGGACTCCAAGCAAAAACCTTATTTAGAGGAACTCATAGGAATGCAGCTAAATACATTTTTACTTTAACGCGTGTGTACTAAAAAGGCGTTTATTATCTCTACGTCTCTTAAGTGAATTAATAGTACGCAGAATTCAACACTGTTATTGAGTTTGACTGCATTTCAAACATTCAACTGCAATTCTCAGGTAATAACAGAGGCAAGAGGAACTCAAGTCGCACGAAAGACTCCCTTGTTTTACTATTCGGAGAAGTTGAACGACGCTTATCAAAGGATGTATGATGTACTTAATGTATATAAAAGAGATAATTAAAAAGAGAACAAAGGGTTTTTATTCGTTATCCGTACGAGTAGTGCAAGAACAGAAGTTTGGACTTTCTTATCCATAAGTTAGAACGATTGTCATACGAGAAAGCAATCAGCCTTATCCACTTATCAAATAGGTTACTTTTTTAAAAAATATTTTTAATAGATAACAGGGTTGAGTAACATTTCAACTCGCAACGGCAGGTTGCGAGAATCGTGTATTAAGAACGAGTCATACAAAATGCGTGTGTACTTCAGTCTGTCGGTTATGCATAAAGCGAAACCTGAGTTGCGAGAGCAAAATTCCTCCCACACGTTACGAGACCGGCTAACTCATCTTCGACTGAAAAGCCATTTATAAAGGTTATTATTGACGGGAGTCAAATACAATTCTATCCAACCAAAGGGCATCGCCTATACCTATTTAGGAACGGAGTAACCCAGTTTCAATTACACCAACTTTATCCAGTAAAGAACAGTCAGTGGTAGTAAAACAACACTACATTATAGAGGATAATTAAAACAAAAATTAGTTTACTTTATTTTCCTCCCTTCTCTCATAGATATTTATATGGAGACTTCTTATTACATTCCTATCTGTAGTGCAATATGATGGAATATCAATACAAAAGTTTTAGTAGTTCAATTGATTCGCTATTTACATATATTTACATATATAATATATGTAATTTACATATTTACATATATAATATATGTAATTTACATATTTACATATATAATATATGTAATTTACATATTTACATATATAATATATATATATATTGTACACACAGATATGTATACGCTATATGCATACAATATCAATTCTCAGAAGAGGTGCTTAGATTAATCGGAATAGGTTATCAATTTCTAACGAGGAAAGCCAGAAATAGGATGACCTGGAAGAGTGATCTCTCCATAGCGAAAGGGACGGTCCTTTAGAATGATAATGTTTAATCAGCAAATATTGGCAACATCCATTACAGCTAACAGAATGAAATGGCAACGTTATATGTTATATATATATATATATAGAAAGTTTTTTTTTTTTACCTTGGGAATAATGTATATATATATGTGTGTGTGTTAAAGATACCAAGCTATTTTAAACCTGGTTTTACTCCATTTTCCAAGTAAGCAAACAGACAAATAAGCTAAGTTTCCGCCTGGAAGTTTTGCAAGTCTAGGTAACCCGCAAATTAGTGTAAGTCTAGGCAACTCGTGGTAAATGTAGTAAAACCAGGTTTAAAATAGCTTGGCATCTTTAACATATATTATACCCAAGGTAAAAAACTTCCTACATCTATCTCTCATCCTGAGAGTTTTATTTAATAAGATCAAAGCACCTTTTGGTAACTTGTTTTGGTAAAATACTTATAAGCTAGGTATCACTTAACCTTGGTATTTCTAAGCCTGGCTCCCACTGACGGGACTTCAATAAAGGTCGAAACTGGTTGGAAGCTTGGGTGATGAATGGGAATGATGTAGCCTGTAAAGTTAGCTGAGGCACGGCTGTGGCTGTTACCCTTCCAGATGAGCAAATTAGAGTTTCTGATCCTACGGGTGTCGCAAATTATTGGATGATACGGGAGAATTTGCGAGTTTTTGGAATGGTATCCCAGCACTTAAACCAAGGGAAACAGTTCTGGGTAGTGGCCCCTTGCCTTTAATGCATAGCATCACATATCTCCTCAAGGAGATAGGCTTTGCATTAAGGGTAAATATTAAGAATAGTAATCAGAGCTTATTCCACCTTCACCACGAGTTAGCTAGACTTGCACTATTTTGCGGGTGACCATCATCATCATCATCATTATCAAATTCCTGCCGTGTACCCTCAAGAGGTGTACAGGATATGATAGTACCACATGAAAAATTTACATCATTACTAACTTCCTATCTACAATTTTCCTCAAAATCAGTCTGTTACTTGTCAAGTCACGAATATTATCAGTTCTTATATTTCTATCGTCTAAGGCACATTGTACCGTATCAATCCACCTATATCTTGGTCTTCTTCTGGGTCGTTTTCCTGTTAACCTGGCAGAGAACACTTGTTTTGCTAATCTTTCCTCTCCCATTCTATTTAAGTGACCATACCACCTGAGATTAGCTCTGCTAACGCATTTCTGGATGCTGACAATGTCAAGTTCTTTCCTAATATCCTCGTTTTTAATATGATATTGCCATTGATGCCATCTGTTCATGTCCCTAATCTTTCTCAGGACTCTCATATATGCGGTCTCTACTCTTTGATCAAGTGTTTTACTTGTGACCCAGCTCTCAGATCCATAAGTTAAAACTGGTTTGAAAACTGTCTTGTATACAGCTAATTTAGTTTTCCGAGTAATTTCTCTCTTATTCCATATGAAGGTATTCAATAGACTTCCACTATACCAGCTTTATTGATTCTGTTTTCTATTTCTTTATTTAATTTACCATCTTCACTAAAAATTGTGCCTAACTAGGTAAAATGTTTTACTTGTTCCACAGGTTCTCCGTTCACAATGCAGTTAACATTTTCAACGATCTGCCTATTTTCATTGTCTTTGTCTTGTTATTGCTGACTTTCATACCATATCTATTACAACAGTTATTCAATTTAGTCAAGGAATCTTGCAGACTTGTAGTGGATTTATTGATAAGTATAACATCGTCCGCATAAAGCAAAGAACTGACATTAACATCTCCAATTTTGATATGTTTAATACCACTTTCCTTCATAATGTGATCCATATAGATAACGGATAACAGAGGGGATAATGTACATCCTTGTCTCACACCATATGTAACATTAAACCATCATCCTGTACTTCCATCAATTCTAACTGCTGACTTACAACTCAAATAAAGACTAAGTATTGCTTGATATAATGCTCCATTAACACCATATAACTGTTGCATATTGAATAGCTACTCTCTTGGCACCTTGTCATATGCCTTTTCCAGATCTACAAAACTCAAATAGAGATTATTTAAATTAAGGGATAATGTATCCCATATTGTTTCTTAGCCGAATAAGAAACTCAAAGAGTTTCATGCCGAATATAGAAACTATATAAAGTTCGGCGATTCCAAGCGTAAGCAAATACCTGGATAGCAGCACCTGATCCTTTTCGCTACAAACTTGGTATTTTAACTAGGTCTACCTACTCACTGATGAGACCTCAATAAAGGTCGAAACCGGTCTGCGTGACCTTCTCTTATAATGTAGAATAGTAATACAGCTCCTAGGAGCTGGATTTCACATTATGGGAAAATATCAAGAATAGTGATCGGAGCTTGCGCCTCCCTTTCTATGAGTTGCCTCAGTTTGCACTACCAAATGGGTCAGGTGCTGCTATCCAGATATTTGCTTACACTTGGAATCGCCGAACTTTATATAGTTTCTATATTCGGCATGAAATTCTTTGAGTTTCTTATTCGGCAAAGGAACAATATGGGATACATTATCCCTTATCTTAAATAAGTTCATGTCGCCGAATTGAAGCCTTTGGCTCTTCATATAATTAGAAAAATAGAGATCTTTGTTTTATTTCCAAGATTTCGCCACTATTTGTCGTAAAGTGAAGATCTGATCCTGATAGCCTCTATTTGGCCAGAATCCAGCATGTTCTTCACCAAGCTTTTCTTCTACAATTCTTCTCAACCATTTATCAAGTATATAAGTAGTATATAAGTAGTATACCAGGTGCTTTAGACAAAATGCATCCGGTGGGCGTGGCTTCCTGACGTCATTGTGAGTGACGTCATGAGTTTGGAATGTTTGGAATTTCGTGTGGGCAAATGTGTTACTGGCTTCAGTTCTTGTGTTTTGGTTCGCGTATGGGATTATGGGTGATGATAGAGATAAGGATTCGTGTTGTGATTGGTGGGACATTTTGAACCAAATGCTGCCGGTGTGCGTGGCTTCATCAGTCAGGAATTTCCCTGGGAGTATATGTGGTCAATGGCTTCAGTTCTTGTGTTTTGGTTTGTTTGTAAATAAATGTCGTCATTTGTAAATAAGTAATGTTGTTGTTTTGAATGGAAAAGGGAGATATATTAGAGATAAGGATTCGTGTTGTGATTGGTGGGACATTTTAAACCAAATGCTTGCGGTGTGCGTGGCTTCATGAGTCAGTAATTTCCCTGGGAGCACATGTGGTCAATGGCTTCAGTTCTTGTGATTTGGTTTGTTTGTAAATAAATGTTGTCATTTGTAAATAAGTGACGCTGTTGTTTTGAATGGAAAGGATGATATTAGTGGATAAGAAATCATGTCGTGATTGGTGGACATTTTAAACCAGATCAAGATCACGATAAGATAAGGAAATGTGACATGAATATTTGTTGTTAGTTGTAAATAAGTGATGTTATTGTTTTGAATGGGAAGGATGATTTTAGTGGTTAAGTAATCGTGTCGTGATTGGTGGGACACTTCTGACAACATCAAGATCAAGATAACATTAGGATTCGTGAACACAAACATACAGTTTTTTTTTCTTCTATAGATGGTTGTACTAATTTCCAACACATTTTGGGTATTTCTTTCCTGCTAAAGTGTGGGAATTCTTAGAGAAAGTCGTGATGGCTCTCGTGTTTCGAGTTTTTCTGAATAATTAATTATATACTTAAAAAACCTGTCCTTGAACACACACACATACACACACATATACATATTAGATATAAAAAATCGCTAATGTATCCATGTTGATACTCTAATATATACCCTATGATTATTCTTAACGGAAAAAAAAAACTATTCAGTATTAGAATTACGCTTACCAAAAACATACGAGCAGTTGTTATGTTTAAGTTAAAAAAGTACTTACAGTTTTCCAGATGACTCTTCTAAATACGAATATTCCAAAATAGTTGAATTTTATATCCACAACACAACACAAACACAAAAACCACAAAGAATGAAATTTCTGTAAATACTGTAACCTGAACTAGTTACTTCATCCTTTAGATTACGGACCATAGATGCGGAGGTTTCGTCATTTGCAATATCCCCCAGCGAGCACTTTTCTTCAAAGGGGATGACATGAGTCACATCCGTAAATTGGGGTATTGTTCAAAAGGTAGCATTTCTTCAAGTTTGGATATTCTCAAATACTTACATATGACTAAGGGATTCGTATCCACATGTTTGAATGAAAATTATTCATTCTTCGTTACCGTCGGCATTCATTGGTGTAGTAAATTAATGCTTACATTTAATGTTAATTTAGATTGCTGTTAGAGTATGGAATTCAGACAAGTGAAATTATTATTATTTTTTTTTCAAATTGATTCGTTATTTTCTGTATTTTACTTTTACAGGTCATATTCTAACAGAATAACTGAGTAGAATTAATAAATATATAAAGTATATGTGAATTTATTTTCCAACACTGTATATTTCTCAGTAAGTCTTATATTTAAGGTATCTATCTTATCCGGTCGCCTTTTGTTGTACGTAGGTGAAAAATCGTGTGTTTTGTTTCGAACTCTTGGTTTCCGTTGGGAAATTACCAATATAACTATTAATTTTACCTTCGATTCCTTGTGCTCTTAACCTATTTCTGTAAGTAGAATTTATTTGTGAATTATTTTCCCATACTGTTAATTTTCATTAACCTTGTTTGTAGATAACGAACAAATAAGACTTTTAATTCAATGAATCAAAAAAAAATTCTCTGGTTACTTTGTGGCATGAAATTTCACAAGGAAAAAAAAAATGTTATCTTCCTTCTTAAATTTGTATAACACATATGACACCCAATTTGTTCATTTAAATTTACACATTTTATTGAACGAAATATTATTTACAAATTGTATTTACTGAACCTAACAATACAGAAAATAAATAAATTGAAAAATACATCACAATGTACGTGTCTTCTAAAATAATAATCGGTTTCCATCCTTTTAGAGCTAGGTGAAGAGTTTTGTCTCGTGCTATTTTCCTGAAGAAAGAAAATTTCAATGACTTTTGTGGCTCACCCATTATTTTACTTTACTTTACTTTCCTGGATACCAATCACCACAACACAATACGATAACTTCACAGGATGAACGAATTGTCGTAACTGCAAAGACACTTGACTCGTTTATTTTTCCTTATAGTACTGTTTACCTGACCCTTAACCCTGACCGTTCCTTCCAAAATGAAACTTTTGCGCAGATGATTCATGAACATGTTTCTACATGGTGTTGGATAAACCATGATGACAATGATGGATGTGTGTCACCCTGGAAAAATTCTAAGATATCTTATCTCAAAAACATCACCCACAATTCCATAGCCAAACAAAACATGACAACAATGTCGTTATATGTTTGGATATTTCTGGGGAACATATGTCTCTCATACTGTGATATCACAGAGGGTGACAGATGTCTTCCCTGCAATGCTCCCCCACCTAACCCCATCACCCTAGTCTCTCACCATCCCCTCTCCTCCAGAAGATGTCTGCTCAGCCTAGTAGAGATGAGTGAACTCATCGTTTGCGGATATCTTTTAGTGATGTCACCTCCAATTGATACTGATAATTTTTTTGGGAAAAAACAATTTAAAAAACTGGTTTTTTATGATAACTTTTTAGGAAAAAATGCGTTTTTTTATTTAAAAAAAATTAAAAAAACCAGAAAGATTTCATAAAAAATGCATTTTTTCCTAAAAAGTTATCATAAAAAACCAGTTTTTTAAATTATTTTTTTCCCAAAAAAGTTATCAGTATCAATTGGAGGTGACATCACTAAAAGATATCCGCAAACGATGAGTTCACTCATCTCTACTAGGCTGAGCAGACATCTTCTGGAGGAGAGGGGATGGTGAGAGACTAGGGTGATGGGGTTAGGTGGGGGAGCATTGCAGGGAAGACATCTGTCACCCTCTGTGATATCACAGTATGAGAGACATATGTTCCCCAGAAATATCCAAACATATAACGACATTGTTGTCATGTTTTGTTTGGCTATGGAATTGTGGGTGATGTTTTTGAGATAAGATATCTTAGAATTTTTCCAGGGTGACACACATCCATCATTGTCGTCATGGTTTATCCAACACCATGTAGAAACATGTTCATGAATCATCTGCGCAAAAGTTTCATTTTGGAAGGAACGGTCAGGGTTAAGGGTCAGGTAAACAGTACTATAAGGAAAAATAAACGAGTCAAGTGTCTTTGCAGTTACGACAATTCGTTCATCCTGTGAAGTTATCGTATTGTGTTGTGGTGATTGGTATCCAGGAAAGTAAAGTAAAGTAAAATAATGGGTGAGCCACAAAAGTCATTGAAATTTTCTTTCTTCAGCAAAATAGCACGAGACAAAACTCTTCACCTAGCTCTAAAAGGATGGAAACCGATTATTATTTTAGAAGACACGTACATTGTGATGTATTTATCCCAGACCACTTGGGAAAAATTAAGCAGAAAGTGGTCTCATAACCTCGGCTACTTGCAAAGAAGAGTTGACTACGAAATGGACCTCGGTGAGTGTTATATTCTGAAATGCCAAGATGGGAAACTAATACCTGATGATACAGGAGCTGATGGAAGTAAGGTTTTTTCTATTAGTTGTGAAGAAGCTGAGAGATTTTCAACAAAAATGTACGACATTGATAATCATTTACTATTTTTAGAAACTGAATTACCATCTGTTCGTATAATGGGAAAAATTATCGCTCAACATTTAAATTCATCAATGGTAAAATTAGACTTTCAAGATTTTATCCAATTCGATAAAGATTCTTTATTTTGGGACATTTATGAACATTTTACAAAAACTGTTTGTGTATATTTGCTGACAAAAGAATACACAGAATGTTTAGTGAGGCATGGTGTCATTTCCAGACTGACACAATATCAAACGTATGGAAGTGTGGTTACCATGGTATCTGATTTAAAAATTCTTTTGCGTGACCAGCTATTTTGATGTAATGTAACCAAGAAACAGTGAGTAACAAAAAATTTTATTCATTGAACTCTTTGGAAAATGTTAAGAGTCTAAACTAAATATTGTGAAATATTTTTAGGTAATTACATGTTTTCGAATTTTTCTCAGTGAATATTCTTGTAAATAGTATTTCACCAAAATAAAATGTACATTTGTAAACTTAAATGAACAAAGATGTGTGTTTTTGTTGTGGTATTTTTCCACAGTGAATTTTTACTCAGTTATTCTGATTAGATCTTGATATTTAAATCCACAACTTTATAGCTTAATGCAATTCTGTTTAATTATTTAAAAAAATCACAACTGTGAAATTAAATGCCAGGACAGGAAAAAAAGTGTTGAAAAGGAATATCCATATATTGATTATTTTAGAAATTGTCTAATGCTACCTATTAATATTATTTGAGTTATCTGAAAAGAAATCGTTCACATAATCGAAAATCCAAACTGTTAGAATTTGGTTATTTTACAGAGAGAGAGAGAGAGAGAGAGAAAGAGAGAAGCACCTAATTAAACCAACAAAACGTGACTTTAACACTTCTTTAAAGTTTGGCATAGAGAAAATGTTTGTACTCTACAGATAACACATATACAAATTTTACCTTTCCCTACACAAAGTAAGATAAAAACACACCAACAGTATATCCAACAGCATGTGAAAACATGTCGTTGAGTCATCTGCACAAAAGGTTCATTTTGAAGGAACGGTCAGGGTAGGGGATTGTAAGTGTAAACAGTACTATAAGAAAATACCATAGAGTCATGTGACTTTGGACTTAAGGTAATCGTTCATCCACTGCAGCTGCTGTTTTGTGATTTGTGTTTGGTAATGCAAAAATAATGGGTGAGCCACAAATTCTTTTAAAGTTTCTTTGTGAAAAGTTCTAATTGTTTAGAATTTTGTAAACGAATGTTACCATAAAGTATACGATCAGCGCTAATAATCAGTGAAATAATAATAAATAACTATTTATTGTGCTGCCATATGAAGTAATCAAAGAAGAAGAATGAAGGAAAACGATTATGAAAATTCGACAGTGGGTGAAAAATACGAATTTTCAGTTATCATTGGGATAATTGATGTACAATTTTTGTTGAATAAGAGTTCAAATTTATTTCCTAAAGAAATTTGTATTTCTGATGGAATTAGTGTGAGATATGCAGTGACAAAATCACCTTGTAGTTGGAAAGAATTACCTGAAAGAGTTAAAAAACAGAATTCTTGGTTAATAAAATATAACCATCAGCTGAAGTGGGAAATTGGTTCACTAGCTTTGGACAAACTAAGAGATTGGATGATAGAATCAACATGCAAATATCATATATTACTTGCCAAAGGAAGAGAAAAATCAAAAACATTAACGAAGTTAATAGGGAGGCCTGTTCTTGATTAAAATGAAATTGGATGCCCAAAACGTGAAAACATAACGTGTACTTTTAAATGCTTTTGGAAACATAACGAAAGATTCTGTGCTTTTAATAATTCTCTTTAGTATACATATTGGATTCAAAGAAATAAATACAAAACCCTTAATTTTACTACAGTAATAAATTCTCAACGAACGCCAAACGAAAAATTAACTTTCAGATGAGAGTCACATTGTCAAAACCATACGATGGCAATTCCACAACCATGGAAGAACCTTTGATGTATTTTTCAATTTATTTATTTTCTGTATTGTTAGATTCAGTAAATACAATTTGTAAATAATATTTCATTCAATAAAATGTGTAAATTTAAATGAACAAATTGGGTGTCGTATACGTGTTATACAAATTTAAGAAGGAAGATAACATTTTTTTTTCCTTGTGAAATATCATGCCACAAAGTAAACAGAGAATTTTTTTTTTTGATTCATTGAATTAAAAGTCTTATTTGTTCGTTATCTACAAACAAGGATAATGAAAATTAACAGAGTGGGAAAATAATTCATAAATAAATTCTACTTACAGAAATAGGTTAAGAGCACAAGGAATCGAAGGTAAAATTAATAGTTATATTGGTAATTTCCCAACAGAAACCAAGAGTTCGAAACAAAACAAACGATTTCTCACCTACGTACAACAAAAGGCGACCGGATAAGATAGATACCTTAAAGATAAGACTTACTGAGAAATATACAGTGTTGGAAAATAAATTCACATATAATTTATATATTTATTAATTCTGCTCAGTTATTCTGTTAGAATATGACCTGTAAAAGTAATATACAGAAAATAACGAATCAATTGAAAAAATAATAATAATTTCACTTGTCAGAATTCCGTACTCTAACAGCAATCGGAATTCGAAACCGGAAATAACACTTACCCTAAACAAAACGGCGCATAGATTTTCCCACCAAGGTTGGGCAACTTTAAGAAAAGACTATGAGAAATATTCAGTGTTGGAAAATAAATTCACATATACTTTATATATTTATTAATTCTGCTCAGTTATTCTGTTAGAATATGACCTGTAAAAGTAAAATACAGAAAATAACGAATCAATTTGAAAAAAAAAAAAATTTCACTTGTCAGAATTCCATACTCTAACAGCAATCGGAATTCGAAACCGGAAATAACACTTACCCTAAACAAAACGGCGCATAGATTTTCCCACCAAGGTTGGGCAACTTTAAGAAAAGACTATGAGAAATATTCAGTGTTGGAAAATAAATTCACATATACTTTATATATTAATTAATTTTACTCAGTTATTCTGTTAGAATATGACTTTTAAAAATAAAATACAGAAAATAACCAATCAATTTGAAAAAAAAAATAATAATTTCACTTCTCTGAATTCCATACTCTAATAGCAGTCTAAATTAACATTAAATGTAAGTATTAATTTACTACACCAATGAATGCCGACGGTAACGAAGAATGAATAATTTTCATTCAAACATGTGGATACTAATCCCTTAGTCATATGTAAGTATTTGAGAAATATCCAAATTTGAGGAAATGCTACCTTTTGAACAATACCCCAATTTACGGATGTGACTCATGTCATCCCCTTTGAAGAAAAGCGCTCGCTGGGGGATATTGCAAATGACGAAACCTCAGCATCTATGGTCTGTAATCTAAAGGATGAAGTAACTAGTTCAGGTTACAGTATTTACAGAAATTTCATTCTTTGTGGTTTTTGTGTTTGTGTTGTGTTGTGGATATAAAATTCAACTATTTTGGAATATTCGTATTTAGAAGAGTCATCTGGAAAACTGTAAGTACTTTTTTAACTTAAACATAACAACTGCTCGTATGTTTTTGGTAAGCGTAATTCTAATACTGAATAGTTTTTTTTTTCCGTTAAGAATAATCATAGGGTATATATTAGAGTATCAACATGGATACATTAGCGATTTTTTATATCTAATATGTGTATGTGTGTGTATGTGTGTGTGTTTAAGGACAGGTTTTTTAAGTATATAATTAATTATTCAGAAAAACTCGAAACACGAGAGCCATCACGACTTTCTCTAAGAATTCCCACACTTTAACAGGAAAGAAATACTCGAAATGTATTGGAAATTAGTACAACCATTTACAGAAGAAAAAAAACTATATGTTTGTGTGACATAGAATATAGTTAAATTAAATTATCATTCCAAACTCAATAACAACAAACATTCACGTCACGAATCCTAATGTTATCTTGATCTTGATCTTGTCAGAAGTGTCCCACCAATCATGACACGATTACTTAACCACTAAAATCATCCTTCCCATTCAAAACAATAACGTCACTTATTTACAACTAACAACAAATATTCACGTCACATTTCCTTATCTTATCTTGATCTTGATTTGGTTTAAAATGTCCACCAATCACGACACGATTTCTTATCCACTAATATCATCCTTTCCATTCAAAACAACAACGTCACTTATTTACAAATGACGACATTTATTTACAAACAAACCAAAACACAAGAACTGAAGCCATTGACCACATATGCTCCCAGGGAAATTCCTGACTCATGAAGCCACGCACACTGGAAGCATTTGGTTCAAAATGTCCCACCAATCACAACACGAATCCTTATCTCTATCATCACCCATAATCCCATACGCGAACCAAAACACAAGAACTGAAGCCAGTAACACATTTGCCCACACGAAATTCCAAACATTCCAAACTCATGACTTCACTCACAATGACATCAGGAAGCCACGCCCACCGGATGCATTTTGTCTAAAGCACCTGGTATACTACTCATATATCTTACCAGGTACACTCGGTAGGGAAATACCTCTGTAATTCTCACATTCAGTTTTATTTCCCTTTTTATATATGGATACTATGAGAGATCTGCTGCAATCATCGGGAATTCGTCCCTCTGTCCAGACATTCTGAACTATGCAGTGCAGCCACTGTAAGACTTTTATACCACCATACTTCAGCATTTCTGGTCGAATATCATCTACTCCTGCTGCCTTTCCACATTTCAAGCCTTTGAATGGCTTTTTCTACTTCAAGTATGGATATGTATTCCTGACTGCATGCCTGGTCAGTGTTTTTTACCACTGTGCTATCACTGTTTGTTTCATTTCGCAATTTTTCGAAGTAATTACTCCATACTTCAAGGATATCTTTTTCTCCTGTTTTCATGTAACATTTATCATATCTAACTCTTCATACCACTCTTTCCTCCATTTATAAGCTTTTTCAACAACCTCCAGAATATTTTGCTGCCTTCTTGATATTTATTTTCTATGTTCGTTTAGCTAGTTTTACAACGTGTTTGGCTTTCTTACATTTGTCTCTGTATTCTCAAAGAGCACAAGCTGAGTTATTTGCTAGGAACTTTTGATATGCTTTCTTCTTTTCTTTCATTGCCTCTTTAACTTCCTGTGTCCACCATGGAGTTCAAATTTTTCTATCCTTGCAGACAACTTCACCACATGCCTCTCTAGGTGAATAAATCGGGGCTTTCTTCAAGGCTTGCCACTGAATCTCCAAGGTTTCATTACTATTCTCAAACTCTTTCATTTTTTTTCCAATAACCATTGTGTTTTTTAGTCTACAGTTCACATCTGACACCTGCTCAACTCTTATTCGCTTTAGAACTTTCTTACATGTTATTCTTTTCAATATGAAATTCAATTTTATCCTGATGAAGACTAAATAGTGATCACTTCCAATTTCAAATCCTCTGTACACTCTGGTGTCCTGCACCAGAGAGAAAACATCACTATCAACAATGACGTAGTCAATGAGACTTTTCTTATTCCTTGCGTGTCACCTAGACTTGCAATTCGTGCAGGAGCAAACTCGACTTATTTGTCTGTTTGCTTACTTGGGAAATGGAGTAAACGCAGGTTTAAAATAGCTTGGCATCTTTAGCATATATTATACCCAAGGTAAAAAATCTTTCTATATATATATATATATATATATATATATATATATATATATATATATATATATATATATATATATATATATATATATATATAATTAACCTCATATAAAGGCCGCAAGCCCTATTAAGCACGTGTCATGTGTGGTAAAAGTTAAAGAAAGGAGGAATATCTTCACATTTTATTTGAACAGCTGAGGATTTTAATCTTTAGAAAAAGCATAGTGGGGAAGACTTCCAAAGAACAGAAGAAGATGGAATGAAAGAATCCGGGAAGTTGGTTCATGAGGTTACAGATGGACTATGAAAAGAGTGGTGTTTAGCAGTAACCCTTGTTTTAATGATTTTGGAGAAGAGTGAAGGAAAATTAGTGGCCATTTCAGCAGAGTACTCTCAATGAAAGTATCTGTAGGGAATTAGAAACTGAACGTCAATGACAGAGGAACTTTAAAAGGCCAGCTGGACCTCTTCTGGATAGAATCAAGCAATCTTAGAAAGGCTTTTGGTGTGTCATGCCACCCCAAATGTGGGAGAAATATTTAACGATCTGTAATATTTTAGCAATAATTTCGGATTTGCATAGAGTTACCAGCTGTGAAAGGGTGAAATAGTGTCTTCTGAGGAAAAGTACACCAAGTTTTTTGGCTGCTGTAGAGGTTATAAGAGAAATGTGTTTGTGTCAGCCCAAGACGGAAATGTGATTGTGTTTGGATATCACAGTATTACTGAAGGTAAGGGAGGGATGCGATCTCTTTCTTGCAAGAGACCAGAGAGGACTGATTTTGGTGGCAATGAAATCTACAAGGTTGTCCTTGCCTCACTGGGATATAGCTAGGGGATCGGAGTTCAGGTCTCTGGCCGCAGTGCATCTTGAGGATTCTAATACTTCAACACTACAAGATTTGTCAAAGGAAACGAGGAATGGAGCGAACTTTCATCATCAAAGCAATGAATAAGATCGTTCATCTGTGAGAGCAAGTCATTTATAAACGAAAGGAAGAGAGTGGGTGAAAAACGGATTACTCTGGGATACTTCTGCATTGATGGAGAAATCTTAGTAGAGAAAACCGTCCACAATGATATCGTCAGCGACCCGTTGCAGAGTGTAGTAGGCATGCCATAGGATGGCAGTTTGCTAAGTATACCGCTTTGCCGAACTGTGCCTTTGAAATGTCGAAGGCAACCATTTGAGTTTTTCTGCATTTTTACATCTCTTTGGTTCAGACGTGGGTGGTGAAAGCAAGAAGATCAGCTGTAGATGGCGAGTGTGCAGAATCAGTACTGCTGGTCACTAATTAGTTGGTTGGTCTCTAGGTTGGTCAAGAGTTGGTTGATGATGACCTTCTCCATAATTTTAGAGAGAAGTAACAGCGATTGCACGGTAGTTCATTGGATCTTTATCACGTTTCATTTGGAGGGCTGTGTATGGGCATGTTTCCATGTTGTAGGATAGATGCCAGCTGAATATGATAGACTGAATAGGCGGTACAAGATAGGTGTCGGTTCTGGGGCACAATTTTTAAAACACAGTAGCTGGGATACCGTAATGACCAGTGGATTGTATGGGTTCAGGTTACTTAGGATTGTTTACATATCTTTATGAGTGATATGGAGAAGCTGTTCTTGGTAGCGAGGAGGGAACTTTGCCCAGGTCGTTAATGCAGGAATTGGAAGAGAAGAATGATGCCAGTAAATTAGCCTTGTCTTTAGGTTAAGTAACTAGAATGCTATCCGGATGTAGAGTGGTCAAAAGGTAGTTGGCCCTTTCAAAGTTCTGATTTCATTTGGTGATGATTCTTTTACAGCTGTCGAGAGCTGCAGCATAGGCAAAGTGAGCAGCTGGCGTTTTGGTATCGACCCATTCGTGGTATGCAGAGATTTTTCTTTTATTGCGTTGGCACATTTTTAGAACAAAGGCTTGGATGGTGGTTGAGAAATTGGAGTGTAATAAGGGATTCAGTGAAAGCCTTCATTTATGTGAGGATGATTTCTGTTATTTGGTCTGAGCAGATCTTTGGATCAGAGGAACTGAAGCAGTAGTCGGACCTTGGGAAGGAGGAATAGAAGTCACAGAGGTGGTCCCATTTTTCGCCTAAAAAACACGAGACTGAGGTCTGGCAAAAGAGACTTGTATGAGATTGTGATTTCAGTTACCAAGATCGGAACTGACAGCCACAATATACTTGGAAGGGGAGCTTGTTAGAGGTGATGTGTTGCAAATTAGAGTAAATAGTCAGGTATTCAGGCCGGAAAATTAATGATTTGTGATAGATCATTGCTAATGGCAAACACCTCGTTAACCTGTCTGCATAATCGGTGAAACTGGACAAGAGAAGCTAATATGAGTTGTGGACGTTTAATTACCCAAGCAGGATGACCTTACTATTGGGATATTTTGATTGTATAAAGTGTATCTTTAGAGAGAGATAATTGAAAAGATTCAAGTAGTTAACGAAATTTGTGGATCTATAGAGAGAGAGAGACAGAGAGAGAGCTTATGGATACAGCAGGTGGTCTGGCTGGGAAATTTTGAACCAAAGAAGATCAAACAGTGGGGGATGCGTGGTTTTGCAATCTCTCGTATAGTGTGTCAGTTCTGATTAATGCACAAGTGTCACACTTGTGGCGGAAAGAATTGTGTAAGGTACTTTGGGCAGTTGAGATGAACGGTCGTAATTGTGGTTACAAATTGCGGTTTCGATGAGAATAATAATTCTGGTTTAGATGACTGTTGGTGATGTAGCACGTCGTTTAAATTGCTGCTCACGTGAAGAGGATTGCGAATCTTTTTCATAGGAATTAATGTTGTTGGTCATTTGAGAATGTTTATTCGATTTTTGTTGTTTTTTATGACTTAACTGTTGTTTTGTGTTCCGCAGTAAAATCGCATTTCTTTGGGTTGTGATCCATTATATGTGATGAGAAAGAGGGGAAAAGGAAGTGGGTAATGCATTGAACTCGCAAGCAAATCGCCCACATAGAACTTTGGTCTCTTTTCCATATGTGGCCTTGACACCCCCCCTCTCCCTGCAGTCACTGTCTTTGTTCCTCCTCCAGTGGCAAAACACGTGCTTGTAGGATTTGATGCTAGCTGATCGGCAAGCCTCTAGATTCGTTACTAACTTGTGTGGTTCCGCGCGGTAGGGTATGACCCCCCCCTACAGTTTGATTTGTTTGCTATTGAGACTATCACTCTTGCTGAATGTGGGAAGAGAGAGGAGGAAACAAAACTCGGAACAATTGTTCTAGAGACAAATATGGCCGCAGTCACTTCAATTCTCTAGAATTGAAGATTCGAGTATAATGTTTTCTTTTTATTAAAAGCGGCATTGCATAAAGAAAAATTGAACAGATAACACACCAAGGAACGTTGGATTGGCACTTAAAAAACTGCACTTAAAGAAAAAAATTACGATTTCCTAGAATGAAAACAAGCAGCTCTAATAATGCTTGTCACGAAAGGAAAACGATGCATGAGCGCGCGCACACATACACACATACATGCAAAGCTGCAAATACCATACATTGGCTGTCCAATTATTCAGAAAAGGTACATTTAATATATATCTGAATGTACTAAGTAATTCTACTATTTTCAGAACTGAATAGTACAATGGAGCTCGAAGGAAAAGTAGCCATCGTCACAGGAGGTGCTAACGGGATCGGGAAAGCAATATGCGAGGCTCTTGCCAGTAACGGTTGCAAGGTAAGTCCACAAACTAACATGTAGAATTGTTTAAGAAACTGTAGTAAAGCAACTGCGTATTTAGGTATTTTTAAAGTAAAAATGCTAAAAATGATGCTAAATATATTCAAGCTGAAATAGAAGAAATTTTGTTTCAAACGAAGATCGTTTGAAATCAAAATAGTTCCAATTTTTTTTGATGACAGATTATAGGGTTGTGTTTATTTCCTTATTCGCTAGTGGAAGACACAATGTGTTATTCAGTTTAAGTTAAGAAAATGTATTGACCATTATAATATTATATTGAGCATGTTGAGTTGCACAGATATCTTATTGATTCCATCGCTGTAGTATATTGTTTTCATCATAAATTACAGCGATGGACAGGAATCGCAAGTATATTTAGAGGCGCTAGTGACAGAGCATAAAGAAGTATAATAGCGTATTTTATATTATTGCACAGTACAGTATTATCCCTTTTAAAAATATCTCGCCCTACAACCTTCAATTACTTCTTTTGTAATCAAAACCAAAGCAAACAAAAATACTTGAGAAGACGAAGTATTGGCTATTAGTTTGAATACAAACAAAACTGTTTACATCCAAATCCTAACTTGGTCATATCCTCCGTATACTCTGGCTCAACGATCATTGCGGAAGGGATTTTAACTTGTATCAGGCAACCTTTTGATAATGGTTAACAGTGCAAATGTGTACTTGCGTCATTGGATGTGGAGATTGCTGTTATGGTGAATGATGAGGCCTCTCCTCACAGGCAGTCAACTGTGAATATCCAGATTCGAATTTAAGGAAAGAAAGAAACCGACTAAGCAATAAAAGATGCTCTAAAAAGACTGTTAGTTATGCATGATATGCTGCTATGAAATGAATATATACTCGGTGACCAAAATACAAGCATCTTATTCAAATCGGCAGTAGAATGCCTCGAAGTAAGACTCAAGTGCAATCGTAATTAATAAATCCCGAGAAGAACCACAGAAGAAATTAGGTTCCGAGAGTATCATGCCTGTAAAGGGGTGTGATTTGCTATCAGTTTGTCTGTTTGCTGAGATAAGGAGTTTATCTCAGCAAACAGACAAGGTTTTCAGTTAAAAAATAAACGGGGTTTTGTAAATCACACATGATAATTGAGGCTGAATCTGCTAAGGTTGGAACTGAGTTCTTCTACAAATATTTTTGAAGAGAATATGGAATTTTAATGGTTGTAAGTAAGACGTAGTAATCTTCAACCATCCTAGTAGTAAATAAAATGTTATTATATTAATTATTCTTATAAATGCATGCGATTTCGTCATCTTAAAAGGCAAATCTCATCTCCTCTGGTCCTTACGATGTTATCTGCGTAGGTGTGCCAAGTGGGGATTTTCAGACAGGTGGCAGATTTGCCTATTTTTGGAGACGAAACACCGAAGTTTCTGAAAGAAAATCCTTGATTCATCCATACAGCATCAGCGCACCGTTAGTTGAAAATAAATTCTAAATGTTTTTCGCCTCCTAGATGATTTTCAAAACCAGATCTTCAATCACAGGAAGCCGTCGATACAGAAGGAGCTACGAAGGCTCCTTCGTAAAGATAATCGTAAATTAAAAGTAAAAGAAACCACTTGACTTCAACGAAATGATAGCCATCGTCTTTACTGAGGAATGACTATCTTGTCAATATAATCTGTCTTGTAAATGCAGAAAATGAGAGGGAATCTGGTAAAAAATGAAAATAAAATAAAATAAAGGTACAAATCACATTCTGTTTTGAAATTACACATCAACAGATTACTTTTGTTTTTCATAGAAACAAAATAAATATTCGATGTTAATTAAGGTGTGTATAGCAGACGTGGTCGTGGAGAAAGGTCAGTCCACCACTGCCGAGATCAATGAAAAACACGGAAAAGGAACTGCAATGTTCGTGAAATGCGATGTCACCTCCGACGAGGAATTCGAAGGTAAATATGCTTTAGCTACCTTGTATTCCGGCGTACAAATCGACCTGGCATATAAGTCGATATTGGAATTTTTTTGAGTTTATTTGAGTTTTCATAGGATACTCGTCGTTTAAGTCGACTCGAAAAATTTCTTTAAAAATAAAAATTATGACAGTTTTTAAGTAAGATTTTTATACAGGCGTCAGCCACTAGGATCATAACTACCTTTTTAGTTTGTTCTTCCATTCTTTGTTTTAGCAAAAGATATAAAATACTTAGTTGACAAAAGAAATTTTATTTCGTATTGACCAGTTGACCAACAGTGAACTCAAGTGCAATGGCTCCTTTTAAAAGAATGAAATATGACGCGAGTTTTAAGTACAAAGTGATTAAATTTGCAAAAGAAAATGCTAACTGTATTGCTGCACGTCAGTTGGGAGTAAACGAAAAACTATTTCGCGATTGGAGAAAAAATGAAACTGTAATAATGAAAAAGCCAAAACATTAAGTGCGCATTACGGAAAGGAATTTATAAGTGGCCTAATCTGAAACATAATGTTGCCGTTTGCTTTGAAGTGGGGTAAAGCAAATAAAAAGGACAGCGAAGACTTCAAAGCTACCGTGAGTTGGTGTAGCCGGTTTATGGAAAGGAAAAATTTAGTGCTTCGACTAAAAACGAAAACCTCACAGAAGCTGCCAAAGGATTTGGATGATAAGTTATTAAGTTTTCAAAGATTTATAATTGCTAAAAGAAAGCAAAAAAATTACTTATTGTCTCAAATCGGAAATATGGATGAAACTCCAGTTATGTTTGACATGATCGGGAATAGAACAGTAGAATTGAAAGGAAGTAAAATTATTTCTTTAAAAACAACTGGACATGAAAAAAGCCGTTTCGCAGTTGAACTTGCTTGTATGGCTGATGGTACTAAATTAAAACCTATGATAATTAAAAAAAAAAACAATGCCAAAGTTCAAAATTCCAAGAAACGTTTTTGTCCATGTTCATGAGAATGGTTGGATAGACGAAGCAGGAGTTAAGCTGTGGAAAACAAATGTTTGGAATACATGACAAGGTGTATTAAAAAATCCAAACAGTCTTTTAGCGTGGGACGTGTTCAAACCCCATTTAACGGAGAGCACGAAATCTTTATTAAGAGAGAATAATACCAATATGGTAGTGATTCCAAGTGGGTTAACCTCACTAGTGAAACCGTTGGATGTTTGTATAAACGAGCCATTTAAAGACAGTTTACGAAAACAGTGGAACGCGGGGATGCAAGAAGGAGAGAAAAGCTCCGCAAAAGGAAGACAAATGCGACTTTCGTCTTTGGTAACTATGTGTGAATGGGTAGCGAAAGCATGGGATGAAATAAAACCAGATGCAGTGATAAAATCTTTAAAAAAATGTGTTATATCTAGCAAATTAGATGGTCCGGAAGATGATTTTGTTTACAATGATGACGAAATTGATGCTAAATCTGATGGAGAAAACGAATACAATTTATATGACGATATACCGGAAGAAATTACAGAACCAGAGTACAATGAACTTTTCAGACATTCAGACAATGAAAATTAAATTTTAATTATGTAGTTACCTACCTATTTTCTTTTGTGAATAAATAATTATATAACATGTAAATAATTTTTTCTGTAAATAAATTTGATATAAGTTGAAATATTTTTACTTATTTACCCTTTTTGTATAATGCTAATAAATTTAACAGAGTGTGATACGTACTAGTTTTTTTCTTGGAAAGCAATCAATTTTTGACCGGGCGTATAAGTCGACTTCAAAAATTTAGTACTTTTTTTCAATGCTGAAAACTCGACTTATATGCTGGAATATACAGTGTTTCATTTTTTTTAATAAATAAGAAATTGGTGATATATTAATTTCTTAATCGGTAGAGCAATTCGGGATGAGAAATAAGATATATAAAGGAAACACTGACTGAAATTTTGTTTACGTGAAATCTTTCCGACAATAAAAGAGCAGCTTTAGAATTATTTTAATACCATCAAAAAATATACATATACATATATATATATCTGCTGTCATAATGGAATCAAGCATAGAGATAATTATTTATTTGTTTTTTTTTTCTTTTTCACCTGAAGGTGTGTTTCAGGAGGTGATTGCAAAGATGGGTCGAGTGGACATTCTTGCAAACAACGCTGGAATATGTTCAGAAAAGAACTGGCAAAAGATGGTGGATGTTAATCTGGTAAGTAATGTTTGATGTTGCTTCCAATCACGAAGGGTTGATTTGTAAACTTTATAGTACATTCGTGCCGTGAGCAAGTTAAGGAATTTTATTGTTTTTTTTATATTTTTACATTCATTTTTTACATAGAACTTTTCATTTCACTTCACGCCTCCAATAAACTGGGCAATAGTCTCACACTGCAGATGAAATTCATCTTCCGCCTAAAGACAATCGCAAGCATCCATGTGCACAGCAGGATTCGCACCTACAACCCGTCTGTTGGAGAGTGGATACGCTAAGCACTTGGCCAACCAGAATGGCATAATACTAAATATATGAACGTTATGGAAGCACTATTGGCAGGTCTCATCTGCCATGTTTAAATGTGCTCTTAATAGAAAGTCTTTTTCACAGTAATCTGAAACAACACGTTTATAAATCTAACAGAGAAGATTGGAAGTTGGATGCATAGCTACATTACTGACGGATCATCATCATTACCTAGACGGCCAAAGCGATAGTAATTGACCTTGATAGAGGAATTAAACCAGTCCTTAGAGGCAGATGAGAAGGAAAGGACAGGCGGCTAAGCCTAATCGAAGATAACTATTAGGCCATATCAAATTGGAATTTTAAAAAAAATCAACTTACATGAAATGATAACAGATTTATGGAGTGCTATCTGGGAAACACTACAGCTTAATGGAGTAATCACGCTAATACAAAATCCACAACCATCGGATTTATTAATCCGACAACACGTGTGTTCACGAAGAAAAAGTAGATGCATGTCTACCAGCTACTTCTGATCCTAATGATTTAAGATATTATGGATTTCCTAATGGAGGAAAAAGTAAAACTATCGATGCGAACTTTTAGAAGCCAACCTAAAAGGACAAGCCAACTAATAGGGAGTACGTTGGGAGGTGAATTTTGTATACTTTGTACATCGGCATGGACACAGCGGCAGTTAGAAGAAATAAGCTTGATTCGCAAGTCAACTAAAGCTCAAAAGAAAATAGATCTTAAATCTGGAGATCGCAACATTATCGAAATGTGAGTGGGAGCAAAGTAAAGATCTTTCATTCAAGAAATAAATAGGACTGTTTTCATATCAATGAAGTTCACTCGCACTCTGAAGGAATCTATTTCAGATATTGGTTAAGGAATATCTTGAAGCTTGAATCATTTGAGCACTACAAGGTTGCTAGAATGAAGAGGAATGGAGAATACTATCGTCAGCAAAACTAGGGAGAGGATTTGCATTTAGAGAGAGAGAAAAGAAACTCGATGTACAGAAGACGAAGAGCGTAGGCCAGAGGCCTGGAATATTCAAACACTATGCATATTTCGGTCTATATCTTCAGAAGCTGCAAAATACTTCTTTTCCATATCCCGATGTATCAGTTGTGGGAAGCTTTCCGATTCCTGCGATACATCATTCGCTCATCTAATGCGAATGTTCGTCGATTCTGTTCAGTACTGAGCAAATCTGCCTCGAGATCTCAGATATTTTATTCCTTGGAGAATTCCGGTTTTCTTCTCTTATATATAAACCTAGCAGCAACACATTTTTCGTAGTATGACATGTAAGTTATACATAAAGTGGAATTTGTGGTAATTCTTGCAGTTCACGAGGTTTCTCCATGTGATGAACTGAAGGCTTCTGGAAAGCCAATAATAATAATAATAATAAATGGTTGTTAAATATTAATATGTGTGTGTATATATACAGGGTGTTCGGGATAAATTTGACATATTTATAATTAATTATATTTTTCCGTAAGTTACATGTATTAACACACACTTCTCTTCATTTAAAAGTTTGGACCCTTCTTCATTCATATACAAGATGTCAGAAAGGATGGATAGCTGGAACCCACCTGAATCATGGAAGAGAATAACTTGTATCATGATGATTCGTGCCCGCCATCAAAATAAGGATATTACGACTGCTGCCCAATGCTCCCTGAATACAGTAAAAACAATCAGGCATGAACTAGAGACTTGCAATGGTGACTACGAGGATGTAGCAAGAAGAAAGATCCCTAGCAGACGATCTGATTGCGTTCGTACAGCAGAATTCCTCGCAAATCTGCAGGAACAGGTGTTGAAGAACCCTGGCATTGGAATTCGGGCTTTGTTCGTGGAGTTGCTAACTGTAGTCAAGCCCTGGATAACAAGGGTAGCCAATGGTAGGCCGTATGTATGGCAGCAGGATTCGGCCCCTTGCCACACCTCTGGGAAAAGTCAAAAATGGTTGTCTGAAAATTTCTACGACTTCACCAGTCCAAATGTTTGGCCTCCAAACTCCCCAGACCTTAACCCCATGGATTATTTTGTATGGGGCGCAGTTGAAAAAGACACCAATCGCACTTCCAGTAATACAAAAGCCCAGTTAATGGATAAAATTAAAACAGTTTTTGCGGCCCTTCCCAGGGAGACTGTAGCATCAGCTTGTTCGAGGTTCCGAAGCAGAATTGAAGCTGTGATCGATGCTAATGGTGGTTATTTTGAGTAAATCTTGTTGATAGTATTGTAATTAACTCTGCCTGTAATGTTTTTTTGTCAATTCATTAAATTTAATAGATACAAAGAAGATTTTCTTTTTCCTTACGAAACTGTCAAATTTATCCCGAACACCCTGTATATACCCTATAATATAAAATGATGAGCCTTTTTCTGTAACGTTTTTGTGTCAGGTTTTTTGTCAAGTCATTTGAAACGTTTCGAAACTCAGAGGCTACCTTGAGTGTCGAGTCTTCAAAATTCGCGTCATCGGAATTCAAGGAGAAACGGCCTACCAGTCCAGAACACGGGGGCGCCGTAGGCGTCAGGAGGCAAATCCCCCTAGTATATATATATATATATATACACACACACACACACATACACACACACACACACACATTTAAATTGATGCATACATATGAGTAGCAGTAATAAATAAAATTTATTATTGATACTGTGTGATGCACTTTTCGAAAAGAGAAGTCAATTTTGTTTGTTAAAAGTAGCATCCCCCTCGTATTCCGAATGTATTTAGATAGTCGTATTTGTTTTCCATCACCCCAAAATGGACCTCTCTTTATATGAACATAGAAATTCAAATTCCAACCTACAACTGTCTCTGTTATTTTCAGAACGGTGTGGTGCGTGGGACTCAGCTGGGATTGCGATTCATGGGAAAAGACCAAGGTGGACACGGTGGAAGAATAATCAATACAGCCTCCCTAGCAGGTAATGATAACGAAATCTAACATTTTTCTTATGTCGTTGAAATTCCTACTCAGGCAAAAATACAAGGAAACCATATTCCTGTGAAATTCTTCATCGAAATTTGAACACATACTTAACAAATTTAAAAATTGAGGCAGTGGTAGAATGTAAAATCGAAAATCCCAAGAATCAAGAATATAAGCTCTTTAATTCCTGAAATTCCTGCAACAATTTAATTACACTTATATTCTGAATTAAGTGTAAAAAAAATAAAATAAAATAATATTTCTTTACGAATTTTTCTTCATGCTTTCAGTGTGCACTCTTCAGCTCCTAAATCACAAGCGCCTTTTGTCAATGGCCCATAATAAAATCTTCCAAATGCTTCTAATTTATTTGTTACCCATAAATACTACACCAGTATTTCCTTTTCTCACACATTTCTTGAAAGAGTTATTATACGTCCGCGCAGGGATGCTCAACTCAAAGAATTCCACTTTGAAATGTTAAACTAAAGCTAGTTAAGAGGGGAGAGGGAGGAAGAATCAATTAGGGCAAGTAGCGCATCGAGAGGGAGGCCAATGGACCCTCAAAGAAAAAGAAAAAAACACTAGAAAAGTTTTAAAAAATCTGAGATAAAGAGCCAAAAGGATTCACTTTGGAAATACTAAGAACAATGATTGGAGCTTACTTCACCTTTACTACGAGTTGCACCGGTAAGTACTACCTGTTGGCTTACGCCTGGACTCGCCGAGCCTTTATAGTTTTTATATTCGGAATGAAACTCTTAGATGTTCTAAAGTTTTGGATGGGAAGAGAAAATGTTTGTTGCCAGATTTCTCCAGACGTCAGGGTACAAATTTCTTGCAAGTGTACTTAGCACAGTCTTATTAAAATCTGTCTCCAAGGATTCTACCCGTACGTTCATGGTAGGTATCACTGGACAATTCTCACTAAATAACTTCATGTGGATTTTGATTGGCGCCCACTGCTTGGAAAGAAGTCAGTGGACACCCCCATAGGCAAGATGCATCGTGACATGTAACGAGTTACGCGTTTGTAGTATAATTTGGAGGAATAAGATGCTCACAAAACAGTACAACTGTGTCCAGGTGATGTGGCTGCGAGAAGGGAACTGACAGAGTTTGAAAGAGGCGTTTTGATAGGATGCCACGTTCGGAAAATTGTTAACCTGAGATGGGCCAATTTGTCAACAACCAGTGATACTATACTCTGATAGAAGCGAAAGGAGTCAAGTTGAACACGAATCTATGCATATAAAACATTCAGAATCGAGGCTCACAAGATGGGTTTCCATGGTAGGAAATAGGCAATATGTACCTCCCACGTTATCCGAATCAACATGCAGCGTCGTCTCTTCAGTGATAATGCCAAGAGCGTGTACAGCGGTGTGGAAACTTGGAAAGATTTGTTATTGAACGACGAATCACGTTACACCTTCTACGGAGCAGATGAACGGGTGTGAGTGGTGTTGCGGAAACCCGGCGAACGTCTCTTATTACAGTGCGTAATCCCAACTATGCAATTCGGAGGTGGTGGTGGTGTAATGGTACGGGTCTGTCAGCTTGACCTCGGACTTCTGTTTGCGATGCTACGAACATTGAACTCAGAAAGGTTCTCTAAGTCATTTATGTGAACCTGAAATGAACAACGATGAATAACGCTTCGAATGTGAAAAGCAATAGAGAGAAATCGTTTGTCCAACGTACACTTGTAGAATCTGCATACAAAACACTAATCGAGGACTGGTAGTTCTAAGTTTTCTGTTGTTTACTTTACTTGAGTATTCTTCAGTTTCTCATTGCAAAAAACTGGAAAAAATGGACATTTCTGTTGCTCAGCAGGATCGGCGTGTCTCTTCTGTTTGGAAACGCCTTGTTTCCAAATCCCGTCCAGGACACGAAGAAGCTTTATAAGTGTGTTCATCATTGAAGGGTGAGATAGTGATCTTACATGGACGCGGATGGATTTTTCCTGCTCAAAACAGGAACACCGCCTGTTTGAACACGCAATTAACAGGACGTAATTCGGACATAATTTCAAATAACAATATGAAACCAATGCCAAATGCCTTACTGAAGTTGAACCTGCATTTGACTGTGGTTGTTTACGATCACGTGATTTATCGAGTCGTGTCTATGGCGATGATTCGAATAAATACACCAAAGTACCTCGTTATACTGTGCGTGCACTATTGGTGCGTAGTTTCAAGAGAATGTCGTGGGAAAAGGTTATTGGCCTGCAGAAAAGGGTTATCTATAATAAGTCACCTCTGAGATTAATTTGAAAATTGAAAATCAGGTAGGATTCATGCAGAACACTGAGAAATATGGACTGACAATCGTATTAAGGAAGACGGGTTCCAAATACTTGACTCAACTGATATCACACTGGTGGAGAGTGTATTAATAAAATATACAAATGAAGTGCGTAAAAATTAGCTTTTTATACTGACCTACAATTTATTTTTAACACAATGCAATATTTAAGATATTTTTATATATAAATGGTTGATACTCTCTTATTTTTCTGGATGAGAATTCCATTTTTGTAGAACGATACTTAAAATTCATTAAATTCAGATTCCTATAATAAACCATTCAGGAATTTCGTAGGAAAGTGAAAATGCTTACAAAACAACGTTTGAATTTATTTTTAGGTTTGATTCCAGTTCCTAATCATGAAGTCTATAGTGCAACTAAGTATGGCGTGGTTGGAGCGACCCGCAATTTCGGAGTAAGTAGTTTAATATGTAGATATTTTCAAGTGTTTATTTATTCACCAATATATAAGTAAACTGCAACCCGTATTTCGTTAGAAAAAGTATCTAAATTAAATGAAGGACACACAAGTTACAGACAAAACTACTGTAGGGTTGTATGTAGTTTGACAACTAAATACTAGGAGAGACGGTTAGATGTATTTAGCGAAGTAGAGTAGATCCAACCGTCTGTCCTAGTGTTTAGTTCTCAAACTAAATACAACCCTACAGTAGTTATGTCTGTAACTTGTGTGTCCTTCATTTAATTTAGATAATTAAATAAAACTGACATGTAATCTTAGAATACAGATAATACTCTGTGAAAACTTGGCACTTCTTATCACCTATGGAAATTTCCAGATTATTATTATTATTACGTGACACCTCCAAGGTGTCCGAGGACTCATCGCGAGAGGGCACGTAATAATAATAATAATCTGGAAATTTCCATAGGTGATAAGAAGTGCCAAGTTTTCACAGAGTATTATCTGTATTCTAAGATTACATGTCAGTTTTATTTAATTCAAAAATATTTAAAAACAGCATTTTAAACAAAGATTTGCTTGAATTAGAATCGATCTTTGTTAAAAATAAATTATGATGATGTAAGTTTCTAATTAAACAGCAAAAGAACACACACAAAAATAGGACTACATATCTCCAATCGAGAAAATGATAAGTGAAATGATGAAAGCAAGATGAAAATTTCCGATTTCAATAAAGATATAATCAGTCTATACAAAACAACCTGTAAAATGGCGTAAGCTAGATGCAGTGGTGAAGCTCTGGATAACAGAAATAACGGAATTTGTGTCTAGAACTATGATCGTTTTTTAAGCGAGATGTTTGACGGGCACACGATGTCGCTGACTTTGCTAGAAAAAGATTTAGATTTTGGAAAGGGCATGAAGTAGGCATGTAAAATAAGAAATCAAAATTTGCGAGGGGTGAAGATTGCATTAGGCGTATGTGAAACCCAAGAAAAAATCCAAAGTTTTTAAAGAAATGTGGGACGGATTGGCAATTTGATGGTATGAAGATGATGAAGATGTACTGTTTGAAGGATGTTCGACTATAACAATAGTAATGAGCGTGATAGTAATGATACACGTTTTAAGACCAAACCTCAGATGATATTTGTGCTCACATGACATTATATTTCCCGTTTTTTTTTTTTTTTAATAAAGTACTTGTGAAATTTTGCTTCATAAGATTCGGGTGAATGTGGATTTATCGTAACATGACAGAAAGATATGATTGTGGTGTAGTCCTCCATCCTCCTCAAAATCTAGCTGCCTATAATTTTTTTTCTCTCGAGTTAGGATTCAGAACGTGCAAAACTTTTATAAGTTTTTTTTTTCTTTTAATGTGAATTTCCAGAATTTACCTAAAGGAAAGTAGTCGAATTTTTCATCTTTTTCTCAAAACAGGTAAGTCGGTTCAGAAGAACACACGCAATTTATAAACATAACATACTGCCACATATCTCGAATTCGGTCTGGATTCCTGAAGTGCTCTCACTATGATAACAGTGCGACTCAGAGTACGAGATTTGAGGGCACTTCATGAATCCAGACCGAAGCATAAGCAGTCCCGAAAAATATCTCAATCACTCCCATTTGCAGGAATGACAGAAAGAAAAATTAACTAGATAATAATAATATGTAGTTCATCCTGAATGTTTTTTTTTGGGGTGGGGGGCTCGTATTTTTCATACAATACTAAAGTCATCGTACGCTATTATTTAAGTAAAGTGTTCTCAATATATCACTCATTAGCTGCTGTCGTCCTGCTAAATTAATAGAAAATCAACATATTTTAACTGTTTTCTTTTTTTCTCTCGTTACAGACTGATTTTTACTTCACCAACTCAGGAGTGTCGGTGTGCGCTGTTTGTCCAGGGTCAGTAGAGACCGATATGTACTTGGAAGCGATGAAGGAGTCTAACAGTGAAGAGGCTGCATTTATAGAAAGAGAATACACAGTTATTCGGTAAGCCTTCGAGAGCTGAACAGTTTTACAGTGAGAGTGCCCTAAATGCAAAGTCTGAGATTCTTACAGAGAGCGTTCGATGGCGCTCAATCACCAAGCGCTCAAAATATGAAATTATATTTTCTCTTTCTTGTTCTCATTATCATAAATCTTAATGGTTATTTCTTAAATAATGATAAACAAGATTATATCTGAAAAGGTGTATGTTTGCGGTACTAGTCAAGTAATTTTACACATTAAAAATGCAGCAATTCTCTTTATGAAATAGCTTGTCTTAACCAAAATAAAACAATACTAACGAGATTTTTCACACACTTCATGTGATTCTCCTATTCTAATTTATTATTTTTTTCAGTCCCTCTGATGTTGCCGAAGCCGTGCTGAAACTATTAAAGGATGGCAAAAATGGAGCCGTTCTGAAAGTGGCCAAGGACTGCGTCGAATATGTGTGAGAGACATTTCCTCTTTTCCTAATGATGAAGGATGGAAGAAGAAATTTCCTTGTCTTATTATTTACTTTTAAAAGTAAATACGCATTGTAAGAACCACAAGACAAATTAGTATTTTCTTTAGAAGAATTAATTATTAAACATGAATCTAATATTTATAATAAATTTAATTTTTTTCTGTATTTTGCATTGAATTAATTTACTGTATTTCTCCGATACTTACTGATTATTAAGCCCAAGCCCAATGGAGTTAAATTACATAGAAGACATTCACATATTTTTGAATAACGTTATTAGTGCAACTTTCTTAAAGGCAATAAAAATCACCTTTCACTATATAATTTGGGCAACCTACTAATACAGTGTAATTGTGTAAATACAGTCCTGCTAAACATGGATAAAACGAACCGCTAATCTATTCTCTTATGAGGCTACTGGTGTGGCAAAGTCACAAATAAATACACCATATGGAAATTAAAAATCTGTGATTAGACTACGCGATGAAATGTCAAATGCAGCTGTACAAAAGAAGAAACGAACCAAGATAAATAAATACGAAGAAGAGAATATTTTAGTGACTGTCGAAGAGAGGGAAGGACTACAAGGAAATGACATAAAATGCATGGAACACGTGTTGTGTGTGCAAGTATTCTCAAGTAAAGATTCTTTTGCGAAGAAAATTTACGTATAGTTAAATATGTTCATATTGATGATGTCGATTAGAATATTATTTAAAACCCATCCGTGTTACAAATCAAAAATGTTATAGTAAAAGTAGACTCTCCCATTGAACTGATCAAAAAGTATGAATAGATTTCATATCAGTTCGATCGGACGTTGAATTACCCTTGTAAAGTTCCTATTTATCGGGTTTTCAGAGCAAACTATGCACTTCTTAAACCAATACATTTCTATCCTATAGTCTTTGATTCATACGATTATTCAGTAGTCTAATCTTACGACTTCACTAGAATTATTTAGAAGTCTCAGGTGTCGAGTCTGTGGAACGACAGGCTTAAAGTATCTTGATGAACACAATTTAAAGGTACCACTGACAATTACTGATTGTCAGTGGTTCCTTGATTTACTGATAATTCATAACGTGCAATATTCGGTTGCCGATGAGTGGAAAAAAAGTTTGGAGAAGGGTTAAAAAGCCTTTTAGCATCTATGGGGACATTCAAAGTGCTTCTCTAATGGGAAGTACCATTTGGTCTCGAACCCACTGTGCGACACTAACAGATTCGGAATCAAGATGATATATACATTAACTGGACAAAAATTAGAAACTCACAACGGTTTAAATTCGAACTCATTTGACCTGTCGATGTTCCAAAACCTTTACACTAGTAAAGTGTGTTTGAAGTTCTGTATGAATTCAACGAACAATGTTCTATTTAAAACTGCGCATGCGCTACCAAGTAGCAGTCACTCGCAAGCATACAAGACTCATTTGGCGCACTAACAGTGTTTGTTATCGTAGAATGTATCAATAAACAAAAGAGGAGATACATTTTAGTTTGGAAAAGAGTGGATACCAATCAAACACGATGTTCCTAAATGGCAAACTCATAAGTGCGATGGAATTCGTTACAGATTCCAAATAGATTTGTAAATCTCTTAGGAATAGAAAATGAATCTTACTTATCCAGGTAAGAACCTCCTGAACTCAGTCGATATAGACGAAGCTCTTTGGTCGGAAAAACCTGGGTTCGATTGCTGTTCTTGACGTGAGGAACCTCTACCTGGTCTCTTTCGACAAAAGGTGAGATAGCTGGCCTCATACAGGGTTGGGGGTTCCACCGGAAACTGGGGGATTTTGTGTCCCCAGATTGGAACAAGAATCTGCACAAAAATATTCAGAACTGAGTCCCACAACATTAGTTTCGACGGTATGACTGCAATATGCAAGCCCCACATTACCCGAACCAACGTCTTCTTCATTTGTGCATAAAGCGTGTACAGTGGGACGTGGAAGTTTAAAAGCTGTGTTATGGCCCAACGAATCACGCCAAGCCTTCTACCGAGACGATGGACGGGTGTGGCAGATATCCGATGAACGTCTCTTACCAGAGTGCGTAACCCCATCTACGAAATTCAGAGGTGGTAGTGTGATGGTATTGGCCTGTTTTCTTGGTTTCGCCTCAGACCTCTGTTTGTTGTGCCACGAACACCGAATTCCCAGAGCATTCGGAACAATGCAATGCATCCTCCTTCGTGTCGTTTCTACTGAATTCACCATTCTCTTTATCAGCAAGACAATGCACAATGTCATAAAGGTGTTGATGTGACTGCGTGGTTTGGGGACATGAACGACACCAAATCATTAGACTCCGCGAGCCCTGATCTCAACCCTATTGAACATCTGTGGGCGTGAACTTGATCATCAGGTGAGGTCAACGGACTTTCGCTCCATAACAGTCCAGGACTTCATTAGAAGAATGGTACAAAATTTCCGTTGATCGCTATCGTACGCTTGTGGAAATTATGTCCCGTAGAATTGCAGCGACGAAAGGTGGTCCTACGTTTGTTAAGTTGTCCGCCGTGACTATCTGTTTCTTACAATATGGTGTCCGCTGACTTCTTTCCAAGCAGTGTATACGGTAATGCGAAATCGACCAAGAGATTGCGTTTTGATACCGCTCGGTGGCCAACGGTGTCTTCGAATGTCTTCGGGGTGAGACTATTGCTCAGCTTATTGGATACTTGAAGTAGCTTGAAAAAATTTCCTTGCTCGGTTTTTTGAGCTGCGTTTCCGAATTTAATTATGGTTCGTAGTGTTCATTAATATTCCTACTTCTCAGTTAATCTGTGAAAGCTAAAAAACTTCTGTTGAAAACAGGAAAATATACTAATTTAAGAAGTGTGATGATAAATGCTTTGTTTTTCATTCTTCTTTCATTGAATTTAACGACCAAGTTAATTGTAAAAACGTTTTGATGCCTTTCTTAAAGACTTCTAATGCGGGGAATTAAAATTTTTATTTAAAAAAATTTTTAATTTTAAAAGCATTTTTTAATTTTTTTAAAAGACTAAAATAATTTTTTAAATAATTTTCTGGCAAATTCCTAATTTTCTTCATGTGTTCTGAAGAAGAATTCTTGTTGATTATAAATCTTAAATACTCAAATTTGCAGATCCCTCGATTACGTCCTCCCCCATTAAGATACATTTCTTTTGTAGATCCTTCTTTGACTAGACTACCCTCGCGTAATCTAGTCAAAGAAGTTGCTGATGTGTTGAAATGAAAGGCAATCCTAGTCTTACTAGGATTGCCTTATCATTTCCTCTGCTCTCTTTCTCTCTCTGATCTCGTCTTAGCATTCCTTCCAGTTCTTCCCTGTCTGTTCAGAAGAGTGCTGCGTCATTAGAATATCTCAGGTTTTTAACTCACTTTACACCAATCTGATTCCTGACTCAAGCTGATCAAATGCCATGCACGTAATGTAATTAGAAAAGTAGTGAACAACTAAGAAGAAGGTAAGTATACTTAATTATTCCCAATGCTCATCCAAAATTCAGATAGTTTAATACTACAAGTATTCTTATGGTGACCTTTTTTACAATCTATGAATAAACTATCATCCTAGCAGTGAGCTTAAACGCCATTTCTCTCATTACAGCGCAGTTTGTGTGTGTGTGTGTGTGTGTGTCCTTCTGGCAGATGTGTCTATTTTGCTATGTAAATCCTCTAATGGATGCACCAAGGAGGAGTTGACTCTTTCCCAGAGAGAGTTCGCTTCTACAAAGAATGAAGCTGATTTGCATTTTTGTATATTCGATTTTCCATTCAGTAGCGCACTAAATAAGCAGAAGATGGAACTGCTCTTTCTCCAAGTACTTGAATCTAATAAATGAGAACAATTGCACTGTTCCATACAACGTGGCAATAAGGAATGACTACATTTTATAAGTCTGAAATACTGGAGGACTGATTTCTTTGAAGCATCTTTACAGACATCGGCAAACATTAAAAAAAAATTGCTATTATCTAAAGGACTAAGAAATGAATTACATATTCCCCCTCTAGAAGACCTTTTCGAGTTCATAGCAGTTGCAATACTTTAATAAAGACTATTCTATTGATCAGACAAAAATATAAAATTATTTGAAAAACGCCGTTAATTTGAGGATAGCCTATGATTTTGAATTATCCCCAATGCTCATTCAAAATTCAGATAGTTTAATACTACAAGTATTCTTATGGTGACCTCTTGCACAATCTATGAATAATAGCTCGAAACTGTTGCGAATATCGAGTATAAATTTGTGCTACAGAATAGCACAAATTTAACTGAATTGCCTGATGCGAAACAATTATTCATTTAATCCTATCCTATCCTAATTCACGGTCACACGTGGACCTACACATTTTACCGTGTCGGCTTTCGGAACCGAAATCCTATGGAATAGGTTGGTTACTGCTTATTCCTGGAGATGTCGTACGTCTGTATGAGCGTGAGTTCATGGTGCGGGTTTGCCTGTTCTGGGGGAAGCAAAACCCGAATTTTCGAGTAAAAAATTCCCCTAACCTACCTTCGTATGAGATCAGCTAACTCACCTTTCGTCGAAAGAGACCAGATAAAGTTCCTCATGTCACTGGCGGGAATCGAACCCAGGTCTTTCCAAACAAAGAGTTTCTTATATACTGACTGAGCTACGGAGGTTCATTATGTTAACAGATTTTAAAGATCAATTGTCGTAATAATAATTAAAATCAGTGAACTAAGTAAAGGAAGGATAATATTCCAATTCACCTCCCCTCTCCTATTTAATTTTGTAATAAACAGAAAGAAGGGCAACATTTCAACTTTGATTCTCATTGCATAATTTTATATTAAATATGCCATAAAAAGCTGAATTTATCTGTCAACATCGTCATATGAGGTTTCAAGCACCCAATGCTCTTCTTGATGTTTTCTTATCAGCGAACTTGACTTTTAAGCCGGTTTTATCGCACCGAAAACAATAGAAAACAGGAACACATACGTTTTCACTTTGCAGCTGAATGCTGAGGAGAAAGGTAAGCGGACTTTTATTTTTTGATTGCATTTGTTTTAAATTTACGTAGTGTTCGCTGGCAGGAGGTCAGAAAATATAATATATTTTATATATTATACAATTCTGAAAATATATTATATCGGACTTCCTCCCTTACGAACTGAAGATTATCGATTAAACTTGGGGCTTAATAACGCAAGATTTCAATAAAGTCGGGATTGCTTAATTTCTTAACAAAATTTACTAGCTTTCCTGATATTTTGTTGAAAACATGTAATTGTTCGCGTTTGGTCGGTTATTTTGAGTATTTCCGAACAGAATTATGAGGTTTCGATATAAACTATATTTAGAATTTGGTCTCAGTTTCATATTTGATAATTACATAGTGTTAGCGGTTGTACTGGTGACAAGCGGTATCTTTGGAGGGAAAAGTCCATTTTCAGAGGCCAAAAGACCTACGACCGAGAAGTGTTTATGCTAAGAATGGCGAAGTGTGAGTAGACAAAGAAAACGTCTGGATCTTGTTTGGAGATTAGAGTGTTATGAAAGATGAGGACAGGCGAAGTGAGATATTTCTAAAGAAAAATCAGACAGAAAAGTTCAACTTTTATTTAATAAATATCTTGATGTTCTTACAATTTTACAGTAATTCTATCTTTTTCAGAGAATGAATTTTTCTCAATATTTTTATTTTTCAATCAAACTAAGACCAACAAAAGACAGGTTTTAACTAATAATTAAAATTATTAATTTTTTAAGTAAACCTTTATGCGAAATATTATCCTATTTTTTATTTATTTTTCTTCGGACTTTTGAAAAATTCTTCTAATATTTATGCGGAGTGAGCCATGCTGGTTAAAAAAAGTTTAATGCGGACTCCAAGCTAAAACCTTATTTAGACGAACTAATAGGAATGGAGCTAAATACATTTTTAGTTTATTGGGTATATACTAAACAGGTGTTTATGATCTCTACGTCTCTTATGTGAATAAACAGTAATCAGAATTCAACACCGTTATTGAGAATGACTGCATTTCAAACATTTAACTGCAATTCTCAGGTAATAACAGAAGCAAGAGGAACTCAAGTCGCACGAAAGACTCCTTTGTTTTAATATTCGGAGAAGTTGAATAATGCTTACCAAAGGATGTATGATTTACTTAAAAGTATATAAAAGAGATAATTAAAAAGAGAACAAAGGGTTTTTATTCGTTATCCGTACGAGTAGTTCAAGGACAGAAGTTTAGACTTTCTTATCCATCATTCAGAACGATTGTCGTAACAGAAAACAATCAGCCTTATCCACTTATCAAACAGGTAACTTTTTTAATATTTTTAATAGATAACAGGGTTGAGCAATTTTTCATCTCTTCAACGGCAGGTTGCGAGAATCGTGTATTAAGAACGAGTCATACAAAATGCGTGTGTCCTTCAGCCTGTCGTTATGCATAAAGCGAAACCTCATTTGCGAGAGCAAATTTCCTCCCACACGTTACGAGACCGGCTAACTCATCTTCGACTGAAAAGCCATTAATAAAGGTTATTATTGACGTCAGTCAAATACAATTCTATCCAACTATTTAGGAATGGAGTCTCCTAGTTTCAATGAAATCAACTTTAGCCATTAAAGAAGTAAAACAACAAGTCAGTGCTCGTAAAACAACAGTACATTATAGAGGATAATTAAAACAAAAATTAGTTTACTTTATTTTCCTCCCTTCTCTCATAGATATTTATATGGAGACTTCTTATTACATTTCTATCTGCAGTGCGATATGTTGGAATATCAATACAAAAGTTTTAGTAGTTCAATTGATTCGCTATTTACATTCTCCGCTATATATGTGAAATTTTTTTTACCTTGGAGATAATATATATTAAGGATACTAAGTAATTTTATAAACTTGGTTTTTTTACTCCTTCTCCCAAGTAAGCAAAACAGTTGAGTTTGGCTTGAACGTAGTTCAATTCTAAAAGGTAGTGATTCGCTGTTTACATTCTCCGCTATATATTGTACACACATATATATACGCTATATGCATACAATATACATTCTCAGAAGAGGTGCTTAGATTAATCGGAGAAGGGTGTGGAGTTAATCGACCGTGAGATTCGGTGATTGATACCCTTGGAGGGTAATGGATGGCAATGCTGTAGCCAAATGAAGTTCTAACTGAGGCTTGGCTATTGCTGTTACCCTCCTGCCATGATCAAAGCTTTAATAGCTCAATAACACCTTATCCCTGAAAAGCATTCTTGCTTCGCCCCTTTAAGCCAGTCCTTATAAGGACTTAGATTAATCGGAAGAGGTTATAAACTACTAAAGAGGAAAGCCAGAAATAGGATGACCAGGAAGAGTGATCTCTCCATAGCGACAGGGACGGTCCTTTAGAATGATAATGATTCATCAGCAAGTATTAGCAACATCCATTGCAGTAAACGGAATGAAATGATATATATATATATAACACGTTGTACATCTCCTCTAGGAGACGTGCTTTGCATTAAGGGTAAATATTATATATCATTTCATTCCGTTTACTGCAATGGACGTTGCTAATACTTGCTGATGAATCATTATCATTCTAAAGGACCATCCATGTCGCTATGGAGAGATATTTTAGTTTTAGTAATACAGAGCCTTATCAACTTTACCTATACAAGTTGCTACAAGGTGTTTTTATTTTTAATAAGAATCTCTGGAGGAGATTTTTATTAAAAATAAATATAGATGTAGTTAATTATATAGATGTAATAAGATATAGATATAGTTAATTTTTTAACTTGGGGATACTGTATATTAGGGTTACCAAGTAATTTTATAAGCTTGGTTATTTAACTCCTAATCCCAAGTAAGAAAACAGTTAAGTTTGCGCCTGAAGCATAGTTCAAGTCTAAAGACAGTACAACACCAGGGCAATTCATTGTAAAGGTAGGTAAATCTCTGATCACTATTCTTAGTATTTCCCATAATGTAAAGCACATCACTCTAGAAGATGTATACTGCAATGCATTATGGGTTAAATAACTAAGATTATAAAACTATTTGGTAACCCTAATATAACCCTAATAATATACAGTATTCCCAAGTTAAAAAATTAATTACATCTATATCTCCTCCAGTGATTCTTATTAAAAATAAAAAGACCTTGTAGCAACTTGTATAGGTAAAGTTGATAAGACTCTGTATTACTAAAATCTTGGTATGGTATATGGTATATATGGTATTTATCTTGGTATGGTATATTTATCTTGGTATGGTATATGGTATTTAGGGTCTAGCTACTCACTGAGGAGACCTCAAAAAAGGTTGAAGCCGGTCTGGGTAGTGGCCCCACCCATAATGTATTGCAGCATATTGCAGTATACATCTTTTAGTGAGATGTGCTTTACATTATGGAAAATACTAAGAATAGTGATCAGAGCTTCACCCACCTTAACAATGAGTTGTTCTGGTGTTGTACCATCTTTAGATTTGAACTATGTTTCAGGCTCAAACTTAACTGTTTGCTTACTTGGGATTAGGAGTTAAATAACCAAGCACTAGTACATCCATGACCAGGTCAAATAGGTAGGGGCTCAGAGCTGATCCTTGTTGTAGCCCTACGACAATGGGGAACCCTTCTGTCATGCCGACACTAGACCTGACCTGAGTTTCTGTTCCCTCATACATCTCCTTCACCAACCTTACGTACTTCTCCGACACCCCCCTTCTTCCTCATACACCTCCATACCTCCTGCCTGGCCACTCTGTCGTATACCTTTTCCAGGTCTATAAATAACATGTGCAGATCCACTTGCATCTCTCTATATTTCTCCATCAATCGCCTTAGCGCAAATATCGCATCCGTTGTCCCTCTTCCTGGCACAAATCCAAACTGTTCCTCACCAATTTTCATTTCCTACCGTATCATTCCTTCAACTACTCTTTCCCATATCTTCAATGTGTGTAACATCAGCTTGATCCCTCTATAGTTGCCACAGTCTTGAACATCTCCTCTTCCTTTGTAGATTGGGACGAGAATACTTTTCCTCCATTCCTCTAGTATCTTTTCCTGTTGGGCTATTTTCCTCATCAGATCCCATAACATATCCACGCCCTCACTGCCCAAACTTTTCCACACTTCCCCAAGTATCTGGTCTGCCTCCACAGCCTTTCCATTCTTCATTTTTCTTAGTACCCAATCCACTTCCTCTCTACTTGTCTTGCACCGGTCTCTCGTTTGCCTCTCCATCCTCACACCTCTCTCTCGGATTCTCCTCATTTAGTAGTTTACGGAAATATTCTTTCCATCTTCCTCTGATTTTGTCCTCCTCTTGTAATACTACTACTGAGGCATCCTTTATCTGCTTGACTGATTTTATGTCTTTCGAGTCCTTATCTCTGGCTTTCGCTATTCTCAACAACTGAGCCTCACCACCGTTTCTCTCTAGTTCTTCATAAACCTCATCAACTGCCCTCGCTTTCGCCCTTGCCACAGCTCTCTTTGCATTTTCTTCGCTAATCTATATACCTCCTTGTCGGCTCTAGTTCCAGTCATGTCCCATTTTTTCTTTGGTAACCCTAATGTGTGTATGTATATATATATATATATATATATAGAAAGATTTTTCATCTTGATTTTTCACTTTTTTATATATATATATATATATATATATATAAAATCAGCTAACGCCTTTTATTCCCGCATACGGGGAGTAGGCGAGGCCAATTAGCCTTATCTAACTTTTGGAGACTGAGTGGGCAGTTCAATCTCCACTGGTACCAATCAGAGATAGATGGCCCAAGGCTATCACTAATTAAACGGTACTCAGTGAAGAGAGACGGCTCAAATGTGCCGCCATCTCGTGGTCCCTAACCCTAACACAATATATTTAATGTCTGAAATAATGTGGGGCTTACGGTCGATTTTCTTGAGTTTACAGGACGAAAAACCCGAGTTTCCGGGAGGAAAAACCTGCTTGCCCGTGCAAGAGATCGACTAACTCGGGAACCGGTCGAAAAAATGCTTAGAAAAAAATTTCCTCTAGTTGCCGACTAGACTCGAAACCAAGTCTTCCTTTGTGCGGCCAAGCGCCGTGGTTTGCAATCGCCACATCCACTGAGTATATTTTTATTAACACTAAAGCATCTATGTACAATCAAAATAAATATATATACAACTATTTACAATATATACATTTGTACATAGAATGCTTATTCTAATTGACATTTTGATTTACATTTCTTGAGGCTACTTCAACTGAGGTTATTTGTATCAACAACAGCAGCTGTGTACATTTAAAAATAAATATATATATATATATACAGCTATTTACAATTTGTACATAGGCTGCTAATTCTATTAGGCATTTTCATTTACTCGTTACAATATACTTATGACACCTGTTTTACAATCACTGCTTAAATAAGATACAACATCACATGCTCAATTTCTATTTTCCTTATTGTCCTATTGAATTGCTTGAGCTGTTATTTTTGTTGGTATATGTTACATAGTGATTTCAGTCTATAAGTTCCATTATCAGATCAGTCTATTCTCGTTTATATATATATATATACATACATACATACATACATACATATACGCACACATATACACCCACACACACATATACATATACATACATATATATGTTAGCATTGACATTTTCCATATGTACAATTCGTTTTACATATATCTTCATTTTATATCTTTGTTCACATATTTTGGAAGACTATTTTATTAACTTAATTTAAATGCACATCTTATTCTTAAAATACATACATTGCTTATGTTTTTATTTACATTTATATATGCATATATTTTGGTAGTATCTCTATATACTCATGCAGATTTTATTTTTTTGTAGGCACTCTTATTTTTACAAAAAGAATTCCATCTTGCTTTAACATTATATTGTTTGCTTAACTTAAGAGGTAAATCTGTAGTTTCTTATATACAAAGTTTTCTGAATTGCAGAATTAGTTATAGGTCTATAAATGGATAATATATCCTATTAACATTTTGGGTTATTATCATGTTATGAACTTATGTTATCTGCATTTCTTACAATTGACATTTCTACCGTCCTTGTGTCTGTATATACAAGAACATATACATATGTCTGGTAGTATATCTTAATCTACATATTTATTACTAGAGTAGTACTGACTTATCTTAAGGAGTAATTTGCTATTTACTTTTTTTTTTTTTTTTTTTTTTTACACAATTAGATATATATAACATTCTTATCCCTTATATATAGGCGTACCTATATATTATTATTAATATTTTTATTATTATTTTTAAACTTTTACTTATTTATTTATTTTAATTATTTTATATACATATATTACTTTTTTTTATTTTTTTATTTTTATTTTATTTTTTTTATTAGATTTGATATCTTGTTGTCATTATTCCTCTCGTTGTGGCGAATGAGCCTACGTTAACAGCACCTTTGTCTGGGATTATGCTTTTTGTTCAGATAGTGGGTTATCATTATTGTCTACCACTAACTATGGGGGTTCCATTATCGGTATAAGTTTTATTTTTCCTTCTTCTCCTCCTTCTTCATTTAGGCCGAGTTTCCTCCATTGCTGTGTTGTTATGCTTTTGGTTTGTGTAGTGTTTATGATAATTTCCTTTAAGTAATTGTTAATTTTTGCTAGTATGTCTGGTCTGGTCTGGTGTCTCTTCCGTGTATTTTGTCACATCTGTGGGACCATATTGCATACATTGTTATTATTATGATTATTAGTTCTGTTTTTTCATTTTTTGGTCTTCCAACCAAAATAATGTGTTTTCAGAGAATGGTTGTGTCTTATGTAGGAATTTCTGTATGGTGTTCCATACTGTGGACGTTTTGCTACAGAACATCATAATATGATATATTGTTTCTGGGTCGGGACAGAAATGACACTTCGCTGGGCCTTGTAGTGGGATTTTTTTTTGCTACACACCACATTTTTGTTGGGAGAGAGGCATGGTGTACTTTATAGAAGAATGTTTTTTATTTTGGTGATATTGGAAGTCGGAAAACTTTGCTAAGCACTGGACTTAGCCTAATTTCTCCTTTTCTTATTTCCCTGTGTTGGGGAGGTGGGAATGTCACTTGACTTAATGTTTTATATAGTTTTCTTGGTTTAATTGTCAGTAAGGTTTCGGTATCTGAGTGTTTCATTATATATGTGTATCCTTCGGCTATTTCTTTGAACATTCTCGGGCTTGGTTTTTTTTATGTCTGGAAGTGAGCTTATAAACCTATGCGGCAAACACTTTTGTAAGAATGTTGCCGCATGGGCATGATAGGTTTTTGTGTGTGCTCGGGCTGCTGTTATTGCCCTGCCGATGAGAGTTTTCAGATGGATGTTTAGCAATGCTAAACCTCCAGCTTCAACTTCATGGAAGAGTGTTGATCTGCGCATGGGTTCATACTGAGAGCCCCAGATGTATGTAGCGCATAGCCTGTGTATTTTTTCGGCCCACCTTCCGTGATACGGGGTGTTGTGTATCTTGTACCACAGGCGAGATGTTAGGTAGATGTTGCAAACCCGGGCTCTTCCTCTGACGGACAGCTGTCTAGGGCGCATTGCATTAATTTTCTTCTTTATGCCGTCATGGAGTTCTTTCCACTGTTCTTCGTGTGATTCTGAGCTTCCGATGTTGATGCCCAGAACTGGTATGTAATTATTCATCTGTATTCCTGAAGGAATCCTTGGTTGGTTTTCCCACTTGCCAATTATTTTGCAGTGGGATTTTGCCAGATTCACATTCAGTGCTGAGGCTTTGCTGAAGTCTTTTATTATTTTGAGTGTTGTGTCCAAGGATTTTTGTGTTCCTAGTGTTAAAGTGACGTCATTAGCATATGCCAAAATTTTGGCGTCACTTTCTCCGTGTATATGTGTTCCTTTGATATTGTTGTTTGTGTTAATGGCTATAATGAGTGGTTCTAGGGCTAGAACAAATAGAGCCATGGATAGTGGGTCTCCTTGCCGGATGGAACATTTTACTGGAAAAGAGGCTGAGAGATTTTTATTGATGATCAGCCTACTTTCCGCGTTTCTGTACAAAAGCTTAATCGTTTCTTTCCAGTTTACTCCAACTCCTATTCGGTCTAGTGTTTCAAACAGGTATTGGTGGCTAACTGTGTCAAATGCCTTTTGAATATCTAGACCCATTACAATACATGGATTTTCTGTGAGGCTGTAATAACCGCAAATGCATTGGAGGTGCATTATTTTGTCAAGAATATTTCTTCCTTTCACTGCACATGACTGTGCTGGTGAGATAAGTTTATGGAGGTGCTTTTGTATTCGGTTTGTAAGTATTTTAGATATTATTTTGTAATCAGTATTCAGTAGGGTTATGCCTCTCCAGTTTTTTATGTCTTGTAACTTCTGTTGATCCCCGACCTTTGGTAGTAGTACAATGTGTCCTGTGTTGAATTTTGCTGGCGTTGTCTCTGTTGTAATCATCGTGTTGATCATTTTAATAAAAATATGTTCAAATTTTGGGAAGTATTCTTTATAGAATTCGCCTGTTAGTCCGTCTTCACCTGGTGATTTGTTATCCGGGAGCTGTTTCACTATAAGACGGCATTCTGCTACGGTGATTGGTGCGTCGATCTCCTCAGCCTCCTGCTGGGTGATTTTGGGGAGCAGTGAAAGGAATCTTTCTCTTTCTTCCTGACTGCTGGGTTTTTCTTGAAATAGTGAAGAAAAGTATTTTTGAACACCACGAATTATTTCGGAGTCTTTATTTAGAGTTTGGCCTTCGTATGTTATGGTTTTTATTCTCTGTTTTGCGTTCCGTTGTTTCTCAAACAGCCATGCTGTCGAGGTCTTCCCTTCATCATTTTCAATTATTTTGAGACCAGCACGTAGCCACGCTCCTTCTATTTCCTTAAACCGTTTCGCTGTTATGCGGTTTTTAATTTCTTCTATTTCTGTTCTGATGTTTTCATTATTTCTGTCATGGTGGTGATACAATTTTGATAATTTCTTCGTGTCAGCGTTCTGTTTGTTCCTTTGTTGCTGCTTTTTTATTCTACTAATTTTGATTGCCGTTTGTTTTGTCATGTGTTTAAATTTCTCCCAGGCTGTTACAGCATTTTCTATGGATTCTATTTCCTCGACTATTTTCTCTATGTTATTGTTGAATTCATCGTCATCTTTAAGGTGTTTATTAAATTTCCATAGGGGGAAATTTCTGTTTGTAAACTTATCAGCTGTTTCTGTTTGTTGATATTGTAGTTCAGCCATCACCATATGGTGATCGCTGAACATGACAGGTATGTGTGTTGTACAGTTTTGACCTTTATATTTCTGAATGTTTGGATGTATATGCGGTCTATTCTAGAGGCGTTTCCGGGTGCAAAATATGTGAATTCTTTCTTTTGGGGATGCAAGATTCTGAAGGCATCTGATAGGCCACAGTGGGTGAAAACTCTTGTGAAATTTTTCTGCGGAATTAAGTTTGGGTGTTCTTGATCCTTTTGTGGTTGTTCTGTAAAGTTCATATCTCCTGCTATTATTGGGTTATTTTTTTTTAATATAGTGTCGCACTTCCTCCCAGAAGGTGGTCTTATGATTATGTGTAGCTGGTCCATACATGTTAATTATGTTGTGTATTTTTTTCTGCCAAAGGAGCTCGACCTCCAGAATTCTATGCCTGATTACGACATTATGGGATAATATTTGGAGGTTACCCGATTTTTTTTATTAGTGTAGTAACTCCACCTATTCCATTGGTCTGAGCCTCTTCGGCAACGATATGGTACATTGTTTGTAACTTGTATTTGAAGCTGTTTGATGGGTCAGTGTTGTTGTGTAGTCTAGTGTCTTGTATCATAAGTATATCGGGTCTGTGTTGAAAGATTAAATTAACTGTTAGTTGAATCGATGTTTTATTATTTAGCCCGTTTACATTTAGTGTGATGATTTTTAGATTGTGAGTCATAGTTAGAAAGTTGAAAGTTTTCTAGAGCCTTTTCTTTCCGGACACTTAGCTATTTTTTTTTTTCTTTGGGTTTTGACTTCCGGCTTTTGGTGATGTTAGGCGTAAAATTCATTTTTGCTCTCTTTACTGGGGTCTGTTTAGTATTCCATTCCGATTTCTCTACTTCGTTTTCTAAATCCGTTTTACTTTTTTCTGTAATTTGTGTTACCGAGATGGTTTCAATTATTTCACTGTTTGGAAGTTCTTCATCTTCAACCGGGCAATTATTATTTAATTCTTCATTTGTGTTATTCGGAGTGATTTTTTTTTCTCTGTAGTTTCAGGTTTTGTTACTTTTTCTGAATTTGAAACTGACCTTTGGCTGTTATTCTCCTCTCCCGCCCGGATAATCCCTTCCTTTGCCTTTAGCGGAGAGTTATTCTCATTACATTCCGCGTGGCCGTGGGTGTTAAGCCCTGGGGTGCTGCTCTCATTGACCGGATTATCTGCCTCAAATGCAATACTTGAGGTTATTTCCTGGAAGTCTTCTGCTTTTTCAAGCTCATCGCATGTGTTCGGTTGACTGCCCGAAGGGCGTGCGGCCAACATGGAGGCATATGTCTGCCCTGGACATTGTTTAATATCGTGTCCGATTCTCTTGCATCGCTCACATTTAGATGCTGTACATTCTCTTCTTAGATGACCTACCTGACTGCATCTGAAGCATACAGGAGGTCTTCCTGGAATGATTACTAAGCCTGGCATTTTAGAAACTTTTATAATGTACGGGATATTTTCTATTCTGGCATCGTCATTCAATGTAATAGTCAATCTTTTTTTGTTGGATAATACATGCGCCCATTCTTTATCTTTTATATTGGATACATTTTCAATACATTCTATTTTACCAAATCATTCAAAGTGCATGCCAACTAATCTATTAGATATTTGGGGGGGGGGGAACCAATGAATTAAAATATCTAATTTTCTAGATCTCACAATGGGGATAATTTCACATGTATGGTTATTAACATTAAGCGATTTTAATTTAGCAAATTTTTCTTTCAAAGAAACATGTTTAAATGAAATTATGAAAACATAACTGAACTTTAAGGAGCCAAAGTGCCCTACATCAGAACCTCTTACCTTGCCTTTCAAACTTTCGATGATATCCAGTTCTGTATATGGGGCGCCAGAAGGATCACGCTTTAGGATGCAGGCCTTGCTCCAATCTAGTTCATCTGGGAGATTCAACGATGAGAGAACATCTGAATTGAAATCCTTCATTGTACTGGCAGCAGGTAACTGAAAGACGGTCGCTGATGCCTGTTCCATTGAGTTATGTAGATTTGTTACTGTAGAGACTGGGGATGTATCCTTCAGAGATCCAGTAGCCTTGGTACTTGAAGAGGTATTGCCAGATGAAACATTTCCTTCCGGTAGTTGTTGAAAGCTAGTAGCCTTAATAGGTGAGCTTGTATTAGCAAGTAAAGATTTTTCCGCGATCGACGACATGCTGTATGAAAGCAGCCGGTACGTTAAGGGCAGCGTGCCCGCACTGGTAAGGCTTAGCAGCACTAATCCTCTTACGCTCGAACACTAAGGAGCACACAAAAACACGTCTGCTCTGGTCAGAGTTCATGCCACTTCCCACGCCACATCCACTGAGCTACACAGGCTCTCTCTCTCTCTCTCTCTCTCTCTCTCTCTCTCTCTCTCTCTCTCTCTATATATATATATATATATATATATATATAAATTACTTGGTAACCTTAATGTGTGTGTGTGTTTTAAAGATACCAAGCTATTTTAAACCTGGTTTTACTCCATTTCCCAAGTAAGCAAATAGACAAATAAGTCAAATTTGCGACTGCATGTTTCGCAAGTCTAGATGACCCCAAAGTAGTGCAAGTCTAGGCAACTCGTGGTAAATGGAGTAAAACCAGGTTTAAAATGGCTTGGCATCTTTAACATATATTATACCCAAGGTAAAAAAACTTCCTACATCTATCTCTGATCCTAAGATTTTTATTTAATAAAGTCAAAGCACTTTTTGGTAACTTGTTTTGGTAAAATACTTATAAGCTATGTATCACTTAACCTTGGTATTTCTAAGCCTGGCTCCCACTGATGGGACCTCAATAAAGATCGAAACCGGCTGGAAACTTGGATGATGAATGGCAATGCTGTAGCCCGTGAAGTTTTAACTGAGGCTCGGCTGTTGCTGATACCCAGGGCCTGCGAGGTGGGGTAATGAATGGCAATGTTGTAGCCTGTGAAGTTGACTGAGGCAGGGCTGTTGCTGTTACCCATCCAGATGAGCAAATGAGCGTTTCTAAGATTCTGATCCTGTTGGTCGCTCATTATTGGGTTATCCGGGAAATTTTACAAGTTTTTGGAATGGTATCCCTGCACTTAAACAAAGGGAAACCGGTCTGGGTAAAGGCCCCTTGCCTTTAATGCATAGCATCACACATCTCCTCAAGGAGATGGGCTTTGCATTAAGAGTAAATATTAAGAATAGTGATCAGTTCTTATTCCACCTTTACCACGAGTTAGCTAGACTTGAACTATGCGGGTCACCGTCATCATCATCAAATTCCTGAAATGTATCCTCAAGGGGTGTACAAGATATTATAGTACTACATGAAAAATTTACATCATTACTAGCTTCCTACCTACAATTTTCCTCCAAATGAGTCTGTTACTTGTCAAGTCACGAATATTATCAATTCTTATATTTCTGTCGTCTAAGGCACTTTGTACCCTATCAAACCAGCTATATCTTGGTCTTCCTCTGGGTCATTTTCCTGCCAAACTGGCAGAGAACACTTGTTTTGCTAATCTAACCTCGCCCATTCTGTTTAAGTGACCATACCACCTGAGATTAGCTCTGCTAACGCATTACTGGATGCTGGCAATGTCAAGTTCTTTCCTAATATCCTCGTTTTTAATATGATATTGCCATTGATGGCAATATCATATTAAAATAATGTTTCTCAGGACTCTCTTATTAGCGGTCTCTAGACTTTGGTCAAGTGTTTTACTTCTGACCCAGCTCTCAGTTCCATAAGTTAAAACTGGTTTGAACACTGTCTTGTATACAGCTAATTTAGTGTTCCGAGTAATTTTCTCTTTTTCCATATGAATTTATTCAATTGACTTCCTACTATACCAGCTTTATTGATTCTGTTAACTATTTTCATAGTTAATTTACCATCTTCACTAAAAATCGTGCCTAATTAGGTGAAATGTTTTACTTGTTCCAGAGGTTCTCCGTTCACAACGTGGTTGACATTTTCAACGATTCTGCCTATTTTCATTGTCTTTGTCTTTTTATTGCTGGCCTTCATACCATATCCATTAAAACAGTTATTCAATTTAGATAAGGAATCTTGCAGATTCGTAGTGGATTTATTGATAAGTACAACATCGTCCGCATAAAGCAAAGAGCTGACATTAACATCTCCAATTTTGATATCATGTTTAATACCGCTTTCCTTCATAATGTGATCCATATAGATAATGAATGACAGAGGGGATGATGTACATCCTTGTCTCACACCAGATTTAACATTAAACCACCTTCCTGTACTTCCTTCAATTCTAACTGCTGACTTACAACTCAAATAAATACTAAGTATTGCTTGATATAATGCTCTATCGACACCATATAACTGTAGCGTATTGAATAGCTTCTCTCTTGGTACCTTGTCATATGCCTTTTCCAGATCGACAAAACTTAAATACAGATCTTTTGTTATATTTCCATGATTTCTCCACAATTTGTCGGAAAGTGAAGATCTGCTCCTGACAGCCTCTATTTGGCCTGAATTAAGCTTGTTCTTCACCAAGCTTTTATTCTACAATTCTTCTCAACCGTTTCTCAAGTATACTTGTATATATCTTACCAGCAACACTCAGTAGGGAAATACCTCTGTAATTCGCACATTCAGTTTTATTTCCCTTTTAATATATGAGCACTATGAGAGCTGTACTGCAATCATCGGAATTCGTCCCTCTGTCCAAACATTCTGAGCTATGCAGTGTAGCCACTGTAAGACTTTTATACCACCGTACTTAAGCAATTCTGGTCTAATATCATCTACTCCTGATGCCTTTCTAAATTTCACGCTTTTGATGGCGTTGTTTACTTCAAGTATGGATATGTATTCCTAACTGCATACCTGTTGAGTGTTTTTCACCGCTGTGCTATCACTGCTCGTTTCATTTAGGAAGTTCACGAAGTAATTACTCCATACTTCAAGGATATCTTTTTCTCCCGTTTTCATGTCACCTTTATTCTCTAAATCCTTTTACAGCACTCTTTCCTCCATTCTTAAGCTTCTTCAACAACCTCCAGAATATTTTGATGCCTTCTTGATATTTATTTTCTATGTTCTTGCCAAAGTCTTCCCACGACTTTTGTTTAGCTCGTTTTACAAAGTGTTTCGCTTTCTTACATTTGTCTCTGTATTCTCTACGAGCACAAGCTGACTTATTTGCTAGGAACTTTTGATATGCTTTCTTCTTTTCCTTCACTGCCTCTTTAACTTCCTGTGTCCACCATGGAGTTCTAATTTTTTTATCCTTGCAGACAACTTCACCACATGCCTCTCTAGGTGAATCAATCGGGGCTTTCTTCAAGGCTTGCCACTGAATCTCCAAGGTTTCATTGCTATTCTCAAACTCTTTCATTTTTTTCCAATAACCTTTGTGTTTTTCAGTCTACAGTTCACATCTCAGAGCTGCGCAACTGTTATTCGCTTTAAAACTTTCTTACATGTTATTCTTTTCAATATGAAATTCAATTTTATCCTACTCAAGACTATATAGTGATCACTTCCAATTTCAAATCCTCTGTACACTCTGGTGTCCTGCCACCAGGGAGAAAACATCACTATCAACAATAACATAGTCAATGAAACTTTTCTTATTCCTTGCGGGTCACCTGTACTTGCAATACGTGCAGGCGCAAACTTGACTTGTTTGTCTGTTTGCTTACTCGGTAAATGAAGTAAAACCAGGTTTAAAATAGCTTGGTATTTTTAACATTTATTATACCTAAGGTAAAATACTTTCTACACACACACCACACACACACACACAAACACACACACACACACACACACACACACACACACACACACATATATATATATATATATATATATATAATTAATCTGATATAAAGGCCGCAAGCCCTATAATCACGTGTCATGTGTGGTAAGAGTTAAAGAAGAAAGGAGGAATAAAGGAGGAATATCTTCAAATTTTATTTGAACAGCTGAGGATTTTAATCTTTAGGGAAGGCATAGTGGGGAAGACATCCAAAGAACTGAAGAAGATGGAATGAAAGAGACAGAAAAGTTGGTTTATGAGTTTACAAATGGACTGTAAATAGAGTGGTGGTTAGCAGTGTAATGATTTTGCAAAGGAATGGAGGAAAAATAGTGGCCATTCCAGCAGAGTACTCTCGATGAAAGTATCTCTAGGGGGGGCGCAGAAGGTAGAAACTGAACGTCTCTGAGAGAGGGACTGAAGAAGGTCAGTGAGAGAGGGATCATTAATAGGCCAGATTGCCCTCTTCTGGATAGAATCGAGCAATCTTATAGAGGATTTTGTGTGTCATGCCACTTCAAATATGAGAGAGTTACTTAACGATCTGTAATGTTTTAGCAATAATTTGGGATTTGCATAGAGTTAGCAGCTGTGAAAGGGTGAAGTAGTGTCTTCTGAGAAAACGTACACCAAGATTTCTGGCTGCTGGAGAAGTTATAAGAGAAATGTGTTTGTGTCAGTCCAAGAACACGAACCTGATCGTGTTTGGCTATCACAGTATTACTTAAGGTAAGGGAAGGATGCAATCTCTTTCTTTCAAGACACCAGAGAGGACTGATTTTGGTAGCATTGAAGTTCACAAGGATGTCCTTGCCTCACTGGGATATAACTAGGTGATCGGAGTTCAGGCCTCTGATCGCAGTGCATCTCGATGTTTCTAATACTTCAGCACTACAAGGTTCATCAAAGGAAAGGAGGAATTGAGCATTCCGTCATCAGCAAAGCTATGGATAGGATCGAACGTCTGTGAGAGCAGGTTATTTATATACAAAAGGAAGAGGAGGAGGTGAAAGAAGGGAATTCTCTGGGATACTTCTGCATTGATGGAGAAATCTGAGAAGAGGAAACCGTCCAGCATGATAATTAGTTAGCAACTAGTTGAAGATTTGGAAGTCAGGCCATAGGTTGGCAGTTTGCTGAGTATACCCCTGTGTCAAACCTGATCAAATGCCTTTGAAATGTCGAAGGCAACAATTTGAGTTTTCTACTTTTTTCCATGTCTTGAGTTCAGACGTGGGTGGTGAAAGCAAGAAGACCAGCTGTAGATGACGAGTGTGCGGAATCAGTACTGCTGGTCACTAATTAGTTGGTAGGTCTCTAGGTTGCTCAAGAGTTGGTTGATGATGACCCTCTCCACAATTTTAGAGAGGAGTGACAGCGATTGCACGGTAGTTCGATGGACTTTTATCACGTTTCTTTGGTAGGCCTGTGTATGGACCAGTTTCCTTGTTGTAGGAGAGATGCCAGTTGAACAGGATAGATTGAATTGGCGATACCGGATAAGTGTCAGTTCTGGGTCACAATTTTTAACACAGTAGGTGGGATACCGTAATGACCAGTGGCTTGTTTGTGTTCAGGTTACTAAGGATTGTTTAGATTTCTTTATGAGTAATATCTGTTCTTGGTAGAGTGGAGGGAACTTTGCCCAGGTGATTAATGCAAGAATCGGAAGAGAAGAGTGATGCCAGTAAATTAGCCTTGTCTTTAGGTTAAGTAACTGCAGTACCATCCGGATGTAGAGTGGTAAAAACGTAGGTGGGCAAACGTTACGCCCAATGGCCTTCGCAAGCGGATTAGAAGGATTAACTACCATTTGGGAATGTTGGGAGTTTGCAGCATTTGGCCCATTTTTCTGATTCTAATGTTCTGATTTGATTTTAGTGATGATTCTTTTACAGCATTCGAGAGCTGCAGCATAGGCAAAGTGAGCAGCTGGCGTTTTGGTATCGAACCATTCATAGTATGCAGAGGTTTTTTCTTTTACTGCGTTGGCACATTTTTAGAACAAAGGCTTGAATGGTTGTTGAGAATTTGGAGAGCAATAAGGGATTTAAGCCTTCATTTATGTGAGGATGATTTCTGTTATTCGGTCTGAGCAGGTCTTTCGATCAAAGGAACTGAAGAAGTGGTCGGACGGTGGGAAGGAGGAATAGAAGTGACAGAAGTCGTCCCATTTGTCGACTAAAGGAAGCGAGACTGAGAACTGGCAAAAGAGACTTGTATGAGGTTGTGATTTGAGTTACCAAGAGGGAAACTGAAACCACAGTACACTTCGAAGTGGAGCTTGTTAGAGGTGAAGTGTTGCAAATTGGAGGGAATTGTCAGATATTATGGCAGGAAGATTGATGATTTTTGATAGATCATTGCTAATGGCAAACACCTCGTTATCCCTGTCTGGATGATCGGTGAAACTGGACAAGAGAAGCTAATATGAGTTGTGGACGCTTAATTACCCAAGCAGGATGACCTTACTATTGGAATATTTCGGCAGTAGAAAGATGAGCTTAAAGAGTGATAATTGAAAAGGTTCGAGTAGTTAACGAAATTTGTGGATCGATAGAGAGAGACAGAGAGAGAGCATATGGATACAGCAGGTGGTCTGGTAGGGAAATTTTGAACCAAAGAAGATCAAACAGTGGGGATGCGTGGTTTTGCAATCTCTCGTATAGTGTGTCAGTTCTGATTAATGCACAAGCGTTGCCCTTGTGGCGGAAAGAATTGTGTAATGTGTACTTTGGGCAGTTGCGATGGACAGTCCTAATTGTGGTTACAAGTTGCGGTTTTGATAAGAATAATAATTCTCGTTTAGATGACTGTAGGTGGTGGAGCACATCGTTTAAATTGCTGCTTAGGTGAAGAGGATTGTGAACCTGTTTTATAGGAAAGAATGTTGTTGGTCATTTGAGGGTTTTTATTGTTTTTTATGACTTAACTTTTGTTTTGTGTTCCGCATTAAATCGCAATTCCTTGGGTTGTGATCCATTGTATGTGATGAAAAAGAGGTAAAAAGGAAGTGGGTCATGCATTGAAAGGTGACAGACTCGCAATCAAACCTCCCACACAGAGGAAATTCGGTCTCTTGTTCATACGTGGCATTGACAGCCACTTCCCTGCAGTCACTGTCTTTGTTCCTCCTCCAGTTGCAAAATACATGGTTGTAGGATTTGATGCTAGCTTATCGGGAAACCTCTGGATTCGGTACAAACTTGTGTGGTTCCGCGCGGTAGGGTATGGGACCCCTACAGCGCGATTTGTTTGCTATTGAGACTATCACCCTTGCTGAATGTGGGAAGAGGGAGGAGGAAACAAAAATCGGAACACTTGTTCTAGAGACCAAATATGGCCGCAGTCACTTGAGTTCTCTATTTGTGAGGAAAAGATTCGAGTATAATGTTTTCTTTTTATAAAGAGGCATTGCATAAAGAAAAATTGAACAGACAACACACCAAAGAACGTTGTATTGGTACTTGAAAAACTGGACTTACAGAAAAAAATAACGATTGCCAAGAATGAAAACAAGCAGCTCTAATAATGCTTGTCACGAAAGAAAAAAAGCAAGCAAGCACGCAGGCACGCACACACACACATGCAAAGATGTACATACCATACATTGGCTGTCCCATCATTCAGAAAAGGTACATTTAATATAGAACTGAATGTTCTAAGTAATTCTACTATTTTCAGAACTGCACAGCACAATGGAGCTCGAAGGAAAAGTAGCCATCGTCACAGGAGGTGCTAACGGGATCGGGAAAGCAATATGCGAGGCTCTTGCCAGTCACGGTTGCAAGGTAAGTACACAAACTAACATGTAGAATTGTTTAAGAAACTGTAGTAAAGCAACTGCATATTTAGGTATTTTTAAAGTTAATATGCTAACAATAATGCTAAATATATCCATGCTGAAATAGAAGACATTTTGTTTCAAACGAAGATAGCTCGAAATCAAAATAGTTCAACTTTTTTTGCTGACAGATTATAGGGTTATGTTTATTTCCTTATTCACTAGTGGCAGACACTATGTATTATGCAGGATTTAAGTTAAGAAAATGTAATGACCATTATACTATTATATTGAGCATGTTCAGTTGCAGAGATATCTTATTGATTCCATCACCCTAGGATAATGCGTTATCATAAATTACACGGATGGACAGGAATCGCAAGGTATATTTAGTGCCGCTAGTGATAAGAGCATTAAGAAGTATTATAGAGCATTTAATGTTATAGCGCATTACAGTATTATCCCTTTTAAAAATATCTGACCCATAACCTTCAATTATTTCTTTTGTAATCAAAACCAAAACAAACACAAAATACTCCAGAAGACGAAGTGTTCGCTACTAGTTTGAATACAAACGAAACATTTTATATCCAAATCCTCACTTGGTCATATCCTCCGTACTCTGGCTCAACGATCATTGCGGAAGGGATTTTAACTTGTATCAGGCAATTTTTTGATGATGGTTAACAGTGCAAATGCAATCGATGTGGAGATTCCTGTAATGATGAATGATGAGACCTCTCCTCACAGGCAGTCAACTGTGAATATTCGGAATCGAATTTAAGGAAAGAGCGAAATCAGTTTAAGTAATAAAAGATGCTCTAAAAAGGTCATGCATGATATGCTGCTATGAAACGAATATACACTCGGTGACCAAAATATGCAGGCATTATCCTAATAAATAGAAACTACCAGAAACACAGGAGTGACGATAATAATGCAGCAATTCTTCGGCAGTAGAATGCCTCTTCGAGGCATTCTACTGCCGATTTGAATAAGCAAGCAGCTTATTCAAATCGGCAGTAGAATGCCTCGAAGTAACACTCAAGTGCAATCGTAATTAATAAATCCCGTGGTCTTAGTAACGTCTAAGACCATAGTGGGAGAGCTTATTATCACCATAGAAGCAATTAGGTTCCGAGAGTATCATGTTCCGTAAAGGCGTGTGATTTGCTGTCAGTTTTTCTGTTTGCTGTGATAAGGAATTTATCGAACAGGGTTGCCCATTAGGGTAAAAGTGCATCTTTAAAATAGGACAAGATTTTCAGTTAAAATATAAACAGGGTTTTGTAAATCACACATGATAATTGAGGCTGAATCTGCTAAGGTTGGAACTGAGTTCTTCTACAAATATGTTTGAAGAGAATTTGGAATTTTAAAGGTTGTACACAAGACCTAGTAATCTTCAACCATCCTAGTAGTAAATAAAATGTTATTATATTAAATATTCTTATAAATGTACCCGATTTCGTCATCTTAAAAGCAAATCTCATCTCATTTGGTTTAGTCGAACCACATTAAGATGTTAGGTGGTACGACCAAACAACTTAGTTTTATCATAAGCATAAATCATGTCAAGACAGAGCCGATTATTTCAACCTGCCTAGGTGTGCCAATTGGAGATTTTTAGACAGGTAGCAGATTTGCCTATTTTAGGGGACGAAAAACAGAAGTTTCTGGAAGAAAATACTTGATTCATCCATACAGCATCAGCGAACTGTTAGTTGAAAATAACTTGTAAATATTTTTCGCCTAATAGATGATATTCGAACCCAGACCTCCAATCATAGAATACCACCGATACAAAACGAGCTACGGAGGCTTTTTGTAAAGACAATGGTAAATTCAAAGTGAAAGAAACCACTTGACTTCAACAAAATGATAGCCATCCTCTTTACTGAAGAATGACTAACTTGTATCAATATAATCTGAACTGTAAATTCACAACGTGAGAGAGAATTTTGAAAAAAATAAAACATAAATTAAATAAAGGTATAAAATCACCTTCGGTTTTGAAATTATAGGTTAGCAAGTTATTTTTCTTTTTCATAGAAACAAAATAAATATACGATTTGTTAAGGAATATTACATCCCATATAGTTTCTTATATAATCTAATAAATATTCGATGTTAATTTAGGTGTGTATAGCAGACGTGGTCGTGGAGAAAGGTCAGTCCACTACCGCCGAGATCAATGAAAAACACGGAAAAGGAAATGCAATGTTCGTGAAATGCGATGTCACCTCTGACGAGGAATTCGAAGGTAAATATGCATTAGCTACCTTGTATTCCGGCGTACAAGTTGACCTGGATATAAGTCGATATTGGAATTTTTTGAGTTTATTTGAGTTTTAATAGTATACTCGTCGTTTAAGTCGACTCGAAAAATTTCTTTAAAAATAAAAATTATGACAGTTTTTAAATAAAATTTTTATACAGGCGTCAACCACTAGGATCATAACTGCCTTTTTAGTCCTTCCATTCTTTGTTTTAGCAAAAGATATAAAATACTTAGTTGACAAAAGAAATTTCATTTTGTATTGACCAGTTGATTAACAGTGAATTCAAGTGCAATGGCTCCTTTTAAAAGAATGAAATATGACGCGAGTTTTAAGTACAAAGTGATTAAATTTGCAAAAGAAAATGCTAACTGTATTGCTGCACCTCAGTTCGGAGTAAAGTTCGCGATTGGAGAAAAAATGAAACTGTAATAATGAAAATGCCAAAAAATAAGTGCGCATTACGGAAAGGAATTTGTAAGCCCTATTCTTGAAAATAATGTTGCCGTTTGGGTTCGAGAAAATCGCCAAAATGGGCTCATTACAACGAGAAATAATATTCATTTATTTGCTTTGAAGAGGGGCAAAGCAAATAAAACGGACAGCGAAAACTTCAAAGCTAACCTGAGTTGGTGAAGCCGGTTTATGGAAAGGAAAAATTTAGTGCTTCGACTAAAAACGAAAATCGCACAGAAGCTGCCAAAGGATTTGGATGATAAGTTATTAAGTTTTCAAAGATTTATAATTGCTAAAAGAAAGCAAAAAAATTACTTATTGTCTCAAATCGGAAATATGGATGAAACTCCAGTTATGCTTGACATGATCGGGAATAGAACAGTAGAATTGAAAGGAAGTAAAACTATTTCTTTAAAAACAACTGGACATGAAAAAAGCCGTTTCGCAGTTTTACTTGCTTGTATGGCTGATGGTTCTAAATTAAAACGGATGATAATTTTTAAAATAAAAACAATGCCAAAGATCAAAATTCCAAGAAAGGTTTTTGTCCATGTTCATGAGAATGGTTGGATGGACGAAGCAGGAGTTAAGCTGTGGGTAAAAAAATGTTTGGAATACACGACAAGGTGCATTAAAAAATCCAAACAGTCTTTTAGTGTGGAACATGTTCAAACCCCATTTAACGGAGAGCACAAAATCCTTATTAAGATTATTAATAATACCAATATGGCAGTGATTCCAAGTGGGTTAACCTCACTAGCTCAACCGTTGGATGTTTGTATAAACGAGCCATTTAAAGACAGTTTACGAAAACAGTGGAATGCGAGGATGCAAGAAGTAGAGAAAAGTTACGCAAAAGGAGGTCAAATGCGACATGCGTCTTTGGTAACTATGTGTGAGTGGGTAGCGAAAGCATGGGATGAAATAAAACCAGATGCAGTAATAAAATCTTTAAAAAAATGTGTTATATCTAGCAAATTAGATGGTTCGGAAGATGACTTTGTTTACGATGATGACGAAATTGATGGTAAATCTGATAGAGAAGTCGAATACAATTTATATGACGATATACCGGAAGAAATTACAGAACCAGAGTACAATGAACTTTTCAGACATTCAGACAGTGAAAATTAAATTTTAATTATGTAGTTATCTACCTATTTTCTTTTGTAAATAAATAATTACATAACATGTAAATAATTTTTTCTGTAAATAAATTTGATATAAGTTCAAATATTTGTACTTATTTACCTTTTTTGTATATTGCTAATAAATTAAAGAGAGTGTGATACGTACTAGTTTTTACTTGGAAAGCAATCAATTTTTGACCGGGCGTATAAGTCGACCTAAAAAATTTAGTACTTTTTTTCAATGCTGAAAAGTCGACTTATATGCTGGAATATACGGTGTTTCATTTTTTTTTAATAAATACGAAATTGGTAATACATTAATTTCTTAATCGGTAGAGCAATTCGGGATGAGAAATAAGATATATAATGGAAACACTGAAATTTTGTTTACGTCAAATCTTTCCAACAATAAAAGAGTAGCTTTGGAATTATTTTAATACCATCAATAATATACATATATATATCTGCTGTCATAATGGAATCAAGCATAGAGATAATTATTTATTCGTTTTTTTTTTCTTTTTCACTTGAAGGTGTGTTTCAGGAGGTGATTACAAAGATGGGCCGAGTGGACATTCTCGCTAACAACGCTGGAACATGTTCAGAAAAGAACTGGCAAACGATGGTGGATGTTAATCTGGTAAGTAATGTTTGATGTTGCTTCCAACCACGAAAGGTTGATTTGTAAACTTTATAGTACATTCGTACTGTGAGCAAGTTACGGATTTTTATTGTTTTTTTTTTATATTTTTTACATTCATTTTTTACATAGAACTTTTCATTTCACTTCACGCCTCCAATAAACTGGGCAATAGTCTCACACGGCAGATGAAATTCATCTTCCGCCTAAAGACAATCGCAAGCATCAATCTGCACAGCAGGATTCGAACCCACAGCCCGTCGGTTGGAGAGTGCATTCACTAAGCACTTGGCCAAACAGGGTGGCATAATACTAAATATATGAACGTTATGGAAGCACTATTGGCAGGTCTCATCTGTTATGTTTAAATGTGCTCTTAATAGAAAGTCTCTTTCACAGTTATCTGAAACAACACGTTCATGTATATAAGAGAGAAGATTGGGACTTGGATGCATAGCTACATTAATGACGGATCATCATCATTACCTAGACGCCAAATGCGATAGTAATTGACCTTGATAGAGGAATTAAACCAGTCCTAAGAGGCAGATGAGAAGGAAAGGACAGGGTGCTAAGCCTAATCGAAGATAACTATTAGGCCATATCAAATTGGAATTAAAAAATATCAACTTACATGAAATGATAACAGATTTATGGAGTGCTATCTGGGAAACACCACAGCTTAATGGAGGTAATCACGCTAATATAAAATCCACAACCATCGGATTTATTAATCCGACAACACGTGTGTTCACGAAGAAAAAGTAGATGCATGTCTACCAGTTGCTTCGTTCCCAAACGATTTAAGATATTATGGATTTCCTAATGGAGGAAAAAGTAAAACTATCGGTGCGAACTTTTAGAAGCCAACCTATAAGGACAAGCCAACTAATAGGGAGTACTTTGGGAGGTGAATTTTGTATACTTTGTACATCGGCATGGACACAGCGAAAGTTAGAAGAAATAAGCTTGATTCGCAAGTCAACTAAAGCTCAAAAGAAAATAGATCTTAAATCTGGAGATCTCAACATTATCAAAATGAGAGAGGGAGCAAAGTAATGATCTTTCTTTCAAGAAATAAACAGGACTGTTTTCCTATCAATGAAGTTCACTCGCACTCTGAGGGGATCTATTTAAGATATTGGTTAAGAAATATCTTGAAGCTTGAATCATTTGAGCACTACAAGGTTTCTAGAATGAAGAGGAATGGAGAATACTGTCGTCAGCAAAACTACGGAGAGGATTTGCATTTAGAGAGAGAGAGAAGAACCTCGATGTACAGAACAAGAAGAGCGTAGGCCAGAGGAGGGAGGCCTGGGATATTCCTACACTATGCATATTTCGGTCTGTATCTTCAGAAGCTGCAAAATACTTCTTTTCCATATCCCATCGTATCAGTTGTGGGAAGCTTTCCGATTCTTGCGATACATCATTCACTCATCTAATGTGAATGTTCGTTGATTCTGTTCAGTACTGAGGAAATCTGCCTCGAGATCTGAGATATTTTATTCCTTGGAGAATTCTGGTTTTCTTCTCTTTATATATATATATATATATATATATATATATATATATATATATATATATGATGAGCCTTTTTCTGTAACGTTTTTGTGTCAGTTTTTTTGTCAAGTCATTTGAAACGTTTTGAAACTCAGGGGCTACCTTGAGTGTGGAGTCTTCAAAATTCGAGTCATCGGAATTCAAGGAGAACCGGCCTACCAGTTAAGAACACGGGGGAGGGGGCGCCGTAGGCGTCAGGGGGCGGAGCCCCCTAGTATATATACACACACACACTTAAATAGATGCATACATATGAGTAGAAGTAATAAATAAAATTTATTATTAATACTGTGTGATGCACTTTTCGGAAAGAGAAGTCAATTTTGTTTGTTAAAAGTAGCATCCCCCTCGTATTCCCAATGTATTTAGATAGCCTTTTATTTGTTTTCCATCACCCCAAAATGGACCTCTCTTTATATGAAAGTAGAAATTCAAATTCTACCCTACAACTGTCTCTGTCATTTTCAGAATGGTGTGGTGCGTGGGACTCAGCTGGGATTGCGATTCATGGGAAAAGACCAAGGTGGACATGGTGGAAGAATTATCAATACAGCCTCCCTAACAGGTAATGATAACGAAATCTAACATTTTTCTTATGTTATTGAAATTCTTACTCAGGCAAAAATACAAGGAAACCCTATTCCTGTGAAATTCTTCAGCGAAATTTGAACATAGGTGGGATCAGCATTTTTAAGGGAAAGGACGAAATTATACCAGGATTTCCTCATATATAAAAAGGTCGTGTATTTTTTTAATGCCAATATCAGGGAATGCCGAAAGAAGGCAAAATGTCGAGAAATAAACGTAAACCTTTCATAAATGGAAATGAGATACCTTCACCCTTACAGTGCTTCATTCAGAAAGTGTTCAAAATAATCTTCGTTTGCTTGCAACACAACTGATTGAGACTTCTGATTGGTAGTCTCAGCAGCAGAAAATGTCTGGCTAGTGTCTGATGGCACTGCATGCATGTTCAAATCCTGCACTTTATGAACATTCCCCACTGGGAGTAGAGGACACCAATAATTTCAAATGACCCCACAAATCAGAACAAAGAATTTTGATCAGATGACCGAAGCTGGTGTAATTGGTCCACCTCGATCAATCCATGTTTCCGGAAACATTATATGAAGATACCTGCGCGCCTCAAGTGTGAAGTCTGGGGAAGCGCAGTAATGCATTGACTACAATTTTTTTTTGGATGGGAAGAGAAAATGTTTGTTGCCAGATTTCTCCAGACGTCAGGGTACAAATTTCTTGCAAGTCTACTTAGCACAGTCTTATTAAAATCTCTCCAAGGATTTTCCCGTACGTTCATGGTAGGTATCATTGGACAATTCTCACTAAATAACTTCATGTGGATTTTGATTGGCGCCCACTGCTTGGAAAGAAGTCAGTAGACACCCCCATAGGCAAGATGCATCGTGACATGTAACGAGTTACGCGTTTGTAGTATAATTTGGAGGAATAAGATGCTCCCAAAACTGTACAACTGTTTCCAGGTGATGTGGCTGCGAGAAGGGAACTGACAGAGTTTGAAAGAGGTGTTTTGAAAGGATGCCACGTTCGGAAAATTGTTAACCTGAGATGGCCCAATTTGTTAACAACCAGTGATAATATACTGTGATAGAAGCGCAGGGAGTCAAGTTAAACACGAATCTATGCATATAAAACATTCAGAATCGAGGCTCACAAGATGGGTTTCCATAGTAGGAAATATGCAATATGTCCGTCCCACGTTATCCGAATCAACATGCTGCGTCGTCTCTTCAGTGATAATGCCAAGATCGTGTACAGCGGTGTGGAAACTTGGAAAGATTTGTTATTGAATGACGAATCACGTTACACCTTCTACGGAGCAGATGGACAGGTATGAGTGGTGTTGCGGAAACCCGGCGAACGTCTCTTATTAGAGTGCGTAATCCCAACTATGCAATTCGGAGGTGTGGTGTAATTGTACGGGTCTGTTAGCTTGACCTCGGACTTCTGTTTGCGATGCCACGAATATTGAACTCAGAAAGGTTCTCTAAGTTATTTATGTGAACGTCAAATGAACAACGCTTCGTCTTTGAAAAGCAATAGAGAGAAACCCTTTGTCCAGCGTATACCTGTAGAATTTGCATACAAAACACCAATCGAGGACTGGTAGTTCTAAGTTTTCTGTTGTTTACTTTACTTGAGTATTCTTCAGTTTCCCATTGCAAAAAACTGGAAAAAAATGGACATTTCTGTAGTTCAGCCAGTATCGGCGTGTCTCTTCTGTTTGGAAACGCCTTGTTTCCAAATCCCGTCCAGATCACGAAGAAGCGTTATAAGTGTTTTTTCTTAAGGGTTCAAAACAGGAACACCGCCTGTTTGAACACAGCAATTAACAGGACGTAATTCGGACATACTTTAAAATAACAGCATGAAACAAACTGCAACTGTCTTGCTCACAATGAACCTGAAAGCAAGTCCAGGCGAGTCTTGCATGGGACTGTGGTTGTTTACGATCACGTGATTTATCGAGTCGTGTCTATGGCGATGTTTCGAATAAATACACCAAAGTACCTCGTTATACTGTGCGTGCACTATTGCTGCGTAGTTTGAAGAGAATGTCGTGGGAAAAGGTTATTGGCCTGTAGAAAAGGATTATCCATAATAAGTCACCCCTGAGATTAATTTGAAAATCAGGTAGGATTCATGCAAAAAACAGCGAAATAACAGTTATTAAGGAAGACTGGTTCCATATACTTGACTCATCTGGTATCATACTGGTGGAGAGTGTATTAATAAAAGTTACAAATGAAGCTTGTAAAATTTAGCTTTTTATATTGATCTAATATTTATTTTTAACACAATGCATTATTTAAAATATTTTTATATATGAATAGTTGACGCCTGTCTTGTTCTACTGGATGAGAATTCCATTTTTGTAGAACGACACTTAAGATTCATTAAATTCAGATTCCTATAACAAACCCTTCAAGAAATTTCGTACGAAAGTGAAAATGCTTACAAAGCAACGTTTTAATTTATTTTTAGGTCTGATTCCATTTCCTAAGTATGCAATCTATAGTGCAACTAAGTATGGAGTAGTTGGAGCGACCCGCAATTTCGGAGTAAGTAGTCCAATATGTAGACATTCTCAAGTGTTTATTTATTCACCAATATATCAGTAAACTGCAACCCGTATTTCGTTAGAAAAATTATCTAAATTAAATAAAGAACACACAAGTTACAGACAAAACTACTGTAGGGTTGTATGTAGTTTAAGAACTAAACACTAGGAGAGACGGTTGGATGTATTTAGCGAAGTAGAGTAGATCCAATCGTCTCTCCTAGTGTTTAGTTCTCAAACTAAGTACAACCCTACAGTAGTTTTGTCTGTAACTTGTATGTCTTTCATTTAATTTAGATAATTAAATAAAACTGACATGTAAACTTAGAATACAGATAATACTCTGTGAAAACTTGGCACTTCTTATTACCTATGGAAATTTCCAGATAATAATTATTATTATTATTACGTGACACCTCCATGGTGTCCAGGACTCATCGCGAGAGGGAACGTAATAATAATAATAATAATCTGGAAATTTCCATAGGTGATAAGAAGTTCCAAGTTTTCACAAAATATTATCTGTATTCTTAGATTGCATGTCAGTATTATTTAGTTCAAAAAATATTTAAAAATATCACTTTAAACAAAGATTTGCTTGGAATTAGAATCGATCTATGTTAAAAATCAATCTATGATGATGTAAGGTTCTAATTAAACAGCAAAAGAACACACGTAAAAATAGGACCACATATCTCTAATCAAGAAAATGATGAATTTTCTCGATTCATCATTAATGAGATGATGGAAGCAAGATGAAAATTGCGGAATTCAATAAAAATGTAATCAGTCTAAACAAAACAACCTGTAAAATGTCGTAAGCTAGATGCAGAGGTGAAGCTCTGGATAACACAAATAACGGAATTTGTGTCTAGGACTATGATCATTTTTGAAGCGAGATGTTTGACGGAACCACGATGTCGCTGACTTTGCTAGAAAAAATTTAGATTTAGGAAAGGGCATGAAGTAGGCATGTAAAATAAGAAATCAAAATTTGCGAGGGGTGAAGATTACATTAGACGTATGTGAAACCCAAGAAAAATCCAAAGTTTTTAAAGAAATGTGGAACGGATTGGCAATTTGATGGTATGAAGATGATGAAGATGTACTGTTTGAAGGATGTTCGACTATAACAATAGTAATGAGCTTGATAATAATGATACACGTTTTAAGACCAAACCTCAGATGATATTTGTTTTCACATGACATTATATTTCCCTGTTTTTTTTTTAATAAAGTACTTGTGAAATTTTGCTTCATAAGATTCGGGTGAATGTGGATTTATCGTAACATAGCAGAAAGATATGATTGTGGTGTAGTCCTCCATCCTCCTCAAATTCTAGCTGCCTATAATTTTTTTTCTCTCGAGTTAGGATTCAGAACCTGAAAAACTTTTATAAGTTTTTTTTTTCTTTTAATCTGAATTTCCAGAATTTACCTAAAGGAAAGTAGTCGAATTTTTCATCTTTTTCTCAAAACAGGTAAGTCGGTTCAGAAGAACACACGCAATTTATAAACATAACATACTGCCACATAGCTCGAATTCGGTCTGGATTCCTGAAGTGCCCTCACTATGATATCAGTGCAACTCAGAGTACGAGATCTGAGGGCACTTCATGAATCCAGACCGAAGCAAAAGCAGTCCCGAAAAATATCTTAATCACTCCCATTTGCAGGAATGACGGAAAGAAAACTTAACTAGGGAATAATAATATGTAGTTCATCCTGAATGTTTTTTTTTGGGGGGGGGCTCGTATTTTTCATACAATACTAAAGTAATCGTACGCTATTATTTAACTAAAGTGTTCTCAATATATCACTCATTAGCTGCTGTCGTCCTGCTAAATTAATAGAAAATCAACATATTTTAACTGTTTTTTTTTCTCTCTTTACAGACTGATTTTTACTTCACCAAATCAGGAGTGTCGGTGTGCGCTGTTTGTCCAGGGGCAGTAGAGACCGATATGTACCTGGAAGTGATAAAGGAGTCTAACAGTGAAGAGGCGGCATTTATAGAAAGAGAATACACAGTTATTCGGTAAGCCTTCGAGAGCTGAACAGTTTTACAGTGAGAGTGCCCTAAATGCAAAGTCTGTATTCTTACATAGAGCGTTCGATGGTGCTCAATCACCGAACGCTCAAATTATGAAATTATATTTTTCTATTTCTTGTTCTCATTATCATAAATCTTAATGGTTATTTCTTAAATAATGTTAAACAAGATAATATCTGAAACGGTGTATGTTTGCGGTACTTGTCAAGTAATTTTACACATTAAAAATGCAGCAATTCTCTTTATGAAATAGCTTGTCTTAACCAAAATAAAACAATACTAACGAGATTTGTCACACACTTCATGTGATTCTCCTATTCTAATTTATTATTTTTTCCAGTCCTTCTGATGTTGCCGAAGCCGTGCTGAAACTATTAAAGGATGGCAAAAATGGAGCCCTTCTGAAAGTGGCCAAGGACTGCGTCGAATATGTGTGAGAGACATTTCTTCTTTTCCTAATGATGAAGGATGGAAGAAGAAATTTCCTTGTCTTATTGTGTACTTTTAAAAGTAAATACGCATTGTAAGAACCACAAGACAAATTAGTATTTTCTTTAGAAGAATTAATTATTAAACATGAATCTAATATTTCTAATAAATTTAATTTTTTTCTGTATTTTGCATTGAATTCATTTACTGTATTTCTACAATACTTACGGATTATTAAGCCTAAGCCCAATAGAGTTAAATTACATACAAGACATTCACATATTTTTGAATAACGTTATTAGTGGAACATTCATAAAGGTAATAAAAATTACCTTTCACTATAATTTTGGCAAGCTACTAATCCAGTGTTATTGTGTAGATATAGTCCTGGTAAAGGTGGATAAAACGAACAGCTAACCTATTCTGCTTATGAGGCTACTGGTGTAGCGAAGTCACAAATAAATACACCATATGGAAATTAAAAATCTGTGATTAGACTACGCGATGAAATGTCAAATGCAGCTGTACAAAAGAAGAAACGAACCACGGTAAATAAATAATAATAAGAGAATATTTTAGTGACTGTCGGAGAGATGGAAGGGCTGCATGGACATGGCGTATAATGTATGGAACACGTGTTGGGTATGTAAGTATTCTGAGGTAAAGATTAGTTTGCGAAGTATATTTGCGTCTAGTTAAATATGCTCATATCGATGATGTCGATTAGAATATTATTTAAAACCCATCCATGTTACAAATCAAAAATGTTATAGTATAATAGACATTGAACTGATCAAAAAGTATGAATAGATTTTATATCAGTTCGATCGGACGTTGAATTAATCTTGTAAAGTTCCTATTTATTGGGTTTTCAGAGCGAACTATGCACTTCTTAAAACAATACATGTCTATCCCATAGTCTTTGATTCATACGATTATTCGGTAGTCTAATCTTACGACTTCACTAGAATTATTCAGAAGTCTCAGTTGTCGAGTCTGTGGAACGACAGGCTTAAAGTATCTTGATGAACACAAGTTAAAGGTAACACTGACAATTACTGATTGTCAATGGTTCCATGATTTACTGACAATTCATAACCTGCAATATTCGGTTGGCGATGACTGAAAAAATTTGGAGAAGGGTTAAATAGCATCTATGGGGACATTCAAAGTGTTTCTCTAATGGGAAGAACCATTTAGTCTCGAACCCACTGTGCGACACGAACAGATTCGGAATCAAGATGATATATACATTAACTGGACAAAAATGAGAAACTCACAAGGGTTTAAATTCGGACTCATTCGATCTGTCAATGTTTCAAACACTTTTACACTAGTAAAGTGTGCTTGAAATTCTGTATGAATTCAACGAACAATGTTCCATTTAAAACTGCGCATGCGCAACCAATTAGCAGTCACTCGCACGCATACAAGACTCATTTGACCCGCTCACGACGCACTAAAAAGTGTTTGTTATCGTAGAATGTATCAATAAACAAAAGAGGAGATACATTTTAGTTTGGAAAAGAGTGGATACCAATCAAACACGATATTCCTAAATGGCAAACTCATAAGCGCGATGGAATTCGTTACAGATTCCAAATAGATTTGTGAAATCTCTTCGGAATAGAAAATGAATCTTACTTATCCAGGTAAGAACCTGGATGCGACACGAACAGATTCGGAATCAAGATGATATATACATTAACTGGACAAAAATGAGAAACTCACAAGGGTTTAAATTCGGACTCATTCGATCTGTCAATGTTTCAAACACTTTTACACTAGTAAAGTGTGCTTGAAATTCTGTATGAATTCAACGAACAATGTTCCATTTAAAACTGCGCATGCGCAACCAATTAGCAGTCACTCGCACGCATACAAGACTCATTTGACCCGCTCACGACGCACTAAAAAGTGTTTGTTATCGTAGAATGTATCAATAAACAAAAGAGGAGATACATTTTAGTTTGGAAAAGAGTGGATACCAATCAAACACGATATTCCTAAATGGCAAACTCATAAGCGCGATGGAATTCGTTACAGATTCCAAATAGATTTGTGAAATCTCTTCGGAATAGAAAATGAATCTTACTTATCCAGGTAAGAACCTCTTTAACTCAGTCGATATAGACGAAGCTCTTTGGTCGGAAAAACCTGGGTTCGATTGCCGTTCTTGACGTGAGGAACCTCTACCTGGTCTCTTTCGACAAAAGGTGAGATAGCTGGCCTCATCCAGGGTTGGGGGTTCCACCGGAAACTGGGAGATTTTGTTTCCCCAGATTGGAACAAGAATCTGCACAAAAATATTCAGAACTGAGTCCCACAACATTAGTTTCGACGGTATGACCGCAATATGCAAGCCCCACATTACCCGAACCAACGTCTTTTTCATTTATTCATAAAGCGTGTACAGTGGGACGTGGAAGTTTAAAAGCTGTGTTATGGACCAACGAATCACGCCAGGCGTTCTACCAAGACGATGGACGGGTGTGGTAGATATCCGATGAACGTCTCTTACCAGAGTGCGTAACCCCATCTACGAAATTCAGAGGTGGTAGTGTGATGGTATTGGCCTGTTTTCTTGGTTTCGCCTTAGACCTCTGTTTGTTGTGCCACGAACACAGAATTCCCAGAGCATTCGGAACAATGCAATGCATCCTCCTTTGTGTCGTTTCTACTGAATTCATTCTACCATTGTCTTTATCAGCAAGACAATGTACAATGTCATAAAGGTGTTGATGTGACTGCGTGGTTTGGGGACATGAACGACACCAAATCATTAGACTCAGCGAGCCCTGATCTCAACCCTAGTGATCATGTGTGGGGTGAACTTGAGCATCAGGTGAGGTCAACGGACTTCCGCTCCATAACATTCCAGGACTTCATTAGAAGAATGGTACAAAATTTCCGTTGATCGCTATCGTACACTTGTGGAAATTGTGTCCCGTAGAATTGCAGCGATGAAAGGTGGTCCTGCGTTTGTTAAGTTGTCCGCCGTGACTGTCTGTTTCTTACACTATGGCGTCCGCTGACTTCTTTCCAAGCAGTGTATACCGTAAAGCGAAATCGACCAAGAGATTGCGTTTCGATTCCGCTCGGTGGCCAACGGTGTCTTCGAATGTCTTCGGGGTGCGACTTTTGCTCAGCTTATTGGAGACTTGAAGTAGCTTGAAAAAATTTCCATGCTCGGTTTTTAGAGCTGCGTTTCCGAATTATGTAAAACGTTTAAATCTTTTATGTAAATGTAAAAAAAAAAAAAAAATTTAATATAATTTAATTAAATTATTATGTTTCTAAATCGAATTTAAGTACTTCGATTATTAATTATGGTCCGTAATGTTCATTAATATTCCTACTTCTCAGTTAATCTGTGAAAGCTAAAAAACTTCTGTTGAAAACAAGAATATATGCTAATTTAAGAAGTTTGATGATAAATGCTTTGTTTTTCATTCTTCTTTAACTGAATTTAACGACCAAGTTAATTGTTAAAACGTTTTGATGCCTTTCTTAAATACTTCTAATGCGGGGAATTACAAATTTTTAATTTAAAAAATTTTTAATTTTAAAAGCATTTTTTAATTTTTTAAAAGAGTAAAATAATTTTCTGGCAAATTCATAATTTTCTTGTGATGTGTTCTGAAGAAGAATTCTTGTTGATTATAAATCTTAAATACTCAAATTTGCAGATCCCTCGATTAGGTCCTCCCCCATTAAGATACATTTCTTTTGTAGATCCTTCTTTGACTAGATTACCCTCTCGTAATCTAGTCAAAGAAGTTGCTGATGTGTTGAAATGAAAGGCAATCCTAGTCTTACTAGGATTGCCTTATCGTTTCCTCTGCTCTCTCTTTCTCTCTCTGATCTCGTCTTAGCATTCCTTCGAGCTCTTCCCTGCCTGTTCAGAAGAGTGCTGCGTCATCAGGATATCTCAGGTTGCTAACTCACTTTACACCAATCTGATTCCTGACTCAAGCTGATCAAATGCTATGCAATTAGACAAGTGGTGAACAGGTAAGAAGAAGGTACGTATCCTTAATTATCCCCCATGCTCATCCAAAATTCAGATAGTTTAATACTACAAGTATTCTTATGGTGACCTCTTCACAATCTATGAATAAACTATAATCCTAATAGTGTTTAAACGCCATTTCTCTCATTACGGTACAGCGCATTGTGTGTGTGTGTCCTTCTGGCAGATGTGTCTATTTTGCTATGTAAATCTTCTAAGGGGTGCATCATGTAGGAGTTGACTCTTTCCCAGAGAGAGTTCGCTTCTACAAAGAATGAAGCTGATTTGCATTTTTGTATATTCGAGTCTTTCTAATTAAAGAACGCGTGTTGTACCGGTTATGTAATGGAAAAATAACAAAAAAAAATTAGTAAACCGTCTGATTCCTTTTCCATTCAGTAGCGCACTAAATAAGGAGAAGATGGAACTGCTCTTTCTCCAAGTACTTGAATCTAATAGTTGAGAACAATTGCACTGTTCCGTACAACGTGGCAATAAGGAATGACTACATTTTATAAGTCTGAAATACTGGAGGACTGATTTCTTTCAAGCATCTTTACAGAGATCGGCAAACATTAAAAAAAATTGCTATTATCTACTGGACTGAGAAATAAATCACCTATATTCCCCCGTCTAGAAGACATTTTCCAGTTCACAGCGGTTGCAATACTTTAATAAAGACTATATTCTATTGATCAGACAAAAATATAAAATTATTTGAAAAACGCCGTTAATTTGAGCACAGCCTATGATTTTGAAGCTCGAAACTGTTGCGAATATCGAGTATAAATTTGTGCTACAGAATAGCACAAATTTATCTGAATTGCCTGATGCGGAACAGTTATTCATTTAATCCTATCCTATCCTAATTTACGGTCACGCGTAGACCTATATATTTTACCGTGTCGGCTTTCGGAACCGAAATCCTACGGAATAGGTTGGTTACTGCTTATTCATGGAGATGTCGGACGTCTGTAGAAGCGTGTGTTCACGGTACGGGTTTGCCTGTTCTGGGAGACGAAATACCCGAGTTTTCGAGTAAAAAATTCCCCTAACCTACCTCCATATGAGACCGGCTAACTCACCTTTCGTCGAATGAGACCAGATAAAGTTCTTCATGTCACTGATGGGAATCGAACCCAAGTCTTTCCGACCAAAGGGCTTCGTCAATACTGACTGAGCTACGGAGGTTTATTATTTTAACAGATTTTAAAAATGAATTGTGGTAATAGTAACTTTGTGGTAACAATAATTAAAATCAGTGAACTAAGTAAAGGAAGGAAAATATTCCAATTCAGCTCCCTCCCCTATTTAATTTTGTAATAAACAGAAAGAAGGGCAGCATTTCAACTTTGATTCTCATTGCATAATTTTATATTAAATATGCCATAAAAAGCTGAATTTATCCGTATCTGTCAACATCGTCATGTGAGGTTTCAAGCACCCAATGCTCTTCTTGATGTTTTGTTATCAGCGAACTTGACTTTTAAGCCGGTTTTATCGCACCGAAGACAATAGAAAACAGGAACACACACGTTTTCACTTTGGAGCTGAATGCTGAGGAGAAAGGTAAGCGGACTTTTATTTTTTGATTGCATTCGTTTCAAATTTACGTAGTGTTCACTGGCAGGCGGTCAGAAAATATAATATATTTTATATATTATACAATTCTGAAAATATATTATGTCGGACTTCCTGCATTACGAACTGAAGATTATCGATTAAACTCGGGGCTTAATAACGCAAGATTTCAATAAAGTCGGGATTGCTTAATTTCTTAACAAAATTTACTAGCTTTCCTGGTATTTTGTTGAAAACATCAAATTGTCAGCGTCTGGTTGGTTATTTTGAGTATTTACAAACAGAATTATGAGGTTTCGATATAAAAAAAATATTTAGAATTTGGTCTCAGTTTCAGATTTGAGAATTACATAGTGTTAGCGGTTGTACTGGTGACAAGTGGTATCTTTAGAGGAAAAAGTACATTTTCAGAGGCCAAAAGACGTACGACCGAGAAGTGTTTATGCTAAGAATGGCGAAGTGTGAGTAGACAAAGTAAACATCTGGATCTTGTTTGGAGATTAGAGTGTTATGAAAGATAAGGACAGGCTAAGTGAGATATTTCTAAAGAAAAATCAGAACAGAAAAGTTTAACTTTTATTTAATAAATATCTTGATGTTTTTACAATTTTACAGTAATTCTATCTTTTTCAGAGAATGAATTTTTCTCAATATTTAAATTTTTCAATCAAACTAAGACCAACAAAAGACAGGTTTTAACTAATAATTAAAATTATTAATTTTTTAAGTCAACCTTTATGTGAAATATTATCCTATTTTTTATTTATTTTTCTTCGGACTTCTGAAAAATTCTTCCAATATTTATGCAGAGTGAGCCATGCTGGTAAAAAAAGTTTAATACGGACTCTAAGCTAAAACCTTATTTAGACGAACTAATAGGAATGCAGCTAAATACATTTTTAGTTTATTGGGTATATACTAAACAGGTGTTTATTATCTCTACGTCTCTTATGTGAATAAATAGTAATCAGAATTCAACACCGTTATTGAGAATGACTGCATTTCAAACATTTAACTGCAATTCTCAGGTAATAACAGAAGCAAGAGGAACTCAAGTCGCACGAAAGACTCCTTTGTTTTAATATTCGGAGAAGTTGAATAATGCTTACCAAAGGATGTATGATTTACTTAAAAGTATATAAAAGAGATAATTAAAAAGAGAACAAAGGATTTTTATTCGTTATCCGTACGAGTAGTTCAAGGACAGAAGTTTAGACTTTCTTATCCATCATTCAGAACGATTGTCGTAACAGAAAACAATCAGCCTTATCCACTTATCAAACAGGTAACTTTTTTAATATTTTTAATAGATAACAGGGTTGAGCAATTTTTCATCTCTTCAACGGCAGTTTGCAAGAATCGTGTATTAAGAATGAGTCATACAAAATGCGTGTGTCCTTCAGCCTGTCGTTATGCATAAAGCGAAACCTCATTTGCGAGAGCAAATTTCCTCCCACACGTTACGAGACCGGCTAACTCATCTTCGACTGAAAAGCCATTAATAAAGGTTATTATTGACGTCAGTCAAATACAATTCTATCCAACTATTTAGGAATGGAGTCTCCTAGTTTCAATGAAATCAACTTTAGCCATTAAAGAAGTAAAACAACAAGTCAGTGCTAGTAAAACAACACTACATCATAGAGGATAATTAAAACAAAAATTAGTTTACTTTATTTTCCTCCCTTCTCTCATAGATATTTATATGGAGACTTCTTATTACATTTCTATCTGCAGTGCGATATGTTGGAATATCAATACCAAAGTGTTAGTAGTTCAATTCGCTATTTACATTCTCCGCTATATATGTGAATTTTTTTTTTCCTTGGAGATAATATATATTAAGGATACCAAGTAATTTTATAAACTTGGTTTTTTTACTCCTTCTCCCAAGTAAGCAAAACAGTTGAGTTTGCGCCTGAACGTAGTTCAATTCTAAAAGGTAGTGATTCGCTATTTACATTCTCCGCTATATATATTGTACACACATACGTATACGCTATATGCATACAATATACATTCTCAGAAGAGGTGCTTAGATTAATCGGAGACGGGTGTGGAGTTAATCGACCGTGAGATTCGGTGATTGATACCCTTGGAGGGTAATGGATGGCAATGCTGTAGCCAAATGAAGTTCTAACTGAGGCTTGGATATTGCTGTTACCCTCCTGCCATTATCAAAGCTTTAATAGCTCAATAACACCTTATCCCTACACTGTCCTCTACTCATAACGCGGAAGATGAAAAGCATTCTTGCTTCGCTCGTTTAAGCCAGTCCTTATAAGGACTTAGATTAATCGGAAGAGGTTATAAACTACTAAAGAGGAAAGCCAGAAATAGGATGACCTGGAAGAGTGATCTCTCCATAGCGACAGGGACGGTCCTTTAGAATGATAATGATTCATCAGCAAACATTAGCAACATCCATTGCAGTAAATGGAATGAAATGATATATATATATATATAACACGTTGTACATCTCCTCTAGGAGACATGCTTTGTATTAAGGGTAAATATTATATATCATTTCATTCCGTTTACTGCAATGGACGTTGCTAATACTTGCTGATGAATCATTATCATTCTAAAGGACCATCCATGTCTCTATGGAGAGATATTTTAGTTTTAGTAATACAGAGCCTTATCAACTTTACATATAGAAGTTGCAACAAGGTATTTTTATTTTTAATAAGAATCTCTGGAAGAGATATAGATGTAATTAATTTTTTAACTTGGGGATACTGTATATTAGGGTTACCAAGTAATTTTATAAGCTTGGTTATTTAACTCCTAATCCCAAGTAAGAAAACAGTTAAGTTTGCGCCTGAAGCATAGTTCAAGTCTAAAGATGGTACAACACCAGGGCAACTCATTGTAAAGGTAGGTAAATCTCTGATCACTATTCTTAGTATTTCCCATAATGTAAAGCACATCACTCTAGAAGATGTATACTGCAATACATTATGCGTTAAATAACTAAGATTATAAAATTACTTGGTAACCCTAATATACAGTATCCCCAAGTTAAAAAATTAATTACATCTATATCTTCTCCAGAGATTCTTATTAAAAATAAAAAGACCTTGTAGCAACTTGTATAGGTAAAGTTGATAAGACTCTGTATTACTAAAATCTTAGTATGGTATATGGTATATATCTTGGTATGGTATATGGTATTTAGGGTCTAGCTACTCACTGAGGAGACCTCAAAAAAGGTTGAAGCCGGTCTGGGTAGTGGCCCCACCCATAATGTATTGCAGCATATTGCAGTATACATCTTTTAGTGAGATGTGCTTTACATTATGGAAAATACTAAGAATAGTGATCAGAGCTTTACCCACCTTAAGAATGAGTTGCTCTGGTGTTGTACCATCATTAGATTTGAACTATGTTTCAGGCTCAAACTTAACTGTTTGCTTACTTGGGATTAGGAGTTAAATAACCAAGCACTAGTACATCCATGACCAGGTCAAATAGGTAGGGGCTCAGAGCTGATCCTTGTTGTAGCCCTACGACAATGGGGAAACCTTCTGTCATGCCGACACTAGACCTGACCTGAGTTTCTGTTTCCTCATACATCTCCTTCACCAACCTCACGTACTTCTCCGACACCCCCTTCTTCCTCATACACCTCCATACCTCCTGCCTGGCCACTCTGTCGTATACATTTTCCAGGTCTATAAATACCATGTGCAGATCTACTTGCATCTCTCTATATTTCTCCATTAATCGCCTTAGCGCAAATATCGCATCCGTTGTCCCTCTTCCTGGCATAAATCCAAACTGATCCTCACCAATTTTCATTTCCTGCCGTATCATTCCTTCAACTACTCTTTCCCATATCTTCAATGTGTGTAACATCAGCTTGATCCCTCTATAGTTGCCACAGTCTTGAACATCTCCTCTTCCTTTGTAGATTGGGACGAGAATACTTTTCCTCAATTCCTCTAGTATCTTTTCCTTCTTCTTCTTCTTCGTCTATGATCTCTTATGCTTTTAAGCGTCGAGATTTTGCCAAAGAGATTTCCATGCCGTCCTGTCCAAGGTTTGTTGTTTTGCTTCTTTCCAGTTAATTCCCTTCTTTTCCAATTTTTCTTTAATTTCCTTTTGCCAACCTTTCCTGGGTCTGCCTATGTTTCTTTTCCCTATTTTCTGGCTTTCGTATACAGTTTTTGCTATTCTTCCTTCTTCCATTCGATTGAGATGTCCAAACCATCTCATTTGGGCTTGTGTTATGAATTGATTCAGAGGTGCAACTTGAAGGCTGTCTCTTATGGTTTGATTTCTTTTTCGGTCTAGTCTTGTTTTTTGTGCCACTTTCTTGAGATATTTCATTTCAATTGTTTGTAGTTTATTTGTGTTTCCTGTTGTTAAACACCAAGACTCACAACTGTATGTTAATGTTGGTAGGAACACTGAACGGTACACTGCCAGTTTGGTATTTTGGGTGACTTCTTTCTTATCTAGGAGTGGGCCTTTCATTGCATAGAATAGCTTTGTTCCCCCCCTCTTACCTGTTGTTAATTTCTGTGTCTAGTCTACCATCTTCTTGTATATGATCCCAAGTATTTAAAGGAGTGGACTTGTTCCAGTTGGTGATTCTCTATTTTTATTGTGTGTTTTTGTTGATTTCTAGATATGATCATTGTTTTAGTTTTATTTATATTTATGGTCATATTCCTTTTCTTTGTTTCTTCATGCCAAAATGTTGATATTGTACTGCAGATCTTCAGCTATATTTGCTAGAATCACTACATCATCTGCAAAAGCCATATGTGATATCCTAGTTTCTTTCAGTTTCCTGTATCCTAAGTGGAACTTTTTTGTTTTTGTTTGGCATGCCTTTAAAATTTCATTCATTACTACGATGAAGAGAAGAGGGCTGAGGATACAGCCTTGCCTCACTCCTACATTTGTTTCAAATTCTTTTGATCTATTATTACAGGTTCTTACATAATTTCTATTACTTTTGTAGAGGCTTTGTATGGCTGCTATTAAGTTATCTTGTTTTTCTTTAATGTTTGCCATATTAAGTGTCTGGGAACTCGGTCAAAGGCCTTTTCAAAATCTATAAAACATGAATGTAGTTCTTTTCCATATTCCAATGTTTTCTCTGATATTTGTCTAAGACTGAAGATAAGATCCTGTGTGCTTCTATTTTTTCGAAAGCCATATTGCATTTCATCCAGCGTGTCCTCTATTTGATTCCTAAGCCTCGCTTCTAAAATGCGGGCATATAATTTTCCTGGAACGCTTAAAAGCGAAATTCCTCTATGGTTTTCACATTTGCGTTTGTTTCCTTTCTTAAATATGGGGATTATTATAGCTACTTCCCAGTCTTTGGGAATAATTTTCTTTTTCCATACAACATTGAATAGGTGTAAAAGAAATTTTATGGCTTTCGTTCCTAAATTCTTTACCATTTCTGGTGTTATTTGGTCATGGCCTGCTGATATGCCCAGTTTTATTTTATTTATTGCTGCTAACAGTTCATTTGCATGAATTTCTTCACTCTGATCTTCTATTTTCCTTGTGTGTCTTGCTCTTAGGGTTCTATTTTTTCCATGTACTGCATCTTCCAATAATTCTTGAAAGTACTGTTTCCATCTTTCCATGATGTCTTCGGAATTTGTAACTTTCCATCCTTATTTTTGATAAACTTTATGGGGCATCCTTTCTCTGACCTCATTCTTCTTAAAACATTATAGAAGAGTTTTTGGTTTCCTTTAAAATTTTGTTCTAAAGTATGTCCGAAGTCTTCCCAGCATTTTATTTTCTCTGCTTTCACTAAGGTTTTAACTTTATTTCTTTGGTTGTTGTATAGTTCTCCATCAACCTGCAGCTTTGATGTTATATATCTCTTCCATAATTGCTTTTTCTTTTTGATTTCTTCTTTCAGTTCTTCAGTCCACCAGGGTGTTTTATGTTTCTTATGTTTATTATTTAATGATACACCACAAATTTCTTTGCTTGTTTCTAGAAGTGTTTTGAACCTGTACCATAGGTTTTCTACATCTTGATTTTTTCTTCTTTCTTTAGTTTGTAGCTCTTTATCTTAACATTTATTTCCTTGCTACGTTTTCTACATTTTTCAACTTTTATTTTATGGATTGTTTCCAATACTAATAAGTAGTGATCACTGCCTATTTCAGGACCTCTGTAGACACTTGCATTTTTTGTATACTTCCAGTACGATCTGCTTATGATGGCGTAGTGGATTATAGATTTTCCGTTTCTATTGGGCTCTTCCCTGGTAAACTTATGGATTTCTTTATGCTTGAACATAGTATTCGCTATTACTAAATTATTTGTAAGGCAAAGATTTATTATTCTTTCTCCATTATTATTCCGGGTTATTTCTCCTTGTGATCTCAACACTTGTTTCGTTTCTTCATCTACTTGATCCCCTGCCGGCCAATTAGGTCTCCTAGTGGTATGATATGCCCTTGAACTTCAATTGTTTTTTGTAAGAGTTCGAAGAATTCATCTTTAATTTCATTATTGGCATTATCGTTTGGGCCATATGCAACAATTACAGTGAATACTTGGTTGTCTGATTTAAAATCTATAGTGATTGTCAACAACCTTTAGTTTATTAGTTGCCATGTAGTAATATATTCTTTGAGATCTGGTTTAATTATGCAGTATCTTTTCCTGTTGGGCTATTTTTTTTTATCAGATCCCATAACATATCCACGCCCTCACTGCCCAAACTTTTCCACACTTCCCCAGGTATCTGGTCTGCCTCCACAGCCTTTCCATTCTTCATTTTTCTTAGTACCCAATCCACTTCCTCTCTACTTATGTCTTGCACCGGTCTCTCGTTTGCCTGTCCATCCTCACACCTCTCTCTCGGATTCTCCTCATTTAGTAGTTTACGGAAATATTCTTTCCATCTTCCTCTGATTTTCTCCTCCTCTTGTAATACTACTCCTGAGGCATCCTTTATCTGCTTGACTGATGTTATGACTTTCGAGTCCTTATCTCTGGCTTTCGCTATTCTCAACAGCAGAGCTTCACCACCGTTTCTCTCTAGTTCTTCATAAACCTCATCAACTGCCCTCGCTTTCGCCCTTGCCACAGTTCTCTTTGCATTTTTCTTCGCTAATCTATATGCCTCCTTGTCGGCTCTAGTTCCAGTCATGTCCCATTTTTTTCTTTGGTAACCCTAATGTGTATATATATATATATATATATATATATATATATATAACAGACAAATAAGTCAAATTTGCGCCTGCACGTTTCGCAAGTCTAGGTGACCCGCAAAGTTGTGCAAGTCTAGGCAACTCGTGGTAAATGGAGTAAAACCAGGTATAAAATGGCTTGGCATCTTTAACATATATTATACCCAAGGTAAAAAACTTCCTACATCTATCTCTGATCCTAAGATTTTTATTTAATAAAGTCAAAGCACCTTTTGGTAACTTGTTTTGGTAAAATACTTATAAGCTATGTATCACTTAACCTTGGTATTTCTAAGCCTGGCTGCCACTGACGGGACCTCAATAAAGATCGAAACCGGTTGGAAGCTTGGACGATGAATGGCAATGCTGTAGCCCGTGAAGTTTTAACCGAGGCTCGGCTGTTGCTGTTACCCAGGGCCTGCGTGGGGGAGTAATGAATGGCAAAGCTATAGCCTGTGAAGTTAACTGAGGTACGGCTGTTGCTGTTACCCATCCAAATGAGTAAATGAGCGTTTCTAAGTTTCTGATCTTGCGGGGAGCTCATTATTGGGTTATCCGGGAGATTTTACAAGTTTTTGGAATGATATCCCGCACTTAAACAAAGGGAAACCGGTCTGGGTAGTGGCCCCTTGCCTTTAATGCATAGCATCACACATCTGCTCAAGGAGATGGGCTTTGCATTAAGGGTAAATATTAAGAATAGTGATCAGAGCTTATTCCACCTTTACCACGAGTTAGCTAGACTTGAACTACTTTGCTGGTCACCATCATCATCATCAAATTCCTGAGATGTATCCTCAAGGGGTGTACAAGATATGATAGTACTACATGAAAAAATTACATCGTTACTAACTGCCTACCTACAATATTCCTCCAGATCAGTCTGTTACTTGTCAAGACACGAATATTATCAGATCTTATATTTCTGTCGTCTAAGGCACTTTGTACCCTATCAAACCACCTATATCTTGGTCTTCCTCTGGGTCGTTTTCCTGCCACCCTGGCAGAGAACACTTGTTTTGCTAATCTTTCTTCGCCCATTCTGTTTAAGTGACCATACCACCTGAGATTAGCTCTGCTAACGCATTCCTGGATGCTGACAATGTCAAGTTCTTTCCTAATATCCTCGTTTTTAATAAGATATTGCCATTGATGGCAATATCATATTAAAATAATCTTTCTCAGGACTCTCTTATTAGCGGTCTCTAAACTTTGGTCAAGTGTTTTACTTTTGACCCAGCTCTCAGTTCCATAAGTTAAAACTGGTTTGAACACTGTCTTGTATACAGCTAATTTAGTGTTCCGAGTAATTTTTTCCTTTTCCATATGCATTTATTCAATTGACTTCCTACTATACCAGCTGTATTGATTCTATTGTCTATTTCCATATTTAATTTACTATCTTCAGTAAAAATCGTGCCTAAGTAGCTGAAATGTTTTACTTGTTCCACAGGTTCCCCGTTCACAACACAGTTGACATTTTCAATAAGTCTGCCTATTTTCATTGTCTTTGTCTTTTTATTGCTGACCTTCATACCATATCTATTACAACAGCTATTCAATTTAGTCAAGGAATCTTGCAGACTTGTAGCGGATTTATTGATAAGTACAACATCGTCCGCATAAAGCAAAGAGCTGACATTAACATCTCCAATTTTGATATCAGGTTTAATACCACTTTCCTTCATAATGTGATCCATATAGATAATGAATAACAGAGGGGACAATGTACATCCTTGTCTCACACCAGATTTAACATTAAATGTACTTCCTTCAATTCTAAGTGCTGACTTACAACTCAAATAAATACTAAGTAGTGCTTCATATAATGCTCCATCGACACTATATAACTGTAGCGTATTGAATAGCTTCTCTCTTGGCACCTTATCATATGCTTTTTACAGATTTACAAAACTCAAATAGAGATCTTTGTTATATTCCCATGCTTTCTCGGCTATTTGTCGTAAAGTGAAGATCTGATCCTGACAGCCTCTATTTGGCCTAAATCCAGCTTGTTCTTCACCAAGCTTTTCTTCCACAATTCTTCTCAACCGTTTCTCAAGTATACTTGCATAGATCTTGCCAGGAACACTCAGGAGAGAAATACCTCTGTAATTCTCACATTCAGTTTTATTTCCCTTTTTATATATGGGCACTATGAGAGCTCTATTGCAATCATCGGAATTCGTCCCTCTGTCCAAACATTCTGAGCTATGCAGTGTAGCCACTGTAAGACTTTTATACCACCGTACTTAAGCATTTCTGGTCTAATATCATCTACTCCTAAAGCCTTTCTAAATTTCACGCTTTTGATGGCGTTGTTTACTTCAAGTATGGATATGTATTCCTAACTGCATGCCTGTTGAGAGTTTTTCCCCGCTGTGCTATCACTACTTGTTTCATTTAGGAATTTCACGAAGTAATTACTCCATACTTCAAGGATATCTTTTTCTCCCGTTTTCATGTCACCTTTATTCTCTAAATCCTTTTACAGCACTCTTTCCTCCATTCGTAAGCTTCAACAACCTCCAGAATATTTTGCTGCCTTCTTGATATTTATTTTCAATGTTCTTGCCCAAGTCATCCCATGACTTTTGTTTAGCTAGTTTTATAGTGTTTGGCTTTCTTACATTTGTCTCTGTATTCTCTAAGAGCACAAACTGACTTATTTGCCAGGAACTTTTGATATGCTTTCTTCTTTTCCTTCACAGCCTCTTTAACTTCCTGTGTCCACCATGGAGTTCTAATTTTTCTATCCTTGCAGACAACTTCACCACATGCCTCTCTAGGTGAATCAATCGTAGCTTTCTTCAAGGCTTGCCACTGAATCTCCAGGGTTTCATTGCTATTCTCAAACTCTTTCATTTTTTTTCCAATAACCTTTGTGTTTTTTAGTCTACAGTTCACATCTGACACCTACTTAACTGTTATTCGCTTTAAAACTTTCTTACATGTTATTCTTTTCAATGTGGAATTCCATTTTATCCTGCTCAAGATGAAATAGTGATCGCTTCCAATTTCAAATCGTCTGTACACTCTGGTGTCCTGCACCAGGGAGAAAACATCACTATCAACAATAACATAGTCAATGAGACTTTTCTTATTCCTTGCGTGTCACCTGCACTTGCAATTCGTGCAGGAGCAAACTTGACTTGTTTGTCTGTTTGCTTACTCGGGAAATGAAGTAAAACCAGGTTTAAAATAGCTTGGCATCTTTAACATATATTATATCCAAGGTAAAAACTTTCTACGCACACCACACACACACACACACACACACACACACACACACACACACACACACACATATATATATATATATATATATAATTAATCTGATATAAAGGCCGCAAGCCCTATAAGCACGTGCCATTTGTGGTAAGAGTTAAAGAATAAAGGAGGAATATCTTCAAATTTTATTTGAACAGCTGGGGATTTTAATCTTTAGGGAAGGCATAGTGGGGAAGACATCCAAAGAACAGAATAAGATGGAATGAAAGAGGCAGAGAAGTTGGTTCAAGTCCGAGTTTACAAACGGACTGTAATTAGAGTGGTGGTTAGCAGTGTAATGATTCTGCAAAAGAATGGAGGAAAAATAGTGGCCATTCCAGCAGAGTACTCTCAATGAAAGTATCTGTAGGGGGGGGCGCAGAAGGCAGAAACTGAACGTCTCTGAGCGAGGGATTGAAGAGGGTCAGTTAGAGAGGGATCATTAATAGGCCAGATGGCCCTCTTCTGGATAGAATCAAGCAATCTTATAGAGGATTTTGTGTGTCATACCACTTCAAATATGAGAGCAATACTTAACGATCTGTAATGTTTTAGCAATAATTTGGGATTTGTATAGAGTTAGCAGCTGTGAAAGGATGAAGTAGTGTCTTCTGAGAAAAAGTGCACCAAGATTTTTGGCTGCTGGAGAAGTTATAATAGAAATGCGTTTGTGTCAGTCCAAGAACGCAAACGTGATCGTGTTTGGATATCACAGTATTACTGAAGGTAAGGGAGGGATGCGATCTCTTTCTTTCAAGACACCAGAGAGGACTGATTTTGGTAGCATTGAAGTCCACAAGGTTGTCCTTGCCTCACTGGGATATAACTAGGTGATCGGAGTTCAGGCCTCTGATCGCAGTGCATCTCGATGTTTCTAATACTTCAGCACTACAAGGCTCATCAAAGGAAAGGAGGAATTGAGCATTCCGTCGTCAGCAAAGCTATGAATAGGATCGAACGTCTGTGAGAGCAGGTTATTTATATACAAAAGGAAGAGGAGGAGGTGAAAGAAGGGAATTCTCTGGGATACTTCTGCATTGATGGAGAAATCTGAGAAGAGGAAACAGTCCAGCATGATACTTAGTTAGCAACTAGTTGAAGATTTGGAAGTCAGGCCATAGGATGGCAGTTTACTAAGTATACCCCTGTGCCAAACCTGATCAAATGCCTTTGAAATGTCTAAGACAACAATTTGAGTTTTCTACATTTTTCCGTGACTTGAGTTCAGACGTGGGTGGTGAAAGCAAGAAGACCAGCTGTAGATGACGAGTGTGCGGAATCAGTACTGCTGGTCACCAATTAGTTGGTAAGTCTCTAGGTTGCTCAAGAGTTGGTTGATGATGACCCTCTCCTCAATTTAAGAGAGGAGTGACAGCGATTGCACGGTAGTTCGATGGACTTTTATCACGTTTCTTTGATAGGCCTATGTATGGACCAGTTTCCTTGTTGTAGGATAGATGCCAGTTGAATAGGATAGATTGAATAGGCGATACAGGATAAGTGTCAGTTCTGGGGCACAATTTTTAAAACAGTAGGTGGGATACCGTAATGACCAGTGGCTTGTTTGTGTTCAGGTTACTAAGGATTGTTTAGATTTCTTTATGAGTAATATCTGTTCTTGGTAGAGTCGAGGGAACTTTGCCCAGGTGATTAATGCAGGAATCGGAACAGAAGAGTGATGCCAGTAAATTAGCCTTGTCTTTAGGTTAAGTAACTACAGTACCATCCGGATGTAGAGTGGTGAAAACGTAGGTGGGCAAACGTTACGCCCAATGGCCTTCGCAAACGGATTAGAAGGATTAACTACCATTTGGGAATGATGGGAGTTTGCAGCATTTGGCCCATTTTTCTGATTCTAAAGTTCTGATTTGATTTTAGTGATGATTCTTTTACAGCAATCGAGAGCTGCAGCATAGGCAAAGTGAGCAGCTGGCGTTTTGGTATCGAACCATTCATAGTATGCAGAGGTTTTTTCTTTTACTGCGTTGGCACATTTTTAGAACAAAGGCTTGAATGGTTGTTGAGAATTTGGAGTGCAATAAGGGATTTAAGCCTTCATTTATGTGAGGATGATTTCTGTTATTCGGTCTGAGCAGGTGTTTGGATCAAAGGAACTGAAGAAGTGGTCGGACGGTGGGAAGGAGGAATAGAAGTCACAGAAGTCGTCCCATTTGTCGACTAAAGGACGCGAGACTGAGAACTGGCAAAAGCGACTTGTATGAGGTTGTGATTTGAGTTACCAAGAGGGAAACTGAAACCACAGTACACTTCGAAGTGGAGCTTGTTAGAGGTGAAGTGCTGCAAATTGGAGGGAATTGTCAGATATTCTGGCAGGAAGATTGATGATTTGTGATAGATCATTGCTAATGGCAAACCCCTCGTTATCCCTGTCTGGATGATCGGTGAAACTGGAGAAGAGAAGCTAATATGAGTTATGGACGCTAAAGTACTCAAGCAGGATGACCTTACTATTGGAAAATTTCTACCGTAGAAAGATGAGCTTAAAGAGAGATAATTGAAAAGGTTCGAGTAGTTAACGAAATTTGTGGATCGATTGAGAGAGAGCATATGGATACAGCAGGTGGTCTGGTAGGGAAATTTTGAACCAAAGAAGATTAAACAGTGGGGATGCGTGGTTTTGCAATCTCTCGTATAGTGTGTCAGTTCTGATTAATGCTCAAGCGTTGCCCTTGTGGCGGAAAGAATTGTGTAATGTGTACTTTGGGCAGTTGAGATGGACAGTCCTAATTGTGGTTACAAGTTGCGGTTTAGATAAGAATAATAATTCTCGTTTAGATGACTGTAGGTGGTGGAGCACGTCGTTTAGATTGCTGCTTAGATGAAGAGGATTGCGAACCTATTTTATAGGAAAGAATGTTGTTGGTCATTTGAGGGTTTTTATTGTTTTTTATGACTTAACTTTTGTTTTGTGTTCCGCATTAAATCGCAATTCCTTGGGTTGTGATCCATTGTATGTGATGAAAAAGAGGTAAAAAGGAAGTGGGTCATGCATTGAAAGGTGACAGACTCGCAATCAAACCTCCCACACAGAAGAAATTCGGTCTCTTGTTCATATGTGGCCTTGACAGCCACTTCCCTGCAGTCACTGTCTTTGGTCTTCCTCCAGTTGCAAAATACATGGTTGTAGGATTTGATGCTAGCTGATCGGGAAACCTCTAGATTCGGTACAAGCTTGTGTGGTTCGGCGCGGTAGGGTATGGGACCCCTACAATGCGATGTTTGCTATTGAGACAATCACTCTTGCTGAATGTGGGAAGGGAGTGATGGAAACAAAAATCGGAACACTTGTTCTAGAGACCAAATATGGCCGCAGTCACTTGAGTTCTCTATCTGTGAGGAAAAGATTCGAGCATAATGTTTTCTTTTTATAAAGAGGTATTGCATAAAGAAAAATTGAACAGACAACACACCAAAGAACGTTGTACTGGTACTTGAAAAACTGGACTTAAAGAAAAAAATAACGATTGTAAAGAATGAAAACAAGCAGCTCTAATAATGCTTGTCACGAAAGAAAAAAAGCAAGCACGAGCGCGCGCGCGCACACACACACACACACACATGCAAAAGATGTACATACCATACATTGGCTGTCCTATTATTCAGAAAAGGTACATTTAATATAGAACCGAATGTTCTAAGTAATTCTACTATTTTCAGAACTGCACAGCACAATGGAGCTCGAAGGAAAAGTAGCCATCGTCACAGGAGGTGCTAACGGGATCGGGAAAGCAATATGCGAGGCTCTTGCCAGTCACGGTTGCAAGGTAAGTACACAAACTAACATGTAGAATTGTTTAAGAAACTGTAGTAAAGCAACTGCATATTTAGGTATTTTTAAAGTTAATATGCTAAAAATAATGCTAAATATATCCATGCTGAAAGAGAAGAAATTTTGTTTCAAACGAAGAAAACTCGAAATCAAAATAGTTTCAACTTTTTTTGCTGACAGATTATAGGGTTATGCTTATTTCCTTATTCACTAGTGGCAGACACTATGTATTATGCAGGATTTAAGTTAAGAAAATGTAATGACCATTATACTATTATATTGGGCATGTTCAGTTGCAGAGATATCTTATTGATTCCATCACCCTAGGATAATGCGTTATCATAAATTACACGGATGGACAGGAATCGCAAGGTATATTTAGTGCCGCTAGTGATAAGAGCATTAAGAAGTATTATAGAGCATTTAATGTTATAGCGCATTACAGTATTATCCCTTTTAAAAATATCTGACCCATAACCTTCAATTATTTCTTTTGTAATCAAAACCAAAGCAAACACAAAATACTCCAGAAGACGAAGTATTCGCTACTAGTTTGAATACAAACGAAACATTTTATATCCAAATCCTTACTTGGTCATATCCACCATACTCTGGCTCAACGATCATTGCGGAAGGGATTTTAACTTGTATCATGCAACCTTTTGATGATGGTTAACAGTGCAAATGCAATCGATGTGGAGATTCCTGTAATGGTGAATGATGAGACCTCTCCTCACAGGCAGTCAACTGTGAATATCCGGAATCGAATTTAAGGAAAGAGCGAAATCGGTTTAAGTAATAAAAGATGCTCTAAAAAGGTCATGCATGATATGCTGCTATGAAACGAATATACACTCGGTGACCAAAATATGCAGGCATTATCCTGATAAATAGAAACTACCAGAAACACAGGAGTGACGATAATAATGCAGCAAGCAGCTTATTCAAATCGGCAGTAGAATCCCTCGAAGTAATTATCTCAAGTGCAATCGTAATTAATAAATCCCGTGGTCTGAGTAACGTCTAATACCATAGTGGGAGAGCTTATTATCACCACAGAAGAAATAAGGTTCCGAGAGTATCATGTTCGGTAAAGGCGTGTGATTTGCTGTCAGTTTTTCTGTTTGCTGTGATAAGGAATTTATCGAATAGAGTTGCCCATTAGTGTAAAAGTGCATCTTTAAAATAGGACAAGGTTTTTAGTTAAAATATAAACGGGGTTTTGTAAATCACACATGATAATTGAGGCTGAACTGCTAATGTTGAAACTGAGTTCTTCTACAAATATTTTTGAAGAGAATATGGAATTTTAACGGTTGTACACAAGACGTAGTAATCTTCAACCATCCTAGTAGTAAATAAAATGTTATTATATTAAATATTCTTATAAATGTATCCGATTTCGTCATCTTAAAAGCAAATCTCATCTCATTTGGTTTGGTCGAACCACCTTAAGATGTTAGGTGGTTCGACCAAACAACTTAGTTTTATCATAAGCATAAATCATGTCAAGACAGAGCCGATTATTTCAACCTGCCTAGGTGTGCCAATTGGGGATTTTTAGACAGGTGGCAGATTTGCCTATTTTAGGGGAAGAAAAACAGAGGTTTCTGGAAGAAAATCCTTGATTCATCCATACAGCATCAGCGAACTGTTAGTTGAAAATAATTTGTAAATATTCTTCGCCTAATAGATGATATTCGAACCCACACCTCCAATCAAAGAATACCACCGATACAAAACGAGCTACGGAGGCTCTTTGTAAAGACAATGGTAAATTCAAAGTGAAAGAAACCACTTGACTTCAACAAAATGATAGCCATCCTCTTTACTGAAGAATGACTACCTTGTATCAATATAATCTGAACTGTAAATTCACAACGTGAGAGAGAATTTTAAAAAAAATAAAACATAAATTAAATAAAGGTATAAAATCACCTTCGGTTTTGAAATTATACGTTAGCAAATTATTTTTCTTTTTCATAGAAACAAAATAAATATACGATTTGTTAAGGGATATTACATCCCATATAGTTTTTTATATAATCTAATAAATATTCGATGTTAATTTAGGTGTGTATAGCAGACGTGATCGTGGAGAAAGGTCAGTCCACTACCGCCGAGATCAATGAAAAACACGGAAAAGGAACTGCAATGTTCGTAAAATGCGATGTCAGCTCCGACGAGGAATTCGAAGGTAAATATGCTTTAGCTACCTTGTATTCCGGCGTACAAGTCGACCTGGCGTATAAGTCGATATTGGAATTTTTTGAGTTTATTTGAGTTTTTATTGTATACTCGTCGTTTAAGTCGACTCGAAAAATTTCTTTCAAAATAAAAATTATGAGAGTTTTTAAGTAAAATTTTTATACAGGCGTCAACCACTTGGATCATAACTTCCTTTTTAGTCCTTCCATTCTTTGTTTTAGCAAAAGATATAAAAGACTTAGTTGACAAAAGGAATTTTATTTTGTATAGACCAGTTGACCAACAGTGAACTCAAGTGCAATGGCTCCTTTTAAAAGAGTGAAATATGACGCGAGTTTTAAGTACAAAGTGATTAAATTTACAAAAGAAAATGCTAACTGTATTGCTGCACCTCAGTTCGGAGTAAAGTTCGCGATTGGAGAAAAAATGAAACTGTAATAATGAAAATGCCAAAAAATAAGTGCGCATTACCGAAAGGAATTTGTAAGTGCCCTATTCTGGAAAATAATGTTGCCGTTTGGGTTCGAGAAATTCGCCAAAATGGGCTCATTACAACGAGAAATAATATTCATTTATTTGCTTTGAAGTGGGGCAAAGCAAATAAAATGGACAGCGAAAACTTCAAAGCTACAGTAAGTCGGTGGAGCCAGTTTATGGAAAGGAGAAATTTAGTGCTTCGACTAAAAACGAAAATCGCATAGAAGCTGCCAAAGCATTTGGGTGATAAGTTATTAAGTTTTCAAAGATTTATAATTGCTAAAAGAAAGCAAAAAATTATTTATTGTATCAAATCAGAAATATGGATGAAACTCCAGTTATGTTTGACATGATCGGGAATAGAACAGTAGACTTGAAAGGAAGTAAAATTATTTCTTTAAAAACAACTGGACATGAAAAAAGCCGTTTGGCAGTTGTACTTGTTTGTATGGCTGATGGTTCTAAATTAAAAGGGACGATAATTTTTAAAATAAAAACAATGCCAAAGTTAAAAATTCCAAGAAAGGTTTTTGTCCATGTTCGTGAGAATGTTTGGATGGACGAAGCAGGAGTTAAGCTGTGGATAAAAAATGTTTGGAATACACGACAAGGTGCAATAAAAATCCAAACAGTCTTTTACCGTGGGACGTGTTCAAATCCCATTTAACGGAGAGTACGAAATCTTTATTAAGAGAGAATAATACCAATATGGCAGTGGTTCCAAGTGGGTTAACCTCACTAGTGAAACCGTTGGATGTTTGTATAAACGAGCCATTTAAAGACAGTTTACGAAAACAGTGGAATGCGAGGATGCAAGAAGTAGAGAAAAGTTACGCAAAAGGAGGTCAAATGCGACATGCGTCTTTGGTAACTATGTGTGAGTGGGTAGCGAAAGCATGGGATGAAATAAAACCAGATGCAGTAATAAAATCTTTTAAAAATGTGCTGGATCTAACAAATTAGATGGCTCGGAAGATGACTTTGTTTACAATGATGACGAAATTGATGGTAAATCTGATGGAGAAAACGAATACAATTTATATGACGATATACCGGAAGAAATTACAGAACCAGAGTACAATGAACTTTTCAGACATTCAGACAATGAAAATTAAATTTTAATTATGTAGTTTCCTACCTATTTTCTTTTGTAAATAAATAATTATATAACATGTAAATAATTTTTTCTGTAAATAAATTTGATATAAGTTGAAATATTTTTTACATATTCACCCTTTTTGTATAATGCTAATAAAATTAACAGAGTATGATACGTGCTAGTTTTTTCTTGGAAAGCAATCAATTTTTGACCGGGCGTATAAGTCGACCTAAAAAAATGTAGTACTTTTTTTTAATGCTGAAAACTCGACTTATACGCCGGAATATACGGTGTTTCGTTTTTTTTAATAAATACGAAATTGGTAAAATACTAATTTCTTAATCAGTAGAGCAGTTCGGGATGAGAAATAAGATATATAATGGAACTGAAATTTTGTTTACGTTAAATCTTTCCAACAACAAAAGAGCGGCTTTCGGGATTATATTAATACCATCAAAAATATGCATATACATATATATATCTGCTGTCATAATGAAATCAAGCACACAGCTAATTATTTATTCGTTTTTTTTTTCCTTTTTCATTTGAAGGTGTGTTTCAGGAGGTGATTACAAAGATGGGTCGAGTGGACATTCTCGCTAACAACGCTGGAACGTGTTCAGAAAAGAACTGGCAAAAGATGGTGGATGTTAATCTGGTAAATAATGTTTGATTTTGCTTCCAACCACGAAAGGTTTATTTTTAAACCTTATAGTACAGTCATACTGTGAGCAAGTTAAGGGTTTTTATTGATTTATTTTGTATTTTCTACATATTTATTTTTTACATAGAACTTTTTCATTTCACTTCATGCCTTCAATAAGCTGGGGAGTGGTCTCACACAGCAGATGAAATTCATCTTCCGCCTAAAGACAATCGCAAGCATCCATGTGTACAGTAGGATTCGAACCTACAGCCCGTCGGTTGGAGAGTGGATACGCTAAGCACTTGGCCAACCAGAATGGCATAATACTAAATATATGAACGTTATGAAAGCACTATTGGCAGGTCTCATCTGCCATGTTTAAATGTGCTGTTAATAGAAAGTCTCTTTCACAGTTATCTGAAACAACACGTTCATGTATATAAGAGAGAAGATTGGGTCTCGGATGTCTAGAGAAATTAATGAGGGATGATGATCATCATCACCTAGACGCCCAATGCGATAGTAATTGACCTTGATAGAGGAATGAAACATGTGATAAGGGGGGGGGGGGATGAGAAGGAAAGGACGGGGTATCAAGCCTAATCGAAGATAACGATTAGGTCATATCAAACTGGAATTTTGTTGTAAAAAAAAAAACAACTTACACGAAATATTAACAGAATTAAGGAGTGCTATCTGGGAAACACCACAGCTTAATGGAAGGAATCACGCTAATACAAAATCCCCGACCATTGGATTTATTAATCCGACAACACGTGTGTTCACGAAGAAAAAGTAGATGCATGTTTACCTGCTACTTCTGATCCCAAATGATTTAAGATATTATGAATTTCCTAATGGAGGAAAAAGTAAAACTATCGATGCGAACTTTGAGAAGCCAACCAACTTCCCAACTTAGTTGGGAAGTAAATTTTGTAAACTTTGTACATCGGCATGGACACAGCGGCAATTAGAAGGAATAAGCTTGATGAGCAGGTCAACTAAAGCTCAAAAGAAAACAGATCTTAAATCTGGTGATCTCAACATTATCAAAATGTAAGAGGGAGCAAAGTAAAGATCTTTCTTTCAAGAAATAAACAGGACTGTTTTCATATCAATGAAGTTCACTCGCACTCTGAAGGAATCTATTTCAGATATTGGTTAAGAAATATCTTGAAGCTTGAATCATTTGAGCACTACAAGGTTTCTAGAATGAACAGGAATGGAGAATACTGTCGTCAGCAAAACTACGGAGAGGATTTGTATTTAGAGAGTGAGAAAAGAAACTCGATGTACACAAGAAGAAGAGCGTAGGCCAGAGGCCTGGGATATTCCAACACTATGCATATTTCGGTCTGTATCTTCAGAAGCTGCAAAATACTTCTTTTCCATATCCCATCGTATCAGTTGGGGGAAGCTTTCCGATTCTTGCGATACATCATTCACTCATCTAATGTGAATTTTCATTGCTCTGTTCAGTACTGAGTTAATCTGCCTCGATATCTGAGATATTTTATTCCTTGGAGAATTCCGGTTTTCTTCTATTATATATAAACCAGCAGCACCTTAGTGCTGCTGGTTTATATATAAGTGGTTTACATAAAGTGGAATTTGTGGTAATTCGTGCAGTTCATGAGGTTTCTCCATGTGATGAACTGAAGGCTTCTGGAAAGCCAATAATAGTAATAAATGGTTGTTTAATATATATATATATATATATATATATATATACCCTATAATATAAAATGATAAGCCTTTTTCTGTAACGATTTTGTGTCACGTTTTTTGTCAAGTTATTTGAAACGTTTCGAAACTCAGGGGCTGCCTTGAGTGTCGAGGCTTCAAAATTCGAGTCATCAGAATTCAAGGAAAAGAGGTCCGGAACTCGGGGGGGGGCGCCGTAGGCGTCAGGGGGGGAGGATCCTCCTAGTATATAATATATATATATATACACACACTTACATAGATGCATACATACGAGTAGAAGTAATAAATAAAATTTATTGTTAATACTATGTGATTCACTTTTAGAAAAGAGAAGTCAATTTTATTTGTTAAAAGTAGCATCCCCCCAACCATATTCACATAGACATATTTATCTACCATCACTCCAAAATGGACCTCTCTTTATAGGAAAGTACAAATTTAAATTCCACCCTATAACTGTCTCTCTCTTTTATTTTCAGAAAGGTGTGGTGCGTGGGATTCAGCTGGGATTGCGATTCATGGGAAAAGACCAAGGTGGACATGGTGGAAGAATAATCAATACAGCCTCCCTAGCAGGTAATACTAACGAAATCTTGACATTTTTCTGATGTCATTCAAATTCTTACTCAAGTAAAAATACAAGGAAATCACATTCGTTTCAAATTCCACAAGGAAATTTTGAACACCTACTTAACAAATTAAAAAACTGAGGCAGTGGTAGAATGGAAAATCAAAAATCCAATAAATCCAGAATTTAAGCTCTTTAATTCCTTAAATTCATGCAAGAATTTAATGACACTTCTATTCTCAATTATATATATATATATATATATATATATATATATATATATTAGAAAAATAGAAAATAAAAAATTTAATAGAAAAATTAGTAAAGATATATATATATATCTTTACTAATTTTTCTTTATGCTTTCAGTGTGCACTATTCAGCTCCTAAATCACAAGCGACTTTTGCCAATGGCCCATAATCAAATCTTCCAAATGCTTCTAATGTATTTGTTATCCATAAATACTACACCAATATTTCCTTTTCTCACACATTTCTAGAAAGAGTTATTATACGTCCGCGCAGGGATGCTCAACTCAAAGAATTCCACTTTGAAATGTTCAACTAAAGCTAGTTCAGAGGAGGAAGGGAGAGTCAATTAAGGGAAGTAGCGCATCGACAGGGAGGCTAATGGGCCCCCCCCCAAAGAAAAAGAAAAAAAACAATAGAAAAGTTTCAAAAAATCTGAGATAAAGAGCCAAAAGGTTTCACTTCGGCGATGCAAATACTAAGAACAGTAATTGGAGCTTACTCCCCCTTTACTACGAGTTGCCCCAGCAAGTACTAACTGTTGGCTTACGGGTGGACTCGCGAACGTTTATAGTTTTTATATTCGGCATGAAACTCTTAGATTTTCTGTCTTAGAGTTTCTTATTCGACTAAAAAATAATGTTGGATTCAATATCACTTAATTTGAATAATTTTCAAAAAATTGTTTCCTAATTAAAATTCTCTTCTTTTTATTTATGTTGTGTCGTGTCTACTATTTCTATACTACTTATGAATTAGCGATCATTGCAGATGCTCAGTCATAGGTCGTATGCGATACGTAGTGTGTATTCTCAAATCGTCTACTATACTTAGAGCCCATCCCCTTCCAGTTTAAATCCTGAGTACGCTACTGGTTACGGAAAATATATTTAAGTAGATAATCAGTTATTAAACACTATAAGTGCTGTTCCAAAAGAAATATTTCAGATTCCAGTTTTCATTTGCTGAAAGTTAATAAGATATTAAGAGCTGGAGTTGACTTTTATAGACTCCAAAGTACAGACAATTAAGTAATATCTTTTATATGTCTTGTGTGTGTGTATAATATGTGTGGTATACGTAGAAGACTCTAGTGGATCCACGAATTATACTTAACGAACTGATCCCCCCCCACACACACAATGTAGATGGGATCATCATTTTTCAGGGAAAGGACGAAATTATACTAGGATCACCTCATATATAAAAAGTTCATGTATTTTTTTTTAATGTCAATAACACGCAATGACGAAAGAAGGTAATATTTAGAGAAATAAAGGTACATCCATTGATAAATGGAAATGAAACACTGCAGGGGTGAACGTATTTCACAGAAAGGGTTCAAAATAACCTTCGTTTGCTAGCAACACAACTGTTTGAGACTTCTGATTGGTAGTCTCAGCAGCAGAAAATTTCTGGCTAGTGTCTGATGGTACTGCATGCATGTTCAAATCCTGCACTTTATGAACATTCCCCACTGGGAGTAGAGTATACGAATAATTTCAAGTGGTCCCACAAATCAGAACAAAGAATTTTGATCAGATGACCGAAGCTGGTGTAATTGGTACACTTCGATCAATCCATGTTTCCGAAAACATTATATGAAGATACCTGCGCGCCTCAAGTGTGAAGTCTGGGGAAGCGCAGTCATGCATTGACTACATTTTTTTTTTTTTTTGGATGGCAAGGCAAAATGTTTGTTGCCAGATTTCTCAAGAAGTCAGGGTACGAAGGTATTGCAAGTCTACTTACCACAGTCATATTAAAATCTGTCTCCAAGGATTCTACTCGTACTTTCATGGTAGATATCATTGGACAATTCTCACTAAATAACTTCATGTGGATTTTGATTGGCACCCACTGCTTGGAAAGAAGTCAATAGGCACCCCATGTGCAAGGTGTATCGTGCCGTGTAACAAGTTACTCGTTTGTAGTCAGTATAATTTGGAGGAATAAGATGCAACTGTGTCCAGGTGATGTGGCCGCGAGAAGGGAACTGACAGAGTTTGAAAGAGGCGTTTTGATAGGATGCCACGTTTGGAAAATTGTTAACCTGAGATGGCCCAATTTGTCAACAACCAGTGATACTATACTCTGATAGAAGCAAAAGGAGTCAAGTGGAACACGAATCTATGCAAAAAACTACAGAATCGGGTTCACAGGATGGGTTTCCATGGTATTAATTATGCAATATATCCGTCCAACGTTATCCGAATCAACATGCAGCGTCGGCTCTTCAGTGATAATGCCTAGAGCGTGTACAAAGGTGTGGAATCTTAAAAGATTTGTTATTGAACGACGAATCACGTTACACTTTCTACGGAGCAGATGGACGGGTGTGAGTGGTGTTGCGCAAACCCGATGAACGTCTCTTATTAGAGTGCGTGATCCCAACTATGAAATTTGGAGGTGGCGGTGTGATCGTACGGTTCTGTTAGCTTGACTTCGGACTTCTGTTTGCGATGCCACGAATATTGAACTCAGAAAGGTTCTCTAAGTTATTTATGTGAATGTCAAATGAACAACGATGAACAACGTTTAGTCTTTGAAAAGCAATAGAGAGAAACCGTTTGTCCAACGTATACCTGTAGAATTTGCATACAAAACACTAATCGAGGACTGGTAGTTCTAAGTTTTCTGTTGTTTACTTTACTTGAGTATTCTTCAGTTTCCCATTGCAAAAAACTGGAAAAAAATGGAGATTTCTGTAGTTCAGCCAGTATCGGCGTGTCTCTTCTGTTTGGAAACGCCTTGTTTCCAAATCTCGTCCAGATCACGAAGAAGCGTTATAAGAGTTTTTTCTTAAGGGTTGAAAACAGGAACTGAGCCTGTTTGAACACAGCAATTAACAGGACGTAATTCGGACATAATTTCAAATAACAGCATGAAACAAACTGCAACTGTCTTGCTCACAATGAACCTGAAAGCAAGTCCAGGCGAGTCCTGCATGGGACTATGGTTATTTACGATCACGTGATTTATCGAGTCGTGTCTATGGCGATGTTTCGAATAAATGCACCAAAGTACCTCGTTATACCGTGCGTGCACTATTACTGCGTAGTTTGAAGAGAATGTCGTGGGAAAAGGTTATTGGCCTGTAGAAAAGGATTATCCATAATAAGTCACCCCTGAGATTAATTTGAAAATCAGGCAGGATTCATGCAAAAAACAGCGAAATGTGGACTAACAGTTATTAAGGAAGACTGGTTCCAAATACTTGACTCATCTAATATCAAACTGGTGGAGAGTGTACTAATAAAAGTTACAAATGAAGCGCGTAAAATTTAGCTTTTTATACTGATCTACTATTTACTTTTAACACAATGCAATATTTAAGATATTTGCATATATAAAAGGTTAATGCTCTCTTGTTTTTCTTCAAGGAATTTCGTAAGAAAGTGAAAATGCTTACAAAGCAACGTTTTAATTTATTTTTAGGTTTGATTCCATTTCCTATACATGCAATCTATAGTGCAACTAAGTATGGCGTGGTTGGAGCGACCCGCAATTTCGGAGTAAGTAGTCCAATATGTAGACATTTTCAAGTGTTTATTTATTCACCAATATATCAGTAAACTGCAACCCGTATTTCGTTAGAAAAATTATCTAAATTAAATGAAGGACACACAAGTTACAGACAAAAATACAGTTGCGGTTGTATGTAGTTTGAGAACTGAACACTAGGAGAGACGGTTGGATGTATTTAGCGAAGTAGAGTACAGTGCCCTCTCGCGATGAGTCCTCGGACCCCTGGAGGTGTCACGTAATAATAATAATAATAATCTTAAAATTTCCATAGGTGATAAGAAGTGCCAAATTTTCACAGAGTATTATCTGTATTCTAAGATTACATGTCAGTATTATTTAATTCAAAAATATTTAAAAACAGTATTTTAAACAGAGATTTGCTTGAATTAGAACCGATGTTTGTTAAAAATAAATCTATGATGATGTAAGTTTCTAATTAAACAGCAAAAGAACACATATAAAAATTAGGATCACGTATCTCCAATAGAGAAAATGATAAGTGAAATGATGGAAGCAAGATGAAAATTGCGGAATTCAAGAAAGATGTAATCAGTCTAAACAAAACAACCTGTAAAATGGCGTAAGCTAGATGCAGAGGTGAAGCTCCGGATAACAGAAATAACGGAATTTGTGTCTAGGACTATGATCATTTTTGAAGCGAGATGTTTGACGGACACACGATGTGGCTGACTTTGCTAGAAAAAAGTTAGATTTAGGAACGGGCATGAAGTAGGCATTTAAAATAAGAAATCAAAATTTGCGAGGGGTGAAGATTGCATTAGGCGTATGTGAAACCCGTGAAAACTTCAAAGTTCTTAAAGAAATGTGGGATGGATTGGCAATTTGATTGTAGGAAGATGATGAAGATGTACTGTTTGAAGGATGTTCGACTATAACAATAATAATAAGTTACACGTTTTAAGACAAAACCTCACATATTTCCCGTTTTTTTTTTTTTTTTTAAGAAAGTACTTGTGAAAGTTTACTTCATAAGATTCAGGTGAATGTGGCTTTATCATATCAAGACAGAACGATATGATTGTGGTATACTCCTCCATCCTCCTCAAAACCTAGCTGCCTATAATTTTTTTCTTCCGAGGTTGGATTCAGAACGCGCAGAACGTTTATACGTTTTTTTTTTTTCTTTCCATCTGAATTTCCAGAGTTTCCGTAACGGAAAGTAGTCGAAGTTTTCATCTTTTTCTCAGTCGGTTCAGAAGAACACACACAATTTACAAACATAACATACTTCCACATAGCTCGAATTCGACCATAATTCCAACTGACCTGTTATGATAACAGTGCAACTCAGAGTACGAGATCTGAGGACACTTCAGGATTCCAGACCTAAGTGTAAGCAGTCCCGAAAAATATCTTAATCACACCCATTTGCAGGAATGACAGAAAGAAAATTTAACTAGGGAATAATAATATGCAGTTCATCCTGAACTTTTTTTTTTGGTGGAGGGGGGGACTCGTATTTTTCATACTATACTTCAGTGAACGTACGCTATAATTTAACTAAAGTGTTCTCAATATGTCACTCATTAGCTGCTGTCGTCCTGCTAAATTAATAGAAAATCAACATATTTTAACTGTTTTTTTTTCTCTCTTTACAGACTGATTTTTACTTCACGAAATCAGGCGTGTCGGTGTGCACTGTTTGTCCAGGGGTAGTAAAGACGGATTTGTACTTGGAAGGCATAAAGGAGTTTAGCAGTGAAGAGGTTGCATTAATAGAAAGAAGAAGCACGGTTATTCGGTAAGCCTTCGAGAGCTGAACAGTTTTACAGTGAGAGTGCCCTAAATGCAAAGTCTGTATTCTTACAGAGAGCGTTCGATGGTACTCAACCACCGAACGCTCAAAATATGCAATTACATTTTCTATTTCTTGTTCTGATTATTATAAATATTAATGGTTATTTCTAAAATAATGTTAAACAGGATAATATCTGAAACGGTGTATGTTTGCGGTACTAGTCAAGTAATTTTACACATTAAAAATGCAGCAATTCACTTCATGAAATAACTTTCCTTAACCAAAATAAAACAAAACTAACGAGCTTTGTCACACATTTTATATGACTCTCCTGTTCTAATTTATTATTTTTTCCAGTCCCTCTGATGTTGCCGAAGCCGTGCTGAAACTATTAAAGGATGGCAAAAATGGAGCCGTTCTGAAAGTGGCCAAGGACTGCGTCGAATATGTGTGAGAGACATTTCCTCTTTTCCTAATGATGAAGGATGGAAGAAGAAATTTCCTTGACTTATTGTGTACTTTTAAAAGTAAATACGCATTATAAGAACCACAAGACAAATTAGTATTTTCTTTAGAAGAATTAATTATTAAACATTAATCTAATATTTCTAATAAATTTCATTTTTTTCTGTATTTTGCATTGAATTCATTTACTGTATTTCTCCGATACTTACGGATCATTAAGCCTAAGCCCAAGAGAGTTAAATTACATACAAGACATTCACATATTTTTGAATAACGTTATTAGTGGAACTTTCTTAAAGGCAATAAAAATTACCTTTCACTATAATTTGAGCAACTTACTAATACAGTGTAATTGTGTAGATATAGTCCTGCTAAATGTGGATAAAACGAACCGCTAATCTATTCTCTTATGAGGCTACTGGTGTAGCGAAGTCACAAATAAATACACCATATGGAAATTAAAAATCTGTGATTAGACTACGCGATAAAATGTCAAATGCAGCTGTACAAAAGAAGAAACGAACCAAGGTAAATAAATACGAAGAAGAGAATATTTTAGTGACTGTCGAAGAGAGGGAAGGACTACAAGGAAATGACGTAAAATGTATGGAACACGTGTTGTGTATGCAAGTATTCTGAGGTAAAGATTAGTTTGCGAAGTATATTTGCGTGTAGTTAAATATGCTCATATCGATGATGTCGATTAGAATATTATTTAAAACCCATCCATGTTACAAATCAAAAATGTTATAGTAAAATAGACATTGAACTGATCAAAAAGTATGAATAGATTTTATATCAATTCGATCGAACGTTGAATTATCCTTGTAATGTTCCTATTTATCGGGTTTTCAGAGCAAACTATGCACTTCTTAAAACAATGCATTTCTATCCCACAGTCTTTGATTCATACGATTATTCGGTAATCTAATCTTGCGAATTCACTAGAAATATTTAGAAGTCTCAGGTGTCGAGTCAGTGGAACGACAGGCTTAAAGTATCTTGATGAACACAAGTTAAAGGTACCACTGATAATTACTGATTGTCAATGGTTCCTTGATTTACTGATAATTCATAACCTGCACTATTCGGTTGCCGATGAGTGGAAAAAAAGTTTGGAGAAGGGTTAAAAAGCCTTATAGCATCTATGGGGACATTCAAAGTGCTTCTCTAATGGGAAGAACCATTTGGTCTCGAACCCACTGTGCGACACTAACAGATTCGGAATCAAGATGATGTATACATTAACTGGACAAAAATGAGAAACTCACAAGGGTTTCAATTCGGACTGATTCGCCCTGTCAATGTTCCAAAACCTTTACACTAGTAAAGTGTGTTTGAAATTTTGTATGAATTCAACGAGCAATGTTCCATTTAAAACTGCGCATGCGCTACCAAGTAGCAGTCACTCGCACGCATACAAGACTCATTTGACGCACTGACAAAGTGTTTGTTATCGTAAATGTATCAATAAACAAAAGAGGAGATACATTTTAGTTTGGAAAAGAATGGATACCAATCAAACACGATGTTACTAAATGGCAAACTTATAAGCGCGATGGAATTCGTTAGAGATTCCAAATAGATTTGTGAAATCTTTTAGGAATAGAAAATGAATCTTACTTATCCAGGTAAGAACTTCCGTAACTCAATTGATATAGACGAACCTCTTTGGTCGGAGAAACCTGGGATCGATTTCCGTCCGTGACGTGAGGAACCTCTACCTGGTCTCTTTCGACTAAAGGTGAGTAAGCTGGTCTCATACAGGGTGAATGGGTTTTACCGGAAACTGGGTTTTTTTGTCCCGAGGACAGGCAAATCGGCATCGTGAACACACTCATATACAGATAGGACACATCGGGAGGCATAGTGCTAATCACCTTATCCTTGAATTACGGTTGCGAGGCAATTCTTGAACACCGTACTTCTACCTTTACTGTGTCCAAGAATAACCTGGACACTGTAAAGGTAGAAGAGGAGGATTAAGTAAAGTACTTATATAGGTATATGTACCACGACGCAATTTAGATATGGAGAATAAGACACTATTCAATGAATATTTAGAGTATTATTCAAAATAAGAGGGCAATCATGTTAGAAGATCTGAAAGGCATACGTCAGAGACAAAAGAACACGAGTTGGAAAACATTTTAGGTCAATTGAGATTTGTTCAGAGAAATGCGAACTGACAAGCGTTGTTCGATTTTCTGCATCAGAAATGATCACAGCATTGAAAAGACGTTGACTTTGAGAGACGATCCGGTAATCAAATTACACAGCATGCTTGTGATGGTGAGCAAAAATGAATAAATGATTATTTCATCCTTGATAAAGAATTCAGTAGGGTGGTCATCTACATCAAAAATTTGTATGTTGCTTAAAATAAGATCATAGTCTTTTTATAGTCACCGTTAAGTGGCGAATGGGAAATAAATGTGTCAAGCGAAAAAGAGATAGAATGCTGAAATAGACTGAAGTGAAGAACAAATATGCATCTAATATCAGGTCTAAGGCCCATGGGTTAATTACTGATGCTGAATGGGAAAGGTTTCGAGATGTCCTGGTAGGAATAGCAGAAGAGGTGTGGAAAAGAATGAGTGGAAGCAGAAAAGGTAAAGAAAAGTACACAATAGTGGAATGAGAGCGAGAGCTAAAGAAGCAGAAACGGAGACCACTCAGAGAGTACGTCAAGAATAAATCACGTTGTGATAGAATTGTTTGTAATCAGAGATTAAAATAATCAATAAAATAAACTATATTAATCAACGTAGAAACGATAAAACGCTCAGTTTTTAATAAATGGAGATGGAAATCTTGTGACTACTGGAAGAGAAATCAGAATGATATGGCAACAATATTTAAGAGATAAAATTAAAAAAAAAAAACACTGAGAAAAGCCTATTAACCGTTGAGACATGTTCATGTAAAACTTACACGAAGAATAAATCATACAATAAAGACAGAGGATCTTTATAGCGAGATATTACCATGAATTTAACCCTAATCCAAGAAAAGGCTTAAGCTTGTACGAAACTAAGGATGGAGGAAGGGGAAAAGGTTCCCATGCGCAACACTAAAACGCAGATCTAAGAGAGATTATATACCATATAGACTTTGAGTAAGGAAAGAAATATAGTTGGTATTTCGGTTTTGATTTACTGAGGACACTCATATTTTTGTCTGATCTATTGATCAGACAAAAATATAAAATCATTTGAAAAACGCCGTTAATTTGAAGGCATCCTATGATTTTCAAGCTCGAAACTGTTGCGAATATCGAGTATAAATTTGTGCTACAAAATAGCACAATTTTATCTGAATTGCCTGACGCGGAGCAGTTATTCATTTAATCCTATCCTGTTCTAATTTACGGTCACGCGTAGACCTACGCATTTTACGTGTCGGCTTTCGGAACAGAAATCCTACAGAATATGTTGATTACTCCTTATTCATGGAGGTGTCGTACGTCTGTAGAAGCGTGTGTTCACGGGGTGGTTTTGCTTGTTCTGGGGGACGAAAAACCCGATTTTTCGAGTAAAGTTCATCTACCTCAGCATGAGACCGGCTAACTCATCTTTCATCGAAAGAGATCAGATAAAGGTTCCTCACGTTACTAACGGGAATCGAACCCAAGTCTTTATGACCAAAGGGCTTCTTCAATACTAACTGAGCTACGGAGGTTCATTATTTTAATAGATTTTAAAAATCAATTATGGTAATAGCAACTTTGTGGTAACAGTAATTAAAATCAGTGCACTACGTAAAGGAAGGATAATATTCCAATTCAGCTCCCCTCCTCTATTTAATTTTGTAATAAACAGAAAGAAGGGCAACATTTCAACTTTGATTCTCATTGCATAATTTTATATTAAATATGCCATAAAAAGCCGAATTTATCCGTATCTGTCGACATCGTCATGTGAGGTTTCAAGCACCCAATGCTCTTCTTGATGTTTTATTATCAGCGAACTTGACTTTTAAGCCGGTTTTATCGCACCGAAAACAATAGAAAACAGGAACACATACGTTTTCACTTTGCAGCTGAATGCTGAGGAGAAAGGTAAGCGGACTTTTATTTTTTGATTGCACTCGTTTCAAATTTACGTAGTGTTCACTGGCAGGCGGTCAGAAAATATAATATATTTTATATATTATAAAATTCTGAAAATATATTATATCGGACTTCCTCCCTTACGAACTGAAGATTACCGATTAAACTCGGGGTTCAATATAACGAAAGATTTCAATAAAGTCGGGACTGCTTAATTTCTTAACAAAATTACAAGCTTTCCTCGTGTTTTGTTGAAAACATCTAATTGTCAGCGTTTGGTCGGTTATTTTGAGTATTTCCGAACAGAATTATGAGGTTTCGATATAAAATATATTTACAATTCGATTTCAGTTTCAGATTTGAGAATTACATAGTATTAGCGGTTGTTCTGGTGACAAGGGGTATCTTTAGAGGGAAAAGTCCATTTTCAGAGGTCAAAAGACATACGAACGAGAAGTGTTTATGCTAAGAATGACGAAGTGTGAGTAGACAAAGAAAAGATCTGAACTTGTTTGGAGATCAGGGTGTAATGAAAGATAAAGACAAGCGAAGTGAGATATTTCTAAAGAAAAATCAGGCAGAAAAGTTTAACTTTTATTTAATAAATTTCTTCACTGTTTTTACAATTCTACAGTAATTCTATCTGTTTCGGAGAATTTTTCTCAATATTTAAATTTTTCAATAAAATTAAGACCCTTTAACGAATAATTAAAATTAATAATTTTAATTATTAATTTTAATTATTTAATAATTTAATTTTTAAATATTAAATAATTATTTAATTATTTAATATTTAATAATAATTATTGGTTAAAATTAATAATTTTAACGAATAATTAAAAGTATTAATCTTTTAAGTAAGCCTTTCTGCGAAATATTGTATCTTGCGGATTTCGGCATCTTGGATAAATTATCTTATTATTTATTTTTATTTTTAATTTATTTTTCTTCGGAATTTTGACAAATTCTTCTAATATTTATGCGGACAGTGCCATGTTGGTAAAAACAAAAAGTTTAATACGGACTCCAAGCTAAAACCTTATTTAGACGAACTAATAGGAATGCAGCTAAAGACATGTTTAGTTTAATGCGTGTGTACTAAACAGGCTTGTATTATTTCTGCTTCTCTTATGTGAATAAATAGTAAGCAGAATTCAACACTGTTATTGAGTTTGACTGCATTTCAAACATTCAACTGCAATTCTCAGGTAATAACAGAACCAAAAGGAACTCAAGTCGCACAAAAGACTTATTTGTTTTACTATTCGGAGGAGTTGAATAATGTTTACCCAAGGAATGTAAGATCTACTTAAATGTACATAAAAGAGACAATTAAAAATAGAACAAAGGGTTTATATTCGTTATCCGTACGAGTAGTTCAAGGATAGCAGTTTCTCCATCATTCAGAACGATTGTCGTAAGAGAAATCAATCAGCCTTATCCACTTATCAAACTACTTTTTTAATAGATAACAGGGTTGAGTAACATTTCACCTCGCAACAGCAGGTTGCGAGGATCGTGTATTAAGAACGAGTCATACAAAATGCGTGTGTCCTTCAGCCTGTCGGTTATGCATAAAGCGAAACCTCAGTTGCGAGAACAAAATTCCTCGCACACGTTACGAGACCGGCTAACTCATCTTCGACTGAAAAGCATTAATAAAGGTTATTATTGACGGGAGTCAAATACAATTCAATCCAACCAATGGGCATCGTCTATACCTATTCAGGAACGGAGTCTCCTAGTTTCAATATCAGCTTTTGCCATTAAAGAACAGTCAGTGCTAGTAAAACAACAGTACATTATAGAGGATAATTAAAAGAAAAACTAGGCTATTTTATTTTCCTCCCTTCTTTCATAGATATTTATATGGAGACTTTATATAACATTTCTATCTGTAGTGTGATATGTTGGAATATCAAAAAAAAAATTTAGTAGTTCAATTGATTCGCTATTTACATTCTCCGCTATATATATTATACACACACATATGTATACGCTATATGCATACAATATACATTCTCAGAAGAGGTGCTTAGATTAATCAGAAGAGGTTATCAACTACTAAAGAGGAAAGCCAGAAATAGGATGACCTGGAAGAGTGATCTCTCCATAGCGAAAATGACGGTCCTTTAGAATGATAATGATTCATCAGCAAGTATTGACAACATCCATTGCAGCTAACAGAATGAAATGGCAACGTTTTATGTTATATATATATATATATATATATATATATATATATATATATATATACCGTGTGATTATAAAATAACGTCAAGTGTTCAGAGCCCTCTAGCGAGTAATGTATTGGACGAAACACGAATATTCTGTAGACTTCCACAGTGGAACATGGGGATTCGATTTAACGAAAAACAATAGTACCAAAAGTCGCCAACAAGGGAAATCGTGGCGCTGTTTACCGAGTAAAGTGCATTAATTTGCATTATCGCGTTTCTTGTGAGCGATCATGCAATAAAAGGAAAGCCTGTGAGATTTCTTATCATTCGTAGATGAACTACTTTTCGATGCCTCTTACCTTACGTGGGTGTGCTTTGTTAGTCAAACTCTATTATCGCGGAACAATATTGCCAGTGCTTGTCTTCGTGATTTTCGGCGTATGAAAAATTACGAAAAGGATCAATTAGCGTAACAAACTCACGAAAACTGATTCGGTGATTTGAAACTACTGGAACTCTAGCAGTGCAGGTAGGCAGGGGACGCAAACCAATCAATCACCAACAAGTTGAACAAGTTGCAACTGCTATTGTTGAACAGGAGATGACGAATGTGCAGGGTACCAGCAGTGCACGAACAATATCCCGGAAAACAGATATCGCATACACAACGGTGTGGAAAATTCTACATCAGATGTTGAAGTTTCATCCCTATAAAATCAGTCATGTTCAAGAATTGCGCCCTGGTGATGCGACCACACGAATCGACTTATCTTTGAGATTCTTAGCGCGGAAGGTGGAAGTGGATGAAGCATGGTCGTGGCAGATTTTATGGAGTGACGAAGCGTATTTTTATTTGAACGGCGATATTAACACACGCAACTCACATTTGGGATGCAACTAATCCGCACGTGTGTTTGCAGATGCCTATCCGTTCGCCCAAAGTCACAGTGTGGTGCGGATGTACGGCATCTTTTATCATCGGTCCATACTTTTACGAGGAAAATCGCCAAAATGGACCAGTGAACTGTTCCGTCAATGCTAACAGGTATGCCAATATGCTACAGAACTTTGTGGTTCCACAACTGCAGCAAAGAGGATGTCTGGATTCGACCATCTTCATGCAGGATGGTGCACCATCCCACATCGGACTTCAGGTACATCGTGTTTTGCGACAACATTTCTCTGACAGAAGAATCATTAGTCGTGTATTTCCCACGTCATGGCCACCGGGATCGCCTGATCTCAATCCTTGTGACTTTTGGCCGTGGGGATTTCTTAAAAGCATTGTGTATCAAGGACATGTGGCCGATATTCCAACTTTGAAAGATCGAATAACGTTACACGTGAGACAAATCAATTCCGATATGTTGCGAGCCACTGTGGAAAATGTCGTGCACCGTATGCAATTCCTGGAATATCAGAATGGTGGTCATATTGAACCTCATTTGTAATTAACAATAAACATCATGAAATTGATGTGTGCTGTCTCTCATTTGCCAATTTTTTCATTCATTAGTCACATCTACTAAATTAATTTGGCAGTGCCCAAATTTCCCCTGTTAGCGACATTTAGTACTATTTTTTTTTTTTTCGTTAAATCGAATCCCCATGTTACACTGTGTACGTCTACCGAATATTGGTGTGTTTCGTCCAACAATGCATTACTCGTTAGAGGGGCTCTGAACACTTGACGTTATTTTATAATCATCCGGTATATATATACACTGGGTGATCCAAAAGTCACAGAAAAAGTAAAAATTCAATAATTCGAAAAGTATAGACAGTAGCACGATGCGGTTTTCACAGAAATGAAGACATGGGATTTTTTTAATAACAAAAAATTTTATAGCCAGAATAGTTACATTTATCACCGACAGATGGTTCTATAGAGCTCCTGGAGCTGCTACCTGTCACTATTTAAACCGTGAGGCATGCAAATTTCAGATGTAGTGAATACTGAAGTTGAACTTTCAGCATTTAACGTTTATTACTGAAGTTAAACGTTCAGCCAAGGTGAGTCATGTTATCGTTATTACGAGATAAAGCACTTTTAGTTAAGCTGTATTATCAGAACTCCGAATATGCAAGTGTGGCTTTACGCACCTTTCGTTCGATGCGGGGTATTAGAAGTGGAAAGGGACCGATGTCTTGTTCCTCACTGATAGCTATGATGAAAAGATTTGAGGACACAGGCAGTTTGGAAGCACGTGCAAGAAGCGGGAGACCCAAAAAACTATTGCAGTTGTGCACGAGGTCGAACACGAGACCGACACACAATCGGCAGCTTCCACACATGGGGAATGCAGTGCGCGTGAAATTTCGCAATCATGTGACAGGAATTACAGCTGAAGCCCTCTTCGATGCTGTGCAGAGTGTCGTGCGCAGTATGACGTCCATTCTCAGGCATGACGTCCGTCACATTGAACATTTGTAATTCTAGCTGCGTTGCGAACTGTTCTGTGACACTGCACAAACTACTGGCACAACTGAAGCGCCACCTGTCGGTGGCAAATGTAACTATTCTGGTAATAAAATGTTTCGTTATTAAAATAAAATCTCATCTTTCTGCGCATTTCTGTGAAAACCGCATCCTTCTACTGTCTATACTTTTCGAATTATTGAATTTTTACTTTTTCTGTTACTTTTGGATCACCTGATATATATATATATATAATTAAATAGGCCGGGAAGTTGGTTCAGTGAGTTTACAAATAAACTGTAAAAGAGTGTTAGTTAACAGCCGCTCTTGTTTTAATGATTGTGGAGGAGAGTGGAGGGAAAATAGTGGCCATTTCAGCAGAGTACTCTCAATGAAAGTATCTGTAGGGGGAAGAAGGCGGAAACTGAACGTCTCTGAGAGAGGGATTGAAGAGGGTCTGTGAGAGAATAGGCCAGATAGCCCTCTTCTGGACAGATCAAGCAATCTTAGATGGGATTTTGTGTTTCATGCTACCCCAAATATGAGAGCAATACTTAACGATCTGTAATATTTTAGCAATAATTTGGGATTTGTGTAGAGTTAGTAGCTGTGAAAGGGTGAAGTATTGTCTTCTGAGAAAAAGTACACCAAGATTTTTGGCTGCTTTAGAAGTTATAACAGAAATGTGATCGTGTTTGGATATCACAGTATTACTGAAGGTAAGGGAAGGATGCGATCTATTTCTTGCAAGACACCAGAGAGGACTGATTTTGGTGGCATTGAAGTCTACAACAAGGTTGTCCTTGCCTCATTGGGATATAGCTAGGGGATCGGAGTTCAGTCCTCTGGTCGCAGTGCATCTTGAGGTTTCTAATACTTCAGCACTACAAGGTTTATCAAAGGAAAGGAGGAATGGAGCATTCCGTCATCAGCAAAGCTATGGATAGGATCGAACGTCTGTGAGAGCAGGTTATTTATATACAAAAGGAAGAGGAGGAGGTCAAAGAAGGAAATTCTCTGGGATACCTATGCATTGATGGAGAAATCCGAGAAGAGGAAACCGTCCACAATGATACTTAATTAGTAACCAGTTGAAGAATTTGGAAGTCAAGCCATAGGATATCAGTTCGCTAAGTATACCGCGGTGCAAAACTGTGCCTTTGAAATGTCGAAGGCAACCATTTGAGTTTTTCTGCATTTTTACATCTCCTGAGTTCAGACGTGGGTGGTGAAAGCAAGAAGATCAGCTGTAGATGGCGAGTGTGCGGAATCAGTACTGCTGGTCACTAATTAGTTGGTAGGTCTCTAGGTTGCTCAAGAGTTGGTTGATGATGACCCTCTCCACAATTTTAGAGAGAAGTGACAACGATTGCACGGTAGTTCGTTGGACTTTTATCACGTTTCCTTTGGAGGGCTGTGTATGGGCCTGTTTTCAAGTTGTAGGATAGATGCCAGCTGAATATGATAGATTGAATAGGCGATACAGGATAAGTGTCTGTTCTGGGGCACAATTTTTAGCACAGTAGGTGGGATACCGTAATGACCAGTGGCTTGTTTGTGTTCAGGTTACTAAGGATTGTTTAGATTTCTTTATGAGTGATATGAAGAAGCTGTTCTTGGTAGAGTGGAGGAAACTTTGCCCAGGTCATTAATGCAGGAATCGGAAGAGAAGAGTGATGCCAGTAAATTAGCCTTGTCTTTAGGTTAAGTAACTATAGTACAATCCGGATGTAGAGTGGTGAAAACGTAGGTGAGCAAAAGTTACGCCCAATGGGCATTTGCAAGCGAACTAGAAGGAGTGACTTCCATTTGGGAGTGATGCCAGTTCTCAGCATTTGACCCTTTCAAAGTTCTGATTTCATTTGGTGATGATTCTTTTACGGCTGTCGAGAGCTGCAGCATAGGCAAAGTGAGCAGCTGGCGTTTTGGTATCGAACCATTGGTGGTATGCAAAGGTTTTTTCTTTTACTACGTTCGCACATTTTTAGAACGAAGGCTTGGATGGTGGTTGAGAATTTGGAGTGTAATAAGGGATGAAAACCTTCATTTACGTGAGGATGATTTCTGTTATTCGGTCTGAGCAGTTCTTTGGATCAGAGGAACTGAAGCAGTAGTCGGACCGTGGGAAGGAGGAATAGAATTCACAAAGGTCGTCACATTTGTCGCCTAAAGAACACGAAACTGAGAACTGGTGTGATTTGAGTTACCAAGAGGAGAACTGACAGTAACAGTATACTTGGAAGGGGAGCTTGTTAGAGGTGAAGTGTTGCAAATTGGAGGGAATTGTCAGGTATTCTGGCAGGAAAATTGATGATTTGTGATAGATCATTGCTAATGGCAAACACCTCGTTATCCTGTCTGCATGATGGTGAAACTGAAGAGGAGAAGCTAATATGAGTTGTGGACGCTAAAGTACTCAAGCAGGATGACCTTACTATTGTAATATTTCGACTGTAGAAAGTTGAGCTTAAAGAGAGATAATTGAAAAGTTTCAAGTAGTTAACGAAATTTGTGGATCGATAGAGAGAGAGCATATGGATACAGCAGGTGGTCTGGTAGGGAAATTTTGAGCCAAACAGATCAAACAGTGGGGGATGCGTGGTTTTGCAATCTCTAGTATAGTGTGTCAGTTCTGATTAATGCACAAACGTCGCCCTTGTGGCGGAAAGAATTGTGTAATGTGTAGTTTGGGTAGTTGAGATGGACGGTCGTAATTTTGGTTACAAATTGCGATTTTGATAATAATAATAATTCTGGTTTAGATGACTGTTGGTGATGTAGCACTTCGTTTAAATTGCTGCTTAGGTGAAGAGGATTGCGAATCTTTTTTATAGGAATTAATGTTGTTGGTCATTTGAGGATTTTTATTCGATTCTTGTTTTTTATGACTTAACTGTTGTTTTGTGTTCCGCAGTAAAATCGCATTTCTTTGGGTTGTGATCCATCGTATATGACGAGAAAGAGGTAAAAAGGAAGTGGGTCATGCATTGAACTCGCAAACAAATCGCCCACACAGAGGAAATTCGGTCTCTTTTCCATATGTGGCCTTGACAGCCCCCCCCCTCCCTGCAGTCACTGTATTTGGTCTTCCTCCAGTGGCAAAATACGTGGTTGTAGGATTTGATGCTAGCTGATTGGGAAGCTATGCCCTAACCACAGATCACGAGGACTCCGACGTAGGGGAGTTTCATGGTCAGCGTAATGCAACAATCACCAGAGATAATAGAAAAGATCTTTTGATTGTACAGGGCTATTGAAATGCCAAAATTGGAACAGACATCGGCAAGGATTATCTCCCATTTGTCGGACCGTATGGCTATGGGGAGTCAAACGAAAGAGGTTTTGAATTGATCAATTTTGCCTCACAAAATGAACTTACCATTACTAACACTCTATTTCTCCATACACCTTCCAGACGATGGACATGGACTTCCACTGATGGTAAAACACAGAACCAAATTGACTTTATCCTTGTAAGCACAAGATTTAATAACTCCATCAACCTCACAAGAACCAGATCATTTCCTGGAGCCGACATTGGCAGTGACCACAATATGGTCATCCCAACTGTGAATATGAAAATGAGGGAAAGATTACCTACAAAATCAATTCGTAAAAGATGTAATATTGAAAAATTAAAAGATCCGAAATAAATACACTATATAAATACAAATTAAAACACCTTTTTGACACAAGCTTCAAGAAATATAATAGTATCGAATCTAAAACCAAATATTTCTCACAAAAGACAACTGAGAAAGAAATCCTTGGATACAAAAGAAAAATAAATAAACTATGGATAACCAAAAATATTTTGGACCTATGCGATGAAAGAAGATATTTGAAATCTCATATTAATAGCGATGATAACAGAGAACATTATAAAAATATTACTAAGGTTATTAAAAAAGAAATCAAATATGCTAGAAACTTGTGGGTATTGGATGAATGCAAAAATATAGAAGAGGACTTAAATAAATATAGTTCTAAAAGTGCTTTTAAAATTATCAATAATTTAACGAAACCTTTTACCGCAATTAATTGGAGCATAGAAGATGAAGATGGAACTCCTATCACGGATAACCAGAAAATAGTTGATAGATGGAAATCTTACGCAACCAAGCTTTTTCAAAAGGATCCTGAACTGACCGATGATATTTTGGACGGAATTTTGCCAGGAGGTTCGGAGGAAGGAGATTACCCGATATTAAGAAGAAGATATTGCAGCAGTTAGCTCCTCAAAAACAGGAAAATCACCGGGAAGTGATGGTGTCACAGTGGAACTGATACACGAAGGAGGTGACATCATCATAGACACCTCGCTAAATTTATTCCAGGATGTATGGAACACAGAGAGTTGGCCTTCTGATTGGCGGACTTCTGTCATTGTACCTATCCCTGAAAACGGAAACAGCAATAAATGTAGTAACTATAGAATCATAAGCCTTATTAGTCATCCAAGCAAAATCCTGTTAAAAATACTATTGTCAAGAATCGAAAAGAAAATAGAAAGCAGACTAGCAGATGAACAAGCGGGTTTCCGGAAGTCCAGAAGTACAATTGATCATATTTTTACAATACACATACTAGGCGAAAAATACATAGAACATAACAAAATAATCTGTCACAAATTCTTAGACATTCAAAAAGCTTTTGACTCAATATGGCACGAGACATTATGGAAAATCTTAGAACATTATGGTATTGACAACAAAATCATTAGGATTATTAAATGTCTTTATTCCTCATCTGATATGAGAATTAAAATTACAGCAGTGAACCGTTTCCGGCAGAACGTGGGGTAAGACAGCGACGCATCTTGTCCCCTCTTCTTTTTAATTGCTTTCTGGAATATGCTCTTTATGAATATGACACTGGAATAGTAGGAATAAATAACTTATTCCTACTATTTATAAATAATTAAAGGAATAAAAAACACGGACTAAGAATAAATAACTTACGTTTCGCTGTCGATATCGATCTTCTGGCAGAAAGTGAAGAATTACAAGAGATAACCAGCCGTGTTTTTGGAACATTAAAAAAATATGGATTATACCTAAACCTACAAAAAACAAAAAAAAATAATAACCTCAAAATCAGACGTTAAATTCTTAACGATACAAATTGGCAACAATCAAATTGAGAATGCAAACAAGTTCACTTATCTGGGAAGCACGTTGAGTCAAGATGGCCGCTCAAAAACCGACATTAAATACCGAATTTCTAAGGCAACCGTGGCCCTACAGAAGTTAAAACCATTGTGGGGAGATAACAGAATAGCAATCACAACCAGACTAATTGACACCTTGGTGAATTCTATCCTCGTGTATGGTTGTGAGGCCTAGACTTTATTGAAAGATGAGAGGAGACTTCTGTCTTTTGAAATAAAAACTTACTGAAGACTTTTGAGTATTTCCTATACCACTCACGAAAATAATGAAAATGTCCGAAAACTGATCGATTCAATAGACGGAAGAAAAAGGGAAATATTCTCACAGTCATCAGAAGAAGAAGTGGATAGATGAAATGGTTCGGACAAGTGGAGAGGGCTAATGGCATTCCAAAGCAAGGACCAGAAGGAATCATTCCGGGACCAAGGGTTAGGGGCCGACTTCGATTAAAATGGACTGATGACATCAAAAAATAGAGAAATTCCTCCCTTTCTCAACTGACGTCAAGAATAAGAGACCGAGACGACTGGTGGAGGCTAGCAAAGAGTATCACCTACCAGCCATGAATGACCCAATGGTTCATTTAGGACTACGGGAGAAGAAGAAGATCGGGAAGCCTCTAGATTCGTTACTAACTTGTTTGGTCCCGCGCGGTACGGTATGAGCCCCCTACAGTGCGATTTGTTTTCTATTGAGACTATCACTCTTGCTGAATGTGGGAAGAGAGTGGTGGAAACAAAAATCGGAACACTTGTTCTAGAGACGAAATATGGCCGCAGTCACTTCAATTCTCTAGAATTGAAGATTCGAGTATAATGTTTTCTTTTTATTAAAAGCGGCATTGCATAAAGAAAAATTGAACAGATAACACACCAAGGAACGTTGGATTAGCACTTAAAAAACTGCACTTAAAGAAAAAAATTACGATTTCCTAGAATGAAAACAAGCAGCTCTAATAATGCTTGTCACGAAAGGAAAACGAAGCATGAGCGCGCGCTCACACATACATGCAAAGCTGCACATACCATACATTGGCTGTCCCATTATTCAGAAAAGGTACATTTAATATAGAACTGAATGTTCTAAGCAATTCTACTATTTTCAGAACTGCACAGCACAATGGAGCTCGAAGGAAAAGTAGCCATCGTCACAGGAGGTGCTAACGGGATCGGGAAAGCAATATGCGAGGCTCTTGCCAGTAACGGTTGCAAGGTAAGTTCACAAACTAACACGTAGAAGTGTTTAAGAAACTGTAGTAAAGTAACTGCGTATTTAGGTATTTTTAAAGTTAATATGCTAACAATAATGCTAAATATATCCATGCTGAAATAGAAGAAATTTTGTTTCAAACGAAGATAACTCGAAATCAAAATAGTTCCAACTTTTTTTGCTGACAGATTATAGGGTTATGCTTATTTCCTTATTCACTAGTGGCAGACACAATGCGTTATGCAGTTTAAGTTAAAGAAGATGTAATGACTACTACAACGTTATATTGAACACGTTGAGTTGCACAGATATCTTATTGATTCCATTGCTCTAGGATAACTTTTATCATAAATTACAGAGATGGACAGGAATCGCAGGTATATTTAGAGACGCTAGTGACATGAGCATTAAGAAGTCTAATAGCGCATTTTATATTATAGCGCATTAGAGTATTATCCATTTCAAAAATATCTGGCCCTACAACCTTCAATTACTTCTTTTGTAATCAACACCAAAGCAAACACAAAATACTCCAGAAGACTTGAAGTATTCGCTACTAGTTTGAATTCAAACAAAACCGTTTACATCCAAATCCTAACTTGGTCATATCCTCCGTACTCTGGCTCAACGATCATTGCCGAAGAGATTTTAACTTGTATCAGGCAACCTTTTGATGATGGTTAACAGTGCAAATGCAATCGATGTGGAGATTCCTCCTATGGCGAATGATGAGTCCTCTCCTCACAGGCAGTCAACTGTGAATATCCGGAATCGAATATAAGGAAAAAAAGAAATCGACTAAGTAATAAAAGGTGCTCTAAAAAGGCTGTTAGTTATGCATGATATGCTGCTATGAAACGAATATATACTCGGTGACCAAAATACAAGCAGCTTATTCAAATCAGCAGTAGAATGCCTCGAAGTAAGACTCAAGTGCAATCGTAATTAATAAATCCCTTGGTCTGAGTAACGTCTAAGACCATAGTGGGAGAGCTGATTATTACCACAGAAGAAATTAGGTTCCGAGAGTATCATGCCTGTAAAGGCGTGTGATTTGCTGTCAGTTTGGCTGTTTGCTGTGATAAAAAAAACAACAAAAGGAGAATTCCCGGTAAGAAAAAAAAAAATCCCCAATTCTCGCATGACGCCAGCAAACTAGTCTTCGAGTGATATCTTTAATATTAAGATTTCAGTAGGGAAAAAACCCTTACACTTCTAAATGATAGGCTAACACATCCTCTGATGTGTTGTAAGTTGTACCAACCACAGGCAGAACTCAATTAGACATATCGACAGCTCATGAATATCGGGTGTGCTACGGAGTCTATCTATGAATGCTTATGATGCTGCAAGAAGGAATTAGGTGTTTAACTAATAGGGTTGCCCGTTAGTGTAAAAGTGTTTCTTTAAAATGCAACCGAAGAGTTAATAAATAGGACAAGGTTTTCAGTTAAAAAATAAACTGGGTTTTGTAAATCACACATGATTATTGAGGCTGAATCTGCTAAGGTTGGAACAGAGTTCTTCTACAAATATTTTTGAAGAGAATATGGAATTTTAATGGTTGTAAGCAAGACGTAGTAGTCTTCAGCCATCCTAGTAGTAAATAAAATATTATATTAAATATACTTATAAATGTATGCGATTTCGTCATCTTAAAAGCAAATCTCATCTCATTTGGTCCTTAAGATGTTAGGTGGTTCGTCCAAACAACTTAGTTTTATCATAAGCATAAATCATGTCAAGCCAGAGTCGATTATTTCAATCTGCCTAGGTTTGCCAATTGGGGATTTTTAGACAGGTGGCAGATTTGCCTATTTTAGGGGACGAAAAACAGACGTTTCTGGAAGAAAATCCTTGATACATCCATACAGCATCAACCTACTGTTAGTGGAAAATAACTTATAAATATTCTTCGCCTCCTAGATGACATTCGAACCCAGACCTCCAATCAAAGAATACCGCCGATACAAAACTAGCAACGGAGGCTCTTTGTAAAGACAATGGTAAATTCAAAGTGAAAGAAAACACTTGACTTCAACGAAATGAGAGTCATCATCTTTACTGAAGAATGACTAACTTGAATCAATATAATCTCTCTTGTAAATGCACAACGTGAGAGGGAAGTTTGTAAAAAATAAAATAAAACAAAAGAATAAAATCACCTTCGGTTTTGATATTACACGTTAGCAAATAATGTTTCTTTTTCATAGAAACAAAATAAATATTCGATGTTAATTTAGGTGTGTATCGCAGACGTGATCGTGGAGAAAGGTCAGTCCACTACCGCCGAGATCAATGAAAACCACGGAAAAGGAATTGCAATGTTCGTGAAATGCGATGTCACCTCCGACGAGGAATTCGAAGGTAAATATGCTTTAACTATTTCATTTTTTTTAATAAATAAGAAATTAGTAAAATATTAATTTGTTAATCAGTAGAGCAATTCGGGATGAGAAGTAAGATATATAATGGAAACACTGAAATTTTGTTTACGGCAAATCTTTCCAACAACAAAAGAGTAGCTTCGGAATTATTTTAATACCATCAAAAAAAAAAAATATATATATATATATATATATATATACTGTATATACCTGCTCTCATAGTAGAATCAAGCATACAGATAATTATTTATTTGTTGTTTTTTTTTCTTTTTCACCTGAAGGTGTGTTTCAGGAGGTCATGGCAAGGATGGGTCGAGTGGACATTCTTGCAAACAATGCTGGAATATCTTCAAAAAAGAATTGGCAAAAGATGGTGGATGTTAATCTGGTAAGTAATGTTTGATGTCCCCTCCACCCACGAAAGGCTTATTTGTAAACATTATAGTACATTTGTACCGTGAGCAATTTAAGGATTTTTATTGGTTTATTTTGTATTTTTTACATTTATTTTTACATAGAACTTTTTCATTTCACTTCACACCTCCAATAAGCTGGGCAGTAGTCTCACACGGCAGATGAAATTCATCTTCCGCCTAAAGACAATCGCAAATATCCATGTGTACATTAGGATTCGAACCTACAGCCCGTCGGTTGGAGAGTGGAAACGCTAAGCACTTGGCCAACCAGGATGGTATAATACTAAATATATGAAAGTTATGGAAGCACTAAAGCCAGGTCTCATCTGTTAAGTTTAAATGTTCTCTTAATAGAAAGTCTCTTTCACAGTTATCTGAAACAACACGTTCATAAATCTAACAGAGAAGATTGGGACTTGGATGCATAGCTACATTAATGACGGATCATCATCATGATCATTACCTAGACGCCCAATGCGATAGTAATTGACCTTGATAGAGGAATTAAACCCGTCCTAATGGGCGGATGAGAACTAAAGGACGGGGTATCAAGCCTACTTGAAGATAACGATTAGGCCATATCAAATTGGATTTTTTTTTAATCTACTTACACGATATGAAAAAAACAAAATTAAGGAGTACTATCTGGGAATCATCACTGCTTAATGGAAGTAATCACGCTAATACAAAATCCACAACTCTCCGATTTATTAATCCGACAACACATCTGTTCACGAAGAAAAAGTAAATATATGTCTACCTGCTACTTATGATTCCAAATGATTTAAGATATTATGGATTTCCTTCTATTATTTATTACCTCTGATCTGATTCCAGTGTTTGATGAAAATTTAGGTATTAATTTTAAAAAAATTAAACATTAAATTATGTAGGAATATCGGGTGATATGTTTCTTTTTTTTTTTTTTTTTTAATTTATTCGGATCTGTTATCCTAAAGATATTTTAAGCAAAATGTTTTATGAAAATAACTGCTCAGAATAAATGTAGACATTCAATGATATAAGATTCTTTTCGGGAAATCTTGTTTAAATTTATTCCGTGAAGTAATTTTCATAAAACTCCTCAGCCGCCTGAATCAGTGAACAAGTTCGCAAAGATATTAGTTGCAAGGAGACGCAATGGAATTTTGGAGTTCCAATTACTATAAGCAACAACCAGATTAACTAAATTTTTCAAATGACTTGGAACAAATTAAATAAATTGTTAATGAAAGCATAATTTGATTACAGATTAAATATAGCATATGGATAATTTTATAATTTAACTAAATTCCGCTACAACCACCATTATTTACAGATAAAATTACTTTAATTATATGAATAGGAAATTTGTTGACAGCTGTATGAAAGGCAGAATACTTACAGGGTAGTCTTTTAAAAACCATCTTCTCAAAGGTAATTGGGCGACTTGGCCAGAAGATATTATGAATTATTATTATTCGTAATAGTAATAGTATTTTAATACGATAATTTAGATCGAATGGATAGATGCAGTTTGCTGAAGATGTTAGTACTGTTGTGAGTTTTGTATATAAATGTATATGTGAACAAATATTTAAAAAATGAAAAAGAAAGATGGAGGAAAAAGAAAATCTGTCAATGTGAACTTGAAAATCTGTCAATGTGAACTTGAAAATCTGTCAATGTGAACTTGAAAATCTGTCAATGAGAAGCTAACCCATACGGACAAACCAGCCAACAGGGAGTACGTTGGGAGGTAAATTTTGTATACTTTGTACATCGGCATGGACACAGCGGCAATTAGAAGGAATGCACAAGTCAATGGAAACTCAAAAGAAAACAGATGTTACATCTGTCGATCGCAACATTAATAAAATGTACGAGGGGAGCAAAGAAAAGTTCTTTCTTTTAAGAAATAACCCAGGACTGTTTTGATATAATTGAAGTTCACCACATTAGCTTCACTTTCCCTGTGAGGGGATCTGTTTAAGATATTGGTTAAGGATTATCTTCTAGCTTGAATCCTTTGAGTACTACAAGGTTCAGTTCTGAGCGAGACTGTCTCGAGATCTGAGATATTTTATCCCTTGGAGATTTTCGGTTTTCTCCTCTTATATATAAACCGACGTGGAACACATTTGTCGTAGTATGACATGCAAGTTATACATAAAGTGGAATTTGCGGTAATTCGTGCAGTTCACAACGTTTCTCCCTGAGATGGACTGAAGTCTTCTAGAAAGCCGATAATAATAATAAATGACTGCTTAATATATATATATATATATATATATATACACACATGTTTAGTAATAAATAAAATTAATTGTTTTACGTGATGCACGTTTCGAAAAGAGAAGTCATTTTGTTCGTTAAAAGTAGTCTCTCCCCCTCCCAAATTCAGAATATATTTACAGATAGCCTTATTTGTCTTCCAAATTTGTTCTAATTCGTGCAGTTCACGACGGTGCCCCCTGTGATGGACTGAAGTCTTCTGGAAAGCCGATAATAATAATAATAATAAATGGTTGTTTAATACACACACACATATACAAGTTTAATAATAAATGAAATTTATTATTAATAGTACATTATGTATTTTTTGAAAAGAGAAATCAATTTTTTTGATTAAACATAATATCCCCCTCTCTCTCCATTCAGAATGTATTTAGATAGCTTTATTTGTCTTCCATCACCCCAAAATGGACCTCTCTTTATATGAAAGTAGAAATCCAAATTCCACCCTACAACTGTCTCTGTTGTTTTCAGAAAGGTGTGGTGCGTGGGACTCAGCTGCGCTTGCGATTCATGGGAAAAGACCAAGGTGGACATGGTGGAAGAATAATCAATACAGCCTCCATAGCAGGTAATACTAAAGAAATTTGATATTTTTATGATGTCATACAAATTTTTACTCAAGCAAAAATACAAGGAAACGACATTTCTGTCAAATTCGGCAGGGAAATTTTGAACAGCTACTTAACAAATTAAAAAATTGAGGCAGTGGTAGAATGGAAAAATCGAAAATCCAATAAATCCAGAATTTAAGCTCTTTAATTGCTTAAATGCATGCAAGAATTTAATGACACTTCTATTCTCAATTAAGTAAAAAAATACAATATTTCTCTACTAATTTTTCTTCATGCTTTCAGTGTGCACTCTTCAGCTCCTAAATCACAAGCGACTTTTGTCAATGGCCCATTATCAAATCTTCCAAATGCTTCTAATTTATTTGTTATCCATAAATACTACCACCATTTTTCCCTTTTCTCATACATTTTTAGAAAGAGCTATTATACGTCAGCGCAGCGATGTTCAACTCGAAGATTTCTACTTGGAAATCTTCAACTAAAGGGTTGTCGAAAGCAGTCGCTTCGTAGCTAAATTCAGTTACCTTAACAGCTAATTCAGAGGAGGGAGGGAGAGAGAGTTGGTAACGGACGGGTATATTTAAGTAGATAATTAGTTACTAAAACACTAATTGCTGATCCAAAGCAAATATTTCATATTACAGTTTAGATTTTTTTAAAGGTAATAGGATATTAAGAGATGGAGTTGACTTTTTATAGACTCCAAAGTACAGACAATTAAGTAATATTTTTTACATGTCACGTGTGTGTAATATCTGTGGTATGCGCAGAAGAGTCCAGCGGATCCACGGATTATATATACTTAACGATCCCCCCCCTCCCTGAATGGAATCATCATTTTAAGGGAAAAGACGAAATTATATCCCAATTATATTTTTGAATGCCAATAACACGCAACGCCGAAAGAAGGTGAAATGTTGAGAAATAAACATACATCCATTGATAAATGGAAATGAAACACTGTAGGGATGAACGTATCTCACAGAAAGTGTTCAAAATAACCTTCATTTGCTAGCAACAAAACTGTTTCAGACTTCTGATTGGTAGTCTCGGCACCAGAAAATTTCTGGCTATGTCTGATGGCACTACATGCATGTTCAAATCCTGCACTTGATGAACATTCCCACTGGGAGTAGACTACACGAATAATTTCATGTAGCCCCACAAATCATAACAAAGAATTTTGATCAGATGACCGAAGCTGGTGTAATTGCTCCACCTCGATTAATCCATGTTTCCGGAAACATTATATGAAGATAACTGCGTGCCTCAAGTGTGAAGTTTGGGGAAGCGCAGTAATGCGTTGACTACAATTTTTTTTTTTTTTTGCATGACAAGGGAAAATGTTTGTTGCCAGATTTCTCAAGAAGTCAGGGTATGAAGGTATTGCAAGTCTACTTAGCACAGTCGTATTAAAATCTATCTCCAAGGATTCTGCCCGCACGTTCATGGGTAGGTATCATTGAACAATTCTCACTAAATAACTTCATGTTTATTTTGATTGGCGTTCGCTCATGTGAAAGATTCATCGTGCCGTGTAACGAGTTACTCGTTTGTAGCCAGTATAATGTGAAGAAATACGATGCTCTCAAGAGAGTGCAACTGTCCAGGTGATTTGGCTGCGAGAAGGGAATTGACAGAGTTTGAAAGAGGCGTTATGATAAAATGTCATGTTCGGAAAATTGTTGGCTTGAAATGGCCCAATTTGTCGACAACTAGTAATACTATACTGTGATAGAAGCGTAAGGAGTCAACTGCAACTGCTACCCGCAGTTAGACGCCCCATTACAGTATTCTAGAATTCACCAAACACGACTGTAAGGAGCTACGATTGGTGATAGTAAAAGCAGCCATTCGTTAGCCAAAACGTTGAATGCGAATTTCCGGGCATCAAGTGGAACACAAATCCACACACACACAAAAAAACCCATTCAGAATCGAGGCTCACAAGATGGGTTTCCATGGTAGGAAATATGCAATATGTACGTTCCATGGTATAACCAACATGCAGTGTCGTCTTCAGTGGTGGTGCCAAAAGCGTGTACGGTGGTGTGAAACTTGGAAAGATTTGTTATTGAGAGCAGATGGGCGAATGCGAGTGGTGTTGCGGAAACCCGGTGAACGTCTCTTACCGGAGTGCGTAATCCCAACTATGAAGTTCGGAGGTGGTGGTGTGATATTATTTTTCTGGTTTTCCTAGTTTGGCCTCGGACTTCTGTTTCCTGTGCCACGAACACTGAACTTAGAAAGGTTCTCTAAGTTATTTATCTGAACATCTAATCCCATCTTCCATGAACAACGCTTAGTCTGTGAAAAGCACTCGAGAGAGAGAAATCGTTTGTCCAACGTACACTTGTAGAATTTGCACACAAAACATTAATCGAGGACTGATATTGCTAAGTATGTATTTCTGAAGTTTTCTTTAGTTGAGTTTTCTTCAGAGTCCCATTGCAAAATACTGAAGAAAATAGACATTTCTGTGGCTCAGTCTGTATCGGCGCGTCTCTTCTGTTTGGAAACGCCTTGTCAAATCCTGTCCACGAAGAAGCGTTATAAGTGTTTTCACTTAAGGGTGAGTTAGTGACCTTACATGGACGCGGATGTATTTTTCCTACTCAAAACAGGAACACTGCCTGTTTGAACACAGCAATTAGCATGACGTAATTCGGACATAATTTCAAATATCAGCATGAAACATGAGGCAACTGTCTTGCTCACAGTGAACCTGAAAGCAAGTCCAGGCGAGTCCTAAATGTGATTCTGATTATTTATCTGAAGTTATTTATCGAGTTGTGTTTATGGCGATGTCTCTAATAAATACACTAAAGTACCTCGTTATACTGCGTGTGTACTATTGCTGCGTAGTTTCAGGAGAATGTCGTGGGAAAAGATTATTGGTCTGTAAAAAAGGATTATCTATAATAAGTCACCCCTGCGATTAATTTGAAAATCAGGTAGGATTCATGCATGAAACAGCGAAATGTGGACTAACAGTGGTATTAAAGAAGTCTGGTTCAAAATACTTGACTCATCCGATATCAAACTGGTGGAGAGAGTGTACTGATAAAAGTTACAAATGAAGAGTGTAAAATTTAGCTTTTTATACTGATCTACTATTTATTTTTAACACAATGCAATATTTAAGATATTTTTATATATAAATGTTTGATGCTCTCTTGTTTTTCTGAATGAGAATTCCATTTTTGTAGAACGACGCTTAAGATTCATTAAATTCAGATTCCTATAATAAACCTTTCAAGGAATTTCGTAGGAAAGTGAAAATGCTTACAAAGCAATGTTTTAATTTATTTTTAGGTTTAATGCCATTACCTAATGCTGCAGTCTATAGTGCAACTAAGTATGGCGTGGTTGGAGCGACCCGCAATTTCGGAGTAAGTAGTTCAATATGTTTACATTTTTAAGTATTTATTTATTGAATGGAAAAAATTCATATTTGTGTTAATGGAGAAGCCGAATAGCATTGCTTATCAATCTATCAGGAAACTGTATTTCATCAGATATATTATCCAAATTAATTGAAGAACACACACACAATTCGCAGACAAAAATATTGTTAGTGGTAGTGATGTGCGTTAGATGGCGCTGGTAGTAGTTGTGTGTAGTGGGAGAATTAAGCAGTGGAGGAGATGGTTTGATATGGGTAACGGAGTGGAGTATAATAATAATAATAATAATAACAATAATTATTATTATTTTTAACGTTTCCAAAGCATCGTAATAAGAAGTGCTAAATTTTCACAGAATATTATCAATGTTGTAAGACTTACATGTCAGTATTATCCAATTCAAAAATATTTAAAACAGTTTTTAAACAAAGCTTTGCTTGGTTAAAATTCACTTTGTTATGATGTTGGTGTCCAACTAAACAGCAAAAGAACACATAATAATAGCACGACAGATCTCTAATCGATAAAATATGTGAAATGAGGGAAGAAAGATGAATAATTGCAGAATTCAGGAAAGATATAATCAATTTAAACAAAAACAACTTGTAAAATGGCGTAAGCTGGAAGCAGAGGTTAAGCTCTGGAATTTTCGTGTCTACAACTATGATCATTTTTTAAGCGACATGTTTGATGTGGCACACGATGTCGCGGACTTTGGTAGGAAAAAATTTAGATTTATGAAGATGTATGCACTAGGCATGTAAAATACGAAATGAAAGATATGCAATAGGTGAAGAGTACATTGGGCGTATGTGAAATCCGAGTAAAATTCAGTCCTTAAAGAAATGTGGGATTGGCAATTTGGTATGGAGATGTACTGTTTGAAGGATGTTCGACTATAACAATAGTAATGAGTGTTATATTACTATCACACTCATTACACTGATACAAATTTTCAGGTAACAGTTCACATTATGTTCTCTTTTTTTTCTTAAGTACTTGTGAAATTTTCTTTCCTAAGTTTCAGGTCAATGCGGATTTATCATAGCATAATAGAACGACATGATTGTGTAGTCCTCCACTCTCCTTAAAACCTAGCAGCCTGTATTTTTTTTTCTCCCGAGTTTGGATCCGAAACGCGCAGACAGTTTTTTTTTTTTCTTTTCATTTGAATTTCCAGTGTTTACTTAACGGAAATTCGGATTTATCATCTCTTTCTCAAAACAGGTAATCTAGTTCAGAACACACGCAATTTACAAACAACATACTGCCACATAGCTCGAATTTGAACATAATTCCAACTGACCTACTATGATAACAGTGCAACTCAGAGTACGAGATCTGAGAGGAATTCAGTAATCCAGACCAAAGCGTAAGTAAGTAAAAAGTTAATAGTTTAGGATTAACTATAGGGAAAGACATCTATAGTTAATCCTAAACTGTTTTTTTTTGGAGAATACTTCACAGTAAAACCGTACGCTATTATTTAACTAAAGGGTTCTCAATATGACACTCATTAGCTACTATCGTCCTGCAAAATTAATAGAAAACAAACATACTTTAACTGTTTTCTTTTCTTTCTTTGCAGAGTGATTTTTACTTCACCAAATCAGGAGTGTCGGTGTGCGCTGTTTGCCCAACGGTAGTAAAGACCAACATGTACTGGGAAGGCATAAAGCAGCTTAGTAGTGAAGAGGTTGCATCTTTAGAAAGAGAATTCACAGTTATTCGGTAAGCCTTCGAGAGCTGAACAGTTTTACAGTGAGAGTGCCCTAAATGCAAAGCCAGTATTCTTACAGAGAGCATTCGATGGTGCTCAACCACCGAACGCTCAAAATATGAAATTATATTTTTTATTTCTTGTTCTCATTATCATAAATCTTAAAGGTTATTAATGACATAATGTTAAACAAGATAATATCTGAAAAGGTGTATGTTCGCGATATTAGTCAAGTAATTTTATATTAAAATGCTAGCTGCATTTTAATAATTCTATTTATGAAGTAACTTGCCTTAACCAAAATAAAACAATACTAACGAGATTTGTCACACATTTCATATGCCTCTCCTGTTCTAATTTATTATTTTTCCAGTCCCTGTGATGTTGCCGAAGCCGTGCTGAAACTATTAAAGGATGGCAAAAATGGAGCCCTTCTGAAAGTGGCCAAGGACTGCGTCGAATATGTGTGATTGACATTTCCTTTTTTCACAATCAAGAATGGCTGAATAAGAAATTTTCTTGTCTCATTGTGTACTTTTAAAAATGAAAGTGATTTGTAAGAACCGCAAGACAAAGAAGTATTTTCTTTAAATGAATTAATTATTAAATATTAACCTAATATTTCATATAAATTTAATTTTCAGTATTTTGCATGGAATTCATCTACTGTATTTCTACGATCCTTATAGCTTACTAAGCCTAAGCTCAAGAGAGTTAAATTACATACAAGACATTCACATATTTTTGAATAACGTTATTAGTGGAACTTTCATAAAGGTAATAAAAATTACCTTTCACTATAATTTTGGCAGGCTACTAATACAGTATGATTGATTAAATTTAGCACTGCTAAATGTGGATAAAACGAATCGCTCCCTATTCTGCATATGAAGAATTCCTATTCGTTACCAATTCTGGTGTAGCGAAGTCACAACTAAATATGCAACCATATGGAAATTTGAAATCCGGGATTAGACTACGCGATAAAATGTCAAATGCAGCTCTACAAAAAAAAAGAAAGAAACAAACCACGGTAAATAAATACGAAGAAGAGAATATTTTAGTGACTGTCTAAGAGAGAGAGAGAGAGAGAGGAAAGGACTTTACTACTTCAGAATACTTCCGTACACTGTTGTGTACGCAAGTATTCTGAAGTAAAGATTAGTTTGCGAAGAATATTTGCGTGTATTTAAATATGTTCATATCAATGATGTTAGAATATTATTTAAAACCCGTCCATGTTACAAAACAAAAATGTTATAGTAAAAGTAGACTTTCCCATTGAACTGATCAAAAAGTATGAATTGATTTTTATATCAATTCAATCGGACGTTGAATTAACCTTGTAAATTTTTTATGTTTTCAGGATTTCAGAGCAAACTATGCACTTCTTAAACCAATACATTTCTATCCCACAGTCTTTGATTCATACGATTATTCGGTAGTCTAATCTTATGACTTCACTAGAAATATTCAGAAGTCTCAGGTGTCGAGTCAGTGGAACGACAGGCTTAAAGTATCTTGATGAACACAAGTTAAAGGTACCACTGACAATTACTGATTGTCAGTGGTTCCTTGATTTACTGACAATTCATAACCTGCAATATTCGGTTGCCGATGAGTGGAAAAATGTAGAGAAGGGTTAAAAATCATTTTGCATCCATGGGGACATTCAAAGTGCTTCTCTAATGGGAAGAGCCATTTGGTCTCGAGCCCACTGCGTGACGCTAACAGATTCGGAATCAAGATGATATAATTATCTTGACAAAAATTAGAAACACAGAATGGTTTAAATTCGGACTCATTCGACCTGTCAATGTTTCAAACACTTTACACTAGTTAAGTGTGTTTGAAATTCTGTATGAATTCAACGAGCAATGTTTCATTTAAAAATGCGCATGCGCTACCACATAGCAGCCATCTGCCCGCATACAAGACTCATTTGACCCGCTCACGACCCACTAACAAAGTGTTTCTGTTATCGTAGAATGCATCAAAAAAAGAAACAAAAGAGTGATTTTTTTAGTTTGGAAAAGAGAGGATACCAATTAAACATGATATTAGTAAATGACAGACTTATAAGTGCTATGGAATTCGTTACAGATTCCAAATAGATTTGTGAAATCTCTTTGGAATAGAAAATGAATCTTACTTATCCAGGTAAGAGCATCCGTAGCTCAGTCGATACAAACGAAGCCAGGTCGGAAAGACCTGGGTGCGATTCTCGTCGGTGACTTGAGGAAACTTTATCTGGTCTCTTTCGACAAAAGCTGAGTTAGCCGGTCTCACACCGAGGTAGGGATTTTGGACATCCGGAACAGGCAAACCGGCCTCATGAACACATGCATCTACACACATAGGACACACCGAGAGGCATAGGGCTAACCACCTTATCTTCGAGTAACGGTTGCAAAGTCCAAGAATAACCTGGACACCGTAAACGTAGAATAGCAGGATTAAGTAAAGTACTTATCCAGGAATATGTACCACGACAAAATTTAGATTTGGAGGATAAGACACTATTTGATGAATATTTGGAGTATTACTCAAAATAAGAGTGTAATCATTATTATCTCAACGATAATAAAAGCTACTGTAAATACAAGCTAAATACATGGTATTTCTAAATACCATGTATTTAGCTTATACAGCCAAGGATGAAGTGGGTTGCCTATCAATCTTTTTTATATAGACTTTGACACTCGACTCTGCAATTGAAACGTTCTTTTTTAAACAAGGAGTCTAAAAATGTCTACACCTTGTTAATTCGAATATGAACGAAGGAGGAAATATCACATTCGAATCATCAAACAAATGTTTTACACACTTGGTTAGTTCTGTAAAATATTCAGCCAAATATTTTACATCACCAATTAAAAACTAAATACGAACAAAAATGAAGTCTCACAACACTTAAATCATGATATTTGGTTATAAACAACAAGTAATTGCAGTTGCCTCTCCAGTCCCTCATTGAAATATAAATGAAAATTTTCTTAATTACCCATGATTGTTTCTCAAATGAAGGTAAAATATTTTATATATGAGAAAACGTTTCGTGGTATCGATCTACAAGAATAAGGAAGTGGTGACAGCTACTGAAGAATAATGAAATAGTGAAGTTATCAGAAGGAATGAGAGAGAAAAGGAGGGAATTAAAAGCGATCCCAGAAGACCAGTTTAATCATAAATTTAGAGAAATATTAAAAGATTTTTATGTCCTGGAGACAACCTGCAACAGGAAGGTATTTGGTATACACTGGCCAGGGAAAGAATTTCCTATAATCTCTCTAAATTATATAAATTGACATCATTAAGGATCAGGTAATGATGAGATAAGTGTAAGTGTGACAGGTGATTGTGGAGAAATAGATGGGTTGTTCAGAGATGGACAGTACTAAGAACTATTGCTGATGTCAATATATAAGCAGCGAATTCGTTTTTCGTTTTCTAGCCAATACTTACCAGATTTTTCCTACTGTAGATTTTCTTTAGGAAAATAAAGGCTACAGCAAATATTTTATTTTTCTTCTATATTTTTCATCCGCAATCATTCAACCCCTTGGCACTTCATCTAGTATATCCCCAGACAACTCATTCATGTCATTGCAATAGCGTTGGATGTTTATGGATGATGAGATACTGATTTACTAGCAGAAGGTTTAAATAAGTCGAAACAACGGATGCAGGAAGGGGAACGGTTCCAAAGCGAAGTGCTAAAACCATACAGAATTTGAGTAAGGAGAGAAATATGGTTGGTAATTCGGTTTTGATTTACTGCAGTTAGTTTAATCGTAGAAGTGCTCTTATAGTGACCTCTTGCACAATATACGAATAAACTATCATCCTAACAGTGTGCTTAAAAGCCATTTCTCTCATTACAACCCTGTGTGTGTGTGTGTGTGTCGTTCGTCCTTCTGGTAGATGTGTCTGTTTTGTTATATGAATCCCCTAAGGGATGCATCATCTAGGAGTTGATTCTCCCAGAGAGAGAGAGAGTTCGCTTCTACAAAGAATGAAGCTGATTTGCATTTTTGTATATTCGAGTGTTTCCAATGAAAGACTGTGTGCTGTTCCCGTTATATCATGGAAAAATAACAAAAAAAAAATCAGTAAACTGTCCGGATTCTTCTTTTCCGTTCAGAGACGTATTAAATAGGGAGAAGATGGATTTGCGTTTTCTCAAAGTACCTGGTTGTAATAGTTGAGAATTGTGATGGACGTACAATGTGACAATAAGTAATGACTACATGCTTGCTTTTTATAACTCTGAAACACTGGAGGACTGATTTCTTTCAAGCATCTTTAGAGAAATCGGTAAACATTCGAAAAGAAAATTGCTATTATTCGCGGAAGAGCTGCTTCCGGACCGAACAATGAATTACCTACACCCTCTAGAAGACATTTTTCGAGTTCCTATTGCAAAAACGCCGTTAATTTGAGAATAATTAATATGCAAACTGTTGCGAGTATCTCTAGTGCTACGAATAGCACAAATGTATCTGAATTGCCTGATGGGGGGCAATTAATTTAATAGACTTTATTGTGGTAATAGCAACTTTGAGGTAACGATTATTAAAATGAATGGACTATGTAAAGAAAGGACAATATTTCAATTCAGCTCTTCCCCTTTATTCTAATTTGTAATAATCAGAAAAAAGGGCAACATTTCAACTTTTCTTCTCATTGCATAATTTTATAATAAATATGCTACAAAAAGCTGAATTTATCCGTATCTGTCAACATCATGTGAATTTTCAAGCACCCAATGCTCTACTTAATGTTTTGCTATCAACGACCTTGTCTTTTATGCCGGTTTTATCACACTGAAAACAATAGAAAACCGGTACATAAGTTTTGACTTTGCGGCTGAGTGCTGAGGAGAAAGGTAATCAGACTTTTATTCATTTTTATTGCATCTGTTTCAAATTTACGTAGTGTTGTTCACTGGCAGGGGCGTTCATGTAGCTCTTTTCGATAATATACTGTATATAATATATCATGAATTAACGTTATTTTCCACAAAAACCTCTGAAAATATAAAAAGTCGGACTTCCTTCTGAACTGAAGACTATCGATTAAACTCTGGGTTTAATGTAACGAAAGATTTCAATAAAGTCGGAATTTTTTTAAATTTCTTAACAGACTTGCAAGCTTTCCTTTTATTTTGTAGAAAACATCCGATTGTCCGCGTTTGGTGGGTTATTTTATTTTGAGTATTTACCAACAGAAGTATGAGGTTTCAATATAAAATACAATATATTTAGTATTTGGTCTCTAAGAATGGCGAGGTGTAAGTAGACAAAGAAAATATCTGAGCTTGTTTGGAAATTAGGGTGTTATGTAAGGTAAGGACAAGGGAAGTGAGATATTTCTAAAGAAAAATCAGACAGAAAAGTTTAACTTTTATTTCATAAATATCTTGATGTTTTTACAATTCTACAGTAATTCTGTGTTACAGAGAAATGTTTCAATATTTCAATAAAACCAAGACCAATAAACTACAGGTTTTTAACTAATAATTAAAATTATGAATCTTTTAACTAAACTTTTGTGCAAAATATTGTGTTTTGCGGATTTCTCCATCTTGATGAAGTTATCCTATTTTTTTTTATTTATTTACCTTCCGACTTTTGACAAATTATTATAATATTTATGCGGAGAGAGTGTCGGTAAAAGAAAGCACGAGCTAAAACCTTATTTAGACGAACTAATAGGAAAAGCAGCTAAATACATTTTTAATTTATTGGGTATATACTAAACAGGCTTTTATTATCTCCGCGTCTCTTATGTGAATAAATAGTACGCAGAATTCAACACTGTTATTAAAAATGACTACATTTCAAACATTCAACTGCAATTCTCAGGTAAGAATTTTTATTTATCCAAATTTTGATTGTATAGCAGTAGAATCTCATAAGAATGAAAATGCATCTATTGAACTGTTGCGGGACAGCTTCCTCAAGCAGCATGAGACAGAAGGAACTCGGAGTCAAAGAGTGTTAGATTTGATTATAGTGTCAGAGGGCGTTTCAGTTAAAGATGTAACTATTCTGCCTTCAGTTGTATGGAATGTATGGTAATTCTATTGCACAAGGGTGGTGCAAAGACCGGTGTATCCAACTATCGACCAATTACTATCTCAGGAGTGGTGGTGATGATTTTGGAAAAATTGGTTAGGGTCCGCATTCAGAAATGGGTTGACAGTGAATATCTACTTTGCAATGAACAACATGGATTTACTAAGGGAAGGTCATGTTTTAGCAACTTACTCACAATCAGTAATAATGTTGCTATTGAAAAAGACAAGGAGAATGGATACACCATGATCCTTTTTGATTTTCCTAAGGTTTTGACAGAATACAGCATGGCAGTCTGCTGCATAAATTGGAGAAAATGAGTTTGGGTTATACAATATTAGCATGGATAAGAGGATGGTTGACTGACAGATATCAAAAAGTGGTATACGGGGGGTCTGAGTCTGCAAGGTTTAAGGTAACAAGTGGTGTACCACAAGGATCAGTGCTTGGTCCACTGTTATTCAATCTGTACATGAATGATATTGGGAAGGATTTGACAAGTGACATACAGTTATTTGCTGATGACGCAAAGATAGGTAGGGTAAACAGGAATGCTGCTGATATGCAGTCTTTGCAGAATGATTTTTAAATAGGCTGAAATTGTGGGCATGAGAAAATGGTGTCAATTCAAAGTCAGTAAGTGTAAAGTTATTCACTTCGGCATGATTAGATATCCAATGTCTTATTATAATGATAGGATTAGGCTAGAAGAAACTGATGAGGCTAGGGATCTTGAAGTGTTAATAGAGAGGAAGGTGAAGTTTAGGGGCCATGTGGCAAAGTTTGCAAATACAACTCAAAAGATAATTGAAATGTTGAAACGAACGTTCACATGTAAAGATAAGGATGTTATTTAGCCTCTTTACAAGGCCTTGATAAGACCTCACTTGGACTATTGTGCGCAGGTCTGGTCTCCGTTGTGATTCTGATATGTTGGAGAGAGTGCAAAGAATAGTGTTAAAAATGATATCAGGGTTGTGAAATATTGATTATGAAGACAGATTGAGAATTTGTAGACTGCAGACACTAGCAAACAGTAGAAAGAGGGGTGATATGATTGAGACTTACAAACTTCTGGAAGGATCATACAGGATTTCAATTGATGGAATATTTAAATTTATGGAGGGTGAGGAATGGACGAGAGGGCATCCATGGAAGCTGAGAATGAAGGCCGCCAAGAAGGGTGTGAGGGCTAGATTTTCTCTCAGAGGGTGGTACGTGATTGGAATGGATTGCAATTGGATGTTGTGAGTGCAAGCAGTGTGACTGAATTCAAGAATAAGTATGATAGCTGGTGCGTGTAGTATGTGGCCTCCCTCGATGAGTCTCTGACTCCCTGGAGGTCTCATAATAATAATAATAATAATAATAATATCAGAGGAAAAAGGAACTCAAGTCGCACGAAAAACTTATTTGTTTTACTATTCGGAGAAGTCGAATAATGCTTACCAAAGGAATGTATGATATACTTAAATGTATATAAAAGAGATAATTAAAAAGAGAACAAAGGGTGCTTATTCGTTATCCTTACGAGTAGTTCAAGGACAGAAGTTTGTAGAGTACTTTGTTATCTATCATTTAGAACGATTGTCTTCACAGAAAGCAATCAGCCTTATCCACTTATCAAACAGGTAACTTTTTTTAAAGAGATAACAGAGTTGAGTAACTTTTGCACCTCATCAAGGGCAGGTTTCGAGAGTGGCGTAATAAGATCGAATCATACAACATGTGTGCTCTTCAGTCTGTCGGTTATGCATAAAGCGAAACCTCAGTTGTCGACAGCAAAATTCCTCCCACACGGTACGAGACCGGCTAACTCATATTCAAAGGAAAAGCATTAATAAAGGTTATTGTTGACGGAGTCAAATACAATTCTGTTCAACCAAAGGGCATCGTCTATATCTATTGAGATGTAGAGTCTCCTAGTTTCAGTGACGCCAACTTTATCCAGTAAATAACAGTTATTGCTAATAAAACAACCGTTCATTATAGACAGTAATAAAAATAACTAGGTTATTTTATTCTTCCCCCCTTCTTTTATATATATATTGTACACACACGTATGCATACAATATACATTCTCAGAAGAGGTGTTTAGTTCAATCGAAAGAGGTTATCAACTATTAAAGAGGAAATTAAGAAATAGGATGACCTGGAAGAGGGTAAATAACATAGCGACAGGAACAGTCCCTTAGAATGATAATGATTTATCAGCTAGTATTGGCAACATCCATTACAGTTAATAAAATGGCAACGTGTTTTATATATCTGATCGACTTCATAAAGGCAACAAGCCCTAATAAGCACGTGCCATGTGTGGGCAAGAGTTAAAGAAGAAAGGAGGAATATCTTCACATTTTGTTTGAACAGCTGAGGATTGTAATCTTTAAGGAAGGCAGAGTGGGGAAGACTGGTCCAAAGAACAGAAGTGGATGGAATAAAAGAGGAGGCCTGGAAGTTGGTTCGATTAGTTTACAGATGGACTGTAAAAGGTTGTTGGATAGCAGTGGCTCTTGTTCTAATGATTTTGAAGGAATTATCGAGGTCAATTCAGTAGAGCACTTTCTATGAGAGCATCTGTAGAAGAGGCACAAAGCTGAAACTGAACGTCAGTGAGAAAGTGGATGTGTTGAGAGAGGGATGATTAATTAAACAGAGTGAACTCTTCTGGATAGAATCGAGGAATCTTAGAGAGACGTTTGGTGCCCTAATACAAACATGGAAGCAATATCGAGTGATTTGTAATATTGTAGCAATAATTTGGAATTTGCATAGAGTTAGCAGCGATAAAAGTGAAGTAGTGTATTGGGGAAGAAGTATACCAAGATTGCTGCAGAATCTATAGTTGAAATGTGTTTATGTTAGGAAAATTCAGGGGGTATAGGTCCGTTAAAAAACGAAAATCTGATCATGTTTGGATATCCCGGTATTACTGAAGGTAAGAAAGAAAGTTGCGAGCTTTTTTCTCGCGAGAGCTCAGAGGACAGTTTTGGTTGCATTGACGTCTACAAGTTTGTCCGTTCCCCATTAGGGTATAGCTAGGGGATCGTAGTTCAGGCCACTGGTCGTGGTGAATCTTGAGGATTCTAATTCTTCAGCACTACAAGATCCCATCCATAGTGTACCGTTATCAGCAAAGCTATGAATAGGATATGAAGAGGAAGAGAGTGGGTGAAAGAGGGGAATACTCTGGGATACTTCTGCATTGATGAGGAAATCTGAGGAGAGGAATCCGCCCACCATGATACTTAGCAACCAGTTGCAGAGTGTAGAAGGCAGGTAGGATGGCAGTTTGCTAATTATACCGCTGTGTCAAACCCGATCAAATGCCTTTGAAATGTCAAAGGCAACCATTTGAGTTTTTCCAAATTTTTCCATGGCTTCAGTCCAGACGGGGGTGGTGAAAGCAAGAGGATCAGTTGTAGATGGCGAGTGGCGGAATCCGTACTGCTGATCACTGAGTAGTTGGTAGATCTCCAAGTACTTCAAGAGTAGGGTAGATTCCAGTTGAATTGGATAGATGGATAAATAGATGATACAGGATAGTTGTCAGTTCTGGGGCAATTTTTAAAACAGTAGGTGGAATACCGTACAACAAAGGCCTTCTTTGTGTTCAGGTTACTAAGGATCCTTTGGACTTTTTTATGACTGATATGGAGAAAGCCCTTCTTGGTGGAGTGGAGGGAACTTTGCTCAGCTCGTTAATGCAGGAATTGGTGGGCAAACATTACGTCCAGTGGCCTTCTCAAAGTGACCAGAAGGAATGACTGCCATTTGGGAAGGATGCGAGTTTGCGGCATTTGGCCCTTTCAAAATTATCATTTCATTTAGTGATGATTCTTTTACAGCGGTTGATAGATGCAGCATACGCAAAGTGAGGCTGGAGGTTTGGTGTATTGAGCCATTCGTGGTATGTAGAGTTTCTGTTTCTGCGTTGGCACATTTTTTTAGAACAAAGGCTTCGATGGTTGGTGGTTGAGAATTTGGAGTGAAATAAGGAATGAAAGCATTAATTTATGTAAGGATGATTTCTGTTATTCGGTCTGAGCAGGTTTTTGGATCAGAGCAACTGAAGAAGTACGTTTGTGGATCGATAGAGAGAAAAAGAGAGCATATGGAAAGGGCAGTTGGTTTAGTAGAGAACATTTGATCTGCTTTGGCAGATCAAATGTTCTTATTTTGATCTGCCAAAGCAGATCAAAATAAAAGCCAAATTTTGATTATTAGGTGAAGATGATTGGGAAACGTTTTATAAGAATTAATGTTGTTGGTTATTTCAGGGTTTTTATTGGATTTTTGTTGTTTTTTATGACTTAATTCTTGTTTTGTGTTCCTCAGTAAAATCGGGTTGTGATTCATTGGATATGATGAGAAAGAGAAAATAAAGGAGTGGGGTATGCAATGAATGGTGACAGACTCGAAAAAGAAACGCCCATGCAGAGGGAACTCCTCCTATTCATATGTGGCCTTGATACCCTCCCCTTCCCGCAGCAACTGTATTTGGTCTTCCTCTAGTTACGAACTGGCAAAATACGTGGCTGAAGAAGTTGATGCTACCTGATTGGGAAGCCCCAGATTCGTTACTAATTTGTTCGGTCCCATGCATTAATCAGTTGCTGGTCTGCGGAACCGTTTTTCTACTGTGCCTTCGAATGGGGTAGGGTACGGGCCCCCTATAGTGTGATTGGTATATCATTCAGAACAGCATTCTTGCTGCATGTGTGAAGAGAGAGGAGGAAACAGAATCCGGAACACTTGCTCTAGAGACCAAACATGGCAACAGTCATTACAAGTCTCTAATAAGCAAATGGGACGAATATAAGCGGGACAAATCGGTATTCAAAATCTGTGAGAAAAAGATTCGACTGTTTTCGAGTAATGTTTTCTTTTTACAAAAGTGGCATTGAATAAAGCAAAATTGAACAGACGACACTCTAAGGAATGTTGGATTGGTGCTTAAAGAACTGTACTTAAAAAAGAAAACAACGATTTCGAAGAATGGAAACAAGCAGCTCTAATAATGCCTGTCACGGGAAAAAAAAAAAACCCGTGAACACCCAGACACACAAGCGCTTAACTACACATAACCATACATTGGCTACCATTATTCAGAAAAGGTACATTTCATATATATCTCAATATATTCAAAGTAGTTCTACTATTTTCAGAACTGCACGATACAATGGAGTTCCAAGGAAAAGTCGCCATCGTCACAGGAGGTGCTAATGGAATAGGGAAAGCAATTTGCGAGGCTCTCGCCAATCACGGTTGCAAGGTAAGCTCAGAAAATTTTATGTAACAGGAAATTGTAGTAAAGCTAATGCTAAATATATCCATACTGAAATAGAAGAAATTTTGTGTCAAAATTAGTTTTAACTGTTTTTTTTGCTGAAAGATTATTCTTTCAGCAATTTTTTTTATTTATTTTGGTTGTATTTATATACAGGTTGTATATAAATATAGGTTGTATTTATTTTCCTTATTCTTCATTGGCAGTTCTTATGTAATATATAACAAAGAATCCTTTTGAATTCCGGCCAATACAATTACTTTGTTTGGAAAAACTTTTATTGGGATTATATTGATCAAGTGTATATAATAAATAACTAAGTTATACCAACTAAGTCTGTTGGCATTTTCAGGGTACATAACTGATGTAAGGCACTAAAGAGTAAAAAACTGTTACAAACTAAAATCAATTGATTACAATTATATTAAACAAAGAACAGAGCGCGTACAATACATTCATAGAGCGTGGATGATCTCACTTGTTATTTAGGAACGTTCTATAGTTGGCACTATAATTCAGTTCTGGCGAGTTGAAGGATCTGATAAGGGTCTTCCAGATCACGGGCAAGATTAGTCCATGGTTCCTATTAAGGTTTTGTGTACAGCGGGCAACTGTTGTGGCCTCCTTAAAAATTCGGGAGCGGAAGTCCTCCTCCATGTAAGGAATGTACCCTGAAGATGCCAACAGACTTAGTTGGTGAAACTAGTTGGTATAACATAGTTGTTTATTATATACACTTGATCAATATAATCCCAATAAAAGTTTTTCCAGAACTTTTTGGTCAAGAAAATTAAACGTTTTTTAATATTATTTTGTTTGTTTAGTTACTTTCAATTATAACAAGCCTATCGGGATATTGGGCGTAAGGCAATAGGAACATAAACACCAAAGAAAATTTGGTTTCCCCATCGTATTTTCCTTAACATGTAATGGGCAAGTTCACTTGGATTTTATAAATCCAATTATAAATTTACAACAATTGAAAGATCTCATAATAATCACAATGAAAAAAATTACTCAAAACTTATTCCTTTTTTTAATATCAAAAAAAAAAAGTTTGATTGGTTACAAGAAAAAAAAGACCGTTGTAATGGTGAAGAAATCAGTAAGAATTTATAACTGACGGAAGTTCAAGGAGAGTTAATGTCCATTTTAGATACAAAACTAACTAAATAAATAAAAATAAAAATAATGGCGACCATTAATGCATTGATACACTTCTACCACACAAAACCGCTTTCGTACGGTGTAGTATAGAAGTTATAGCTATACAAAGGTCTCACACTTGTTTTTAATAATGCAGTGTACAGATGTAGAGCATACTGTCTACATACAATAAACAAAATGTGTTATGCAAGATTTAAGTTAAGAAAATGTAATGACCATTACAGTATTATGTTGAGCTGCACAGATATCTTATTGATTCCATCGCTCTAGGATAATGCTGTTATCATAAATTACACGGCTGGACAGGAATCGCAGCTATATTTAGAGGGGCTAGTGACATGAGCATAAGAAGTATTATGGCGCATTTATCCCTTTCAAAAATATCTGGCCCTACAACCTTCAATTACTTCTTTTGTAATCAAAACCAAAGCAAACACAAAATACTCCAGAAGACTTGAAGTATTCGCTACTAGTTTGAATTCAAACAAAACAGTTTATATCCAAATCCTTACTTGGTCATATCCGTACTCTGGCTCATCGATCATTGCGGAAGAGATTTTAGCTTGTATCAGGCGATTATTTGATAATTGTTATTTGAAATTCCTCCTATGGTGAATGATGAGGCATCTCCTCAAAGGCAGTCAACTGTGAATATCCGAAATCAAATTTAAGAAAAGAAAGAAATCGACCAAGTAATAAAAGTTGCTCTAAAAATGCTTTTAGCTATGAGTGATATGCTGCCATGAAACGAATATACACTCGGTGAGCAAAATATTCGGTGCGTTATCCTGATAAATGAAAACTACCAGAAACAGGCGAGTGACGATAATACAGCAAGCAGCTTATTTAAATCGGCAGTAGAATGCCTCGAAGTAACATTCAAGTGGAGTCGTCATTAATAAACACCCTGGTCTGAATAACTTTTAAGATAATAGTGGGAGATCTGGTTATTACCACAGAAGTAATTAGGGTTCCGAGAGTATCACGTCTGTAAAGGTGTGTGATTTGTTGTCAGCTACTCTGTTTGCGGTGATTAAAAAAAAAAAATTTCCAGTAAAAAAAAACGTCTCCAATATTCGCATGAGATTTGGAGAGAAATGAGAAAATGGCGTACGTTAAACTGTTTTGAATTAAGAGAGAAGACAAATAATTATATGAGGTAGGTGTATGATGTCTATTAATTTCATGTATTCATCTGGCCGGCTTTGTTTGTTCTACGGAATGAAAACTGGAATTTCATTAGGAAAAAACCTCACACTTCTAAATGACAATTTAACTTACACTCAGATGAAAAGTTGTTGTAAGTTGTACCAATCACAGACGGAATTCGATTAGTGGTTGACAGCTATCATAATGCTGCAACAAGGAATTAGATGTTTATCTAATAGGGTTGCCGGCTAGGGTAAAAGTGCTTCTTTAAAATACAACCGAAGAGTTAATAAATAGGAAAAGGTTTTCAGTTAAAAAATAAAGGTTTTGTAAATCACACATCATAATTGAGCCTGAATCTGCTAAGATTGGAACTGAGTTCTTCTACAAATATTTTTGAAGAGAATATGGAATTTTAACGGTTGTAAGCAAGACGTAGTAGTCTTCAACCATCCTAGTAGTAAATAAAATGTTATTATATTAATTATTCTTATAAATTTATGTGATTTCGTCATCTTAAAAGGAAATCTCATCTGATTCTTAACGTGTTAGGTTCGGTAACATGATACGACTAAACAAATTAGTTTTATCTGAAACGTAATACATGTGAAGATAGGGCGGTTATTTCAATCTGCCTAGATCTGGCAATTGGAGATCCTCAGGTAGGCGGCGGATTTGCCTATTTTAAGGGACACTGCTTTTTCTTCCCAAGTTTCTGGAAGAAAATCCTTGATACATTCATACAACATCCGTCTACTGTTAGTTGAAAATACCTTATAAACGTTCTTCGCCTCCTAGATGATATTCGAACTCAGACCTCCAATCAAAGAATACCACCGATACAGAACGAGCTACGGAGGCTCTTTGTAAATACAATGGTAAATTCAAAGTGAAAGAAACCACTTGACTTCAAAAAATGATAGCCATCCTCTTTACTGAAGAATAACAGTATAATTTGTCCTGTAAATGCACAACGTGAGAGGGAATTTTGTAAAAAATAAAAATAAAATAAAATAAGAGTATAAAATCACCTTCGGTTTCGAAATTAAACATCAACAGATTACTTTTGTTTTTCATAGAAACAAAATAAATATTCGATGTTAATTTAGGTGTGTATAGCAGACGTGATCGTGGAGAAAGGTCAGTCCACTACTGCCGAGATCAATGAGAAACATGGAAAAGGAACTGCAATGTTCGTGAAATGCGATGTCACCTCTGACGAGGAATTCGAAGGTAAATAATGCTTTCGCTATTTGGTTTTTTTTTTTACTAAATAACAAATTGGTAAAATATGAATTTCTTCATCAGTAGAGTAACTGGGAATGAGAAATAAGATCTATAATGGAAACACTGAAATTTTGTTTACGTCAAATCTTTCCAATAATAAAAGAGTGGCGTTCGTATTTTGATAATAGTGGAATCAAGCATACAGATGATCAATTATTCGTTTTTTGTATTCTTTTTCATCTGAAGGTGTGTTTCAAGAGGTGATGGCAAAGATGGGTCGAGTGGACATTCTGGCTAACAACGCTGGAATAATAACTACAACTGACTGGCAAAAGATGGTGGATGTTAATCTGGTAAGTAATGTTTGATGTTCCCTCCACTCACGAAAGGTTTATTTGTAAACATTATAGTCCATTTATACCTTGAGCAATTTAAGGATTTTTATTAGTTTATTTTGTATTTTTTATATATTACTTTTTACATGGAACGTTTTTAAAGCCACTGCACGCCTCCAAGTGAAGCAGTGATCTCACACGGACGATGAAATTCATCTTTCGCCTAAAGACAATCGCAAGCATCCATGTGCACAGCAGGATTCGAACTTACAGCCCATCGGTTGGAGAGTGGATTCGCTAAGCACTTTGCCAACCAGGATGGTATAATACTAAATATATGAACGTTATGGATGCATTATAGGCAGGTGTAATCCCATGTTTAAATGTGCTCTTAATAGAAAGTCTCTTTCACAGTTATCTGAAACAACACGTTCATGAAACAGAGAAGAATGGGTCTCGGATGTCTAGAGAAATTAATGAGGGATCATCATCATTACCTAGACGCTCAATGTGATAGGAACCATTTTATTCTGATAGAGGAATTAAACCCGTCCTAAGGGACGAATGAGGAGGAAAGGAACAGGAATTAAGGATAATGGAAAATAATGATCAGGCCATATCAAAGTGGAGATTAAAAAAAAACTTACACGAAATATTAACAGAATTAAGGAGTGCTATCTGGGAAACACCACTGCTTAATGGAAGTAATCACGCTAATACAAAATCCACAACGCTCGGATTTATTAATCCGACAACACATCTGTTCATGAAGAAAAAGTAGATGCATGTCTACTTGCTACTTATGAACCCAAATAATTTACGACATTATAGATTTCCTTTTATTATTCAAAGCTTTTAGCTGATTCCTGTGTTTTATGAATATTTAGGTATTAATTTTTATAAAACTTTAAACATTGTATTATGCAACAATATCGCATAATATGTTTATTTATTTTTTAATTTATTCTGATCTGTTATCCTAAAGTTATTTCAAGCACAATGTTTTATGAAAATAACTGCTCAGAATAAATTTAGACATTAAATTATATAAGATTGTTTTCAGGAAATTTTGTCAGACAAGATTTAGATCAATAAAAACTATCAAGTGAACATAGAGAAGTCAACCTATAAGGATAAGCCAGCCGACAGGGATATACACGTTGGGAGGTGAATTTTGTATACTTTGCGCATCGGTCTAGACACAGCGGCAGTTATAAGAGGATAAGATTGATGCGAAGTCAAATAAAACTTAAAAGAAAAAGATCTTAAATCTGGAGATCGTGACATTATCTACATGTAAGAGGGAACAAGGTCAAGATCATTCTTTCAAGAAAGAACCCAGGACTGTTTTGATATCACTGAAGTTCACTACATTAATTTCATTCGCCCTCTGAGGGGATCTATTTAAGATATTGGTTAAGGAATATCTTGAAGCTTGAATCACTTGAGTACTACAAGATGTCTAGAATGAAGAGGAATGGAGAATACTGTCGTCAGCAAAACTACGAAGAGAATGTGCGGTCTATATATAAACTCGTTGATGTACAGAAAGAAGAGTGTAGGTGAGACGAAAGAGGACTGAGATATTCTACCACTATCGCTATGCATATTTCTGTCTGTATCTTCAGAAACTGTAGCATACGACTTTTGTATATCCTGATGTATCACTTGTGGGAAGCTTCCCGATTCTTGCGATACACCATTCGTTCATCTAATGTGAATTTGTGTTGATTCTGTTCAGTACTGAGCTAGCCTGTCTGAAGATCTGAGATTTCTTTCCCTCCGAGTATTTCGGTTTTCTCTTCTTATATATAAACCTACCAGCAACATATTTGTTGGTAGAATGACATGCAAGTTATATATAAAGTGAAATTTGTGCTAATTCGTGCAATTCACGACGGTGGCCCCTGTGATGGACTGGTATTCTGGAAAGCCGATAATAATAATAAATGGCTGCTTATATATATGTATGTGTGTATATATATATATATATACACACACAAATACACACACATATATATGTTTAGTACTAAATAAAATTTATTGTTAATACCACGTGATGCACTTTTTGAAAAGAGAAGTCTTTTTTTTCGTTAAAAGTAGTATCTTCCCCTTCCTAAATTCAGAACGTATTTACAGATAGCTTTATTTGTCTTAAATCACCCCCCAAAATGGATCCCTCTTTATAAGAAAGTACAAATTCAAATTCCGCCCTATAACTGTCTCTGTTATTTCCAGAAAGGTGTGGTGCGTGGGACTCAGCTAGGAATGCGATTCATGGGAAAAGACCAAGGTGGACATGGTGGAAGAATAATCAATACAGCCTCCATAGCAGGTAATACTAACGAATTCTAACATTTATCTGATGTCGTTGAAATTCTTACTCAGGTAAAAATACAAAGAAACTATATTCATGTCAAATTCCGCAGGGAAATTTTGAACACCTACTTAACAAATTAAAAAATTGAGGCAGTGGTAGAATGAAAAAATCGAAAATCCAATAAATCCACAATTTAAGCTCTTTAATTCCTTAAATTCATGCAAGAATTGAATGACACTTCTATTCTCAATTAAGTAAAATAAAATAAAATATTTCTTTACTAAGTTTTCTTCATGTTTTCGGTGTACACTAACTCCTAAACCACAAGGGCCATTTGTCAATGGCCCATTATCAAATCTTCCATATGTTTTTAATTTATTTCTTATTCATAAATACTACCACCATTTTTTCTTTTTATCACACATTTTAGGAAGAACTATTATAACTATTCGGTCACAGGACGCAAAAAAGGTTTATGTCTGTAATTTTGGTACAATTTTCAAAAGTTGATCATTTGTTTCGGCATCCCTTCGTTGACGTAATTCGCAGCTGAAGTCACATCGAACGGAAGCCTTCAAGTTAAACATTTCATTAATAGTTAAACATAAGAGTTGTCAAAAGCAGTCGCTTCATAACTAAATTCAGTTAACTTAAACAGCTAGTTCGGAGGGAGAGAGAGTAACGGAAGGGTATATTTAAGTAGGTAATCAGTTATCGAAACACTATAAATGTTGTTCCAAAGCAAATATTTCAAAATCCAGTTTAGATTTTATGAAAGTAAACATGATATTAACATTTGGAGTTGAGTTTTCATAGACTCCAAAGTGCAGACAATTATGTAATATCTTTTATATGTCGTGTGTGTGTGTAATATCTGTGGTATACGCAGAAGAGTCCAGCGGATCCACGGATTACACTTAACGATCTCTCATCCCCTCCCTTTGGATGGGATCTTAAGAGAAATGATGAAATTATACTATCATCTCCTCATATATAAAAAGGTCTGTATTTTTTTATTTTTTTTTGAATGTCAATAACACGCAATGCCGAAAAAAGGTAAAATGTCGAGAAATAAACGTACATCCATTGGTAACTGGAAATGAAACACTGGTGGGTGAACGTATCTCACATTGAAAACAACACCTCCCTTTACTAGCAACACAACTGTTTGAGACGTCTGATTAGTAGTCTCATCTCAACACCAGAAAGTTTCTGTCTAGTGTCTGACGGCACGGCATGCATGTTCAAATCCTGCATTTCCTCAACCTTCCCTACTTTGGCACAGTACACCAATAATTTCAAATGGCCTCTCAAATAAAAACAAAGCATTTTCGTCAAATAACCGAAGCGGGTGTAATTGGTCCACCTCGTTCAATCCATCTTTCAGAAAACATTTTATGAGGTGTGGGGAAGCTCAGTCATGCATGAACCACATATTTCTTCTGTGTGCGAAGGGAAAATATTTGTTACCAGGTTTCCCAAGAAGTCACGATATAAAGGTCATGCAAGTGTATTTAGCATAGTCTTATTAAATCTGTCTCCAAGTATTCTACCCGTACGTTGATGGGTAGGTATCATTGGAAAATTCTCACTAAATAACTTCATGTGGATTTCGATTGGGGTCTACTGCTTGGAAAGAAGTCAATGGACATCCCCATAGCAAGATGCATCGTGCCATGTAACGAGTTACCAGTTGTAGTATAATTTGGAGGAATAAGATGCTCTCAAGACAGTGCAACTGTCTCCAGGTGATGTGGCTGCGAGGAGGGAACTGACAGAGTTTGAAAGAGGCGTTGTCATAGGATGCCATGTTCGGAGAATTGTTGAATTGAGATGGCCCAATTTGTCAACAGTCAGTGATACTATACTGTGATAGAAGCGCAGGTAGTCAACCGGAAATGTTGCTGCAATATAGACACCCAATTACACTCACCAAACATGACTGTAAGGTGCTACGAATAATTTGTAAAAGCTACCATTCGTCAGCCAAGACGTATAATGCGGAGTTCCGGGCATCAACTGGAACACGAATCCATACACAAAAAACATTCAGAATCGAGGGTCACAAGATGGGTTTCCATGGTAGGAAATATGCAATATGTACGTCCCATGCTATCCGAACCAACATGCAGCGTCGTGTTCAGTGGTGGTGGTGCCAAGAGCGTATCCATTGGTGTGGAAACTTGAAAAGCTTTATTATTGAACTGCGAATCACGTTACACCTTCTACGGAGCAGATGGATGGGTGTGAGTGTAGAGACCTGGTGAACGTCTCTTACCAGACTACATAACCCTGAGTACGAAATTCGGAGGTGGCGGTGTTATGCTATGGTGTCCTGTTTTTTCCTGGTTTGGCCTTCTGTTCGTGATGCCACGAACATGGAACTTAGAGAGGTTCTCTAAGTTCACAATGTTAACTGGAAATACCATCCTCCACGAACAATGCTTCGACCGTGAAAAGCACTCGAGAGAGAGAGAAATCGTTGATCCAACGAGCACTTGTAGAATTTATATACAAAACACTAATCGTGAACTGGTATTTGTGAGGTCTCTGCAGTTTCCTCTTAATTGGTGAAGAAACTATGCCACTCTAAAAAAAAAGCCAGTAATGAAAACAATGAAAACACTAAGAGTATTTAATTCGAGAGCTGATGAAATGTTGTACGTAGTTTGAGGAGAATGTCGTAGGAAAAGGTTGTTCGCCTGTAGAAAAGGGTTATCTATAATAAGTCACCCTGAGAATAATTTGAAAATTGAAAATCAGGTAGGATTCATGTAAAACACAGCGAAATGTGGACTGACATCTTGACAGTCGTATTAAGGAAGACTGGTTCCAAATACTTGACTCATCTGATATCATACTGGCGGAGAGTGTACTAATAAAAGTTACAAAAGAAGCGCGTAAAATTTAGCTTTTTATATTGATCTACTATTTATTTTTAACACAATGCATTATTTAAAATATTTTTATATATGAATAGTTGACGCCTGTCTTGTTCTACTGGAGAGAATTCCATTTTTGTAGAACGACATTTAAGATTCATTAAATTCAGATTCTTATAATAAACTCTTCAAGGAATTTCATAGAAAAGTGAACATGCTTACAGAGCAACGTTTTAATTTATTTTTAGGTTTGATTCCATTTCCGAATATTGCAATCTATAGTGCAACTAAGTATGGCGTGGTTGGAGCGACCCTTAATTTCGGAGTAAGTAGTTCAATATGTAGACATTTTCAAGTGTTTATTTATTCATTGGAGAAAATGGATATTTGTGTTAATGGAGACGACGAAGAGTATTGCACATCGGTCTATCAATAAACTGTATTTCATCAGAAATATTTTCCAAATTAAATAAAGAAATCACACAATTCACAGACAAAAAAAATGTTAGTGATAGTAATGTGTGGTGGATGGCGTTGGTGGTAGTTGTGTGTAGTGGGAGAATTAAGCATTAGAGAAGACGGTTAGATGTGCGTAATGGAGAGTGGAGTGGCGCCCTCCTGCGATGAGTACTCGGATTCCTTGAAGATGTCACGTAATAAATAATAATAATCTTAAACTTTCCACAACATACTTGATAAGAAGTGCCAAGTTTTCACAGAATATTATCAATGGCCTAACATGTACATATCATTATTATTTAATTCAATTCAAAAATATTTAAAACAGCTTTTTAAGCAAAGCTTTACTTGTTTTAAAATCGGTCTCGCATGTTTCTAATTAAACAATAAAAGGACTCATAATAATACTGCAACAGATCACCAATCGAGAAAATGATACTCGTATGTGAAATGATGGATGCAAGATGAGCAATTACAGAATTCAGGAAAGATATAATCAGTTTAAACAAAACAACTGCAAAATGGCGTAAGCTAAAAGCAGAAGGTGAAGTTTCGGATAACAGACCCCAGAAATAACGGCATTTTTGGGTCTAGAACTATGATCATTTTTGAAGCCAGATATTTGATGGCCACACGATGTCCCTGACTTTGCTGGGAAAAAAATTTAGATTTAGGAGGAGGCATGGACTGGGTATGTAAAATACGAAATCAAAAATTTCTGATGGGTGAAGAGTACATTGGGCGTGTGTGTGAAACGCAGGAAAAATTCAAAGTCCTTAAAGAAATATGGGAAGGATTGGCAATTTGATAGTATGAAGATGTACTGTTTGAAGGATGTTCGACTATAACAATAGTAATGAGCGTGATAGTAATGATACACATTTAAGGCAAAACTTCACATTATATTCCTTTTTTTTACTTAAAAAAGTACTTGTAAAATTTTGCTTCCAAAGGTTCAGGTGAATTCAGATTATAACAAGATAAAATAACATGATTGTGGTGTAGTCCATCATCCTCAAAATCTAGCTGCCTATAATTTTTCCTAACGTTTCCCTAACGGAAACACGGATTTTTCAACTCTTTCTCAAAATAGGTAATCCGGGTCAGAACACACGCAATTTACAAACATAATATACTGGCCACGTAACTCGAATACGACATAATTCCAACTAACCTACTTTGATGATATTGCAGGTCAGAGTACGAAATCTAACGGCGCTTCAGGAATCCAGACCAAGGAGTAAGAAGTGCTGAAAAATACCTCAATCACTCCCATTTACAGCAATGAAAGAACGAAAAATTAACAAGGGAATAATAATATGTAGTTAATCCTAACTGGTTTGTGATAACACTTCATATTTTTCATACTATATTTCAGTAAACGTACGCTATTATTTAACTAAAGTGTTCTCAATATGACACTCGTTAGCTACTATCGTCCTGCTAAATTAATAGACAATCAACACACTTTAACTGTTTTGTTTTCTTTCTTTGCAGAGTGATTTTTACTTCACCAAATCAGGAGTGTCGGTGTGCGCTATTTGTCCAACGATAATAAAGACCGACATGTACTGGGAAGGCATAAAGGAGTTTAGCAGTGAAGAAATTGCATTTTTAGAAAGAGAATACCCAGATATTCGGTAAGCCTTCGAGAGCTGAGAAGTTTTACAGTGAGAGTGCCCTAAATGAAAAGTCAGAATATGAAATTATATTTTCTATTTCATGTTCTCATTATTTGAAATTTCAACGGTTAATGATGGAATAATGTCAAACAGTGAAATAATGTGAAACAATGAAAGGTGTACGTTTGCGATAGTAGTCAAGTAATTTTACACATTAAAAATGCAGCTAGAAAATTTGTCACACATGTGATTCTCCTATTCTAATTTTTTTTTTCTTCCAGTCCCTCTGATGTTGCCGAAGCCGTGATGAAACTATTAAAGGATGGCAAAAATGGAGCCCTTCTGAAAGTGGCCAAGGACTGTGTCGAATATGTGTGATAGACATTTCCTGTTTTACTAATGATGAAGGATTCAATAAGTTTCCTTGTCTTATTGTGTACTTTTAAAATAAATGCACATTGTAAGAACCGCAAGACAAAGAAGTATTTTCTTTAAATGAATTAATTATTAAACATTAACCTAATATTTCAAATAAATTTAATTTTCAGCCTTTTGCATGGAATTCATGTATATTTCTACGATCCTTATAGCTTACTAAGCCCAAGCCCAATAGAGTTAAATTACATACAAGACATTAACATATTTTTGAATAACGTTATGAGTGGAACTTGAATAAAGTTAATAAAAACTACCTTTGATTATAATTTTGGTAAGCTACTAATACAGTTCAACTGTTTAAATATTGCACTGCAAAATGTGGATAAAACGAATCGCTCGCTATTCTGCATATGAAGAATTCCTATTCGTTACCAATTCTTGTGTAGCAAAGTCACAACTAAATATGCAACCATACGAAATTGAAAATCCGGGATTAGACTACGCGATAAAATGTCAAATGCAGCTTTACAAAAGAAGTAATGAACAAACAGAGCTGAACTGTTTTACGGTAAGAGTGCCCCTAAATGAAAAGTCAGAATATGAAATTATATGTTCTAGATAAATAAATACGAAGAAGGGAATATTTTAGTGACTGTAGAAGAGACAGAGGGAAGGGCTACATGAACATGACGTGTAATATGTGGAACACGTTCTCTTATATATTCTCAAGTAAAGGTTAGTTTGCGAAGAATATTTGCATGTATTTAAATATGTACGTATCACTGATGTCGATTAGAATCTTATTTAAAACCAATCCATGTTACAAAACAAAATGTCATGGCAAATGTAGTCTTTTCCTTGAACTGTTCAAAAAGTATGAATAGATTTTATATCAATTTGATCACATGTTATATTACCCTTTTAAATTACTTATTTATCGGGTTTTAGAGAGAACTATGCACTTCTTAAAACAATGCATTTCTATCCCATAGTCTTTGATTCATACGATTATTCGGTAGTCTAATCTTACGACTTCACTAGAATTATTTAGAAGTCTCAGGTGTCGAGTCTGTGGAACGACAAGCTTAAAGTATCTTGATGAACACAAGTTAAATGTACCACTGACTGATTTACTGACAATTCATAACCTGCACTATTCGATTGCCGATGAACGAAAAAAATTTTGGAGAAGGGTTAAAAAATCTTATAGCATCTATGGGGACATCCAAAATGCTTCTCTAATGGGAAGAACCATTTGGTCTCGAGTCCACTGTGTGACGCTAATAGATTCGGAATCGAGATGATATAATTACGTGGACAAAAATTAGAAACACACAATGGTTTAAATTTGGATTCATTCGACCTGTCAGTATTTCGAAACCTGAACACTAGTAAAGTATCTTTGAAATTCTCTGTGAATTCATCGAGCAATATTCCATTTAAAACTGCGCATGCGCTACCACATAGCAGTCTCCTGCCCGCATACAAGACTCACTTGACCCTCTCACGATGCACTAACAAAGTATTTCTGTTATCGTAAAATGTATAAATAAAAAGAAAAACAGAGGAGATACATTTTAGTTAGGAAAAATGCGGAGCCAATCAAACACGATGTTAGTAAATGACAGACTTATAAGCGCGATGGAATTCGTTACAGATTCCAAACAGATTTATGAAATCTCTTTGGAATAGAAAATGAATCTTACTTATCCAGGTAAGAGCCTCCGTAGCTCAGTCGATATAGACGACGTCCTTTGGTCGGAAAGACCTGAGTTCGATTCATGTCCGTGACGTGAGGAACCTCTACCTGGTCTCTTTCGACAAAAGCTGAGTTAGACGGTCTCATACGGAGTAGGTGGTTTTATCACCCGGAAAATGAGGTTTTAAGTCCTTCAGAACAGGCAAACCGGCCTCGTGAACACAAGCATCTACAAAAACAGAACACACTCGTAGGCATATTGTTAATTATCTTATCCTCGAGTTACGGTTGTGGAGTCCAAGAATAACCTGGATACCGTAAAAGTAGAAGAGGAGGATTAAGTAAAGTACTTATCCAGTTATATGCACCACGACAAAGTTCAGATACGGTTTTTAATAAATGGAGATGGAAAACTTGTGACTACTGGAAGGGAAATCAGAATGATGTGGCAACAATATTTAAGAGATAAAATTAAAAAAAAAAAACACTGAGAAAAGCCTATTAACCGTTGAGACATGTTCATGTAAAACTTACACGAAGAATAAATCATGCAATAAAGACAGAGGATCTTTATAGCTAGATATTACCATGAATTTAACCCTAATCCAAGAAAAGGCTTAAGTTTGCACGGATGTACGGAAGTCAACAGGAGATAAAGAAGCAGAGGAAGGTGTTGCCTTCAAAAGGTTAGTTTCATCGATTTCAGAATTATCATGAATTTAAGAACGTAGATACAAGGAGAGATTGATAATGGCGATAATGCAGCTAAAGCTTTTCCAGAAACATCAAAATGTTATATCGAACAGAAAGCTGTATACAGATTTTCAATGCTAACAACTCGGATGTAATCGATCACATATTGCGGACAAAGAAATATCTGTCCCTGGTGTCAAGGCATCAAAAGATAGTGTGCTATTGCTTCTTTTCATCTTCTGCTTGTTACAAATGGTGAAAAAAGCAGCCAGTTAAAAGCAAATCATGGGAAGAGTCTCATGGCCGTCAACCCTCTGATTTCCAGACATCTCTTATAAAGAAAAGATGATCAGATGAATGGATAATCCGTTTAGTTTTTCTGCCTCGTCTTCATTTTAAGACTAACCTTAAACCAGCAGTTTATAAGATTCGTTTATATATGTTTCACTGTCAGTGGTCACTTTGATCCCTCCTTACTCCACTTATAACGAAAACCTGCTTGTAATGTAAATTATTTCACTCGATAGAAAAATGTACCTTATATTGAATGTTTAATTAATGGTGAAATAATTAGAACCTTTCACATTCAAACAGAAAAGAAAAAAATGAGATGAGAAGAATAAGATGGAAGATTCTTACTTTATGGTAGTCTCATCCTCGAATGGTGAATGGAGACAAAAGTGAATTCCGCGTGTTGAATTCAGGATGTTAATTGTATCATTAACGTACTTCAACCAAGGGTAGAAAAATACCCAGTAATTTCTGTCAATTAAGAGATTCTTTATATCGTGAAATGTCATGGCACGCGTACCATGACATTTAACGAGTTTAATGAAATTTATTTCGTCAATACAAATTCCAAAGTTTTATTCATTTTCTGATGGCTACTGTTTTAAGACAAGCAGATAAAATTCGAGGAGCGGTACAAGTTTGCACGCTGTTATTACAAATATACGCCTGTGGCAAGATTTGAATTCACAGCTTTTGGAACATGCTAAGTTGGGTGAGTTAATGATAAACTCGTGTTTCAATCAACTGGCTTCCGAATTCCGTCACGGGCAAGCCATTTTGAGTTTCATTAGGAGGAAAATAAATTTCATCGTTCAGTGTAAAACCACCTCCGTGTTTATTGGAAGCCTGAAATAATTTGAAAATAAATACCAAGTATGGTCTATAAAAGACAAAAAAAAAGGACCTTTAGTAGTCTATTCTGCCATGAGACTTAAGAGACTATGAAGTTCATTCAGCATTCGCTTCGCTATTAATTTTTCTAGCAATAATGACCCTGGGTTATAAATAATAAGGAAGCGAGCTCTGCGTCCGTGTACTACGTTATAAGATTCCTTCAACTTAAAGATTCTCAAAATCCTGGGAATGAGTTGGTCAGAGAAGTTTATTGAGTTCATTCTCGTGTTCCTTACGATAAAAACATGTGAAACTTCTGGCGGGTATAATACATGTTTTCTTACAGGTTAGCATCTTGTCGTCCATTCGTGGATATCAATAGAGAATGAACACGTGATTTATCGCTTGGGGCTGCCCATAAACTTTAGTGATTTCATTTGAGTAGAAAGGTTTACATCCGATGTTATCTAGTGAAAAAGATGGATTTGTTCTGAGATCGACAGCAGCAGCAGCAGAGAATTCGTTTTCTACCCAATAGTTACCAGATATATTCCTACTGTAGGTTTTCTTTAGGAAAAAAAAAATACAGCAAATATTTTATTTTCCTTCTATATTTTTCATCCGCAATCATTCAACGCCATGCACTGCACTTCGTCTTGTATATATATCCCCAGAGAACTGATTCATGTCATTGCCATAGCGTTGGATGTTTATCGATGATAAGATACTGATTTACTATCTAAAGGTTTAAATGAGTCGAAATTACGGATGGAGGAAGCAGAAAGGTTCCAAAGCGAAGGGCTAAAACCCAGATCTAAGAGAAATTATATGACATATAGAATTTGAGTAAGGAAAGAAATATGGTTGGTATTTCGGTTTTGATTTACTGAGTACACTCTTGTTCAAATCAGCCTGTTTTTTGTTTGGACTTTGGACGAAGAAATCAAGTGCAGCTAGTGTAATTATGTCTGTAAACTGTATGTGTGCTACAGCCGGTTTGCCTGGTTTTTTTTTTTTTTTGAGGAACCTACTATTAGGAAGAACTAATGATAGAATAAAGAAACTGCTGGATAAGTGGCAAATAGAATTTCAATTAAATGAGTAAAGCAAATAGTTGGAAATAATGCGAAAACTTCCTTTAACCGATAACAGTTAAAGGAAGTTTTATAAGAATGTGGTAAGCGACTTTGATGTATGTTAAGAAAGTTGGGTGGGTAAAGAAGTATGAACAAAGATTTCCAAGAAGCAAAATGTGGATGGCGAAGTGGACGTATGAAGTGACGAGGATAAACTGGACTAGAAACCTCACTATTGGGAAGAATCCAAGGGATGGATATCACTGAACAAGAGATGGATGAAAACAAACCACAAAGGATAATTTGGTCGTGTGGGGAGAAGACTGGAGAGTGATCCAGTTAGAAGAAAACAGAGGTACTGATGGATTGAGCTCGTAGAAGGGAAGATTCAGAAAACAATGTTGGTGGTGGAAAGAGAGAGGGCTGATGATTGTGGAATAATTAAAAAGCTATTCCAAAATATTAGGATATAAATATATACATTTTTATTTTATGAGTGCTGAAGTGAAAAATCGGTAAAAGTACTTTTTATTGCATTAATCCAGCTAATTATCGAGCTTTCATCAGATTACGGATGTGTTACCAGCTTTCGGCATAAATTATATTTGACATTTAGTCTCAGCGTGTTTTTGATACTGTGATCATCGATAAGGTCATAAGCTATCCATGAGATTGCACTGAACATGGTAAAAACCCTCTTTCATATTTTATTCTCTGTCAGGAGAAATACGGAAGGAAATAAGTTGACATATTGTTTAGGCAAACTGCAGATGGCATTTTCAATAGCGCATTTCTTCTTGTGACTCAAGTAATGCAGAAAAGATCAGTCAAGTTACTGAACTGTAAAATAACCTTGCATATCACTAGAATAGAGAACAATACGAACACATCCTTGGAGATTAATAGAAGGAGATTATAGGAAATCCATAGTTTTTTAACGAATTAAATACTTATTTAAGGATTCAACGGCTTAGATATTTACTTTTGTAAGAATGATACTTCAGACAGAAATAAATAATGAAAAGATCTGTGTTATTACACTACCTTTACTTTTGAAGAGGGAATCAATAGTAAAAATGTGTTTAAATTTTTTTTTGTCTCTTGTCTTATCAATAATAGATGTGACACATATACTAGTATTTTGTTTTGAAGTCAATGAACGCAGTCCACTATCTTATATCACATAGGATTCCTTTTTATTCTGGAATAGAGAATTGTTATACGGCTGTTCTTTCCAAACACTGGAGACTAAAAATATTACTATACCGTGAAAAGCATTCTACTCTCACCAGACACAATACTGTGGAAGTAAGACAAACAAGTAGTTTTATTGTATCACTGAATTTATTATATTTAGCAACAATTAGTGTATTTAGAGACAACCGGAATCAGACCCGCCTTCCACAACACAATGCTGTACGCATGCAAGCGAAACATTTTTATTGTAACGCCGGATATAATATCTTAATAAATACATTTGTTCTGACATCTTGTTTCAAATATTCACTTGAATAAAATTCGTGATAACAACTGCTTAAAATGCACTCATTGTTGAACCCTTAAACTTGTGAAAATACACCCATCATACGCACAAAAGTGAATCGTTCTTTATAACGAGTCACGTGTTTATAACCGATATAAATTGGATGAATATGATCTTCCAAAATCAGTGCAACTGTGTCCAGCTGGAATGGCTGCAAGAAGGGAACTGACAGAGCTTCAAAGAAGCGTTGTGATAGGGTGGCTCGGTGGAGGCCTATCTGTTCAGCAATTTTATTGAAAAATTGGGTCATCCCAGGTGAACACTCAGTGGTACAATACTGAGTTGGAAGTGCAGGGAGTAAGAGTTACCCGCAGTGGACGACTCACCACACTTTCCGAACGTGACTATAGGGTGCTACGAAGGATAACATGTAAAAACCGCCATTCGCCGGCCCACGCGTAGAATTCAGAGTTCCGGGCATCGACCTGGACGGCTGTGGGTGTGTGACCGATGCCCATGAATGTCTCTTACCAGAGTACGTAATCCCCAACTATGATATTCGGAGGCGGTGCGTGATGGTATGGGCATGTTTTTCCTGGTTTTGCCTCGGACCCCTGTTTGTGGTACCACGAACAATGAACTCCAATAGATCTGAACATTCCAAACAATGCAATGCGTACTCCTTTGTGGCGTTTCCATGGACGTGATCATTGTCTCTTTCAGGAAGACAATGCACCGTGTCATACGACTGCTGCTGTAACTGCGTGGTTTGTGGACATGAACGTCACCACACTTGACTGGCTTCCACAGATCCCTAATCTGTAACCTATCGAACATCTTCGGGATGAACTCGAGCGTCGGATCAGGTCCAGGACATCATTACATGCATACAGGAAGAATGGTCCAAATTTAGAATTGAAGCATTCATCGCAGCAAAAGGCGGTCCTAAATCTTATTAAGGTAGGGGCCATGGCTGTTTGTTCCTCACACTATGATGTTCGTTGGCTTCTTTCCAAGCAATGTATACCGTAAAGCGAAATCGTACAAGAGGTTGCGTCTTGATTCCGCTCCGTGGACAACGGTGTCTGCGAATATCTTTAGTTGGGAGATTGGTTTCATCATTCGGGTGAGACTTTTGCTCAGCTTATTAGAGACTTGAAGTAGCTTGGAAAAATTTACATGCTTCGTTTTTAGAGCTGCGTTTCCGAATTATGTAAAAGATTTAAATCTTTTACGTAAATTAAAAAAAAACTAAAGAAAAAAATTCATTTAATTAAATTAATTATGCAAATTAAGTGGATATTGAATCCAACATTATTTCAAAACTGAATATAGAAACTATAAAAGTTTCGGCGGATCCAAGCGTAAGCCAACACCTGGTTCAGGCTTGGGCAACTCGTAGTAAAGGTGGAGTAAGTTCTGATCACTATCCTTAGTATTTTCCATAATGTAAAGCACATCTCCTTACGGACATGTATGACGCTATACATTATGGATGGAAGATCACTACCCAGATCGGTTTCGACCTTTGTTGAATGTTCAAGTACAGGTCGAACTCCAAAAACTCAGCGTTGTTCCCCTCAGTAATAGCAACAGCTGTGCCTCAGTTAACTTCACAGGCTACAGTATTGCCATTCATTACCCCCCCCCAACACACACACACACCTAGGTGACAACAACAGCCAAGCCTCAGTTAAAACTTCATGGGCTACAGCATTGCCATTTATCACCACTTCCCAGATCGGTTTCGACCTTTATTGAGGTGTGTTTAAGTAAAGACTTCTTTAAAAATTAGGCGATCCCCACACCCCTCCCTACGAGTGACCAGAGGACAGTCCAACTCAGCGTTGTTCCACTCAGTGACAGGCTCACTCCGTCACCGAGAAGAACTTCTCAGCGTTGACTCTAACCAGTTGTAGGCTCACCCCACCACCAGCACCAGACAGCCATAATCTCATACCTTGGGTAGGCAAAAACCTACCCCAAGCAGAGCCTCTCATACATCAAGCATCTAACCCCTCATCAATGAGTAGGTAGACCCAGATGTAAATACTGAGGTTGAAGTGATGCAGAAGTTATTCTTTACTGTACGAGTTGCTAAGAGGTACACCAAGAATTACTGAGATAACGAGCCAAAAAGGCTTCTCTTCGGCGATGCAAAATTATACAAATTAAGTGGATACTGAATCCAGTGCTGGTTCTAATAGGTGTGCAGGGCGTGCGTGCACGCAGGCGGCCAAATCTCTAGGACGGCCGATGGAATAAATTCGATATAGCCTATAGTTAATTTAAAAATATTGGCGATGAAATAGGAACGTAACATTGTTAAAATGTATAGCGGTGCTAACTTCGAAATATCTTCTTTGGATTTCATTCTCTATCTCTTTAAAAACCTCACTCAACAAGGAATTTTATTCAAGCGAACCATAGTTTTGGCCTGGTTTTTTGCTACTAAAAATACATAATTGGGGAAAAAATGGAATTACAATTTTTTTTTCTCTAGTACCTGTTATAAAATATGCCACCGTCTTTCAGATTGACCTGACAGACAGACAAACAGATGGACAGATCGCAGTTTTTTCGGAATCTGTACAGAAAGGCTTAAGTCAGTTTGGGTCATTACAACATTTATTTATTCATTCAAAAAGAGAAAAAATAATTTGGGCTTATTATTATTATTACCATTATTATTAATGTTTTTTATTATATGTTTAGATATGTCGGATAGGAAAACTAAACGTCTGTCTGGTGATTTTTATCGCGAAAGAATGAAAGTGATAAGGAAAAGGAAAAATTACGAACCTTTTCCAGACAGTAAGAGTGAAATCAAAGTGGAATGTGAAAAATCAAATGAAAAGTGAATTTCGTTCAGTACTGTGCCAGGAGGAAGAGTCAACGCCGAAGTCAAGCCGTGGGGATAGTTTGCAAAGTAAGCCTTCTGGTAATTGTGCTGAATTCACGACAGGATTTTAGGGGATCCTTGTACCTGGCCATCTATTGTTAATAATCCGTTATTAGAACTCATAATTCATAAGGAACTTGTAACACCTCAAAATATAAACTTTATTTAAAGATAACAATGGAAGATCATTTTGCACGTCACAGTTTGTAAGACTCTTACCTAATGGTGAAAAAGTTCAAAGAACTTGGTAAATCTATTCTGAAAATTCGAATAGTGTATTTTGATTTTGTTGTAAGCTGTTTGCTTTAAAGAAAAACAAATTAATAGATAGTCAGGGGTTTTCAGATTGGCGACATTTGGCCACTAATTTATCACGACATGAAACGAGTGTAGATCATATGCAAAATTGTAAAAAGTGCTATGAATTAAAAACACGCCTTGACACAATTTGTACAATTGATAAAGAACAGCAGCGGTATTTTGAATCTGAAAAAAGACGATGGCAAGCCATCATCCAAGGAATCGTTGCAACTGTACAATTTTTAGCAGGGCAGTGTTTAGCTTTCAGAGGTACAAATAATAAATTATACGAAGCAAATAATGGAAATTTTTAAAGACCGTAGAAATGTTGGCAAAATTTGACTCTATTATTTCATAGCATGTAAATAACATAACAGAATCTCAAAATTCTAGAAATCGTATACCCCATTACTTAGGCCATTCTTTTCAAAACGAAATTATATCTGTTTTAGCAAACGGCATTAAATCAAAAATTAAGGAATGTATAAAAAGGGCGAAATATTTTTCTATAATTCTCGACTGCACTCCAGATGCCAGTCACATTGAACAGATATCGTTTGTAGTAAGAATTGTAAATATTTACACTTTTGACGTTGCAATTCAAGAATTAATTCTTGGATTTTATCCATTTTCAGACACACTACAGGGGAAGGTGTATGTAATTATCTTTTAGGTGGACTCTTGATAGATTATGAGTTAGATATTCAAAATACGCGTGGACAAGGGTATGATAATGGGGCCAATATGCGTGGCAAGCACAATGGTTTGCAGAACAAAATTAGGAATATAAATCCTAGAGCCTTTTTTGTACCTTGTGCATCTCATTCTTTAAATCTTGTTGTAAACGATGCTGCCAAAAAACATTTGAAACAGTTAATTTCTTTAACATTATCCAAGAATTGCATACATTTTTACCTGCATCCCCTTATAGATGGGATATACTAAAAAGCAATATTCCTAAATTGACACTAAAGCCTGTAAGTGATACAAGATGGGAGAGTAGAATAAAAGTGGTGCGACCGCTCAGATTGCAATTAAGTGAAGTCTTAAAAAGTTTAAATGATATATTAGTTGATAATTCCAGAGACATGAAAACAAAACATACAGCTCAGTGTTTGTTCGATCAGATTACTTCTTTCAAATTCATTTGCTCAATTGTTATGTGGAACGATATTCTGTCAAAAATTGATGTCGTAAGCCAAATGTTACAATCTCCTGAATCTAATATAAATGAATCTTTTAATATTTTGGGTGAGCTCGTTAAATTTTTAAGGGAAACTAGATGCGATAAAGCCTTTAATACTTATATTAAAGACGCAGACGTTTTAGCTAAAGAAGTAAACATGGTATCCGAATTTCCAGTTGTAAGGTACAGAACCAACGTTCGCCACTTAAATTATGAAAGTCCAGATGAACTTGAGGAAGAAATAAAAAATACAAAAGAATTGTCAGAATACAATTTTATCTAGTAATTGTTGATACTGCATTAAATTCCATAAAGGAAAGATTTGAAATTCTGAGTGAATGTAATAATGTATTTAAATTTCTTTGTGAATTCAGAGAAATGATAGAAGAAAAAATTAAAAAATCTTGTGTTGATTTAGATGCTTCCCTTCAAATTAATAAAGATGGTGAATATATTAAAGATATTGATGGTTTTGAGCTCTTCAATGAGCTGATAACGTATAGAACGTTTAGCGGGGGCATTACAGAAACTGATTCATTAAAAAATTTGACATATATTGCATTTCCAAATCTATTTATAGCTTTGAGAATTTTTCTCACATTATCGGTTAGTGTAGCATCAGGTAAAAGGAGCTTTTCGAAACTCAAACTTATAAAAACATATTTAAGAACATCAATGACCCAAGACAGGTTCAGTGATTTAGAATTGCTAGCAATAGAAAAGGATTTGTCTGAAAAATTAGAATTATCAAATGTTATTGATGAATTTGGCAAATAAAAAAGCAAGAAGAGCAATGTTTAGACGTAATGACTGCATCTGTTTGGGAAGTTGTACATTTTGCACCTGTTTGATATAATTTATACATTCATTGTACTTTTTCTATTTTTATAAAATTAAAATAAATAGCCTAAAGTATATAAAATATTTTATGAATTTTCCTTTGTGTATTTTATGAATTTCCTTTGTCAATTAGGCTACATATACTGTCATAAAACGTACTAATAGTAATATTCTGGGCTATGCTATAAATGTATTCGAGATCTGCATTGTTAGGGTAAGGTTATACTAGTTTTTTTTTTCGAACATGTACAGCAGTGAATAGAACATATGCACAAGAATGGTGATTTTCTGTACAATTTTTTTCCGTCAACGTGGCCATCATCATTCTTGCATATGTTCTATTCACTGCTGTACATGTTCGGAAAAAAAAAACACTAGAGTAGCCTTACCCTCAAGGGCGGCCAATTATCTCTAGCACGCAGGCATCTAACAGTCTAAAATCGGCCCTGATTGAATCCAACATTATTTCAAAGCCGAATATAGAAACTCTAAGAGTTTCATGCTGAATGTATAAAAACTATAAAAGTTTCGACGGATCCTAGCGTAAGCCAACACCTGGTTCAGGCTAGGGCAACTCGTAGAAAGGTGGAGTAAATGCAACCTGAACCAGGTGTTGGCTTACGCTAGGATCCGTCGAAACTTTTATAGTTTCTATACATTCAGCATGAAACTCATAGAGGTTCTATATTCGGCTTTGAAATAATGTTGGTTTCAATATCCACTTAATATGTATAATTTCGCATCGCCGAAGTAAATCCATTTTGTCTCTTTATCTCAGTTATTAATTATGTTTCTAAATCTAATTTAAGCACTTCCGTTATTAATTATGGTTCGTAATGTTCATTAATATTCCTACTTCTCAGTTAATCTGTGAAAGCTAAAAAACTGCTGTTGAAAACAAGAAAATATGCTAATTTAAGAAGTTCGATGATAAATGCTTTTTTTTTTTTTTCATTCTTCTTTCATTGAATGTAACGACCAGGTTACTTGGAAAAACGATTCGATGCCCTTTGTTAAATACTGCTAATCTGTGGAATTACAAGAAAAGCTAAGGATAGTAATTTTTAACAATGTACAAACAATTTTCCGGCAAATTCCTAATTTTCTTCCGATGTGTTCTGAAGAGGAATTCTTGTTGATTATGGATCTTCAATAGTCAAATTTGCAGATCCCTTAATTACTTTCCCATTAAGATGCATTTATTTTGTAGATCCTTCTCTGACTAGATTACCTTCAAGAACTACAATCGTAGTCTTACTAGGACTGCGTTCATTTTCTCTGCTCTCTCTCTCTCTCTCTCTCTCTCTGATCTTCTCCTAGGATTGCTTTTAGATCTTCCCTGTCTGTTCAGAAGAGTGCTGCGTCATCAGGATATCTCAGGTTGCTAACTCACTTTACACCAATCTAATTCCTGACTCAAGCTGATCAAATGCTGTGCACGTAATGTAATTAGAAAAGTGGTGAACAGCTAAAAGAAGGTACGTATCCTTATTTAGCATCCTTGCTCACCCGAAATGCAGTTAATTTAATCCTAGAAGTGTTCTTATGGTGACCCCTTGCTCAATCTATGAATAAACTATCATCCTAACAGTGTGTGCTTAAAAGCCATTTCTCTCATTACAGCCCTGTGTGTGTGTGTGTGTGTGTGTGTGTGTGTGTGTGTGTGTGTGTGTGTGTGTGTGTGTGTGTGTGTCCGTCCGTCCGTCCGTCTGGTAGATGTGTCTGTTTTGCTATATGAATCCCCTAAGGGATGCACAATGTAGGAGTTGACTCTTTCCCAGACAGAATTTGCTTCTACAGAGAAAGAAGGTGATTTGCAATTTTCTGTATTCGAGTCTTTGCAATTAAAGAAGATGTGTTGTTTCGGTTATGTCATGGAGAAAAAAATTAATAAACTGCCTACTTTCTTTTCCATTCGGTGGAGTGCTAAATAGGAAGAAGAAGGAAATGCTTTTTCTCCAAGTACCTGGCTCTAATAGTTGAGAACAACTATAGTGTTACATAAAACATGGCAATAAGTAATGACTACTTTTTATAACTCAGAAATACTGGAGAATTGATTTCTTTCATCTTTACAGAGATCGGTAAACATTTTTAAAAAAAATGCTATTATTCAGGGAAGAGCTGCTTCCGGACCGTTAATTTGAGGCCAGGCTATGATTTTTACGCTCCAAACTGTTGCGAGTATCGCTAAGTGCTACAGAATAGCACAAATGTATCTGAACTGCCTGATAAGAAGCAGTTATTAATTTAATATATTTTAAAAAATTTATTGTGGTAATAGCAACTTTGAGGTAACAATTATTAAAATCAGTGGACTATGTAAAGAAAGGACAATATTCCAATTCAGCTTTTCCCCCATATCTAATGTAATAAGCAGAAAGAATGACAACATTTCAACTTTGATTCTCATTACATAATTTTATATTAAATATGCCAAATTTATCAGTATCTGTCAACATCGTCATGTGAATTTTCAAGTACCCAATGCTCTACTTAATGTTTTGTTATCAACGACCTTGTCTTTTATGCAGGTTTTATCACACTGAAAAAAATAATAAAAATCCGGTACATAAGTTTTGACTTTGCGGCTAAGTGCTAAGGCGAAAGGTAAGCAGACTTTTATTCATTTTTATTGCATCCGTTTCAAATTTACGTAGTGTTGTTCACTACGTAAATTTGAAACGTTCTTTGAGCAGCCGTTCACGTAGCTCTGTAGTTATATTATTTTCGATAATATATATATATATAAGATTAATGTAATGATTATTATATTAAAATTAATATATATATTAAGGATTAATGTTATTTTCCTCAAAACAAGAGAAAAATAGATTTATCACCGAAATGTCTGAAAATATAATAAATCGCACTTCCTCCCTTATGAAGTGAAGACTACTCTTGGATTAATGTAACGAAAATTTCAATAAAGTAAGGATATTTAAAATTTTTTTTTAACAGACTTGAAGCTTTCCTTGTATTTTGTAGAAAACATCCAATTTTCCATGTTTGGTCGGTTATTTTGAGTATTTACGAACAGAAGTAGGAGGCTTCAATATAAAATATATTTAGAATTTGGTCTCAGCCTTTGAGATTTGACAAATACATAGTGTTAGTGGTTCTACTTGTAATATGTAGTATCTTTAGAGGAAAAAGTACATTTTTAGAGGCCAAAAGACGTACGACCGGGATGTGTTATGATAAGAATGGCGAGGTGTGAGTAGACAAAGAAAAGACCTAATCTTATTTAGAGATAAGGGTGTAATGAAAGGTAAGGACAGGCGAAGTGAGATATTTCTATAGAGAAATCAGACAAAGACGTTTGTCTGATTTCTCTATAGAAATCAGACAAAGGAAGATCTAATTAGACCTGGAAGATCTAATTGTAAAGGGAGTTAAGAAATTCATAAAATTTCTTAACTCCCTTTACAATTTTATAGTAATTCTAAGTGTTGCAGAGAATTTTTTTTCAATATTTCAATAAAAGCAAGACTAATAAACGATAGGTTTTTAACTAATAATTAAAATTATAAATCTTTTAAGTAAACCTTCCTGCGAAATATTGTGTCTTGCGGATTTCGGCATCTTAGTTAAATTATCTTATTTTGTTAATTTATTTTTCTTCGGACGTTTGACAAATTCTTCTAATATTTATGCGGAGAGAGCCATGTTGGTAAAAAGAAAAAGTTTAATACGGACTCCAAGCAAAAACCTTATTTAGACGAACTAATAGGAAAGCAGCTAAATACATTTTTAGTTTATTGGCAAGAGGACCTAAAGTCGCACGAAAGACTCATTTGTTTTAATATTCGGAGAAGCTGAATAATGCTTACCAAAGGATGTATGATTTATTTGATGTATATAAAAGAGATAATTAAAAAGAGAACAAAGTGTTTTTATTTGTTATCCGTACGAGCAGTTCAAGGAAAGCAGTTTGACTTTTTTTATCCATCATTCAGAAGATTGTCGTAAGAGAAAGCAATCAGCCTTATCCACTCATCAAACAGGTTACTTTTTTTTTAAAAAATGTTTAATAGATAACAGGGTTGAGTAATTTCTACACTTCATCAAGAGCAGGTTGCAAAAAGTCGCGTATTAAAACGAGTAATACAACATGAGTGTGACCTTCAAAATGTCCTTCATAATGAAGGACATTTTGCATAATGTCCTTCATTATGCAAAAAGCGAAACCTTAGTTGCCGAGAGCAAAATTCCTCCCACATGGTATGAGGTCGACTAACTCATCTTTAACTGAAAAGCCATTTATAAAATTCTTCCAGTCTTAGACGTGATCAAATACAATTCTGTCAAATCAAAGGGCATTGTCTATATCTGTTGAAGTACGGCATCTCCCAGTTTCAATTACACCAACTTTATCCAGTAAAGAACAGTCCGTGCTAGAAAACAATCGCACATTACAAAGGATAATTAAAAACTAGGTTATTATATTTTTCCAATTCTTTTATTTCATATATATTTATATGGGGACCTCATTTTACATTTCCATCTGCAGTGCGATGTGTTGGAATATCAGTACGAAATTTTTAATAGTTCATTTTATTCGTTATATATTTATATATTGCGCGCGCGCGCACATACACACAATATATACGCTATATGCATACAATATGCATTCTCAGAAGAGGTATTTAGATTAATCGGAACAGGTTATTAATTACTAAGGAGGAAAGCCAGAAATAGGATGACCTGGAAGATCGAACTCTCCATAGCGAGAGAAATGGTGCATTGTAGTGATTCAGATTTATCAGCTAGTATTGGCAACATCCATTGCAGCTAACAGAATGAAATGGCAACGTGTGTTTTATATCTGATAAAAGCTGGTCTCATAAAGGCCACAAGTACGTGACATATGTGGACAGGAGTTAAAGAAGAAAGGAGGAATATCTTCACATTTTGTTTGAACAACTGAGGATTGTAGGTTGACTGAAGATTGAGGATCTTTAGGGAAGGCAGAGTGTGGAAGACTGTTTCAAAGAACAGAAGTAGATGGAATGAAAGAGGAGTCTGGGAAGTTGGCTCAGTTAGTTTATAGATGGACTGTAAAAGTTGTTGATTAGCAGTGGCTCTTGTTCTAATGATTTTGAAGGAATTATTGAGGTCAATTCAGCAGAACACTTTCTATGAAAGCATCTGTAGAAGAAGCACAGAGCTGAAACGGAACGTCTGTGAGAAAGATACTGAAGTGGATATGTGAGAGAGGGATGATTAATTAAACAGAGTGCCCTCTTTTGGATAGGATCGAGCAATCCTAGAGACTACTTTCGTGTACCAATACAAACATGGGAGCAATATTTAGCGATTTGTAATATTTTAACAATAATGTGGAATTTGTATAGAATTAACAGCTGTGAAAGTGCAGTAGTGTCTTGTGCAAAAATGTACACCAAGGTTTTTGAACTTTTCTGCTGCAGAAGCCGTACTTGAAATACATTTGTGTCAGGAAAGTTGGGGGTATACGTCATTCCAAGAACGGAAATCTGATTGTGTTTGAATATCTAAGTATTACTGAGGGTAAGGGAGGGATGCGAGCTCTTTCTTGCGAGAGATCAGAGAGGACTGACTTTTGGTGTGAGGATTGACTTATGTCCTTGTCCCACTAGGATATAGCTAGGGGATCGGAGTTCAGGCCATTGTCGTCTGAATCTTGAGGATTCTAATATTTCTTCACTACAATATTTGTCAAAGGAAAGGAGGAATGTAGTGTACCGTCATCAGCCAAGCTATGGGTAGGATCGAACGTCTGTGAGAGAGCAGGTCATTTTACACTAGGAAAAAAAGGTAAAAGAAGGGAGTACGCTGGGATACGTCTGCATTAATGGAGAGTTCCGATAAGAGAAAACCGTCCACCATGATATTTAGCAACCAGTTGAAGAATGTAGAAGGCAGGCCATAGGATGGCAGTTTGCTAAGTATACCCCTGTGCCAAACCCGATCAAATGCCTTTGAAATGTCGCAGGCAACCATTTGAGCTTATGCAATTTTTTCCATGGCTTGAGTCCAGACATGAGTGGTGCAAGAAAGATCAACTGGAGACCGCGAGTGGTGGAATCCGTACTATTGATCACTAATTTGTTGGTTTGTCTCTAAGTGGTTCAAGAGTTGGTTGATGATGATGAACTTCTCCATAATTTTAGAGAGAAGTGACAGCAATTGGACGGTAGTTCGTTGGACATTTATCACGTTTCTTTGGGAGCGCTGGGTATGGGCCTGTTTCCATGTTGTAGGGTAGATGTCAGTTGAATAGGATAGATTGAGTAGGCGATACAAGGTAGGTGTTATTTCTGGGGCACAAGTTTTAACACAGAAGGTAGAATACCGTCAGGACCAGATGCCTTGTATTCAGATTACTAAGGATTCTTTGCATTTCTTTATGAGTGACATAGAGAAAGCGGTTCTCAATGGAGTGGAGACAATTTTGCCCAGGTAGCTAATACAGGAACTGTATTAACGACCTGGGCAAAATTACCTTTAAGTGAAGTAACTACAGTACCATCTGGATGCAGAGTGGTGAATGTTTAGGTGGGCAAAAGTTACGTCCAGTGCTCTTGGTAAGGGGAGCAGAAGGAGTGACTGCCATTTAGGAAGGATGCGAGTTTGCAGCATTTGGCCCTTTCAAAGTTCTGATTTCATTTGGTGATGATTCTTTTACAGCTGTCGAGAGCTGCAGCATAGGCAAAGTGAGCAGCTGGCGTCTTGGTATCGAACCATTCGTGGTATGCAGAGGTTTTTTTCCTTTTACTTCGTTGGCGCATTTTTTCAGAACGAAGGCTTGGATAGTGGTTGAGAATTTGGAGTAGAATAAGGGATGAAAGCCTTCATGTATGTGACGACGACGACAAGAAGTTTGTGTAATGTGTAGTTTGGGAAGTTGAGGTGGACACTCGTTATTGAGGTTGGCGGTTGGCGTTATGATAGGAATAATAATTCTGGTTTAGATGATTGCAGGTGGAAATCCACATCGTTTATATTGCTGCTAAGGTGAAGTGGAATGGGGAAACTTTTTTATATAAGCATTCATATTGTTGAATTCTTTGAGGGCTTTTTGTTGGATTTTTGTTTTTTATGACTTTTAACTATTGTTTTATGATCAGCAGTAAAATCGCATTTCTTTCGGTTGTGATCCATTGTATGCGATGAGAAAGAGATAAAAAGAGAGTGGGGGGGGGGATGAAAGGTGACAGACTCGCAAACAAACCGCCCACACAGAGGGAACTCTGTCTATGTATGGCCTTGAGAGCCTCGTCACTCCCCACAGCCACTGTATTTGGTCTTCCCCCAGTTACGTGCCAAAATACGTTCCTACAGGATTCGATGCTAGCTGATCAGGAAGCCTCCAGATTCGTTACTAATTTGTTCGTTCCGTGCATTAACCAAGGGCCGGCCTGCGGAAACGTTTTACTACTGTGCCTAATGGGGTAGGGTTCGAGCACCTACAGTGTGATTGGTATATCCCTGAAACATCACTCTCGGTACATGTTGGAAGAGAGAGGAGGAAACAGAATGCGGAACACTTGCTCTAGAGACAAACATGGCTTCAATCACTTCAAGTCTCTAATAAGCAAATGGGACGAATATAAGTGGGACAAATCGGTATTCAAAATCTGTGAGAAAAAGATTCGCCTGTTTTCGAGTAATGTTTTCTTTTTACAAAAGTGGCATTGAATAAAGCAAAACTGAACAGACGACACACTAAGAAATGTTGGGTTGGTGCTTAAAAAACTGGATTTAAAGAAGAAAACAATGGTTTCCAAGAATGGAAACAAGCAGCTGTAATAATGCCAGTCACGGAAAAAAAAAACGCATGCGCTCATTACACAGAAAATGTACATTTAATATATATCTGAATATTCAAAGTAGTTCTATTTTCAGAACTGTACGATACAATGGAGCTCCAAGGAAAAGTCGCCATCGTCACAGGAGGTGCTAATGGAATAGGGAAAGCAATTTGCGAGGCTCTCGCCAATCACGGTTGCAAGGTAAGCTCAGAAAATTTTATGTAACAGGAAATTGTAGTAAAGCAACTGAGTATTTAGATATTTTTAAAGTTGATATTTTAACAACAATGCTAAATATATCTATACTGAAATAGAAGAATTTTTGTTTCAAACGAAGATGGCTTGAAATCAAGATAGTTTCGACACTTTGCTGAAAGATTATAGGGTTGTGTTTATTTCCTTATTCGCTGGTGGGAGTTCTTGTGTAATGCATAACAAGGAAGTCTTGAATTCCGGCCAATACAATTATTTTATTTGTTTAATTGCAAATACAATTCAAAAGATAATTGCAATGCTGAAACTAACGTTCACATGTAAGATAAGGATGTTATTTTGCCTCTTTACAAGGCTTTGATAAGACCTCACTTGGACTATTGTGAGCAGGTCTGGTCTCCTGGATTCGTTGTGATTCTCATATATTGGAGAGAGTACAAAGGAGAGTGTAAAAATGATATCAGGATTGTGGAATAGTGGTTATGAAGACAGATTGAGTACTTGTAGATTGCAGACACTAGCAAACAGGAGAAAGAGGGGTGATATGATTGAGACTTACAAACTGCTGAAAGGGTCATACAGGTTTCAATTGATGGAATGTTTCAATTTATGGAGGGTGGGAAAAGGACGAGAAGGGGCATCCCTGGAAGCAGAGAATGAAGGCCGTCAAGAAGGGTGTGAGGGCTAGATTTTTCTCTCATAGGGCGGTGCGTGATTGGAATGGAGTGCCATTGGATGTTGTGAGTGCAAGCAGTGTGAATGAATTCAAGAATAAGTATGATAGCTGGTGTGTGTGTGTGTGTGTGGTATTTGGCCTCCCTCGATGAGTCTCTGACTCCCTGGAGGTCGCTCTTAATAATAATAATAATAATAATTATTATTATTATTTACAATGCAAACAGGCCTATACGGTTATTGGGCGTGAAGCAATAAGAACATAAACACCAAAGAAAATTATATTTCCCATCCTATTTTCCTGTACATATTAGACTACTTTATATCATGAAAGGGATAAGTTCCATTGGCTTTTATAAATGGGGTTTTTAAAAGAAATGAGCAATCTCATAATAATCAGAAAGAAAAAAAAATTACTCGTTTCATGTTTTTTAAATATCAAAAAAAAAAGGATTTTGATTGGTCACGAGAAAAGAAAACGACCAACTGCGATGGTGAAGAAATCAGTAAGAATTTATAATTTACTAAAGTTTGAAGGGAGTTAATGTGCAATGTACATATAAAAATCAATCAATAAATAAAAATGGAAATAATAAAAACGATGGCGACCATTAATGCATTGATATACTTCCATCACATAAAACAGCTTCGTACGGTGTAGCATAGAAGTCAGCTCTACAAAGGATTCTTACACTAACAATGTAGTACACAGTAATATATATCGTAGATATATGTAGTATATAATCACCTCCCACTTTATACACTGATCCTCCCACATTGTGGTGAATGATGAGGCTTCTCCTCACAGGCAGTCAACTGTGAATATCCGGAATCAATTTAAGGAAAGAAAGAAATCGACTAAGTAATAAAAGATGCTCTAAAAAGGCTTTCAGCTATGCAGGATTTGCTGCCATGAAACGAATATACACTCAGTGACCAAAATATTCGGGGAGTTAGCCTGATAAATGGAAACTACCAGAATAACAGACGAGTGACGATAATGCAGCAAGCAGCTTATTTAAATCGGCAGTAGAATACCTCGAAGTAACACTCAAGTGCAATCGTAATTAATAAATCCCGTGGTCTGAGTAACTTCTAAGACCATACATAGTGAAATAGCTGGTTATTACCACAGAAGCAATTAGGTTCCGAGGGTATCATGTCTGTAAAGGCGTGTGATTTGCTGTTAATATCTCTGTTTGCTGTGATAAAAAAAAACAACTAGAATTTTCGCTAAAATAAAAAACGTTCCTAATTCTCGCGAGAGACCAACTAACTCGGCTTCACTTCGAGTGATCTCTCTAATATTAACAGGCTGGCGTGACAAACAAGGCTGGTAATGTGTCTGAAATTAGCAGATTGTTGTGTCAGTTAATTTTCCAAACGCTGCCTGTTTTAGAATGAAAAACATAAGAAAAAACTTTACGACACCACCTCCACTTTATAAGACAGGTTAAATCCCTTTAAAAAGCTTCTTTTAAAGGCTTTTCGCTTCCTAGCAGGAATTTGAAGGAATTTAACCTAGGTCTTTCAAACAAAAAGAGGACTACATACTGAGCAATTTACAGAAACTAAATGGAGAGAAGAGAAAATGGGATACATCAAACGGTTTTGAATTAAGAATGGAGATTAAATAATTATATGAAGTAGGTGTATGCCTACTGATTTCATGTATTCATCTGGCCGGCTTTGTTTGTTCTACCGCAGGGATTCTCAACCTATGGTTACGCGTACCACTGGTGATATGTGAGCCACTGCCTTACTGGTACATCTAATATCTTGAATTAAATATAGTAGTACGCCACTGGAAAAGGTTGAGAACCGAATGAAATCTGGAGATTTCAGTAGGGAAAAAACTTTACACTTCTAAATGACAGGTTAGCACATCCTTAGATGAAAAATTCTTGTAAGTTGTACCAATTACAGACGGAATTTGATTAGCTGTATTGACAGCTGATGATTATCATCAATATCGGGTGAACTACGAAGTCTCTCTATGAACACTTATGATGCTGCAACAAGGAATTAAATAGGGTTGCCCGTTAGTGTAAAAGTGCTTCTTTAAAATATAACCGAAGAGTTAATAAATAGGACAAGGTTTTAGTTAAAAAAAGTAAACGGGGTTTTGTAAATCACACATGATAATTGAAGCTGAGTCTGGTAAGGTTGCAACTGAGTTCTTCTACAAATATGTTTGAAGAGAATATGAAATTTTAAGCAAGCAAGATGTAGTAATCTTCAACCATCCTATTAGTAAATAAAATATTATATTAAAAATGTATATAAATTTATGCGATTTCGTTATCTTGGTCTTAAGGTGTTAGGTTTTCGGTAACATGATAGGACCAAACAAGTTAGTTTTATCATAAACGTAATTCATGTCAAGATAGAGACGGTTATTTCAATCTGCCTAAGTGTGCCAATTGGGGATTTTCAGACAGGTGGCAGTTTCCTTTTTTTGGGGGGAAGAAACACCCAAGTTTCTGGAAGAAACTCCTTGATAGATTCACATCAGCCTACTGTTAGTTGAAAATACCATATAAATGTTCTTCGCCTAATAGATGATATTCGAACCCAGATTTCCAATCAAAGAATACCGCCAATATAAAACGAGTTACGTAAGCTCTTTATGACGATAATTGAAAATTCAAATTGAAAGAAAACATTTCACTTCAACGAAATGATAGCATCCTCCTTACTTTAGAATAACAGTATACATAAAATCTGTCCTGTAAATGCACAACGTGAGAGGGAATTTTGTAAAAAATAAAATAAAATAAGGGTATAAAATCACCTTCAGTTTCGAAATTACACATCAACAGATTACTTTTGTGTTTCAGAGAAACAAAATAAATATTAAATGTTAATTTAGGTGTGTATAGCAGACGTGATCGTGGAGAAAGGTCAGTCCACTACTGCCGAGATCAATGAGAAACATGGAAAAGGAACTGCAATGTTCGTGAAATGCGATGTCACTTCCGATGAGGAATTCGAAGGTAAATAATGCTTTAGCTATTTCATCTTTTTATACTAAATAATAACAAATAGGTAAAATATTAATTTCTGAAACAGCAGAGCAATTCGGGAGGAGAAGTAAGATATATAATGGAAACACAGACTGAAATTTTGTTTACGTCAAAATTTTCTAATAATAAAATATTGACTTTTGCAATTATTTTAATACCATCTTAATTTAAACTTCATATTTAAATACAGCCTAGTAGTAGTCCAGTCACTCTGAACAAGATCAAGAGAAGATAAGGATTTGTGACGTAATTATGTGTGATTTGATCAGTGAATTCATGAGTATGGAATGTTTGAAATTTCGCTTGGAAACGCGTGTCACTGACGTTATGGTGTGTCTTTTTGTTCGCCTATGGCATTCTAGATAATTGTTTGCATATGGAATTGTGAGTGATGGTTAGAGTATGGAATTCTGACAAGATTGAGATGTCGATAAGATAAGATGTTAACTTAAATGGCAACTTTTTTACAATAATTAAAGAGAATTGCATTAAAGTATAAAGTTATGGTTTTATATATCAACTTCTAAACAGAATAACTGAGAAAGAATTTCACGGTTGAAAACACACCAACAACACAAAACACAAAACTTTGGTTCATTTTAGTTTACAAATACATATTTTATTTTGCTTTCGCTTTTATTTACAAGCATATTCACAGAGAAAAATTCGAACATGTAATTACCTAGAAATATTTCAACAGATTTATTTTACACTCTTAACCTTTTCCAATGAGTTCAATAAAGAAAATGTTCATAACCCACTGTTTCCTGATTATATTACATCAAAATAGCAGGTCACACAAAACAGGCTTAATACCCGACACCATAGGAAGCACAGCTCCATACATCTGATAAAGTGTATGGAGAAAAAATGGAATTTTTTCTCCATAGAGAAAAAATTCCATGGAGAAAAAATGGAATTTTTTCTCCATGGAAAAAAAGCTGACATAGATTCTTGAAATATTTGAAGGTTGGCATGAACAAATCAGACTAATAATTCACTGAGTGGTTTCTGGATACGACACCATGCCTCCCTAAACTTTCCAGGTATTCTTTTGTCACCAGATATACACAAGCAGTCTTCATATAATGTTCATAAAGTCTCAAAATAAAGAATCTTTATCGAACTGAATAGTCTTGAAAGTCTAATTTTACCATTGGTGACGTTAGATGGTGAGCAATAATTTTTCCTATGATACAAATATATGGTAATTCAGTTTCCAAAAATAGTAAATTATTATCAATTTGGTATATTTTTGGTGAAAATCTCTCAGCTTCTATACAACTAATAGAGAAACTTTATTTCCACCAGCTCCTTTATCATCGACCATTAGTTCCCCATCTTGGCATTTGAGAATATAACAGTCCCAGAGGTCCAATTTGTAGTCTACTCTTCTTGGCAAGTAGGTGAGGATATCAAACCACTTCCTGCATAACTTTTCCCAAGTGGTCTTGGATAACCATATCACAGTGCACGTATCTTCTAAATAATAATCGGGTTTCATCCTTTTAGAGCTATGTGAAGAGTTTTATCTAATGCTATTATCCTGAAGAAAGAAAATTTCAAAGACTTTTGTGGCTCACCCATTATTTTACTTTACTGGACACACAACACCACAACATGATAGCTGCACTGGATGAACGATTGCAGTAACTGAAAAGACACTAGACTCGATTGTTTTTCCTTATATTACTGTTTAACCTGACTATTTCTTCAAATATGTAACATTTAAGCAGATGACTCAAGGATTTGTTTTTGCATGTTGGTGGATATGATGTTGATGTGATTTTATCTTACTTTGTGACATCATAGTGCAAAGCTTATATCTGTAGCTAGAATGGTTTTCTATAGCATTTATCCTTATTATGTTAAGTATTTTTTTTGAACACAACTAAAGAAATTATTTATTATTGTTTCAACTGAACATTAGATGTGATACTATACTTTTCACGTTAGATCTTCCCCACTAAAAATTCTGGCTATTAATTTGACATCCAATTCCTTGTGCGTCCAAGCTACCTCTGCAGCTGAATTTGTTTTTACAAAAAACGCTGACATAGATTCTTGAAATATTTGAAGGTTGGCATGAACAAATCAGACTAATAATTCACTGAGTGGATTCTCAAAAAAGCCTCTTTATTTTTGAAAACACCATCGAGAGTTTCTAATATTACTTGCTCAAACAGCATTTTTGATGTAAGAGCAAGTGACTAATTCTGTCATCCATATGTCTGAAATTGTTTGGTGAAGGGTGACAGGGTAGTCAAGAGGGTAATGGCAATCTTCCCGACAATGACCCCCCCTCATCCATTCTACTCCAGAAGATGTCCCAATGATCCCCTCACCTCCTCTCCTCCAGTAGATGTCCGCTCATTCACAGGAGATAAGTAACCTCTCTGTTTGCAGATATCTGATAATGTCACTTACCTCAAACTATTAGTTGATAGTTTGAGGTAAGTGATGTCACCCAAATGAACTTAGTGATGTCACCCAAACTATCAGTTTGGGTGACATCACTAAGTACTCTACAAGAAGAAAACAAAAAAAGACAGAGCTAGCAAATAACGTAATTGTGGATTTTTTAATGGATAATATACAAAATGAATAAAATAGTGGCAATTTGCTTACTATATTAGATGTATCAAACAGATTACAATAAAAAAAACCGAAAGAAATTTGCATCATTGCAGACAAATCTTGTGAAATATCTTGCCACAAACTAATCAGAGCCTTTTTTGAAAATACACTTAGTGAATTCTTAGTCTTATTTGTTCATACCAACATACAAATATTTCAAGAAGAAACTGTGTCAACTTTTTTCGAAAAAAAATTCAGCTACAGAAAGAACTTGGAAGCACAAGGAATTGGATGTTAAATTAATAGCCAGAATTTTTAGTGCAGAAGATTTAATATGAAAAGTATATTATCAGACCTAATGTTCAGTTGAAACAATAATAACAATAATAAATAATTACTTTATTTGTGTTGGAAAAAAATACTTAACATAATAAGGATAAATGCTATAGAAAACCATTCAAGCCACAGATATAAGCTTTGCCCTATGATGTCACAAAGTAAGATAAAATCACATCAACATCATATCCACCAGGATGCAAAAACATGTCCATGAGTCATCTGCACAAATGTTGCATTTTTGAAGAAATGGTCAGGTTAAACAGTACCATAAGGAAAAACAATCGAATTGAGTGTCTTTTCAGTTACTGCAATTGTTCATACAGTGCCACTATCGTATTGTGTTGTGTGTCCAGTAAAGTAAAATAATGGGTGAGCCACAAAAGTCTGAAAATTTCTTTCTTCAGGAAAATAGCATGAGACAAAACTCTTCACATAGCTCTAAAAGGATGGAAACCGATTATTATTTTAGAAGATACATACGCTGTGATGTGGTTATCCAGGACCACTTGGGAAAAATTATGCAGGAAGTAGTCTGATACCTTCGCCTACTTGCAAAGAAGAGTAGATTACAAATTGGACCTTGGAGACTGTTATATTCTCAAATGCCAAGATGGGGAACTAATGGTCGATGGTACAGGAGCTGGCGGAAGTAAAGATTTCTCTATTAGTTATGTAGAAGAGAGATTTGTACCAAAAATGTATGAAACTGATAATCATTTACTATATTTGAAAACTGAATTACCATATATTCGTATCATGGGAAAAATTATTGCTAACCATCTGACTTCATCAATAGTAAAATTAGACTTTCAAGACTTTATTCAATTCGATAAAGATTCTTTATTATGAAATATTTACGACCATTAAATGAAGATTGCTTGTGTATATCTGGTGAAAAAAGAATACATGGAAAGTTTAGGGAGGCACGGAGTCATATCCAGGCTAACACCTTACCAGATGTAAGGGGCTGTGTTTCCTATGGTGTTTACTCTTAAGACTGTTTTCTGTGACCTGCTATTTTGATGTAATGTAATCAGGAAACAGTGGGTTACAAACAGTTTCTTTATTGAACTCATTGGAAAATGTTATGATTGTAAACTCAATCTTGTGAAATATTTGTAGGTAATTACATGTTCGAATTTTTCTCCATGAATATACCTGTAAATAATAATTCAACAAAATAAAATATGCATCTGTAAACTTAAATGAACGAAAGTTTTGTGTTGTTAGTGTGTTTTCCACAGTGAAATTTGTATTCAGTTATTCTGTTTAGAAGTTGATATATAAAACCATAACTTTATACCTTAATGCAATTATGTTTAATTATTGCAAAAAAGAAGTTAATATTTCTTTAGGAAAAGTAATGAATTTTTGAAGATCCAGAAAGTTACATCTGTACGAAGACCATATATGTAAAAATCGATGACAAAGACATCTTTAACCAGAATCACTAACACAGATCATAATACAAGAAAATTAAATGTAAAAATAAAGAAATATATATATATATATATATATATATATATATATATATATATATATATATATCACTACTGTGAAATTAATGTCGGGAATGGGAAAAAAGTGAGGAAAACTGATAACCTATAGTTAATTATTTTAAAAATTGTTTAATGTTACCTATTGACATTGAGTTATCTGTAAACATTTCGTTCGTATATTCGAAAACCAGAACTGATAATCTCAATTAGAATGTTGGTGTCATTAGCATCACAGACGGACCGAGTATAAACAAGAAAATGGAGGATATGAGTCATGATTAGTCACCATTGACTTTACACTCACATAAACATAACACTATAAGCTAACGTTTTAAATGTTTGGAACTTTTTAGCATAGAAATTAACAAAGTATGCTACAGAGGTAATATTCATTTGAAATAACAATAACTAACTTTTTATTTGTGCTGGCAAAAGAAGTTTGTAATAAGAAATCGCTAACACAGAGTCCAACCCTTGTTTATCTAATTTCCTTTAAACTTACTAATGCTAAAGAAAAATATAACATTTTGAAAAAAAAATTTAAATTTCAGCTGCAGAAATAACTTTGAAGCACAAGGAATCGAAGGTAACATTAATAGCCCGAAGGGACAACAAGTTCATCCCCACAGTTTTGCAAGCAAAAGCAGCTTCTGTATGCCAACAAAGGAGACATAAAAAGTAGAGTTTGAAAGCATATTTTGAATTTTAAAGTAAAATAGAGAAAAACAACCAATCAGATTTAAAAAATATATAGAAGCATATCAAAAGCCCGCATCATGTGATGCAAATGTTTGGGTTACAGTATTCCAAATGATGAAAACAATATGGGTGTGAATGTCAAAACTTAATTTGTCTTAATATCTGTTTAGTTATGAATGCGAAAAGAAAAATTACGAGTGCAAATTACCAAGTCTTAGTGAAATATGTCACACTACACTGTGAAAATTAACAGAAAAGGTTACGGGTGACTTTACTTTACTTCCAATCCTTGTTTCTCTCATTTCCCGTATTTTTCTTTTGAAAATATGGGAGTCTAAAGTATAATCTTTGGAAGTTGTAACAGAGGAATTAAGATGAAAATTATAGTACCAGACCTAATATTCAGTTGAAATAAGAATAAATAATTATTTGTGTTGGAAAAAATACCTAACATAATAAATGAGTTAAAAAAATATCACTACTGTGAAATTAATGCCGGGAACGAAAAAAAAACCCATAATGCTACACGAGAACAACAACAGCAACAAAAAAAAACTCATCTGTCGTGTCAGAATTCCATACTCTAACCATCACTCAGAATTTTACACACATGACAATAACGTCCATTTCCACTTCAATGCAATGATGTCGTATTGGACAGAAACCTATAGGAACAATAATCAAGTGCATTTCGTTCTTTCAGGCCACAGATCATCTTGCGTGTATGTTGTGTTGTACTGTTTTGTGTATCCTATAAAGTAAAATAATGGGCGAACACAAAAGGCTTTGGAATTTTTCTTTCTTCAGGAAAATAGCAAGAGAGACAAATCTTGTGAAATATTTCTAGATAATTACGTTTTAATTTTTTATTGTGAATATACATGTAAATAATATTTCAGTCACATAAATGCGTATTTGTAAACTTAAATGAACAATTAAGGTATCGTTGATGTGTTCTCCATATTTAAGAATATTTATTCTGCTTAGAATTGTAATAAAAGTAACATTTAATTAGTTTTAGAAATGTGAACATGAAAGGAAAAAAATGTGTGTGTGTTCGAAGGGGGATGCGGGGAACACTACTGATAGCCTATAATTAATCATTTTAGAAAATGTCTAACTACAACCTATTGAGAAGTAAAACATGAAAGGAAAAAAAATAGTAAAACTGAGATTCCAGTAATTAATTATTTTAGAAAATGTAAACATGAAAAAAAAAGTGTGTGTGTGCGTTTGAGGTGAATGGGGTACACTACTGATATCCAATAGTTAATTATTTTGGAAAATGTAAACATGAATGAAAGAAAAAAGATGTGTATCCTATAAATAAATAAATGTGTATCCTATAATCTGGTCTCGTGTGTGTTTGAGAAGGGTGAGGAGGACACCAGTGATATCCAGTTATTAATTATTTTAGAAAATGTCTACTGGTATATTAAAAAATATTCTCCCATAGTTCCACAATCGAGCCAAAGACCCCAAAACTTGACCAAATATTCTCCCAGAATTCCAATCGCTAATCATTAACCATAATGCGACACACAAACAAAAAGCTCATCTCATGTCAATGAAATACACAGCCACATCCCAGAATTCCATGCTCTGACCATCACCCGCAATTCCATACGTGAACTATTAACCATAATGCCCCTCATGAATGAAAAGCTCATCTCATGTCAATGACAAACACAACCCTATCCCAGAATTCCTCTCTCTAACCATTACCCAGAATTTCATACTCTAACCATCATCCACAATTCCATATGCAAACAATTACCCCGAATTCCACATGCGAACCAAAACACACAACGTGATGTCTCAGACAGATATATCCCCCATGGAAATTCCAAGGATTCCATACTCGATCTTATCTCTATCACCCACAATTCCATACGCAAACAATTACCCAGAATTCCATATGCGAACAAAAAGACACAACGTGACCTCAATGACAACCATGTCCCCCAGCGAAAAAATTCCAAACATTCCATACTCATGACGTCACTGATCTTATCAGCCAATGATGTCACGAATCTGGTCACTCTGAACAAGATCAGAGTGACCAGACTACTAGCCTTGCTATAATAGTGGAATAAAGCATACAGATGATTAATTACTCGTGTTTTTTTTTCTTTTTCTTTTGAAGGTGTGTTTCAGGAGGTGATTTCAAATATGGGTCGAGTGGACATTGTCGCTAACAATGCTGGAATACCTTCAAATGACTGGCAAAAGATGGTGGATGTTAATCTGGTAAGTAATTTATGATGTTGCTTCCACCCATGAAAGGTTTATTTGGAAACCTTACAGTACATTAGTACTGTGGAAGAGATAAGAATTTTTTTTATTTTTGTTGATTTTTTTACATTTATTTTTTACTTAGTCTAGAAATCCTGCTTTAGAGAATACTCAGGCCTGGAATAAGCGGGACGGCGGTGGTCTCACACGGGCGATAAAATTCATCTCCCATCTCACACGTTCGTGAACCTAACAAAGAATGTCGGAAGTTTAGCTCAATTAGTGACGGATCGTCATCATTACAATGAGACCCGATTAGATGGTAATCGTTTGACCTTGATAGAGGAACCTGCTACTTGTGAACCAAAACGATTTAAAATATTATGGATTTCTTTGTATTATTCATTAGCTTTTAGCTGATTCCAGTGCTTATGAAAATTTAGGTATTCATTTACTTATTCAATGAATAAGTTCTCAAAAAAATTAGCCGCAAGGAAACGCAATGGAATTTTGTAGTTTTGATAACTTTAAGCAACAACAAGTATTAACAAAATCGTTTATTAAAGTATAATTTGAATACAGATTAAACATAGCGCATAATACTATTGACGATTTATACTTTACACTTTAACTACCGAACAGTTCGTTAGAGTGCAAATTGCACTACAAACACCTCCCTTATTATTTACAGATAAGATTAGTTTAGGAAATTTGTTGACAGTTGTATGGAAGGTATTAATACTTACAGGACAGACTTTTAAAAACCATCTTCTCAAAGGTAATTAGGCGACTTGGCCGGAAGATATTATTATTAGTAGTAGTAGTATTTTAATACAATAATTTAGGTCGAATGGATAGAATGCAATTAGAAAATAGAATGTGAACTTAGAAAAGCCAAACTATAAGGACAAGCCAGCGGATGGGGAGTACATTGGGAAGTGAATTTTGTATACTATTAAAATATGTCTGGATACTGCGGCAGTTATAAGAGGACAGGCTTGATGGGAAAGTCAACTAAAACTAAAAAGAAAACAGATCTTAAATCTGAAGATAGTAACATTATCAAAATGTGAGAGGGAGCAAAGTAAAGACCTCTCTTTCAAGAAATAACCCAAGACTGTTTTGATATAATTGAAGTTCACTACATTAACTGCACTCTCCCTCTGAGAATGGTGAGGAGGGTCTACTGTATTTAAGATATTAGTTAAGGAATATCTTTAAACTTGAATCATTTGAGTACTACAAGGTTTCTAGAATGAAGACGAGTGGAGAATACTGTCGTCAGCAAAACTATGGAGAGGATTTGCATTTAGAAAGAAAGAGAGAAGAAACTCGATGTATAGAAGAAGAGCGTGGGCCAGAGGCCTGGGATATTCCAGCACTATGCATATTTCTGTCTGTATCTTCAGAAGTTCCAAAATACTACTTTTGTATATCCCGATGTATCACTTGCAGGAAGCTGTCGGATTCTTGCGATACATCATTCACTCATCTGGTCTGGTCTGTCTCGAGATCTGAGATTTTTTATTCCTTAGAGAATTTCGGTTTTCTCTTCTTATGTATAAACCTACTAGCAACACATTTGTAGTATGACAAGTCAGTTATACATCATCATGCGTATCAAGGATTTGGGCCTAGCATGGCCTTCCGGCCTTAGAAGTCATCGTTTAAGAGGGTGTCCCGCTTTTCTTTTTCCTAATGGCCTGTACTTTAAGACTTGTTTTGGTAATCTTTCTGTTTTCATTCTTTGAACGTGTTCCACCCATTTATGTTTATATTTTTTAATTTTTTCTATTACTGGTTCTTGGTTTAATTCTTTCATAATTTCTTCGTTTTTTGTGTGATCAAATAGGGTATACTTTGCAGTTTTTCTCATAAACTTCATTTCTGCTGTTGTTAATCTTTGTCTTTTTGTTTTATTGTCCAGATTTCGCTTCCATACATTAAGACTGGTAGGGCTAATGTATTGTATACTTTTTAGTCTGATTTATTTTTGAACTAGGTTTGGGTTTAAATATAGAGTTAATTACAACTGTTGTTTTTAAATATTTTGCAATAAATTTTTACGTTTATATCTTTTTCATTTTCATATGTGATCATACATCCTAGGTAATTAAATGAATTCACCTGTTCTAAGATCTTGTTATCTATTACTATTTTGTTATTGCTGGATCTTGTCCTTTTAGAGTCCATAGTTTTTGATTTTTCTGTTGATATTATCATACCATAATCTTTGGATATCTCATTTAGATTTAAAATAGCTTTCTGTAAGTTATCTTCAGAATTTTTAATTATTATTTGGTCGTCGGCAAAAAGGAGAGTGTTCAAGTTCACTGCAGGAGAAAGTTTAATACTTTCTCCTACAGTGATGTAAATTTTTATTCCATTTTATTATTATTTCATTTAAGTAAATATTAAAAAGAGTTGCGGAGAGGGGACATCCCTGTCGGACCCCTTGGTTTGTCTCTTAGATATGATAGCTCGTGATTTAATCTTATTTGTATTTGATTATTTTCATATATACTTGTGACAGCTTTTAGGATATTATTTGGTATTTGTCTTTCTTTTAATATGTTAAATAATATGTTTCTTATAACTTTGTCAAATGCTTTTTCAAAGTCAATAAATGCAATATATGTTTCTAAATTGTATCCTCTTCTTTTCTCTATTATTAATTTTAGGCAAAATTAATAATAGAAAAAAATATAGACTCAGCCTTTTAGGCAAAAGGCTGAGTCTATACATGATCGTCCTTTTCTAAATCCATTCTATACCTCTAGAGTAAAGTTTTCGGAATATTTCATTAGTTTGTTATTTAAGATTCTGCTATATATTTTGTAACAGGAATTTAGCATACTGACACCTCCATAGTTTTTAGGGTCATCTCTATTACCTTTCTTAAAGATAGGAATCACAATTGCTTTTTTCCATTCTATTGGGGGGATACCAGTTGAGTAAAGTTTATTTAAAAATAATAAGAGTCTTTCTTTGAATCTTGTTCCTGCGTATTTATATAGTTCTGAACTTAGCTTATCTTCTCCAGGTGATTTTCCGTTTCTTGTTTCTTTCAGGCTGATTTCTAATTCTTCTTTGGTTATTTCTTTTTCATTGTCGTTAATTGTTTTGCCAGTTGTCTTTTTTAAAAGATTTGTCTGACCACAATTCTGTGTAGTAATTTAGAAATTCCTCTAATTTCAATTCGGTGTTTAATTTTAATGTTTTCTTTGGTATCTGCATTTAAGTGTTTCAAAATCTTATATACATTGGGTCTTATTTTATATAAATTATGTTCTAAATTAGAAATAAATTTGTTCCATGATTCTGTCTTTTTCTGACTTCTCTTTTAGCTACGGCTCTTATTCTTTTATATTCTATTTCATCTTCTAACCTTTTATTGCTTAACCATTTGTTGATAGGCTTCTTTTTTTCTTTTTGATTATTTCTTTGATTGTATCATCCCAGATCTTCAGTTTTTTCCTTTTATTGAATTTTTTGGTCTTTCCTAAGCTTTCATTTGCTGCAGCATTTAGTATCGTTTTTATATTAAGCCATTCTATTTCTTCGTTTTGTTTTATTTTATCTAGATATTGGTTAATTCTTTGTTCATTTAGCCATTTTTTTTTTGTCGTTCAATAGTCTAGATTTATAAACAAATGCTTCATTTTTTCTTTCTGTTCTTGTTACTTGTAGCCATTTAGGTGGAAATCTTAATTTTATTTTAACAAGGAAGTGGTCACTGCTTATTTCATATCCTCTGTGAACTTAACATCTAGTGAAAATTTGATGTCTTTTCATTTAATATAAAGTAATCTAATATTGATTTCCATCCTCTTGCTGCCCAAGTATATTTATGTATGTCTTTATGTTTATAGAAGGAATTCATTATTTTTAGGTTATTATAAACTACAAAGTCAATCAACTTTTTACCATTCCTGTTTAGAGTATGTTCTCCATGATGTATTCCTATATTATTATTAATTTTCGTGTTTCCAATTCTTGCATTTAGGTCTCCTGCTAAAATTACCTAATCATTTTTATTCATTTTATTATATATGTTTTGTAGCTGATTATAAAAATTAATATTATCCTAATACTATTACACTTTTTTATAAAATCTTTATCAAGCAGCTTTATTTTTATCCTCCTACATGTTTCGCCAATCTGTTTCTATTGGCATCCTCAGGGAATACAAATCAGTAAGCACAAAATGAAGGTTACAGACTAGGTTATAACCGATGGTTCTAAATCATACAAAAATTGGTATTGTGCGTGACAATGTGCGTGTCTCGTTAACGTGATTTATTCGTGATGACTCATGACGTAATTGTTATGAAAGTTCATTTCTTTGATATTTAATGATCTGATAAAAGTTTTCCAAATTTCTGGTAAAATTAGACCTTGATTCTTGTTTAGGTTTTCAGTTTTACGGACGACTATAGCTGCTTATTTAAAGGTTCTTGAATGGTAGTTATCTTCTATGTATGGCATAAGGCTCTTATCCCACTCAATGTGATGGTTAGTAGAGGCAAAGTGGCATGAAAGGCCTGAAATGTCTTGTCTGTTATTTCTGACATATCCTATGTGTTCTTTCTTTCTCGTTTCGAAGCTTCTAGATGTCTGACCTACGTAACTAATACCACATGAGCAAGGAATATTATATACTCCAGAGTATTTGTAGAATGGGTGAGGATATTTCGGTGATCTTAAAAATTTCCGAATAATATTGATTGGTTTGAATGCCACTCTGATCTTATGTGGTTTTAAAAGTTTAGCTAATTTTTTGGAAAGGTTGTTGACAAAAGGAATCGTAATTGTACTGATGTATTGGACGTCATCACGTTGTCGATGTGGTATATCAGTAAATAGAATCTTGTTGTAGAGTCTTTTAGGGTAACCATTTAATGGAAATGGTTACCCTAATTTTTTCCATTTCTAATCACATTAGAAATGGAAAAAGATAAAAAACTGCCATTCCTTGACATTTTAATAAAGAAACAATCCAATAATAGTATCAACCTATCTGTATACAGAAAACCTACAAATACTGGACGTTACCTCCATTTCAACTCAGCTCATCACATAGCTCAGAAACTTAGCATTATCAATAGTCTCAAGAAAAGAGCTATACAGTATACGACAGACAAGGATGACCTACTAACGGAATTAACCACAATTTCCAGAGAACTTTCTTTAAATGGTTACCCTAAAAGACTCTACAACAAGATTCTATTTACTGATATACCACATCGACAACGTGATGACGTCCAATACATCAGTACAATTACGATTCCTTTTGTCAACAACCTTTCCAAAAAATTAGCTAACCTTTTAAAACCACATAAGATCAGAGTGGCATTCAAACCAATCAATATTATTCGGAAATTTTTAAGATCACCGAAATATCCTCACCCATTCTACAAATACTCTGGAGTATATAATATTCCTTGCTCATGTGGTATTAGTTACGTAGGTCAGACCTCTAGAAGCTTCGAAACGAGAAAGAAAGAACACATAGGATATGTCAGAAATAACAGACAAGACATTTCAGGCCTTTCATGCCACTTTGCCTCTACTAACCATCACAGTGAGTGGGATAAGAGCCTTATGCCATACATAGAAGATAACTACCATTCAAGAACCTTTAAAGAAGGCTACAGTCGTCCGTAAAACTGAAAACCTAAACAAGAATCAAGGTCTAATTTTACCAGAAATTTGGAAAACTTTTATCAGATCATTAAATATCAAAGAAATGAACTTTCATAACAATTACGTCATGAGTCATCACGAATAAATCACGTTAACGAGACACGCACATTGTCACGCACAATACCAATTTTTGTATGATTTAGAACCATCGGTTATAACCTAGTCTGTAACATTCATTTTGTGCTTACTGATTTGTATTCCCTGAGGATGCCAATAGAAACAGATTGGCGAAACATGTAGGAGGATAAAAATAAAGCTACTTGATAAAGATTTTATAAAAAAGTGTAATAGTATTATGAATAATTATCAAGAAAAAATTCAACATAATATTATCCTGTTCTCTTCCTTCTTCTGGGGCATATAATACAATGATTTTTAAATAGCCTCTATCTATTTTTATTCTAGCTTCTATTATTCTTTCATTCCATAATTTATAATGTTTTAACTGTTTTGAAAGGGAGTTATGAATCCAAATCATGACTCCTGCTTGTGCTCTTTGGTCTCTGTCGACTCCACTGTATATCACATTAAAAGTTTCGGATCTCATAGTTCCTTTTAATTTCTTTTTTGTTTCAGTGATTACTGCTATTTAAACATTTTTTTCATTTAATAGTTGGTCTAATTCTATTTCTTTATATGCTATTCCTCTTACATTCCAGTTTGCTATGTATATTATATTTTGTCGTTTCCATTTTTGTTTTACCTTTTCCATTCCAGGGTCGTTTCCCATAGATTCAATCCGATTATATTCTGTCAGCTTACAAGTAGAATTATGTTCTCCATGTCAGAGAACTAGCCTGACGATGGAATAGTTCAGTGGCTACCTTAAAGCTTCCGAATTTAAACCCATAGGAGGAATAGGGTATATTGAAGGGGGAAAGAGTAGATTATATAAGAATTATAGTAAGGTTTATAGAGAGAGAATAGTTGTAAGGCCAGAAATGAAAAGACCTCATGGCCCTCGAGTACTCTAACAGCAAAGGGTCATAAAATAAGAAGAGTTGGCTGATAAGGCCTTATAGGAAAGATTAAATTAAGTGGATCTTCCTCAAAGTAGAAGAAGGAGAGAATAGATCCAACTAGGGGTCCTTGGGAGTGCTGCTTCCCTTACAATCAAGATGATAATGCCATAAGGGGCAAGTAAGTTATACATAAAGTAGAATTTGCCGTAATTCGTGCAGTTCACGACGTTTCTCCCTGTGATGGACTGAAGTCTTCTGGAAAGCCGATGATAATAATAAATGGTTGTTTAATACACACACACGTTTATTAATAAATGAAATTTATTATTAATAGTACGTGATGCATTTCTTGAAAAGAGAAATAAATTTTTTTGTTAAAAGTAGCATCCCCCCCCCCTCCGTATTCCGAATGTATTTAAGAATAGCCTTATTTGTCTTTCATCACCCCAAAATGGACTTCTCTTTATAGGAAAGTACAAATTCAAATTCCACCCTACAACTGTCTCTCTGTGTTATTTCCAGAAAGGTGTGGTGCGTGGGACTCAGCTGGGATTGCGATTCATGGGAAAAGACCAAGGTGGACATGGGGGAAGAATAATCAATACAGCCTCCATAGCAGGTAATAATAACGAATTCTAACATTATTATGATGTCGTTGAAATTCTTACTCAAGCAAAAATACAAGAAAACCACATTGCTGTCAAATTCCGCAGGGAACTTTTGAACAAATTTAAAAATTGAGGCAGTGGTAGAATGGAAAATCGAAAATCCAATAAATCCAGATTTAAGCTCTTTAATTCCTTAAATTCATGCAATAATTTCATGACACTTCTATTCTCAATTAAGATAAAAAATATTCATTTACTAATTTTTCTTCGTGTTTTCAGCGTACACTAACTCCTAGATCACAAGCGCCTTTTGCCAATGGCCCACAATCAAATCTTCCAAATGCTTTTAATTTATTTGTTATCCGTAAATACCACCACTATTATTTCCTTTTCTCACACATTTTAGGAAGAGCTATTATAACTATTCGGTCATAGGACGCAAAAATGTTTATATTTGCAATTTTAGTACATTTTTCAAAAGTTGACGATAATTTGTTTCCGCATCCTTGCGCTGACGGAAGTCGCAGCTGAAGTCTCATCAAACGGAAACCTTCAAGTTGAACATTTCCTTAATAATTAAACTAAAAAGTTGTCAAAAGCAGTCACTTCGTAGCTAAATTCAGTTAACTTAACAGCCACTTTAGAGGGAGGGAGTCAGTGTATGAAGAAAACACTCTACGAGTGCTGTTCCAAAGCAAATATTTCAGATTCCAGTTTAGATTTTTTGAAAGTGAATTAAGATATTCACAGTTGGGGTTGACTTTTTATAGACTCCAAAGTGCAGACAATTAAGTAATGTCTTTTATATGTCGTGTGTGTGTGTGTAATATCTGTGGTATACGCAGAAGAGTCCAGCGAATCCACGGATTATACTTGATGATCTTCCCACCTCCCTTTGGATGAGATCATCTTAAGGAAAAGGATGAAATTATACTTCCATCTCTTGATATATAAAAAGGTCTGTATTTTTTTTTGGAATGTCAATAACACGCAATGCCGAAAAAAATCGAGAAAAATGTCGAGAAATAAACTTGCATCCATTGGTAAATGAAACACTGTAATGTGAACGTATATCACAGCAGGTATTCAAAGTAACTTTCGTTTGCTAGCAACACAACTGTTTGAGACTTTGATTGATAGCCACAGCGTCTGAAAGTTCATGAGTAATGTTTGGTGGCGCTACATGCATGTTCAAATCCTGCGCTTCATCAACGTTCCATAGTGGGTAAGAGTACACTAATACTTTCAAATGTCCTCACAAATAAAAACAAAGAATTTTGGTCAAATGACCGAAGCGGGTGTAATTAGTCCACCTCGTTCAATCCATCTTTCAGGAAACATTATATGAAGTATGGGAAAGCTCAGTCACACATGAACCACGTTTTTTCTGCATTCCAAACGAAAATGTTCGATGCCAGGTTTTTCAATAAGTCAGAGTACAAAGGTCTTGCAAGTCTATTTAACACAGTCTTATGAAATCTGTGTCCACAGATTCTACTCGTACGTTGATGGGTAGCGATCATTCGACAATTCTCACTAAATAACTTCATGTGGATTTTGATTAATGTTCACTGCTTGGAAAGAAATCAATGGAAACCCCCATGGGCCATCGTGTCATGTAACAAGTTACTCGTTTGTAGCCAGTATAATTTGGAGAAATAAGATGCTCCCAAGACAGTGCAACTGTGTCCAGGTGATGTGGCTGCGAGAAGGGAACTGACCGAGTTTGAAAGAGACGTTGTGACAGGATGCCATGTTCGGAAAATTGTTGACCTGAGATGGCATAATTTGTCAACAATCAGTGATACTATACTGTGATAGGAGCGCAAGGAGTCAACTGCGAGTGCTACCCGCAGTAGACGTCACATTACTCATCAAACGTGACCATAGGGTGTTGCGATGGGTAATAAGTAAAATCCGCCAAATCCGCCGGGACATAAAGAAGCCAAAACGTTGAATGAGGAGTTCAGGGCATCAAGTGGAACACGAATCTATACACAAAAAACAATTCAGAATCGAGGCTCTCAAGATGGGTTTCCATGGTAGGAAATATGCAATATGTACGTCCCACGGTATCCGAACCACCATGTAGCGTCGTCTCTTTAGTGGTGCCAAGAGCGTGTACAGTGGTGTGGAAACTTGGAAATATTTGTTATTGAACGACAAATCACGTTACGCCTTCTACGTGTTGCGGAAACCCGGTGAACGTCACTTACCAGAGTAAATAACCCCGACTACGAAATTCGGAGGTGGCGGTGTGATGGTATGATTCTGTTTTTCCTGGTTTGGCCTCTGACTTCTGTTTTCTTTACCACGAATATTTAACTTAGAAACGTTCTCTAAGTTATTTATGTTAACTGCAAATAGAACAAGGCTTCGTCTGTGAAAAGCACTGGACAGAGAGAGAAAAAAAAATAAAGTGAGAATAAAGAGAAATCGTTTGTCCAACGTATACCTCTAGAATTAGCAAACAAAACACTAATTGAGGACTGGTATTTCTAAGTTTTCTGCAGTTTCCTTTAGTTGAGTTTTCTTCAGTTTCCCATTGCAAAAAACTGGAAGTTCAGTCAATATCGACGTGCTCTCTGTTTGGAAACGCCTGGTTTCCAAATCCCGTCTGGGACATGAAGAAGCTTTATAAGTGAAAAGTTTTTTACCTTGGGTATAATATTTGTTAAAGAATCTTTAACAAGTTTTATAAGTGTTTTCATTTAAGGGTGAGTTAGTGATCTTATATGGACGCGAATGGATTTTTCCTACTCAAAACAGCAACACTGCCTGTTTGAACACAGCAATTAATAGGACGTAATTCAAATAATAGCATGAAACCAATGCCAATTGCCTTAAGTTGAATCTGAAAGCAAGTCCAGGCGAGTCCTGCATGGGACTCGCCTGGACTTGCTTTACGATCCAGTCATTTATCGAGTCGTGTCCATGGCGATGTTTCGAATAAAAGCACCAAAGTACCTCGTTATATTGCGTGTGTGCCATTGCTGCGTAGTTTGAGGAGAATATCGTTGGAAAAGTTTATTGGTCTACAGAAAACGGTTATCTATAATTAGTCACCCTCTGAGATTAATTTGAAAATTGAAAATCAAGTAGGATTCGTGCATAACGCTGAGAAATGTGGACTGACAGTCGTATTAAAGAAGTCTGGTTCCAAATACTTGACTCATCTGATATCAAACTGGTGGCGGGTGTACTAATAAAAGTTAAAAATGAAGCGCGTAAAATTTAGCTTTTTATACTGATCTACTATTTATTTTTAACACAATGCATTATTTAAGATAATTTTATATATGAATATTAGACGCTCTCTTGTTTTTCTGGATGAGAATTCCATTTTTGTAGAACGACACTTACGATTCATTAAATTCAGATTCCTATAATAAACCCTTCAAGGAATTTCGTAGGAAATTGAAAATGCTTACAAAGCAATGTTTTAATTTATTTTTAGGTTTAATGCCATTTCCTAATATTGCAGCCTATAGTGCAGCTAAGTATGGCGTGGTTGGAGCGACCCGCAATTTCGGAGTAAGTAGTTCAAATATGTATTACAATTTTAAGTTTGTATTTATTCATTGGAGAAAATGCATATTTGTATTAATGGAGAAGCCGAATGGTATTACACATCAATCTATCAGTAAACTGCGACCCGTATTTCATCAGAAAAATTATCTAAATTAAATGAAGAACACACAAAACATAATTCACAAACAAAAATCGTAAATGGCGTTGATGCTAGTTGTGTGTAGTGGGAGAATTAAGCAATAGAGTAGACGGTTAGATGTATCTAACGGAATGGAGTAGAGTGCCCTCCTACGATGAGTCCTCGGACTCCTTGGAGGTGTCACGTAATGATACTCTTAAAATTTCCACAATATACATGATAAGAAATGTCAAGTTTTCACAGAATATTATCAACGTTCTAAGACATACATGTCAGTATGATTTAATTCAAAATTATTTAAAACAGCTTTTTATACAAAGCTTTGCTTGGTTTTAAATCGATCTAGTATGATTGATGCAAGTTCCAATTAATCAGCAAAAGAACACATAATAATAGGACAACATATCTCCAATCCAGAAAATGATATGTGAAATGCTGGAAGCAACACGAACAATTGCGCAATTCATGGAAAGATATAATCAGTCTAAACCATCGGTTCCCAACCTGTGGTACGCGGTCCCCCAGGGGATTCGTGCTGGGCTGTTCAGTGGTACATGAAAAATAATCAGTAATGCGGAAAAAAAACACGTAAATTGAACAAAACGTTGGTTATGGAACAATAACTGTTAAGTTTGCATCACCGCGAATGGAGGCACTTCAAAACTAGCTCACATTAGCGAATGATGATTGGTGACGGCATGGTTGTGAACCCCCTCCTACAACCCCCTTTTCTACCAATCATTACGCAGAGTTTATCCGTCACTTTTGTCACCCATCCTCCTTTCCAGAACATAACGAACCTTCCACTGACTTCTATTTCGCGGCGTTTCTAGAACTTCTCCAAAAATACATTCGTAGCCAGACTGTTTGATCAGTTCAGTTATTGACTGAGTATAAGTAAGTGCGTTGTCTTTAATTGCGATTCTTTTTAAGTAGTGTTTTTATTTAATGTTTAACGTAGTTTCAGTTATTATTGTCAGTGATTTTTAGACGTGTCAGTTATGGACCAGTGGTTGAAAACAGGAACGGTTAAAAAACCAAAACTTGATGTGGATTATAACCCGTCGCCAAGTACTTCTCAATACGTGTCCATAGCTACGAGTAACACCCACTGCTGGAGATAGTAAAAAAGGGAAGAACATGTCCGCAAAAGCGATACTATCTCTTTTTCAAACAATACAATGTCTCGAAGAATTCAGGATATGTCTGACAAAATTAAAGCTGCAGTAGTAGATAGAATTAAAAAAATTAAATTCTTTTCTATCCAGGTCGATGAAAGTGTAAATGTTACTGATTTCTCTATTTTACTGGTCATCGAGACGTACTTGACAGAAAATGAAATTGAGGAAAACCTGTTGATATTTTTAATGTGATCGATTTATTTCATCGACATTAGTTGGTCGAATTGTTGTGGTGTATGCACTGACGGAGCCATGTCTATGTCAAGTTGTTTTATAGAACTACGCGGCCAAGTTAAAGAAGCAGCTCCCGATGTACCATGGAGTCACTGTTGCGTTCATAGACAAACTCTTGCATCCAAGCCTCTTCCAAGTGATCTGAAAGACGTTCTTAATGAGGCTGTAAAAGTTGTACATTTTATTAAGTTACAACCACGTTAAAGCGCTGTGTGAAGAAATGAACAGCCATCACAGCACATTACTTTTGCATACGGAGGTAAGGTCTGGACAACTTATCTGAGAATGACTTGCAGCTATCGCAAAACGTGAACGAGAATATTTTAAGTCACTTAGAATATCTCAAAGTGTCCTTTTATAAGTACTTTCTTCAACATGGAAAAGGAAACAATTGGATTGTAGATCCCTTCAATGAAGAATTCTCCAAAGAAGCTAAACTATCAATCAATGAAAAAGAGCAGTTAATTGAACTTTCAACCGATTCTTCTTTAAATTCTGATTTTAAAAGAAAGCATCTTATTACCTTTTGGTTAGATGTCAGTGAGGAATACGAACAGCTCACTGAGAAGACACTCAAATACCTCTTGCCATTTACTAATACTGAATTAGTGGAGAGAGCTCTTTCTTCTTACACCTTCATAAAAAATACGTATCGCAACAAGCTTAATGCAAGTCCGGATTTAAGACTATCTTGCATCTTTCTAGCCTGATTTCAAGAAATTAAGTGCATCAAAGGAAGCTCAACGATCTCACCAACAATATTGCAATCGAATAGTGACCTGTATACCAATTATTACAGACTTTTCAGATACACAAATAAATATTATTTATAATAATAAATAAAAAGTTTGTTAAATACTTGATCATCATTATCAATATTTAACATGAAGCTATACTTATTTCTGTGTTGCGAATATTGTAAAATTAAATCTGTGGTTTGGTTTGTACTTTTAGTGAAGTCATTTTCCTTTCCCAACTCATTACCTCATTTCCACTATTAAGATAGGCACTGAACAAAAGTGTCAGTATTTAAAAAAAAACATTATTTTAAAAACGAGGGGTACAATATAAAAATAATTTTTAAAAATAGGTTTAAAAGGGGTAAACAAGCGGGATGGGAACCGCTGGTCTAAACAAAACAACTGTAAAATGGCGTAAGCTAAAAGCAGAAGGTGAAGTTTCGGATAACAGAAATAACGGCATTTTGTGTCCAGAACTATGATCATTTTTGATGCGAGATGTTTGACGGGCACACGATGCCGCTGACTTTGCTAGAAAAAAATTTAGATTTAGGAGGAGGCATGGATTGGGTATGTAAAATACGAAATCAAAAATTTGTGATGGGTGAAGAGTACATTGAGCGTGTGTGAAACGCGGGAAAAATTCGAAGTCCTTAAAGAAATGTGGGAAGAATTGGCAATTTGATGGTATGAAGATGTACTGTTTGAAGGATGTTCGACTATAACAATAGGAATGAGCGTGATAGTAATGATACACATTTTAAGGCAAAACTTAACATTATATTCCCCCTTTTTTTTTCTTAAGGAAGTACTTGTGAAATTTTGCTTCCCAAGATTCAGGTGAATGTGGATGCATCATAACATGACAGATCGATGTGATTGTGGTATACTCCTTCATCCTCAAAACCTACCTGCCTATATTTTTTTTTCCTCCGGAGTTTGGATTCAGGACGTGCAGGATGGAAAGAAAAAAAAAACAAAGTTTTTTTCTTTTTTTCCATCTGAATTTACCTAAAGGAAAGTAGTCGGATTTTTCATCTTTTTCTCAAAACAGGTAAGTCGGTTCAGAAGAACACACGGCAACTTACAAACATAACATATTGTCACATAGCTCGAATTTGACCATAATTCCAACTGACCTACTACGATAACAGTGCAACTCAGAGTACAAGATCTGAGGGCACTTCAGGATTCCAGACCGAAGTGTAAGCAGTGCCGAAAAATATCTCAATCATTCCCATTTTTAATGACAGAGAGAAAAATTAACAAGGGAATAATAATATGTAGTTAATCCTGAACTGGTTTGTGGAAACACTTAATATTTTTCATGCTATACTTCAGTAAACGTACGCTATTATTTAAGTAAAGTGTTCTCAATATAACACTCATTAGCTGCTATCGTCCTGCAAAATTAGTAGACAATCAACATACTTTAACTGTTTTGTTTTCTCTCTTTGCAGAGTGATTTTTACTTCACCAAATCAGGAGTGTCGGTGTGCGCTGTTTGTCCAACGATAGTAGAGACCGATACGTACTTGGGATTGAAAAAGAAGTATAGCAGTGAAAAGGTTGCATTTATAGAAAGAGAATACCCAGTTATTCGGTAAGGCTTCGAGAGCTAAACAGTTTTACAGTAAGAATGCCCTAAATCAGTGCTTAACCGGGGCCGAGAAAAATTTATAAAACGTTTCTAGTTTGTAAAATTTTGAAAATCTGTTAAATAATTATTTTTTGCTCTTTATATTACTTCTTTTCAAACTTGTATCGGTTTATATTAGTTATCCGAATTATGCACTTTAATGCAGTAGTTTCTTTTGTGGTGGCGCAACAAGTCGACTTTTCGATGCTAGCAACACTGCCAGTCGTGACATCTGCCTACTGGACGTGTTATAGAAGTGATTCTCTGAAGTTTCAAACAATACTACTACGATGCATAGAACTTAACATTGTCGAGTGTTACTTGAGGGCAATTACTTTTCGAAACTTTCAGTGTCGTAATACTGATTTGTTATTTCTTAAAATTTACCCTCTTATAAAATGAACAAACAAAGAAAATTATTTGATTTTCAAAAATGTGAAAGTAGTGATAATTCCACGGATGATGTAAACGCGTGTGAAACAGAAAATAACGCTAGTCGTAAATGTAAAAAATAATTAGAAGAAAACAAAGGAAACATGATACAAGCTATATAAAATTCGGAGTTTTTAATGTAGAAATGGATAAAATTCAAAAACCATAATGTGATGTTTGCGGTGTAGTCCTCTCAAATGAATATCTGAAACCAAATAAAGAAGGCATTTAAAAACGAAGCATCGGCAAGCATAACAAGGTAAACGAGAAGAGATTTTTAGAAGAAAAAAAAGATGGAAAAAAAAACCCAGAAATCCTTCATGAATGCAATAACTGTTAGAAATAAATCATTAGTTAAAGCTGCGTTTACAACAGCTTTGCATATTGCGAAATTGAAGCCATGCATGATTAATATTTGCGAGGAACTATTTGGGATATCAGAGGCTAATAAAATCAAAGAAATGCTTATGTCGAAAGATTATTTGTCATAGAACTACACTGATTGCGGACGATCTCCAAGAGCAGATAATTCAGAATATTAAAAATTCTCCGTGGTTTTCACTGCAAATAGATGAATCAACTGACGTTTCCAACAAGTAAAAATTCTTATCTGTTTGGGATATGTGCGAAATATTGACCATAATAAAGAAGATATGTTTGAAGAAATGTTGTTTTGTTTAGAATTATAAACTGATACAAATGAAAGTATATTTAACAAAAATAAATTAAATTTTCACATCCAATGACTTACAGTGGAAAAACTGTGTCGGAATCTGATCTGTACAGATGGTGCAGCCGTTACGACAGGTCGTCGTATCGGTGCTGTCTCTCGAATAAAACAAATTGCAAATTCTAATATAATGGTTACTCATTGTTTCATACACAAAGAACAACTAGCTTCTAAAGAAACGAGTCTGGAATTACAGGAAGTAATGAGGTTGCTGTAAAAGTTGTAAATTTTATAAAAGCAAATACTCTAAATTCAAGACTCTTCGTGAAGAAGTTGGCGCCGATCGCACATCGCTCTTCTACTTCATACAGAAACTAGGTGGCTGTCGAAAGGGAAAATTCTTGCTTGTTTATTAGAATTAAAAACGGAAGTCGAAATATTTTTAAATGATAAAAAATGCAGCCTGCATTGGATTACAAAACTTTCATGTTTAGAAGATATTTTCTCTATTCTAAATCAAGTGAATTTATCTTTATAAGGAAATCAGTCTAACATTTTTATTACCCTAAGTCAAATAGAGGCAATGAAAATAAAACTGCATAGATGGATTCAAAGAGAATTTCAGAAGTTTTTGAAATGTTTCTGAACTAGTCGCAAATGATTTCAGACTACAATTTTAAATTTGATAAACTACACGTAAATTCTTTAGTTTTAATATCATCTCCAGAGATTAATTGAAAAGTTCGATGAATATTTTCCAAATAATGAACTCGATTGTAAAAATTGTGGATTCAAGATTCATATAATAACTGCAAAAATTCAAATTTATCACCAGTGGACGATGACACACTACTGGAATTGACAAAGGATTTTAGTCTGATCTCCGTTTTCAGGATTTGGTCCAATTTCGGATACACATCCGGAGGGAATATCCGCAACTGTTTACTATCGCCTTTAAAAATGTGTTCCCTTTTGTTTCTACGTATTTGTGTGAAAAGGGATTTTCACAATGGTAAATATTAAAACGAAATCGATTCCGAATAGATTCTTGCATGCGAATAGCATTGAGTAACAAAACTGAAGCAAGAGTAGACAAATTAGTAGAGTGTGTTCAACAGCAGAGGTCTCATTTAGTAAATATTTAAGTAAAGTTAATTTCTGTTTTCTGATTTTTTGTCACTAGAATCTGTAAGATTATAATGTAAAACTACTAATTTAAAAATGTTTAATTATTATTATTATGTTACTACAAACTAGGGGGCTCTCGAATATATTTCAGGACACTTAGGGGGCCGCGGCTACTAAAAGGTTAAGAACCACTGCCCTAAACAAAGCCAGTATTCTCACAGAGAAGGTTCGATGGTGCTCTACCACCTAACACTCAAAATATGCAATTATATTTTCTATTTCTTGTTATCATTAACATAAATCTTAATGGTTATTTCTTAAATAATGTTAAACAAGATAATATCTGAAATGGTGTATGTTTGCGATACTAATCAAATAATTTTACACATTAAAATGCAGCTAGAAAATTCTCTTCATGAAGTAGCTTATCTTAACCAAAATAAAACAATACTAACGAGATTTGTCACACTTCATATGATTCTCCTATTCTAATTTTTTTTTTCTTCCAGTCCCTCTGATGTTGCCGAAGCCGTGCTGAAACTATTAAATGATGACAAAAATGGGGCCCTTCTGAAAGTGACCAAGAACTGCGTCGAATATGTGTGATTGACATTTCCTCGTTTACTAATGATGAAGGATTCAATAAGTTTCTTTGTCTTATTGTGTACTTTTAAAATAAATGCACACTGTAAGAACCACAAGACAAAGAAGTATTTTCTTTAAACGAATTAATTATTAAATATTAACCTAATATTTCATATATATTTAATTTTCAGTATTTTGCATGGAATTCATTTACTGTATTTCTACAATACATAAAGCTTACTAAGCCTAAGAGAGTTAAATTACATACAAGACATTAACATATTTTTGAATAACGTTATTAGTGGAACTTTCATAAAATTAATAAACATTACCTTTCACTATAATTTTGGCAAGCGACTAACACAGTTTAACTGTTTCAATATAGCAATGCTAAAGGTGGATAAAACGAACCGCTACTTATTCTTCGAATGAGGCTACTGGGTGTGAAGTCACAACTAAATATATCACTGGAAATTAAAAATCCGGGATTAGACTACGCGATAAAATGTTAAATGCAGCTCAAAAAACCACGAACCACGGTAAATAAATACGAAGAAGAGAATATTTTAGTGACTGTTGGAGGGGGGGGGGGGAGAGAGAGAGAGAGGGAAGGAGTACATGGACATGACGTATAATATATGCATGTATTCTGAAGTAAAGATTAGTTTTCGAAGAATATTTGCGTGTATTTAAATATGTTCATATCATATTTATCGATTAGAATATTATTTAAAACCTATCCAAGTTACAAAATAAAATATAAAAATTATAGTAAAAGTAGACTTTTCCATTGAACTATTCAAAAAGTATGAATATACAGTAATCCTCGATTAATGACGATTAGTGCGTTTTCGATTAATGCGTCATTTTTTTTCGATACCCAAATTCGATTAGCTCCTCTAAAATTCGATTAGTGTGCCTATATACAGAGTGTCCCAAAATTCACGCAAGTAATTTTGATAGAAAACACGGGTTTTTAATTAAAAATTGTAATTTCTTATTGATTCATAAAGTATACAATATAGGGTTATGCATGGAATAGCATATCGGGTAAATGGCCTCCACGGCTTTGCTGGCACATACGCACTCTTTTGTCGAAATTTTCCATGACCGTTTTGCATAAATGTGACTGAATTTCGTTGATACAGCGCTCAATTTCCTCCTTCAAGGCGTGAGTGCTGGTGGGCTTATTGGCATAAACCTTAGACTTCAAAAAAACCCAAAGAAAAAAGTCCAACGGCGTTAAGTCACATGATCTGGGCAGCCAATTCTTATCACCAAAACGGGAAATTACACCACCAGGAAATGACTCATGCAGTAATTGAATTGTTTCTCGGGCTGTATGGCATGTGGCACCGTCTTGTTGAAACCACATGTCGTCCCCATCCATATCTTGCAATTCAGGCACAAAAACTGGATTATCATGTCGCGATAGCGAGCACCATTAACTGTTATTGCCTTACCAGCCGCATTTTCGAAGAAGAATGGACCGATGATGCCTCCAGCCCAAAATCCGCACCAAACAGTGACACGTTGTGGATGCATTTGTTTCTCAACAATCACTCGTGGATTTTCTGAACCCCAAATGCGACAATTTTGTCGATTAACGAAGCCATCAAGATGAAAATGAGCCTCATCGCTGAAAATGATTTTGTTCGAAAAATAAGCATCCACTTGTTGTTGTTCCATAATCCATTCAACGAACTCTCTTCGCTGTGTGTGGTCATTTTTAATAACCCTGAACTGTCAGCTGTCACGCTGTCTTTTTTTCTCGTTGGCAACACTTTACCGTACAAATGGCGCTAAATTTAAATCTTGCGTGAATTTTGGGACACCCTGTACGTCTTAACAATAAATGTTACAGATTTTAAAAATTTTATATGTATACATTTTTATGGCTAACTATTTTTTAAAAAAATCACTCACCAGGATGAAATAATTTAGTTACCTATTTGAAACATTTTACAAAGTTATTTTTAATGGCATACTATACTACTTCCATATACACTATGTTCCAAATTTTTACCGCCAAAATTTATGTCGTCTGCTATAGTACGCCCACAGATTCGAGACCCTTCGACACTTCTGCTCATGTCACAAAAAGGAGAATCCATTCCGATAATAGGGTAATCAATCAGTCTTCTGGGATGAGTTTTTTATTATTACACGTTAGAAAATTAACTTCTCTTTTATGATCATTGTAGTTTTTAAAGTGGTAGCTATTTTGCTTGTATAACAGTTGGAAAATTGTACGTATAAAGAACGTGATTTCGCGTGTTGGCGACTAATTCGTACGTCCTTCATTTCTTTCTCCCCTTCAATGATAACGTCCATTAATTAAATCTCATTCTGAAGAACTGAGTGATTACGATCTGCTAAATTTAGATGTACGGCGGGAAGATCCAGAAGAATATGAAGAAAATATAACCATATATAAAAGATAGTCAGCCAAAATAGATTCAAGGAAACAATTTGAAAATATTTTTCGTACAATCGAAGATTTTAAGCAGCGATATTTAGAGGCTGTTCCTGATGAAGAGAGAAGCAGTAAAATTTGCAGAAGAGTAAAAGAGGCAATAGGACCATACTGTCGGGTGAATGAAAAAAAGAAACAAAATGCCCACCAAACTACGTTAGCTCAATTCTTCGTTAAGAAGTAGAATAATAAAATTTATATTCTGAATATGTAGCATCCATGGGGACATTCAAGGGACTTCTCTAATGGGAAGAATCATTTGGTCTCGAACCCACTGTGTGACACTAACGGATTCGGAATCAAGATGATAAATACATTAACTGGACAAAAATTAGAAACACAGAATGGTTTAAATTTGGACTCATTCGACCTGCCAATGTTCCAAACACTTTATACTAGTAAAGTGTGTTTGAAATTCTGTATGAATTCAACGAACAATGTTCCATTTAAAACTGCGCATGCGCTACCACGTAGCAGTCAACCGCTCGCATACAAGACTCATTTGACCCGCTCACGACGCACTAACAAACATTCTACGATAACAAAATATTGTTTTGTTATCGTAGAATGCATCAATAAAAAAAAAGAGACACATTTTAGTTTGGAAAAGAGCGGATGCCAATCAAACGCCGATGTTAGTAAATGACAGACTTATAAGTGTGATGGAATTCGTTACAAATTCCAAATAGATTCGTTAAATATCTTTGGAATAGAAAATGAATCTTACTTATCCAGGTAAGAGCCTCCGTAGTTCAGTCGGTATAAACGAAGCCATTTGGTCGGAAAGACCTGGATTCGATTCCTGTCATTGACGTAAGGAACCTTTATCTGGTCTCTTCCGACAAAAGCTGAGTTAGCTGGTCTCGTACGGTGGTAGGATTTTTTCAGCTGAATACTCGGGTTTTTTCCTTCCCTAGAACAGACCTGTCCCGTGCACACACCCATCGACAGACTCACGACACACCGGTAGGCAACCTCGAGTAACGGTTGCGAAGTCCAAGAATAACCTGGACACCGTAAAGGTGGAAGACGAAGGATTATGTATTAAGACAAAATTTAGATATGGAGGATAAGACACTATTAGATGAATATTTGGAGAGTATTATTCAAAATAAGAGTGGAATCATGTTAGAAGATCTGAAAGGCCTACGTCAAAGAAGAAAGACCACTAGTAGAAAAACATTTTAGGTCCATTCAGATTTGGTCACAGAAATCAGAAATAATTTCTGAAACGGCTTTGAGAGACGATACGGCAATCAAATTGCGCAGCATAGTTTTGATGGTGAGCAAAATCAATAATTGATTATTTTATCCTTGATAAAGAATGCAGCAGGGACGTTATCGACATCAAAGATTTGTCTATTGCTTTAGATTGAGATCATAGTCTTCTCATAGGCACCGTTAAGTGGTAAATGGAAAATAAATGTGTCAAGCGAAAACGAGATAGAATGCTGAAGCTATGCATGTTGAAATAGACTGAAGTGAAGAAAAAATATATATATTAATCAACGAAGAAAGGATAAAACGCTCTGTTTTTAATAAATGGCGGTGGAAATCTTGTGACTACTGGAAGAGAAATGAGAATGATGTGGCAACAATATTTAAGAGATAAAATAGAGGAAGATCGAAGGGAAGAGCAGTTTGGTTTCAGAAAAGCCTTTAACCGTTGATTTGATTTTTGCTTTAAGGGAAATGATGGAAAGACAGAGAAAGTGGGGGAAAACCCTATTTATAGCATTTCTTGATTAGGGAAAAAAGCCGTTGTAACGAGAAAAAATCTTAGAAAGTTTGGAAACGATGGGAATAGAAAAAGAAAAAATAGTCATGACCAAGAATCTGAATAGTAAATTTTCAAATTCGGAGTGGCTTACACTTAATAATTGATTGTACCAAGAAAGATCTTAACTCCACTGCTGTTCACTATGCGATGAGCAGTTTTCTAGATACGGTTGATGGCTAGTAAGGCGAAACAACCGTGTTTGCAAATGATGTATGTGGTGGGCAGATTTAGAAGAAGAGCTAAAGAAAAAAAACCTGGGCAAATGAAACAGCGCGACACAAAACTATGGATTATTTACATATTAACAGCAGGAAGAGGAGCATGGTTTTAAATCCCCGAGAAAATGTAAACGTTAATGGTGTTAGACTCAATCGGCAAGATTTGACGTGTAGTGATAACTTACATTCAGGAAGTATACTTTCTGATGATGGAAGTTTCGATCAAGAGATAATGAAAAGGATTTCAATGAAAAAAAATATTTTTAACAGTGTAACTATTAAAAATGTTTAACAGTGTCCTAAAGTAGTTCACTTTAGGACATTAAAGATTCCACTGAAAAACAAGATTTTGATTCATAGAAGTGGCTTTTTGCTCATTTTATTAGCAGAGACATAAGTAGAATGCAATCCATGGAAATAAAAGTTTTTAAGGACAACGTTGACTTCACCTTACGCTCCAGTTCATCTCACAGGTGTTCACTAGGGTTGAGATCAGGGCTATATGGAGGCCAGTCAAGGGTGGTGACGTTCATGTCCACAAACTAAGTAGTTACAGCAACGGCCTTATGACACGATGCATTGTCTTGCTGAAAGATACAATGGTTAGTTCTTTAGAAACGCCGCAAAGTAGGAAACATTGCATTGTCCAGAATGTTCAGATACCTGTCATAGTTCAATGTTCATGGCACCACAAACGGAGGTCCGAGGCCAAAGCAAGAAAAATCATCACCCTATCATTACCACTGAATTTAATAGTCGGGGTAACGCAGTCTGGTAAGAGACGTTCACCGGGCATCCGCCACACCCATCTGCACGGTAGAGTGTGTAGCGTGATTCGTCGCTCTATAACACAGCTTCCGACGCTTTTTTGCACCACTGCAAAAAGTTCTTTTCAGTGGTGCAAAACTATTTGCACCATTGAAAACGACGTTACGTTTTGGTTCAGGTAATGTGAGTCTTGTATGCTGCGGTCCTACAATAGAAACCCATGTTGTAAGCTTCGGTTCCGAATGTTATTGTTCAGAATTTGTGTTCCAGTCGATGCCTGGAACTCTGCATTCAGCGTATCGTTCGACGAATGGCGGTTTTTACATATTATCCTTCGTAGCACCCAACAGTCACATTCGGTGAGTGTGGTGGGTCTTTCATTGCGGGTAGCAGTTGCCTTCGTACTACCTTCGTCACTGGTGCCATCCCAGGTCAACTGATTGTTCATCTGGAATGGCCCAATTTTTCAGCAGTTTGCCAAACATATGCCTCCAACATGGCATCCTATCACAATGCCTTTTTCAAACTCCGTCAGTTCCCTTCTCGCAGCCATTATATATATATATATATATATATATATATAATGCTATAAATGCTATATATATATATATATATATATATATATATATATATATATATATATATATATATATATATATATATATATATATATATATATATATATATTCAAATTCATCTTTTAATATGGTTGCGTCCATTTCAAGTCTTGTTTTTTTGGCATTTTTGTCTAGATATTCTCCATTACACTGCAGAGTTTTTGTAAGTACTCCTCACATCTTCTAGTAATTTTGTCTTTATAAGAATGCTCCAGTATTTTGTTAGTTGTTTTTTTAATATTTTTGCTTACTTTCTTCATTTGGAGGAGTTTAGCATTTTGCTTCGTCTATTAGGTTTAGAATACCTTGAGTGATCGCTGGCTTTTTTTTCTTTTTGTTGTTGTTGACCTGTTCTTTGATCTTATACAATCATTGGCTGCCTCGATGCTTGTGTCCTTAAAATGAGTTTCCTTCTGTGCTTTTCTTTCCTATATTTTTCCTTTTATCGGTCTATGTTTATATTAATATCATTTTTCTCTATCTTCAGGTTATCTACTTGGGTTACCCCAGTTGGGCCTCTCCCTTGGTTCTTACAGCTTGTTATATCTCAAGTTGTTGCATTTCAGTAAACCAAACACCAACTGAGTCAAATCCAGAGTAACTTTTGTATGATCTTACTTGATTTTTAAATTTGTTTTTTTCTCATAATATAATATCTTTGATATGTTCCTACATCCCCTGGAATTTTTTAAGTGTACATTTTCTTTTTGGTATCTCAAACCAGGTTTTAGTAATTAATAGATTAAATTGTTGACAGAACTGTAGAAGCCCATCCCCGGCATTCAAGTCAGGTTAGGGGTTCAAGTGGACGTTGTTTACTTCTGGTAGATTTTTAATGTAAAGTTTTGCTCTCACTTGAAAGCGAGAATATTTTGTGCCTTATATCAATGCATAATACGCATACTATTTTGAAACTCTTCTCAGGTGTAAAAAAGTATGTTATGCATAGATAAGGGTGATGATGATAATAATATTAATAATAAATGTGCCACATTATTACACTTTTTTTGAAAAAAAAACGAAAACAAAAGTTCATCTTTTTTTTTGGAAATATCTCCGAATTCTAGTCAGAATACATTTATGGATAGTCTTATTTCTTCACAATCAACCGAAAAATGGACTTTTTCAGTAACAGTACAAATTCAAAATTACACTCTAACCTCTCCTGTTATTTACAGAATGGTGTTGTGCGTGGGACAATGCTAGGTTTCCGATTCATGGAAGAAGATCAAGGCGGACATGGCGGAACTGTAATAAATATATTACACTTCGAGTTCAATCATTGCTAAAATCAGTATTTTAGCAATGATAAAAGAAAAACATATTCCTATTAAATTCTGCAGCGAAATTTTGAACTACAATGAGCTCCCACCTGAAAAGCATAAATGACACTGAGTGACCGTACCATTTATGTTTATTCAGTGCGTTCTCTCCAAGTCCAAAATAACCAGCGACTTCAGTTAACTTCCATTGACAGACCTTCCTAAAGCCTTTAAATTATTTGTTATTCTTAAACACCACCACAGTCACTCATTTTTAGAAGAAAAAGTAAACTGAATAGAAGTAATTTGTTTTTTTATATTTTTATTTTTTGTAATGAGTCTCGTGTATATAAAGGCTGCAAAAACCTATAGTTGAGCAATGTCGTGTGTGTCGTGTGTCGAGATATGCTAAATGACTGGTGACTATTATCGCAACATTATTTTAATCCCTAGACAGCTCACTACTGTTTTGCATTGTCTAAGTATCTGGATCACTAATGCACAAACAGTTGGAAGAACGACATTTATCTGTTAAGCGGACAAAAGATATTTCCATTTTTGAAATGAACTTGAAAAGTTTTTGGGCTTTTCTAATATACAGAGCTAGCCAGTCTTATCCGAGTACTAAAGGTTTTAGCTCAGAGACTCTAGATTTTCTTCCCCTAATATAGATAATCCAGACGGAAAATACAAACAACTAATACACTCTCCACGTATCCTCATCAATCTCAGTGTTAATTCTAAACATCAAGAACATGCCATCTCGTGTTCCTTACATGCACTGAAATATTATATTAAAACAATCTTCGAGAGTTGTATTTGATACAGTGTTCTGAAAAACTACCTGGTTGTTTTGAAACTGAACAAAACAATGTATTTTCAATGGCTAAATTTAAATGAAATCATAAACTTGGCTGAACTTTACTGCTGAAAAATTACAGTGTGACTTTAGTCATACAGAAAACTACCTTAATTACAGAAGGAATGGACATAATTATATTATCACTAATGGTGTAACGCAGATTCGGAACATGTCGGGTCTACATAAGCTGAGAATTACAGTTTAGAAATTGATAGATCGGCACAGATTCTTTCATTTCTTCAGCGGAAAAAAAAAATTATAAACTTTTCTTTCTAACTCTTCATCCCCCCCCCCCCCCAACCTGGAATTTCTTATACCGGAGAGCTCACCTCTTACTGTAAGTACGCAGGCATCGTAATTATGAAATATTAACAAGAAATTTTGAAATTGGAAGATAGTCGTCGCAGTTAAATTAGTATGGTTGCCGGCCATGAGGTATACGTTTGATGTGACTCATATGAGGAGGTTCTTCAACCCGTTTATCTGTTCTGGCATAATGGAAATAAGAAAATGCCAAGAAATAAGCATAAACCCTTGGTAACGAAAAGAAACAATGTAAGTCGAACGTATCTTACAACAGGTGATTAAAATGATCTCAGTTACTTGTAATACAGTTTTTGAACCTTCACTCCGTTAATAGCCTTACGCATTCGCAAGTTTTTTCTAGTCTATGTTGATCATGGTGCATTCATGTTCAATTTCTGAGGTTCATCAACATTCCCCATTGGGGAATGATCTGGTAACCATGGAGGCAATGCACACAGCCTGCCTCTTTAATCAATCTTTCAGGCGCGAGGGCATTTCATGAAAATACCTTCGGACCTCACAAGTGAAATATATTGAAGCTCCATCACGTACGAAGTACATTTTGTTTTTTCTCCGCGCTAATCGAAAACATTTAATAAATGGTTTGGCAAGAAGTCACAGTAAGAAGGTCCTCTTATAAGAATGTATGGCAATACCAATTAATCTAATTCCAACGATACCTGAATTTACCATGAATTTATGGAGTAACTTCATGGTAAATTGCTGCTGATGGCTCCTAGCTGAACAACTTCATGAAGAATTTGATTGGCCCTCCGTAGGATAGGAAAACTCAAAGCGAAAGTGCATATTTATATAGCAATGCGAGTTGAAATATAAATCCAATAAACATAAGCTAAAGTCATATGGTAAAAGAGCTAAAAATAACTGGCGAAATCTGCAAAATGTACTAATATGATATGTTGATAAGCCTCGTGATAACTGATTTTTCTTTCATTCTAAAGACTAAAAAGAAAAAGCATTTATCTCCCTAGACAAATTCTGTATTTCTGTACTTAACGTATTACATCTGTAAGAGCTTTTTCTTGTTTAAAAGCATCAAGAGTAAGAACAGAAATCATCTAATTTCAGTTAAAAATAAAATCCGCATGGACTTATCTCAAGTTCTACTCACACTGAGTACTTGTGTGGCAGAATCCAACAGCAGGTTTCATATTAAAAGACAGAGTTCATTCTTCTTTTTTATGCGCATAAAGGCTTGTAAGAGCCTTCGTAGCTCATCAGGTATAGACGAAGCCGTTTTTGTTGGAAAGAGCTGGGTTCAATTCCAGTCTATGACGTGAGGAACCTTCATCTGCTCTCTTTCGACTAAAAGTGAGTCAGCCGGTCTCACGTATTTGTTTTTTTTTTTTTTACTCAGAAACTTGCGTTCTTCGTCCCTCAAAGCAAGCAAACCGGCCCCTTGAACACACACGGATCTATAGTCAAAAATATATATGGTTTTTAAAACAGCAGAGCTGACTGGTTTCTCAAAAGGTGAGAGATCCCGGGTGTTTAAATTAGTGGAAAAAAATTGCTTATCTAACAGGCTTAATTGGGATCTCAAGACAGTCTGTCAGGAAAGGGATCGCCGCCGTCTGACAGGTCTTATACCGACAAACAGAACTTCCTTTGTGCAGCAGTTGACCGAAGCATTTAATGAGGGCTATTCCTGACCCATATCTCACCGAATTATGCACAGAGAATTGAAGAAGATTGGTGTTGGAAGTCGGATTCTTAAATAAAAGTTCATAATTCAGTGCCCATTATGTGTACCTGTCTTTTTTTTAATCACATACCATATCTCATTGGCCTCTTGATAGTAGAAATTTCAGATAAGACTTTTAGGCCTACTTGGATAAAGTAAAAAATCAAGTACAAAATTCTTTTAAAAAAGGGAAAACTGAAGTTTCCTCTACATACACCACCGATGTGCATTAGAATTGATATTCTTCGTGGGGAGGAGGAATCCCACAAAAAGAGTAGTCTAATAAGTTGGCTACAATAATAAGATCAGCAGGAAAATATCATTCTTGATTCAAAAGAGCACCGATAATTAATATTGGATTATTTTACAGCTAAATGATCATGCTAACGTACCATTGCTAATATATATAATTTAATGCAGGGGTTCCACGAGCCTGTAAATTATTCAAGGATTCCTCAAAGGTAAAAAGATGCTTCAGACTATCAACTGGACCAAGTTAAATGTAAAAACTATTTGATGTATTTTTTGAATACTTCTAATTGGTCGCATTACATTAAAAGGTTAATAATGATAATTTTTAAAAAGTAGGAAAATAATTTTATTTTTTCTCCTCGTTCGTAAAATATCATTTTACACTGGTTGTGTAGCATTACATATACGGAGCGTATATCACAGTACGTGCATATCCAAAACTATTTCACTTTTATTTTTTTAAGGAGACCATGTGTTGGAATGATTCATTAAGGGCTCCGCAAACTGTGGGCCCTCGAATTTCAGACTGAGAAACTTGATTAGGCAGAGACACGCCACATTAATTTCGCAGCTATTTTCATCAATCTTTACAAATACTTGGAAAAAATCACTCCTACTTCTTTCTTACTTTGCTGACTGACGACTTTTTTTCCCACATTAGCAATGAATTTTTACAAAGATTGAAAATACTGAAAAATATTTTCGATTTAGTATTGGTTGAAAATTACCTTTCATTTGAAGTATTTGGTTCTAGCTTCAGTAAGTCCTCTCAACTTTCTCCTTTTAAAGCTAAATGCAGCAACTTCATCACAACCAAAAGAGCACAAAAAACACCAACAGAAATTCTGTAAACATACACTAAGTTATCAACTGAAATCCATAATTTCAATTAATATAAATATTAAGTATACAATTTAATATTTATAAATATCCTATTTTAAATCACAAATACACGTAGTTATTTTTCACAAATTGTTTTTTTTTTCTGGTTTCATTCTTTTCATTAATGTTCTCCAATCAAGAAAGTGGGAAAAATTTTCTAGGTCTTTTTCAAACGAAGTAAAGTTAACAGATCTGAGAATATAGTAACAGAATACTGTCCCCCAGAAACACAAGTTTTATTTCCCAGAAAAAATGGCATAAAAGTCAATTGTGTGTGTATACAATAGACAGATAAATTACATGCCTCAGGAACGTGCTTGGTCGGGTGATTAATTTTGAATAACACAGTTTATGAAATATTTATATGTCAATATTTTCCAACATTGAACGTGCCTTCTGGTGAATTCCTTACTCTTCTTCCGAGAAGACTGAAACCATGTCAAAATGTGCGCAAATAATCGTTCTAATTACAACATATTGAAAAGAAAAACAGAATCCGTTTAAATCTTCATGTATATGTCAAGGAAACGTAGCAGGCAGTTTAGCTTAGTTGAGTTCTTTAGCAAGAAGAGTGAGTGCTTCTATTAATGAAAGTCTAGATCGGAGATATCGAGAAGGATTTCTTTGGCCAAGCTTTTAAGTTTAAGTAGTTTACTTTGGAATGAAGTCCTGTGTCAATGAAGTCCTACGCATCATGAGATTTTTTATGAACAGAAGTTATTTTGTTTGCCCATTTTGTCTTGCGTTAAGAGCCATCATCAGAATACAAGAAATATAAATAAGTGAGAGGTTTGAGACCAAGTTAGCAAAAACAAGGAAAAACAGAATAAAAAAATGTAGGCATTATGGATGTTTTGGGACTAGAAAGTAAAGTGACGAAGGAATGTTTGCTGATTCTCTCTCTCTTAAGGTGGATTGGACATCTAATGAGAATGAATTTAGAAGCAATACCAAAAATGTATGAAATTAGATGAAAAAAATTAGAGGAAGGCCTACTAAAAGTTAGAGATCAGATAACAGAAGAACGCATACCCACCATTCCAGCTTATTCAAACCATTCTGCGAACTGCATGTCAGTTGCATTCCCTATTACCCTATCTATCTTTGCATCTCCAGCAAATAGTAAGTGTCGTGTCAAATCCTTCCCAATATTATTAATGTAAAGATTGAATAACAATGAACCAAGGATTGATCCATGGGGTACCTCACTGGTTGCCTTAAATCTTGCATGCTCATATTCCTTATTATCTTCTTATCAATGCCAATATTTTATAATCAAATCTCATATCCCCCAACTTATGCAGCATTCCATGCTAAACCCTGCCAAAAGTATCATGGTTTATCCATTTCTCTTGTCTAAATGAACCGTGATTATTATAAAATGTGAGCAAGTTACACAAATATGGCCCTCCGGTAGTAAATCCATATCCAAACTATCCATTGCAAAGTATATATTTTCTGTCAACCGTAGACTTCTTAGAAGGAAGTTAAAATATTTTGGACACATTCAAAGTATGACTTCTCAGAACAGTAATAGAAGTAAAGTTCCTGGAAAAAGAGGAAGGGGTGGACCGTCAATGAGATAGACGGATGGATGGTGTGTATGTGTGTGGAGTGACTGATCTTCAGGGAGTTAAAGCATCCAGAAAATCATACAGGGACTACATGGCGAGGACTGGTGTGGCACATCACCGTGCATCGAAGAAATCATACGGCATTTTGGATGCCCAATAAACAGATGATGACGTAAACTTTTCAAATAAGACCTTTTGCCTTAGCCCTGAAAAGAGCCCTGAATGTTTCGCGTGAACGATGCAGCAAGAGATCTGTTATATTATCTTATTGAGTTTTGAAGGGAAATCACTGCTAAAAGAAAACAAAAAAAGAAACATGGATAGGATCACAAGAACCCCATCTGCAGTATATAGAAATAAAAATGTCCATTGGTATAACATAGTTCTTCTTATTCTGGAATTAGACTCAGTTGGTTTGAATTATAACCGAAGGAACTAAGGCTACGCTGACAGTATCTTATGTCTATGAATTTCACTCGGCCAACCAGGCCAACACTTGGTTGACTGGGTTGTTAGCATATCCGCATCCCCCCCTCTCCAGGCTGCGAATTTGAATTCCGTTATGGAGATAGATGTTTGTTATTGACTTTAGGTGGTAGATGAATTTCATCGCCCACTGTGAGACTCTCCAGCTTATTGGAGGCCTGGAGAAGGAGTGTCCTAGGTTGGATTCCCGTCGGTGACGTGAGGAGTTCAAGGATCTTCTTCAGTCATGGCCAAGTTAGCCTGTCTTGAGCGCGGGCAGTAGAGTTTTTCCCCCAGTTTAGCTGGGATTTTTTCATCCCGAAAGCAGGCAAACCGGCCCCGTTAACACAGGGGACCGGTTTGGAGAGAAATTAATTTGGAAAGAAACTGTTGTAGTTCATCAGTAAATGCACTTCATCCAAGAATCCAGTTCACCTTAGAAGTTGATTTAAATAAGCAGTTAGCCTTTTTAGATCTTTTAATTCTTCGCCTGTTAACCTACATTTCTTAGTCTATAGGAAGAAGACTCATACAGGTCATTATATTCATGCTGAATCTCATCACCATCCCAGTCAAAAGGCAGGAACTATTAAAATACTGGTTCATAGGGACCACTCCTTTTGTTCTTCAGACGACCTGTTACGCAAAGAACTACAATATATTAATTCTACCTTTTTATTAAATAGATATAAGAATTCTTTCATCAAAAGAGTTTTAAGTAGTTTTAATATGGCTCTCTCTTCAAATACAGAAGAAATAACACGCGTTCCTATTCTTTATGTGCAAGGCATTAGTGAACGCATAGCTAAAGTTTTAAGACCACTAAATATTTTTGTTGCCTTTCGACCTTACAGAAAATTCTCCACCTTTCTCTCTTCTCCAAAAGACAAGCTTCCCCCATCTTAGTTATCTAGGTGTCTACCAGATTCCTTGCTCTTGTGGTGTAAATAAAACAAACAAAAAAAAAACAGTGATAGGATATTTCGGACAAACAGGAAGATCTGCCTCTGTTTAGTAGAAGAACACCAGTCTTATATTCAATAATTTGAACCTGAACAGTCTGGACTTGCAGAACACGCCATCATCACTAGACATAGAGTTCATTGGAGCAAGACAAGAGTCAAAGATACCAAGCAACGTTATAAGCTAGGTTTTAATCCTTTTTCCCAAGTAAGCAAACAGACAAGTAAATCAAGTTTGCGTCTGAAAATTGTTCAGGTCTGAGGCAACTCGTAGTAAAGGTGGAGTAAGCTCTGATCACTTTCCTTAGTATTCCTCTAATGCAAAGTACATCCCCATGCAGAGATGTATGATGCTATGCGTTAAAGGCAAGGGCCACTACACAGACCGGTTTCGACCTTTATTGAGGTCTCGTCAGTGGGGGCCAGACCGAAAAATACCAAGGTTGAAGTAATGCAGATCTTATAAATTTTACCTAAACAAGTTGACACAAGGTTCTTTGACCTTATTAAATAAAAATCTCAGGATGAGAGTAAGATATTGAAAGTTTTTTTTTTACCTTGGGTATATACTATGTTAAAGATACAAAGAAATTTTATAACCTAGATTTTAATCCTTTTTCCCAAGTAAGAAACCGATCTGGGTAGTGGCCCTTGCCTTTAATGCATAGCATCATATATCTCTGCAAGGCGATGTGCTTTGCATTAGGGGAAAATACTAAGGAAAGTGATCAGAGCTTACTCCACTTTCCTCAGACCTGAACTATGTTCAGGCGCAAACTTGATTTACTTGTCTGTTTGCTTACTTGGGAAAAAGGATTAAAACCTAGCTTATAAAATTGCTTGGTATCTTTAACATAGTATATACCCAAGGTAAAAAACTTTCCACATAAGACAAGAGTCCTTCCTAAAAGTCGGTTCCTCATGAAACGTCTTTATAAAGAAATGTGAAACTTTACTTCACTCTCCTGACTTAAACAGATCCAATGGTTTACGTCTACCCCCCCCCCTTTGTGGGAGATAGTCCTTTATAAATCAGCTAATTTTTCCTAACTTTTAATTGTATATTTTAGCTAAAAATGTAGTGAAGATGCCTGTGACACGCATGCGAAAATTATACTAATAAATAATTATTTTACATGAGTTTTTCCGTTATTAAAATTTTATTTATGATACACCAGTACAATGTGCCAATAGCAAAGGGGAATTTATGGGAATGACATTATGGATCCAACCATATTTGATAGCGAAATAGAGAAAGAAACTTCAAAAGTTTCGAAAATTTAAGAGCTAATTAAAGGCGAATATACGGACTCTTGGGAAGAGCTCGTGTCTTTTAAGTAGTGCAAAACAAAGCAACTGATGTCGAAGGTTATATTCTCATAAACTCGCTGGTAAATTTTAGAAACATTTTAAGTTTATTTCTATATTTGGCTATAAAATATGGTTGGATCCATAATATCCTCATTTTATTATCTTACTTATGACAAAATGAAGCCTTAATGCTCTATGATTTAATTTTTATTTCCTAACAGCGAGACAAAAATCAGTTTCGAAAGCTTCAAAATATGCGACCGGACGCGTTATGTATATGGTGCAACATATTATATTAGATTAATGTTAAAACATGCATTTTTTATTTATGGGAAGGAAATCTTAAAAAAAATGGAACCAGTTAATTTTTAAAGAAATAGATTTTGGTCATTGGGCGAAAAGGTCTGACAGGTGTAATGATTGTCATCACAGTGTGGAATTAGGACTGAAGTGCGAAGAAAGAGCGGCGAAGATATTCGAGATTGATTTGTAATCACTGCTTAGAAATAGCAGACTTAAAATAAATAATGTAGATAGTAATAAATGAGTCTGCAATAGTGCAATACACTAAGTGTAATAAAGTCTGATGGAGTTCCAGATATCGGATTATGACATTTATGTCCGCTAATCCCATAGCAAATAAAATGCGGGAATTTGACTAAAGGGAATTACTTACGGACAGAAGAGTGGTTTATCTAGAAAACTGATAGATTCAATGGAAAATGATTTAGTAAAGAACAGGTGTTCGGGACTGAATGTGGCAAATCGAGAATAAAATTGTAGTTTTCTGAAGAAACATTTAAACGAACTTCATATCAAAATGTAACAAAATCTTAATTGTCGAATAGCATCAGAAGAATTATTCATGGAAGGTGTTTAGCATATCCGCTCTCCAAACGAACAGAATGTGGGTTCGAATCCTACCGCTGAAAAGGATGCTTCGTAAATGACTTTAGACTACAGACGAATTTAATCGCCTGGTGTAAGACCATTATCACCATCCCACTTCCTGGAGATCTGAAGTGGACCGAAAAAGTTCCTTTGGTCTCTAGAGCTGTTTCTAGATCATCTCACTATTATGTTTACAATCCATTATGGGCTGACTTTGCAAGGGGGAATTAAGACTAAGGGTGATAATCAGAAAGCATTAGATGAATAAATAAATAAAATAAAAAATAACTGAGAGTATGATAAGAAAGTTTTAAAAATGTTTAAAAGTGGGCGACATTATGACACTAGGAATTCAATTCGAGTGACACTAGGAAAATGAGGAAAACATCGTATAATTCTATCAAAAGAAGCAAATATCATAATAAATTTCGAGTTAGATTAGATGAAGAATCAAGTTCTCAAAGAAAGATTTGTAAAAATAATTTATCTGAGAATTCGACTATTAAGTATAATAAACATAATCGACAATAAGCATTAATTAAACTGCTATTTAAATATTCTGAAGCAAACTTTCATAAAGATGTAAAAAATAAAGATGAAATAAACGGAATAAGCTAACTCCAACTTCCGATCCCCAGCGGATATCCTAGCAATCGCCATCGGCCTTTGAACAAGCCACGGAAAGATTTGGAAACTTGTGTGGTAGCAGTTATTATTTCCATGATATTTCACCAAACTATCACCTTTAGTCTGCCTTCTACTCTTTGCAATTGACACGAATACATTCTTCACATGCATTCTTCCTCTTCTTCATTTGACAAACTTTGTAGTACACAATCATTCCAAGCTTCAAACTCATCCATAAATCCTTAAACTCTGTTCTCTTTTTTACTCTAAAGTGCGTCGAGGTGTAAAGAAGGCTATTCCAAAAGTAGATCGAATGAATGAGTATCAACAGAAGCTGATTCGGTAGATTCGCGTTTAGAACAATAAATGCACGTTGACTAGCAATTATTTGTGTTCTTGCATGCTTAAAGAAAAGTGAAGGAATGATAGGGACCTGTCCAGCAGAATAGCGCTCAGGGAAATAGTCAGACAAGATGCATAAGGTAGAAACAGGGCGTCTATGATCAGGATCAGTGATGGAGTAAACCGTACATGTGTGTGTGTGTGTGTGTGTGTGTGTGAGGGGGTGGGGGATGTTCTATTAATCGGATTGTCCTCTTGTGGAGAGTATCGAGTACTATTTAAGACTAAAAAATTCTCTATATGTGTAAGTAGCATTCCAATCTGATTTGGATAGTGTTTACAATCGTAAAAATTACCCGTAGTGTCTTGAGAGAGAAAGTACCAGCTTTTAAAGGCTGAAGGAGCTATGACTGAGATATGTGTTTGGATAGAACAGAAGATAGTCTAGAGAGAAATAAGGCAAGAAAATGTTGTTAAATAATATTTAGCAAGAATTTATAAGTTAATTTATTGGTTGTTCAATTCTTCAATTCTGCGGAGATTTAGAGATTTTTTTAATAATATTCCATTGTACCAATCAATTAGAAACCAAAACCAACAAGTGAGAGGTTTTTAACTGCAACTTAACGGCATCAGTCCGCTTAACTAAACTTTTGTAGGTTTTTTTTTTTTTTTGCATATTTCTTTATTTTTTTTCCCCACTGCTGGCAAATTCATATGGAGTAATTGAAGTAATTGAATATATTTTAGCTTAATATATTATATTAAATATTGGCTTTTATTATCGCTATGGTTCTATTGGAAATAAATACTATGCGAAATTCAATCCCGTTATTGAGAATTACTGTCTTTTCAATATTCAGAAGAAATTCTCTGATAAATAAGATAAACGAAAGGAACTCTAGGCGCTCAAAAGATTGGAATTTGTTTTCTTATTCATTGCTATTTTTATCTGTAGTCAAACTTCCGGTCAACGACCGAAAGTTTGACCTCTAGACGTTATTTGGAAATGACTGTTTCAACAGAATGACAAGTAGCATTGCATACTTACCAAACAAGTAACTTCTTAGAGATAAATAACAGGGTCGATTAACTTTTACACTTCATCTAGAGACAGAAATCATCGGGTATTATTTCTGAAGGAAGCTCAAAATTTTACGAATTTAAAGTATACACCAAAGATTGCGACCTCTCAGCAATCAGTTTCGAGAGGAGGGGGTGAGGTTCTGATGTTTATTAGAACTTTCCAGACCCCCCCCACACACACACCCGTAGCTGTACCGCAAAAGAAAAAAATAGTTTGAAATGAAGACAGCCTGAACTCATAATAGTTCCACCACTTTGCTCGAAGATTTCTCATTCCTTTTTTTTAACAATTTTTTTATGCAATAGATGATAAAGTCTCCCGAAAGATTCTGGCCATTACAGATATATTATTGATTTAATTATTTATAATGGTAACAAGGATCCTATCCTCCCAGCGGCAGACTAGGCGACAAGTCGGTTGGGAGTGGTACTAGCAAGTAGTCGCATCTAGGTAACACGCGGACCTTGCATAGGAAGCGGGAATAACGCGCAGTGAAAGAAGAATGATAACAAGGATCCTCCGTAGCTCAGATAATATAGATGAGCCCTTCGATTGGAAAGATACAGGTTTGAATCCTGTCTATGCAATCAAATAGTCGGTTAGCTGGTCTCATACAGGGATTGAGGATTTTTCGTCCCTCAGATCATATAGATGAGCCCTTCGATTGGAAAGATACAGGTTTGAATCCTGTCTATGCAATCAAATAGTATGTTAGCTGGTCTCATACAGGGATTGAGGATTTTTCGTCCCTCAGATCAGGCAAAGCCGACATGAACACACAGTTCTATAGTCACGAATACTTGTCCTTAGAGGATATAGCAGAAGAGTGACGTGCCGGCTACAATAATTCGTCGTTAACCCCTAATTAGGGGACTCTACGAATCCTAATGGGCGGGTGGATCAAAGAAGAAGAATGATAAGTCAGCGTGTTAATAAACCTGAGGCAGAAGGAACATATACACTAATGAAAATGTTATTTCCAATCCTGTGTTCCTGTACATATACGAATACTCAACGAATTCATATATGGACAAATTCACTTAATATTTAAGAAACTCAGTTTACATAACGATCAACCTGTTAATCCTACTCAGTGATCTGCTCTCTGCTATGTCTCGTAATATGTGACGCGTGTATGAGCAGTTGTGCGCTTTTCGCAGACAAAATATCTGAAGCTATCATAGAAAAGTAATTTCGAGTTTATCAATGATATTTCTGATTGGTTCTCAAAAGTGGCAAGCGCGCCATAGGCATCTTTTCTTGAGCATATAATAAAGCACAAGCAAAAATAAAATTCATAGATGAAGGGATTAACGATTCATCATCTCCCCTAATTTTTATAAAATGGGATAATCATCATCATCTACTTTATATTCCGATAATGCCGATATTTGTCCTTTGGCTGTAGACTTGGGTTTCAGTTTAAACCTATCTTTGCGGATGACATCAGTTTAAACGGGATTGAAACGTAATATGCAACAAAACAGAAAACGCAAACAGGACATGAAACACGTGATACTTTCAGTGTAATTCTAAACGCCAACATATGAAATTATAAACAACTAGACTTGAAATTCCGTGCTGAACAATGCATTTGAACTAGTAATGTTTCCTTCTGAATCCGTAGGAATATCTTTATGAGAGTCAAGCACTTAGATTGTGTTCAATGGAGCTTGCTCTTACTTCATTTTATTATCATGGATTAACTTAATATTATAACTTCTATATAGATTAGCTCTTATTAAATAAAACATTACTAATTCCAATCCAGGAATTATAAATAAACATGAGGCAATTAAAGAACTGTTTACAAATCAACCATAACCGGAACAATAAGTCTTTAGTATCAAAAATGGAAATCCTCTTACGCCCCTATGAGATCGGCTAAGTCATTTATTTTTAGCTGAAAAGCCTTATGAAAATTATATTGTCCTAGCGATGATTGGAATTTACGTCTTTCCAGTCAAAGAGCAAACGTCCTCACGAATGAGCCACAGACATGATTTATCTTTAACTAATCCACAGTTAGTACATAACTTGTAAAAGGCAAATTATTCTCGTTGAGAAAACCGCCCATCAATAAAAAAATGAAGAAATCGATTATTATCAAACAAAGACGGATTAGTCCATACTCGATCAAATGTCTGACTTACTTGAGTTCCACCTGCGAACTTTCGCCGTACATTCTAATAAGTGAACAAAAAATCTCACTGGGCAGTTTCAGATCAAGATTGGTTAATAGGATTTTACCAAATCATCAATACACAACGCGAACGGATGGCAGAAGTCACGATTAACTTCAGTTTTAGCTATATTCCTGAATAGAAGCATCCACAATAAAAGAGATGGGAGTAAAGAACGAGTGAACAACTAATAGTTAGCAAGAACATCATGACGTCGATTTGAGCAGAACAAAATTTTATACTTCAGGAAATCATGTTAATTATGTCATGAAGTTAGTGTTTACATTTATATTTGCAATTAAATTATTGATTCTTCTATAGGAAAAAAAAGAGGCTGAAGATTTTATTATTAATCTGTCGTGATATTATTTATTATTATCATGACTATCATAAAAATATTTCTTGATAACCAAGCAACAGTGCTGATTATTTTCAATCCGCAAAAACGAAATCAGTAATCGTCTCTTACAAATCAGCCAGGTAACATATGCAGAAACAAACTCGAGATGTTAAAAATAATAATAATCAAAATCAGAGAAATTAAATGAATGGTGAATGACGCCCATTATGATAGATTTGAAACCCTTGATTCTTTTGTCAATATATGTACCGGTTTCTGTTGTTTCTCATTTTGTTATTTTTAATAAGTGTATTCTTAAATTTTACCTTAGCAGGTGTCGCTGTGCAACATATTGTTTTTAAAAAAATACGAAGTCGGTATATCTGATAATGGTGTTATGTTTCTTTCAAGTGTAGCGATGCACAAACCGTCGTAAAGGGAGTGTTAAAGACGTAGTTTTGGTGTCTACAATTTGCATTGTGTAAGGAATTAGAGTGAAATCTAAGAAGTAAGTAGTTTGGATATTAATTACAAATTATATGTGTTTTTAAAGTGCGCATAACTCGATAGAACTTCCTTCCAGTTAAGGACATGAAATGCCGATTTTAAATGCATGGCTTCTCTAATTTATAAGATTATTATTATATTATTACACACTTTATGCACGATATTGAAATGACAGTTTTAAGTGCATGGTTTCTGTAATTTATAAGATTATTAACAATAACTCAAATTCTGCTCATCATTCAGAGGAAAATATCATATATACTAGATACTTGTAGGTAAGCTGTGCTAGATATATTACCATTACAAAATGTAAAGTTTGGAATTTACAAGTAGGATATCTTGCGCGATATGTTATAGGAGTAAAACCTGAAACCAGTATTTCTTATATTGCTTTTTAATGCCGTCTGTAGTGATTCTACTATCACTGTAAATTATTGCGGTCATGTCTTTTGATGAGAGGTGTTGAGTTCTAATTGCATGAGATATTTACGTGAACAAATTATGCCAAGTTGATCTGCTTGGTTCTTTGAATAACACAGGGAATGTTGTCTGAAACAGCGTTATTGTACGATATAATGGACTGTCTCTAATATGCTAAGAAAGAACAACCGATGTTTCCTTCTATTTTACTATCGTCAGAGTGTATGGGATTTTCGTCAGCTTTCGGAGATGTCCTTTGCGTTCATATATGTGTTCTTTGCTAGTGAGGTCACATATCGTACCGAAGCGAAAGTTCGGAGCAGTTTGAATCTATATTGACATTTCCGCTGTATCTTCCGGAAGTGAGTTCATGTAAAAGACAAAATTCCAGTATTTTCAGGAAGAATGATTGGTATCAGACGGACAATAGCATAAGCTGCCTCGAAAGATACCTATAATTATCCGTAACGTGTTGAAATTTGTTTTACGTTTTCTTGATTTTTGTTTGAATTTTGGTGCATCTGCCCAACAAGGTACAGCGTGCGATATCAGTGGTGGTATAGCTCTGATATATATATTGCACTCAGCGCTCGTTGGCCTAATTCCAGTTTTTATCCAATCACACAAAAATATTAAACACAAATGGATGATGGAGGCAAGAAAAGTCAACCAGATTGCAACCGAACAGTTTGATGAGCAACTAAAGCCAGTGACTTTCTAAATAAAGAGTACTTGATCAAACTCAACAAACAACTTCTTTATCAAAAAAGGAAAAGGATGCAGTTAAGTATTTGTGGTAAGAGATGGTAAATTTTTCATCAGGAAGGACGACACACAAACGTGTTATGGATTAAAATACCAGCGAACGAAATCAAAGAAATCAGTAACCGAAAGCAGAATGTTCACTGTGCGTAATTGAAACAATGCTCATCCAAATGTATATGAACTAGCACTTGAACAACTTGGATCTAGTTGCGACCGACAACCGAAAAAAACTTGGTAATTTAACCCGTGTAAAACCGTTTTTTGATTCTACTTCCAACTCATACCATGTAAAATTATACCATGCAAATATTATTTGGTGAACGTCAAATTTAGATAATTGTATGTTGCTCTTCTCAGAAATTTAACGATATGAATGAAGATGAGATATGAATCCAATAACTTGAAATTGGTGGATATTCTCACGTTGATTACGATACCTTTCATGACTGTTGGGAATATAAATGTCCAGGTGGAATAGCCGTCTACGTTAAAAATGAAATACTGTTCAACTACATGCACTATAATTAAATACGCAGTGCTGAAACTATGATCATTTATGACATAGTAATAAATACTAATAAAGAAATAAATAAGACATTAAAACATAAGAATATCATAGTAATGGGTGTTATGAATTTGCATTTAAATAACATAGCAAAATTGGAGAGTATATTATTATGTAACACCTCCAAGGAGTACAAAGTCTCATCGAGGGAGGGCACTTACTCTACAACTCTCCGTTGCAGAGTAAGTGCCCTCTTCACCAACCGCACCTACCTTCATTATCTACACTAGTGCCATCTACCGCCGACCACCACTATTTTCACAGACAATCACAAAGATCCATGCCCACAGGGGGATTCGAACCCATATGGAGAGCGGATACGCTAGCCACTCGGCCAACCATGCCGGCCTATAAAAGTATGTTATCTTCGCATGGGTTTCTTACATAACAGAAGGTAATACGAGATAAGCAAGCAATTCAAATTGTATTGATCAGATATTTATAAGAAATGAGCTGTCCTATGCGGTATCCTTCTGCAATCTAACTAATATAACGGATCACCTCTCTATTTTTACCGGACAGTACTGATATGAGCAAGTCTGGTAGTATTGATATCATAGAAATTAGCATAAATTAGAATATATTTGATGAATACATAAAAATTTACAAACTACCAGGCCTGTTAAATGTAAATAAATTATACAAGGAACTAATCAAAATAATTAAATGCAGATGGCAAACCATAACATATTAAAAGAAGTGTAAAAAATGGATCATCACATACGCTGGATTACAGACGAATTAAAAATGATTAGGACTAAAGTAAAATTATACAATAAGCATATACAATAATAAAAAATTCGCTAATCGCTTAAAGCAAAAAAAAAGAAAAAGAAAAAAAAAACATAATAATAAACTTTGAAGCATAGGAAATTTATAGAAAGCTTAAAGATTGCTTCAGTTCTTCCGTTATTCAAACCAGATAGAAATGAAATCAGAAATTACAGACCAATATCTGTGTTAACAATAATCTCAAAATTTATTGAAATTCTAATAAAAAAACGATTAAATAGCTACTTAAATTACATATCCTTTTCGCGCCTAATCAGTACTGGTTCAGATCCGCAGTTGGAGTTTCATAAATGTTTAGTTGTATAAATTGAGGCATGCACACATCAGTCGTTTTTCTTGATATATTTAAGGCATTCGACTGTGTGCATCATTTCTTATTCCTTCTGAAATGTCTAGGTATGGTATTATAATAGTTTATATTTATTGTTTCAAATCCTATTTGAATAAGAGTAAACAATATACCAACTGTGGTATTTCAGCAGAGTAGTAGGATAGGCACTAGTGACCAGATCAAGATAAGATAAGGAATCGTGACGTGATTGGTTGTTCATTTGAAGATGTCATTGTGTGTGACGTCATGAGTTTGGAATGTTTGGAATTTCCCTGGGGGTATATGCGTCAGTGGGTTCAGTTCTTGCGTTTTGGTATGCATATGGAATTATGGGTGATGGTTGAGATAAGGTTTCGTGTTGTGATTGGTGGGGCACTAGTGACCAGATCAAGATCACGATAAGAAAAGGAATCGTGTCGTGGATGCGTGTTGTTTTCTGATGTAGATAAGTGACGTTATCGTTTTGAATGGAAAGGAATATATATATTAGTGGATAAGGAATCGTGTCGTGATTCGTGGGACACTTTTAACCAGATCAAGATAAGATAAGGCATCGTGACGTGAATGTTTGTTATTATAAGATGAATATTAATGACGTTATTTGTAAATAAGTGACGTTATTGGTGGGACACTATGAACCAAATAGGGGTAGGGTGAAAGGAGAAGCAACGTTAGTGTCCTGGATGTGTGTTGTTATGGGTTGTAGATAAGTAAATGGTTTCCGAATGGCATTATGGGTGATGGATAGTGATAAGATAAATTTTGGAATGTGTGGAATTTCGGTGCTCCCCCTTCTGTCAGGGACATCACGTGGTGTGTTGGGTTCGCGTAATGAATTGTGGGTAATTTTTAGAGAGAAGCAATCGTGACGTTGTGTGTTTGAAATTTTCTGGGGAACATATGTCTCTCTGTGATATCACATGGTGTTTTGGTTTGCCTATGGAATTGTGGGCATGTTTTTGAGATAAGATATCTTGGAATTTTCCCAGCGTGACACACATCCGTCATTGTCATCATATTTTGTCCTTGGTTGTCTATAGATGTCTGAACTAATTTTCCAATACATTTTGAGGTATTTCTTTCCTGTTAAACTGTGGGAATTCTTAGAGTAGAGTCGTGATGGCGGCAGTGATTAGGTTTTTCTGAATAATTTAATTATATGCTGGTGTCCCTCACACACACACACACTAGACATGAAAAGTAGTTTAAAACAATAATAGGAATAACATACAGTTAGGGCGCATGATTACAATAGAATCTCATTAAACGTGCGTAATGTGTTACAGAAGTAAAAAAAAATTAACACAATTTCCCATACTTTGGGAATAGTAACAGCGTCGTTGCAGTTTAAGTTTGGTCTGTGTAGTAGGGCTTCAGAACTTTCTTTGTATAAACGTTCATGTTTATATAAAGATCTGTGTAAAAGTTTAGACTTTTCCCAATGGAGCCTATGGTTTGGATTTTCAATTCCGTGTTGAGAGAGGCCAGATTTCTGCGGTTTAGAAAGACGAATGTGGTCTTGATGTTCCGAGATGCGTCTCTGAACAGACCTACCTGTCTGTCCAAAGTAAGACAATTTGCTTGAGTATGGAATCTCATAAACGCCAGGCAACATCAAAAATAGGTAGTCAATTTATCTAACCGTCCACTAACAAAAGTTGAATTAAATGTTCTAGCAAGAGCCATTAATTTGCGATTTCACCAAAATGTTTCCCATATTTAGACTTCATACATAATATACAAAGAAACGTCAACCATCTCTCCAGTATTGAAGCCAACAGACTTCGATTTGAAGTAGCTAAAGTGATCTACAATGCCAAACCTTCAGAATTAAATATCCCACAATCAGAATTGAAAGCTATCATTTCCTTAAAAGGTAATAAAAACATAATCATTACCACAGCTGATAAAGTAAATACCACTGTGGTTCTTGATACAAACTCATATGACCGAAAAATGAATTTACTTCTTCGAGATCGTAATACTTACGCCAAATTGGATTATGATCCTACAAAACGTCAACTCAGAAAATTAAATAAGCTACTTAATGAAACTTCCTCCTTAGATGAAAAAACAATCAAAAAACTTAAGACATACCATGCAAGACCTCCTAGAATTTATGGCTTACCTAAGCTACACAAAACTAATGTTCCACTTAGACCCGTCGTAGGCTGTATCAGCAGTCCAACTTACAAGTTATCAAGATTCTTATCTAACCTTCTCCGCCCTCACATAGGCCACTCAGTCTCTTCAATCAAAAATTCTACTGAGTTTCACACAAAAATTAAAGACATTTAACTATCAAAAACTGACTTGTTAATCAGCTTCGACATTGTCTCCCTCTTCACAAACATTCCCCATAAAGAAACAATAGAATTACTAACTCAAACATTTCCGTCTGATATAGCTGAATTGTTCAAGTTTGTTATTGCATCAGGTTACTTCACCTGGAAAGGTCAAATTTACAAGCAAGAAGAAGGAACAGCAATGGGATCTCCTTTATCACCAAACCTAGCAAACGTGTTTCTATAACACCTTGAGGAAAAAGTATTCACTTTTGAACCCAAACCAAAATTTGGTTAAGATATATCGACGACGTATTTGCAATCTGGGATCATCCCAAACATGAATTACAACTGTTTCTAGATAAAATTAACCTTCTTCATCATCGCATCAACTTTAAGTTAGAAAATGAATCTCCACAGGTTATCTCCTTTTTGGATTTACACATCCAAAGAAAAGAAGACGGTTCCATCGCCACGTCTGTCTTTCACAAGCCTACATTCTCAGGTCACTACATTCACAATTCTTCCGCTCATCATCCATCTCAGAAATCTGGCATTATTAAATCGCTGGTCTCCAGAGCACACAAATTCTGCTCCTCTGAAGAATCTTTAAACCAGGAATTAGAAGTTATCAAAAATACAGCCATCCTAAATGGATATAATCCTAAAACAACTCAAAAAATCATCAGTCACTTCTCTACACATCAAACCAGAGAGGAAGAAGTCCATTGGATTCCCATACCTTACGTCAAAGCCATCTCTGAACGTCTTTCTAAAATTATGAAGAAATGCAATTTTGCCACTACTTACAAACCTATCAACCAAATTTACAACTTGTTACCTTCTCCTAAAGAAAAACTCTCACATTTGATGTTGCCTGGCATTTACGAGATTCCATGCTCATGCAAATTGTCTTACTTTGGACTGACAGGTAGGCCTGTTCAGAAACGCATCTCGGAACATCAAGACCACATTCGTCTTTTTAAATCGCAGAAATCTGGCCTCTCTCAACACGGAATTGAAAATCCAAACCATAGGCTCCATTGGGAAAAGTCTAAACTTTTACACAGATCTTTATATAAACATGAACGTTTATACAAAGAAAGTTCTGAAGCCCTACTACACAGACCAAACTTAAAACCGCAACGACGTTGTTACTATTCCTAAAGTATGGGAAATTGTCATACAGAATTGTGTTAAATAACACAATTCTGTATGACAATTGTATTAAAATGTTAGCATGCGCCCTAACTGTATGTTATTCCTATTATTGTTTTAAACTACTGTATTGATGATGTCCTAAGATACTTAGGATGAAATATTTACAGTTAAATAATTTTCACTGTGGTGTTAATACGTGTGTTTCTTTTAATTATGATCGCACCACAGGTTTCGTTATTTAAAAAAAAATGTGTCCATGTTGATACCCTAATATGTACCCTATGATTATTCTTATGAAAAAAAATATTCAGTATTAGAATTACACTTATCAAAACATACGAGCAGTGATTATTGAAATTACAATTATCAGTTGTTATGTTTAAGTTAAAAAAAAATTAACTTGCATTTCTTTTCAGAATGGGAACATCTTGATACTATCTAGGTTTTCTGAATATTCCAAATTATTGATTTTTAACATATATTCACACCACAAAACACAAACGAGTCTGAAAATGCAGTTGACATTTTCATTATAGGTTACTGGGGCTAAAATATATTCACGGCACAAAAGAAACTATGGAACTGTAGTTTAATCTGTTTGTATTAATCACATCCTGTAATTTATGAGTTACGGTATTGTTGAAAAGGTATCATTTTCCACGGTTGGTTTCTCAAACATTTACATATGACTAAGTGATTAGCATTCACATGATTGTGATGACACATATCCTAAATTTATTAATTCCTGATTAAGGATTTTATACACTGATTGTTTCAAAGTAGATGGCTTGTTTGTTTGTTTATATTTTGTGTAGCTAGGAAACTGGAATTTATTTCAAATGAATATTAGCTCTGTAATATATACTTTGTTAATTTCTATGTTACCTTTTATTTGACTGTAATATTATTAACATATTATATTTACTGAATCTAACATACAGAAATTAAATAAAGTGAAAAAGACAGCATTTTTTCTTTTCTTATTCTTCTGATTTAATATTTGCACTGATGTTCATAGTGTATGATTTGCCACTGGTGCTTACGTGTAATCCACGTGATTTTTCTCCATGTGACATTTCAAAACAATTTGAACTATGGTTTTTATATAGTTCAACTATGCAAAACTCATTTCCGTTAGTCCCAATTGACTGTTGTCCTCTCAGCCCGACATTTATTTCACAGTAGGGATATTTATATATATATTTTAACACAAGTATAATATTAGATATTCTTTCCAATACAAATAAATAATTATTTATTCTTATTTCAAATGAAAGTTAGCTCAGATAGAAAGAAAAAAAATGTTTATGTTTTTTTATGATCACAGCAAACAAGAAATTCATCAGTTTTTTCAAAGTTTTGAAATTCATGCAAATATTGTTTTCATCATTTGGTATCATTTAAATGAAGAACGGGTCTGGCTATTAAGTTCGTTAATGTTTTTTATTTATTTTTCTCTTCCAATGACGAGTATTATTTGATATATGCAATTTGATTCACTTGATGTTATCTGCACACTACGATACCTTTTTTCTACAGCAGTATTTTTAAGAGTTTAATAACGTGTTGGTTTAAAATATCTAATATCTCTCTCTGTAAAATAACCAAATTCTAACAGTCCTACTTTCAGTACGGCTATTTTTTCTACCCTGTTGGAGGTATCTACAGCTATAACAACAAAATTGTGACTTTTTAGGTGAAATCTCCACTAAAATTCTGGCTATTAATTTAGTACCCGATTCCTTTTACTTCCAAGAGTTGACAGTTCCTTGAAATATTTGAGGACTTGCATGAACAAATAAGACTTTTAATTCACTGAGTGGATTTTCAAAAAAAAAAAAAAGTCTGGTTAGTTTGTGGCATGAAATTTTACACAAAAAAGTCTTAAATTTGTATAACACATCAAGAACACACAATTTGTTCATTCTAATTTACACATTTTATTTGAGTGAAAATTTTATTTACAATGTATTTACTGAATCTAACATAACAGAAAATAAATAATGTGAAAAATACAATCTTAGTTTTTGGTCCTTAATCTGGTTATTGTTAATTTTGCACTGTTGTTCAAAGGTTCTTCCCATGGTTGCAGGATGGCGATCATGTGGTTTTTCGACAATGTTTGTGATCGTTGGGAATTTTTTACTGCAGTAAAATTAAGGGTCACGTTTTTATTATTTTGAAACCAATACATATATTTCTCAGCATTATTAAAAGCCAGAAACGTTCGCTATGTTTCCAAAAGCATTTAAAGGTACACCTTATGTTTTCACGTTTTGGGCATCCAATTTCATTTAAATCAAGAACAGGTCTCTCTAACAACCTTGTTAATGTTTTTGATAATTCCATACGCGAACCAAAACACAAGAACTGAACCCATTGACACATATGCCCCCAGGTAAATTTTAAACTCGTGACGTCACACACAAAGACGTCATCAAATGAACAACCAATCACGTCACGATTCCTTATCTTATCTTCATCTGATCACTAGTGCCTACCCTACTACTCAGCAGTGTAACAAAAATAATAAAACGCAGTCGTACAACGTTCAATGCTAGTGTGCCTATCATATTTTCAATATACAGGGTGATCAACAAGGAAAGTATCCCTGTTTAAAGCCTTGTGAAGCGACATAAATGTGCAAAGCTTTGCAGGAATACATTGTGCAGTAGCGAATTTTGGAAAAAAAAAGTTCCAAAATTCACCCACCACAGGCGTTGTAAACACCACATACATGGAATTTGCATATGATGCAACTCAGCAGGTGCGGATGGAAACGAGATTTTTCCCTTCTTTCGGGTTAATACTGTCCATAATGATGGAACTAATTTTGCTCTACCGTGCTTTCGATGCCGAAAACCCCGCATGCCATCCAAGAAATTCCGTTGCATTCAACCATTGTTACTGTCTGGTGCAGGTTTATAGCTTCGTTTATCTTTGCACCATTCTTCTTTGAGGACATTCGCCAGTCTGGTTCTGTGACCTGCTCAGTAAACGACCCGACCATGTGATAATCAATGTTTTTTTTTTCCCACAGCTGTGCTATGTATGGATTCAGTTATTTTCATGCAGGTTGGGGTCCCTCCACATATCGGCCGATGGGTACAAGAGGATCGATAGCATTTCACGGAAGCCAGAGGGATCAGCCATTCGTTTCCACTGCATGGAAGCCTCGTTTATATGATCTGATTACCCCACCGTGACTTCTGGCTCTGGGGATTTCTCAAAGATAGGGTTTATCAGGATCATCCTGATACCTTGCCAACTCTGAAGGACAGCATTACGCATAATGTGCGCAACATCAGTCTCATCTTGCTGAGTTCTGCCGTTGAACATGCTGCTAAAAATTCAGTTTGTGGCATACTTGGAAGGGCAGCACAAAGAATAGCACAGACTGAGAAAGTTTAATGGAAGCAAATAAAAATATATAAATTATGCTTCTGTCGTTTTTCGCCTTACACACACAGCAATATTATCCTAAATGCATTCGGTTCACAACATGCAGAGCCCACGGTTGGAGAATTTTGGAACTACTTTTTTTCTCAGATATTACTTCCGCATGATGCACAAATGTATTCGTACAAAGTTTCGCAGCATTTGGTTCACTGGATGGCGCTCCACGAGGCCTAAACAGCGATAGTTTTTATTTTGTTCACCCTGTATGTTTTTGTTTGAACACAAATGTTTTGACAAAATTATGCCGTTCGCTGATGAAACTACATAATATATGCTGAAACAACCATTGAGGATTTGAAAAAGTCGATTAAACATGATATATTGAAACTGAATCAGTGGCTTAGAATTGTTGGCCTTAAAATCTCTATCAATAAAACTTAACATATATTTCACATTAACAGATAACTTAATTCACAATACTCGTATAAATATTATATGGCATGAAACGAATTATACTGGTATTCAAAATTATAACTGTGGCTGGCTTAATATATATATATAAAAATAGAGAGATAAAATCAGTCAATATTTGGGTTTACATATCGACAGTCAACCCAAAATGGAACTCTCTTATTTTTAACAAATAAGGTGAATGTTGGAATTAACGGAATATATATTAAGATCCGGATACTATTCACGAGTAAATTCTTTAGGATAGTATGGTACTCGTGTTGGGTGTAGACTACCACAACAATCTTCTTCCTTTGACTCGAACACAAAATAGAATAATTAGAGCTATGGCCATTACTAATTTCTTCACATATTCAACTAGCGACTTGCTTGCCATTCTTAATATTTTCCCATTATAGAATCCATTTATATAATAGAATTATATAAATGGATTCTAATTATATAAATAGCATATGAAAGAATAACATGATAAATTTCTTTGTATATAATGTAGTTCCCAAGGTTAACAAAGAATTTTTTCACAAAGCTTTTCAGTACTTACTACAAGCACCTACACTGAAATAACACCAGAACATACATTAAATTAAGGGGATATTAGATCCCACATTGTTTTAAAACCGAATAAGAAACTCAAAGATTGGAATCAGAGAGTTTCATGCCGAATATAGTATAAAAAACTATAAAAGTATCGGCGAATACTAGCGTAAGCTAAATGCAAGTAGTCTTAGAACGTAGCACAAACACAGGCAACTCGTTGCAAAGGTGGGGAAAGTTCTGATCGCTATTCTTGGTATTTTCCATAATGTAAAAACACATTTCCTAGGAAATGTATGATGTTATTACATCCCTACCCAGACCTGTTTCAGCCTTTTTTGAGGCTTCATCAGTGAGTAGCTAGACCAAATTAATACTAAAGGGTATAGCGAAAAGAACTCATATACTCTGCTATACGAGTTGTCCCAAAAGATGCCCACATTAAGTTACTTAAATATAAAGAGCCAACAGGCTTCATTTCGGCGATATAAACATTAATTAAATTAAGTGGATATTAGATCCCACATTGATTTAAAACCGAATAAGAAATTATTTAAGTAACCAGAACATACTATTACAAAAAGGTTAACAGACTAATACGGCAATGAATAAATTTGATTTTTATTTTAAACGTATATTATAATATAACACAGAATGTTATATATTATTTCTCAGGTATATGCTGTTTGTTACGTGTAGGTGCCGTGTTACGAGTAGATACAGAAGTTTAATTTTGCAGTGACTGCGTACAATTGAATACATTTGTATTCTTAATTACAAACTAAGAATAGCTCTTGGTTACATTGCAGTTTCTTTTTTTTAACCTACCCATCTCTGTGTTATCACTTAAACAGTTATTGTAATATTTTTATAATATATGTATTGCTTTTACTCTCTGCTATTATCACTTTTATTTTCCTATTCATCACTGTTGTGATGAATAGGAATTTCTTATTCGTGCTACTTCTTCAGCGCAAAAAGAATTCAAACGTGAGAAATCATAGGCACCAGTGCAATTTGGTTGACAAAATAAGTTGTAGAAACAGGAATCTTGTGTGAGTAATATTGCATTTTCAGATAAGGTGAACAGAATATGAAAATAGAAGAGGTGGTATTGTTGTCAATAGCAGAATTACATCCACCAGAATTAGAGGCTTCACATGACAGCAGAATATGGTGGATGTGGAGCTTTTCAGGCTTTCTTATGTAAGATAAATGTAAATTTAGCAAAAGATATGTACACGCGTGCCAGCACTGAGTGAAAAGGAAGTAAGGATTGTAGAATGTTTTGGCATTTTAGCTCAAATGAGCACAAGATGATTAATTATCATTTAAGACTTTAAAGACGTGAAAAACGAAAGAACATGTGAGGGAAGGAATTCGAATTTATGCAACAACTGGAAATCGATCCTGGAGTGTAATTAGACGAACCACGTAATACTGAGTTATTTGGTTGGAAAAGACTTGACTTCGACTTTTCTTATAACGAGAGGAATCCTTTAGTGGGTTTGCTGAAATGAAGATGATTTTTCCGATTTTATACGGAATTAGCTTTTATTTTATTTTTTCTATATAATTTTAAATTTCGCTTGAAGGAAGATTCGGACGTAGCGCAAAATGATATTAATGGCAGTAGATGGTATAGTTGTGGGAATGTAGCCTGGTTAGGCGGAGGTTTAACAGTCGCGTGGACGGAGATGCGTAGAATGGAGTTGCCTACCGTAACGATACCTTGGACTCTAGTTATCACGTGACAATAAAATTAACTACCTAAGAGAGCAAACTCTGGGGTGAGAGTGCTAATTTTGTGATAACATCGGTTTGCCTAGATCAAAGAGAGAGAGAGAGACGTTTTGCATCTGATTTCATAGAGATCGCACAGTATTGATATGTCACATGTTCAGAGGCGTAAATATATTGACTGGGGAGGTGTTACACATAACAGTATCCACAAATTCAGCATAAAAACAATTTCAATTGCTAAACAAATTCTGTAAAAATACATTTATTAATTCATATAAAAATAAAGTTTTGCAGTCATTTGCTTTACATTTTTATAATCCCAACGTTTTATAATAAATATCAGGTTTAATATATATATACCCAATCATACTGCATTATAATTGTGTATTCATTACTGATGGGAAGAGTCAAGAGAAATTTTATTCTTACAGAACTACGTCATTAAAAAGCAGTGAACTCCTTTGCTAAAACCCCTTATGAAATAAATCCACATATTATATAGAATTATAATTACTAAGCTGTTACTATAATTAGGGTATAAATAAGTGCGAATGTTCCTATAATTAATGGATTGAACTTTATTTAATTAGTATATTCAGAACATCATATGCTACTTTGTGTAAAATTAAGAAAACATTTTTGGTATAAGTTAATTTTGTCTGTGTAACAACTTTACAATTTTTCTCGCAATTCGTATTTAATTTTTTGTAGGAAAAGAAATAAATGAAAAATTAGCTGATGCAGGCAAAGAAGAAAACCTGGAGATGATGCCCTTCTGTCAACCTTAATGTCAAATTTTCTTCAAATTGTTTTTCTTATTAAAGATTAAATATTGAAAATCGAATCAGTATAAAAACGAGGATTCAGTGAGAGAACTACTCAAGAGAACAAATTACAAAATAATTTATGCAAACCTAAATTTAGAAAATATTCATTGCTAAACATATGGTAAAAATAGTTGATCAGAAAAATTACAGATAAGTTTATTAATAAATGCTCAAAAGAAATTCATTTATTGTGGAAGCAGAAAATATTTTAGAAACAGGATGACTTAAATGAACAAAACAAGGAACATTCTTCTCTTTTATGGCAAGATATTTTAAAATCAAATAAGCTGAAAACATTCGCGATAGTTCATGCTTAGCGAAAACGATGTCTTGTAATATATGCGGAAAAACATATTTGAAATCAGGTAATTTGGAAAGACATTTATTACTTCACAATCATTCACAACAATTATCTGAAATTTGTGGTAAGATATTTACAAAATCCGGTAATATTAAAAATCACTTATTCGTTTACAGTAAGAAGTCTTTCTCTTATGCAACGTGCGGTAAAGCCTTTTCCATATCAGGTAAATTGAAAAGACATTTATTAGTACACAATGTAGAAAAACCAGTCTCCTGTGAAACTTGTGGGAAGGCATCATCACAGTCAAGCCACATGAAAAGCCATTTATTGGTTCACACTAAAGAAAAACCCTTTTGTGTAACTTGTGGAAAGGCATTTTCACGATCACGTCAATTGAAATCTCATTCGTTAGTACATACTAAACAAAGCCCATTCTCCTGTGAGACTTGTGGGAAGGCATTTTCAAGGTCAAGTCAATTGAAATCCCATTTGTTCGTACATACTCAAGAAAAACCATTCTCCTGTGAAATCTGTGGGAAGAAATTCTCACAGTCAAGCAACTTGAAAACCCATTTGTTAGTTCACACTGAAGAAAAACCATTCTCCTGTGAATTCTGTGGGAAGGCATTTTCACGGACAAGTGACTTGAAATGTCATTTATTAGTTCACACTAAAGAAAAACCATTCTCCTGTGAAATCTGTGGGAAGAAATTCTCACAATCAAGCAACTTGAAAACCCATTTGTTGATTCACACTAAAGAAAAACCATTCTCCTGTGTAATTTGTGGGAAAGCATTTTCAACGTCAAGCAACTTGAGAACCCATTTGTTAGTTCACGCTGAAGAAAAATTATTTTCCTGTGAAATTTGTGGGAAGGCATTTTCACGAAGAAGTCACTTGAAATCCCATTTGTTAGTACATAATGAAGAAAGACCATTCTCCTGTGAAACTTGTGGGAAGGCATTTTCACGAAAAAGTGACTTGAAATGCCATTTATTAGTTCACACTAAAGAAAAACCATTCTCCTGTGAAACTTGTGGGAAGGCATTTTCAACGTCAAGCAACTTGAGAAAACATCTGTTAGTTCACACTAAAGAAAGACCATTCTCCTGTGAAACTTGTGGGAAGGCATTTTCACGGCGAAATCAATTAAAATCCCATTTGTTAGTACATACTGAAGAAAGACCATTCACCTGTGAAATTTGTGGGAATAAATTCTCACACTCAAGCAACTTGAAAACACATTTCTTAGTTCACACTAAAGAAAAACCATTCCCCTGTGAGATCTGTGGGAAGAAATTCTCACACTCAAACAACTTGAAAACCCATTTGTTAGTTCACGCTAAAAAAACATTCTCTTGTGAAACTTGTGGGAAGAAATTTTCACAGAGAAACCACTTGAAATCCCATTTAATTGTTCACACTGAAAAAACCTCTCTCTTTTGAGAATTGTGGAAAGGCATGCATACAACCTATAAAACATTTATTAGTTCATAATCTTTAAAGTGATTTATCTTGTGAAATTTTGGCAAGTGAGTTTCGAAACCAATCTTTAATCCATTGATTACTTCATATTCAAGAGAAATGTGAAATTTGTAGAAAATCATTTTCAACATTATGCGACTTGAAAGGCCATTTACTGGTTCATACTTAGTAAAATCTATTTGTCTCCTAAGTGTATAGTGAAATGATTTGACGAGCTGTCAGGTTGAACAGCCATCTATCAGTTCATAAAAGCAGTAAGGCAAGACCATTTTTTTAAAACTTTCTAAGGATGAAGTATTTCATCATGGAAACGTTTTCGTGATCAGTTTAGTTGAAAAGGCCTTTAAGAGTTCAAAATCAGGGAGATATCGTGTGAATCTCTATGGAAAAGGTTTTCGAAATACGTAAGCTGAAAAATAATTTTCACTTGAGATTGGCTATTTTCTCTTGGCTAACTTGTTGCGTTATTTTTCGCAGCTACGCAACTTTAAAAGTCATTTCTTAGTTCATCCTAAGTATAAATGTTTCTTATGTGCAACATATGAAATACTTCTGCAAATTAAAATGTTATTATAAGGTGATAAATATTAAAGAAATCATTTTGATAAGAAATTTGTAGAATTGAAGCCAGAAATTTACTCCTGGTTGTCATACTATACTTTGCAAAAGCTATTTGCTTGTATGTGTTCAGAAACCTAAATCAAAAAATCTGGTTACTTATGTCCACGTTTACTGAGGAACGCCAAATATATGTTTATTATGATAGCATAATTAATCTCTTAAAATGGTCTGACATCTTAAAACCGCTTATTGGTTCACAATAAGAAATCTTTCTCTTAGGCAAATTGTGGTTAAGCCTTTCGATATCAAGTAAAGTGAAAAGAAATTTATTACATAATAAATTTATTACAAAAGATAATTTTCTTTTGAAAGCTATAATAAGGTATTTTTACAGGCAAATAGTATGTAAAGACATTTTTATTCTAATCGGTAAAAGTATGAATCTTTCGAATTTTTTGGTAATATTAGAAATTATTCAATTTGAAAGCAATGTATTAATTAACAGTCATGGATGATCACCTTTTGCGAAACGTGTGCCAGATTATTGTCTAGATTAAGCGAATTGGAAGCCATTTGTTGGTTGGCACTCAGGAAAACTAATTTTACTGTAAAATCTGCGATGTACCGCTTTCGAATGTAGAGAGCTTGTAAGCCATTTATTAGTTGACACAATCCGTCAAGAGAAGCTATTCTTTGGAAACTTGAAAAGTCAACTTTCCTGTTCAGTTTGGTTCAAAAAGCGTTCATTACTTCACGCCAGAAACCACTTTTTTGCGAAAACGTTTTCGAGGTCAACTTAGTAGGAAAGGCATTTAATAATTCAAAATAAGGGAACTGTTTTAAAAAATTTAGTTACGACAGACATTTTTCTAAAACGTAAACTGAAAAGTCATAATAATTAAACTTTAGGTAAATTATTTTATCTCGGTTAATTAACTAATCGCAAGATTTCCACGGCTAATTAATGTTGAAGACATTTCTTAGTACACAGTCAGGAAAATCGTTTTCATATGCAATGAAAACATATTTCTACAAAATAAAATGATTTTATTAATGCGATTTCTGAAATAATTAATAAACTCATTTTGTTAAATATCTTTTTTTTTGTAGAAATTTAAGGAAGAAATTTTACTATTAATGCGGATCACGCCACACGTTTTGGAATAATACGTTACGAAACTTAAATTAGGGTATAAGTATACATGTTTGTATCTGGAATCATACTTATCTACAGAAGATCAGCACAGTTCTTTCGATTTGAAAAGAACCGATTCACTTCATTGTATCGCAAAATACCAATGCCTTCACTAAAAATACGAATTAAGGCCTTTTTATGCTAAGGAATGTTTTCATGTATTTTAACTGCGAGTGAATTCTTTCCAGATTTTACTGTGAATCATTCAAGAGATGCTTTTGATTCTGTTCTAAACTGAATATTTTGTTCGGAAATAGTTTCCTAAATAAAAGCTTCATAGTTTGAAAATATTAATATAAAATATTTGGTCACCATCTGATTTTTCAAACAATGGTAGAAGCTGTTCTTAATTTGTTGCTATGATTATTAATCTTGCATAGCATTTTATGATTTTATTAATTGATGAACATCCACGTTCGGTTTTCAATTTCATTCTCTTTCTATTAACTACAAGTGGGTGGTAGTTATATGCGTGTATTTCTCTTTTTATTTTTTTTCTAATTGTGTTGATTAATAGTTTTATAATGTTGATTATTATTTAATGTCATTTTCAGAAATCTTCTGTACCTTCTGATTATTATTTACTGTTTATATATCCTTAGAGATTGCGAAGACAGTTTGTTTTTGTAAACGTATTTCTGTGTTCTGATTTATCTAATTATATTGTGATTAATAAACAGTCTTGTTTTAAATGTGTGTTTTTTTTGTTATTCAGCGCAATAATTTACAAAACAAGCTACAAAATTATCAGATTGCAAAAAAAATTTCAGTAGAACAAATGCGATATTCTTTACCCAAATGTTAATTTTTACTCTTTTATATTTATTTATTTCCAAACATTTTAACAATGTACAGACTGTGTCTGCGTTTAAGTAGACTGCAATGCTGTAGAGAAGTTGAGCCTTGGAATAAATGCAAATTATAGAACACATTTTCAGGAGAAAGACGTAATTTTGTATATCAACGACATACGAAGTGTGGAAAGATTTTGAAGCGAAGGAAAGAAATCTCAGAGAATGTAGGATCCCTTTTTCACTACACAACAGGAATTGTTTATGGCTACCAGTTACATGAAATCAGAAATGTTTTTTTTTTTTACTAAAATAGCCAATTTCCGGAAATCATTAATATATACTAATAAAAATCAATTGTTTAATTAGCTTAACGTCTTTCGGTTTAATTATTGCTTTTCACAAAAGAAAAGTCATTACTAGAAATTTTTTTTCCAAAGTACCTGCTCTGCAGAAATTTCTGTTGATTTGTGGAATAGTCAGCCATGATTGGATATTCGAAGCTTATAATATCTATTGTTTCTTCCGTCACCGACGTGAGGAGCTTAACGATCTTTCTTAGACATAGCCAAGTTAGTCCGTCTTGGGCGTTGACAAGAAATTTTTTCTACCCATATCTCGGTTTTTTCTTCCCGCAAACCGGCCCCGTGAACAGACAAGCCACAGGATATACCGGGAGAAATAGGGCTAGTCACCTTATCCTTGGGACGGGTACGACTTAGAAGAGCTTAAGTTTGCTCCGTAACAGACCAGCAGGCTTAATACGTAGTAAGCAGAAGATGTAACAGTGACAATTGGTGATCTCTTCATGCAATACGTAGTAATCAGTCTGATATGCTGCTTAGCCAAATACGGCAATCAACATTACTGATTGGCAGGCATTCTGATTACAGTAAAAGAAAAATATGAAGTAAATTTTCTATTTCTTTTATTTCACTCGTATTGTTCGGATGAAATAAACGCCGGTCTCCCATCCACCCGTTGCCGCTAGATATTTCTGCATGTTTAGCCCATTATCCACATTTTCTCAGAGATTTAGCAATCTGTGAATATTGTCCGAATCGCTTAAGTTTGAAACGTAGTTAACTGAGGAGAATCTGCAAAAGCGTCTAAAGACTGCTTTTGCAGATTGGACTAAAAAGGATCGGATAGCAATTTGATATTTAACAACAACAAAAAAAAGTTTCAGTATTGGGTACCCAAACATAAAATGATACAACATGAGGAAAGTCCATGCCAACTGTGCTATCTCGTTAGATATAATAAGGGACTCAATGAAAATATATCGAAAAACATTTAATCGAAAGACAATTCATCGAACGACAATTCTCGAAAAATACAATTCATCGAAAAAATAATTCGCTGAAACGTTTTTGGAGTAATCGCTTTCATAAGTCATCGAAAAGCCATTTTTCTTGCAAACTATTGTTTAAAAGTGTTCGGTAATAATACCTAACGTTACTCAAGATACAAAAAACATGTGTCCATTAAAACGTGATAATTTTTTTTTTTTTTGCATTTTATAACATGATAAGTACGTGCACTTACTGCGTCATTGCGCAGGTATCAATTTATCTCTAGAGAACAAATTTCGTTCTACCAAATTTTGTCACAATAATACTAGTCAGACTGAAATTAAAACTTTAATATACATCTTAACAAAAATTTAATTAAATTGCATTCAGCCGGAGCAGAATTGCTAATATCATTTCGAAACTTCTTTTCGAAAATAGTATGGTAAAAGGGATCCATTTAGAACGAAAACTGAACCGTGCAGGCAGCTTCTTGTACCGACAACTTCTGCGAAGTCAGAGAGTTATTGTAATACATACTTTGGACATGTTGTTACTTTGTAGCCCCGAATATAGCTCAACTGATAACTGGAACGGTTCGACATTTTCTTGTAAAAGTTTCAAATAGCGAATCTGAATAAAATTCAACGCACAATAATTGCTGTACTGACGTCACACATTACTATTAGTAACAATAAAAATAATGGAGACTCCGTAGTTCAATCGTTATAAACGAAGCCCTTTATTTAAAAAGACCTGGGTTGGAATCCGATGTACGACGCGCATAATTTTTATCAGTCCTGTTCAAATGAAAGTAAGTTAGCAGGCGTACGTAATACGGAGATGGTTAGACTTTTCCCCCTGGAAACAGGCAAAGCAGTCCCATGAACAGACATATATACAGACATGAAACAGTTATCGGACAAGAAAGACAATAAGAAACGATATTGTTCTATAATTATTCCATATTAAAGTAACATTGCTATCTCACCAATCATTAGGTTGAGGAGGAATAGCATTAATAATTATTATTAGTAATAATAATGATGTACGTACTACTAATAATAATACATCTACTGTTAATAATAATAATAATTTTAATTAATGCTTTGATGTAAAGGTTTCTTAGAATATAATAATAAAATATATAGGAATTCAGAGTAAAAACATCATTCCTGTAGATTTTTCAGTCATGTTTTACTTATTTACTCCTATTTCTATTATTATTCAACGACAAGTGCCATATGTCCTATCTGACAAAGTCCTCGTAGGCAAGTAATTGCAGTTAGTACGGGCAGGATTAAGTTAAGAATGCTGATGAGTATACACGTGACATTTGTGGGTTTTGAGGAGGTGATCGATGCAGTTCTTTAAGAAAAAAGGTTAAAATGTTCTCTCGGAAAATAATAAAATAGAAAAGATGAATAAGGAATCATAAAAGCAAAAAAACTTGCAAAGCGTTTTGAAGAATGCTCATCTGTTGTTATATTTAGATATGTTGGAAGTCGCATTCGAACTTCATGAACCACAGTTAGAAATACACAGTACTAAATGAAAATGGGATTAGGTTGAGTTGTTTTGAATTAAGGCCAAAACAACTGGTTACTGAAGTGCTTTTCAGCAATTTCATTAAATTCGGTGTAGAATTTTTCTCTTCTCAGTTTCTGTAGTTTTGTAGAAAATAAGTTTAGAATGGAGGAGTGTTTTGTTTTTTTAATATACATTCACACCTGGGTTTTTGTAGTTTTCTATTTTCTAGATGAAATGTTTCTTAAAGGGGATTTTTCTGTTTTGGAGATTAAGTTGACAACGTGGTTTTATATTTTTATATCATTTAACCAACCAGACTTTCAATGTCTTTCCATATGCAAATATCTGCAGCGTAAAAATACTTCGACTGAATCGACTTTATTTCTATTTCATACCTTCCTTTCAACAATAACATTTGGGTTGAACTTCACATATTTCAATTAATAAATAGTGTTTAAGTATTATATACAAATGAGGGAAGTGAAAGGTGCTACTATCCAAAAGAACACCTATTTTGAAATGTAATATAATAAAAATCTTAAGCTTGCGGGTAAAATATTTCAAAAACTACCTTTTCCCCAATTCTGAATAATGTCAATTAAGTGCTGACATATGGCAGTCAACTTTAACATACAATTTCACAAAATCTGTTGCCTTTTGTGAAAAAAAGCACCGTGAATTTTGGCAAACGCGAGTATTAAGTGCGAAATACAAGCCTTGAGAAATGTATCGGTGACAATTGATGCAGTTTTCCTACAAGTTGTGCCAATATTAATTACATTCCAGCTATATCAATTTCAGGCTTTTACAATAAAATCTGGTCCATTCCATCAAACCCTTATCCACGCTGCTACAACCAAATTAAGGTACCCATTGTGGAAAAGGCGTAATTATAAATACGTAGCATTTGATGCATTTTTACAGACTATATTATGTACTGGTATACTGAAGAATTCGATGTGGAATTTATGGCTTAGCGGAAGTATACAAAAATATCCTTGGAAAATTGTCTAATCTACACAACAGATATTAAAGAAAATCTTCATGTTTAATCACACTGCAATTAACCGACCTCAATGACCTGCACCGTACCCTCAGGCAAGATCGTAATTTTCCTGATATCTCGGGACAAATGTATCCTAGAGTAGCATTTCACATTCCTGGACCAAGAATCTTTAATTCTCTTAACTCAGAAATGAAAAGTTGGAAGCAACCTTTAAGACAGACAGGATTAAGACTATTCCTTGGATTCATAAATGATATTGAAACATTGCTTTCTTTTATCTAGATAAACACTAATGGAGTTCGAAATAGCTTAGCAAATAGTCTAAGTGAATATATATATATATATATATATATATATATATATATATATATATATATGCATTAATAGAGTGTGAAGAGTGGTGAAGCGCAAAATATAATCTCACCCACTGAAATACCAACCTCACCTCGTTCTCCATCCTGTTCTAAAAGTACAAACTAGGCACTGGCGACCGGCTATGGGAAGTATAATTCTAAACAGAGAAAGTGCTGTTAGAACTGCCTGTCCAGAGGTATTAGTAATAGCAACCCTATTACTAGAGAATTTTTCAGCAAAAGGCTAGTAACTTGTCCTGCGGGAATTTCATAAACTTTCGAGTTTCAGCCCAAAACAAAGCAGACAGACTGTCAAAGGACACGATCGAGGTTCAGGAAAAATGTAAACGAAACTGGAAGGAGGAACATAAAATGAAAATCACAACTTGGAATGTAAGGAGCATCGCACATAAAGAGAAACTTGAACAACTAAACCAAGTCAGTGTAAAAGATATGTATAGGAACAGAAACAAAGAAAAGAAAAAAGTACCAAACAAACCAATAACGTTATACAAATCTATAACGGAGTAAATAAAAAGAGAAAAGAAAGCAATGGCAGGTATAATGATACAGAAATCTATGAAGAGTAATATCGTATATTTTAATTACTAGACTGAAAAGCTAAAAGAAATGAGACTCAAAGCATCAAAAGGTTATAACATAACATTAATCGGGGCATATGCACTAGAAGAGGGAAAAGAAAAGGACAGTAAACCTTTTAAGAAGATTTTACTGTTTTTCAGAAAATCATAGATAAAAGCAAATAAAAAGGACTATTTACTACTGGTAGGGGACTTTAATGCCGGAAAAAGAAACAGGAAATACAGGGGGGGGGGGGATGCTGGTCTTGAAATTCACGCTTGCTCGTTATCATTCTGGGAGTGAGAGGTCTGATTAGCGGAATAATGAATTACTGACCATTTAAAAGTATATATTTGGAAATTTCTGTACATTTAATCATACAAATACAACATTTATTTTACAAATGATATTCTATCTTTTTCAATTTAGCTACTTGAATACAAATTCTACCCTACAGTTCTTTATGAGCTGGTCAATAACATCGTCATAAAAAGTTGGTTGTAACTTAATTTTCCCAAGCAACACGCACACTTGTAAAGGCTGGCTGAAGCTCACTGGCTAGAGCTACTTTGACTGCGTATGACCCGTGATTTAGACGACGTGAAGGGATCGAAAATGGCTATGCGCGCGTATGAAATCACAGTGCTGCAGCGAGGACCTGGAAGCTCGTACAACCGAGCAAGCCAAGGTAGCTTTCACTAAACGAGCAAGCATCGGCTTTCGAATACAACGCGAAGCTCAATTATTGCCGCTCAGGCTTAAGACGTCTTCTGTTTACAAAAATAAAAGCCTAAATCGAATGCTTATAAATGCATGCATTTATTAACAAAACATATATATTACTACTTTCTCAATTAATGAGCTTGCGCAGCAAGCATAGAGAATTCGCCTCTGAGGAAATACAAATAAAACATACGGAGAATTAGTGAAGATGCATGTAATCAAAATGGTCATAAACTGCGAGCTTTTATCATTTATAAAAATATGAGAATTATGAACATAAAGAAATACATGTATATCAGGGACGAACATTCAGAGTACGTTAGGTGTGCGGTGCTCTTACGCAGAATAGCAATATCACCGATATTATATTTTTGCATTCATTCTCGTTAAAGATTCCCCTAATTGTTTCTTTTTCGACACGTAAATATCGCATCGCATTCGCGTTAATAACCGGCGTATGCGGTCATAAAATACACTAACCTTTGAGTTCTTTGAAAAGGCGCAGCAGGTCACATTCTTAGCGTTTCATTGGCTTGAATCGCTATTGAAAAGACACTGAAGATGGAACTGAAGGAAAAAAAAACTTCATTTTATGATGATTTCAGCTTTTTCAGTTATTTCAGCTTTTTTTTTTTTTTTTGCTAATTGTTAATTTTGCTAAAATGTTAATTTCTCAAGTAATTACTTTTTCTGATTTCTGTACGTATTATAATGTGTATTTAAAATCGTATCAAAATTCAATTATCCGTGTCTCACTCTAGTATTTGCTAGTGATAAGCTATTCTCACCACAAAGCGTGTACACTTTGTGCGAATCTCACTTGTGGACGTTTCTTACACCTTCAAAAACTAGATGACGTTGAAGAGGCAAATTAATGCTGTTAACTCCTTGAAACATTCCCTCAAGACACACCGTAACATATCAACAAGTCCTACATCCTGATTGACATCGAGTTTACTCCATTCCTGATGTATAACCTCAAATTCACTCACCATCATGTTCTCCTCACTCCACACTGATCTGAAGTTTTGCTGGATGTTATTTTCACGAGGATGAAATACCTTTATGAAATGTTCATTTCACATCTCTACTATATCTTCCTCAGTGATTATCCTTCACTGCAACCAGTACATTATTTAACGGTCCTTCATATCTGCGCGGGTAAAATCGCTTTCCGAACGAAGTCAGATGAATAGTACATTACTGTATATAAGTGACCTAAAAGGCATATCCCTCTCAAAACAAAACAAAAAAACTGTCACACACATCTTCACTACACATGCCTTATAATTCAGTTTTCGGCGAAATGTATTTTCGATTAACTGCTGATCGGTGAATTGCTTTTTCGGAGAACTGTCTTTCGATTAATTGCTTTTTCGGGGAACCATTGTTCGATGAATTGATTTTCGATGAGCTATTTATTCGATGAATTGTTTTTTCGATAAATTGCCTTTCAGTAAATCGTTGTTCGTTAAATTGTCTTTCGATAATTTGTTTTCGGTGAACTGAGCTCTCCGGATACGTCAAATATCACGAAAGGTAATGAACATTCAACGTTTTGACCACCTAGGTCCACCAACTAATTAATGACCAGGAATATGGATTCTGCTACTCTAGATTTACCGCATATTTCTTAACAATCACCATCCACCTTTGCACAAGAGAGATCACAAGCCATGGAAATATTTGAAAAATCTCCACACCTTTCCGTGACTTGTAATCACTTGACATTTCTATGACATTTATTTGGTATGACACACAGTCCTGGTAACCAAGCTATTATAGTTTTCCATGTACTCTTCCATGAACGACTAAAGACGAAACTGGATCACCAGCTTCCTCTTCTCAGATTCCGCTAAAAACTGAGAGTACGCTACGGTTCTGAATTTTCACCTACTTTCTTTCTCCCATACACGAGTGATGTCCTTTCCTGAACACAAATCCATCTGATAAACCTTGAAGTGCATAAACATTCAAAACTTCATGGTGATCCATAACTAGTGCCTTAAGTTTAATCTTCATTCCATTCTTCAGTGGGTTAAGGAGTAGGGAAGGCTGTTTCGAAGGTTGATGGAATAAAATAAGAGGATAGAAGTTGATAGCTATTTGTATTCTTACAGGCTTAAAGGAAAATGAGTGATTGATGGGATCAAGTTCAGCAGAGTACTCACGAAAATAGCTATGGAAGATACATAAGATAGACAAAAAGGGTTTACGATGAGTGACTGGAGTAAACTTGCTGTGTGTGTGTGTGTGCGCGCGCGCGCGCGTGAGAGAAAGATCATCCGCCTATCGTAGATAGAAAATCAAGCACTCGCAAGATTATCAATTGCACTGCCCCAAATGCGTAAGTAGTATTCCAATCATATTTGGGATTTATAGTGATAGCAGTTGTGGGTGACAAGTAGTGTCTTTAAGGCAGAAATATTCACTTCGATCAGTGTTTCTTAACCTTCTTTCATCTTTTTAATAGTTTTTGTGGCGTCCTCCTTCCCCCCTTGATCAATAAAAGTTAGCACAACAAAAAAAAAATAGGAATTAAATGTTTTAAATATCCACATAAATTTAAATACGTCATCAAATCTTTCGATCTGGCATCACTGCACAGACCGTTCAATCGTATTGGCCTTTCGGAAACATTCGCGATTTCATCCTGGAAGTCTCGAATGTTCTGGAAATGTTTTTGCGAGTATAAATAAGGCTTGAAATGACAAGACGGCAGTAACACTGCGACAGTGACAAGTCGATGGTCGTCGTTGTTTTACTCCTATTCGCAACGACTGTGATACACGGTATAAAACAATCTTTTCTAGTGTAGAAAAATGGATACATTTTTAACTCGACGTAAGCGGGCATCTGACTACTCTGGAGCGTTGACGTCAACAAATGCATGCTCACAGAATATCACTGATTTCCCTTTCAGTCGTTTCCGACCGCAGGTGACTTTGTAGACATTGCCCACAAAGTTCCTGGTGAGATTTTTAAACGGTAGATCTCCACTGCTTTCCCCAATCTCCCCGATTTTATCCAGGCTCGGAACCGGCATATGGCTGGGACGTATTCATGACTGTAATTCATGTGTGTTTACGGGGCTGGTATGCCTGTTGTGGGGGACGAAAAACACGAGATTCCGGGTGAAAAAACCCTCCTTCCGTATGAGACCGGCTAACTCTGGTCACTTTCGACTAAAGTGACCAGATAAAGGTTCCTCACATCACTAAAGGGAATCGAACCCAGGTCTTTCTGACCAAAGGGCTTTGTCTATACTGACTGAGCGACGGAGGCTCTCAGAATATCACTCTGAAAGTAAAATCAAGAAAGTATGCAGCAGAATATTTAGATTTCGGTTTTACAAAGACTGAAGTAAGTAATGAAGAAAGACCTCCGTGTGTTATTTGTTGGAAAATTTTGGCGGCTGATAGCATGAAATCGAATAAACTTAAGACGTTTGGAAACACTTCATAAGGAGTATGTTAACAAACCCCCAAGAGGTCTTTGCCGCCGAACTAAAATGATTTGAAAAGAAAAACTTTAGCATAAAGAAAGCTTTGTCTCTAAACGAAAAAGTTTTATTAGCTTCTTATAAAGTTGCATGTAAAACAGGTAGGTGCAAAAAGCCCCACACTATCGGAGAAGACTTAATTCTGCCAACTGCGATTGATATTGTGGAAACTATGCTTGGAGAAAGTTTTACTAAAAAACTACAGTGCATACCTCTTCAAATAATACTGTCACTCAGCGAACTGGTGATATGTGTGAGGATATGCAACAACAACTTTTGTCTAAGCTTTGTGAGAATTATTCTCAATTCAGCTTGACGAGGCAACAGATAGCAACAAGGATTGTCATTTAATTGCTTATGTTCGATTTTGCGATGGATTATCAGCGGCTGACGAGTTAATGTTTTGTAAACCAATAGAAAGAAGAGCCACAGCACCTGAATTGTTCAAAATATTGGACGATTTTAAATGCAAGGTAAACACGGTGGAAAAATTGTGTTCGAATTTGTATTGATGGTGGTCGAGTTGTCGGAAAGTTTAAAAGTTTACAAGCCCTTGTGCAGGAAAAATCCCCACAATGCATTTGAACACATTGTGGGGACACCACAGAACATTGTGGTGAATTCTATAAAAATGAAACCCTTAAAATCAAGACTGTTTTCTGAACTTTGCAAAGACATGGCTGGCGCGGAACATTCAACGTTACTATTTTACGACAAGATGGTTATCACGGGAAATATGTTTACAGCGTGCTTACGAATTAAGAGACGAAATAGCAATCTTCTTTGCTATTTCGTCTCTTAATTTGAAAAAATTCGAAAAAGAGAAGTTTAGAAACCACTTAGTTGTGATGAAATTGAGCTACTTGGTGGATGTATTCGAGAAACTAAATATATTAAACCTGCAACTCCAAGAAAAGAAAATACACATATCTTAGAGATGAGTGACAAAGTTTATGCTTTTTATAAAAAACTAGTTATCGAACAAAAAGATAAAGCAAAAAAAAAAAATTAGAAACGTTCGCAAACGTGGATGAATTTATCACAACCTACAAGACAAAACTACAAGAGCAACACAAAGTTTTATTTGCAACTATTCAAAATCATTTAACAATATTGACGAAGAATTTTAGAAACTGTTTTTATAACCGACGACAACATAATGGCAATGTACGAGTGGGTTAGAAACCCATTTCAAATTACCCTGAAGGTTTCTCAATTGAAGAAGAGGAACAATTTATAGACCTCACGTCCAGCGGCGAAATCAAAAGACAATTTGCATCTAAATCAGGCCGGTGTTGATGATGAATTTTCTGCACTAAAGTCAAGAGCTTTTCGTGCACTTTTGCCATTTCCCACATCTTATCCTTTGAAATTTGGTTTTCTGCAATGGCTGCCTTAAAAACAAAACATAGATCTAGTTAAATATAGAAACAGAACTAAGAGTGTCAATTTCCAATGTAACATCATCGTATGAAAAGCTTTGCTCCGCAACACAGGCCAAGGAAGCCATTAATTTTTAGATTCATTGTTATTGTTTAGTTTTAATTACTTGCTCGGTATATTTTGCAATATTGATATGTTCCCGTAAGCGTAACTAGTTTATTCAATGCAGTGGATTTTATACATTTTATTTTCAGAGTGCATTTCATGTTTTTGTGTCAACGCTTTTGCTTCAATAATGTAGTTTTACAGTTTTTCCTTTGATTTCCACTTTCTTCGAGCCCTTCAAAGGAGAAGCGCCCATAGGGTGAGAATCACTGACCTGGATTTAAGAGAATGAAGCAGCTATGACTGAGATGTGTTTATCTTAAGAATGGCTAGATCAGAGATAGGGAACTTACGGCCTTTCGTATATTTTATTATGTTTCTTCATCATTTATACTTTCGCAAGCAGTTGTATTTTAATTAATTATATTTTTAAAATCGTTATTTTTAAAGCACAATTTAAAAAATCAACCGCTATTATCGATCCATACACTGTTCCATGGATGGCGTTTTCGAAAAGAACGCTTTTTTTTTTTTTTCAAGAAATTAGTTGTCAATGTTACTGAACACCATAAAAATTTGCCAAAATGAAGATACTTATTATTTGGTCGCCGAGTTCACTATTATTACTTACGTTATATACAAGTTTTATTCTATATTCGTAGATTTTCAATATTATGAGGAGCTAACTTTGGCTATTCTGATAGGGAGAACAGGTAGAATTTACGTCTTTTAATATTTTTGAAGATGAATGTCTGGAAGCAAAGCTTAATTTCTCTAATTTAGTAATTGTGTGCATAGATGGCGCTCCTTCTATGAGAGGAAAACATGAAGGATTTGTTGCATTGCTACAAAATTCCGATATTATGATTTCATTGTATATTACATCTCAACAGAATCTTGCACCACATGCACTCTTTTAAAAGACACCTTAAGGAAAGTTATGGAGATTTAACTATATTCGAGCAAATGCTTCAATGCAACGCCAGTTTCACAATGTACTTTCGTAGTTGATGAGGAAACATTAAGTGTGAATCTTCCTTATCACTATAAAGCGCGGGTTACACAGGGAAAAGTTTTAGCAGTATGAAAACAAATTAAAATGCTTACATGGAACAAAATAAAACTTTGTGAATTTTGAAAAGACGATTTCTGCACAAATGCTGCATTTTATGTGATTAATATCAACCCGTAACCAACAAATGTTTGTTTACAAGGCCAAACTAAATCAATATATGAAATGTGGCAAAATATTCAAGAATTTAGGAAGAAGTTGATTTTTTTTAAGGGAGTGCTTAAGGAGTCAAAGCTGTATAACTGAGAGGAGACCTCCACATAGCCTTTAAAGGAATGCGGAGAACCGACCAGGGGCTTCTGACCTAATGCCCAATCCTCACCTTCTCGTGGTGCACCCTGTTGGGTATTATCTACCTGAATACTGAACGAACGAGGATGGGCTGGCAATTTGGGATTTAGCCGATCAAATTGTATTCATATTGGCTTAAAAGGAAAAATGTAAAATGATGGTACAACACGACATAATTTTATGACGGCTGGGGCGTCGCCCGGTTAAACAAGGTCCCAGTTGTTTTCGCCAGAGAACCAGAAATGAGTTCTTATTTATAGCGAATCCGTTGCCCATTGTTTATGAAAACATTTTCTCACATAATAAAAATTATGTGAGAAAGATGCTAATAACAGACACTATAAAACACAACATCCGACTGAAATAGAAGGAAAATTGAAGCCAGTGCTGGGTCTGAGTTACGGAGTTATGTGATTAAGAAAAAAGGAAGAAATCAAAAGAAGACGAAATATATTTATTAAAAGACATTTGGCGATGGCAGAAGCGTCCTACGGAGTTGCTTTAGCGTTGACCAAAAAACCAAAGTTATTCTCTGATTGAAGAAATTGTTAACCCTTGGCTCCAAATATTATAAGATGTCCTAGTGATAAAAATATCGAAAGGAAAGTTGACGAAATTTCTGTCAAAGCAAACAGTTACAAGGCGCACCGAAGAACTCTCATGATGTATCTGAGCAACTGAAAGACCTTGCCTCGGCTTGTACTTTTCTTGAGCAGCTTTGGACGTATCTGCTGGCATATGTGATGTAGCCCAGTTAAGCATTTTTATAAGAGGAATTGATAATTTTAAACGTTTTTGAAGAACTTATCGATCTTGAAACGCTTCAATGAAAAACAAGAGGATCAGACCTATTTGAGAAAGTGAAATCATGCCTAGAATATTTACAAGTAGATTCTAAAAAAATCAGTGTTTGCATTGATGGAGTGCCATCAATGTTAGGTAAAGCCACTGCAACTACAACTTTGCTTCTAAACTTTTTCTTCGTCCTTCACTAAAACACTGCATTATACATCAATAGTCACTGTGCGTAAAAACGTTAAATTTTCAGCATGTTATGTTACCGGTTGTGAAATGTGTGAATAACATTAGAGCAAGAGGATTCGGGGAATATTGTGAATGTTAGATTTGGAATATGGCGATCTCGTTCTTCATTATGAGGTGCGCTGGCGTTCTAGAGAACAGGTTCTGAGTAGATTTTGGATCATGAAAAATACTGTTCATCATTTTCTAGAAGAAAAACATGAGCTGTCTGAGGAAAGAGTTCTTTTATGAGATAACAACTGGCTGTTTGATTAAGGATTCTTAGTTGATGTCAACCATCTCAAACAATCTAAATTTGAAACAGCAGGGAAAGAACAAATTATTTCCTAGCTTAATAAAGGATACCAATGCGTTCAAGATGAAGTTAAAACGGTTAGAAAAAGGAACATTTGAACCAGTTTCCGTACTTAAAAGAGCAAAGTGAATGTGTTAAAGATAATGGCAATTTTACCAAATATATAGAAAACATCGGGTTATTTCGAGAGTCAGTTGAGAGTCGTTTTCGTGATTTTGCTAAAGAAAAGGATTGCATACTTGCATTTATAAATCCATTTTCACTTACTGAACAAAAAATTAAAATGTCTAGTAACATACAACTGGAACTTATCGACTTGAAAACAAATTCATTACTGAACATGAAATTTGATGAGCTTCCCTCAGTTCCAAACGCTTCCAACACGATTAATTTCTGGCAATCATTACCCTGTGAACATTTTCCAAAATTAAGAAAATTTGTCCAGAGTTTTATCTGTAGTTTCGGAACGATGTACAGATGTGAACAAGCATTTTCCGCCATGAAATTGATTAAAAATAAAATGACGTCGCGACTGACTGATTCAAATTTGAAGAACTGTCTGCTGCTCTCAGTAACTAATTTAACTCCAAACATCAATAGCTTGGCGAAATGAAAACAGACTCAAAAGGTCTCATTAAGGTAAGTAATGTTTATCTTGTGTTTATATTAAATCAACATATGTCTGTGTTAACATTTTTACAGGAAGTTTTTAAGGTTACAAGAGTTGTATGGCGTATCTGAACTCGTATGTGAAAAAAAAAAAAAAATTGGCGCATGGAACGTAAAAGGTTGGCCTCCCCCTGCTGTACAGTATTCAAAAATGTGTCCACACGCTCAACATTTGAACCATGTGTGAATCAACGATTCACACATGGTTCAAATGGTGCTTGCGATCACGAATTGCGAATACTCAACTGAAGCTAACGCCAACAATGCCTAAACCAAATATCCGCTTCTTATCCAGTAATAATGAATCTCAAATAAGTCATTAAGTTACGTACTACTTAGTTAAATAAACGTAAATCTTGTATTCCTAGAATATAATTAAATGAAGTATTTTATTAACTGTCGAAATGTTCAGTTTGCAGAACTCCATTCTTGAATTAGTATTTTTTAAATAAATTAAAAAATTTAGTTAATTTTTAATGTGATCTTGATATGCATACTGTATGCATATGACTTCTTTATAATTTTAGAAAATTTTATTACATATGAAGTGCGTGATCCTATGAGGAATTCTGACGTGATATGCAGCCTTCCAATGCCTAAAAGTTCCCACCTTTGGGCTAGAACAAGATCTGACCTTGTTTAGAGATCCGGGTATTATTAAACGTAAAAGGGAAGTAAAGTGAGATATCTCTGAAGAAAAATAAGACGAAAAAACTTTATTAAATAAAAGTTTCTGGTTTAATTTCTTGACCGTTTTTACATTCTTCAGTGTTGTTCATTTTCAATATTTCGCTGTCCCCGTTCAATAGAATTAAAATTAACTTTTTCGCCAATGTTTTTTTTCCCACCAGTTTTAAGCATCTCCCGTAGATTGTTTTAATTTTTTTTCCCGGTTTCTGACAAATTTATATACTAATGATTCCAAGCTAAAACCATATATAGACGCATTAATATGGGAGAGCAGCATAATATATTTTTAGCTTTGTGTATAAATTAAACATAAGCTTTTATTATCACGCTGGTCTCTTGCTGCCTTTTCAAACATTCAATGACAATTCTCAAATAAACAACGGAAATAAATAAAAAAAAAAAAAAAAAACAGATAGTCGAAAGAATGTCATTCGTTTTCTTATTCGCTGTTTTCCAACGGCACTTGTCAAAACAAGGTTAAACGACTAGGTCAACGACTGTCAAGCTATGTTCAAATCAAGCAGGTTAAGATTACGTACAAAACTGAATGATTTTTTTTCACTAAAACAACCTTAGTAAAGAAGTGTACTTTTACCCATTGCCAAGCAGCTGGTCTTCATAAAAGGATCAACCAGAGTGAATCGTGTATTTCTGACGTTAGTTTTTAAGATTTCGAGATGGCCTAACTTATGCATGAACTAAAAACCGAAATTCAAAGTAAAAAACCTCAGAAATAACTAGCTTCGTTTTTTTTTCGGCGATATTTTTTATTTGAGAATTTATTTTTTGTTTGTGAATATTAGAAAGAAACTACCTAGGGTTAATAAAATTATTCTGTTTGAATGAATGTTTTCCCTGTTCGTTCCATTTGGTAGTATTGACGACATACACGTTAGCTAACGCATTAAATGCTAATGGCGTAGTTTGTGAAAGCAGTTTTTCCTTTCTGCAAAATAGGCACATAAATCAAAAGTGACATCTACGATAAAGAACTATTGGGTGGGTATGTGAAATCAACCTCTTTTTTTTTTTTTTAGCCGTCATGGAAAACGGACACACGAGTTGGGCGCGTGCGCAGTCACACACATATACAGAGAGATTACATTTACCATGTATTATTTATCCCATTATACAGAGAAGGTACATTTAATACAGAACTGAATTTTCTAACTAATTCTACTATTTTCAGAACTGCACAGCACAATGGAGCTCAAAGGAAAAGTCGCCATTGTCACAGGGGGTGCTAACGGGATCGGAAGAGCGATATGCGAGGCTTTGGCCAGTCACGGTTGCAAGGTGAGCTCGTAAAACATGTTAGAGTTTTAGAAACTATAAAAGTAAATAAATATTTACAGGATATTTTTAAAGTTGATGTTTTAACAATAATGTTAAAATATATCTGAACTGCAACAGAAATTTAGTCTGACGTGAAAACAGTTACGATATTTGGCTGAAAGACTAAAGATTATTTTACTTATTCCCTGCTGACGATACTTGATGCATATTGTATAATAAAAAGATACCCTTGAAGCCGATAGAGCGGTCCTATCTCGTAATTTTCACCGCCTCTATGTCTCTTCTTTGGCCAGCTAGTGCACTTCTGCAAAAGTGGCAAGTTAGCCAATATGAGTATATAAAAGCCAAAATAAGATATTGTTAAATATAAGATTTACCAATTCCGACTTTAATTACTTCATAATTTATGATTATTGATTGAACTGTCTGCAGATCAATCTGATCTTATTATTAATGTGGGTTCTCCCTTTCTTCAACCCTTAAGACTGGTTGAACCTTCTTAAAAAGGGATTAAGTATGTATTTATAACTGTAAATTTGTGTGTGTGTGTTCGACTGCCGGTTTTGACTGTTCTGAGGGACGAAACACCCGAGTTTGAGTGAAATAAATCCTCTACCTCCGTATGAGACCGGCTAACTCATAGTTGAAAGAGATCAGATAAAGTTTCCTCACGTCATGGATGGGAATCGAACCCAGGTCTTTCCGACTAAAGGACTTCGTTTATACGGACTGAGCTACAGAGGTTCGTGCAGATCAATGATAATGGATTTCGGAAGACTCATTTCATAGAGGGAAATCCTCTAACCTCCACATGAGATCAGCTAACTCACTTTTAGCTGAAAAGCCTTAAGACAGTTCCTCTCGTCCTAGACTGGATTCCAATCCAGGTTTTTCTAACCGAAGGGCAAATGTCATCTGTGTGGCTCACTCGTGAGCTACACAGGTGATTTAACTATCCACATAATATCTATCACACCCCCCTTGAGCCCATTAACAGACATTGCACTCATAACTAAATCTGGCAACCAACTCCATTCATTCACCACTCTCCATGCGAAAAATCTAGTGTCCTTACACCCTTACTCAACGTTCAGGGATGAACTCTTGTTCAGCCACGTGCTTAAACATTTACCCCTGAGTTATTCCTGTAAATCCCTTTAAGTAACTGAAATGTTTCTAGCATATTCCCTCGTTTTCATCTATCAGTATATCCAATGGCCACTCACCACTTCAATTTCCTGCAATACAGTTCCATCAGTGTAGTACACCGCTTGTAATATTATTTCGTAACGCATAGCTTTACACTTTTCCACATTAAACTGACACCCATCTCTTGCACATACTGTCAGCATGTTTTAATCATCCAGCAAACTTTGCCACATTAGCAAATAACTGAATATTTCATTTCATGTTATTTCCTGTATCATTTATGTACAAATTAACCAGCAGTGGTCCAAGCACAAAGTACAGAGGCTTAAGGCACACCACTAGTTACCTGCTTGCCCCTGGATTCTGTTCCTAAATAGGTTTCGTATCTATCTATCAGCTCCCCCTCCCTGATTTCAATATCACAATTTCCATCCCCATGTATTCTAATTTGACAGAATTCCGTGTAATATTCTGTCAAATGCAAAGTCCTGTAATATCAGGGTTCAGTAATTTCCCATTTCCCAACCCAGCCATCACTCTTTTGCATAAAAAGTTGGTAAATTACCAAGGCATGGCCGATCTTTACAAAGCCATGCTTGCTCCTCACAGAGTATCATATTATTATCCACCCTTTCCTGGATTCTATTTGTAACTTTTCTAGTACTTTTAATACCACTGCTGAGATACTGATTGGTCATGGCGCTTGTTCCTTGCAATATTGTAAGAAAATGAACTTATGTTTTCATAATAAAGGCAATGCAAAAATTATTTGAACAACGTAAAAATTATCGAGTTTGAGAGTAAGGTTTCTGTAGTTTTGAAAACGTTCATCGAATGTCCGGTTAAAAATCTACTAATTTCATGTACCGCCAGGTGCAATCTGAAATGAGCGATCTCGTTTATGGAGAACTTCGTTTTTTGGTTGTTCGTATTATAGTGGCACACTGCTGAGGAATAATTAGGCCACTTTGGAAGGATTTCTTTATCTCTTTCTCGATGAATGAGTGTGCAGCAGCACCGTCATTCTGAGTATGGCCACAGATTAAGAATTTGGGATTTGTTTTTATCTTAAACGTTCGTACAGCGCATAAGGACACTGCAATAACATAGGGATTTTGCTCATAGCAATTATCTGAGTAAAACGTAATTATCATGTTAAAATTCTAACTTATCATCAATCGAAGTTTTTTTATTGAAATATTTTTCAAATATTTCAGTAAACATGAGCTTATTTCGTTTGCACAGCGGTGACCTTCACCTTCATGTCAGAAGAAACAATCTGCATTTTCACCTCAATTCGCAAATTGTAAGGTTGCAATAATTTATTTGTAGTAAAACATCGATAAATTTCCCTTAGGTTAAAGGTAAGACAGCTTGAAGATCGAATGACACCAAAACAAAATTCTTATCATGTTTTATTATCTACTTCTTTAGCTTTACGACTCGTCTTTTCCTGTTCATGTTTTTCGGTGCATTTTTATAAGCTTCGCACAGGTTGCATAAATCCTTTTAGAGGAAATACGTGAACATCATTGAAAATGTGAACGTACATCATGAGATTCGCACATTTTTTTTTCAGCTTGTGTTTGCTGATAATCTCTGTGTAAGTCAGCCAGACTTTTACCTCCATCTATGTATCTCTAGAGGTATGAGCATCTAGGTAGTGGCTCTCCATTCGGGGGTATAGTGTTAATATCCTGCCGTACTGAGTCTTTAATTTGTTGATCTAGTGTAAAATGTTTCGTATGCTTTCCTCTTCTCTCTGATTGAATAAAATCACCTTTCTGCAAAATAGTTCTAACAAAGTAGAATGCAATATTCAATTTTCTTTGTTTTTCTGTGCGCGTGTATCTGTATTTCGGTTGTATGGTTTCCATATTCCCAGCAATAAATGCACACTGTCGTTCTAAGTTGCCGAGCTTCCAGTAATTATCAAAAATGTCTTCTCTGATCGTTGTAAATTTGTTATAATAACACTCAAGTTTGCATATATGGACCTTTGTACATTTCTCTTGCTTGAATTACTTCTCCAGATTTTGACAAAGGTGTGTATTCTTTTCCCAAATTTCTGAGGCGCTTTGCAGTCTTTTTCCAACTCCAACTCTTTCTCTTCTTACCGCTTTTAACAAGCGACTCTTCAATATGAGCTGTGGGAGGGGATGGGGTATGATTTCCTGATATGAAATGGTCTTACGAATCCGAGGAAGACGCTTCATTCGTGAATGATAAGCAAAAATCAAGATCAGCAAACCGAATCATCACTCCTAATTGCCTGGTAGATCGTCCTCCTTATCACCAACGGGTTTAAATGCGTCACTAGACCTTAGTCGTCTGAAGATAAATGAAGTTTGTTCGTTATTATCCAACCTCCATGGTAGACTGCTGAATTCTTATTTCAAAAATTTACGTACCTATTACAGGAACACTGTCCAGAAATATGTCGCTTTTCTGCTTCCACTGAAGTTGTAAACGACGCAAGAAAAAAAAAAGCAAAAAAACGATTTATCTCAAGATGTGCCGCTTTTTCCTCAACAAAATTGCAACGTCACTAATCGACGATTGGGACACAACTGAGATGTGACACTGTTCTCGGCTCATTATAGAATATTATTTGAGTTAACGAAAGCGACATTAGCAAACTCATGCGGGAAGTATTTGGATTAAACTTGTGTAGCTTTTCTTGATTAAAGGCCTGTGTATTTAGAACACAATCCGCACCTAAAACAAAATTCGAAAAATTTCGATTTATCACTTTTCTTGCGGATAATCTCTGATATGTTAACATGAAACGAATATTAGAGCGGTTTCATACTAAATGAAAACCACAAGAAACACACTATTAATGATTTGTAGTAAGCATTTGCTATAAATAGGTAGTCGAGTGCCTCGAAGTAACAGTCGAGTTGAATGATAATTTATAAATAGTGTGGTCTGAGTAACTGCCAACGAGTGATCATAGTAGGAGAGCTAGTTATGGCCCAAGCAACTAATGCTACGAGGACAGCGCGTTGACTGCAAACAATGTATTTTCTGGCCAATCTGCATGTTTTCTGATGTGAAACACCTGCGTTTCCTGGAGGAAAAGCGTCCTCCACCTCCCTATGAGACTGGCTTCCTCACTTTCACTTAGCGTGATTAGTATTTCTAGTATGCTGTGACGAACAGAACACAGATAACATTGGACTGCTTTCACTTACGGCCGAAGCAACTATGGCTACGAGGTCAGTGTGTTATATCTGTTAATTGCGTGTCTTCTTCTGGCCAGTTTATCTGTTTTGATGGGAAAAATAAAACTCGAGTTTGTAGGAAGTAAAAACCTGTTACATCTTTATGAGACCAGCTAACTTACCCTCAGATGGAGGGGGAAAAAACATAAGTTGTTCGCATCCTACACGATATTCGAATCGAGGTCATTTTAACCAAAGGGTTTTGTCCATATCGCTCAGTTACGGAGTGGCAAGTTATAGTAAAAACGATTCTTTAAAACAAAACTGAACAATTGACAAAGAGGAAACGCCAAATAGCACTGAAAGGTAAAGTATGGTAGATCAAAGAAAATCGAGTCTGTTGAGGTTAGAACTCAGGTGAGATCTAACCTCAACAGATGAGGTGTTTACATACATTTTTAAATCGAATATGGAATTTTAATGGCAGTAATTAAAACTTAACTAGCCTAGTAGTACATAAAGTATATTAAATATTCTTATAAATTTATGTGGCTTCATCTTAGAAGGAAATCTTAAAGTACTAGGCTCAGTGGCCTGACACGAAAAAGCAACTTCGTTTTATAAAAACCTAATTAAGGTCACCAGAGGGCAGTTGTTCCTATCTGCATAGTTCTGCCAATCGCGAGTATTGTCAATTAGATTTGTTTGTTTCGCAGTCCAAAAACTTAGTTTCTGGACAAAAAAAAAACCTGATACATCAATAAAACACAAGTTAACTCGTCTTACTTGTAAATACCTTATAAAGTTGTCCTTAGCCTCATAAAGGAGATTCGAACCTAGGCGAAAACATAAACTTGAAAATATAATAGAAGCAGCATTAAAGTCAAAGTTAAGAGATTAAAGAAAACGCTAAACTTGATCGGAATTCTGTTTACTAAAGAATGACTATCTTGTGGCATCCTTCATAACTGATCTTTCATAGCTCATCAAAGTTGCAAATGCACAAATCAGCGAATTTTGTATAAAAATGTACAAAATAACGTTTAGTAATCTTATGTATATATTATTTTGATCATCATCATCACCTGAACCGATGTTTTTTCGAACTTTTCATAAATATTAAATAAACATTAAATGTTCATTTAGGTGTGTATAGCAGACGTGGATGTAGAGAAAGGTCAGCCCACTGCCGCCGAGATCAACGAAAAACAAGGAAAAGGAACTGCACTGTTCGTCAAATGCGATGTCACCTCTGACGAGGAATTCGAAGGTAAATGATGCTTCCGCTATTTAATTTTTTTTTTTGTTACTAAATAACAAATCAGTAAAATATCAAAGAAAAGCACAACATTCGGAAGGAGAAATGAAATGTATGGAATACAATAACTGAAAAACACTTCGTTTACGTCAAATCTTTTCAATAAAAATGGTTTACTTAACGAATTATTTTAGTAACAGGCTCTCGATAATAGCAGTCGATTAATTACGCATTATTAATTATTCATTTTTTTTTAATCTGAAGGCGTGTTCAAAGAAGTGATTGCAAAAATGGGTCGTATGGACATTCTTGCTAACAATGCTGGAATATATTCGGAAAACTGGGTAAAGGTGGTGGAGATTAATCGGAATATATTCGGAAAACTGGCAAAAGATGGTGGAGATTAATCTGGTGAGTATAACGCTAAATACTCGTATATGGCAGTTATGGGTGCTGTATATTAAGACAGGTCTGATCCGTTAATATTTAAATGTGCCTTTAACAGAGTCTCTTGCAAAATTACTTGAAAACTTCACGTATATAAATGCAGAGGATGCGAGTAGTCACAGATTTGTTGCTAGAGTAAGTAGCGATCAATCCTCACCTTGAAATCCCATGTGATCTTAATCATTTGACATGAATAGAGGAATTAAGAAACATCGAAGGAGGAATTTTCAGAAAACCAGCCTTGACAAAATGATAAGAGAAGAAATATCTGGAAAATTCATGTAAGCAATACTAAATCCGTAACACTCAGATTAATTAATCCGATAACACATCTGTTCACCAATAAAGCATATATAAAACCTACCTCCAATATATCAACTGTTAAATTATTTAAGAAACCATGGATTTCCTCTTCCTGAAAATCTTGACTCAGGCAGTATTTCCTCTACTAACTAACCGGTGTTCATATTTACACCTAACAAAATATTTTTTAGCTTTTTAAATCGTAGTTGGATAATTCAAAAATTCTTCCATAGAAGGTGTTTATGTTTAAGCTTAAGTTTAAGGATAAATGTCGTTTATATTCACAGTGGTAGCCCCTACCCAAGAAGAAAGTTTTATGCTCGACTAGAGGAGCTTTTTATAATCTTTTTACCCGACTTTCGCGGGTTATTCGGTCTCTGGAATGGGCAAGCCGTTTATTTTTTCTTGAAAACAAGAAAATCGAGAATAGACACTATTTCAGACATAATATATTACATTAGGGACCACTAGACTCTTTCCACCCGATGTCGTTTGAAATTAGTGGTAAGTCTGCAATGGTTAGACAGAGCTAAAACGGTATCGGGTGGAAAGAGTATATTGGTCCCTAATGTAATATATTATTGTTTGAAATTGTCTTACATGTTGCTTCTATCCATTATAGTCGATATAACAAAAGTTTAATTTTCATAAAACGTCTGAATCAATCTTCAAGTTCTCAAAGAAATTAGTTTACAAGAAAACGTCATGGAATTGTGCGGATCTGATAAGTCAACTATGATAGATAGAAGCAACGTGTAATTATTAACTAAATTGTTAACTAAAGATTGAAAAGCAGAATATGATTACAGATTTAACATACACATTACAAGAAGTTTGAATGATTAATTTACTACTACAATGAAAAATCTTGCTAGTATGTGCAAACTGATAAATTGAAAGAGGAAATATCATTTGAGAACCAATATTTACAAAATGACATCACACTGGAGGAGATGTTCCTATTCTTTAGTAATTCATAAGGTTAATTAATCGAATCATTTTGATCATCTGCAATGAAGCGTTGATCTTTGGAAGTACTTCCTGAATAGAAGTTTGCAAGGGTTGTTGGAATCAGCGTAGTTCATTGCTGAAATTGGAAACTCATAGTCATTAATTTTATAGACAAATCATGGAAAGGTAGTTAATTAGGATTAATATCCTTAAAAAGGTTGTTATTTGTAATTAAGTGATCCTTGATAAGGATCACTAAGTAAATATGATGCAGAGTTGTTTTCTTAAAGAGATCAATTGTGATAAACTATACGTTATGTGAGTTAAGTCACGAGGGAAATTGATCGTTTTGATTTATTTCGATGTCAGCAAAGTCACTGATGACTTTTTATGTAATAAACCTGCTAATTAAATTTAGTCAAACAGGTAGTGATGATTACTTTAATGATATGGGTAGGAAGTCTGCTGACGGCTTTATGAGAATTAGTAGTGCTTAGAGGAGAGTCTTTAAAGAACAGTCTCGTTAAGAACGAAGTATCCCAATGTTTAAGACAATGTCCCTTTTTTAATATATTCATAAATGAGTCAGGTCTTCTAATATCGTGGATGATGTGATGCTAAGTAGAGTAAAGAGTTCGAATGACCTCAGTTATACAGAGTTATCATAGTTGAAAAACTGAAAACAACGTGGGATTTATAATTTAATGTGGAACTAATTGCGATTTGTGAAACGAATACAATTGAATCGACAGGATTTAGAAACAATCAATGAATACAATGATCCTAAATTTAATTTCAGAATCACATTTAAGAATCACATTAAAAACTCAGAAAACTAAGTTTAATTAAAAGAAATTTCAGTAAGGTAGAAGGAAGTTATACCCTTATAATGGTTTTCAAACTTTTTCAGACTGAGGCACACTTGGCAATGAAAATTTCCGAGTACTTAATGCTGAACTCGTAATTAAGCGTACATTTATAGCATTGACAGTTGACACTACATTGATTACAGTATAGCCACGATACTTGATGACATAAGCATTGTCATATTGCTGGTGGTCGATTGGTGGCGCTTTGGTTGATTTTGCTACAAATGCGAAACTAACGTTTCATAAATATTCGGATAGCGAAATTTTTATACAAGTCGAATTCTATAAACAGAACAAAAATGCGCTGTAATTTGGACGAAAATATTTTTTTACGATCAAAATTTCTCAACTGTTTGAAAAACACTTTGTATGTCTCACTTCAGATCAATGCTGAAGTGAGCGTGCGAAGAGATTTCATCTAACAGGATCGGAAAGGGGATTTAAATAAAGTGTAAATAAAATGAAATTTGTCTATAGACAGAAAAAAAACTGGTTGCTTAGATTTATCATGCTTAACGAGGGAATAATAAAGCATTAGGAAAGAAGATCGAGTTAGATACAAAGAACTATAAAAAGTTCATTATTGAAAGTTATAGAAATAACGTAACTTTTTTAAAAAATGAAACTGTTATGAGTAGAAAGCAGATTAACTAAAAATAATTTATATATATGTTAAAAATACCAAGCTATTTTAAACCTGGTTTTACTCCATTTCCCAAGTAAGCAAACAGAAAAACAAGTCAAGTTTGCGCCTGCAAGTCTAGCTAACCCTGCACGTAGTGCAAGACCAAAGCAACTCATGGTAAAAAGTAGAATAAGCTCTGATCACTAATCTTAATATTTACCTTTAATGCAAAGCACAAGCTTATTATATAAAATAAGCAGATGCAATATTTTGGAACACGTGAGTACCATTGTGTTTTTTTTTTTTGTATAAATTTGTATAATACCAATTAAATATTTGTATTTATACATGTTGAGCAGCAGCAGAAGAAAAACTATCAGAATTAATATACAGAGGTCAACATTTAGGGAGAAACCAGCCTATAGGGATCAACGTAGAGATGTGAATTACGTATACTTCCACGCAATCTCACACACACAGTAATAAACTAATTAATTAGTATAAATACATTTTAGTAACAATAAAAAAAGTCCATTTTTGGTACAAACTGAACTACAACTACCTCTCTTATTATTTACAGAATGGCGTTGTACGTGGGACAAAGCTAGGCTTCCGATTCATGGGAAAGGACCAAGGTGGACATGGTGGAACTATTATAAATACTATTACCTGCTATGGAGGCTGTAACATATTCTGAAGTCATTAAAATCATCACTGCAGCATTGATATAATAAAACAAGATTCTATCAAATTCTGCAGGGAAATTTTAAACTTTCACTTGAAGAGCACTGGGTGTGTTATGGCGAAAATCGAGAAGCCGGTTAATCCGGAATTTAAGGGCAACAAAATGTTAAATTCCTCAGTTCTTAAACTGTACCGAGAATAGAATTTAAAGACACTTCTAATCTCAATTAAGTGAGAAAAAAAATCATTTCTTTGCGAATTTTCCTGTATTTTTTCAGTGTACTCTCCTATATCCTATCGCGACTTTTACCATTGTCTTCATCCTGTAACCCCCCCCCCCACCATCACCCACACACCGAGGGTACATGTCAGGGAATACATAAGACTGATTTGGAAGAAAACTGTAGATAAGAAGTTAGTACTACATGAAGAACTTACACCATTACTAACTACCTATTAACAATTTTGTTCCAAATCAGTCTGTTATCTGTCAAGACTCCAAAATCGGATCTTATTTCTGTCTTTTAAGATTTTTACTGTATCAATCTGTCCTACAAAATGGTTGAGGCTGTCTTGTTTTTGCTGGCTGCAAATTTCATTTTAGTAGAATGAGAAAAATTGTGTGTCCTATAATGAACATTCCATGAATTTAATAGGAAAGTGAAAGTTTGCAATGTTCTAATTTTATTTTTCAGGATTAGATCCATTTCCTCTGAGTACAGTCTATTGTGCAACAAAGTATGGAGTGGTTGGATTGACCCGCAGTTACGGAGTAAGTTTTTCGATATATATACGTTCTTCTGTATTTATTGATTCACGGGAACAAATACATTTGTTTTGATGTTTTGATTCAAACGCTACAGATCAATATCTCAGAATTGTAGCGTATATTTCATTAGGAAAATTATCCAAAATATAAAATACGAAGAATAATCATCTTAAAATTTATACAAGATAAGCTGAGGTGCCAAGTTTGCCAGAATATTTTTAATTCCTTAAGACAAGTTGTTTGCGCTATTTAATGAAAATATTTCTAACTTCTTAAAGCAATTCCCTGCGTATAAACTTTTAGAGTAATAATGTCAATGAACAATCGAAGAGTCATCGTAGATAAACTCTGTAATGATGATGATGGTCTTTGGTTGGAAAGACGTGGATTCGAATCAGTCTAGAACGCAAAAGAACGTCAGTTAGTCTTATACATACATGTGAGAAAAAAAAAATCAGGCTATCCAAATTGTAAAATGGCCTAAGCTAGAAGCAGAGCTGAAGATCTGGATAACAAAACCAACGTAATTTTTATGCCTATAATTATCATTTTTGAAGAGAGAAAATGGTCGAACACTATGCCTCTGACTTTGTTAGAAGAAATTCTTGGTGTTACAGATATATGAGGAGACATTGGTTTAACATGCGTGCTCGAATCAGAATAGTACTAAAATGCTAACAGGCAAAAATATCGCAAGCTTGCGATTGAAGAAGAATTCACGAGAATCTGTGAAAAACATGACAGAACTGAAAAGTCATTCATGAATATGGAATTAATAATTTGATAATATGAAGATGTGTACTGTTTCAAGAAAGTTCGGACAATAATAAAAATAAATTGTGATAGTAATAGTGGTTTTTTTTTTGGGGGGGGGGCATAGTATATCCCCCGAAATACTTAATTACTTAGGAATTTTGAGCTTTAAATGTAAATAAGATATTTTCGCTCTAAATTCGTATTCTAAAATCTGGTACGTTTTATACTGAAACGTTGGTCATTTGTAGCTTCCAGTGCTGCAACTCAAGCTACGAGTCAGACTGAAGAGATTGCGAATTGATAAAGCAGGTGCGTCGCATTATTCACGAAGGAGAAGGTATAACTGGAATATATTTTTCAAATATGCCAGCGTATTTTATCACGAAAATCTGAGTATGAGATGGACTGCAGCAAAGTTTAAGTCTCATCGACGTTTTGAGCCAAGAGCATTAGTGGTGTGTAGTACTACACTCCTCAAAACCTGAGTCCCTGTAAATTTCTTTTATGTACCCCATTATGAAAATGAGAACCGTAGCTCAGTCAGTATCGACTAAAGCCTGGTTGCAAAAGAGCTAGGTCCGAATTCTGTCTAAGACTCTAACAACTGTTTATAAAGGATTTTTTTTTTTTCATCTAAAGTTGGTTAGCTGGTCTCCTATGTATATGGAACATTTTCATCTCGCAAAACAAGTAAATCAATCAGAAGGATATGAAAAATTTATAGATCTACTACATTCATAACATTGTCTTCAGCCATAATTGCAGCCAACCATTCATCTTATGATAGAACTGCAGCTCAGAGTACGAGATTTTAAATGCTTCAAGAATTCGGACGGAAGCATAGGCAGTGCTAAAATTAATGCCAAAGAGAAAAACTAACACGAGAATAACGATAGATAATTAAGCCCATTACACTTTCATTTTCTAGGAACCAGTCATATATTCTTTTATATACTGTACTTAAATAAATGCAGATTATTTAACCAAAGTGTTCTTAATACGCACACTCTTAGCTATCATAGTTATGTCAAAGTTAACAGAAAATCAACACTCGAACAATTTTGCTTTATCTCATTGCAGTGTGATTTTTTCTTCGCCAAATCTGGTGTGTTAGTGTGCGGTGTTTGTCCAACGTTGGTAGAGACTGATTTGTTCTTCAACTACGCAAAGACGCAAGACAGTGAAGTTATTGCATCTTTAATAAAAGAATACACAATGATTCGGTATGCTTTTGAGTACTTGAACAATTTTAAAGTAATAATGTCCTAATTAGATCTACAGCTAGTATTCATTTGATGATGAGCTCCTTACTCTTAGTGAACATATTTCTAGAAGAAGCTTTTAAAACTTGTGGTACTAGAAGAAATAGTTTCGCTAAGAAGCAATGTGGATATGAAATTTAAACAAATGAAAATATTAATAACGAGATTAATTGTCACATTTCCTACAATTTAATTCTAACATTGCTCTTTATTACTTCTTTCAGTGCCAGTGATGTTGCCGAAGCCGTGCTGAAACTATTAAAGGATGGCAAAAATGGAGCCCTTCTGAAAGTGGCCAAGGACTGCGTCGAATATGTGTGAAAAAGCATTTTTTCTCTTGCTAATAATAAATGGTTGAAAATAAGAGAAGGATATTTATTATTTAAACTATTAAAAATAATGAAAGAAGATAAGTACGATAGAAAGAAAGATTTCGCCAACCTGTAATATTTCAGTGTCTGTAGGACAGGGGAAAACTATATGAATACGACACATTGTGTGTGGAACACGTGCATGAATTACTCCTCAAGTAAAAATTAGTTCACGAAGAATATTTATATTTCATTTAAATATGCTCATGTCTGTTGTTAGATAGCTTAGTTATATTCCGAGTCATGTGGGGAGGATGAGGAAATAGTATAAAATATCTTATGCTGGCCTAAGTGCACAATTTTTGTTATCAAATGAAGGTAATTTATGCAGTATTATACGCATCCGAAAGAGCTTCGATCACGTCCAATTTCAAACGCTGAAGTCTCTCATACTAAAATGAGCACTATTTAAAACTTTTCTATGATGAAAAATAGAATATGAAGACTAACTGCGGGCTTCTCCCATTAAATTGTTCAAAATGTATGAATATATATTAATGAATTCGATGCGAAATTTATGCTCTTGAGAAGAGCATAAATTATTGAGGAGTGTAGTTTTGCTGCCAAACTACACTCCTCAATAATAATGTATTTCTATCCTGATGTCTCAGATTCTATTGAAAAGAGTGCCTAATGTTACGAACTTGGGACTAACATTTTCCAGTATCCTAACAGAATTCCCAATTTAAAAATACAACCGACTAACTTATTGAAAATGACTAACCTGGAACTTTTGTTTTTGACGATGAGGGAAAAATTAGGGGGAGGGGAAGGTAGAAGAAACTTTTGGCGACGTGGGGCACTCAAGATACTTCTTTCAGGAGATGCGATTTGGTGTAGAATACACTCGACTACAATAAGATTCGAGAATATGTACGAGTATACATTGTCTGGACAAAAGTTAGAAACACTACATGAATGTTATAGTGACTTGCTGGACGTAAGTGTTTGCCAACCAGATTGACTGAGTGGTTAGCGTATCTGCTCTTTAACACTTTCATTGCCAAGCTGAAAATTGGAATTTCGTGTGGTGGCCAAATTTTTTTTTATATTTTTATTTAGTTAGCGGCGTCCACGCGATAACGCGTGATCGGCCGTTTGGTGATAACTCGCATCGTGCGATATCGCGTGATTGGCAATGACCATGTTAACCAACTGCCTTCGGGGTCGAATTCCGCCGTGGACGAATATTTTTGATTGTTTTTAAATGGGAGATGAATTTCATCGCCCGGTATCCCCCACATCGCCATATACATACAATTCATTAAAATAATTAAAAAAAAAGCTTTAGCTGAGAGACAAGAATAAACCTGGATTCAACCAGTTAATTTTCAAATCTACACATTAGCGAAGGGTGTTTTAATATTTCTCTCTGAGTTAAGTGGATAATTAAAAAATAGAATAACGATTACCATACCTGGTGCTTTGCATTTCCTGGGACATGAGCAAATATCGGCTGGTCTTGGTCTGATTAAGAACATCAAATCTATTTCTGGTAAGTATCAATCGATTAGTGTACAATAGGACAGTTCAACGGGCATTAAAGCTTCTGTTTTGTTTATCATTCCTTGTTCTCCACGCTAGGTAGCCGTTAGAGGTAAACGTCATTACCTTAGTTTTACAGATTTCCCATGAAACACTGGAGAGAAAGGAGGGGAGGAGAGGTAATACTGTCTATTATGCAGATAAGTTTCTTTATTGGCAGTAAATATTATTTTTGTCGAGTTTTTGAATGACTTAAAATATTAAGCTGTCCCTAACAATATTAGTTTCTCAATGTACGTATTTATGTGTGCGTTATAATTCACGGATGTGTTTGACACGAGTAAATAAACGGGGAAGGCCAAACTATCCGCTAATCAATTGTGTAGGGCTTGTAATTTTTGGAAGATATGTATGGACTTGCCAGTAATATTTCTATTTTTTTTTTAGATGATTAATTTTCTATAAAATTTAGTCAGTGCAATAACTACGTAGCACAGTCGAAAAGGCGATACGACGTGCACTCTTTGGTTAGGAAAGACCGAGGTCAGAATTTCGTCATGATTCTGGGAAACCTTAAGAAGGCTATCCGCAAAGATGAGTTAAATGGTTAAATACAGAATTTTCTCTTCCGAATTTCTGGTTTTCCTCCCACAACAAGCAAACCCAAATGTGTCATGCACCTTTCCGATCTCAAAAAGTTGTTTTAGATGTATGCATATTATTGCAACTGAAGTTTGAATTGATTATTAATGCTGATATGCACTGTTCTCCCCTCCTCTCATCGTAGAACTCAACTAATATATACTCCTGTGCCAAAACATCATGACCATCTACTTATCAGCGTGTTGAGCAGGCCTTCTTTAGTCGAGATAATCCATACAGCTTGGCATTGACTTTACTGAACCACAGAAAGTGTCCTCAGGTATTCTGGACCAACTAGACAAAACAACGTCTCAAAGGTCAGTGACCCAGCAAGACTTTGTCATCGACAGGCGGGTGCTTCCTTCCATGATTCTATAAATGTTCTATGGGATTCAAATTCAAAAGAAGCAGGAGGCCAGCGAAGTACAGAGAATGTTGAATATGCTGTACTAACCATTCTTGCACAATGCGAGCCTCATGACACTGATGTTGTCTTGCTGGAAGAGAATGACAAACATCTACTGGTCAGTATTATTAGTCGAGTTCCTTACAAAAAGTCTTACTGCAATACAGTCTCATGATCACAACATACTAATATTTTGGTTGTTTTGATTTTTCTTTTAAGACTTGCACATCCCCATACACAAATTAGCTGGATCTGATATGAAAATGAGCACAAACAGATAATAATCCTTTTATTTTGCTGGAAGAGTATGGTAATTGTAAGCTGTAGGTGATTTTCCCATTTTAGAATGAGAAGCAAAAGTTTTTAAACCTGCGTAGGGGACTCGTTAGTATTATGTGATAAACTCTTTAATGGTTTGAAAAGGAAAGTGGCAGCGCTTAAATATTAAGCATTTAATTTTATTTTCCACTTAATTCATTTCCTTATGCCGCAATGAACTGTACAACTAACAACGGAGTCAGTGGATTGACAAGCCGTCTCGGAGTAAATATTTCCGCGCATCACGATTTAATTATAGTGACTGATCAACCTATCAATAAACAGTCTGTAATTTATCTGAAAGTATATCCAAAAGTTCGCTAGTAGTAGTTTTTGAGCACCTTCGGGCAATTGGTCAGTAAGTCATGTCCTCATTTGAATCTAATCTTGTTTTTGCAGTGCGTACCATCAGATATTGTAAACGTCAAAGGAGTTCATTCATCGAACAGCTTCACACGAAAGAATTTTTCTGATACAAATTAGATCTTTTTTGTCATGAATAAAAGACAGTGGAAAGGGGTTTCTTTTCCTCGTTTGACTAATAGTGACTAATGGTTTGACTAATAGTAAAAGAAAAATGGGAAAGACCATAAAGAAACTAAATAATGTAATCATTTCTTTTAAAGGTGTCAAAATCCCAAACTTTACTCATCAAACAGGAAGCAGAAAAACCGTATTTAAATAACGAATGATTCATATCTCACTTCGGGATTGCCAGTCTGCTGATCGGTGGAAAAGAATAATTTTTTCTGACGAGAAAGAGTTTAACCTGCAAGGTGCCCGCGGCAGGCAGACAGTTCAAAGAAGATCAGGGGAAAAAATCCAACCCTGATCTCTGCTGTCAACAATCAAATTCTTAGCCACTCAGATGATACGGGGCTGCATGTCGCAACATGGTGTTGGTCGCTTGCATTTCACAAAAGGTTCAGTGAATACACAAGTGTACCAGAAAATTTTAAAAGAATTTCTGCCTACTATCAGAGACCACTTTACAGTAACGACGAACTGCATCTTTCAGGATGGCTCTGCCCCTTGGCAAAAAGTGTAATTAATGCTATTATAACCTTAAAATGCACCATACGAATTAAGTTTGGAACTTTAAAAAGTTTTAATTTTTGTTGCAGGTTAATGAATGGCTCAATGAACACTCAATTCAGCAAATACTGTCCAGGAAATATTCCAGATCTCAACCCCATTGGGAATTTGTGGTACCAAACGGAGAGTGAAATACACAAGAAGAAGACGACGAAAACACTTCGGAAACGCCAAGAAGCCATCATAAGGGTATGGAACCATGAATTGATGCATCCATCAGGAAACTGATTTTGTCAATAAATGCCAAGCTGTAATAAAGGCAAGAGGAGGACCCATGAAGTACTAAACAGCAAAAAGTGAATTTTTAGCTTTGAATGTTAGTAAAACTGTGTAGTGATTTTTTCCGGTGAAAATATCACTGTCTGCTCCATTTTGAAATATTTGTAAAGTTGTCAAGTTTGTTGTCATTTTCTATTTATGTCACATCATGTACTAAAAACAGTCAGATATTAAAATATTAATCAAAAATAAACCAGGCCAAACGGACTCGTTTGGCCTGGTTATTATAAAAAACTGAGTTTATGCAATGCAATATTTAATCATCAATACTTCCACATGTTGTACGTTACTCTCAAAGGATTTCACAAGGCTTCTTCCTCTCGAGAGGTACACAGGACCAGCCGAAAGGTATGCAAATAATTCATTAATTTAATTTCCTCCATAACCGTGCTAATCACAACATATACTTTTGAAAACAAACGATCGCTATGTAAATTTAGGGTTTTGGAGTGCATTGCTGAAAAACAAAAATAGTGATAGGATCACAAGGGTCATTTTTGCAGTATATGGATGAAATACCTATTGGTCCCTTTTTTTTTTCTATATTCGAAGCTATAGTGACATATTGAGGACAACTCTGATCCATACCTGTTGCTTGGAATTCTAGCCGAAGCAACAACTACGGCTATGAAGAAAGTGTGTTATGTCTATCGCACCGCCCTCAGTCAACCAGGCCGATGCCTGACATCGGTCTAGTTGGCTGAGCGGTTAGCGTATCCGCTCTGCAACCGACGGGCTGCAGGTTCAAATCCTGCTGTTGGCATGGGTGTTTTTGATTGTGTTTAAGTGGTATATAAATTTCATCTCTCGATGTAAGACTACTGTCCCACTTATTGGAGGCCTGAAATAGCTTGAAAAAGTTCCATGTTTTGTTCTACAGCAAGGCTTACGGACTGAAAATAAAATCAAAAAAGTACATATAAAATTAATTAAATAAAATGAAGAAAATCTTTATCTCACTTTGGGTACTAATATAATGTATTTTTACAACCTTTGTGAGTAGAAGTCAAATAAAAAAAAAAATGTGTGTTCTGTTGGAAAAATAAAAAGAAACTTTGGTCAGTATTTTTTTTAAGCTCACTGGTGTGTTAAGTGGTAAATGATAAGTGGTGCGGAGAAGATGGAGATGAGCTTTTTCAGAGTGCCCTTTTGGCTGACGACTACAATCCACGATGATACATACGAACAACTTAATAAGTAATGACTGCATGCTTATGCTGCTGCAACACTGAAAAACATTTTTGTCAAACTACGTTTGCGAAATTAGTAAACATTACTGCATCCATGGATCAACGGTGTATCGGACCCAAGAACGAATAATATGATTCCCATTCCTTGTTGAAACATTTTTCGAGTTCTAAGCAGTTGGCGCCACTCTTAATTACCGCATAAAATTTCTTTTTATTACAGCATAATTTTTTTTAAATAAAAAATTCGATTTGGACACCACACTATGGTTTGACTTTAAACTGCTGCATCATTTCGCTAATGCTACTGAACATTGTGCAGTAGCATTAGCGAAATGATGTTAAATTCTTGAAATCTATTGAGGCGTCAGTTATTAGAGAAATAGTAATTAAAAGCAAAAAGGAAGAACTACATTCCAATTTAGTAATTTCCCCTTTATATAGTTTTGTAATAAGCACCAGAAGCGTAACATTCCAATTTAGTAATTTCCTCCTTATCTAGTTTTGTAATAAGCAAAATAAGAGCAACATTTCTATTTAGTTTATTCTCAGTATGTAATTTTATATCAAATGTGCTGCAAAATAAACTGCATATATCAGTATCTATTGACATTGTGATGTGAATTTCATCATTCATGGTCTTATCTTTGGAACAGTTTTATCATCCCGAAAACGATATAAAAACAATAAAGTTTTAACTTTGCGACTGAGTGCTGAGGTGGAAGGTAGGTGTATTTGTTTTGCATTTGTTTTAAATTTACGCAGAGTTACAGGCCCTTAGTTCGGGTAGCTTTGTAGTCACTCCTTTCGATATATATATAAAGGATTAAACTATTGTTATTTCTCCCGAAAACAACAGCAAATTTATTTAGCGTTGAAAACGTTAATATAAAACGACGCTCCCTGAGGTGAAGGCTACAAATTAACAGATTTGAAAGTCGACTTTTTTTTTTTAAAAAAAATATTCTTATATCTTCTTAGTTATTCGCGGTTTGACAGTTATTTTGATTGCTCGCGTACCCAGCAGAGTTATGAGGTTTTAATATAAAATACATCAATTGGGCTCTTCTTATACAGCCACTCACCGACGGATGTAAGGGTAGCGTTCCGTGGAACTTTACGCAAGTCGAATTGTACATCAGTCGGGATGTTCCTTAAATGCTTATGCAGCTGTCGCAATTAATGCATGCTGAATTTGATTAAAAAAAGAAATTTCGACGAACATTGTTAATAGCTTTTTTCATCTTTGTATAGCACCTGGATGCTGTTTTGTAATCACATTTGATCTTCGATGCGCTGATTATAGATAATGTTCTTTTATAAGCACACTGTCCTCTAAAATAATATTCACTTTTGAAGCAGCGAGACTTAATTCCCATTAAAAAATTTTAAATAAATTAAAAAAAAAAAAAAAAAAAAACACTGCCGACGGCTGACACACGGTGAAAAAGAACACTGATGGTACAAACGCTAGTCTTCGATCCGAAACAGTAGTAACGTACATTAAGCATTCATTCGACTATTATAATTCATATGGCTATATTTGATGCAGCGATTGTTGACCTAAGTAATAAACTATCCATGAGATTGCACCGGACATGTTACAGTCCTCTTTCCTTTTTATTATCTGTCACTGGTCAGGGAAAGTGCAGAAGAAACTACGTTTGCATTTTGCACCACTGAAGTTAGCAATGCACCAACTCCGTCTGCAGTTAGCTGAAACAATTTTCAGCTACCTGTAGATGGAGGTTTTTTTTTAAAAAAAAAGAAAGGGCATTTAAAATAGAAAAAAGTACTGTTAATGATCTTTTCTGTGCTTTGTTGAGGGACAGATTGCGAAAATTGATCTCCTGCGAAAGAAACACAGAGGAAGTGTGTATCATGTGTTGTGCACAATGAAAAAAAAATATATTTGAGGATGAGGCCAAATATGGCCTCATCCTCAACAGCAGAAAATTGCAAATGAAGTCCAAAGAATAAATGTTATATTTAGAAGACTTAATCCTTGGAAACCTTAAAAAATGGAGCCAGTTAATTCTAATGAAACAGAATTTAGACACCGGACGAGAAGGTCTAATGACTATCATCACAGTGTAAGGTTAGAATGACGACAGGGAGTGCTAAGAAAAGAGCGGCGAACATGTCTCAGGTTGGTGTTTAAGCACTGCCTAGAAATAGTGGACTTCAATACTATAGATAGTAAGAAATAAATCTGTAATAGTGCAGTTTACTAGGTGTAATGAAGTCTGATGATGTTCGGGATAGATGTCAGATTATGACATTCATAATCCCTAATCCAATATGAAGCTCAGGAAACTAAAATGTAGAAATTTAAACTAAATACTTATTTAGGAAACGAAAATCAAGAAAAAGGTTAATTTCACTAATATAATACCACGGCTAAGAACCCATGGTCATAACTATGAGAGATAAGGAGATTCTGTATACAAAACTAACTATATTGTTATATATTGTTCTGTATAACAAAACTAACTATATCATGGAAGCTGGCAAGAGCGTGGTTGACAAGGGTGTTAGAGCTAGGTTCTTTACTTGGAGAGTGGTAAATGAGTGGAATAAGCTTCCAGAGTCTGTTGTGGGTGCTACGACCGTGAATGAGTTCAAGGCAAGGTATGATAGATACTGTGTCAATGTGGAATAGTTGTTCTTGACATGATGTTAGGGCCTCCCTCGATGAGTCTGTCGACTCCTTGGAGTTTCCCGGAACAATAATAATAATAATAATAATAATAATAATAATATTAATTTATGTATGGATCGGTTTGCTGATAAATGGAAATGGTTTCTTGGTATTATCAATTTATTAACGGTGTAAAATCCATTAACATGTTTAAAAGATTTAGAAACGAAACCAAAGAAAATTTGGGTTATCTGACTGTGGATGAAAGGGTATTCAAGTAATAATAGGAGAGGTGTTTGGATTAACAGAAGAGGAAAATCGGCATTAAAATGTACGTGAATAGTTATGACGCTCTTATATACTAATATGCGAAGCTTAATGAATATATTAAGTATTCATCAATTATTAACTGGAGAAATTAAGCACACTTTGTTAGGATTTCCGAGTCATGGCTTAACGAGGACGTTCTTGATATCGAAGGGAATAACGGTAATTATACTGTTGTCAGAACGGGCCGAACAGGGAAAAGAAGAGTGAACGTATTTATTGATTATCAGGAGAGATTCGGACTATGAGATCGATTATACTGAATTCGATTCGAGACAGGATTTAGTGACAATGTAGTAATACATTGTCACTAAATGCTCAATGTCGTGCAATAAGCATGGAATTTGTATAATTTAGGAGGATACAACGAATAACACAAAATCGGAGCATCTTTCTGACAGTTTTCTTAAGTAGCATATAAATGAACCTCAAAATCGTTATTGTCAAAAAATTATTGATGGACTACATTAGTTAATGTGTGCCTTGTTGGCCAAGCGGTTAGCATAACCGCTATCCAACCAACAGGTTGAGGATTTGAATTCCGCCGTCGATACATATGCTCTGCGATGGCCTTTAGGCAGCAGACGATTGATCCCCGGATTCATCATCTCTGTGAGACTATCATCCCCCTACTGGAGGCCTGAAGTTGCTTTAAAAAGTTCTCGAGAACCAATATTTGTTCTCCATAACTGTGAAAGGGTGAAAATCAGAAAGAACTACAGGTGGAATTTCAAAATGAATAAATAAATAAAATAAAAAATACCTTTGAGGAAATGATACAATTAATTAAAAAGTGTTCAAGTAGGAGACGTCATTTAATTTAAGTGACACTAGAAAATAAGTAAAACTGAGGAACAGCTTATAATTCTATTAAAAGAAATACACTTGTAATATGATCAAAGAAATATGTAAAAATGAAGTATACAGGTCTGAGAATTCAGCTATTAAATATAATAAACATAACCGACAATAAGCATTAATAAACTGCTATTTAAAATATCCTAAAGCAAACCTTTTATAAAGATGTAAAAAAATCAAGATAAAATAAACCGATTAAAGCATAATCAGCTACTTCAGAACAATTCTGAATGATCCAACTGTAGTTGCAGAAGAAATAAGTATTTTGAAAGCGTATATATGAACACTTGCCAGTTAGAACTACTTGAAGGCCAAGACTTACTAATGACATAATTCAGGAGAGCAGCAGGAGGAGGAAATTGCAGATGTCATTTGACAACAGTAAAGTTGTAGATGGGAGTAAGATATTTCCTTTGATGGTAAGTAGGTGCATGTCTGCAGCATAAGAAAACAAACTAGTCGAAATTTGATTTTGAAAGAGTAACATCAAGGTAAGTTGACTCTAGTTCAAAGGGTAGTTGAGTTTTCTTATCTTTGGTTAGCACCAGTATGTGTAACTTCTGCTCTTCCGTATTTCATTCTTTCCCCAAAACCCAAATAATGTTACCATGGAAACCTGCTGGCATCCATCCACCTCCTACAATACAGCAAGGGAATTCATCTACCATTGTGTCAAAAGCAGTTTTACTACATGCTCTTACTGTTCTTTCGCCAATAAAAAAAAACATGATATATTACCGGGATAATAATAATAGCTTTCCTATTCCATCTGGTGTCCTACACAGCTGCGCTTAAAATTTGAATTCCAAAATTAACTCTCATCCGAGAGGCCTGTGTAGCTCAGTGGAAGTGGCGCTTGCGTCCTCTGCGCTTGGCCGCTTGAAGTTAGACCTAGGTTCTAGTCTAGTCGCTGACTGGAGGAACTTTTTCTAAGCCTATCTTCGACCGGTTCCCGAGTTAGTCGATCTCTGGCACAGGCAAGCGGGTTTTTCCTCCCAGAAACTCGGGTTTTTCGTCCCGTAAACTCAAGAAAATGGACCGTAGTACCCACATTATTTCAGACAGTGACATATCTTGTTAGGGTTAGGTCCAAGAGATGGCAGCACCTGTTTTCCAGCCTCTTCATCGGTGGCTGCTATAATTAGTGATAGACATGGGCCAGCTATCCTCGATTGGCTACCGGTGGAGATTGAACTGCCCACTCAGTCTCCAAAAGCTAGATAGGGTATAAAGGCCTCGCCTACTCCCTATTAGGGAATAAAAGGCGTTAAGTTGATTTTTTTAACTCTCATCCTATATTGTCTTTACAATATTTTATATCCATCTCACACCTACCCTACAGCATGGATTCCAACTATATTCAGACTATCCATAAAAGGATCATAAAAGTCAGCCATCAAACCATCATCCAATTGCTCACACTTCTGTTTTAACAAATGTCATGGAAGTCCTCAACCGTCAACTTTCTCGCTACTTAAATACACCAGTTACTTTGTGAACACCATTATGGTTCTCGATCCACAGCAGATTTCCACCGAACTTTGAACAGAAGCCAAGGAAAGATCTGGAGACTCGTGTGGATTACTCTTGACATTTCCACAGCATTTGATTCGACAGACACAGTGACGTCCTGATCAAACCATCATCTGATAATCTGCCTTATACTATTTTCAACCGGCTCACTAGCTATCGCTCTCTGGTCGTCTACAACGATAGATGGTTTTCTCTCCTCACATTCTCCTACCAATCTGGAATACCCCAGAGGTTTTGTATTTTTACCAACTTTATTTTCTTTCTCTAAACATGAATGACGTCCTCTCTCTCTCTCTCTCTCTCTGAACACAAATCCATCCCATCCACAATTCTTCTTCAAACCTTGCAGTGCATAATCATTCAAAGCTTTAACTATCATATTGTCTTTTTTCCAAAATCATCCATAACCAGTGTCTTAAAGTCCAGCTATTTTCTATTCTAAAGTAGGCTTAGGTATAATGGAGACTGTTCATAAGATAGATCGAAATAAAGATAACATTTATTAAATAAAATTTAATAAAAGTTTCTGGGTCAGTTTATTAACTGTTTTTATAATTCTACAGTGATTCAGAGATAGCTAAATAGAATAGCTAAATATATTTTAGCTTAGTAATACTAAATTTATTTTAGTGCGTATATATTAAGCATAAGCTTTTATTATGGCCATAGCTATCTTATGAATAAATAGCACGCTACAATCACGACACTCTCATTTAGAATGATTGTTGCAAGAGAACAGTAATCAGCCTAAGATTATCAAACAGGTTACTTTTAATAGATAAATAATAACTATGAGTAACTTTTGCACCCAGAACAGCAAGCAAGAATGGTACAGTTCTGGGTAGCGCAATTCAAAATTTCCAAAACAAACAAATATATTATTTGTTTGTTTTTTCTTTATTTTTGAAGAATGTATGGTACGAGAGAGAAGCAACTTATGCTATGAGGCTAGTGAATTTGTTTTGTGGGAAGAAAAACTCGAGTTTCAGGGAGAAAAAGCCGTCCACACACCATATGAGATTGAATAATTTACCTTCATCTGAAAAGCACTAAAGCCCTTATAATGGTTCTTCGCGTCTTAGACGGAATCTGTCCTAGGTTTTGCAACCAAAGGACATCGATACCAAATGAGTTACGGAGGCTCTTAATTTCAGTGATATAAACTCTGGCCAGTAATGAAAGTTATTGCATTATTGGAGATAATAAATAAATCAGACTGCCAAATTGCTGTTTTTTTTCTATGCATCTCAGTAGAACTTGCATTCATTTAATATATCCAGTTATATAGATAATCGTCTACCCCCCCCTTCGAAGAATGGATGGTAATCAAAATTTTCATTTGTAGAGTGATGTTTTTTGAATATTAGAAGAAAAGCCGCTCTATGGTTAGTAATTAATCGGTTTTAAACCATGATTTAGCGGATCATTATATTTGCTGGTACTGAGGATTCCAGTTAATGGAATGAAATGACCCATGGATTCGACAGTAAGCTACATGTGGGACAAAAATCTGGATTCAAAGCCTGTCAGAAAAAAAAAAGATTGGATTCTTTTGGAGTATTGTTTCCTAGTGTTTTATTTTCTCAAAAAAAGGCATAGCTTTCATTAAAAATGACAGATAACATACTAGAGAAAGTTGGCGTGGTGCTTAAAGAACTGGGTCTTAGCCAGAAAACTGCGCCCACTAAGAAATGGAAATAAGGAGCTCTATGAATAGTCGTTACGGAAAAGAAAAACAGATGCGCGTGCGCGCACACACACACACACACAAATTAAATTATATCATGTATATTGTCTTTTACATTATATAGAGAAGATACGTTAAATATATAACTGAATACTCTAAGTAATTCTACTATTTTCAGAACTGCATTTTACAATGGAGCTCCAAGGAAAAGTCGCCATCGTCACAGGAGGTGCTAATGGAATAGGGAAAGCAATTTGCGAGGCGCTTGCCAATCACGGTTGCAAGGTGAGTTCACAAAATACCATGTAACGGAGTTTTGGAAACTATAGTAAAGCAAATGCGTATTTTTAAAGTTGAGGTTTTAACAATAATGTTAAATATATCTGTACTGCAACAGAAGAAATTTAGTTTGAAAGAAGGTAGTTGGAAATCGAGATGGTTCAGATATTTTGATGAAAGACTACAAATTATGTTTATTTTCTTTATTCCCTAATGGACGATTCTTTATGCAGAGGATAAAGTATTTTGACCAGTACAACAATTTTTTAGTTCTTTTTAATGATAATAAGCTCATCGTATTAATGGGTCTGAGGCAAAAGGAACATATACAAAAAGGAAATTTTCCCGTGCTATTTTAAGAAAATGCTTAACTTTATTGGAATGATAGCATTCCTATTTACTAAAGAATTACTCTCTATCATATTGTATCTTCCCACACTCGTCCTGTGAATACACAACTTGATATTGAAATTAATTAAAAATAAATAAACAACAATGGTTTTCAAATTATACATGAGCAGATAATTATAATCTGAAGTTTGTTTTATTATTTTTATGTTTCATAGAATACATATTCAATATTTTTCGTTTAGATATGCATAGCAGATGTAAACGTGGAGAAAGGCCAATCCACTACCAACGAAATCAATGAAAAACACGGAAAAGGAACTGCAATGTTCGTGAAATGCGATGTCAGCTCTGCCGATGAATTTGAAAGTAAATTATGCTTTTTCTGTTTGTTTTTAACTAAATAAAAAATTACTCCAATACCAAATGGTGCAAGTACAGTAATTGGGAATGAGAAATACAAATATAAAAACAATGACTGATATTGTGTTTATGAAATGGAAATTTGAAAACTTTCCAATTAAAAAAAGAATTGCTTTCCGAATTGCTACCTTGTAACCATACAAATGATTAATTATTCTTTTTTTTTTTCATCTAAAGGGGTGTTCCAGGAGGTGATTGCTAAGATGGGACGTGTGGACATTCTTGCTAACAACGCTGGAATATATTCAGAAAAGAATTGGCAGCAAATGGTGCAGATTAATCTGGTAAGTATAATGATTAACATATGATAGTTATGGATGATCTATTTAAGGCAGGACTTAGTTATCAATGCTTAAACTTGCTCTAAATAGAAACAGACATCTGAAACAGCATGTTCCTGAACCCAAGAGAGAGAGAGGATGGGGTCTCGAATTTCGTAGAATTAGTCAAAATGCTTACCTAGAAATCTATGTGACGGTAATCATAAGAACTTGACAGCGAAATTAATGATTAGGATATATCAAATGTGGAGCTTCGAGAAATCCAGATTTGACGAAATGTAAGAGAATTAAGATAGCCAAAAGAGGAGAGTTAACATAAAAGATGTGATGAACGCAATACAGAAGCAGAAAAAAAGGCAAGTAAAAGAGATGGTGGTGCTTGTTAGAACAAATGATTTAAGCAGTGATAAACATAGTATGGGAGAGGGTGGGAAGGAATTGATAAGAGAAGCAAGAAAGTGAAAATTGTATTACCGAAATACTATCGTAGTAAGTTAAGAACGCGGGCTAGAATGGCAAATGATTCAAGGCTCAGACTATGTAGAAGAAACTGGTGGGGGAGCTTTTGGATGTGAGGAGTGAGTGTGATGGCGGAAAGACTTGTATAAGAGGGCTGGCCTGCAAAGAAACTTCTGTTGCAAGTAAGAGGAAGTTTTAATATCCTTGTACACCGTTTGGAAAGAAGTCAAAAGACAACGGCGTGAGGAATAAACAGCATAGTACCCACCTTAATAAGATGAAGGACCTCCTTTCGCTGCAATGACTGCAGCAATTCTACGGGGCATTCTCTTTACATGCGTATGATAGCGATCAATGGGAATTTTGGACCATTCTTCCTGTAGGCATATAATGAAGTCCTGGACTGTTGTGGGACGGACGTCCCTTCACCTCATCCAACGCCTACAATTCATTCAATAGATGTTCATTAGAATTGCGATCAGGACTCTGTGGAGGCCGGTCAAGTGTAGTGCCGTTCATGTCCACAAAGCACGCAATTAGCGCAGCAGCATCATGACACAGTGCATTGTCTTGCTAAGAGACAATGGTCAGTTGCGTAAAAGCGTCACAAAGTAGGAAAGATCATTGTTAATGATGCTCAGATACCTATTGAAGTTCATTGTTCGTGGCACCACAAACAGAGATCCGAGGTCAAACAGGACCATACCATCACACCACCACCTCCGAATTTGGGGTTACGCACTCTGGTAAGAGACGTTCAACGGGCATCCGCCACACCCACATCCGTTCATCTGCTCGGTAGAGTTTGTAGCATTATTCGTCGCTCCAGAACACAGCTTTCCAAACTCACTGTACGCGTTCTTTGCACCACTCAAGACGGTGCCGCAGGTTGGTTCGTGTGATGTGGGACTTACAGTCCGACCATAGAAACCCATATTGTTACATTTAACGTATACATAAACCATTCAGAATCTAGCCATGATTCTGAATGATTTTGTGCAGATTCGTGTTCCAGTCGATGCCGCGAACTCAGCAATTCAACGTGTCGATATTGCGCCGACGAATGGCGGTTTTTTTCGTTCACGTTCACGTTCAGTGAATGTGCTGGTAGCACTTGTAGTTGATTCCCTGCGCTTCCATCTCAGTATAGCATAACTGATTATTGACCTGGGATGGCCCAATTTGTCAACATGCACATCGTTAAATGGCACGATGTAACTTGCCGATAGGCGAGTCCGTTAACTTCTTTCCAAGTAGTGTATAATTATCTGTTCAGATCGATATATATAATATTTATATATATAATATATAACAGCAAAAGTTAGTTGCTTGTGTTAATCTGAGTTCTACGAGAAAATAAATAGGCTGGAAAGAAGAAAGAATTAAAACAAATATAGGAAGTTCCTTTTTGCATTAAGGATTGAAAATATGTGAAATAGCTTTCACATACGAGTTCTGCACTTTTTGAGGAAAAAAAATTCTCTCTTTTTTTTTTTGCGTGGAAGTATCTGATAACCCTATTTCGAATTAACTACTATTATATTAACTACCTCTCTTATTATTTACAGAATGGCGTTGTACATGGGACACAACTAGGCTTCCGATTCATGGGAAAAGACCAAGGTGGACATGGTGGAACTATTATAAATACAGCATCCATAGCAGGTAATACTAACCGAATTTAACATTTTCTGATGTCATTAAAATGAAAATTATTGCATTAATACCAGAAAACGATATTCCTATCAAATTTTGCAGCGAAAGTTTGAACTACAGAGAACTATCACTTTTACATACATAAACGAGTATGGAAACAAATACAAAAGCCAGTTAATCCCGATGATTTTAAGTGCCATAAAAATTTAAACTCCCCAGTTAGATGAGTATAAAATTTTAGCTTTCTAAATTGAATTTAGAAGTTTATGATTAATTCCCGATTTTTTTAGAAATATTCATTTTTAGGAAAAGCTGTTTCTGACCACTCCGTCAGAAATTTAAATTTTATACCTATAATTTTTAGTGTGGCTTTCAAAAGTAGAGAGGTCAAATTTATTTTGGAGATCCTACTAATTACTTTCTCGTATTAAATTTATTCATAACTGTCGGAGCGTCTTTACGTAAGGGAGCGCTGAAATCGCATCAAATGGAAGCGGTCAATGTAAACATTTTCTCAATCGCTCCATAAAAATATTTTCAAAAGTAGTGAAAAATTCAGTTTTGCGAATCAGATAAAGGGTTATCTGGACAGCAACTTCAGAGAGTCAGTTAAGAAAGGGTATATTTAAATAGATAATCAGTCATAGAGTCACTCAGGAAATACTATTTCTAAAGGAAATCTGTCATATTCTAGTTTAGATTTTCTGAAAGGAAAAATACGATTTTCACAGCTAGAGTTGACGCTTTGAATATTTCTAAGATGATAAGATTACTAAAATGATATGATTAAAAATACGATTCTAAAAGTGCAGACAATTAAGTAATGTTTTTTTTAATATATTTTTATATCAATCCCATATATTAAAGGCTTGCAAAGCCTGTGGGAAATTGTCTTGTGTTTAGATACAAATATTCGCCATATGACTGGAGATTATTTTATTTACGTTGTTTTATCAGCTAGACAGATTTGATAAGTCATTTGGGAAAAACGACACACTTATCTGTTGGGCGTACAGATTTGGTTTCGCCCCTTGTCAAGGACGCGAAGAAAAATAGAATTCTAAGACTTTTAACACAAGTTCAGCCAGTCTCATCTGGAAGCGATAGAATTTATCTCGGCACTCGAGTGTTTCTTCCGTCAAAATAGATAAACCAGCTGGAAAACACAAGCAATTGTAATACACTCGCCTTGTAGCTTCATCTATCTCAGTGATAATTCTAAATCAAGAACGCACTCTCTCGCCGTTCCTTACGTGCTCTGAAATATTATATCAAAAACAATAATATCTCTGATACAATATTCCGCCAGTCTAGCTGATTGTTTGGAGAATGAAGATAATACAATTCATTTCCCTAAACCAAATTTAAAGTGAAGTCATAAATCTCGAAGATGTAACGTTTTTCCGAGCTTAGTAATTAACTTTTACTTTTGATCGTGCAAACTTATCAATTACCGAAGGTATAAACATAATCTGTAAGGGTGTAAGCAGCATCGGAACATGTCAGTATATACAAGTAGAGAATTAATCCACCTCATGGAATCTAATTCTTTGCTTATGTATGCCGAAATGTTCAGAGGAAAGTGGATCGTGAAACAATCATAGAAATCAACTGATTTTTCACAACAGTAAACAAACTGTTAGGAGATTATGAACAGTTTTTTTAGATCTAAATAAACATAATGACAATTATACTGATAATTATAAATATACGATAATTTTCGATTTTAATGAATGCCCACTTGAATATTTAATACAATAATCGTAGATAGAAGAAACAATAACAAAGAGGCTGTATAATTTTCTGTTGAAAGATATAGCTGTATAAAACATTTGGTAAACTTTCAAAGCGTATTGTGCACCACAAAACTATGGAAAAGAGGTCATATTAAACATGGGTGTGGCAACTTCATATTTCCAATATGGTTGCAATGCACGTAGAAGGCAAAATGTTAACTTTCCCTGGTAAAAGGAATTTATACTTATCTCTGACAAAATCAACTCAATAAGATGAATGTATCTCAATACACGTGTTCAAAATGACCTCCATTGCCAGTCTCGCAACAGTTTGAGCCATCTCACCATCAACAGTTTCACGCACTCAAACATTTTGGGTAAGAGCTGTGCATATGCATGTTCAATTTCTGCAGTTAGTCAATATTACCAATGCATAATTTCACATAGTCCAGAGGATCAATGAACCCATGTAATTGGTCTACCTCAATAAATCCATCTTTTGGAAAACATTTTATCACGATATTTTCAGCTTCAGGACTGAAGTGTTGTGAAGCTCCTTCATGCATGAACTACATTTCCTCTACACCAAGAGAAAATGTTTGCTACCAGGTTTTGTAAGGTATGGTACAAAAGTCCTGTAAAAACCTGATTGGAAAAACAAACTTAACCTAACTCCGTTTATGAAAAGCACACGAGAGAGAGAGAAATCGTTGGTTTTACGAATACTTTATAACCAGGTAAAAAATACCAACCGAGAAGTATGATCGCCTGGTAAGTATGCTTGAACTCGGGGCAATGGTATACGGGAAAAGCCGAATTTAATGCGGGGTCCTCTATAAACTGCTTGGAAGACATACCCTCCACTGCTACACGAGTTTCACTCTACTAAGAGTGTAATTTCGAGCAGCAGTTAGTTTTGCTCCGGTAGCCTCAAAGTTTTTGTTCCCCCCCCCCCTTCTTCATTTCGTGGTGGAGAATGCCACTCTCACAATAGCGGCGATGAAGATTAGTAAAAACGTCCGAGAACATCCCGTTCTAACACCGGTGAAAGCTTTTTTTCATAAAGCAGGCATGTTCGTGTGCATCTACGTTGGTGTATCCACAATAAAAGTGCATACCACTCAATCTACTCTCCGAGAAACCTTATTCTTCATTAATATTGGTCGTAATTCAAAATAAAAAGAACTATATATATATATATATATATATATATATATATATATAACCATCACACACACACACACACACACACACACACAGAGTATGCGTATATCGAAAAAGTGCTACGAATATGTTAGTGTCATTCATGCGACAGAAATATAGGCGCAATTTTTCCTAATAATTAACAGAAAATAATCATTTAATCAAGTTCCAACTGAACTGTGATTTCTGATCTATCTGCTGTCAAGAAATTTGTAACCGAAAAGCGCTACAAAACATTCTTAGCTCAGTATATTGTTCGTAATATAAAATAAGCTTTCACTTCATTCAATTTACAGTACTGAAATTAGTATTGCGATCTCCAGCATTTCAGAATGATATATGATATAGTCATTTTGGCCGTAATCATCTCAGTATAACTATATAGTATCTGTGTGTGTGCGCGCGCACTTGTTGTCCAGCCAGCTTTGGTAGGAAAAACACGAGCGCTATCTGGAGATAAAGCCTTGCTACCACCGCAGTATGAGATTGACTATCATTCACCTTCAGCAGAAAAGGCCTCGGTTTCCTAGCGTCCCAGACGAGATTCGAACTCAGATCTTTCCAAAGGAAGCAAATGTCACGTAGTGAAGACTATGGCATAGTGATACGTCTATTCCTGCCAACACTCGTAGCCAATGTTGCTATATGAGACAAACAAATATATCCCTTGGCAGTCAACTCATCTGCACTCCATCAATGGCACGGAGAAAGTACGAACTTCCAATATTCTAGGATAGGGATGTCAGTGGTCTATTCGTTTGTAACATTAGAATGACTGAATAGAACACTGACATCCCTATCCTAAAATCAACTTTAGGCGATTTTACCATGGGTAACTGTGAGGTTGCCTCGTCAGCTAAGTAATGTACAAGAATTCAGGAAGCTACTTTAAGGAACCAAAGCTCCTCAGAAGAATGATCCGGAAATATCGGCAGTCCGATGTACAGTATACGAGAGAGAAAGAAGAAAAAAAAAACAGTACTGAACTTCGACATGTTTACTCTATATCATATATCGTTGATGTGATGGTTATATATTCAGTCCTTTTTTTGCGCCATACCGTACAGACTACTACAGACATGCAAACTATCAACCAAAAGTTCTGTCTGTAGAGATTTCAGGTTAGTTACAGGGCACCACGCTGCAAACTGCATTGTCCCGATTTCCACTGAAGGAAGAGCTGCATTTAAGGAAATTTAAGGAAAAAGATTGGCCAATCTCTTTCTTATAAGAAACCTTTGGGATGTTCAAAAGTTAAGTGCAGGCTACATCCGTGCATCAAACAAAGGAGCATAGACTGAAAATCATGTCAAGGGTAGTTCAAAGAATGGTTCAAAATGCTTGAATTGCATCAAACGGAACATGGACATGTTGAATGGCATCCGTCTAATTTGTTTATAAACTGCCGAACACGTTTCCCGGAAAAGAAAAAAAAAAACCGAAGCGAAGCGTGTAAAATTTACAATTTCGCAAAATCTAGTGCTATCCCAATGCTTACAGTAATTCAACACAGCGTATGCCTTAAGACAGTTTTCATAGATGAATGGCTGACGCTGTCTTGTTTTGCGGGATGCGAATTCCCTTTTTCTAGAATGAGAATCAAAGTTTCGAAGAAGAAAATTCTGAATAAATCTGAGACCCATTAAGTCAGTGTCCTGTAATAAACCCTTTAGCAGAAAAGAAAGGTGGCTTACAAAGTAATGTTTTAATTTTATTTTTCAGGCTTAATTCCATATCCTCCGGGTTCAATCTATTGTGCAACTAAGCATGGCGTGGTTGGATTGACACGCAGTTTCGGAGTAAGTGCTTCAATATGTACATATTAAGTATTTATTTATTCATGGGTGCAAATGCATATTTGTTTGTTTTAACATAGGAGTCGAACGGTATTAACTTCAATCTATTAGCAAACTGTAACCAGTTTTATTAGAAAAATAATTCCAGATATAAAATGCATGACGACTAATAATCTTAAAATTTCTACTGTAACAAGAAGAGGGGGAAATTACTTCGCTGTTTCTTTCACTAGTTGCAATGCACACATTGATAATCATTTTTAGGAAGACAAATCTGCTCTCTTAACGAAATTTGCTATGAACAGAAAATCTAATATGCTAATAAGTTTCAAATTAAACAGGTTAAAATAGGCAAAAGAACACAGAGTAATAGGAGAACTGACCTTCATTCGAGAAAAATGATACGTGAAATGGAAAAGTATTATGAAGAATTACACAAGTCAGAAAATATTAAATAGTCTGAAAAATAATGTACTTCATACTCACTAGTTTTAGAATGGAAATACCAACAAAATGAAGAAAGGAAGAAAATAAGATAAATAAATAGAACAAGTATAAAAGTAGATATAACACAAGAAGAAAGCATTAGACTGTTATATCGATCGTGATTATCATATTACCTAAAAGAATCCAAAATCAATGAAGATATAGAAGAAGAAGAAGAATGGAAAACTTTAATGAAGACAATTCATAAAACAGCCTCTGAACTACTTGGCAAGAAAAATAAAATATTAAAAAAAAGAATTACAATTTTGGAAAACATACAGAAAATGCAATAAAATAAAAACAAATAGCATACAAAGGAAACAGAAGAGATATACAAAAACAAAAGAAATATAAACTATAGTGCAGAAAACTCACCAGATTCTTGGGACAGGTCTATTAATAAAATAGAAGACATACATGGAAGACAATACATAGCCTAGACCCTGAAGAATTGCGAGTTGCAAATATTCATACCTAAAAATATTACAAAGTAAAAACAATAGAAAACACACGTCATTTTCAATTAAACATGATTGTGTGTGTGTTTATACACTTCAGCAGCTGATGCATCATCCTCCAATGTAACATCATCAGCACGTTTACTGGAGGGCTGGCATGGCTTGAAAACAACTGAGAACGTGTAGTACGCAAGTCTCTCTGATGTGATAAATCAGCTGCTATCGTGTGCGTGTGGAAAGTAATCTAAAACAAAAAATCTAAAATCATCTACTGTCTATTTCTGAAGTGATTGAAGCCCAGATCAGCAACGAAGAACATCGGAATGTTAATACTCTAGCATGTTTTTGTAATTTTCAAATTACGGAGACTTGGAAATTGGCTCAAAGTTGTTGGATTAAGATACTATAGAAAGGCTGAACCTAAAAAATATATTAGCGCTAGAACACAGAATTCGAGAAACTGGACAGATGCTATCGGATCAGGAGGCTACATCCAGACTGATATTCAGGTTGTGGGTTTCTCTTGTCTCCCACAGACAAAACACATTAAGGAAAGTTAAAGCCGCTGGGTCTTAATAGACCTAATGTAAAATATTCCTTAACTTCAATTTCCTTTTTTGCATTTATCAGCGATTTAGCACCGGCCGAGGACCAATGCGAAAAATAGGAAAGAAAATAGTAAAGAAAGAAAATAAAATAGCCTGAACATTTTATGCATTCAGAAGTGTATATTATTATAGGCAGAGTGTAAATTAGTTCTCTGATAATGTGACAGTAATGTAGCACGTTTATAAAACGTTCAATAAAATTTCTTAATATAGAACTGAAATCGGAATCAATTATTTGAGGATTTCAGATAAGATCAGACTGGATAAAATAAGAGTTTACTGTGTTTATTATACTAATTTCTTAACAATATAAAGGCTTTATGTCAGCATTATTTTGCAAAGTAGAAGTCTTTCATTAAAGACGAACTGTATCTGAAGTGCTTCGGTATTCACTTTATTCAGTTTTATATATTTTCTTTAGAATATCTAAATATTTCACGTTCTTGATTTTATATTTTCCTGGAGGCTCTGCTAATTTTATGCAGTCTCTCCAAAAAAAATGGAGGACAGAAGTTTAACTGTACGAGATGTTGTACAAAAGCCATAAGGGCCGCATATTTGCTGACTGTAGGACTTGCATTGCTTTGTGAGTTAGCCTACTGAATGTTAACTATTTATAGCACCGCTCGATTTCGTTGTGTGTATGTAAACTGTCATTTTCGAAATGAGTGATATGAAAGAGAAAAGAGTCTGCATCAACTTTTGGTATAAAACTCCGAGTGGTTTTCGAGATTGAAGAATGGACAAATCTCAGCTGAGAACATTTCGGTTGTCAAACTTTGAGTCAGGTTGAAGAGAATGTCGAAGAAATATGCGAACTGATAAAAAGGACGCATCGTATTATTCATAAGGTATCGAGTATTAGATATTAGCTGGCATATTATTCAAATATGTCAGCGTATATTATCGTGAAAGTATAAAGATGAGATGGGTAGCAATCAAAGTTTGGCCGCGTCTGTTCAGTTTTGGGTGAAGAACAACATGATAGCTTAGTCGGTATCGATGATGCCCTTTGACTGGAAAAACTGGGGTTCGAATCCGGTGTTGTCCCCGAAGAGCCTGTACGATTCTTTTTTTGATCTGAGGATGAGTTAGCCGGTCTCGTACGGTGGAGGTGGAAACGTTTTCATGTCGCAAAACAGGAGGAATGCATGCAGTTCAAATGGCATAAAACACTGGCCTCATAGCGATCCTTCGGCCATAATTTCAAGCAACCAACCGTGAAGAAATTACCGCTCAGAGTATGAGATTTGATGGCGCTAGATCGAAGCACACTCAGTATTGAAAGATCAGTGATTCCTCCACAAGCGAATAACGATCTATAGTTAAGCCTACGCTTTGTTTTTCTGGGGCCACCACATATAAAAATAATTCAAGCCATCATATAACCAAAGTTCTATTAATACGCCGCTCTTTTAGCTATTACCGTCGTCATAAAATTAAAAGAAAATCAACATACTTTAACTGTTTTGCTTTCTATCATTGCAGCATGATTTTTACTTCAGCAAATCAGGAGTGTCGGTGTGTGCTGTTTGTCCAACGTTCGTAGAGACCGATATGTTCTTCGACGGCGTAATGCATCATGACAATGAACTAAATGCATCTTTAGTAAAAGAATACACACTTATTCGGTAAGCCCTTGAGTACTTGAACAATGTTACAGTAATAGCGTTCTAAGTGTATAGCTGGCATTCTTAATGAAATCATTCGGTGGGGTGCTCTCAAATATATTCTTAATGAGCTTATGTTTCAAGAATGAGCTTTTAAATTGTTGATACTAAAAAAAAAAAAAAATTGTGGATATGAAATTCTTTTTTCCATTTCGCATTCTCGATTTTAAATTTTAATGGTGATGAATGAAATAATGTCAAACAAAATTATATCTGAAACGGTGTATGTTTGCGATACTGGTCAAGTAATTTTGTATTAAAAATGCAACTAGATAATTCCTTTATGAAATAACTTGTCTTATCGAAAATGAAACATTACCAAATGGATTAATTTTCATGGGTTTCCTATAATTCTATCCTCATGCCCTTGCTCTCTATTTCTTCTTCCAGTCCCTGTGATGTTGCCGAAGGTGTGCTGAAGATACTCAAGGATGGCAAAAATGGAGCCACGATGAAAGTGACCAAGGACAACTTCGAGTATGTGTGAAAATCATTTCGTCTTCTAATGCTGAATGATTAAGTAACAGATTTCCTTCTGTCTTATGTACTTTTAAAAATAAATGTGCATTGTAAAAACCACACGACAAAGAAGAATTTTCTTTGGAGGAGTTAATTATCCAACAACATTTCTAGTTTTCCTAAAATAAATTTAAGTATTTTTGTTCACAAAATTCATTTCCCATATTTCTACGATACTTACTGATTGCTAGGCCTAACTAAAAACGCATAGCTAAATTAAATAGAAAACATTAATATACTCTTGAATACTATTATTAGTGAAACCTTCATGAAGGACAAAATCTCTTGAATTTAGTGTTGAAGAAATATCTTTTATCATTGGATAAAACAATAAAAGGGAACTTATACTAAATATAAGGCTATTGTAACAGGGATATACCTAAATATCATATTGAAATTAAAAATGCCGCACGGCTAAATAAATATTAAATGCATTCGTACAAAAGCGAATTTCAAGAAACGAAATAATATAAGAAGCTAAATAAATACTATAAATAGAAGATTTTCCAGTCCGGTAATATTGTAGTGTGAGTGAGAAGGAGAGGGGAGGTCTACATGGACATGACGTATTAGATATTGAACACGTGTATGCAAGTGTTCCTCGTGTAAATATTAGTTTGTGAAGAATATTTACATGATATTTAAATATGCTCATGTCACTGTTGTCAGATAACTTAATACTATTCTGAGACGTATGAGGGGAATATAGAAAATTATATGAAACATCTGATGTACTTCTCAGTGCCTGCACATTTTAGTTAGCAAATAAAGGTATGATGCATAATACGCATGTGAATGAGATTTATCACGTTTTAGGAAAAACTCATTTTAAAATGTCAATGTATCTAATAGTAAAAGAATTCTGAAAAATAAAACATTAAGAGTAACTGCAAACCTCCCCATTAATTTGTTCAAAAGGTGTGATACATTCGTACCTTTTGATTAATTACTCTTGTGAAGTTCTTATTTAACGGATTTCAGAGGAAGCTGTGCACGCCTTAAAATAATATATTCCTGTTCCTTAGTCTCAGATGCTATCTGAAAGACTGTCCAGAGATTTCGGTATGTTGATGTCACAATTTAAAAGTACAATCGACCGGTTTATTGACAATTACTAATTCGCAAACTTCGATCGCCGATGAGTTAAAAAAAAAAAAAAATTAGGGAAAGAGCAGAAAAACATTTCAGCAACCGCGAGGGCATTCAAGATAACACTTCTCTTATGGAACGTCATTTAGCCTAGAATCGACTCTGTAACACTGCTGGATTAGAGGATCAAGATCGTATATACACCGTATCACATTGTATGGACAAAAGTTGGAAACGCCATATCAATGTCATAGTGAACCGAATCTTTGCACAAAGGTTTTGATCTGCAGTCATTCAACCGGTTAATTTTCCAAAGGTTGTACACTAGTAAAGCATGTTTCTGATTTTTGCACCCGCAACAGGCAAACCGGTCAGAGAAGAAACGCACTTCATTGACCAAAATACATTCGCAGAGTGAATTGCAGTGACTGACTTCTTACGACTCCAAGGAAGTACGAGGTAATAGATATATTTGAATTATTAATTAAAATGATGAAGATAATTATAAGCTAGTCCTTTTAACACAGAATCTATAAAAAGTGTTTATCCGTTTCTATGTCTGAGTAGTCATTTTATAAAAATCAACTTTACTTTGAGATCTGTAGTTAGCTGATTTTGTGGCAATAACAAATGTTCCAAAGACAATAATAGATATACCGGCTGTCATCAGGTTATTTCGTGCTTATGTAATGCAAATTTATTTCGCACTCAAATATATTTTATCCCCCCACCCCTCATCACTTTAAGTTGACTACAGATTTGTTAGTGAATTTGGTTTGAAAAACATTGCTTAAACACTCGATCTACTATATGATGCATCACGCATATTAAATAGTCAGGCCAGCTGTTTCAATAAAATGATTCAAAGACGATGGTAATTATCAGAGAGTGATAATTTGAACGAAGAATGAATGTAAAAATTTGTGGTTACTTTTCTTCTCATATCTAATGATAAAAAATAAACTACATGACAAAACAGCAGCCACCTTATCGGTGTTAAACAATATATAAACTTGGAATTTTGACTTCATATCCTCTTCACTTAACAATAATCTAAAGTGGACTTGGTCTCCTATTAATCTGACACTTTTCAAGTTTGATTGGCATTAACTCGCTTTATAAGTCGAAAGCAGAATACGAACTCAGATATATAAACTGATTATGTTTGATTTTCGCAATGCTTGAAAAAAGTTTGAAAACGAATTATGAGCAGAAATAACTACGTGTTTGATTATTGTTTCGTATTACAGAACGGTTTGGCCATGAGAGAAGGGTGTTGTATGTTAATAGCGTGGGGGGAGGGTATTTTTAATACACAACATACGCACACTTTTTGCACTCAATATTGTGTTGGTTTTAAAACTTGTGCGCACATCACGTATAAATATGATATTAAACAGCAAATGAAACATTTCGTTATCAGTCAACCTGCAGAGTACAATATCCTAAACTGTCAAAATGAATCGTACAAATGACAATTTACATGCTAACGTTTTGATTTCAGTAAGTAATATGATTAAAAAAAAAAACTTTAAAATTTTGCTACATGAAACTGAAATGAAAAGCATTTCGTTGTGCAGCTGAACACAAAATTTGAGTGAAGGAAAATTATGCAATGAGAATTTAAAATTTGCGCAGTTAAAAGTGTTATACAGTACGACGTACTTCGCAGTTGGAGAATTTTGGAAACTTTGTGCAGTGCAAAATAAACATAAAACAGAATAATGTCTGCTGCTGTGTTTGATTACACGTGTACTGATGATTATAACTGTCTTGCATTCGGAATGTACATAAGGTAGTGTTAATAAACAAGAGAATAACACGCAAGTTTTTAGTAAAACTTGATTCCACACATTTTTGATCACACCTCATTGAAACATATCCAATAAGGATTATATTACATGTGGTATATTACGATGCTTCAGGTTCTTCTTCTTCTTATTGTGCTATCTTCTATCGAAGGTCAGCGACCATCTTGGCGAACAAACTGCGCTCTTGTGCTAATCTGAGCAGTTGTGCACTGCTCTTTCCTGTCCACGTCTTGATGTTGTCAAACCATGATATTCTTTTTCTTCCTCTAGTTCCTTTGCCATCAATTCTTCCTACCAAAATAGTTTGTAGAAGTTGGTATTTGCTGTTTCTCATTATGTGTCCAAGATATGATGTTTCTCGTTTCTTGATTATTTGTACAAGATGTTTAGCTTTGCCAATGGATTTTAAGACATCTTCATTGGTAATTTTTTCTGTCCATGATATCTTTAGCATTCTTCTGTATAGCCACATCTCAAAGGCTTCGATTTTCTTGATGGTTGTCGCCTTCAATGTCCATGTTTCAACTCCATAGAGCAGAATAGACCACACGTAGCATTTCAGCATTCGGCATCTGACTTCCATGTTTAGGTCTTTATTGCAGAATAGTGTTCTCATTTTCATGAAGGACTGCCGTGCAACTTCAATCCTTGTCTTTATATCTATTTCTGGATCCCACCGTTCATTAAGCCAGCAACCAAGATATTTATATCTTGACACTTGATCAATATTTTTCCCATTGAGTGTCAGTTTCATTGATGAGGCTGGATGTTTGCTGATGATCATGTATTTTGTCTTGTTGATGTTTATATTTATTCCCATTCTTTGGCTTTCTATGTATACTCTGTCAACGAGTTTTTGGAGATCCATAATGTTATCTGCAATTAGCATGTCATCTGCATATCGTAGGTTGTTAACAATCTTTCCATTTATTGTGATTCCCTCTGGACATTCTTCCAATGCTTTTTTAAAGATTACCTCTGCATATATGTTGAACAGGAGTGGTGAGAGCACACATCCTTGTCTCACTCCTCTTTTGATGTTAATATCACTGGTGGTAATGTTGTTGTCTAATTGAACGGTAGCTGACTGATTCCAATACAGATTTGTTATTAGTCTTATGTCTTATTCGTCTAGCCTTATTTGTTGAAGGATTTCTATAAGTTGGTGTGTCTGACTTTGTCGAATGCTTTTTCAAAATCTATGAAACACATAAAGACAGATTTCTGTTTTTCTATGCATTTTTGTATCAATATTTGGGTACAGAAAAGGGCCTCTCTAGTACCAAAACCATTCCGAAAGCCGAATTGTGTTTCACTTAGAGTTTCTTCACTTTTCTATAAATACGATTCTGAATTACTTTCAAAAATATTTTTAATGTTTGGCTCATTAGACTAATAAGTCGGAAGTCACCACAGGAATTCGCTTTGGGTTTCTTTGGGATAGTGATAAATGCAGATTTGAGCCAATCTGATGTAAATTCATCACTTTCATATATTTTATTAAATAGTTTTTCAAGAAGTTTGATGTTATCTGGTTTGATTCATTTTAAAAATTCTGTTTGCACACCATCTGGTCCACTGGCTTTTCCTGTTTTACTTGTTTGTATAGCATTCTCTATTTCGCATTTCATGATTGCTGGTCCTTGAATGTTATCTTTTATATTTATAGGCTTCTGTCTAGTATCATTGAAAAGTTCTGTTACATATTTTATCCAAATCTGTGCTTTATTCTCTTCTTCTAGAACTATTTTTCCATTTTCGTCTCTTAGAGACACTATTGCTTTTTCCTCAGTTTTCCGGAAATTTCGTTGATTTTCTTATACAGATTGAAATTATCATGTTTCTGAAGCAGTTCAATTTCAGTACATAAATTTTTCATCCAATTTTCCTTGGCTTCTTTTATTTTTTTCTTGATGATGTTATGTGTTTCTGTATACCTGGCTAGGTCTTTGTTTTTATACATTCTTCTTGTATCAATAAGAGAAAGACTCTCATCTGTCATCCATTCCTGTTGTTTTATATTATTCACATAACCTACTTCTTCAATACTTGTTGTTACGATGGCATTCTTTAAGCTATTCCAAAGAGATTCCACACTTTTATTTTCTTCTATGTTAATCTGTTGTAATCGCAGGTTAAGCTGTGTCTTGGCACTTTTATTTATGTTCGGGTCTTTCAGTTTTTCTACATCAATTTTCTTTTTCTTCTTTTGTGATTTTTTAGCTGATTTTAATCTAAGACGTACTTCTGCAACTATGGGATTGTGGTCTGATGAGATATCTGCTCCAGGATAAGTCTTTGCACTCTTTATACTACTGTGGAATCTTTTATTTATCAGTATATAATCAATTTGATTTCTGACAATATTATGTTGGTTATCTTGAGGCGATTTCCAAGTGTACAGTCTTCTGGGTGGAAGTTTAAACCAGGTATTTGCTATTGTTAGATCTTCTTCCTGACAGAATTGGACTAGGCGATCTCCTCTGTCATTTCTGGTGCCTAAGCCATGTTCGCCAACAATTTCTCCATCACCCCCCTCTTCCTACTTTTGCATTGAAGTCACCCATCACTATGTTTATATCATGTTTCTTTGTTAGGTTTTTAATCTCTTTTAGGTGTTCATAAAACTCTTCAACATCTTCTTCACTTTTGTCAGCTGTGGGTGCATAAGCTTGGATGATATTTATGTTAACGGGGTTTCCCTTAAGTTGTAACAGCATTATCCTTTCAGAAAATGGAATCCAGTTTATTACTGATTTATTGATTTCTTCATCTACTATTACAGCTACACCATGTCGATGTTTGTTCTCATCATTCCCAGAGTAATACATTGTCATATTATCTTGTTGACACTTTCCAGATCCTGGCCATCTTGTCTCGCAAATTTCCAAAATCCAGATGCCCAGCCTCTTCATTTCTCTTGTGGCATTTCTTAATTTGCCAGCTTCATACAGAGTTCTGACATTCCAAGTTGCTTCAGGTTCAACATCGTATATGTTTGTGTGAATTTTTAAATTACACAAAAAAATTTTTCTTCTTACATACTATAGTAAAAATCATTCTGTAGATTCATGTACAGTACTGTAGGTGTGTTTGTGTACGTTATACGTAACAATTTAAGAAATTATGTTGAGGGTACTATGAAGCTGCAGATAGCGTAAGGAATTGAATAATACGAATTTTGGGAATTCTGATCTTGGTGGCTACTCCTAACTCAACATGTGCGTGCTGATTATTCTAACTGCCAGAGTAAACATGATATCTGAGGCTGCTGCTCTAAATCTATTGAATAATTATAATTAATTTCCATAAGGATGGAAACTCAGACTATTTCTCTGAAATGGAATAATCGTCACAGTAATAGGTTACCTGTTTTTGGTCAGTTATTTTCTATGGAAGTTCTTGTCGATGGACTTTAGTGTGTGAAGGTAAGAGCCTAAAGGCTCACAGAATAGTGTTATCTGCATGCAGTCCATTTTTTTTTTCGATTTATTTATTGAATCATCCCACCGATTCTCAAGGACATAAAATTTGCTTATCTGAATGTGATGGTGAATTTCGCATACAGGGGTGAAGTGAACATCTTGCGAGGCAGCTGTCTACGCTTCTTAGTATTGCTGGAAGTTTAAATATTCAAGGTTTAAATATGCAGGCGAGCTTCAAGATACTACAAATCGCGCGTGTTTCTTCCGATAGTCTGCAGCAGATGCTGTATTAATCCCTTACTAATGAACTGTCCACGCTTAGCAGTGCCGGATTAGTTGACAATCATTCTCATCTTCAAGCTGAACGTGATCCTCACTTAGGAGTACAAGCCTTGGCTCTTACTAGGCCACAGCAAAAACAACATCAGGCAGAAGTGCCAAAGTTAGGTAGGCAGGAAAGCGGTAAATCTCGGAGAAGACTTCTTCGTGCATTACATAAATGTATAAAGGAACAGGTGAAGCCAAAAACAATAGAGCTGGTATCGACAGAATAGCTTCAGGATATTGATGAGGAGGCAGTGTTGATCACAAGAGAACGAAGACCTGAGTTCTCACCGCTTAACCATCAACTCAATTTTTCCTTCTTCATTTCATACATAAACAATAGTGTGACTCAGAAATCATTTTTTAATGGTCAGTAGTATGTAATGATGGGTGGATCAGCATCTGCAAAGGATACAGTTATCGAAATAGAGTTATCACAATTAACACATATGTTGACAACAAACAGTATATCTTCTGATACACAGCATCAAGAGGATACGTTAATTCCAGATAACAATCAGCTCGTACTGTTAGATTAGCTGACACTCAATCTCATCTTAAATGATCAGAGGCATGTGAAGATTGTCCGCGCTGAACTTTTCAAATCTACTAAGATTGCTCATGATATAACTGAAGACTTCGATCCAAGGGTCCTCATCTTATCTGAAAAGCCTCATCTTTCACCTTTTGTTGATACTTTATACCAAGATAATAGCAGCAGTTGCTAACACTGGACCAAGTAACAATCAGATATCTGATATAATAAAGTGACAGCTGAGGTAGATGAAGGTAATAGTTACACAGTGATACCGTTGGACTTCGTTAAGGCGTTTGACTGGGTACCGCATGGAATCCTGATATATAAATTACATCAAATGAGTATGGGCATGCAGCTGGTGATGTGGATAAGAGGGTGGTTGTCAGAGAGATACTAGACAGGAGTTTATACAGGAGTAGAAGGCATGTGACTAGTGGGATTAGTGTCACACAGGGCTATCTACTTTGACCACTGCTATTTAATTTATTCGTTAATGATATAGGAATTATTTGATGGGGATTATTCTGTTGTTTGTAGATGATGAAAAATTAGGCAGAGCAATAGTCAATATATATGATGTTGATATTTTACAGGATGATTTAAAGATACTGGAAGTATGGGCAAAGAAAAATGGGTGTCAAAGAAGAATGTCGCAAAGGGTAGGGTTTAGAATATTTTGGAGTGAAAATATTACCAGCGGTGCATCATATTGATGGAACTCTACTCCAAGAAATGGAAGAAGCCAAGGGGTGTGGGGTGTTGGTAGATTAGGAATTGAGGTTCAGAGGACAGTTTGCAAAAGTAGTTAAAACAGCTCCAATAACTAGGATTATCTTGGTTATTGAAGATTAGCCTAACAAGCAGAGATAAGCAAGTTATCATTCCTCTTTATAAGGCTTTGATAAGACCTCGTCTGGATTACTGCGCACAGATCTGACCACCTGAGTTTCTTGGGCACTTGGGCAGTACTATATGATGCTCCATATGGGGAGAGATTGAAAATTTGTAGGTTACAGACGCTGGTTGATCGGCAGATAAGGGGCTATATGATAGAGACATAATTTGCTTAGGGGACGAAATATTTCAGTACATGAATAATGTGAAAAAAGTAGAGTTCATTCATGGAAAATGAGTAAGAGTTTGGTTAATAAGGGAGGGAGGACTAGATTTTTTGCTTGTGGGGTGGTGAATGAGTGGAAATGATTACCAGTCAATTGTGTGAGCTTTGTAGATGAATGATTTCAAGGCAAAATATGACAAGCAGTGTACAAGTATTGACAACTGATAATTAATGTTTCTGAAATGCGTCTACGGAATTCATGCAAAAACAATGAATCTACAGTCTTATGTTTCTTTTGAACACATACAAGCAGCGTTTTTTTTTTTTTTTTTTTTTTTTTTTTTTTTTTTATCTTAATGAGGTATCAAAACTTTCCCAAATTAGAGGAACGTGGTTTTCCGCAAACAAAACAGACAACAGATGCCTAGTCTGCAGTTTCTAATCAGTCTATGATGCAAACTTGGAGTTTTAGAAATAAATAAATAAATGAACTGCTAGCAATAACAGACGAGTGAGTTTTCTAACAGATAATACAATGAACGATTTGATTCCTTATCACAACAATTAAACTAATTTAGAACTGTTTGGAGAATGTAGATTTGATTCTGTTTTACTTAATTTAGCCATTAAAGTAGTCCAGTTATAGCAAAAAAGATTATTTCAAGTCATTTTGCGGAGGTAAATGCTATTAGGACATTATAATATGCCTGTAAATTGGTCTCTCCGCTTTAAATGGAAATGTTCATTTTACATTAAACCACTATCAAAGCTTTAATTTAATGCAGAATTGAAAAAAATAACATTGCCTTTGCACTACATATAACTGAAGCAAACATCAACAAGCCCAAAAGAATAGCACTAAAAGAGTGTTATTCTTTTGGGGGGGGAATATAAAGACCCACGTCATGACTGCATTATCCCTCTCTTCAAATGGAGGCAATATGGCATGACTGTCTTGAAGTGGCGCACCCAGGGGAGACTAAGGACCCTTCCTCCCAAAGAAAAAGGAAAAAAAAACACTAGAAAAGTTTCCAAAAATCTTTTCCTAATTAAAATTCATTTTTTTTATTTATGTTGTGTCGTGTCTTCTATTTCTATACTACTTATGAATTAGCGATCATTGCAGATGCTCAGTCATTGGTCATATGCGATGCATAGTGGGTATTCTCAAATCGTCTACCAAACTCACCCCCCCCCCCAAATTAAATCCTGAGTGCGCTACTGCTGTCTTTGCTTTTAATAAATCCTCTATCACCAGATCTTATGGATGCTCTGGTCCCAGAGCAGATTTTTAGCGATCTGCTGTTGAAGTAAATTCTTACAGCTGCTAAAATACCTAAAAAAGGTATCAATTCGGCGATGTTAAATAACAAAAATACAGGATATTATAAATCCACCATTAATTCACAGACAACCAATAAATTTGAAACTTGAGAAAATTTCGAAAAACTCTCTGACAGAGGATTATTATGGTACTGAAAGAGTTTGCCTTCTCAATATTTCTGCTGGTCCCTGATGAGAACTAGCAGTTCAGAATAGTTTGATTAAGGTTTCACTCTGTAAATCTTTAATCAAAAGTACTAATAAGAGACCAATGTATGACTCCTGGGCGCTCGTACCTTTTAAATAGTGCAAGCCAAGGCAACTCCGATGCCGAGGGTTTTATTCTCATACGCTCTCTGATCTATTTTTGAAGCTTGGCTGAGAAATAAGGATGGATTTATAATATTTCCAAATTTTTATTAATAAATGTATACCTTTTTGGTACAAACTCACTCCAACCACTCTCGGAGAGGCGTTTAGTATCTAATGCATGCATCTTCTATAAATATTTCCATGGTGAAAAGTTCATCAGAACTGGCATCAATAATCTTCTCTCTCTCTCTCTCTATCAAATCTATTGAAACACATGTAGCTTCCACCCGACACCCTCTCCACAGTCCAGCTCCATACTCATAGAACAAGTTTCTTTTCCTCCTTCATTCCTGCTACTGTTGTATCGTGGAATAGCCTTCTACTCATGTGTTTCTCAAGGAATACGGCTTTCAAATCTAACGTGAACAAGTTCCTCCATTCTCAAAGCTGTTCCTAATGTATAGGTTGACGAACCAACCTCTCATGTATGGGCCCAACCTAAAAAAAAAAAAAAAAAAAAAAAAAAAAAAAAAGAAAGAATCCAATCGCCACTTATGTTTTGCAGAAAAAAGGGATCCAGTTTCCAGAAGCAAAACGCTACATCATAGGCAGGGCAATTCCTCTTCAGTTGAAAAGCCCTTACAGCGGTTCCTTGCGAGTTGGATAAAATTCGAAACCAGGTTTTTCAAACATACGTCACTGCTAATGACTGAAATCGAAGATATTTAAAAAAAATAAAATTTAATTATTTAAATTTAACTTAATCCTTATTAAAATAATTATATCATTTTAAATATTTAAAAATGTTAAGTATCGTTTAAATATCGTAAGATGTTTAAAATATATTAAAATATGTTTAAGATATCGAAAAGATATTTAAATATGTTTCAGATATTTAAAATATATTATTTTAAAGACAAGATATGCTCATAAAGTTCTATCATAGTTTTCTTCCCTTGGTGAAAAAAAAAATAATAAAATAAATTAAATAAAACAGATGATAAATAAAGGAACATAATGAAGATATAGTTAAAGAAAGGTAAGATGACTGATAATTTTAACTTTCGATATACCATTTCTATATTTCGAGAAGGTTGATCACATAGTTTACATTTTTTTTTTATTAATGCGAAATAAATTTTAAAATACTTTTGAAAGTATTCAAGTATATTTATGCACCTCTGACAGTGACATTCCTGTGTGAAACCGACTTTGGAATGCTATTGCTTGAAGTTGAACGTTGCGATAAAGTCCTGTATCCCATGTTATTGAATATATACATTATATAAATTATGTATATATTTAGTCCAGGGTCAGTTGAATTACCTACAAGAATTGGACAACTGTCTGAACTATTGCACCTCCATCTGAATAGAACATTTCCAAAATGCTTCGTTAGGGCATCTCTACACCAGTATTATAAAGCGTGAAATCCGTTATGATGGTACACGCTGCATGGCACCTTATTAATGCAGCGATTAGGAACCACAGCGTTACATCAAACTATATGGCACCGTGTCGGATACGTAAAGATTTGTCTTACCTGTCCTAGGTTTGTTAGATTTTCGATGTACGAAGTCGGATTCCGAGTTCGTTTTTTAATGAACTTAAATTCTTTAGAAATGTCAGCATTTTTATCAAAATCCTAGCGCTGCATTCTTCACTTATTCTTCGTGAAAGTACTGAAATCCTGAGTTCAAGACGTAAATTAAAGTAAGTCATATGCCTCGTCATTTGCTCTATATTGTGTGATTGCAAACGCCTCAAAATGCAAGAGTGTACAGTTTTACACAGGAATATTCAGAAATATTGATGAATGTTCACGCTGTATCATTTTAGACCGAGGCGGTAGTAAAATTGACAGAAATGCTGCAAAATTTATGAAAGAGTTACAAAACGTGTATTATTATTAGTTTAGTGAAGCGCATATGTTAGCTAGGGTCCACGTAAACATTAATGTGCAGTTAATGTTTACGTGGTAAACATTATTTTACGACATAATGTTTACCACGTAACATTTACGACAGATAAATTGTCGACGTTGCAACCCTGACTTTCGAGAATAAAAGCTGATATCACTAGTACACCAGTCAACATAAATACAGTATCAAGAACTCTCAGAAAAGCAAAATGATGAGTCTATTAGAAATTTATTTAACATAAAAGGAACAATGCATGACCTTCTGACGAGACAGAATCGAAATCCGAAATTCAACTAGTTTTGAAAAAAAAAAAACACTCTTGCCTTTCCCCTCGTCATATTTAGTTGAATGTGGCTTTAGTGCTGTAAATGACTTGCTAGTGAAAAAAGAAATCATCTGGATATCACAAACCGTGGGGATTTGAGATTGAAAATGACTAAATCAGTACCTCAAAAAAAAATTCTTTGCAGCAGACAATAAGCTCAAGGATTGCATTAACTTGAATTTTATTTTCCCGAGTTGAGCTCGATTTATTTTTTATAATATACAAAGTGTAATATAAAATTTATATTAATTGAAGAAAGTCAAATTAAAAGCAGTTTTACCTATGTTCCTTTTTTATTTAAAGTACATATTTATATTATACTTTTTCAGAACTTGGCTGACTTTTATGCTAGAGGAGGGGGGGAGGGCATCAAAATCTTTGAGGCAGGGAATAATCCAAAAAACGTTGGGAAACACTACCTTAAGATTACGACTAAATTTAGAATAGTCATCTCGTTGTAACGGTATATGCTTAGCGGTGAACCCAAAGCCAAATATATATCCGTTAATTTTGACGAAAACTGCTAAATTTTACTCCCACAACAATAATCAGTAAAAATTACGATTTACTTCTAGATATTACAAAGCACATCTTTTATTCACCAATGACTCAGATAATAATAATAATTTTATTTGCAAAAGCTAGAAGGTTTTTCCAATCACCACGCCCCCTTTACTGAAATTACAAGCCATTTAAACCCCTGCTTTGAATCTGCATTCTGAATTTTTAATTTTATGAATAGTCAGACGGCTACAACTGTATAGTTTAAACTATAATTTCTCTTGTCTGTGTTTTTTAAACTTTAAGTTACCTTTTACCCCTGAAGATGTAAGTCAAACGACTTATGAAACTTGTCGGGTTTTATTTCTTTAATGTTATTTTTAGCTTAATAAAAAAAATGTGGTACAATTACCGGAATACTGTATGCCTTATGAACCTCTAAACCACAGAAACCTCCACTTATAATTACTTGATTTAACAACTATGTCCGTTGGTTCATGAAAGAGATTGTATGCCGTATCATGATTCCCCATACAATTCGCCATTATTCGTTTAAATCTCTTCATTTAATGCAATGCCTTGACGACTTTTTTTTTTTTTTTTTGCTTTAAAGAAGCTTATTATTACCCATAACTACAATATTTAGCAATGCACGTGTCTTCGGGATTAAGTCTTCCAGGTTCGTTCAATAATTATTGCTAAAATGGCATAACTTAGTTATGGTACTACTGTATTCTCTGATACTTATCTAGTTACGATAAGTTTTTGATACTACTCTCACAGAATTATGATTAATTTTAAGATACAGTTAATAATTAATTTTATGTATTTTGAGATAGTAAATAATTATCAGCTAGACAATCATCTCATTATGAAACATACCTTATAAATTAAACTGCACCGATATTAAAAGAAGAAAAAAAAACGAGAGAAAAATTTAAGAGATTTCAATATCTACTCACATGGCATTTCTTCTTATTCAAAACATCACTTTTGAATGCAATTCATAAGCGCTTAATCGTCATGACACACAACTAATACAAATATTCGAAATTAGAGGTTTTCGTCAAAGGAAGAATTAATCACAAAATTTTCGATACCAATTATAAAAACTCCAGAACAAAATTATGCACATCAACACGGTTTACCGAGGCTGAAATAAGTGTAAACATACGCATTGCATCCATACTCAATAGTCGAGTAATAAAAATTCAAAAGCGTATGACGGAAACATACGCGTTCTAGTTAGAGGAACGCAAGAATTACAAAGGAAATGGGGGTGGAAGGGAGTGCAATGAGATTAAAGTTAGACATAATTTTCGTGTATGAATTTCTATTTAGCGATAACTGAGTTCCAAATCATTAGTATGTATATTAAGTTGCTTTATACCGCAGGCGGGCTTGGATTTATAGCTTAAGGCTTTTTGTCACTACACTAATAAAAGACTATTCAGTGTGGTAAACCTTTTTATGTGCGAGCGCCAAAAGTTTACAAATCGAGTTGCTGACGTGCCAGGCAGTTTTTAGTAGGGGAAAAATTAATAGAAAATCTATTAATTAATTTATAATAATATATAATATTTTATAAATAATTATTTATAATTTTATAAATAATATTCATTTATATATAAATTTATAATATTATTCAGTTTAAAATTGATTATTAAATTGATTTTAATGTTGGTTTGAAAAAAAAAACGGTAGTGAGAAATATTTATGCATTGTAACTCACCGTAGAAGTCAGCTGAGCAGGGGAAGCTCAACTTATCGGTGAAATGCTTACGTATGTACTGGAATATAACCTGCCCTCGCGTATAACTCGCACCCCTGATTTTACTTTACGAAAAATAGCATCAAAGGTTTGCATATTAACCTCGCACACGAAAATTGTTTCAACATGTTCACGTCGAGGCGATAGTTACTCGTTCCACCCCTCGGTTAAAAACACGCCCTCCCCAAAGTCATTATACTGCAGATGCAAGAAAAATAAGTGTAGTTGAATTGTTTCCCTGAAAAAGGTATACAGAGTCTTTTGCAGTCTGTGTAATATTTCTCAACAAATAGTGTGATTCACTAATTAGCACCGTTTTTATTCCAGCAGTCTCTAATTGCACTATTATTGTCCCACAGAAACTATGCTGCAGACTCAAGTCAACAACTGTGTTTCTGTGCAACGATATATTGCCCTAAAACAGCATCATCTAACTAAAAACTCTTGTCCAATTTTTCAATTACATTAAATAAGTGTTTGTTTTATTGCATTTGAAATTCTCGATGTCATTATGAAGATCACAAAGACTAACTTCAAATAAAATTCTCAGGGAAAAGACTACAACCCAGGAAACGGTAAACGAAATTTGGAAAAAAGAACACATAATGAAGATTGCAACATAGAATGTGAGAAGCACTGCACACAAAGAAGAACTAGATAAACAACTAAACCAAGCTAACATAAAGATATGATAGTAACAGAAAAAAAGAAAAAACAAAAAGGTACAAAAGAAACAAACAACTATATACAAATCTACAGTGGGGTAAAAAAAAAAAAAAGAAGAAAGAGCAAAAACAGGTATAATGATTATGGTACATAAATCCCAAAAGAACAATATTGTATATTACAACTATTTGAATGAAAGACTAATAGAAATTAGACTCAAGCCATTAAGAGGCCACATAACAATAATTGGTGCATATGCACCAGAAGCGGGGAAAAGAAGAAAACAGTAATATATTTTATAAAGAATTACAGAATGCCATAGATAAAACAAACAAAACTGTCTATTTACTGGTAGAAGGAGATTTGAATGCCAGAATAGGAAACAAAAAAATACCAAACAAACATAGGTAAATTTGGCGAAGATACATGTATTCAAAATGGTCGCAGATTGCGCGATTTTGTCATTTATAATAATATAGGAATAATGAATTCAATGTTTAAACACAAAGAAATACATAAATATACTTGGTCAGCCAGATGATACAAATCAGTAATTGACTACGTTATCACAAATTTTAAATTAGGGGAGTTAATTTTAGACGTAAGAGCATATCGAGGCTTTGAATTAAACTCTGATCATTATATGGTATCAGGAAAAATTCGTGCATATGCACCAGAAGTGGCTAAAAACACATAGAATTAAAAATTGTTACCAGCCAATCTACAAAATTTCTTCATTACAGGATCTTCAAGTTAGACAACAATATCAAAAATGCGCAAACTTAAAAACAGAAACCACACATGAATCAAGTGACACAGAAGATGAATGGGAAAATTTGAAACAAATTCTCACAAAAGCAGCAATAGAAACCTTAGGAATAAAGCCCAAATGGATTAGAAAAAGAGGAGTACGAGACTGTAACAAAGAAATAGAAAATAGAATAAAAACCAAAAAGGACAGTTACCAGAAATGGCTAAATTTCAAAACAATAGAAGCAGAAATAGAGTATAAAAGAAATAGTTCAATTGCAAAACGAGAAGTAAGGAAAAAACATAGAGAAAGATGAAACAATTTCGTAACAGAACTAGAAAAGGATTTATTTAAGCCACACCTATAAAGTAATAAAATACACGAATAAAGAAATAAAAGAAAAGATAAAAATACAAACAATGGATTTAGAAAAATGGGTGACCTATTTCCAAAATCTCTGAACAGATGAGAACAATGAAATAACATTTTATATGACAAAGAATGACCTAATAGAAAATATCACAATGTTAGAACTGAAAAATATAATAAAGAAGATGAAAAATAGGAAAACACCAGGAAAAGACAATATAAATATAGAACTATACAAAAATGCAGGTGAAAAATTTAATGAAAGACTTCTGAAATTTTTTAATATGGTTTGGATGTCTGGAAAAACCCCTAAATCTTGGAAAAAAGCAATGGTTATCCCAATCTATAAAAAAAGGAAATAAAGACAATTGCAATAATTATAGGGGAATTAGCTTGCTGAATACTGGATATAAAATATATGCAGGAATAGTAAAAGAGAAACTAAGCAGCATTGTAGATGACAAACTACTAAAAGAACAAAATGGTTTCCGAAAAGGCCGATCCTGCATAGATCCAATTTTTACTTTAAAATTATTAATAGAAAAGAGAAGAGAATTTCAAAAAGAAACACGGCATTTATTGATTATGAAATAGCCTTTGACAAAATTAGTAAACAAAAATTGTTTAAAATATTAACCAACTTAAACATACCAAACCAACTTTTACAATCCATTCAAGAAATATATATAGGAAATAAAATAGCAGTTAAATTAGAACACACCTCAGAATGGAAAGATATATCAAGAGGAGTACGACAAGGATGTACCCTCTCACCTCTGCTTTTCAATATATATATATATATAAATGAAATATTAACAATCTGGAAACAGCATAACCCATTTGGTATACAAATGACCCCGCAAATGAAGATAGATACATTACTATTTGCAGAGGATCAAATAGTATTAGCTACATCAGAAGATGACTTACAAAGATCATTAAAATCATTAAATGATATCTCAAAGCAATATAATATGACAATATCTAAAGAACAAACAAAAATAATGGCATTCAAAGGAGAAAACCAAATAAGAAGTAAAATAGTGATATATAATAAAATACTAGAACAAGTAAACACTTTCAGATACTTGGGATGTGATCTATCATACGAAGAAGAAAAAGACAGACACTAAAATATCAAACTTTGTCAAAGTAAATGGCATAATAAATAAACATCCCTAGTACAAAAACACACTAGAATCAGACTATATAATGTCTTTTCAAAACCAACTCTACTATACGGAAGCGAAACATGGACCATGAAAAGGAAAGATGAAAAACGAATTCAAACAGCAGAAATGAAGTTGCTAAAAAAAACAGCTGGATATACCAAGTGGGACCACAAAACAAATGAAGAAATCTTACAATCCCTGAAAATAAAATCAATTAATTACTACATAAGACATATAAACAAAAATGGCTAGAACATTTAAATCGAATGGACAACAGCAGACTACCAAAAATATTATACAGATACAAAATAAGTGGAAAAAGAAGAATCGGAAGACCAAGAAAGAGATGGCATGAGACCGGAACAGGCCACTTGGCCTAAATTCCATGTTAGGAAGAAAAAGAAGAATTGAAACATTCCATATAATTACGGTGACCATACGTGCTTTATTTAAGAAGACAGTCCTTTATTTCACTGCTCTGTCCTTTAGATTTTTTTTTCTAAAATGGCCATTTTGTCCTTTATTTTGTGAATTGAAATAGTAATTTGAATATTAATACCAACATATTTAAAGATGGAATTCAGAAATTTTACCAAACCTGCATTGATTATTGAAATAACTGGGACAGCTGTTTCATGGAAATGGAAGTATTTGAATGGGTCCTACTACGAGAAATCCCTCTGCGGGTGAAGATCGAGGAAAGTGTTTTGTTCATTTCCAGTCACTGGAACTTAAACATAAATGACGGCGAACTATTTGATGAAGTTTCATGTATAAAAAGTTATCAATAGCAGTCACGGCCGGTGAAAATTTTAAGTGGGGGTGCTGCATATACAAAAAAAAAAAAAAAATTTCTAATCAGTAACGAATTTATTAATAAATAATTTACATATTAAAAATTGCTTTATTAAAAATATTTCATCCTCACCACGAACAAACACCAATAATAAAAGTTTCGTATCAATAGCAATGACAAGCGCAAATGAATATCGGCGTTAGATTGCAATGCATTTGTTTCGTGGAACGATAATTGAAAAAATATAATTCTTTTCATATTTTCAACAGTGACACTCGTTATAATTCAGCCTTGCATCTATAATAAATAAATAATTATATTATTTTAACAAAATAAAATAAGATTGACAAAAAATATTTCACCACGCACCAATAATAAATTTCATATCTCACAGAAATAAAGTGCGTAAGGATACTAAAAATACACTGCCGTTTGGGCAGTGTCTAAATGACATAATGTGCAATGACAAGCGCAAACGAATATCGGCGTTAGATCGCAATGCATTTATTTCGTAATCTAAAGCGTTAAACGAATAGTTCCAATTATTAACTATTCAATCAATGTCAAAACATAAGCTGTAGACTTTAAGATGTTGTATTGCATTTATATAATGTTGTAAGCATTGTTACTATTTATAAGCAGACAAAATTTAAATTTTTCATTTTTTCCTTGGAAGTGCTGCAGTGTCGCAGTGCTTATGTAGGCCGCCACTGGTCAATAGTGAAAAGATCGAAGAATGACGACAAAATGACGTAGTAGGGTTGAATATTTTAAATATTTCGCAGATAAACATATATCTTGTAAAAACATTTTAAAAATCGTTGAAATTTGTTTATGTTTCCCTGTATCTAATTCCCCACTGAACAAGTATTTTCAATAGTGAAAAATATGGGAACCAGTGGGGAAAAACCAATTAAAAATCGAAACATTGAAAGCATGCATTTATACCAAATAGAACTTTGACATGAATTGAATATAGTTTTATAAATTTTTAAAACACAAACCTGATTTATTTAAAAAAAGTTCATTCTTGTGTAAAGTATCAAAATTAAAAATTTTTAAGTAATAATATGATTGTTTGAAATGCTATGAATATGCTTATATTTTATAATGAATGTTATAAAGCGTTTTAGTTTTAGTGAAAAAAATAAACGCAAGCTGTTTTTTTTTTATTATGAAAGAATTTGATTTGTCCTTTATTTTCTCCAAAAAAATATGGTCACATATATATATAATGCGTGTGTGAGTTCGCCTGCCAGCGCAACCGAAACAGACAGGAATAAAATTCAACCAAGGGTTGAAACTTTGTGTGAGTTGAGCCAGCCAGTAATGAGAAGTTCCGTCGGAACGATAAACGACACCCATTCGTGAATGGGTTAAAACTAGGAAATATATAGTAAATGTTTGTTATGACAGTTTCAAATGTTATGGAATTCGGTTGAAGAGAATTAGCATTTCAACTCAAAACTTGTCGGTTGCCTATGTCTGGGTCGCGTGATCTTTTGTTAATACAACACCAATCATATGCACGTCTCCATAGCTGCTCTCTCGTGTAAAACAAAATTTAATTTGCATGTATTGTAATAATTTTGTCCGCGAGGTTAGCCTTGTGGCTTTGCGCTTTGCACCCATATGCCTGGGGAAGGAGTGTCCTAGGTTCGATTCCCGTCCACGACGTGAGGAGCTTAAGGATCTTCCTCAGCCATAGCCAAGTTAGCCGGTCTTGGGCGTGGGCCGCAGGGTTTTTTCCGCCAGTTTATCTGAGGTTTTTCATCCCGCAAGCAGGCAAACCGGCCCCGTGAACACACAGGTTACAGTCATAAATACTTACGGCAAGGAAGGCAACGGGAAACCACCTTGCTCATAATCATCTCTCCCTAGAATGGTAGCATATAGCTACCCTCCCGCGGCCGTATGGCAGATGGGAACGAGAAGAAGTAATAATTTTTAAAAAGTTGAATAATTTATAAGCGTATAAAAGGGTATCACCTGTAAATTGTTGACGTGCCAGCAAAATTCTCGGACGTGCCGCCTTCTGCATGTGTGCTATAGGTTCGCTATCTATGGACTAGTTGCAAACTAATTTATTACAAGTCTCTAATGCTATCGAATCAAGTGGAGAAAGGGAAAGATGGCCAGCGTATATTTTAAACTTCTCTTTTTAATAAATTTTGGATACATGCTAAATTTTATAATTATAATGATATAAAACTTTGCAATTGTGAACTGATTATTTTTATATCAATTTGTATGCACGAGAGATTGTAAAATAAACAAGTAATTAGAAGGAGGCAGTAACCTGTTGATAATCGCAGAAAGTTGTAGGAAAAATCAAATTCACGATTTTGAAGATCTTTATTTTTTAATACAGTATTCTAATAAAGTTCTTGAGTTCCTACAATGTAATCCTAATTGCGAGTCTCACCAGTAACATTACACAACCGCAGACCAGGCATAAAGGAAGTGCATACGCCTAATGACTGCGCGCAAAAAATTTTTGCTTCCAGAATTTCTAATTTACAGTCAATAATCTTTGAACGTACTATAAAAGTGAATTATATCATAAATCGTACTTATCACTTATTTTATTTAGTAATTTCTCTGCTTCAATATTACTCTAACCCAGGGTTTCTCAAACTGTGTTCCGCTAGAAGTTCTGGAATTTGTCGTTTTAACGTTTTAACTCGCGGCGATCCGCTCGGAAAGGACATATCATCCGGGTAACTGCTCACCCTAGGGTTCCATCTAACAAGGATTTACGAGTCTTATGTTACCGAGCACACGATGAAAGCGTTTGATAGATAGCGTTCAGCTAATAAGATGAAAATTATGAACTGAGGCTTTTCCGAATTCTACTCTTGCCACGTTTTCCCATTCCTTTCTTTCTTTCCTATTAACGGGCTCACTTGCTCCCTTTCATTCATTCATAAGCCACTGATATGACCTCGTCGCACTCTTTCAATTCGTTTCTTGGCTATTCTTTAATGCATCACATAAGACCTGTAGTTCTGCTTCTTTAGGTCGAACTGTCTAGTTTGATACTGAAACCGTACGCCGCGAGTTCTTGTACGTGACATCTTAACCCATTTAAAGCTTTACATTCACCTTCAGCACGGAAGGTTAAAAGAGGTTGACCAAGCCTAGCAACTTCTGATAACTATCTTTCATCTGTTAAATCTGTTACGAATAGAACGGACTGTCAAAGTTCTTGTTCTCCTTTGGCTTGTTGCACTGTTTGAGGCGAGACATAAAAGAAACTAAATTAAATCCGTTTTGATCATGTTCTTATGTTTCTTCGTTCCTTTTTCTAATTTTTCTTTTACTACTTTTTTTGCCGAATTATTAACATAATCTTCACTCGATCCTAAATGGAAAGATCGAATACTATTAATAATTTCCTCTATTCCCGTATTTACTTCTTCAGTTGATGAGCTATCTGCTTTTCCCTCTTCCTCCATCCCAATACGTCATTTGCTGCTTTTGCCGTATTATCAGTATAGTCCATTTCTTCACCTGAATGTTCTAAGAGGAGAACTGGCAAAACCATTTATGTCTATTTCTGCATTTTTGGTAGAGGGGCAAGGACCTCACCCCCCCTTCCAGCCGGTGAATATTCCTCTGCACTGTTCTGAGATTTTGGTGTTATTTGGAGCATTGCCGTTAGATGCAGGCAGCCGTTAGATGCTGCCTGCATCTAACGGCTGAATTATGCTACCCAATCTTTCTGCCGCTGTTCTCCTTATGCGATGTACTATTGCACTTCTTGCAGGGCATAGAACATTATACTGTGGTATAGCCTGGATTGCTACAATTTTAATATCCTGCTTCATCACAACTGGAGTTAATGTGTTCAGTAAACCCACGCCTCAAACATTATCTACGCAACTCCTGGATAATTTACCAAAATACGGCACCGCTCATGTTAACCAAATTGGGGACAAGCACTTTGATGTGCATGATGACTGTTATTTCTCGTGACTTCCAACTAAGATCTTCCGAATTTTTTCTGTGAATTTCCCTTATTGTACCTTATTTTGCTAACGATGTTTTAATTACCTCGTCCGGGAAGTCTAGAGGGAAGTGCTCTATCATAATGGTCTTGATGGAGCTTCCCATCATAAACTGCTCACTATTAAAGAAAAATCATTGTAACCGCAAATCACGGTTCTGTGTATTCTGAGTAACTATTTGGAATCTTCCATTATGCATGTGCAACCTAGCTATCATCTGTAAATTAGATCAAACTAAGCTCAAGATTTAGTTTGTTCTTCCATTTATTCGAGTTTCAGTAGTGCTGTTTTTTTTTTGTTTTTTTTAAATCGGTTTTGTCCAACTAAGATATGCCATATAAGGGTATTTTTATATGTGGTTCCCACTCACCAAAAGTTATAAACCTGTAGTACACTAGTACCGTGGGTGGGATAAGGATTTTTTTTATTATTTTAAATTTTATTTATTTATTTTAAATATCACTTTTTCAGTAGAAGTTGCGTTTACACTCTACAGCGTTTAACCACAGGACGGAAGGCGTTCGAATCTAGTCAGCCACTAGAGGAACTTTTTCTAAGCCTTTTCTCGACCAGTTCCAGAGTTAGTCGATCTCTGGCAAGTACTAGCGGGTTTTTCCTCCCGGAAACTCGGGTTTTTCGTCCCGTAAACTCAAGAAAACCGGCCGTCGAACCCATACTATTTTCAGACATTAAATATATTGTGTTAGGGTTAGGGACCACCAGATGGCTGCACTTACTAGCCGCCTTCTTCACTGCGTGCCGATTAATTAGTGATAGCCTTGGGGATAATAGCTATCTCTGATAGGCTACCAGTGGAGTTGAACTGACCACTCAGTCTCCAAAAGTTAGATAGGGCTTAAAAACGGCCTCGCCTACTCCCTATACAAAAAAGCGTTAGCCGATTTTTCCTTTTTTTTTTATCACTTTTTACATAATCTAGAACTCCCACTCTAGAGGTCATTGTGCCATGATTTGACATGACAGTGAAATTCGAACCTGGAATGGTATTTCTTGGAGTGGCATAGCGCTCATATGGCATAGCCATATGAGCTCATGGCATAGCGTTTATATATAAGATTGTCTTTAAAATTAAATACTAATCATTGGGAATAAGATAAGCAGAAAATTATTTACATTACTTTAAATTTCGCTTTAACTGTTTTATTTTTTAAATTATTTCATTATTTTACTTTATGCTTATCTTACAAAATTATCTGAAATCAAATTGAAGCCATATAAATTTAGACATTTATGTTTTCTCGAAGACAGAAGTCTAAACTGAACTATATCATGCAATTTTAATGTATAAATTGACAAAAATTGGAAGATCTACGTTTCACTAAATATTTTGAATGTTATAAATCTTACTGAAATCAGATTTCACCTGAACTAGAATAGCTGTCTTGGTTCGAATCCTGTTTGGAAGAAGCTTTAATAAGAGATTTCATCGTTATTTGGCTAGCTGAGGGAAGAAAATTTCCAATACTTTATGAGATCAGCTCACTAACTAAAATTTTCAACAAACATACAGAATACACCTCGTAGATGAATTAACTATCCCATTCATTACATATTCGTATATGAAACCAAAGTGCCTTGCCCATAAACCTAATTAAGATTAATTTAGGCTTAATTGACTAACTTTAACGTATTAAGATTAACACAACACATTTACTAAACATATAGATGGTTGATAAAATAAATTATATCTGGTTAATAGAAAACATAGAAATCCAAATTGAAGCTATATAAATTTAGACCTTTATGTTTTCTAGAAGACATAAGTCTCAACTGAAACTGTATCATGCAATTGTAACGTATAAATTGACAAAAATTAAATAAATCGACCTTTCATGAGAATTCTCTTTTTTATTTACCATATCCGTGAGTTTAAAAAAGATAGAATAATAATAGTATTTTTTTAAAATATCGATATCAAAGTCTATTATTATACAGCACAGTAGCGCACTCAGGATTTAATCTTGGAGGGGGCCGAGCGCTCAGGATTTAACCTTTGGGGGGGGAGGGGGCAGAGTTGAGTAGACGTTTTGCGAATACACACTACACATCGCATACGACCTATAACTGAGCATCTGCAGTGATCGCTAATTCATAAGTAGCACACAACATAAATAAAAAAAATGAATTTTAATTAGGAAAAGATTTTTGGAAATTTTTCTAGTGTTTTTTCCTTTTCTTTGGGGGGTGCCCGAGCCCCTTTCCCCCCCTCTGGGTGCGCCACTGATACAGCATATTTACATATAAACTATTAAAGACATTATTATTAGATTTTTATCATATAAAATGTCATCTGTAAATTAGATAATAACATTAAGTTACTTAAGTATAAAGAGCTAATAAGCTTCATTTCGGCAATGAAAACATTACTTAAATTAAGGGGATATTAAGTCCCACATAGTTTTAAAACCGAATAAGAAACTCAAAGATTGGAATCAGAGAGTTTCTTGCCGAATATAGTAAACTATAAAGTATCGGCGAACACTTAGCGTGAGCTAATGCAAGTGACCCTAGTACTTAGTACAATACCGGACGACTCGTTGCAAAGGTGGGGAAAGTTCAGATCGCTATTCTTAGGTATTTTCCATAATGTAAAAACACATTTCGCAGGAAATGTATGCTGTTATTACATTATGGAGGAAGGTCACTACCCAGACCGGTTTCAGCCTTTTTTGAGGCTTCATCAGTGAGTAGCTAGACCTAATACCAAAGTGTATAGCGAAAAGAACTTATATATACTCTGCGAACGAGTTTTCCAAAAGTTTGGAAAACTTGTTTAGGGAGTGGGTGAGGCTGTTTTAACAATATCTTACTTTTGGAGACTTAGGGAGAAGTTCAATCTCTATCAGTAGCCAATCAGAGATAGCTGGTCCAAGACTATCATTAATTATATATGGCATCCCGTGAACAGAGGCAGCTGAGAAGTGCCACCATCTCGTGGTCCCTGATCCTAACACTATGTTTACTATCTGGAATAATAGTGTGGGTTCTACAGTCAATTTTCTTGAGTTTATTGGACGAAAAGCCAGAGTTTCTGGGAGAAAAAACCCGCTTGCCCATGCCACAGATTGACTGACTTAGGAACCGGGTCGAAGAAAGGCTTAGAAAAAGTTCCTCTAGTCATAGAAATGAACCTAGGCCTTTCTTTGGGCAGCTTAGAGCTGAGGAAGCAAAGTGCACTTCCACAGAGATTTGTTTTCCAGTTTTTGAATACAGTGAGTTTGGTTATATCACATGTATTCAAATTTGTCATCACAGATCTGTGAAGGTCATTTTTTTGTTACTATTATCATTGATGTGATGTGCAATCCCTTTGTGAGAAAATTAAATCATGGTATTATGAAAATTGCTGTTATCTTTCAATGCTTATTTATAGAGAGCATTCCATAGACCTGTCTTTTTGATCATCACCCAAATTCATCACTCTCCATCAATCCCTCATCAAAATGTTGGTGGACACCAATATTGTCCACCAACATTTTCAAGGATCTAGTAATTCGCGGTAATTCAAACAACACAACCCAAGATCATCAGTTTCTTTCAGTACAGTCATATCAATGCAAAAGACAGTCTGTAAATGCGACTTTACACTTTTCCATACTGAACAGCCAACTATTACCACTCAAAATTATTTTGCTGAATCCTCAACTTTATTTGCTATTGCACCTCGTAGTTTCGAGTCATAATTAAAAGTCAATATACCAATCTTCAAGTCATTCCCAATAACATTAAAATACAGCGGCAGAGCAATGAAAGAGCCCTGCAGCACAGCACTGCTCACCTGTTTTCTCCTTGATTTTCGATGTCTGTCTGTCACCATCATCTTATCTACAACACTGGCTGAATATCGATTCCCATTTTCTCCAGTGTGGGGCAAGAGGTTTAGGGGAAAGAAGGAATCTCTTAACGTGTTTCCAGAACAAATTTCTTATCAAATGTACAGTATCTTCTGAATGCACTTTCAAATCCTAACAGTATCATAATAGCTATTTGCTTTATCTTACTGCAGTGTCACATTTTTGACAGCCTATCTATCATATTCTTATCTAGCTATTCCTGAATTCCGGACTTCAACTACTTTTTTGGATACATTAATTGCAACTCCTAAAAAACTAACTGGTCTGTAATTTCTTCTCCCTGTCTTAAAGCTGCATTTATGTAAGGAGAAAGTTTTGAGTTCTTTCGGCTCTCTTGAAACTTCCTCAGAGTCGAAATATAAAGCGCTTATTTTTTTCATTATATACTAAGAGATATTCTATCTAATCGCACAGCTGTGTTCACATGAAATTTTTGTAATATCATGAGCATCTCCAGTTCATCTGCCTCAATTCTCACATCGGTACCTGTCACTTCAACCATTGCATTACCACCTCCAAAGTTGGGTGGTTTATTCCTCACAAAATGATCATTGAGTAATTCACTATTCTTCTGTTTCTGTCACCTTCTTACATATGAATTCATTAAAGTTATCCTTTCATAAATATTCCTTCTTTCATTCACTAAGCAAAAGAACAGTGAAAGAACTTCTGGAATTTCTTTGGACTGCTGAATTAATTTTCTCTCATAATTTGATTTTGCTTTACTATGCATGACACTATTCACTGAATTACACACTATTTATGAGCCTGCTAATCTATTTCTTTACGCTCCCCTCAATAATTTTTCTTTTTTCCCTTTTTCTTATAACTCCTACTGAATGATGCTACTCATGGATACCCTTTTACCTCTCACCTGATTTATCTTCCATATCATGGGCATGTAGTCTGATACTGATATCCTAACACCCCTTTACCCAGTGGCGTAGCTAGGGAAGTGCGGTGGGGGCGCCCTCCCGAGCGGCACTTTGAACCTTTTTGAACTTTTGCAGTTAATTCTAAAATACAGTCTCAAGAACTCATTTCCAAATATTGTAATACCACTGCGAATTTTTCTCACAATTGCTGTAAGTGTTGGTAGTTGTGAGAGGAGTTCTAAATAAAATAGATTAAGAATTAGCTAGGTTATTATGAAATAGACTTCGCCATTGTCATTGACGATTTTGCTAACAGTAAAGCAAAAAAAAAATAACATTTTAGAATGTTGAAATTAAAGTTTAACTTCAAAAATAAACATAGTGTTTTAATTTATTTCCTTATATGTCATTTTGACTTTGTAGTATTTTTTGGTGTGTGTTTGAGAGGGACGGCTAGCTCAGGGATGACCCCAGGCGGCAAAAGCCCTAGCTACGCCACTGCCTTGATCATTTCCAAGGCTCTGTTGACATTTCCTTTGTAGTTGCCATGGTACTGCTCCGTGCATCTCAATCGCAGTTCAAAGTCGGAGGTATAGCGGCGAACTTCGGAATGGATAAATTCTCTGGTGTTATCACAAAATTCAGTACTCTCAAAACACCCAATCTGCTATTAGTTAGCGATCTTTCAGCAGCTGCGTGATTTCCACTTCTTTTTCCTTCCATTGTGACATTTTCCCCTCCAATCCATCCTTCTAGTTAAAGTCACACAGAAAAATTACTTGCCCTACACTCATTGAGGTAATTTTGCCAAATGCATGCCGACTATATATTTTGTCCTATCACTCTCTCTTTCACACGGGATAATTTCAAATACTTTTCTGTGCGAAACAGAATCTTTTGTGGATTTTTTTTTTTTTCTTTTCACAATTATTGAAATAGATATGCTTGAATGAAGGGCGAGGCCAAGTTTTTTACTGAGAACGAGATTTCTTAAACTGTCTGCTAGAATCGAAGGGTCAAGTACCTTTCGTACTCACGTGTTCTACGAGTTAGATTTTAATCTATTTATCAGACCTGTCACTAACTCAATAAGATGTATAAGTTCTTGTAATGTAATGTTTATGAAGTTATTATATGCTTCACTCGTACTTTAAATTATCGATATAGTTCTTACAGAATGAATATTAATGGTAAAGTCGCTATCGTAACGGGAGCAGCCGGAGGAGTGGGGAAGTCAATCGCTCTGGCATTGGTGGAAAATGGATGTAAGGTATAAGTATAAAATGAAAATGTGCAATCCCTTAATATTTACTAACGACGTTTATGCTATTTTAGGTATTCAGTCGAAAAACTTCTTGGTCTTTTCAATTTATGTACATGTATTATTTTCCCTGACTTTAAAAGCAATCGTTCGCACAGCTCTAGACTTCTTTCCTCCCTCCATGCTACAACTTCCATTTTTTTTAAAGCAAAATTGCATGTAAACACACTCAATTGTGCATTTATAATTATAAATAATTATAATATCTTTGGCAGCCATATTTCAAAATCATAAATCAGTAATACTCAGAAATATTTTTGAATTAATTCTTAAAGTATGTTCATCTGCAAAATTCAAAACATTTTCAAAGATAAACAAGTATTTTATTTGAAAACAGGTATATATATTACATTTTCAATGAAATAATAAAGAGCCTAAAAGGCATCACACTTGGCAATGAAAATGATTAAAAGAAAGGATAAGAAATATATAGCATTGTTTTATGTAAGGTCGACAAAAATTATTTTACTTTTGAAACTCTTAAAAGTTTCTAAAGAGATCTGGAGAATATATATCTTTGGCATGAGTATGGATGTGTGGTTGAGAGTACCCTTTTATGTCAAGCCTTTGGACTCCTTTGCAGTATCGCATAATGAAAAGTTGCTACTGTAGCTATTTTGAGATTATGGTCTAAGTATCTAAGGCTAGAGAGCCAGTATATTATATCTATATATTGTTGTTCTGGCTGGTGAGACTGGCTCTGCCATGGCATTGCACTGATGAAAAGATATGAATCTTACTAATAAACTATACATTTGCCTTTTATTAATACTTTGGATTAAAGTTTTCACTGGCCTGAGAGTGGGTTTCAAGTGTTTTTTTCTCATGAGGTACTAAACAGAAACCTAGAATACCATAGTGACATATTCTTAAAAACTTTTGTATTTATTATCATCAGCAGACCACCATAGAGTCTAGAGATTCATCGTGGGATTACATGTGATAATTCCCACTGAGATCACCAAACGAGTAATTGGGTTAACATTAACTTTTCTTGAAACAAAACATCACATATGCAGCTTCTGCCTCCAGAAAAACTCTGTACCCTTTCTCAGAGTCACAGGTTTTTCCAGCTTTTACTTTGTACAAATGCCAAATATACCTAATCTTAGAATATTGCTTTCCTATTTGGGATGGTGCATCAAAAACATAAAAGTTTTTGATACTATTAGAGGGATGTTTGACTAATCGGTGAACCCTGTAGAGAAGGTTGAATGGATTGAGAATGGCTGAGGTAAATGTGTGAAAAAGATTATCAGTTAAAGATCACAAGCTTCCATTAAATGGGTGTGCTTATTCCAAGAACTTGCATCTATGAACTTCTACTTTCCAATAAGCCTCTTTTAATTCATTTAGTCTCTAGAATAGCTTATTTACAAAGTGTTTCCTAAGCATTACAACTCTAGATGTTCAAAAGCAATATTAAGAGAATCATTTCCTTTTAAATCCTTACCACACTTAGCCCTAATCTGCTAGACAGAATGCCTCTGGAGCGTGGTATAATATATATACACACAGACACACACAAGTTTCAACCATATGTAAATTGCACCATTCTGCATTTCTGTATCTCTGAATGGTATTCAACTGTTTGAAACAATTGTGAAGCTAGTAAAAACTGCAATCAGTTGCACTAATAAATATGTATATGTAGACTGAGACAGAATTCATATCTTTTAACTAATGCAAGTAAAAGACATGAATTAATGAAAAAGTCATTAATTAAAAGATATTAGTTGAATTATTCTTGTAAGCTCTCAAATTTTTTTCTGGCTTTAAAGGCAGATATTTTTTGCTTATTTAGAATAAATTAATAATGGCATTTATTATCCACACTTTTCTTTTAATCAAATATTTTTTAAAAATTTAATTTTTTGTTAAAATTTAAATCAAATATCAAAAAAAAAAAAAAAAAAAATTATGAAACTTTCTTTGGAATTTGGAACTTATTCAAAAAAAAAAAGACCAGCCTGTTTGGATCCTCCCACCATGGGAATGGGTATTTGTAAAAGCCTACTCTGAAAGAGTTTGTATGGATCCTTGAGTTTATAAAGCCTTGACTTTAAACAAAAATATTCTTACTTGTTGCTTCCTCAGCTTTGTATGAGATTTGGAAAAACCCAGATAATAATCCCAATGCATAATTATCAGCATATTACTTTATAGCCAAAGTGTATATTAGAGATAGCATTTAGTGTTTTCAAGAGTAGTTGGAGGTTATTTGGGCTTGCAATGAAAGAAATTCAAGTTATGAGTATGTTCTCAAAAATGACAATTCACATTCTGAATGGGTTTGGCATAAACATTTGAAAAGGCTCTTATTTAGGGGTGAATGTATTGGAGTAGAGAACCAAGATTGAGAGATTACTGAAATGGATATGAAATGGTAAGCATCTTTCCAAATAATATTAATTTAACAGTTATAAAATATTACAAATATTTTATAACTGTTAAATGTTACAAATATTACTAAGTGTTAAATATTTAATATTTAACAGTTGGTGAGGAGACTAAGTTTTTCTTAGTCTCCTCACCAACTAGCCTTCATTGAATATTTCTATCATATAACTTTCCTAAACATAGTATAAACTTGCTATACCATTACTCAATTGCAATTCTTATGAAATTGCATATTCCCATATTATTATTATTACCACTCCAAGACCTCATGGAGTCAAAGACTCATCTGGTAAGTCCTTTTATCACACACACAACTCATCATACCGTTTTTAAACACATTCAAACTCTTTGTAGACACCACATTCTCAGGCAAGGCATTCCAATCATTCACATCTCTGCATGAAAAAAACCTGCTTCTCACTCCCCTACTCACACCCTCTTTATACAGTTTCCAGGGATGACCTCTGGTTCTCCCCTGATTTCCCACTATTCTCTGTAAAACTTCTCCAACATTGATCCTATAACAACCCCTTACCAACTTGTAGGTTTCTATCATATCTCCCCTCTTCCTCCTGTCCACCAGACTTTGCAAATTAAACCTTCTCAATCTTTCCTCATACTCGACATTCCAGAGGTCAAACTACCTTAGTCAGTCTCCTTTGGACCCTTTCCAACATCTCTTCATCCTTCTGAAAACCTGGTGACCAAATCTGGGCACAATAGTCCATGTGTGGCCTAATCAAAGCCTTATACAATGGAACAAGAATCTGCCTACTTCTACACATCAGTGTCCTCTGCATCATTCCCAGAAGCCTTTGTGTTGTCTTCACAATTTTGGCGATGCGTCCCCTAAATTTTAGATCATTATCCACTATCACCCCCAGATCTCTTATTTCCTCTACTTCCAACAATATATATTCTCACCAAGCATGAATTCTGCATCCCATATTTGTTTTCCAAATTTTAAAACCTTAAATTTTGCAACATTGAACTTGCATCCCCATTTCCATGCCCAATCACCCAATCTATTCAAGTCTTCCTTGTAAGGCCACAACATCTCACTACACTTCATGGTTTGTCCCAACTTTGCATCATCTGCAAACAACTGAATATCTCCATCCAAATCTTCACCTATATCATTAATATACAAGTTAAACAGCAATGGACCTAAAACAGACCCCTGAGGCAGTCCACTAGTGACTTTCCTTTTCCTGGATATATCTCCCCCATACACAACTTGTTGATACCTGTCAGATAGCCAGTCTCCAATCCAATGTACCAATCTATTATCCAACCCCATCTGCTCTAGTTTGATTGTCAACCTATCATGAGGTACTCTATCAAAAGCCTTTGCAAAATTTAAGTATATTAATGTGTATCCTTTTCCTCTGTCCAAGGAAGCAATCACTTTATTGTAATAAGTAAGTAGATTACTAAACCATGACCTCCCTTTAGCAAATCCATGCTGTCCATCAAAGATAATACCATTGTTATCAACCCATCTCTGGATCCTAGTTCTCACAAGCTTCTCCAACAACTTAACCACAACACCTGACACACAAATAGGCCTATAGTTTGATGCTTGAGTTCGATCACCTCCTTTATGAAGTGGCACAATCTTGCCCTCCTTCCACTCCTTAGGAACTTGACTGAGTGCAAGACTCATATTTAAAAAATATGTCAAGGTAGGTGTCAACTCCCTGGCACATACTTTCAAAATACGTGGTGATATATTATCAAGTCCCACAGTCTTATTAACATCTAGTTTACTCAACTCCCCATACACCTCTTGCTCATCTACAGTCAGTCTCTCTTCCCCATCATCAACTGATCTCAATCCCTCCATGAAGTCACATTCACAAGATTGAAAGATCTTTATGAACTGCTCATTAAGTATCTCCACCACACATTCTGCATCAGCTCTCTTTATATCATTTTCTCCAATCAATGTCATCCTTCCATAATTATTCTTTCTTTTGTTGGCTACATATCAAAAGAACTCCTTAGGATTCTTTTTGGCTTCATTAGCCAACTGCTGTTCATACCTCTTTTTAGCTACCCTCACCAACCAAGTCACCCTCCTTGCCTGGTCTTTGTAGACCTCATGGAATTGGTTATTTCCACTTCTCTTATGATGCCTCCACAATGTCCTTTTTCTCTGTATCACATGCTTAATCTCTTTATTCATCCATCTCACACCCACCTTATTTCACCTTCTCACCTTTAGAATACATTTAGACATTGCATCTACTAAACAGTTTTTGAAAATCCCCCAAGCTGCATTGATCTCTTTTCCAGCTAACTCCTCATTCCACGCTACACCCACAAGCTGTCTCCTGAGCTCTTCATAATCACCCTCTTGTAGTTCCACATATACCCTTTTCTCACAGAGGTCCTCACACTGCTGGCATCCACCTCATGGTCAACTCTCACCAATTGGTGGATGATTTGACACCTCATTTATAATTACATCGTCTGATGAAATGACCAAATCCAAGACCCTCAATCCTTGTGTGCCCTCTGTTACATACTGTCTGAGGTAGTTATCCCTCAAAAACTCAAGAAACTCATTTTCTTTACTTCCACTGCTATCTCATCATTCCAGTCTATATTGCCATAATTAAAATCACCCATAACGATCACCCTTTTCTTATTTACTTGGCTAATTTGATTGTACATTTCATTATCACCACCATCCACATTACCTGACCTATAACAACATCCCACCAAGTATTTGATTCCATTCACCTCTATCTCACACCATACTGCCTCAAAACCACCGGCACTATTTCCCTCTTGCATCTCTACTTTATATGGACATAACTCTTTCTCTATCATCAATAGTACTCCTCCCTCTCTTTTTACCCTTCTGTCCTCACGAAACACATCATACCCTTCCATTATGCAATTTCCTGCATTGCTGTTGGAGAGGTCTCACAATTTTTGTGTTTCAGATTTTACATCGGAGTAGGAAAAATAAAATAAAACATTATCGAGAAAAAAGTCATTCCTTTGTTGCACAAATCATTTCTCAGCTGCAAATATGACGTCATCATCTGGGGTAAATTTTGTTCCTTTTAGGAATTAGGATCAGATAGGACCAGGTCTGTTGAATACGGTGGGTGAGGCAGACAATGAAAGCACAAGTCGTGTATTGTTTGTTGGGTTTCAAGAGCAGTGTGAGCAGGTGCATTTTCTTGCAAACAACATGCCTCTGCTCAGTTTCACGTGGTATTTTTCCAGTACTTTCTTCAGAGCTGTTGAATAAACTGCTGATGTAACAGTTTCACCTTTTTCGAAGTACTTGATAAGGATTACACCATCCATATCTCAAAAGACAATGGCAAGAACCTTCCCTGCTGATTTTTGGGTTTGGAACTCCTTTGGCCATGGAGAACCTTTGTATCTCCTCCATTGACTGTTGTTTAGTCTATGGATCATAGCAATGAAGCCATGTTTCATCAACAGTCACAATATGAGTGAAAAAATTTGCACCTGATTTCTCAAAATCACCCAAAATCCCTTAAGGCAACAGCACACGTTTTCTCTCTCTCTTTTGGTCAGCATTCAAATATTTGGGGACCCACTTTGCTGAGAGCTTCTGCATGTCTAGATGTTGGATAATGACCTGAACTCATTCCTCCCTGGATATATCCAGAGCCTTTGCAATGTTTCGGACTGGTATTCAACTATCATCAAGGATCATGGCATGCACTGCATCGATATTTTCAGGTGTGATCGCTGTGGAAGGTCTTCCTGACCTGGGGTATCCATTGTCTCAGGATGCCCAGTTTTAAACTTGGCTACTGATCTGGCAAATGTTGGATATGCTGAGGCACAGTCTCCCAAAGTCTCACACCAAGTTTGGTGAACCTCAAGTGTGGACTTTTCTTGCAGCATGAAACACTTGATGAAAGTCTGCACCTCTGTGTCTTCAAATTTCTTCAAAACCTCTGTCATGTCTTCTTATATATATCCTAAAAGAAAAGAACAAATTATTACAATTTTATGAATCTGGGGGTTAAAGGGTTTTAAGATATGTTCCTTCTTGTGGTTATATCAATTGCTTTAATATCATTTTTGTTCTAGGTGAATATCAGAACTTTTCAGTCCCTCCGCTTGTAGTATAGGTGTTATCACTGTTTTTGTGTGTGGTGGTTGTACATGCTCTTGGAACTTCAGTGGCCTGTCCACCATTGTTCCAAGATCCCTTACCTCTTCCACTTTTCAGAATCTCCACCTTGAACAGTATGCAGCCTTTCATCACTGAATTCCAAAGTGTATCACTTTAATATAATACACAGAAATACAATATAATTCAGAAATATAATTTTTGTATAATTTATTGGAAACCAAAAATTTGTCTCATTTTTAAAATTAGAAGTTATGTTATATTTGCATGTGTTTTAAGTTACTTATTCATTTATTAAATTCATATTATAAAAATATTTCATGGTTATTTCAGGTGTGTATGACTGATCTTAAACCTGAAATTATATCTGAGACTCTAAATGAATTGCCCCAACAAACAAAGGATAAAATTCTCTTGCTGAAATGTGATGTGACATCAGTGAAGGAGTTTCACAGTGAGTATCATCAACATAGGAGCAACATTAGTTTCTTTTCTTGAATATGTTGAGAATCATTTTCATATATGACACATTTTCCATATTTGGGATAAGTGCAAATGAATAAAAACCTTCATAAGGTGGTTCATCAATGAAAAAAGTTTATAACCAGAAACTGAATGGTTGAAACTGAAAAGTTTTGAAATTGACAGAACTTATGAGAATACAGCTTTTAGCATTAAAGTGCCATGTAATTTAACTAGTTAAAAGATGTTAAACACATAGGAGTCCATATGTTTGACATTTCTTAATGTAGTTGATTATTAAGTTTTCTTCTTTGACAGCTGTTGGTTCTCATTGGGGATCAGGCATGAACAATTCATTCAAAACTCCCTCTGTTCTGAAAACAGTGAGTGATCCACCAAAACAATCATTCATAGTAGCAGGAAAAATCCACCACTTTGTAAACCATGATACTTATACAGTTTTGGAAGAAGGCTAGCTCAGAAGCCTTAAGGTTAGCAGCCCTACCACTGAACTATTCCATCGTCAGGCTAGTCCCCTGTCATGAGAACATAATTCTACTTGTAAGCTGACAGAAAAAGATATTCGGATTGAATCTATGGGAAACAACCCTGGAATGGAAAAGGTAAAACAAAAATGGAAACGACAAAATATAATACACATAACAAACTGGAATGTAAGAGGAATAGCATATAAAGAAATAGAATTAGACCAATTATTAAATGAAAGAAATTTTAAAATAACAGTAATCACTGAAAAAAAAAGAAATTAAAAGGAACTATGAGAACCGAAAATTTTAATGTGATATACAGTGGAGTTGACAGAGACCAAAGAGCACAAGCAGGAGTCATGATTTGAATTCATAACTCCCTTTCAAAACAGTTAAAACATTATAAATTATGGAATGAAAGAATAATAGAAGCTAGAATAAAAATAGATAGAGGCTATTTAACAATAATTGGTTTATATGCCCCAGAAGAAAGAAGAGAACAGGATAATATTGATTTTTATAATCAGCTACAAAACATATATAATAAAATAAATAAAAATGATTACGTAATTTTAGCAGGAGACTTAAATGCAAGAATTGGAAACATGAAAATTAATAATAATACAGGAATACATGGAGAATATACTCTAAACAGGAATGGTAAAAAATTGATTGACTTTGTAGTTTATAATAACCTAAAAATAACGAATTCCTTGTATAAACATAAAGACATACATAAATATACATATTAAAGTAATCTAATATTGATTTCCATCAATATTAGATTACTTTATGTTAAATGAAAAGACATCAAAATTTTCACTAGATGCTAGAGTTCACAGAGGATATGAAATAAGCAGTAACCACTTCCTTGTTAAAATAAAATTAAGATTACCACCTAAATGGCTACAAGTAACAAGAAGAGAAAGAAAATTTGAAAATTTGTTTATAAAACTAGACTATTGAATGACACAAATGTACAACGGCTATATGAACAAAGAATTAACCAATATCTAGATAAAATAAAACAAAATGAAGAAATAGACACAGAATGGCTTAATATAAAAACAATACTAAATGTAGCAACAAATGAAAGCTTAGGAAAGACCAAAAAATTCAATAAAAGGAAAAAACTGAAGATCTAGGATGATACAATCAATGAAATAAACAAAAAGAAAAAAGAAGCCTATCACAAATGGTTAAGTAGTAAAAGATTAGAAAATGATATAGAATATAAAAGAATAAGAGCCATAGCTAAAAGAGAAGTCAGAAAAAGACAGAGAATCATGGAACAAATTTATTTCTAATTTAGAACATAATTTATATAAAATAAGACCCAATATATATAAGATTTTGAAACACTTGAATGCAGATACCAAAAAAAAACATAAAATTAAACACCAAATTGAAATTAGAAGAATTTCTAAATTACTACACAGAATTGTGGACAGACAAATCTTTTAAAAAAGACAACTGGCAAACAATTTACGAAAATGAAAAGGAAATAACTAAAGAAGAATTAAAAATCAGCCTGAAAGAAACAAGAAATGGAAAATCACCTGAGAAGATAAGCTAGTTTCAGAACTATATAAATACGCAGGAACAAGAATCAAAGGAAAGACTTATTATTTTTAAATAAAATTTATTCAACTGGTAATCCCCCCAACAGAATGGAAAAAAGCAATTGTGATTCCTATTTTTAAAAAAGGTAATAGAGATGATCCTGAAAACTATAGAGGTATCAGTATACTAAATTCCTGTTACAAAATATATAGCAGAATCTTAAATAGCAAACTAATGAAATATTCTGAAAACTTTATTTTGGAAGTACAGAATGGATTTAGAAAAGCACGATCATGTAGAGACCCGGCCTTTTGCCTAAAATTAATAATAGAGAAAAGAAGAGAATACAATTTAGAAACATTTATTGACTTTGAAAAAGCATTTGACAAAGTTAAAAGAAACATATTATTTAAAATATTAAAAGAAAGACAAATACCAAATAATATCCTAAAAGCTATCACAAGTATATATGAAAATAATCAAATACAAATAAGATTAAATCACGAGTATCATATATGAGAGAGATAAATCAAGGGGTCCGACAGGGATGTCTCCTCTCACCAACTCTTTTTAATATTTACTTAAATGAAATAATAATAAAATGGAATAAAAATTTACATCAAGGAATTGAACTTTCTCCTGCAGTGAACTTAAACACACACTCTTTTTTTGCCGATGACCAAATAATAATTACAAATTCTGAAGATAACCTACAGAAAGCTATTTTAGATCTAAATAAGGTAGCCAAAGATTATTGTATGATAATATCAACAGAAAATCAAAAACTATGGCCTTTAAAGGACAAGATTGAGCAAGAACTAAAATAGTAATGGATAACAAGATCTTAGAACAGGCGAATTCATTTAACTACCTAGGATGCATGATATCATATGAAAATGAAAAAGATATAAACATAAAAATTGCAAAATATTTAAAAATAACAGGTGTAATTAACTCTATATTTAAACCAAACCTAGTTCAAAAGCAAACCAGACTAAAAGTATACAATACATTAGTCCTACCAGTCTTAATGTATGGAAGCGAAATCTGGACAATAAAACAAAAAGACAAACAAAGATTAACAACAGCAGAAATGAAGTTTATGAGAAAAAACTGAAAGTATACCCTATTTGATCACAAAAGAAATGAAGAAATTATGAAAGAATTAAACCAAGAACCAGTAATAGAAAAAATTAAAAAATATAAACATAAATGGATGGAACACGTTCAAAGAATGAAAATAGAAAGATTACCAAACAAGCCATAAAGTACAGGCCATTAGGAAAAAGAAAACCAGAACGTCCTGTTAAACGATTCAACGATGACTTCTAAGGCCGGAACAGGCCATGCTAGGCCTAAATCCTTGATAACGCATGATGATGATGATATATAGTGTCAAGCAAAAAAAAAAAACATGGTGAGCCTTTGTTCTGCTCATGAACATAAGAACATTTAGGTCCAAGTTGTAGCACCTTCGCTTTACACAGCAGCCAAAATCACCTTGCACCAAACCTTGGCTCAACTCAGCAACAAGACTACTTCTACTAAGAGGCTATCAAAAACTTACAAGAGCAATCCCATGTCAGAAAGTGCTATATTTTTATAAGTGGGAAAAAAAAAAATCATATCCTCTCTTGCTGCCTATTTATTATATATATGAAGAAGTGGCTTGTATAATCATTTTAACACAGCCTTAAACTACATAACTAAATCCAAAGACCTCAGAAGAAATTGATCTCTTCTAACAGACTGTGTGCAAGAGGCTACTCCCTCTCCATTACAGGAAATACGATCACAAATCCAATGAACTGAACTGAACAACAAACTCCAAGGAAACCAGTAAAACACACACAAAAAAAAGTGTGTTCCCATATTTATAAAAAAAAAAAAATTCTGAGAAATATCCTCATCATATTTATAAATGGTTATAGGGAGCATATTTATAAATAGAGTTACCTGAATGCATAAATATTATGCATTCAAAAAACTCCACCCTCACAAAACCCTTGTTAAATTAAGTGAACCAAAGAACAGAACAATTATAAACAGAACAAGAAAATGTGCCAGGAAGGATTTGACTTGACTCCATTTTGTGTTGTCAATCCTAACATTTTACTTTAGAGCCACGGAACACATGGTGGTATGGATCCTCCCTCAGAAAATCAGGAAATTCCAAACCTCTCCAAGACAAACAACTAAACTTTCTTTCTGTTAATGTAATTAACAATAAAAGCACATTAACAATATAAATCTCATTTCCTTGCCAAAATACTTACCATGAAACTAGAACCCAATTGAACAAACATTAGACAATCACATAGGATTTTAGCAAAATGGAACCCAACACAAATAAAATATAAACCAATGTATAAACATTTCAACAACTACTAATTTTTTGACAAAATGCAACAAAACATTTTCTTTATGAAAGAAAATGTTCAGAGAAAGGTATCCAAGGATAACATTTGAATATAAACCCAAATGTTATATTTAAATATTATCCTTCAATAACATTTGAATATAAACCCAATGTAGGGGGAGAATTAAGACTAGTTAATGTGCTTTTATGGGGTGGGGGAGAGCAATGATTCCAACAGATCTGCTATAAGTTTATGAGAAGTGAAAGGAGCCATGCTTAACCAAATGAATGGTAGTACCTTCTTCGGTATTTATTTCCTGGGAATGGATTGGAGAGGACAGGATTTTTTTCCATAAATTTTAGCAATCTTAATTATACTATAACAGACCATTTCTCAGATTCCTAAGGCTTTGCTATAGACAACACTTGTATGTATATATGGATATATATATAAAAGGTTCTTGTTGGAAACCTAAACAGTAGAGTAGAAAAATTGAATTGTAAACATTTTCATAGTTGCAATAATCACTCAATATTTAGACCAGTGGTTCTTAACCTTTTTTCTGCCTGGCACCCCTTTCAACTATTTGTATAGCCTGGTGTCCCCCCCCCTCATTTTTACACTAGACTAATGACTCAGTAAGATAATTATAATGTATTATTAGGCAAACCTAAATTACTATCCACATATTTGAATTGATAGTTAATTAAAAATTACTTACTTTGCTACAAATCAATTTTTACTTAAAAAAAAGATGTAAACTTAACTGTATTTAATAAGCCAATCATTAATGGATACCCTGAGCCTGATGAGATCCTGCCAATATTTCAATATCAGGTTCAATGTTCGACAAACAAAGTCTCAAATCTCTTCTTTCACTTATTTGCAATCTATTTCGCTGCTTAGCTAACATTGCAACACCATGCTGAATCCTTTTTCGACCAAGTATGAAGAAGGAAAAGCAGCAATGAGCAGTAATTTTATTTCTTGCAAAGCTGAGGATACTTGCATTGCATGTTTGGCCAGAATCTTTCACAGCCATGCTGTCGAAATTGTACTTGAGCTTCAAAATCATTTTTTAAGTCAATAAATTCTACACACAAATTTGGATGAACAGAAGTGGAATCAGAAAGAAATGGATTTATAACCAAGTTGGATATTTTAAGCTTATTAAGGTCTTTCTATCTACTTTATATTTTCTTTCTATCTTTTTTACCTTTTTACGATTGCTGTAAAATTAGCAACTTTCAATTGCAAAAATAATTATTGCAATTTAAAGATACGATTTTGTCATTAATTTTGCGTTAATGTACATACATTTACCTACAAAACTTAAAAAAACAAGAGTTTTGGTCTATTACAAGCGGAGATATGAATTTTTAAAATTTTTCAGTCTTTTTCATGCTTTTCCGATGCTTATTTGGTTAAACAATTATTTAAATAATTTTTTTCCTATTGTTATTGATTGTACCATGTTTTGGAATGTATCAACAATGTGTTCTTTGAATGCCAACTTAATTATTCAATAAAAACATCATTTAATAAGTCCCAGACACAAAAATCGCACCAACATGGGTTACGTTGATCGAAAACAACGATATGGGCTGAGGATTAAATTTAGTCTTTAATTCACAAAAGTACTCCACATCAATTTTTGCTTTATTTGGATGCTTTGTTTTTAAATGCTCAATCATTCTTGAAGGCTTCATTTGAGAAATTTTTTTCACATATTAAGCATATAGGTAACTGCTCATTATTAATAGACGGAATAACTCCATATTTTAAATACTCACATGAATATTGACGACACTTTCTTTTTTCACTCATTTTAATGGGCTGCAGTGCTACACAATATCAATGAAGTGCGCCACACGATACCATGGGCTAGATTTAATCTGCAAATCAGACTTGTTAAATAGACGATAGGAAAAATAGCAGATAAAGCTTATAAAAGTAGTGAATTATACTAAAAATAGCCCAATTTAATTATATTCAATGTAGAAAATTCAGACTAAAAAGTAGCCCAATTTACTTACCTGTCAATGTCAAAATTCTAAAAAATAAGAAGCGAATAAATTTGAACAGTATTGCCAGATATACAATATTCTGAACAGTGTTGCCAAACATACAATATAAATAGGGATGCTAGATTAAATACAAACTTTTATTATTAGTAATATTAGTCTGTTATTAGTAGTCTCCTATTCGCAATCGCTACTTCCAGCCTCAAGAGTGGTTTCCTTGTGTGCATCGTCAAAGTCATCTACCCAAATAGCATCATCTTATTTCCCATTATTTCAAGCAAAAATTACCAGTAATTTACAAGACTTGAGATACATAATGAACAATCCTTCATGAATTACTAATGAGAAGTAAAAACAGCACGAAACAGACAGCAATGGTAGGCCTGTAGACATAGAGCAGCTATGAAGATGTGCACATGATTGGCGTGGTATTATCAAAAGATTGCTCTACTAAACAAAGGCAAGCCGACAGTTGTTGAGTTGAAATGTTAATTCTCATCAGCTGAATTCCATATTATCTGAAACTGCCATAACAACATTCACTATATATTTCTTAGTTGTAACACGTTTATGACGGGGTGGTGTTTTGCCTGTTTATCATTCTGACAAAACTTCTCATTACCAAGCTAACTCACAAAGTTTCAACCCCCTGTTGAATTTTATTGCTGGTTGTTTGCGTGCCGCTTTTGTGATGTGCTAATGACATTGAAAACTTCAAAAATTGAGTAATAGTTTTTAGTTACATACTGTGTTTACTCATGCAACATATGGTTTTACTTAATTCTATACAGCATAGTTTCTGGGAGGGGATATGTGATTCATTAGTTAGTGCCTTTTTATCCCAGTTGTCTCTAATTGCACTATTTGAGAAATATATTACACAGACTGCAAATGTCTCTGTACCTTATTCAGTGATACAATAAAACTACTTGCTTTTCTTGCATCTGTCAAATAGTGGCTGTTGGGGAGGGAGTGTTGTTTACTGTGGTGAGCGAGTTATTATTGTCCTCACGTGAACGTGTTTAAACTTTTTTTGCATGTGTGAGGTATACGAAACTTATTTCTTTTTTCGTAAAATAAAATCAGGGGTGCGAGTTATATTTGAGTAAATACAGTGGTCCTTACTGTCCCCACCCCCTCAGTGCATCCTTATGTTTACTGCCCCCCCCCCCCCCCTCAGAGTTCACATGCTCCCAGTGTGGCACTACCGCCCAGGTTAAGAACCACTGGTTTAGACCTTCATGTCAAGATCATCATCTGGAATACACACGTATATATACAAAGAAACAAGGCACATTACAATCTACAGAATATGCTATAGTCACACTAATTTGATCACCCTTTAACACTACTGTCTTGACCTGTGGTAGGAAAAAAAAAACAACCTTGTGACATCAAAACTAACCTTTAGCTTTGATCTATATTCCAGATAATGACTTTGATATGAAGGTTGAAATGTCAAGTGATTATTTGGTTTATATTAAACTGAAGTTTTACTATAACATAGTAGTTGGTTCTGTAATTTTTTTAATAATGAAATTAGAGACTTACAATAAGGTTTTGGAAAATTTGGAGAAAAAAGCACGGGTAAAATTGTAATACATACCCTTTTTTTTTTTTTTTTTTTTTTCTGTACATTACATCAATTACTTGTTAGTGTTATTCTGAGTGAAATCATCAGGGGACTGAAACTGCATAATTTTTGATTTTGATGAAAGTGAGTTATTTTGTCTCCCTATCCTTTAGATGGAAGAAAATATTTTTTAGATTTTTATTGCTTCCAATTAATCAGCAGATCCATAGAATGTTCACAATTTTGGAGGGTTTAAAATTATTCATAGCTTGTTTTCCAGTTTCTGATTTTTTTACTGTCATTTTCAAGGTGTACCTTATTCTTTTATTTATATTTTGTCTTATTTTTTTCAAGATGGCAGCCTCCTGCTTTTGTTATTCTCAGTACTATTTTTTTTTTCTCTTCTCTTCCATATTGTACTTTACTCTGTAGGCTGTATTTTAAATCCACAAGTTGGACTTGTGACTTTTACATATACATGTAGTGGAATATGTTTTCCCAAAATTGCCTTGTTTGCAGCATTTCTTCTATAGAAAAAAAAAATTGCATCAAATTTCAAAATATTAAAAACAGTTGAAGCCCAAAAATATTACATAGGGACCAAATAAAATTTGATAATTTTTTGAGATACTTTTGATAGGTTGCTATAAATGAAAATTGGTACCATTCTGTTATTTTCATCCCTTAAGACTTTTTGAAAATTAATAAAACTACGAACTTTTTTTCAAACAAACTTTTTTTGTTGCATTTAGTACATCCCATTGAGACCATATTTTTTTTTTTCAGGACTGTCTGGTGCCATGTCCCCAGCATCAATGTAAAAGTAGAATAAAACGTTAAAAAAAATAGTTTTGTGCTTTTATAGCAGTAACTTAGCTATCTGGGTTAGAGAACTTCATATCTCCAACATTGTACCAAATATTAGTTGTTGTTTTTTTTTTCTTTTCTTTTTAAGCATTCATTAATTTATTTCTTCCTCTCCTATTTGGTATTGTCACATGGCACACCACTTGTGATCCTAAAAAAATGTCTTGAAAAGTGGGTGTACTAAAAACACTGTAAGATGCAGCAAAATAATTGGAATTCTCTTCATTTTCAAAAGGCTGAAAGGGATAAATTTTGCTTTTTTTAGCCATCTGTCAAGAATATCTGTCATTAAAAAAAATTCAGATTTTTATTCAGTTCTCCACATAACTTTTATGTACTTCAAACTCAGCCATGTTTATTTTTTGCAAACTTTGCAGCATTTTTTTTTCCAGATGAAATGCTTCAGTTGAGGTAATTTTGGATAAAATTACAGAGTTAAAAGAAATGAAAAAGAAAGAAATGTAACAATCTAGAAATAAGCTGTGGTTAATTTTAAAACCCTCCAAAATTGTAAAAATTCCTTTTAAATAAAAATTTCTGCCATAAATTAATAGGATGCAAGGGAAAAAAAATCTTCTATCTGAAGGATAGGGTAATTTATCTGACACCTTTCAGTTATAAAAACAGTAAATTCTGATAATTTAAAAGTCAGATAATTGAAATATAATTATATGGTGCTCTACCAGAAGTTGATTGACATGCAAGGATCACTTAATTGAAAGGATCAATCTTTTGAAGGCCAGATAAATGGTAGATTACTGTTACTCACTTTCATCAAAGTAAAAAAAAAAATTATGCAGCTTCAATTTTACTTTTAATTTGATGATTTCACATTTGACCCAAGTACTAACTTCCTGTTCCAACATAAAGATACAAGAGGACAAAGTGATCACCACCAAATTTCGAGTAAGATAAAAATGAATACAATACTGAAAAGAAAGAAGGAAAAAAAATTAAGCATCTTTCAAATGTTAACTGCATTTTCAAATATTCACATGTTATTTGAGAGAAAGCGGGAACTTGAAAACAAAGAGCCTCACATTAGTGAGGTTTTTTTGTTTTCAAGATACCAAGAAAAATGCCTGAAATAAGTTGGGTTAAAAGTAGCGAAATGACTCATAGGAAGAATGTAGAAAGTTAAGGATCATGAAATTGGCAAAATGTTCTGAATGGCTATGGGGAAAAAACTTAGAAATGGAGAAAAGAGAACTATGAAGAGGATAAGTGATTTTAATGTTGGCACAAACTGAAAATAAGGATATTCTGAATCTCTTAAGTCAGGGGTCTTCAACCTTTCAGACAGTGCCGGCCACATTAAAAATTTCAATGAAGCCTGCAGGCCACTAAGCTATACTGCGGTATTTAGAATTGTAAGGTGCTTTCCAGATTCACAAAGAACACTGTGCATTTGATACTTTACAAAAAATCCTATAAAAATAAACAAACTCAGCTTTAAGAGTGTAGGTAGGAGGAGTTGGGTTCATGATAAGTAAATACAATCAGTACTTGAAAAAAGATAATTTAATGAAGAAAATTCATTTTTTACAATGTCAATGGGAAACTTGGCAATGCACTTCCTTGACTAGCTTGTCGATGTTGGCATCAATGTTGGAAGTCGCTATGTGCAGCGTATTCTCGAGATGTTGGTCCGTAATGTGAGTTCTTGTCTTGGACTTCACATGCTTCATTCTGGAAAACTGCTCACATAAGTATGTGCTTCCTAACAAAGTGCACATCTTCAAAGCAAGCCGACGAAGATTAGAGAATGCATCCTCGGAAATGTAGTCTTTGTAAAATGTAAGCAAGAGCACATTGAATAATTTTTCTCTCAAAGAAGAGTTATTTTGGAGTTCAAGCAGCTCCATTTGTACTAAGCCTGGCATTTCAGCAGCATTGACACTGAATGGCATTGAAAATAAATCTAAAGAAGACTGTTGGTTATGAAAATCATTAAATCCCTCTTCGAACTTACTTTGCAACATGGCTAATTTTGTAATTTTGTTGCGTATTCATCAAGAGATGAACAGTTAGACTCAGCGAGAAGCTAAAAATGAGTTAAGTCTTTTTTGCGAGTTGTGCCTCCCAAAGTTTGAGCATCCACAAAAGCTTTGATTTGATCAAACAGTGCGCACCAGTTGATCTTTGGATTGTAGCTGCGTATTTAGGTCATTTATATGAAACGAGATGTCAGTCACAAAGGTAAAGTCTGTCATCCACTTCGGATCATTAAATTCTGCAATCAGCTTCCTCTTGGTTTGCATGAACTGCTGTATTTCACTCCTTAAGTCAAAGACTCTTTTAAGAACCTTCCCTCTGCTCAACCAACACACATCACTATAATAAACCACATCACCGTGATCTGCTTTGCACTCTCTTGGTCAAAAATTCTTGGAATTGATGATTCAATCCTCTTGCCCTAATAATGTTGACAACAGTCTCAATAACTTTCATGACATTCTCAAATCCAATAGCTCAATTTTCCTGGTGGATTAAACAGTGGTAATGGGCGAAATATTTTCCTTCTAGTTCCGGTTCTTTCCATAGCAGTGCAACAAACCCTTCATTCTTTCTCACCATAGCAGCGGCACCATCAGCTACCACACCCTTGTGGTTGGTTAAGCTGAGGTCGAAATGCTGGAGCATTTTCTTGGTGGCTTTAAGAATATCAGTGCCTTTTGTTGTTCCCTCCATAGGTACAAGTGCTAGTCCGAATTCTTCTGTCACATTGAATTGTTGATCAATGCCGCGGACAAAGATTGCCAGTTGAGCTGTATCCTTCACATCTGTGCTCTCATCTAAAGAAAGTGAATATGGCGTAAATTCGGACAACCGTTTTTTTTTAAAGTTCCTTCAATGTCATTGGCAAGTTCTTCAACACATCGTGCTACAGTTATCCCAGACAAACTCTGTTTTTTAAATACTTCCTTATTATTTGGGCACAGAATATCCCCAGCAGTGATGAGACGCTCTTTCACAAACTCGCCATCCAAGAAGGCTTTTGATTTTTTAGCAATTTTTTCAGCTATTGCATAACTTACTTTGACATACGCTTTGCTCTCTTCCCTTTGCCTTTTAAATGTACCCTGTTGGCATTTTAAATCAATTTGGAGACTATTTGCTTTGTCCATACAAAGCCACCCTTGAAGGTGATCAAAATTGGACGCATGCTTTGTCTCATAGTGTCGTTTTATATTGTATTCTTTTGATACCGACACTGACTTGCAACAAATTAAACACACTAGCTTATCGTCAATCAGCACAAAAAAAGTACAAATTGGTCCACTTTTCATTAAAAACCCAACAAGAATCACTTGATTTATGCTTTTTACTTGTAGATGCTGTAGTGATGGAAAGTGAACCCAAAAAATTATCCAAAATTGCCGTGTAACGGTTATTATCCACTGAATATGTCTCACACTAATGAAAAAAGTCTGGCAATATAAAACCACAATAGGCTATGGATGACATGACAAACCTGTGTGTGCTTATACATGAATATCACACTGTTTACGACTGACTGTGGATGAGATCCTCTTGTATTTATATGAAAATAACAAAGCATCGAGAACCTTCAAGATGTATCTGGAAGGCACTAGACTGCATACTCAAACGAACTACTGCTTCAGCCATCTACCTGCAATGTTAGTACTAGTACTTAAGTACCACTTGGCACTGATAGATGGCTGAAGAAGCATGTCTATTTAATATTTATTTTTATAGGATTTTATGTAAAGTATCAAATGCACAGCATTCCTTGTGAATCTGGAAAGCATCTTACAATTCCAAATACCACAGTATAGCTTAGTGGCCTGCGGGCTTCATTGAAATTATTTTTTATTTAATCGCTTTTTAATGTTAAGCAGTTGTTTTTTCAAAATGGCCGGTGGGCCACGGCAAAGAGCTCCTCAGGCCATGCGTTCAAGACTCCTGTCTTAAGTAATCAGTTTTTATATAAGCATGCAAAGAAAGAAATATTATTGATGAAAAACAACTAAGAAGTGGTCCCATCAGACTAAGTATAAATTGTCAGGATAGGATTTTTGTCTGACAAATAGTTGAGAAAGAATCATGGAAATAGAACATATTAAAATGGAATCTGAAAAAGGCATATGATGCAGTATAGTGGTAAAAGTTTTCTTCAAAACACTAATGATATCGTTTAAATGGGATATTTACATAACTGTATAGAGTACAGTATGTGCTTAAGTATATACTCTAAACTTTATTCAGTAGTTAGAATTAAAGAATCTACAAAAAAGAAGGTTTGATGCAAAATCAGGTATAAATCTACTGGGTTATGGTCTTGGTGGGGAAAGGGTGAAAAATATTCTATGCCACTGACTAAACATACACACATAACCACAGTAATAAGATTTTTATGTAAAAATTCGTCCTAAGTATCATAGGACATCATCAGTACAGTTGATTGAAACAGTACTAGGATTCACATACAGTTAGGCACATACTTACAATGGAATCCCTCTATGCATGCAGTAGCGTGTTATGGAATTAAATTAAATTAAAATATATTTGAAAAAAAAAAAAAAAAAAGCTTACATTAAAATGAGATAACATATATAAAAATTATTTTACACAATTTAGGATGACAAATTTCCCAGACTTTAGGGATAGTAAGAACATCATTACTGTTCAAATTGGATCTGTGATGTAGAGATTCAGCACTTTCTTTATATAAACATGAATGTTTATATAAAGATCTATGTAGAAGTTTGGTCTTTTTCCAATGGATCTTATGGTTTGGGTTTTCAATTCCGTGTTGTGCAAGGCCAAATTTCTGCAGTTTGATAAGACTGATATGGTCTTGATGTTCTGAGATGTGTTTGCTAATGGATTTACCTGTCTGTCCATAGTAGGACAACTTACAGGAACATGGGATCTCGTACACGCAAGGTAGCATCAGAGGTGAGATTTTGTCTTTAGGAAAAGGTAACCAATTGTGGATCTGGTTGATTGGTTTGTAGGTAGCAGCCAATTTATATTTCCTCATAATGAGACGTTCAGAAATGCCTTTGACATAAGTTATGGGAATCCTATAGGCTTGTTCTTGTCTACGTTGAGTGTGGGGAAGTGACTGATGATTTTTTGAGTTGTTTTTGGATTGTATCCATTTTGTATGCCTGTATATGATTGTTTCCAATTCTTGGTTTAAAGATTCTTTGGAGGAGTAGAATCTGTGCGCTCTGGTTACTAATAATTTAATGATGCCAAATTTTTGAGATGGATGATGAGCCAAAGAATTGTGAATGTAGTGACCTGAAAATGTTGGCTTGCGATAGACAGAAGTGGAGATAGAACCATCTGCTTTTATTTTGATTTGTACATCCAAGAAGGAGATACCCTGTGGAGATTCTTTTTCTAGCTTGAATTTGATGCAAGGATGAAGAAGGTTGATTTTATTTAGAAACAAGTGTAGTTCTTGTTCAGAATGACCCCAGAGAGCAAAGACTTCATCGACATGTCATATACAGATTTTGGTTTAGGATCAAACATGAAAATTTTTTCTTCAAGGTGCTCTAGAAAAAGGTTGGCTAAGTTTGGTGATAAGGGAGATCCCATTGCTGTTCCTTCCTCTTGCTTGTAAATTTTCTCTTTCCAAGTGAAGTATCCAAACGTAATAACAAATTTGAATAATTCAACAATAGCGAATGGAAATTTTTGAGTAGTAAGTCAATCATTTTCTTATGGGGAGTATTAGCGAAGAGGGAGACAATGTCAAAGCTAATTAGCATGTCAGTTTCCAATAGTTGAATGTGTTTTTGCGTGAAACTGTGTGGAATTTTTAATTGACGGGTCTGAGTGGAACATTATTCTTGTGAAGTTTAGGTAAACCGTATGTTCTAAGAGATCTAGCATGGTAAGTCCCAAGTTTTTTTTATTGTTTCGTGATCTAAGGAATTGGTTTCATCTAGTAACTTGTTTAGTTTCTTGCTGTCTTTTTGTAGGATCATAATCAAGTTGTGCGTATGTATTTCAATCTCAGAGTAATAAATTCATTTTTGGGTCATATAAATTGGTATCTAGGACAACATTAGTATTTCCCTTGTCAGCCTTGGTGATTGATTGTTTCTATTACGTTTTAAGGAGGTAAGAGTTTTCAGTTCTGATGGTGAGATATTCAAGTCCAAAGGTTTGGCATCAGAGATTATTTTTGCAATTTTGAAACGTAGTCTATTGGCTTCAATATTGAACAGATGGCTGATGTTTCTTTCAATGTTGTGTATAAAATCTAAATATGAAATGCATTTAGGTGAAATGGCAAACTTATGACCTCTTGCTAGAACATTTACTTCACCTTCTGTTAGTGGATGGCTAGATAAGTTGACAACCCATTTTTCAGTCAGTAATTTGTTGATATTTTTCTTGGATTGATTTAACAAAGTAAGGTATTTTTTATGTAGATTAATGTTACTTTTTTCAAAAGCTTTGATCCTTGTATTTTTTGAGACATTAATAATCAATTGTAGCAATTCTTGATTTAATGTACTTGATAATTCAGCTTCTATTTCTGTGATTTTTAAAATATTTGTTGCCAGTTCATCTTTAGAAACTCAGAATGGCTTGCTTTCTTACTATCCCTAAAGTCTGGGAAATTGTCATCCTAAATTGTGTAAAATAATTTTTATATATATTATTTCATTTTAATATAACCTTTTTTTTTTTTGTCAGATATATTTTAATTTAATTCTATAACATGCTACTGCACACACAGAGGGATTCCATCGTAAGGATGCACCCTAACTGTATGTGATTCCTAGTATTGTTTGAATTAACTATACTGATGATGTCCTATAATATAATATTTACGATGAAATATTTACTTATTAAAAAATCTTATTACTGTGGTTACGTGTGTATGTTTAGTTATGAATGCTCCTCGGGTTTCATTATACAACAAAATTCTATGCCACTGCATTTGTATTCTCAAAAATTAATGCTATGGAATTTAAAAAAAAAAGCTTGCAGCATTATAATAAGATGTTTTATATAGTAAAACATACAAAAGATTGGTGAATCCTCCTCTTGTCAGAGTTGATACTATATTGGGAAACATGAGAGTTATATTGTATAAAAAATAATCACTTTTAATTACTTTTTCTAAAATTAGAGTATGTGAAATGCTGTCTCCCTATGACATAATTTTTTAATATAGCATCAAAAATATTAATAAGATTTACAGTTTTAAAAACATGAATTCATTGCATTTGAATACCTGTTTATTTAGATTTTTTTAAGATATTTTTCAGAAAACGCTTGAGACATTCGGAAATGTGAACATTCTAGTGAATAATGCAGGTATTTTGGATGAACATAATTGGGAGAAGATGGTGAATACCAACCTAGTAAGCTTTCATAATCTTGATTTTAATATTATATAGAATATAATAATATTAAGTTTTATATTTAATTCAGAACACAAATAAACAAGATTACTTAATCATTGCAGGCGATTTCAGTGCTAGAATTGGATCATATACATTTAAAGATTTAATAAGTAATCAAGGAGAAAATACCATAAATAACAATGGAAGAGAACTCAGGGAATTTGTGACCTGTAATAGTTTGAAAATCACCAACAGCTTCTTTAAACATAAAGATGTACATAAATATACCTGAAAACCAGTGGATATAAAAGCATCATTGACTATATAATAGTGGGTGAAAAATTAAAGAAGTTGGTAAGAAATTGCAGAGTATACAGAGGATGCAATATTGACTCAGACCATCGTTTATTAATCAGTACTATTAAGATCCCAAACCAGAGAAATAGAAACAATACAAGAATACAAAAGCAGGAGCAATTTAAGATAGAACTGTTACAACAAGATAGTATCAGAGAACTATATCAAAGAAGACAAATCATACAAAGAAAATAAATGACGATAGATATAAAAAATGAATGGCAAACAGGCAGCATATGAAGCCATAGGAACAAAACTGCAAAGAAAAGGAAAGGACTAAGAACCTGGAACCCAGAAACAGAATCTTTAATAAAAAAGAAATCTACCTTAAATGGTTAAACAACAGAACCATAAGAAATGAAATAGAATATAAAAGAATCAGAGCAATAACAAGAAGAGAAACCAGGAAAATCAGAAGACAAGACTGAGAAAAATTTGTATCAAGATTAGAGCATGACATAAATGGACCTCAAATAAAGAGCTATAAAATCATTAAAAAACTAACTCAAGAAACAAAGGATAATCTACAATTAGAAGGCACCTCCACAAAAGAATGGACCAATCACTACATCCAGCTTCTAAACAATAATAATCAAATTGAAATAAAACAAGTAATAAGTCAAGAAACAAATGAAGAACCAATACAGCTAAATGATCTAAAGAAAATATTGGAAAAACTAAAAAAAAAATAGATTAGATTTCTCAACAGAATATGGGAAGGAGGAAATATCCCACAAGAATGGAAGACAGCAATAGTCATAAACATATTCAAAAAAGGAAACAGAAAGGATTGTGGAAACTACATAGGAATATCCTTATTAAATACATGCTATAAAATATATCTAGATATAATTAAAAGTAAATTAACACCATGGGCTGAGGAAATTATTTGAGAAGAACAATGCAGCTTTAGGAAAGGAAGATCCTGCACAGATCCCACATTTACACTCAAATTATAGAAAAAAGAATAAAATTTAACCTGTCAACGTATATAGCCTTCCTAGATTATGAGAAAGTGTATGAGCAAATCAATAGAACAAAATTAATCAATAAAGCTCCACCTCAAACCACAAAAGCAATAGCAAATATAATAGAAGAAAACTATATTAAAATTAATAATGAAACAACCAAAAAATTAAAACCAATAGAAGTCTCATCCAAGGAAGTGGATTATCACCAATACTCTTCAATATATATATATATGGAAAAAATTTCAAGAGAATGGAGGAAAAACAAAATCATAGAAATTAAAATAAGAAATAAAGAATTAACCAGCCTTTTGTACTGGCGATCAAGTTATTTTTGCTGAAAATGAAGACCAATTATAGAAAAATCTACATGTATTGAAGAAAACAATAGAACAATATGACATGAAAATCTCAATAAATAAAACACAATCAATAGCATTTCAAGGTAAAGAAATTAAAAGATGCAAACTAGTCATCCACAACAAAGTAATAGAACAAGTGAACAAATTTAAATATCTAGGAAATTACATAAGCCCCAATGGAGAAATCGACATTGCATATAAAAAGCAAAAATTCCTAGCAGTCATTGGAACTTTGAATAGACACTTCAGTAAACAGATGTCTAGAATAACCCAAATAAAACTATATAAAATAATAGCCAAACCAATTCCGAAATATGACATTGAAACATGAAACATTGGAGAGAACGAGAAGTGGAAGCTGCAAAAATGAAGTTCCTAAGACTGCTTGCAGGCCATAAAAGAATAGATAAGATAAGAAATGAAGAAATAAGAAAACAGTTATCCATAATTAACATAACAGAAGACATCACAAACTATAGAACTTGAAAAAACACATAGAAAGAATGAACGAGGACAGATGGCCAAATATTGCTTGAAAATCTAAACCAAAGGGGCAGTGATCAACAGGAAGACCCAGGAGGAGATGGGCAGAAGACTTTTTAAACCCTTGAAAACATTACAGGCAAACAATTGCCTAATACAGGAAGCCAAGAAGAAGAATAAGATTTTAATATTTGTGGTTATACTGTAATTTAAAAGAATTTATACAGTGCTCTCTTATCTTTTTCCTTAGCTATTCTAATACACCTTAGGTACCAGTGAGGTAAGTTAGACTGGTCATAATATGAAAAAGTGTGCAGGGAGGGAACAGAAAGATATCAGTATGTCATACTTTCACTCCATGAAAGTATGTCATCTCTGGGCATTGATTATAAGCTACCTTAGATCCATTGCCAGATCTGGAGTTAAGCAACTAAGTCCTAGTCTCAGGCACATATTGAAAAAGAATACTCCATGCTGTTTGCATTCTGTTTTTTTTAACTCTGTTTCATTATACATCCAATATCTAAAAATGAAGTTCATGGACATCTCAAAACAATGGTTTTTCTTCCCTTTCTGGATATCACTTTTTCACCCTTTGTCTAAAAATTGCAGTATTCATGGATTTACTAGATGGGGGGGGGTCAAGTTTAGCAGTTTGCTAATATTTTATAAGTGTGATGGCTGAGTTGGATACAGGGAATGGCTACACTATGGTACTGTTGGACTTTGCTAAGACATTTAGTAGAATACCATATGAAAGGTTGTTGAATAAACTGGAGAATATGGAATTAGAATATAAACTCTTGACTTGGATAAGTGGATGGTTGATGGACAGGTATCAGAAAGTGATATAAGGTGGGTGTGAATCTGCCAGATTTAAAGTGACTAGTAATGTCACCAGTGAGCAATTCTTGGACCATTGTTGTTGAATCTATACATTAATGATATTGGGAAGGATCTGAGAGAGAAGATGTTCAGTTGTTTGATGATGCAAAGATGGGCAAGGCAATCAGGGATGCTACTAATATCCAGTAATGATTTGAATAGACAGGAAGTGTGGGAAAATAAAAAGGGTTGTCGATTCAATGTTAGTAAATGCAAAGTTATGTACTTTAGCATAATGAAGTTTTCAACATCATATTGTATTAGCAGGGTTATGTTACAAGAAACTGATGAGGCTAGGAATTTGAAGTTCACGTAGGTCGCATAGTTTTCAAAGGTCACATAGCAAAAATTGCAAATACAACTCAGAGGATAAGTGTTGAAATGAATATTGATATGTAAGGATAAGGAAGTCGTTTTGTCTCTTTACAAGGCTTGATATGATCACATCTGGACTATTTGAGCATAAATTTGGTTTCCTTGCATCTGGAAAGGGTGAAAAGAAGAGTTACAAAGATTATATCAGGATTATGAAATGTATTTTGAAATCACCCATAGGATTATGGGATTTCAAAATAGAGATATAGACTGGCAAGAGGAGAAAACATGAAATATAAGATAAAAATAATTTGAGTTCATGTGGAATAATAACAACCTTAAGGTATATGATGGAAGAGATGTCTGTTGTAAGAATATATTGGATCTAGTAATACATCTGAGAATCTATATCTAAATGATGTAGCTATTTTCTCCCCAGTTTGTGAGGTAGAAAATCATTTCAGAACTTTGAATAAACAAGGATATATACAGGGTGTCCCAAAATTCATGGAAGAAGTAATTTTGATAGAAAACACAGGTTTTTAATTAAAAATTGTAATTTCTTATTGATTCATAAAGTATACAGTATAGGGTTATGCATGGAATAGCATATTGGGTAAATGGCCTCCAAGGCTTTGCTGGCACATATGCACTCTTTTGTCCAAATTTCCCATGACCATTTTGCATAAATGTGGCTGAATTTCGTTAACATAGCACTCAATTTCCTCCTTCAAGGAGTGGGTGGTCGTGGGCTTGTTGGCATAAACCTTAGACTTCAAAAAACCCCAAAGAAAAAAGTCCAACGGCGTTAAGTCACATGATCTGGGCGGCCAATACTGATCACCAAAACGGGAAATTACACGACCAGGAAATGACTCGTGCAGTAATCGAATTGTTTCTCGGGCTGTATGGCATGTGGCACAGTCTTGTTGAAACCACATGTCGTCCACATCCATATCTTGCAATTTAGGCACAAAAACCTGGATTATCATGTTGCGATAGCGAGCACCATTAATTGCCTTACCAGCTGCATTTTCGAAGAAGAATGGACCGATGATGCCTCCAGCCCAAAATCTGCACCAAACACGTTGGGTCACGCTGTCTTTTTTTTTATCGTTGGCAACACTTTACCGCACAAATGGCACTAAATTTAAATCTTGCGTGAATTTTGGGACACCCTGTATATGGAACTGTGAGGTAAGTGATAGAGCAGATAGCCTTAAAGAAGTACCTTGGCATGAAAATCAGCAATACATGGACTGCTCTGTTTGTAAGTTCACTTACATTGGTGTAATTTTTATCTTCAGAAGCCAGCGTGTTAAAAAGAAGTCAATATAGTTAATAATTTCTCAAAATTTATACTCCATTTTATTCATCATTTTCCTTGTTTACTGGTCTTATTTATGTATCATAATAACACCCTTCTCTTACTGCATGTTCTCAGCACAGTCAAGTTTGGCTCCAAATATTTTTCTCATCCTTGCCTTCCAAAAATATACAACTAGGTATGTCTTTTAAATCATTCTTCAGTATTAATTAAAATTTTATATTAGTTTTTTTAACATAGCCTCTGTTTGGAGGCTAAGTGAAAATACTAATATTACTGCTACACTGTGCTATTTTTATATTAATTTACTTTGTTACCAAGTGAAAAAACTTTCTATAACTATCTCTGATCAAGAGTATTTTAATAATTAAGGAATAATCATTTTCTTATATATATGGAAAATATGACTTCTACATAGATTCAACCTTGGTATCTTCTTCTTGAGGTCTTACCCTTTCCCTCAATTAGACCTCATTAAAGATCAAAACCAGTCTCTACCCTCTTCACATAATGTTTGTGTTATGGGATACCAATGCAGTTAGTGCAAAATCAAGCATATACATTATATGAGTAGCCTAGTCATTAAGATACTTCATGCACAATCTTTGCTTATGCTTAGATAAAGGATTAACCGATAATGTGATTTCTAATCAAATTTAACTTACTTTGTTACTAAATGAAAAGTTCCTTATTCATTTTTGATACTTCATAAATATGTTTTATTCACAGCTCTTTTAGGCTCCCCCATAAACTCTTAATTTGATATAATTAAAAAATTCGTAGATGTGGAGATGAGGAGAACAAGAGACCATCCCTGAAAGTGGTATAAGGAGCAGGAGGATAAGGAGTAGATTTTTTGCATAGAGAGGAGCGAGTGATTGGAATGCATTGCCTGAAAGTGTAGTGTGCAGAGACAGTGAATGCATTTGAATCAAGGTATGATGAGCTGTGTGTGTGAGAGTGGGATCTTCTGCAATTCTTGACTCCATGGAAATCTGATAATTACCTTTTGTAATCATGACCTAGACATGAATTATATTCACATTTCCAGTAAACTGAAATAATATTAAATGTGCTCACTCAATAATCTTTGTTAGTACCCACACAAAAATCCTATTTTCACTCCATAGGATTAACAGGATGGAAATAGTTCATATTTAATCCATCCAAGTTTTCTCAAGAAGAAATGTAGAAAAAGTAAACTGCTATGTAAAGGACAAAAAAAAAAAAAAAACTCTTAATGAAATCTGTACTGAGGCCATTGTTCAGTTTGTATATCAGTGATATGGGGATGGGTTTAACTGATGATATGCAGCTCTTTGCAGATGATGCAAAATTGGGGAGGGTGAGCAATGCCGAGTCAAGTAGATGGTATGGTCTTACCAAAGGACTTGAATAGATTGTATGAATGAGTAGGTACATGGAACTGTTATTTCAGTGTGTTGCCAAGTGTAAGGTTTTGAAATTTGGTAAGCAATGATGAATGCAAAATATACACTTATGGGGAAACTTAAAGGAGGTAGAAAAGATGTGAGATCTGGGAGTGGTGGATAAGGACCTGAAATTCAGGGACAACATTGCATAAGTTGTGAAGTTGTCACATTGAATAATGGCAGTGACGTAGAGGACCCTGGCATGCATAAGCAGAGGTTATGATTCCATTGTATAGCTTTGTATGGATTATTGTGCACAGATTTGGTCACCAAGATGATGATCAGGGTATGTTGGAAAGGGTCCAGAGCAGATTCACACAAGTGGTCAGTGGTCTTTGGAATGTGGAGTATGAAGACAGATTGAAAGAATGTAAATTTAGATCTTTTGAATAGGAGGAGGGGGGGGGAGATATGATTGAGACATATAAGTTAGTCTGGATTGTTATCAGGTTGACATGGAAGAAAACTTTTCATATAATGGGAGGGTAGAAGAACAGGCCATCCCTAGAAATTGTATAAGGAGGGTGTGAGTGGAGGAGTGTGGAGAAGGTTCTTTGCATGGATAGAGTGCTTGGTGAGTGTAATACATTGCCCGAGTGTGTTGTGAATCAGTTTAAGGCATGGTTCGATGAGTTTGTGTGTGATAGTGTGTACCTCCCACAATGAGTCTCTGACTCCATGGGGGATCAGATGTTAATAATAAACAATACTAGAATATAATCTAGTACTAGCTATGATTATGAAGGTTTTATATGGAGAAACAATAGCACAAAAATTAGACTAAAAGGCATCATGCTAATTAAATAATCAATCCTTGTTTTAGAAAATGGTGAATTTTCAAAAAAAAAAGCATTGGATCTTTCAGTTCATATTGATACTTAATATCGAAATGGACAACTCCTTGGCTTTGAAAACTTATACTCTGTGTGTGTGTGTGTGTGTGTGTGTGTGTGTGTGTGTGTGTGTGTGTGTGTGTGTGTGTAAAAAAACTACATTAAATATTAATTTTCTTCATAATGTAATTAAACGTGTAATTAGTAAGTTAATAGAGTTCTAATTCAACAGCTCCATACTCTCTGATCTGTAGCTTTCTTAAATGCTTTAAATAGTTTATGCATATTAGAATATTTTATTGCAGATGGGTACAATCAATGGAACAAAACTGGCCTTTGAATATATGGGAAAAAATAAAAATGGAATAGGTGGAATGATTATAAATATATCTTCAAATGCAGGTATATAAATATTCAAAAATGTTTATTATATCTTTAAAAAATAAATAAGTGTATTCAAAATGTTTAAATTAGTGTCTGCATTTTTTTAGTAATGAAGCTTCATATTTTTTAAACAGACATAATATAATTGATATATATGAAATTATATCACTTTTTTTTTCTTTTAAACTTGAGCTAAACATAAGCTATTTATGTTCAGTAAACTTGGAAGACAACTGCAAAATTCTTAGTTTCCAAAAGGTCCATTTACTGGGCTAAACTTTGCCAGCCAATATTCACCATAGTGTTTTCTAAATATGAGAGAATAAGTTACATGGATTTTCAATACAAATTTAAAACCATACAGTTCCCATTCAGCTTAAGGTATACACTTTAAGTATTCAATTTTAAGTTGTGATGCTAGTATCCAAGAATAAAATATTATTATTATACAGGCACCTCTATGGAGCTTGACGACTCGTTGCAGGAGACCCAAACTATCCACACAATCCATCATACCACTCCTTGAATCCATTAACAGACTAAGTGCTCACTACTGACTCTCACAGCCCATTCCATTCATTCACAACTCTCCAAGTGAAAAATCTAGCCCTCACACCCCTACTAACCACACTTACTCAACTTCCAGGGATAAGCTCTTTTTCTGCCATCTTTAGCCAAGTGCTGCCACATTTTCCCTGCATCAGTTCTAGAAAACCATTTAAGTATCTTATATGTTTCTATCATATCCTCTCTTTTTCTCCTATCAACCAACTTCTGCAGGCCACACACACACACACACACTCACACTTTCAGTCTATCTTCATAGGGAACATTGCACAATATCATAAAAACACCACATGCAAGATTGGATGTTAGCTGATTTGTGAATGACTGTCTGTATTAAATTTCTATGCAATGTGTACAAATACAATCATGTATTTCTGTATTAAATTTTTTTATACATAATATTCTAAGAAATTTATTAATGGCACTAGGTCTGAGTTTTATTGCACTGGAATGATATATCGTAAGCTCTAGAGTGTGTGTGCATGTGTGCATACATCCAATGAGGATGGATAGATGGATGCACCATCATTTGAATGAGGCAAGGTATTGATAGTTTGCAATGGCTAAAAGGATTCCCCATCATGAGTTCTTTACTACACAGAAGTTTAAAATAATATTCTAAATATGCATGGATAGGCTTATGTGTTCATCAAATATTTTTGTAATAGATTTCATGGTTTGATATGAACACAGATGATTAAGAAAATAACTATTTATTAACTTAAAAGCTAATATTTCGCTGGTATTATATCCAGCATCTTCAGAGCACACAACACAAAGTTTGTTACAAATGCAAAACAACCGCAATCCGGTGTAACAGTGGGGCTAGTAAAACTAATTGCAGCGTGCAACACAAGACTAAAGTCCTAATATGGCGCCATCTAGGTTTAAAAAAAAAAATTCAAAGTTTTGAAATAGTAATCCAAATGATAGTCTTAGAAAGTTTGAAAAAAGGAAATAAAATAAAAGTAATAAATATTAATTTGGCCTTAAGATGACTGTCTCCACCCTGTTCTTGCCATCAAGCCTACTACAGACAGACAGGAAGAACTGTGGACATCCACTTCAGTGAACACAAAAAATATATCCAACACTTTTGCTATGGCAAGTCGGGTCTGGCAGACCATGCTTTGGATACCCTTGCACACAGGATGAATTGGAAAGAAACAAAAGTAATGCACAGAAGCTTCTACAAGTCAGAGAGGTTATTCCTGGAATCAAAAGAAGCCTTAAAACATACTCCAAACCTTAAGAAGTATGGCTGTATAAATCTGCCCAAGATTTGGGAGACAGTCATCTTAAGACCAAATTAATATTTATTACTTTTATTTTATTTCATATTTTCAACTTTCTAAGATTAGCATTTGGACTACTATTTCAAAACTTTGAATTTTTTTTTTTTTTTTTTTAATTTTTTAAACCTAGATGGCACCATATTAGGACTTTAGTCTTGTGTTGCATGCTGCAATTCCCACTGTTACAAACTTTGTGTTGTGTGCTCTGAAGATGCTGGATATAATACCAGTGAAATATTAGCTTTTAAGTTAATAAATAGTTATTTTCTTAATCATCTGTGTTCATATCAAACCGTGAAATCTATTACAAAAAAAAAATATTCTAAATGTTGTTCCCTTATCTTTAATATGTGAAAATTAGTAAAGTAGAAACATTCTGTATAATTGTGCCATATTAAGAAAAGATTATCAAATCATACAGTTTTGAAAAATTAACTAAACACTAAAAAAAATGTGGTGTAATAAATGCAGTTTGCAATGAAGCATGGCAAAATTTGGTATGGTGTACATTAGAATAACAATGAAAAATGAGGAGACAGCAAAAAATGTCAGTCTGTATGAAGAACATTACATATGGATGTATAAGAATCATTAAAAAGAGATTGTATTATAGAAGTAGACACAGTATGGTTGAAAATATGGTCACACAACAATATGGCATATACTTCCCCCCCCCTCTAATGACTAAACAGGCCTGACATTGCTGAACCATGCTCAATATAAATGTTTATAAAATTCTGTGGCAACAAATCCCAGATTTTAGCTCAACAAGTGACTGAGGCAATGGTTCTGTGTGCATTGTGATACTCAAGGGCATTCCACACATGTTCAGTTGGATTTAAGTCTGGTGATCATGATGGCCGTGGCAGTCAGTGGATATCTTCAATTTCAAGATACTCCTCCACCAAAATGCTAATATTCTATAGATATTAGCATTTTGGTGAAGAGAAAATCTGGGCTAACTGTACCCTACAGAATTATACATAAGGCTCAAGACCATGTTCTTAGTACCTGCCTCTATAATTATGGTATACCAATCGATGAAGAGAGGTGCAACTGTGCATTACTTAAAGCTACACAAGAATACCGAGTCTGCCATAAATGTTCCTTTTCCTGATGTTGGAGGGGATGGTACAGTATTCCTTATTCTCTCCAGATCAAACATCTATTCTCTGTTTGCAGGCTAAAAGGCCTCATCACAGAACAGAACTGTATTCCATTTGTCAAAACTTCAAATTGCACCAGGTTCAATGAGCTTTGTGATGTGGTTGATGGAATATAAACCATGGCTTCTTGTAGAGTCCATTTGAATTGAGCCTTCTTAACACAGTCTATTTTGGAAATGTTCTCACCTGTGGCCATAACATCAAGAGACAGTTGGTGACAGGATACCATAAAGTTCCATCTTACTGTTTAGAATCAAATAGTGGTCTGTTCTAGTTGATGTAACCCTCAGAGAATCTTGGCCAGCTCTTCTTGTAATAATTCCTGTCTCCTAAAACTGTATCCATAGTCCCAGATGAAACTTCATGACGCATTAAGCTTTGCCATTTTCACCTGTGACTGTCCAGCTTCAAGTCGTCCAATGGCCTGCCATCTCAAATAATCATCTAAATGATGATGACTTCATTCTGTGAATACCAAAAATGTGATTAACTGAGCAAACCAAAAAAACAGGAATGAAGTTATCTGGTTACAACTCATGTTTTGATAGACCTGAGTAATTGGTTTTATGTGCAGACTTGTTGAGTTGATCAGTTTTGTTTTTTCAGGATACTTGGAATTTGCATACCTGAATGTCTATCATATCAAATATTCGTCTTCAGAGAGACCATTAAAAATAAAATATTCATGAAAAACATTTTGTTCTGTTGAAAAACATGTTCATTTTATATAGCAGTGTATATTATTATAGTAGAACTTTAAATTTTTCTAGTTGTTGGCAAATTATTTATGAGGTATTAATGCTTAATGAACTTACTAGTCTCATTTGCAAGCTGTAAATATGATTTTTCAGCTTGAAAATAACATAACTGAAAACTGAGATAGTAACTTATTTCTTCCTTAATATATCAGTACACTAGTAGGATTAAAATGTAAACATTGATATTAATAATAAAACACTGCAGGAAACTTTAATGGTATTTCATGAAAATGAATTATTAATTCAAAAAAATATATATTCTGAATTTTTTTTATTAGTCAATATAAGATTAAATTTTTAATTAAAAATTAGTAATTTTTATTTAAAAAAATTAAATTTGTACTGCAAATAGCAGTATATATTAAATTTAGTGGAGCTTCTCCTATTGTGGTCGGAAGCTAGTGTATTCAGATAAATCCCTGCTTCATATTGAGTTGTTTCTCCAACATGGTGCTCTTCAGTCTTAAAGAGAGGGAGAAGTTACATGTCTCAAATGTAAATGATGACTTATTAAGGACGATTGGAATGCTGGTATGAAATTTTGATCTGTAAAAGACAGAAACCATTTCTGATGAGTTGTTTTTTTGGTGGGATTCTCATCAGGCATTCGTGGTCTGCTTTTCGTTGTAGAACACAAGGAGATTATTATGCATCTGCTTTCATTCTTTTGTAACTGCATTGCAGTGATAATGGAGAACTCCATAGTTGTTTTAATCCATCAGATCCTTACATATTCATATACACATTTCATGGGATCCATTTAGGGATTTAACAAAGAGAAAAATGTGTTGCACACATGAAGAACACCTTATTGGCATGAATCAGCTATGCATGTTAGGTGTTTGCTGATATCAGTAGTTTTCGTTATACACTAAGTCGTGCATATTTTTATCTGCTTTCATTATCCCCCCTCCCCCCAAAAAAAAAATTCTAATTTCTCATTTTGGAAAGTTGTAAGATCAAATTCCATGTAAGTAATGAAGAACATTTATCAGGGCTTTTCAACTGAAGGTGGGTTAGCAATCTCATACAGGTGATGACTGTTTTTTTTTTTTCTCCAGACATAGGATGTTACTGGCATAAGGATTAGCCATCCTATTCAGCTGTATTTTGTTATGAATGCCTGTATGGTACAGTGTGGATCTTTGCATAAGAGTAAAACAGGAAGTAGCTTAAGACAAGAATGCCAACATAATTCTCAGCTTGCATGAAGCACAACAAAAATGCAAAGTAACCATCAACAAATTCAGATCTGACTTAGAAAGGGCCAAATGTCCAAAAGGAAAACTTGTTTCCTATACAAAATGGGCATGCATATCTTCTGGTATCTCCCCCCCTTGCAAAGGCCATGTTAGCATAAATTTCTGCTCATATGTGCTTCAACCTCTTTCTCACCCAGATGTCACTGCTGTAATGAAATTACCTAAAGATAAAAATGACCTCCTATAACATTCTTCTTCTCTAACTCTTACATAAACAACAAGCAAATGACTTACTGCCATAAAAAACAGTGCATCGCATACCTCCTGTGATTTTTGTCAAAAAAAAAAAAAAAACAGAAGAATGTTAAATAACCTGGATACCAAAAACTAACACCTGTCATCTCTACACTCTTTTGTACTTGGCTATCGTTTATCTCAATACATGAAAGGAAGCTTATGTCCAGCTCATTCCATCAAACTACCAACTTAATGCCTTGACTTCAGTCTTTTCTAAAATAATGCAGAAGGTCATCGACAGTCATCATTTTCACTACCGTAGAGGCCCACCAGTTAATCAACAACTGCCAGTATGAATTCTACCACTTTACCTCTGTAGATAGATTTCCTAGCCTATACATTCGCTTCTAAACATGGAGACACGTGCTGTTTTTCTTTCATTTCCAGAGCATTTGATAATGTTTCTTATGGAGGCATCCTCAACATCCTATGGGTCTACCTTCCACCCCTCCATAATTAGCCGACCAGTTTTCTCTTTAGTCATTCACTTGTCATGGTGAACGGCTTAGTCTCTTTGAGCTTCACCACTAATGGGAGTACCACGGTAATCTTTTTAATTGCCTGTTCGCTTTCTCCTATATATAAATGATCTTTTACTGACAATAATCTTATCTAGTTTTGATTATCACAGTATGCTCAATTCTTCATTTGGCAAACCCTGCAGTGCATAAATATCCCAAAACTTCAAGGCCTTCTACCAAGGCTTATAGAGATAAATGCCTTATACACTAATCACCATGTTTTCTTCATTGAGGTGAGCATAATCTAGGTCACCTTCAGTTATACTAAAATACAGGCTTACCCTCTTTTTCAAAAAGGATCTCAAAAACTTATCTTGCTCAAGATGCTAGTTTTCACCAATCCTGCTTCTAACTCAGCACAATTCCAAATACACCTATCTTTATAATACTGCTCATATGTTTAGGGTGGTGCACGAAAACCTATCTAAAAGTTTTTGTTGGTTTGCAGAGAAGGCATTCATTTCACATTACATCACTAATTAGCTGTGCAATCCAGCTAATTAGTGATCTCACTCTCAATGACTCACTTCAACCACTATCTCACAGATTGTCCACTTCAGCAGGTACTTTCACATGAATGTCTCCACTTTCCAGTAGCTTGTCAAAATATGAGCAGAAACTGACCAACATCCTTTTACAGTCCAATTGCAAATTCACTTGCTCACCAAACCTCTTCCTCTTTTATTCCATTTGCCTCTGTTATCTTGAATAATCTTCTATGTGAAGTATTGATAACAACTGAACCCTTCAGCTCTCGAATAAAAATATCAGTAGATTTTTCTCTCTCTCTCTCAAGTTCTATGTTTACATGTAAATACAGCACCTAGTGTTCTATTTTTTCTCTCTCTCTCTCTCTGTGAGAGAGAGACTGACATAAAGGAAAAAATAGTAAACTTTTATAATGCCTCATGGCTAAATGATTTTTCCATGCATCACTTTCTTGGGAAAGGGCACTAGGTTCAAATTCCCTCTGTGATGGAAAGAATTCAACGTGGTCCTTATTAGGTGTTGTGGCAAAGTATGAGAGAAGGCAAAAATTTCCTTCTTCCATAAACTCAAGTTTTTTTTTGTTGTTTTTCTTCTTACATAGTAGGTAGGCTGTTTGTGTGAGAATCATATTTACAGACATAAGAAATATGTCAATGAGCAGTTAAAAGTACTAACCCAACAGTTAGATTGAAACAGCAAGACAGATAATGAAATTTCCATGCATGAAAATAAGTTGCTATAATTTATTAAAGAAATTTGTACTGCCATATCTTTGCTACTGGAATTTAATGGTGCTATCATCATCATCAATTTCTTGATATGTACTCTCAAGGAAATGTAATGGTGCTACCTAATATTATTATTCATGTTCCTCCAAGACATCAGGGACCCATTGAGGAAGGGCCTTTTCCTGGTTCACACAGTGTCTGAGTATCTATCATATCTTTTCTTTGAATACGTTTCATCAAAGATGCACTCACAACTGACCATGACTGATCTTTAATGTCATGCTTTTTTTATATAATAAGTTTAGTTTAATCCTTTATCCAAGTGTGAGCAAACAAAGGTTGTGCCTGAAAGTATCTTCAGGACTGAGCTATGCATTAAGGCAAGGGCCACTACCCAGACTGGTTTCAACCTTTATTGAGGTCTCGTCAGTGGGAGCTACTGGGCCTAGCTCCCACTGACGAGATCTCAATAAAGGTTGAAACTGGTCTGGGTAGTGGCCCTTGCCTTAATGCATAGCATTACACATATCCGCAAGGAAATGTGCTTTGCATTATGGGAGATACTGAGATAGGAGTGATGATAGCTTTCTCTACCTTTGCCACGAGTTGCCTTGGTGTTGCACCACCTTAGCTCAGTCCTGAAGATACTTTCAGGTGCAAACTTTGTTTGCTCACACTTGGATAAAGGATTAAACTAAACTTATTAAAGTCTAACCAAGTGATAAATAAACTCTCATCATGCTTTTTTTTCCCTGCAAAATGTACCAAAACATTGTAAAAAAAAAATGAGTGAAAACAATCATTATTATGATTTGTATTCTCTTAATTTAAAAGAATTTGTATTCTTTTAATTTAGAACTTTAAAGCTCTTAATTATATGAGAAATTAATTTAGCTAAAATTATTTTATTGTTCATTTTTGAAAAAATTCCATGCTTGATGTGTTTTCTGTAGGGCCACTTGTCACAGATAATGTTAAACATTTTTAGCATGACATTTTACCACAAAACAAAAAAATGTCTTCTTCCTTGACACATATCTGTTCAGTGGTACATCCTTATCTTCTGTCTACAGAAACTCGCCACTTACACTGGAAGGTACATTCATCATTAACCTTTCTCCTCTGCCACACACACACACACATACACATTGTACATTGACATTTGAATTCTGCATATGATTATAACAGCTGGCTAAAAACAGCAACTAATGTTAGTAACACTTCTCAGAAAGCATTTTGTTAACTTGAGTCAAAATATGTGGATTCTATGGATTTTAAGAGTGGAATTAAAAATAAAACTTGTTTTTTCTAGCACCAAGGAGTCTTGATGTTCTTTATTCATAGGTATGCTAAACATAAGATTTGCTAAGGATTGGAAATTATTAGTTATATAACTGACACCTCTAAATCCAGAGTTAAATTAACTTTACAAGATAAGTAGCAATCATGAAGAACACAGTTTTACAGACATAATAATCTCAGTCTCCTATTCCACATCTAAAATAGTGAAAGTGTGCAGACCATAACATGTGAATGATATATGTTATCATGCTGCTGCTGCTGCTGCTTAACAATCCACTTTTTGTGTGTTGTATGTGTGTGTGTGTGGGGGGGGCTTATTATTATTAATGTTGCTACTTAACAAGGCCCCCCCCCCACACACACACACTCAAAGAAAACAACAGTCTGCACAATACCTTCTCACTTTTAAATAAAACATATGTAATAATCAGGGCTTGACAAATTATATTTGCCCACTAAAGTGGATTTTGCTAGCTGGAGAGTAGCACACACAGGACAAAATACAATATTTGTTTTAAAAATGAAATAAGTTCCAAAACATAATACAGCTCCTATTGACTTATTGGGACATATTAAAAAAAAAAAAAACTGGGGAGAGGGATTCTTGGGCAAATAAGATTTTGCATAATTTGTCAAGTCCTAGTAATAATAAATTAAGCAAAACATTCAGAGACATCTGAGCACAAGTGAGAACATTCAAACATGTTTAAACTCCATTTTAAAGTTACCACTACATGCCTTAGTCACAACACCTGTACAAAAGAATTAGTGACAATAATTTATGGTAATTTATTGACCATTGTTATAATAAATGGCATCCATTAATGTAGAAGAAATCAACGGTGGGATCTTTTAAGGGTCAAAGCTAGATAACTGGGAGGAGAACTCCACATAGCCTGTTAGGAATGTGGAAAACCAACTGGGACATTTGGTCCAATCCTCACTGGTGCAAACCATTAGTAGATATCCACTGACTACTAAACAAACAAGGATAGAATGGCATTTGGAGAAATATCTTATATTTCTATCGTCTAAGGCACTTTGTACCGTATCAATCCACCTATATCTTGGTCTTCTTCTGGGTCGTTTTCCTGCCAACCTGGCAGAGAACACTTGTTTTGCTAATCTTTTCTCTCCCATTCTATTTAAGCGACCATACCACCTGAGATTAGCTCTGCTAATGCATTCCTGGATGCCGACAATGTCAAGTTCTTTCCTAATATCCTCATTTTTAATATGATATTGCCATTGATGCCATCTGTTCACACCTCTAATCTTTCTCAGGACTCTTTTATCTGCAGTCTCCAGTTTTTGGTGAAGCATTTTACTTCTGACCCAGCTCTCAGATCCATAAGTTAAAACTGGTTTGAACACTGTCTTGTATACAGCTAATTTAGTGTTCTGACTAATTTCTCTCTTATTCCATATGAATTTATTCATTTGACTTCCCACCATACCAGCTTTGCTGATTCTGTTATCTATTTCTATATTTAATTTACCATCTTCACTAAAAATCGTGCCTAAGTAGCTGAAATGTTTTACATGTTTCACAGCTTCTCCATTCACAACACAATTGACATTTTCAACGATTCTGCCTATTTTCATTGTCTTTCTCTTTTTATTGCTGACCTCCATAAAATATCTATTACAACAGTTATTCAATTTAGTCAGAGAATCTTGCAGACTTGTAGCGGATTTATTTAGAAGTATAACATCATCCACATAAAGCAAAGATCTGACATTAACATCTCCAGTTTTGATATCATGTTTAATACCACTTTGCTTCATAATGTGATCCATATAGAAGTATTGCTTGATATAATGCCCCATTGACACCATATAACTGTAGCATATTGAATAGCTTCTCTCTTGGCACCTTGTCATATGCCTTTTCCAAATCGACAAAACCTAAATACAGATCTTTGTTATATTCCCATGCTTTCTCAACTATTTCTCGTAAAGTGAAGATCCGATCCTGACAGCCTCTATTTGGCCTGAATCCAGCTTGTTGTTCACCAAGCTTTTCTATCACAATTCTTCTCAACCGTTTCTGAAGCATAAATCTTGCCAGGAACACTCAGTAGGGAAATATCTCTGTAATTCTCACATTCAGTTTTATTTTCCTTTTTATATATGGGTACTGTGAGAGCTTTACTCCAATCATCGGGAATTCATCCCTCTGTCCAGGTTTTCTGAACTATGCAGTGCAGCCACTGTGAGACTCTTATACCACCATACTTCAGCATTTCTGGTCGAATATCATCTACTCCTGCTGCCTTTCCACATTTCAAGCCTTTGATGGCTTTTCTACTTCAAGTATGGATATGTATTCCTGACTGCATGCCTGGTCAGTGTTTTTTACCACTGTGCTGTCATCACTGCTTGTTTCATTTAGCAGTTTTTCAAAGTAATTACTCCATACTTCAAGGATATATTTTTCTCCTGTTTTCATGTCACCTTTATCATCTCTAACTCCTTTTACAGTACTCTTTCCTCCATTCCTAAGCTTCTTCAACAACCTCCAAAATATTTTGCCACCTTCTTGATATTTATTTTCTATATTCTTGCCAAAGTCCTCCCATGACTTTTGCTTAGCTAGTTTTACACAGTGTTTAACATTCTTGCATTTGTCTCTGTATTCTCTAAGAGCACAAGCTGACTTATTTGTCAGGAACTTTTCATATGCTTTCTTCTTTTCCTTCACTGCCTCTTTAACTTCCTGTGTCCACCATGGAGTTCTAATTTTTCTATCCTTGCAGACAACTTCACCATATGCCTCTCTAGCTGAATCAATCAGGGCTTTTTTCAAGGCTTGCCACTGAATCTCCAAGGTTTGATTCCTGTTCTCAAACTCTTTCGTTTTTTCTTCAATAATCTTTGTGTATTTTAGTCTACAGTTCACATCTGAGAGCTGCTCAACTTTTATTCGCTTTAAAACTTTCTTACATGTTATTCTTTTCAATATGAAATTCAATTTTATGCTGCTCAAGACAAAATAGTGATCACTTCCAATTTCAAATCCTCTGTACACTCTGGTGTCCTGCACCAGGGAGAAAACATCACTATCAACAATAACATAGTCAGTGAGACTTTTCTTATTCCTTGCCTCTTCTTTCCATGTGAATTTGTGCATGTTTTTATGTTGGAACATGGTGTTAGTAATAACCAGTCCATGTCCTGAGCAGAAATCCAACAGATATTTGCCATTATTATTAGCTTTGCTCTTTTCTCCAAATTTTCCCAAAATATTTTTGTATGTCTCACAATCATTTCCTACTCTGCTATTTAGATCCCCAACAAGGACCAACTTTTCCTTCTTCATTGTGTCAGTTGCTTTTTCTAAAGCCTCAAAAAATTCCTTCACTTCTACTTTAGTAGAACCTTCTGTGGGACCATAGGCACAAATAAGTCTCATTGTCCAGTTCTCCATTCTCATATTTGCCCACATTACTCTACTTGAGACTGACTGCAATTCAAGAAGATTAGCCTCGTATTTAGCATTGAATACTATGGCTACTCCTTCTTTTCCTTGATTGTCATTGCCTGAATATAACATTTTGTATTTATTGCTCAGGAAGATCTCACCAGTTTTTGTTTTAGTCACCCCTATTATGTCAATCTGGTACTTATCTAATTCCTCAGCTAGCTCCCTTATGTTGATAGTACCGATCTTTAACTCTGGTGATGTTGAGTTGAGGTGTGATTTCAGATTTGTTCCAGTAGCTGACTTTTCGCTGTTCGCCCTGGTTCCCTGGAGAAAACAATGGGGACCTTGTTTAACTGGGCAATACCCCAGCCGGCATGAAATTTTGTCATGTTGTACCATCATTTTTTATTTTGGTTTAACTAATAAGAATACAATTTGGTCGGCTAAATCCCAAATTGCCAGTCCATCCTCTTCAGTTCAGTATACAAGTAGATACCCGACAGGGTGTACGACGAGCAGCTAAGGATTGGACATTAGGTCAGAAGTCCTGGTCGGTTCTCCGCATTCCTTTAAAGGCTATGTAGAGGTCTCCTCTCAGTTATACAGCTTTGACCCTTAAGCTGCCCCCCCCCCATATATATATATATATATATATATATATATATCATTTTTGGATGGTGCTTAAGATTCAAAGCTGTATAACTTGGAGGAGACCTCCATGTAACCTTTGAATTAATGTGGAGAACCAACCAGGAGGGCTTCTGACTTCACCTTCTCATGGTGCACCCTATTAGGTATCTTACTTGGATACTGAACGAACAAGGATTAGCTGGCAACTTGGGATTTAGCCAACCAAATTGTATTCTTATTGGCTTAAATGATGGTACAATATGACAGAATTTCATGCCAGCTGGGGTATTGCCCAGTTAAACAAGGTCCCCATTTTCATCTGGGAACCAGGGTCAACAGTGCAATGTCAGCTACTGTAACAAATCCTGGAACACATGGGAATTTCAAGTGTGCTCTTGTAACTTTGTCTGGAGGTGCTGGAATATCCATTGCCAGAAAACTGGTGGTGCCTCTTAATTTATCATCTAGTATTTTACTTTGCAAAAGTAGATTATAATGTTAAATTGTAGCAACATCATGTCATAAAATTATTAAAACTTAGAAACGTTTTTTCATGTGATGCAACATCTTACTGAATTAATTTTTGAAGTTTGAAGGTTTTTCAATGTACTATGTGACTACAAGCTATATACAGTAAAACCCCTTTTTTACACTTTTCAGGGGACTGACGGAAAAAAGTGTAAAAAACAGGAATGTGTAAATATCAGGAAATGTAAAAAAAACATTAAAAAAAGGGCTATAAGATGATTTACTGCTAGTATGTGAGTCTACATACTAGATTACAAAATTTAATAACTGAAAATAAATGAATTTACAATTACTTACATTTATCTATTTAAAAGATCTTTAATTGTTGATGTTTTTGCTTTTTTTTTTTGACATAGTAAAAAACAGCAATCTGGCGCTATCGTGTTCAAAGAGGACACAGAGAGTCCAAGATCTTTTGCTTAATGCTGACGTGTTCCGGCATGCCAATCTACACGTTGCAGAATTGCCATATTTTCTTCTACAGAAATACATTTTGTCTTTTTTTTCCATGTTACTAACATGGATAATCCACCATGGATAATCGCAACTTGAAAGCAACTTTCACATGCTAAATTATGTAGCAGAAATTCTGCAATATCAATTCGTACTGTGATTGAAAAATCATGGTATCACTCATCACTACATTACTGCTGCAAGTGTGCAAGTCACCGTGATAGCAGAAATGAAACTACAGCCAAAAGCAATGCCATCTGGGAACAGAAATGGGCAGATTTCTGCAGAAATCTATTCGAAAATCAGTATTGTCACCTGAGGAAAAAACACAAATCACAGGAAATTACATCCACATCAAGTTGTTAATGGCAGGAAAACAATATATCGTATGAATAGGTCTTAAGACGGGACCAACGGAAAATGATGTAAGTCACAGGAAAACGTAAATTGCGGGAACTTAAAAACGGGGTTTTACTGTATAAAGAATTTTAATATTCTATTAAAGAATTGTGATACCCTGTATTTGTTTATTCAGTGATTAAAATGTGTGCGTGTATTTATCTTCACAGGTCTTGCAGGATTTCCACTTGGACCTGTTTATTCTGCAACCAAACATGGAATATTAGGATTGACAAAGAGTTATGGAGTAAGTTGACATTATTTGAATCTTTGGTTATTAATGCATATCATTTAACATAATATTTGTGGCATGTATTTCCATCAGAGGAGAAATATAGTATACAAAAAATTCCTGTACATTCTTGTTTTCAACAGTATTAGGCACCTCTTAGTGAAATCAACTGTTTTTTTAATTCAGAAGCCTCTGGAGTAGGGGAAACTAAAGTATCTAATGCCATGTATGGTACTAAATGTATGTTAGGTTTACAGCCTTTGAGCAGAAGTCACGTAAAATGAATAAAAAAAATTATCAGCTCAGCTATCGCCTTTTTTGTTCCCGTATAGGGAGTAGGCGGGGCTGTTTTAGCCCTATCTGAATTTTGGAGACTGAGTGGGCAGTTCAGTCTCCACTGGTAGCCAATCAGAGATAGCTGGCCCAAGGCTATCACTAATTAATCAGTATGCAGTGAAGAAAACAGCTAACAAGTGCCGCCATCTTGTGGTCTCTAACCCTAACACAATAATTTTTTTTTTTAATGTCTGAAAATACTGTGGGTTTGACGGCCAATTTTCTTGATTTTACGGGACGAAAAACCCAAGTTTCCAGGAGGAAAAACTCCGCTTGCCCATGCCAGAGATCGACTAACTCAGGAACTGGTCAAAACAAGGCTTAGAAAATTTTCCTCCAGTCAGCGACTAGACTCAAATTTATAAGTCTTTCTTCATGCAGCCAAGCACAGTAGAGTGCAAACACCATTTCTACTGAGCTACACAGGCTCCTAAAAAAATTATGATGGGAAAAAAAGAAATTGCTGCTGTCGTTAGATTATCCAGAGGACAACATGAGGAGGTAACAGTCAGACTTTGCCCTCCATAAAAAAAATTATTACAATTAATGTTGACATGTTACAATAAAATACATTATTTACAGAGCAACTAGCAATTATAATAAAAAAATTATTACAATTACTAGTTGCTCTGTAAATAATGTACTTTGTTTTAACATGTCATCTGTTCTTTCAGCAATATATTACACATTATTAGAGAAATATGGTCTAAAATTGACAGCTGATCATGGCACTTCCCATTATGTTGCCACACTTATAAGCAGAACATTAGAAATGCATTTCTCTATTTATTTTTATTTTATTTTTTCCCTTGACTAAGAAGCTCAAAACAGTTCTGAATATTTTGGTGGCTAGTATAACATATTAATGTTTTTCAGGTATGTGCTGATTATTTTATTTGGTGATTTTTAATTTAATGCTTTGTCTTTGTTCACTTAACAATAATGCTAATTTTTTTAAAGCAATATAAATAATGAAATTGAGGATTTAGTTATAGCTGCTGCTAAAGAGCAAATGAGCATTTATGCAATATTTTATCCAAGTTAAAAAAAGTTTTTTTTTTTTTTAAATTCCAGCAGCTATATAAACACCTAGATATATAAATATCTCATTTAGAATTAAACAGATATGCTTTTATTTTTTAGAGCAAATAATTTAAGTTCATTCTTTGTTATACAGTCATCACTCTATTTTAATGGATCAGGAATAAGTGTTGCTGCTGTATGTCCAGGGCCAATAGATACTCCTTTATTTCATAACTTTCCAGAAGGCACATTGTTTCCTGATTTAGCCAGACAGCATAATGCTAAAATTTTACCTATGGTCATAAAGTGAGTAATAAAATATAGGAAAGTGATATTATATATTTTTTTTTCATTTTTAATATTTTTTATGTTTGTGCTCACTTCATATAATTCCTTATGCTGACAAATCAGAATAATTTAATAAAAAATTGGAAGGGATTATAAAAATTTTATACTAAAATGTCTAAAGAACTATATTTCTAAAACCTTTTAGGGTACATTGCTGAAGTTTCTCATGAAGAATAAACATTGGAGATTTTTTTCAGAACACCTGACCCACCAACATTGATAGGATCAGTTGAATTTTTACTTCCTGATTATATGTGTTCATGATTCTGCTTTAAGTATATAGCCAATAAACCAACAAGTTGCAGGTTCAAATTCTGCTCTGAGCACAAATGTTTGTAAATGCCTTTTTGATGAAAGATGAATTTCAATGCCCGGTGTGACTCTGCCCCACTTATTAGAGACCTGAAATGGCTTGAAAAAGTTTCACATTTGGTCTCTAAAGCAGGAATTTTCTGATTGCATAAAAGTAATACATAAATACAAAGCCCTTACCCTATCCATGATGTCAGTTTACAACCTTTTGTGAATGAAACTCATTAGAATGTTTTTTGTTGTTTATTCTCTATTTTTGTGCAAGCTAGTCAGAGAGCCATAAGAGATCTTTGGCACAAACTTTGTCGAAGCTGATTCTTACAAATAGGTTTTTAGGCTCACCAGAGAAGGTCCTTTGTGTTCCTGAATTAGAACTATCACAAATGATAATTTAAGTTATGACAGCAAAGTTTTTGGGACTTGTTGGGTAAAAAAATAAATTTCCTATCCCATGTGAAGGAGAACAGCAAACATCCTTGCATTGTACCCTCTGCTTCTTAGATGTTTAGATGTGGTGAGATGGTATTTTTTTGTTGTTCTCTCTGCATTAAACATTTATCCAAGCAAAACTTCATTCTGGATTATAGGAATATTCTTCTGGAATGATAGTCGAATGCTATCCACCATTGAGCAATTAAAACTTGAAAGTTTTTTCACTTGGTTATAATGTAAGTTAGAGATGCCAAGAAATTGTATTCTTGGTTTCATCCAAATGTAAGCAAACAAAGTTTGTGCACGAAGCAACTTCAACTGGGCTACTTTGTATATAGAGGCTAATGACTTCACATCAATTGCCTTAGTATCCCATAATGCAGTGCACATTCTTACAGACATGTATTATGCATACTATTATGGGGAAAGGTATATTACCAGTCTGGGTAGTGACCTTCCTGTTTCGACCTTTATTGAAGTCTGATCACTGGAAGCCAGACCTACAAGTGATAGCAAGGTGGAAGTAATGCAGAAGTTATATTATATTTCCATATACAAGTAGTTAAAGGGTGTCACACCTTCTTACTAATGGATTCGAGATAGATATAGTATAACCAAGTGAAAAAACTTTCCATAAGTTAGAGATTCCAAGAAATTATATTCTTGAATTCATCCTTTATCCAAGTGTAAACAAACAAACTTTGCATGTGAAGTGACTTCATGACTGGGCTACTTGCATATAGAAGCGTATTATGGGAAGGCTAATGACTTAAAATCTACTAAGGCAATTGAAGTGAAGTCATTAGCCTCTAGATACAAGTAGCCCAGTCTTGAAGTCACTTCACATGCAAAATTTGTTTGCTTACACTTGGATAAAGGATGAATTCAAGAATATAATTTCTTGGAATCTCTAACTTATAGTATAACCAAGTGAAAAAACTTTCCACATCTATCTCGAATCCAGAGTATTTTAGTAATAAGTCGTGACACCCTTTGACTACTTGTACATGTAAATATAACTTCTGCATTACTTCCACCTTGCTATCACTTGTGGGTCTGGCTCCCACTGATCAGACCTCAATAAAGGTTGAAACTAGTCTGGGTAGTGACCCTTCCCATAATGCGATGCACATATAATACATGTCTGTAAGAATATGTGCATCGCATTATGGGATACTAAGGCAATTGATGTGAAGTCATTAGCCTCTATATACAAAGCAGCCCAGTTGTGAAGTTGCTTTGTGCACAAACTTTGTTTGCTTTTACTTGGTTATACTATAATTTCTTGGCATCTCTAACTTATATGGTTTCATCCTTTATCCAAGTGTAAGCAAACAAAGTTTCCACCTGCCTGCCTGAAGTATTTTCAGGATAGGGCAACTCGTCCTTAGTGATGTGAAGTCACTAAGGCTAGTGACTTCACATCACTCGCCTTAGTATCCCATAATGCAAAGCACATATCCTTATGGACATCTATGATGCTATGCATTATGGGAAGTGGCACTACCTAGACTGGTTTTCCCTGTTTAAGTGCAGGGTTACCTCTTCAAAAATTCATGCGATCACTCAGATCACCCAACAATGAGCGACTTGATTGATCATTTAACTCAGCAGTGGCTCTGCTCAGTGACAGGCTCCCCTACCACCAAGCAGAACCGCTTATTCCAGAAAAAGCGTCAGCCAAGGAAGCCCTAACACAAGCCACCCCCAATGGACCCAAATCCCTAGATACTCAAAAACTCCCTAAGGTAAAAACCTTAAGGGAGCAAAAATTCTGCTCTCCCAGAATCAAACCACCAACTGGTTTCGACCTTTATTAAGGTCTCTTCAGTGGGAGCTAGACCCAGAGGTGATACCAAGGTTGAAGTAATCCATCCATTAACAGGCCTTTAAGGCTCACAACCTTCCCAGCATGCTTGGATTTCGTAACCGAAGTACAAGAATAAGATGTTCAGTCCTATGCCTCTAAGTATTCCTGACTGTATCCCTGTGTGTTCATGGGGCTGGTTTGCCTGCTTGCAAGATGAAAAACCCCAGATAAACTGGCAGAAAAAACCCTGCTGTCCATGCCCAAGACCTGCTAACTTGGTTATGGCTGAGGAAGATCCTTAAGCTCCTCACATCGTCAACAGGAATTGAACCTAGGACATTTCTTCCCCAGACATATGATTGCAAAGCAAAAAGCCACTAGGCTAACCATGCAGACAGTTGAAGTAATGCAGAAGTCATATTTCCATATATGAGTAGTCAAAAGGTGCCACCACTTATTAAAATACTCTGGATTAGAGATAGTTATTGGAAGTTTTTACATTTGTTATACTATAAATTAAAGATGCCAAGAAATTATATACTTGATTTAATCCTTTATCCA